>NC_133502.1:26316666-27605000 GCF_049354715.1 Callithrix jacchus
AATTAATTATTAAGACAAGGTCTCTCTCGCTTGCCCAGGCTTGAGTACAGTGACTTGATCATAGCTCACTGCAACCTTGAACTCCTGTGCTCAAGTGATCCTTCTGCCTCAGCCTCCCAAGTCGCTGGAACTACAGGCAAACATCATCATGTCCAGGTATTTAAAAACAATTTTTGTAGAGATCTTGTCCAGGCTGCTCTTGAACTCCTGGGCTCAAGCAGTCTTCGTGTCTTGGCCTCCCAAAGCGTTGGGATTACAGGCATGAGCTACTGCATCTCATCCATGTTTTATTACATAAGACACAACATGCAACATAATACATATACATATGAATAAACAACATATGAATAAAAACCTAAAGATTTTATAGTTTTTATTTTAGAATTTTAATCATCAGATAGGAAAACATATAAACTCACCAGTTTACAAAAGATATATCCAAATTATTTTTCTAACAAAATGCGATAAGGCTCAATGTTAAGATTTTTATTTTTATTTTTTATTTTTTTTGTAGAGATGGGGACTTGCTATATTGCCCAGGCTGGTCTGAAACTCGTTGTCTCAAGTGATTGTCACTTTAAGACTTTTAAAAATAGGCAATCTTATAAAGGCTGTGACCAAATTTAGGGCAAACGGTTTGAGCCAGTTACCAATATACTGAATTGGAGAAAGAATAGTTAACCGAGGAAATGTGACTGAATTATGTAAGGAGGCCTACAAGAGAAGAAGGATTCTAACAGTTTGTACAGCGTTTTCTTGGACTACATTTCCTGTCCTTGAAGATAAGAATGTTGCCAGTCATGTTAGTGCAGGGAAGGTGTCTTTTAGATGGGAATTTCATGTTTTGCTATTAAGAAACAGAATGAAGGTCAAAGTGATTTTCTTTCGCATCTGCAGGGTTTTAAGTGTTTTTACTTAAATAGTCAATATGCTAGAATAGCTGAGGAATTTTGAAAAAAAAAAAAAAGAGTTTAGCTTAGAGAAGGTAAATTCTCTAAGAGGAGGAGTTGTAAGAAGAGAGAAAGACAGCTCTGGAAAGAGTCTCAGCTCGCTCCAACATTATTTCGTAACGGGAATCTTCGAGTCCTGAATAATTTTTTTTAGCCTCAAGATATCAATAAAATATGCATATTTTATTTGGAGCGTGTGATCCTATAGCCATAGGCTTTTAGGTTAGTTTTAAGAACAGCAGACTGTTTGAATGATCCCTACAATATTTGAACATGTTACCAGCTGGAACCTCGGAAAATATCTTGGCATGCCTTTGCAGTTTGAGAGCTCATTTCATGGGTTCTCTAGTTTAATGCCAAATACACAAAGCCAATTAAATTCAAGCACCGAATGTGCAGAGGCCAAATAAATGCAAGAGCCGATGGAAAATAAAGTATGGACTTCGCGGGGAGGACGCCAGGTCTTCTCCAGATGAAGGAGAAAAATCCCCTCATCCAAACCTTGGAGCCGATGGAAAATAAAGTATGGACTTCGCGGGGAGGACGCCAGGTCTT
This sequence comes from Callithrix jacchus, assembly GCF_049354715.1. Classification (NCBI taxonomy): domain Eukaryota; kingdom Metazoa; phylum Chordata; class Mammalia; order Primates; family Cebidae; genus Callithrix; species Callithrix jacchus. The sequence continues at coordinate 26,318,172 of NC_133502.1, forward strand.
CTCCAGATGAAGGAGAAAAATCCCCTCATCCAAACCTTGGAGCTGAGATCAACAGGAGAAAAATAACTTTCCCCTACAGGAGATCTTTCAAAACAGGAGTGGGAGAAACCCTACCCAACCAAATCACAAACAAAACGGAACTCAAACAAAATCAAGGGGGAAAAGAGGCCACCTGCAGGGTTCAAAAGGCGCCACTGTGGGTACCCCGCACGCACGGCAGTTCCAAGAACCAGTAATTCCTCCCGGGGTGAGTCAGCTTTGGGTTTTACTAACGGCACAGTGTATGACAAAGTCAAAAAAAAAAAAAAATCATGCAGAGAAAAATCTCTAATTTAACATTTTATTTGGGATACAAGAATTGCAGTTTGGGGCATACACACAGACCAGGTGGTCTTTGGTATGTCTGAGGAATAGAGTTGAGGTTGGAGATTTTACGAAAAGGAGATGCGCTGTGTATTACTTTGATCACTGGCACTGGTTAAGTTTCGGAGAGCTGGCAAGTGCTGACTGCTGAGTGGCAGCAGTGGGTAAAACTAGTCTTCCAGGTGCAACCTGTTGTTTCAGAAGGTATTGGGTAAAACTGGTTTCAGATGACAGCGGGAAATCCAGCAGCCAGGCATGCGAAGTTATATTCTTGGAGCAACGTTCTGTGTCCTTAGAGCCTCCCCCGGGCTTGACTCTGGGTTAGCTGGGCATGACAGGGATGACCCCATTCATACGATCGGCTTTCCCAGTTCCATCTATTAATTCCGAATGGGTGCCTCCTGGCTGGTTCCATTTCTCGCGTGTCTGGAATTACTTATTCTCCTCCATTAAAAAAAATTATTCCTTCTGGAATTGCTATTCCCATTTCTTATTTAATTCCTGTTTTCCTTTCAGGCCTTGCTGTGTTACCCTGTTATTTACTGTTCCGTAGACATTTTATGTTTTTTTCTTCTTCCACGTTGGTCCCGTAATTCTTTAGGGCTCTATCAAGGCTTCAAGTGGATTTTTTTTTTTTTCTTTGAGACAGTCTCACTCTTGTCGCCCAGGCTGGAGTGCAACGAACGGCAGGATCTTGACTCACTGCAATTCTGCCTGCTGGGTTCAAGCGGTTCTCCTGCCTCGGCCTCCAGAGTAGCTAGGATTACAGGCATGCACCACCTCACCCAGCTAATTTTTTGTACTTTTAGTTGAGACTGTGTTTCTTCATGTTGGTCAGGCTGGTCCTGACCTCAGGTGATCCACCGGCCTCGGCCTTCCAAAGTGCTGAGATTACAGGTGTGGGACACGCACCTGGCCAATAGATGTTTTATGTTTCACCCAGCTTGGGAGTTGGATAATTAATCTGCATTGCCTAATCCACTGTTATCAGAAGCTAATAACAACAACGACAATAATAATTCTTTTCTGTTTAACCTATCTTTTATATCTTCTCTTATTTCTGCTCCATATTCTGGAAGATTTCTCCAATTATATTTTCTGTATCCCCTGCTTATTCTTTACCATTACCCACTGTAATACTGTAACTTGAAATTAAAAAAAATAAATAAATAGAGACAGGGTCTCACTCTTTTGCCCAGGCTGGAGTGCAATGCTATGATCATAGCTCACTGCAGCCTTCAACTCCTGCTTAAGCAACGCTTCCACCTCAGTCTCTCAAGCACCATGGACTAGAGGTATACACCATCATGCTCGGCCAAATTTTTATTTTTAAATTTTTTGTAGAGACAGGGTTTCACTATGTTGTCCAGGCTGATCTAAAACTCTTGGCCTCAAGTGATCTTTCCACCTTGACCTCCCAAAATGTTACAGGCATGAGCCCCTGCACCTGGCCAGCTTTTGCTTTTACTTTTTTTTTTTTTCCTTAATGGAGTCTTGCTCTGTTACACAAGCTAGAGTGCAGTGGCTGCTCTCGGCTCACTGCAACCTTTGTCCCCTGGGTTCAAGTGATTTTCCTCCCTCAGCCTCCCGAGTAGCTGGGACTAGAGGCATGAGCCACCATGCCCACTAATTTTTGTATTTTTAGTAGACAGAGTTTCACCATGTTGATCAGGCTGGTCTTGAACCCCTGACCTCAAGTGATCTGCCAGTCTCAGCCTCCCGAAGTGCTGGGATTACAGGCATGAGCCACCATGCCTAGCAGCTTTTACATTTTTAATGATGTAAAGGTAAAGGAGGATTTATGATTATATATTACATTACAAATGTAGTGAGAGATTTATTTGAGGAGTTTTGGGTAGAAATCTGATGATGTTCCCTTGTAGGTGTTGGAAGTTAACATGCTATATTTATTCTCTGTTAAGATCCTGCACCCACACTGTGCGTCTCCGCACACAGGTGGCTGACTTTTTCTGTGAGTTAATCGAAGCATATTAGAGGTAGAGGAAGTAATGTATTAAACAGCATATGTCTTCCACCTAACTCAGACATGTAAGTTTACACATTTAATGTGGTCAAATTTATTTATAGTTTGTTCTCTTTTGTCTTACCTGCAAAATATTTTTTCCCAGGTTCAAAAAAAAATCTTGATATTTAGATATTTTATTGTCTTTTCTTCCTTTCCTTTCCTTCATTTCTTTCTTTCCTTTCTTTTTCTCTTTTATTTTCTTTCTTTCAGGGCTTACTACGTTGCCCAGTTTTTTACTGTTTCATATACATTTTTGAATCTCTGATCATAGTCTATGAGAAACCCTGTTGAGATTTTAACTACAACTGCTTTCGATGTGCACATACATCGAGCAAACATTCTAACATATAATGTTGGTTAATTTACTTTGGTCTTTATTAATTTTCCAGTTCCCCACCCCCCACCAAAAAACTGGTGCATATTTTGTTAGCTTTATTCCTAGAGTCTTATGTTTTGTCTTTTCAAAATTAATAAATTTGGCCAGGAGTGGTTACTCATGCCTATAATCCCAGCTCTTTGGGAGGCTGAGACAGGTGGATTGCATGAACTCAGGAGTTCAAGACCAGCGTGGGCAACATGGCACAACCCCATCTCTCACACACACACACACACACACACACACACACAGAGGCACGCAATACAAAAATTAGCCAGGTATGGTGGCACACACCTGTAGTCGCAGCTACTTGTGAGGCTGAGCTGAGAGGATGGCTTGAGCTGGGAGGCAGAGGCTGCGGTGAGCTGTGATGGCACCACTGCACTCCAGCCTGGGTGAGAGCGAGGCTCTATCTGCAAAAACAACATCAACATTAACAACAAAATTAATAAAGTTCATCTTGAGGAACATTTTTTGATTTACAGAAAAAATTAGTATAGAGTTTCCATGTATGCCCCTATAAATAATTTTCCCTATTATTAACATTATACTAATATATATGGTACATTGGTTAAAATTAATACACCAATATTGATACATTATCATCAGCTAAAATCCATAGTTTATTCGGATTTCCACAGTTTTTACCTAACGCATTTTTTGTGTTTCAGGGTTCCATCAGGATTCATTTTGTCCTCATGTCTCCTTAGGATCTTTCTGGCTGTGATAATTTCTCCAATTTTTGTTTTTGATGACCTGGAGAGTTTTGAGGAGTACTATGAGGTATATTGTAGGATGCCCTCTATTGAAACTTTTTTTGATATTTTACTCATGATTAGCAGGGAATTATGGATATCACAGGGGTACAGTGTCATTTCTATGACATCGTATCAATGAGACACTAACAGTGTGATTTATCACTGTCGATGTTGACCCTGGTCACCTGGCTAAGATAGTGTACGTCAGTTTTCTCCACCGTAAAGTTACTGTTTCTCAACTTTCTATACTGTATTCTTTAAGGGAAATCCCTATGTACACCTAACACTTACGGAGTGAGAGGTTATCATCCCCTTCTTGAGGGCAGAGTGTCCACATAAATTATTTGAAATTCTCCTGCATGGGACATTTGTTTCTTCTCTACCATTTGTTTATTTATTCAATCATTTGTTTTCACCAGAATGGACTCATGAACACTTATTTTAGATTTTTTTGCAGTACTACTTTTTAAATTATGTTGCTCAAATTGTTTCAGCTTTGGGTATTGAGATGTTTTAAAATTATCTCCTGTGCCCTTCTGACATACTCCAGACAATGTATGTGTATTTTCAGTACTTTACTTTCTGGCACTAAAAGATGTGCCAGGCTCATCCCCTATATTTTCTGCCCTAATCCTAGAATCAGCTTTCTTCAAGAAGTTCTGGTTCCTCGTATTGGAGAGTGGTGTTAGAAACCAAGATCTAGGTGCGAGGTATGCTCATGGCTAGTAAGAAGTCATTTCTTTTAGGGCCTGTCTGCTGACAGAGCAAAGATAGACGTGTTTGTATACTAACACATCTATCCATGGATATAAGATCTTATGTTTTCTCTTAGTACCATAAATAGTATTTTTAAAATAAAAACTTTAAAGTGGAACAAATATACAGAAAATGACATGACACAAAAACGTATAGTTCAATGAAACATTTCAAAGCAATTCCCTGTGCACCACCATCAGGTCCAGAGATAACAGTATTAATAGATAGCATGAATAACCTATTTTATCTGGTATTAACATAGATCACAGATATATATTTGTTATTTTTATTTTCTTAGTCATTATTTCATATGCTCTTTTCCCTCTATACTTTTTCCTGCATTTCCAAACTTCCATTTGGATAATATTTTCTTTTATTGCAGGACTGCTGGTGATAAATTATGTTGTCCTGTTTGTCTGGAAATGTCTTATCTAACTTTCATTTTTATGGTTATTTTTGCTGGGTAGAAAAAATTCTGAGTTGAAAATTATTTCACTGTTTTGAAGATATCATTCCACTGTTTTCTGGATGCTATTGTTTCTTTTGAGAAGTCAGCTATTATTCTAATTGTTTTTTCTTCAAAACTAATTGTCTTTCTTCCTCTAGCTTTTTGAAGATTTTTCTTTTTTTGTGTTTGTTTTCAGGACTTTCACTATAATGTGCAGAAGTGTTATTTTCCTTTTATTTATCTCCTTCTATTTCTGCTGTGCCTGTTCTACCTATGATAGATTTTCTTACTGCAGTTATGTCTTTATGACATAAGGACATTTCATTCTAGACATTTTCATTCTAAACCTTTTATTATTTTTTATTATTTATATATTTAGACATTTTATTAGACACTTTCTTCTGATTTGTCTTCTGGGTCAATAATTCTCCCTTTGGTTGTGTCTAATTTTCTGTTAAACCACAGTTCCTAAGTCCTTAATTTTGACTGAGTTTGTCTATTTCAGATATCCATTGATTTGTTTGTGATTTTTAGTTCTCCGTGAAGGTTTGTAATCTTATTTTTCATTTCCTTGAACATATTAAGACTAGTCATTTTAAAGCTGAGTCTTAATAATACTGTTTGGAGCCACTGCAGGTTTTTTTCTGTTGTCTGTTATCTCTTCTCGATTTTTGGTATTAATGTCTTGTTTCTTCAGATGTTTGGTTATTTTTACTTCACATTGAACATTGTGTCTTAAAATCTGTAGACTTCATTTGAGGCCTATGATGATGTTTTATTATTTGGGAAATATTTTGTTTTTGGAAGATGACATGGAACACTTAGCAATCTCAACTTCCATCAATACATGTATACTAGCTTCTTAGCCTCACAGTCGCTTATTCTGGAATATGCTAATGCCCTAGGAAAAGTAGCCCCAAATACTATGCTTACCTCTCTAGGTTATTTTCCTCTTCCAGCTTGGTCCCATAACTCTTTAGGCCTCTCTCATGCCTTTGAGTGGATGTTGTTTGATTTTGCATACAGCTTTGGAGTTGCAGATTTGGTCGGCATTACCTAATCCACTATTATCAGAAGCCAATTATTTCTTTTTAAAAAAAATTTCTTTCTTGCTAGTAAACAGGAATGCAATTGATTTTTGTATATTAACGTATAAACCATTAACTGTTCTCAAAGTGTTTGTTAGCTTAATAATTTCTCTAGATTTGCTGGAATTAACCAGGTAGACAATTATATTAGTTATAAAAAGATAGTGGTTTTGTTTATTCCTTTCCAATTCTACTGTCTTTTATTTCTTAATATTGTCTTTTTGTTGTTGTTGTTTTTGACAGAGTCTCACTCTGTTGCCCAGGCTGCAGTGCAGTCTCACTCACTGCAACCTCAACCTCCTGAGCTCAGGCAATCTTCCCACCTCAGCCTCTATGGTAGCTAGAACCACAGACATGCACTACAAGACCTGACTAATTTTTAAATTTTTTGTAGAGACAGGCTCTTATTATGTTGCCGAGGCTGGTCTCAAACTCCTGGGGTCAAGTGATCTTCCCACCTTAGCCTCCCAAATTGGTTGGATTACAGGCACGAGGCACCAAGCCTGCCAGCCTATGAATCCTTAGATGAGCATTAATAAAAGGAAGGAGAATGGGTAGCCACATTGTATTCCTACTTCTTGGTGGTTCTGCTCATGGTAGTCCTCTATGTCATCGTTTGCACCCCACATGTTGTGTATATTTTTCATTATTGTTCATGTTTAAATATTTTCTAATTTAGAGAAGGAAATAATGTTACAAAAGCCTGGTACAAACTGGAACTGTGGGATAGTATTGTAGTGTGTTGGGCTGCTATAACAAAAGATGAGGTGATTTATAAACAATAGAAATGTATTGCTCACCCTTCTGCTGGCTATGAAGTCTAAAATCCAGGCACCAGCAGATTCAGTGTCCAGTGAGGGCATGTTCCTCAAAGATGGTGCCTTCTGTGTATCCTCAAATGGTGGAAGAAACAAACAAGCTGCCCCAGGATCTTTATAAGGACACTAATTCCACCCATGAGGGCAGAGCCTCCATGATCTAAATCCTCCCAAAGGCCTCACCTCTCAATACCATCACCACAGGGGTTAGGTTTTAATATCTTTATCTGCAGTCCAACACTCTACCTCTGAGCCATATATAAAACCCTCCTAGGTTTTAATGCCTGAATGTTGCAGGGCCATACAACATTCAGTCTATAGCAGAAACTATCGTTTTTTAAACTTTTTTATTTATGTTTTTGAGACAAGGTCTTACTCTCTTACCCAGGATGGAGTGCAGTGGCACAACCATGCATGGCTCACTTGAGTCTTGACCTCCTAGGCTCCAGTGATCCCCCCACATCAGCCCCCCAAGTAGGTGGGACTACAGGCATGCACTACCATGCTAGGCTAGTTTTAAAGTTTTTTGTAGAGACTATATCTTGCTGTGTTATCCAGGCTGATCTTGAATTCCTGGGCTCAAGTGATCCTCTTGCCTTGGCTTCCCAAAATGCTGGGATTCCATGCATGAGCCACTGCGTCTGTACAGGAGCCATATTTATAGAAAGACATTGCATTGCCAGAATTGTGTTGCTGAAGCAGGAAGGAAATGAAGGATGTATTCTGACCTTTCTATTTCTCCATTCTCTAACTATCTGCTAGTGACTCCCCTTGGTTGATTTCAATTTGGAAGCTGAGCTTAATGAAGTCTGAGACATGCTGTCTGTGGAGTTAGCACCCCCAGGACACAGTGCATAGAAGGAAAGGCAGACAACAAATCTGAGATTGAAGAACAGAGAAGAATAAGCAACTGTGCAACTTACTCATATAGCCATTGGACTAAATTTGTTATTTAAACTGCTCAATTATTTTATATCATTACTAATTTTTGAGGGAGCTTATAATTTACTGAGAGATGTAAAAATTCCTCACTATGTTTATGGATTTGTTTATTTCTATTTTTTTTAATTTATGCTTTTTGCTTTTGAGACTATGTTATTGGATGTATGCACATATAGAGTTGTTATATTTTCCACTTCCAATGGAAATTTTTATCATTAGGTGTCAACTCTATTCATCTCTGTACTTTTATTGTCTCTAATATTAAGTAGCTGACTTTATTTCAATTTCTGTTTTTCTATTATATGATTTACCATCCTATGCTTATTAATATTTCTCTGTTTTAGTTTTTGAGATTTATTTATTTTTTGAGATAGAGTCTTGCTTTATCTCTCAGGCTGGAGTGCAGTGGCACAATCATGGCTCATTGCAGCCTTGACCTCTGGAGCTCTCAGGTGATCCTCCCACCTCAGCTTCCTGAGTAGCTGAGACTCTAGGTATGCATCACCATGCCTGGTTAATTTTATAAATGTGTTTTTTGTAGAGACAGGCTATGTTGCCCAGGCTGGTCTCAAACTCCTGGGATCCAGTGATTCTCCCACCTTGGCCTCCCAAAGTGCTGAGATTACAGGTGTGAGTCACCACCCCCAGCCTTTTATTGGTTTAGATATGTCTGTGCTTAACAGCATATAGCTATATGTTATTTCTTTATTTTTTAAAAATCCAGTGTAGCATTTTCTTTTAACTTGAGAATTTACTCCATTTATATTTGTTGTGATTTCTGATTTGTATTTATGTATGCCATCTGCTTATGTACTATTTATCCTGCCCTTCCTGTTTTTTTTTCTTTCTTACTATATCATTTAAGTGTCCAGTCAGGAAAACAGGGAATACCATATGTATTTCACATAAAGGGAAATTATTATAAAAATATTAGAAGTACTAGAGGAGCAGAAAGGTGAGCATGAGGTTACCAAAAAATTAGTAACTAAAAGTGATTATTGTTACTCCTAGGGCTAAAGAGGCCAAAGAGAAAATGAAGTTGAAACCATGCTGTCTGCTACCTTTGACAGTTGCCACTCTTTTTTTTTTTTTTTAGATGAAGTCTTGCTCTGTTGCCCAGGCTGCAGTGCAGTGGCGCGATATTGGCTCACAGCAAACTCCTTCTCCTGGGTTCAAGTGATTCTCCTGCTTCAGCCTCCCACCTCAGCCTCCAGAGTAGCTGTGACTACAGGCATGCACCACCATACATGGCTAGTTTTTGTGTTTTCAGTAGCGATGGGGTTTCACCATGATGTCCAGGCTGGTCTCAAAAACCTGCCCTCAAGTGATCCACCTACCTTGGCCTCCAAAAGTGCTGGAATTACAGTTGTGAGCCACCAGCTGACAGCTGCCACTCTTGTTGCCACCAAATGCTAGGGGGGAAAGTGAATTCTCCTTCCTACTCTTCAGTCCGCACAAGGGCTTTCCACTGGCGTAATTCAGCAGAAAGCCAAGTAAGGAGCCTGGTTTCCCACTTCTATACTCAGGAGTGCAGAAGAAAAAGGCTTGTTAAATAAATATTACCCACCACTCCTACTGTCTTTCAAAACATTAAAAATATCTTATTATTCAATTTTTATTATTTAGAAGTTATGCATACTGTTTTTCTGATAGTTACTGTAGGCATTGAACTTGCAAGACCTGAAGTTAATTAAATCCTTACCCTCCCCCAGTAATAGAAAGAGCAATTTGTATGCATCGTTATCCAGTATTTTGATATTTTTTCTCATAGACATTGTTTACAGAGTAATTGTTTGTTTGACTTTTATTCAAACTTAATATAATAATATCTTTGCTTACCGTGCCTTCTTGCATCTTGGAAGTGCTTTTATTTTTGTCTTAAGTACTGACTTTAGGATTTTCTTTAAAGAAAATCTATCAGTTTACCCTTTAAGATTCAGTCTAAAATATATGTATTTTACTTTCATTTTTGTAAGGCCATTGCTTGGGGCAAAGATTTCCAGAGGGACATACTCTCTTTCTTTCAACTTTGAGAGACTCTTCCACTGCCTTTTGGCTTCTATTGCCACTGCACAGAAATCAGCAGTTCAGTCAATTGCCCTTCCTTTATGCTGATCTGATTTTTCTTTCTGCCAGCTTTTGAGAACTGTTTGCCTTTTGAATTCTGTAATTTTACTTTGATTGATCTATTTTGTTTCTAAATGTTTCTAAGGATCCACTGAGCTTCATTGCTCTGAAGATTGGAAGCTGTTAACAGCATTAGAAGATACCCACCCACTCACTGTGGCCTCCCAACGTGCTACAGGCGCCAGTCACCGTGCCTGGCCGATTTTAAATTTCCAGTTATTTTTTTTATTTCTAAAGCTTACTTGGTTATTTTTAAGATTTCCTATTTCTTTGATTATATTGTTGAGTTTCTAATATTTTAAAATCCTACTAAACATAGTTATTCTGTAATCCTTGCTGTAATTTCTGAAGTCTGAGGATTTTGCGTTGCTGTCTGTGTGGTTCTCAGTTTAGTACCTTGTTCCCGTGTATGCTTCGCAATTTTTAAAATGTATTTACTTGTTTCTTTTTATTGTGAGAAGCTAATATCTTTGGAATTTCACCTTTAGGGATTCTTAATGCCTCAGGTGAAGGTGAATTTCTATACTGGGGACTTGCTTTTATTCTTCCAAGTGCTTAAGGTCCCTAATAACCTGGCAACCAAGTTAAAATCTCAGCTTGGAGTTTTTCAGTAAGTGGTGTAAATGCAGACTGCAAACACACATAAAAGCTGGCCATGTCTTAAAAATTCCCACATCACATGGTATGCTGTGATGTGGTTGAGAAAGACAAAGTTTCCTTATTGTCCTTTTCTGCTTGGCAAATTTATTTCTCATTTTTCTTATATTGAAGTAAGGTTCTAGGTTTATGAGCATGGGCTACCATAGACTTCCCAACGGGGGCAGGATCTGGGCCAGAACCCTGCAAGTGGTATTCCTCAGCCTTTGTGAGCCACGAGAAAGGGTGGGGCTCCACCTCTTCTCCATTCCCTTTGGCACCTGGGGCCCCACATAGCCACCCGAGAAAGAGCCCAGGAGCTCCAGCTTTGGCCTAAGATGAAAGATACTTTTGGTACTAACAAGGATTTCTGTTTCCATTAAAATTTCAGCCTCTATGGATTTTTTAACCTCCTGCTGTCTCAGCAATGCATTAAAAAACATATTTTAGCATATTAAGCACTTCAGTGTGAGGGTTGTTCAGGATATCCAGAATATCCAGCCTGCTATATTGCTGGATATTGAAGTCTTTTATCAACTCCCTCCTGTCCATTAAACATTGAGTTCCTAGAGACCAGGGACTGTGATTGATTCGTCTTTATACCCTAGGACCTGACACACATTAGTGTATACATAGGAATTATTATTTGAATAAATGCTAAAACCAATCATTTCAAGTTGAAAAACTTGGTTACTGATTCTTTTTCGTCGTTGCTGTTGTTTTCCTCAGACAGAGCTTTGCTCTTGGTGCCCGGGTTGGACTGCAGTGTTGTGATCTCCGCTCACTGCAATCTCTGCTTCTCAGGTTCAGGCGATTCTCTTGCCTCAGGCTCCTGAGTAGCTAGAATTACAGCTGTGTGCCACCACGTCCAGCTAATTTTTGCATTTTTAGTAGAGATGAGGTTTCAGCATGTTGGTCAGGCTGGTCTCAAACTCGTGACCTCAATGCTGGCATTACAGGCATGAGCCACCACGCCCAGCCATTGGTTTGAAATTCTAAACACAATAAAAGCAATTTCCTTTCTGAAAGCTCTCAAGGCTTTAACGCCATAATGTAGACTAGAGAATCCTCAGGAAGCTGGTTATCCTCATGAACTATGTTTTAGTTAAATTAACTGGGAAGATGCCCGATTTGTACTTTAATTTTCATTATATGGACTCACTCCAATAGGACAGTAGAAAAGTTTATGTTGTAGCTAAATTGCCCAATTACATGAATCAGATTGCAAAGGTTAGGAAAGTGTTCTTCACACACACACAAGCGCGTGCGCACACACGCACACACACGCACACGTGCACACACATGCACATGCACACGCACACACACGCACACACACACTTACATATATTTTACTTCTACTTTCAGTGATATTTTACATTCCATCTTTGGTATTGACATTTGCCACGATCATTGGGTTATCCCACTGGTCCATTCCTTCATCATTCGGTGTTCATTTCTTCAATCAACTTTTGTGGAGTGTGCCTCACATGCACGGTGCTTAACACTGGGCCTACAAAGGTCATGCATATTCACTGCCCTCAGTGTTCTCCCAGTCAGTGACTCACATTAATAATCGCAATACCATTAAAAAACAACAGTAAAAGTACATATCGGGCACAGCAGTGGCAGAAACGAGAGAGTGGGCTACTGTGTTTAGGAGCAGCTGGGAAGGCTTCGCTGGAGAAGAGAGTCCTTTGTTGAAGGTGGAATGAAGAGTGGTGTCTCTCAGCCAAGTGACGTGAAACCAGGGAGGCAGAGAGCAGTGTGTGGCCTGGTCTCCCCATTAGGGGTCCCAGGTTGCCTTCCTGTGAAGGACAAGGCTGCTCAACGCTCATGCGTGACCAGATGTTATTTTTTAAAATTTACTTGAGATGGCAGCCTCACTGTGTCACCGAGGCTGGAGCGTAGGGGTGTCATCTCAGCTCACTGCACCCTCCGCCTCCTGGGCTCAAGCGATCCCCCCATCTCAGCCTCCCAAGTAGCTGGGACCACAGGTGCATGCCACCACGCTCAGCTAATCTTTGTATTTTTATATAAAGAGCCGGGGTTTTACCATGTTGCCCAGGCTGGTCTTAAACTCCTGAACTTAAGTGATCAGCCTGCCTCGGCTTCGCAAAGTGCCAGGATTACTGGCATGGGTCATCGTGCCCGGCCAGTGCTCCGATGTTCTTGACCACTCAAGAACTCCTAATTTTTCTTGACCATCTCCTAGGACTATGTTCCCTGGCACTTCTAAGGTGACAGTTGCTTAACAGATGTCCCGCCTGCTGCCTTCACTCTTCCTGGACCGTGTGCATTTTCACAGGCCTCCGGCCTCAGTGTCCTTTCTTCTTGTACTTCTTCTTCCTCCTTCCCTTTCTCTCTTAATATCATAGAGAATTTTAATGTATTCGTTGCTATCACTCTCTTCCTATGAGCACTAAGTTGAAATTTAATGTTTTAAATAAATGTAAATTCAAACTGCTGTCTCAATTTAGAAACATAAGTGGTACAATTTAATACAAACCAAGAGAAAACACAATAAAAATGTCCAGTCTACATGTGTCCAACTAAACGTTCCTGGTCTCTCAAGACCACGCTTCCTGTTTTCACTTATCCATCCTCTCTTCAACTCGCATTTCTTATATTCTGAATTAAAATTCAGGGTGCACATATTTTTCCCATTAATTTCTATAGCATTTTAGTAGACTCTCCAAAGTTATACATTGGTGTGCAGGAAGAAATATTAGAACTAATATTTATAATGTATTTTTTAATCTTATGCTTTTAGAAGGGCTATTGTGCATGCTTTATAATATATGTTAGCATATTTCATGGGCATAATTTATAAGTGAATATGCTTACGCTAGGGTGCATGCTCAGACATTACTTGCTGTGGGGCGGACTGGTTTGTTTAATCCTTTTCTCAAGCAAAATGCCTATGGTTTTAGAAACTGTTCTACCAGGCAGCTCCCCTGTTTCCCAACTGTCTCAGCAGCTCTGCCAAACAAGATTTAAAAGGGTGGAAAATCTGAATCATAAACATACCCTTATCTTTCTAATGTTTTGTTCAGTGGTAAGAGTTTTTCTATCTTTCTGAATTTGTTTTCTAACACTAAGAATTTCTGAGCTGCTTAGTAAGGATGCAGGTTCCTGGGAGGTGCTGGGGGAGATACTTTGAGAAAAGCACACATTGGCAGTTCCTCCCACAAAGCATGTCATCTGAGCATTTACTGACGTGGACTCCTCGTGGCCTTGGAGCTGAAGGGTCTCTCCTGACCACCAGACCTCAGGGGCGAAGCCTTTTTCTGCCCTGATAATTGGTTCTATCTACTGAAGTGCCCCCTTTAAAAACCTCACAAATGCCCACATTTCATGGGCTTAGAAGTTTTAAAACCCCACCTCTACTTAAAAAAAAAAGTTTGAACAATTTTAAAGCTTAGTTTGCTTTTCTTTGCCAATTCAGTGGGAAATGAACATTTTACAAATTTAATGTCAAATTTAATTTTTTTATTACATGTGTCTGATTCAGAATTCAGAATGAGTTTTGTGGCTCCGTATACATTCCAGCATGGGTGACGGAGGCTCGCCTCCTCTGAAGAGTCACAGATCTCCTGCGTTTCTTGTGAAGCTCTCTTCTTCGCATTTTAAGATGGGCTCAACGCTGAAACGTCTGCTGAAGCCCTTTGCACTTCTGTTCCGAGGAAAAGACATCTTGGAATCTTGGCCCTTTGATAATTTATGGTTTGAAATCTGTATCAGATAAAGAAAAGTTAGTTAGGTTCAGGTGCCTTTCTAACACAAATTTTTCCTAAATAAGGATTTTGGTCTTTCAAATGTAGCTTGAACGTTTCCAAGGTTTATATTTTACAGGTAAGAAAATGTGGCAAAGACATGGCACACTCTGTGGGCCCGTGACTGCCTGGTTTCTCCACCCCATGCCCCTTTGTCTTCCTGCCTTATCGCCAACCCCTTGCTAACACTGCGGGTACCAGCGCGCCTCGGGAAGCAGTTCCCAGGCTTTCATTGCCCGTGAGTCTCTCCGCTCTCATTTCACCACTGCTAGATCCTTCAATGAAGCCAGAGCAGTTTTCCAGCCAACCCATGGTGTCTATTTATGGCTCCGCCATGAGGCCTGACCTTTGGGAATGAGTGACTGGTCCCGACAGTGGGGTGCAGGAGCCTGGAAACACTGGCCGCCAGTCACTGTGACGAGTCATGCTGCGAGTCTCCATTAGATCCACTCAGAATGGGTTTCTGAGGCAGTCGTCCTTCTGTGAAGAATTGCAGTGTGAAGTCTGAAACCAACTGACGGGGTTGAGTCTCTGCCACTTCCCAGAGGGGCTTTTTACCAAAGACTTCGTGTTTTAACCTGTCAATGGGCTAGTTAAATAATGCCTAAGAAGGCCGGGCGCGGTGGCTCACGCCTGTAATCCCAGCACTTTGGGAGGCCGAGGCAGATGGATCACGAGGTCAAGAGATCGAGACCATCCTGGTCAACATGGTGAAACCCCATCTCTACTCAAAATACAAAAAATTATCTGGGCACGGTGGCGCGTGCCTGTAATCCCAGCTACTCAGGAGGTTGAGGCAGGAGAATTGCCTGAACCCAGGAGGCGGAGGTTGCGGTGAGCCGAGATCGTGCCATTGCACTCCAGCCTGGGTAACAAGAGCGAAACTCTGTCTCAAAAAAAAAGAAAAAAAAAAATGACTAAGAACACCCACCCTGATTAATCTAGTGGGTTATTATGAAAAGTGAACGACAAAGATGTAACAGCATACTTTGTAAGTTATAAAGTTTATAATCTCAAGTTGCTATTTATTATACTCCAAGTTAGATGCCTTTTCCCAGCTAAGTCTTTGTTAAATTCTAATCCTTGGCCCAAAATTCAGCATCATGCAAATACATTCATGTAACGAATGTACACATGTATCTAAAACAAAGTAGATTTAAATCTAAAACAGAATCGAAAATAAAGTAGATCAAATACTATAATTAACTAATTTGACCTAATTTGACATACATAGAAAGCTGTACTCAACAACGACAAATTCACATTCTTTTTTTTAAGATAGGGTCTTTCTCCATCACCGAGGCTGGAGTGCAGTGGCACGATCCCAGCTCGCTGCAGCCTCGACCTCCTGGGCTCAAATGATCCTCCCACCTCAGCCCCCTGAGTAGCTGGGACCACAGCCACATGCTGCAATGTTGGGCTGATATTTTCTTTTTTTTGTAGAGACAAAGGTCTTGCTATGTTTCCCAGGCTGGTCTAGAACTGCTGGTTTCAAGCAATCTTTCCACCTTGGCCTGCCAAGGTACTCAGATTACAGGCAGGAGTCGTCGTGCCCGGCTTTGAATTCAAGTACCTATGGAGTGTTTATGCAGATTGACTGTGTGCTGGATCACCATGCCAGTGCAAATAAATTCTAAAACCTTGAGCTCCTTAAAGGAAATTCTAATGCTCAGTTGCTTGGGTGGCACCTAACCTTAGGCGGTTTCATGAAGCTGAGCAACCTCAGAGCTCTCACTTCCTCACTGTCTCCCAGTTCTCCCAGGGAATGTCCTCAGCAGGGAATTCCAAGTTCCTGGGTCGCTGTGGTGGTGTTCACCCAAACCTGCCCTCTCCAGGCAGCAAGGTCCACTCCAGAGACCCTCTTCCTCCTCCCAACGAGCACCTCCCCATCGGGAGAAACTTGTCATTCTCGATATCTTTCCCTTCTAGTCTTATTTTCAGATCTTTCACCCAAAGCATAACCTAAATGCAACAGATTTCTGGATCAGGAAAGAGCGATGAGTGTGGGGGAGAGGGTGTGACCTTTCATTGCCCTTTCAGTGGCTCTACATCAGCTTCTTTAGACCTTGGGCTCCAAGAAGCCTCTCTGGATCACCAGGACCCACTATTAGCCAAATCTTTTGCTAGAATCCTATTTTAACAAGCTTAGAGAAATTTCTAAGTTCCACTTTCTGCTCTGATGGGGAAGGGTGGGCTGTAAATGGATGTAATCAATGGAGAAGGTGATTTGCCATTGTGTTTCAGAACCTTCGGATGTACTTCCTATTTGTCCCTACAATATCACTTCCAAAAGTTTTTCATAAGAAAATAATCAGAAATGTCTGGAAAGATTTCCATATAAAGTTATACATTGTAATTTTATTTATAATTTATATTACTATTGATAATTATTTTTTTAAAATTAGAAGCTAAATAATAATAGGAAAGCAATGTAAAAATATATGCTTAATGGGGTAACGGGAACAGTATGCCTGTGAAAATATACACAATTTAGAGTTTTTTTAAATGGCAAAAGGTTATGTAAACATTTTAGTTCTGAGATGGAATTTTTGGTTTGCATATCTCTTTCTTTTCTCCGGAAGACCAATTTAAATGAACAAAGGAAAATCTGTAGCCTTCATATGTGAAAGTGACCCGACATGAAAGAGTGCTGGCTGTGTGAGATGAGCCATCAGGCGGACATTCAGGGGACAAGCAAGCAGAGGCCACAGCCTTGCCAGGAATTAATCCAGCAGAGAATCTGTACAAGCTCAAATTAGTATTTTCAGGGACACAGAAAAGTATTGTTTAAGTGCTGATTTTTGAAACAGAGTGTGACTCTGTTGTGCAGGCTGGAGTGCAGTGGTGCAGTCTTGGCTCACTGCAACCTCTGACTCCCAGGCTCAAGCGATCCTCCAACCTCAGCCTCCTGGGTAGCTGGGATTATAGGCACACACCACCATGCCCGGCTAATTTTTGTACGTTTGGTAGAGACGAGGTTTTGCCGTGGCACACAGGCTGGTCTTAAACTCCTGGGCTCAAGTGATCCTCCGGCCTCAGCCTCCCAAAGTGCTGGAATCACAGGTGTGAACCACCGTGCCCAGGCTTTTTATGCTAAATTTAACAAGAGAAGGTAGTTTTTTTAAAAAAAATCACCATCACAGTCTCAAATGAAATATGATCCAGCAATCTTTCTAGGAATTTATCATATAGATACACACATTCATTATTTGCAATGGCAAAATATTTAATGCAATATAAATATCCATACATTGGACTAATATGCAGCCATATTAACAAAAGAATGCAGGGAATCTCTGTTTACTGATATGGAAAGATCTCGAAGATATATTGCAAAAGTGCCGAACATTGTGTGTTATTCCAAATGTACAAAAACCAAAATGTGGTGTGTGTATGTTTGGGTTTGTGTATCATGGAAGTGCATGTGTGCAGAGAAAAGACTGGAAGTATGGAGATGTCAACATGTAAATATTGTATACTCCTGGCTGCAATCCAATGCCATGCTGTTTATTTTACTGCTCAAATGGCTCCCGTGTTGACCATCCATTGCTCCTTGGGGCTGGCGCCAGCGCTCCTCTCACGTTCTCATTTCTGGTGTCCAGAGCACGGGAAGCCTCACTTTCTGGGCCTGCTTCCTTCCACTGGAGAGTGATGCTTAGAAACCAAGACCTGGGAGCCGGGTGTACCAGTGGCAATCACCGTTCCCTCTTAGCAAACAAAGCCAGGAAATGGCGGTGTGTAGACTAACCCATGAGTCAGCATACACAACCCACAGTTATTTCTGTATCTGTAGCATGTATGTAGATTAAACTGAGTGAGTCCATCAGATATAAAGGAATGACCAAATTCATAAATAAAGGGGCAGGGGGAGAGGAGACAAATCTTGACAGAGGAATCCGATGATGTATGTAAATGCCTGTCTAGGAGGCGTTAGCTCGGTCATCACCTACTCCACCTTGGGAGTTGGCAGGAACTAGCATGTGCTTCCAAAGAACGGAGGATGGAAAGGGAGCAACGGCAGCTCTGAGGCAGGCAGCCCTGTTACCACCACCGCTGACAAGTCATGCTGAAGTCATGCATCCCTGAAATGACGAAGCGAGAAAGCGCCCCACCTCTCAGGTTCTTCCAAGAAACCCATAACCCTTCAGCCTAAACGCAAGGAAGCATCAGAGCAGCCCATGTTGAGAGGCATTCTACAGAATATCTGACCAACCCTTTTCCAAACTGTCCGGGTCATGAAAGACAAGGAAATGCTGAAGGATTGCCAGAGAACAGAGGATGCAAAGGAAATTGAACGACAAAATGCAATGTGGGCTCCTATGCTGGATCTTGGAAGAGAAAAAGGACATCATAGAAGACCTGGCAAAATCAAAGGAAAATCTGGAGTTTAGTTCATAGAAATGTACCAACGTTAATCTCTTAATGTTGACAAATGTACCATAGCTATGTAAGACATTTGCGTGAGTGGGAAGGATATAGGGATCTTTTTTGTCTTTGCAACTTTTCTGTAAATTTAAAATTATGCAAAATAAAAAATAACAAAAACGTAAACTTTAATTTCAAACCACACTGAAGTCAGAATAAAAAAGCTAAACAAGGCAAACAACAGAACTTCATAATTCAATGGGAACAATATCCTATAAGGACATAATAGTCATCATGTTTTTTTTGAGACGAAGTCTCGCTCTGTCACCCAGACTGGAGTGCAATGGCGTGATCTCGGCTCACTGCACCCTCCACCTCCCAGGTTTAAGCAATTCTCCTGCCTCAGCCTCTCGAGTAGCTGGGATTGCAGGTACCTGCCACCATGCATGTCTAATTTTTGTATTTTTGTAGAGATGGGGTTTCACCATGTTGGCCAGGCTGGTTTTGAACTCCTGACCTCAGATGATACACAAGCCTCAGCCTCCCAAAATGCTGGGATTACAGGCCTGAGCCACTACACCTGGCCCAATATTCATAGATGAAAAACTCATCCAGCCTGGGCTCATTCTCCTGTCTCAGCCTCCTGAGTAGCTGGGATTACAGGCATGCACCAGTACACCCGGATAATTTTGTATTTTTAGTAGAGACGGGGTTTCTACATGTTGATTAGGCTGGTCTTGAACTCCCGATCTTAGGTGATCTGCTCCCCTCGGCCTCCCAAAGGGCTGGGATTACAGGCATGCTCTACCATGCCTGGCCACAACAGGAGTCTTAAATTCACCTTTTATCCTTGTGAGAGCAAATGGTCAAAAAAAAAAAAAGTGGTAATCCAGGCTAGCATAATGAATAAAGCAGAGCTATTAATAATCATCATGTGTCCCGCTGTGTCCTGAAACAGAACACACCTTCTTTCCTAGCATGCACTGAGAAGTCACAGCCTTGATTATATTATTTGATAGTCCACAAAGAAAACTTCAGTAGAATGAATCTAGTTGAAACTGTTTATTTCCGTGAGCAGGTGCAGGTGTGAACGCACAGCCTTCGAGATCCGTTCTACCAGCCAGTTTGGGAAACTTGTTTCTGGGCTACAGACATTTTTTTGCCTCTGAAATAATGAAACATATTTGTCTCTGAAATGATGCAGAGATGGGGAGTCACATGTTTATCCAAAAGTCATTTTATTTCAAGCTGCTCTCCAGATTTTTGTTATAAAGCCTCAGATTGTTCTCGGAGAAAATGTCACATTAAGTACCATGCCACTGTGCTGGCAAATCTAACTGTCATTGGTTTTCATTTGCATTTGTGTGTTAAGGTTTCTGTTGTAGCTGCTTTTATGAGTTTTTAAAAGGTGTATTTGCGGTTCCTTCTGCTTTAAAAGTTTAAAATATAGTATTGACAATTTTTCTATCAAAAGTAAAAGTATTCCTTGTCATTTCTGCATGTACATTGCCTATAAAATAAATGTATGGTACTTTTTTTTTTTTTTTGAGACGGAGTTTCACTGCTGTTACCCAGGCTGCAGTGCAATGGCACGATCTCGGCTCACCACAACCTCCGCCTTCTGGGTTCAAGCAATTCTCCTGCACCACCATGTCCAGTTAATTTTTGTATTTTTGTTGACCAGGATGGTCTCGATCTCTTGACCTCGTGATCCACCAGCCTTGGCCTCCCAAAGTGCTGGGATTATGTTATTTTTATAATCAGAGAGAAACAATGTTATATTTTTAAATTATTTTAACCTTTTGTAAATCAATCAGTTTTACAAGGTAATTTGCAGAACACCTCAGGGACAGTGAGATGAAATGATTTGAACAAAATCAGTTTTGTAAGCAAGATTTTCCTCATAAGTAGTAGAAGTGGGAGTGATCTTCCTGAGCCTCGTTGCTCCTCCGTGCTCATCGCTGCTTCCCATTGCTTAAAACGTCCTTGCAGGCTTCTCCACAGGCAGAAACTCCTCCTTAGGATGGGGTGTGACAGTAGCAGGGACAGCCTCGTGACCGTGAAACACCTTGGATCAAATCAGTGCTCTATCAATATTTCAGAATGGGTTAAGAACCAATTTAAAGTTACTCTAATGGGAAAAGGCTAATAGAACTTTTAATGAAAAATTGGACTTTGACAGGATTGGAATTTAGTGGCTTTGAATTTTGACACAAGGCTTTGCCCTTAACACCATAGAGTCTTGGGTTAGTAGCAGTCCAAATTCAGAGATGGGAATGCCGCCGCAGGAGGCTCTCTGTGGTCCCTGGGTACCATCCAACATGCTGAGCACGACAGAGGAGAAATGAATGGCCACATACCCCTGAAAACCTGAGGCAGACTGTCCGTGCATAGCCACAGCCTAAGGTCAGCTCAGCAGGAGGGGTCGTGACTGCTGGCCTTGGCCCGGTAACCCAGTCCCCTCTGATGCTTCTGTATGGGGCATCTTTCCTCAGGAAACACGGAGCCCCTGAGGTGGCCTAATCTCCCCACAGAGCCCTGCTCCTGCACCAGGCAGCAAGGGAAAGCGCCCCTCTGGGGTGGTCCAAGCTTGTTTCTGCCTTTGGCTGACAGTGGCCTTGTTGGAATGCACATGTACCCACTGAGCCCTGACACTCAGGGAACTTGGCTGATCTCACCACCAGCTCACTGGTCTCCCATGGCCTGGAGGAAAAAGCAACTGCCACATTTCAGTCCCTTTTTTTCATAACTCCAGTGTCAATATTCTCCTACCCATCCTAAATCGCCTCTTCCCAGGGTACATGTGGAGCTAGGAGGGCTCTCTCATCCGTGCCCCGAGCCCCTCCCTCAGCAGCCAGCCCCCTGCACCCTGCTTTCTGGCACTCCTGGGCCACGCTTTCTTGTGACGCCCTGCTGCTGTCATTGCCCAGGCCTCAGAGGACAGGCAAAAGCGGGAGGAAGGTGTCAGCTCTTTTCTTCCTAGACCTATGATTCCACCTGGCCCACCACAGTGGAAGGCAGGCCCGAGGGTGGACCTCTCGGAGGGCAGAGTCCTTGTGTGGAATTAAACAAAGCCTATGAGCTGGACAGAAAGTTGTGGAGGAGAAAGTGGGGGTTACCAGGCATAAACGCGCCCCTGCCTTCTACACCTGATCCCGAGGATGTGGAGTAGGGGACTTGGCAGACTTCAAGAGAAGCGAATCATGTTGAGCTTCAGGTTCAATCAATCAGGGCCAGCCTGGAGATTTGGTGATTTGGGATAGTTTAGAAGCCATGTGGGGCACTTAGGAGCAAGTCTGGCCGGAATACACCCAGGGGGATGGGGAGTGTGTCCAGCGACAGGAGATGAGAGGTGGCAATGCCCACCAATACGAAGCAAGGGGGTTTTGTCTCCTTTTTGTTTCTCGGTTTTTGTTTTTGCTTTTTGAGATGGAGTTTCACCCTTGTTTTCCTGGCTGGAGTGGAATGGCACCATCTTGGCTCACTACAACTTCTGCCTCTCGGGTTCAAGAGATTCTCCTGCCTCAGCCTCCCATGTAGCTGGGATTACAGGCATCTGCCACTACACCTAGCTAATTTTTCTATTTTTAGTAGAAATGGGGTTTCACCAAGTTGGCCAGGTTGGTCTCAAACTCCTAACCTCAGGTGATCCATCTGCCTCAGCCTCCCAAAGTGCTGAGATTACAGGCATGAGCCATCGTGCCTGGTCTATCTCCTCTTTGCATGGTGGGGCTGCCTGGGAGACAGGACGTTGAGGATGGCACAGGGCAACGTCATCTTAGGTTGCTGGTGTCAAGGGAAGGTGGGTTAGAGGCGGAAGGACTGGAAGGGAGGTGTAGGATTAAGTACGGAGTGTTGGAGGGCCTTGTCTCAGTGGCCCGGGTGAAGCTGACCACTTCACGTCATCCAAGTCTTCTGCTGGTTTTGGAGGTAAGTTGACTTCATGTTATTCTGTGTCTGGGGGCTCTTGCAAGAACCTCAGTTTAAGGTTTTTGGCTGGGGGCAGATTTCCACTTGGAATGAGACTTGCATTTTTAAAATTGTGAAACATGAACCCAAGGTTGTGCTTGTAACTTTTCTGTGTCCTTGGTGACTCAGTAGGCTGAGTAATGCCCCCTGCCAATGACAGGGAAGAGCTCCTCCCATTCTGAAAATGTGCAGACTAGGATTGAAATATATTTGTTCCCAGGAGACCTTGGGAGTTCTAATCCCTTTAACTGTGGATGTTTCCCTCATGGTTGCCAGGGACTTTGCAGACATGATTAAATTAAGGATGTTGAGATGGGGAGACTGTCCTGAATGATCCGGATGGGCCCTCGTCATCAGGGTCCTCATGGGAGGGACACGAGGAGGTCAGGGGAGGAAGCAGCGGGCAGGAGAAGTGATGGCTGGAGAGATGGAAGCAACTCCTCTCCCAGAACCTCCGGGAGGAACCAGCACCTTGACATTCCCCCAACAAAACGGACTCAGACTTCTGCCCTCCAGAAGTGTCCAAAGATAAACTTGAGTTGTTTTAAGCCAGAGCCTCTGGGGCAGTGTGAGAGCACCAACAGGAAGCCAGTACAGGAGGACAGCTCTGGGTCCCTTCCATCTGGGTTCAAGGTTCATCTTTCGGTGGTGTCTTCCAGAAGAGCATATGAAGGCTGTGGTGAGTCGTCTGGGGAGAGGCAGCCTTGACGGTCGGGGGACAAGCACGAGTGTGTTGTGTGAGAACTTGGCAGTACTGAGGCTGCGACTGGCTCAGATTCGGGTCTCCTACGGTCCAGGAGGAGTCAGACCTGCACTGGCAGGTGGTGATTATTTCATAAGGAGAGCGTCAGTGTTGACTGCGGGGAGGACTGGAGGATCTTCAGGACTAGAGGCAGGACCGAGGGCTAAGGCAGGCTGAGGTCCTGGGAGTTTGGCTCATTCTATACTTCCAGAGGACTGAGAGGGTGAGGACAGTCTGCTCTTGTGAGTGGCAGCACTCAAATGACCGAATTGGAGAAGCGAGACTCTCTGCTGCTAGAGCAACAGAGAGTTCCCCGGTGGGGACAATTCTTTCCAGCTGCAGCTCGGCTTCAGTGATGGCAGTAGCTCGCGTATGGGGAAAAGCTCCTCTCACCCGAATACATGCAGGCTGGGACTGGAATGTGCTCATTCCCAGAGGACTTTGCTGGGTAAACAAATTCATTTGCCAGTGGAGAGGGACCAGAGAGCCGGCCATTGCCCCCCTTGCCCTTGTTCCATCGCTGCTGTGACCAGGACCGTTTCTGGCAGTTGGGGCAAGTTGAGGCTACCGGGACCACTGGTGTTTGTGGGTTTCCCTTGCTGGGATGTGTAACCTTATGGAGGCCATGGGCTGCTGATACAGTCTGGCCCCTGCGCCCACCCAGTGCTGTCATCCCCAGTGCTGGAGGCTGGGCCTGGTGGGAGGTGTCCGGGTGCTGGAGGTGAATCCCTCATGGCTTGTGCTGTCTCCACCGAAAGATGAGCCTTCAACCCAGATGGTGAGTTCTTGTGAGATCTCGTCATTAAGTGTGTGGGACTTCCTGCACCTCCCAACCCTGTTTGTTTGCTCCTGTTCTGGCCATGTGACAAGCCTGCTCCCCCTTAAACTTCTGCCATGATTGTAGTGGGGCTTCCTCAGAAGTTTAGCAGATGCTTCCTGTAAAGCCTGTGGAACCATGAGTCAATGATACCTCTTTTCTTTTTATTTATTTATTTGAGACAGAGTCTACTCTGTCACCTAGGCTGGAGTGCAGTGGCATGATCTTGGTTCAGTGCAGCCTTTGCCTCCTGGGTTCGAGTGATTCTTGTACCTCAGCCTCCCGAGTAGCTGGAACTACAGGCCTGTGCCACCATATTTGGCTGATTTTTGTATTTTTAGTAGAGACAGGGTTTCACCATGTTGACCAGGCTGGTTTCAAACTCCTGACCTCAAGCGATCCACCTGCCTTGGCCTCCCAAAGTGCTGAGATTACAGGCATAAGCCACCATACCTGGCCTAAACTGCTTTTCTTTATAAATTACACAGTCCCAGGTATTTATTTCTAGCAATGCAAGAATGGCCTGACACAACTGTTTTTCAAGGGAGGGGCAAGCAGTCGTGTGGGTATCTCCAAGCCCTAGCTGAGTGGATAAAATACCCAATCGGGATCCCAGGAGCCCTTTCAGCCTCAGTGCCAGCAACCACTATGCCTTGAGTCCCCTGAGTCAAGTTTCCGTCCCTAGAGGAGACTGGGCAGTGGAGGCGTGAGGTGGCTGAGGAAGAGTTGTAGGTATTGGCTATGTTAGCATGTCTGTCAGCCAAGGACTGTTTTTGTGCTTCAGGCTGTTAGTGTGAACTTTCATCTGAGATAGCTGATTTCCTGAGTAACAGTAAAGCCGCTTGTAAATTAGCTTCTTGGATTCTATTTTTTTTTTAATGGAGTCTCGCTCTGTTGCCCAGGCTGGAGTGCAGCAGTGTGATCTTGGCTCATGCAACCTCCCTCTTCCGGGTTCAAGCAATTCTCCTGCCCCGGCCTCCCAAATAGCTGGGACTACAGGCACACACCACCATGCCCGGGTTATTTTTTCTATTTTAGTAGAGATGGGGTTTCACCATGTTCCCTAGGCTGGTCTTGAACTCCTGAGCTCTGGCAATCTGCCTGCCTTGGCCTCCCGAAGTGGTAGGATCACAGGCGTGAGCCGCCGTGCCTGGCCAGGTTCTATTTTTAAAATTATTTTTTATTGTGGTAAAATATATATAACACAAAGGTAATTATTATTATTTTTTATTTTTGTAAGTTATTTTATTTCTTCCATGAATAATATCTGGTCGTTTTCTAACCAGTTGAGTGACTTGTTGTACAATAAACGACCTCACATCTTTCAGCAAGAAACACATTAAATTTGGATAGTAAAGACATTACATAATAGGACACAATTAAAATTTGCTTTAAACATTTCTTTTAAATAATTTGCACTTCTGCTCAATAAAGGGAGACATTTTTATAGTCCAGAGGTCTTATTTTGTTAACACCTATTACTCCGTGAGCTCACAGGGAAGAGGTTCCAGCAGCTCAGGCTCCTTTCCATTGGCTCCCACACAGTGCGCTGCTCTGGGTGGTGCAGGATGGTGCCTCAGTTGAACCCAGGTACCTTTCTCTTTGGCTTCTTTCTTTTTCTGATCATTTTCCTTCATGCGTTTCAGGAAGCCATCTAGCTCTTAGAGTGCTTGATGTGCTCAGTACACACATGAATTCTCTTGGCAAGAATCTTGCCCTTAACTTGTTTGTTTGCCACAATGCCAACGGCACGCCGGGGAGCACTGTAGATTCTCCCAGTTTGCCATGGTGACACTTGTGGGGCTTCCTTTTTGAACAGTCCCCATTTTCTTGCTATCTACAATATCGCCTTTCTTATAGATTCACATGTATGTGGCCACGGGAAGGACTCTGCTTTCTAGAAGGCATAGAGAACACACTTTGGGTGCCTCTCCTCTTTCCCTCTGTGTTTGTCATTTTGGCAAAGTACTGGAAGCTGGTCGTTCTAGCCAAAAAGGCCAAAATGTATTATCTTAACCATTTTTCAGTGTATAGTTGAGTGGCATTAGTGCATTTGCATTGGCGTGCCACCAAAAGGCAGCATTCATCTCTACAAGTTTTTCATCTTTCCAAAGTGAAATTCTGTGCCCGTTAAACACTCACTTCCTGTCCCCCTTCCCACCCGTTAAACACTTACTTCCTGTCCCCCTCCCCACCCGTTAAACACTCACTTCCTGTTCCCCTCCCCTGACCCCAGCCCCTGGAGCTCCATTCTACTTTGTCTCTCTGCAAGTTTGACTACATAAGGGATGTAAGTAGGATTACACAGTGTCTGTTCTTTTGTGACTGGCTTATTTCACATTAGCGTAATGCCCTCACACTTCACCCAGGTAGTAGCAGGTCCTAGAATTTTCCTCCTTCTAAAGGGTGATATTGCACGGACATACACAGCAGGTTTCGTTGATCCATTCATCTGTTTATGAACACTGGTTGCTTCCACCTCTTGGCTCTTGAGAACAACGCTGCTATGGACGTAGGGGTGCAGGCGTCTGCTTGGGTCCTGCTCCAGTTCCTTTCGGGTTCACGTTGAGAGCTGTCCCCAGCACTGTCCTGAACTCTCTGTTTCCATGGCATACCCAAACACGTTGGATCTCCGGCATCTGCCTGCCCTCTGAGTAACTGTTGGCCCTCTCGCCTTGTGCCTGGGTGTGAGCTTGCATCTGTGCGGCCACTCGGGCTGATGTAGCCTCAGGAACTGGCCCCCCACGGGTGTGGGAAGCTGTGGGGTGTGTCTTGTTTGAAACTTGCCTGAGGTGAGAGTCTTCTGCTAAGAAGGCCACTTGTGGTGTTTGAGAGTTTGGCAAGGCTGGGGTGAGGATGAGTAGAATACAGATGGTGAGGTGTGGGGAGGTCGTCTCTTGGCGGGGCAGGAAGGGGCTGCACCAAGGCTGGGAAGATGGTGAACAGCAGCATGAGGGGGTACACTGGGATTTCACAGCAGATCAGTCTGGAAGCAGAAAAGCGTTGGGCGTTCCCAGGTCTGAACCACATGGGGAACGTTGAGGTCAAGCGGATGGCTCAGCACTTGGTCAGCGTGGGTTGGACTGACTCGGGGCAGTGGTGACTGTGCACAGCCAAGACGCTGATGCCAGAGCCACAGAGTCCAAGGCTGAAGCGACTGATTAATCAGCCTTTGGCTGCCACTGCACTCTTCGGGGAGGATCACTGAGGCAGGTCCTGCCCTTTCATGTGTAGAAAGGGAGACTGGCCATGAGTCACGGGGAGTCTAAGTGTGGCAAGAAAGCCTAGACAGGGACATGGTTTGTCTCTGTATCCCTCCAAAGCTCATTCAGTCGTATTCCCCAGTGTTGGAGGTGCCGGGATCCCAGGGGTGGGTTTCTCATGAGTGGTTTAGCGCTATCCTCTTGGTTCTGTTCTTGTGATAGTGAGTGAGTTCCTGTGAGACCTGGTCGTGCAAAGGTGACTCCTCTCTGCCGTCTTTCTTTTGCTCGTGCTCTGGCCATGTCACGTGCTTGCTCCTCCTTCATCTTCTGCCATGACTGTGTTTCCTGAGGCCTCCCTAGGAGCTGAGTGGATGCCAGAATCATGCTTCCTATACAGCCTGTGAAACCCTGAGCCAATTAAACCTCTTTTCTTTATAAATTATCTAGTCTCAAGTATTTCTTTATAGCAATGCAAGAATGGACTAATACAGGGAGGATTTGAGATTTGAAATGCAGACGTGGAAGGAGAGTCCCAGGTACAGGATTCAGTGACAGTCTCCTTAGCCATGGCTTCTGAGGAAGATGATGCAGGGGAAAGGTGGGGAACCCTGTCTGGCAGTAGTCGATTCTAGAGCCCCCCATGTCACTGTTTGGTCTCAGGGAGAGGGGAGTGAGTGGTGGTGTTGATTTCTTTAGGGAGTAAACTTTCCCCTGAAGGGAAGGTGTTGTCTCTGCTCATGCACTGGAGTCTGCACAACTGCATTTTGTCTTAAATACCTTGTGGTCCTTTTCGGTGACAGCTTGGAGTAAATGCTGGGTGTCAGCTGCAAGCTGCCCACATCGGGAAAGCAGAGAAGATGGTCATCTGCAGATACAGTTTGGATGTTTGTCCTTCCAAAGCTCATGTTAAAATGTGATCTCCAATGTTGGAGGGAGTGCCTGAGGGGAGGTGTTTGGGTCGTGAAGGTGGATGCCTCGTGAGTGACCAGGTTGCATTCTCCCAGTAGTGAGTGAGTGCTCCCTCTTAGTTCACATGACATCTGGCTATGGAAAAGAGCCTGGCCCTTTCTCCCCCTCTTCTTGCTCCCTTCCCCTTGTCATGTGATGCTTGCCCCCTTTTCCTTCCACCTTGAGTGGAGGCTTCCTGAGGCCTCCCCAGAAGCAGACGCTGATACTGTGCTTCTTGTGCTGTCTTCAGGACTGTGAGCCAAATAAACCCCTTTTCTTTATCGATTACCCAGGCTCAGGTATTTCTTCACAGCAATGCAAAACAGACTGAGACGTCTGCACCCTGGTTGAGGACAGGGCTTCAGAGAAAGGTTAAATCCCTCAGGTTTGCATTTAGGGTTCAAGAGAAATAAGTAGGGCTCAGTATGCCCTGAGACGTGAAAACCCATCTGCATTCTTGATTATTCCACGTGAAGGCAAAACGTTTTGTAAGCTGAGGTGAAGAAGCGTACTGGTAAGTCAGAAGAGAATCCCTGAAGTGAGTGGCCGGGCGAGCTGGAGGCCAGGATGGTGCTGAAGTCAGGAGCTGGAGGAGTCCTGGGTTTGACTATTTTGTTTATTGTTTCTGTCTGGGACAAGGTATTTTCCTTCACCAATAGGCTGCTTTATGGGGAGGATGATGTTATTACAGAAGCTGGGCCTGGGGACCAAGAGACCCTGGTTAAGGCAACCTTGTTGGGAGGGCATGGAAGGGTCCATTTCAGCCTCCCAAATTTGGCCTATATCAGGTGAGTAAGCAGCCCGAATGGAGTCAAGTGTCTTAGTGAACAGTCTGTATTGAGAGTTTAAAGAGGGTTCAGGGGCTCTGAGCAGGAGCAGGAAGATGTAGGTGGTCGGTGAGAGCACACAAAGACAATGGCACACAGGCACGGGGTCGGGGACTTCAGGGCGGGCCCTTGGCAGTGCCAAGAATGCTGGAATTCAGGCTGGAGAGGAGCTGTCCTCCCAGAAGGTTGCTTGGGCTGATGGAGCTGAGCAGGAAGCTGTGCTGGGCACTGAGAGGTCCTAGTGAGAGAGGAAGAGGTTTAGGTGAAGGCGATTCATGTGGGAGATAACAGAGTATAGTCTGTGTGCCCTAAGGGCAGTCAGAAAGTAAGAGGCGCTCATGGCACCTTAAGTGCATGAAGAAGGCGGTGTGTGTGGCCATTGATGGGCTGATGAATTCCCTTCGTGCCTCTGATTACTGTGGACACACAGGGGAGGGTCCCACGGAGAAAACGAACTGGGGAGATGGACACTTATTCCTTGGGCAATCCCGAGTCTTTCTTTGCAATAGCTACACTTCTTTATAGTATCTTGGAGAATCCCTGTCTGTGGGGGTTTGGAGGGAACAGATTGCCCTGGCTTATTTTCTCTGAAGGGTTTAAGTTGTGAAACCACGAGTTTGTACTGCGTTTACTTTGCTTTTTCTGCAATGGAGTCCTCATGCTGTTGACCTAGTGCATGCGTTTCAGAGAAGAACGTTTTGCTAATTTACATAGTGTTTTAGGCTAACATCCTAATTACCAGTGTAAGCCATTTATGAGCCTACTGACTAACGGAGGAGCCATCTGGATGTCCAGAACAGACCAGAGCAGTCCCTCCAGCTATTGTCTAGTTTGCGTCTATAGTGAGAGACAGATTCATCTCTGTTGCCTGCCTCTCTTTGACTAATTAGTTTTTGAGGGATGACAATGGGAATGGATTCTAAGTCTCTCCACTACGTTTTAGTCTGTAAGCCTCAGGGATGTTCTGATTTCTTGAAGGTTCCTGTGAAGAGACCCATCTGGCTTTTTCAAACCAAAAAGCGGCATCTCCAGGGCCCACTGACAGATGAGCACATTGCTATAAACCAGGGACTGGAGAATATGCCCTGGGGACCGTTCTGCATTGATGTCTAAATTCTTCCCTATGAGTGTGGGGTCCAGAAACAGCAGCATGTAAATGTGAGTGACAGCAAGGCACGGAGTCCTGCTCACATGACCGCTCAGATTACTGGCTTTCCTTCACAAATGGAGGAGGACATGGCCCAGACTGGGAGGAAGAGCTGGGGCAGGGCCAGCTGATGGAGGCTGGGAGGGTGGGGAGGGTGAGGTCTGGGGGCTTGCAGGGGCCAAAGGAAGAGATGAAAGCAGGAATCCAAAAGCTTCCCAAGGAAAGCTCAGATGGCTCACCCTTTACTTTACCAATATTCAGAGAGAACAAATATGAATTCTTCACACATTTCCAGAAGTAGAAGGGAGGCACGCCTTGCCGCTCATTTTCCGAGGCCAGCATTACCCTGACACCAAACCCACAAAAATTTTTACAAAAAGAAAGAATTCCAAACCAATATCTCTTATGAATAAGGACATAAAAACCCTCAACAAAGTGCTAGCCTGTGGTGAGCGCCTCTTGTGCCTCCTGGACACCGGTTGTTTTCACTCAATCCTTGCGTGTTTTGATTTTGCTCTTCAGGTTAAGTCTCTTTCCCCAGCTTATTTCCGTAATGCCATACGGGACACTATGCTAAAATACTTTATAGGTGATTTATTTCTCTTCACTTTACATGCCAACATTTCTTCATCTATTACATATAATTCTTTTTTAAATGCTTAGACAAAGGGGCACATTTTCTCTTTATATAAATTTCATAACATACTTCCGTTTTATCTTAACTTTCTCCTTTTAATTTAACTTGATATCTTTCTCTCCTCTAAGATACTTTTTTCTCTGTTTAAAATGGCCAATTCAGCTTTCTATTTCTTTTTAATTTTGTTTTTAAACTTTTTTTGTTTTTACTGACAAGGATGTGGAGCCACAAAAACTCTCATTTATTGCTGGTGAAAATGCAAAATGATACCACCACTCCAGAAGACACTTCTGCAGTTTTTTACAAACTAAACATTTCTTGCCAGGATCCAGTAGTCATGCTGTTTGGTATTTTCTCAAAGGAATTGACAGCATATGTCCACACAAAAACCTACACAGCATTTATGGAGCTTTATATCTAATTGACAAAACCTGGAAGCAACCAAGATGTCCTTCAGCAGGTGAGTGAACCAACTGTGGCACATCTAGGCAATGGAATGCTATTCTTTTTTTAAAAATAGAAACAGGGTCTAGCTCTTTCACCCAGGCTGGAGTGCAGTGGTGTGACCATAGCTCACTGCAGCCTTGAACTCTTGCTCGAGCCTCCCAAACCACTGGGATTAAAGGCTTGAGCCGCTGTACCTGGCCTACCAAATCACTTGTTTTCTTCTGATCTTGCTTCTTTAATGTTTGCCTTGCTCTGTAGTCGACCTCTATCTTTTACACCTGTCTTTGCAAACTTCCTAAGCGTCTATATCCCTAGGGAAAAGAAAATCTCATTTGGGGGGTACCATTTGCTCACCTTTCACAGTTAAAGGGGTGCCACTCCCACTCAAGAGTTACGAGAGCAGGTTAGGGAAACTGCTCACGAGATAAGGGTTGGAGTAGACAAACTTCAGGGTAAGGGTGGGGTTAGGGGAGCTGGTCCGGGGTAAGGGGTGGTTATGGCAGTTGCTCAGGGGTAAGGGGTTGTTAGGGGAGCTGGTCATGGGTAAGGGGTTGGGTTAGGGGAGCTGGTTGGGGGTAAGGGGTGGGTCGGGAGCTGGTCAGGCATAAGGGGTGGTTGGGGGAGCTGGTCAGGGGTAAGGGGTGGTTAGGGAGCTGGTCAGGGGTAAGGGGTGGTTGGGGAGCTGGTCAGGGGTAAGGGGTTGTTAGGGGAGCTGGTCAGGGGTAAGGGGTTTTTAGGGGAGCTGGTCATGGGTAAGGGGTTGGGTTAGGGGAGCTGGTTGGGGGTAAGGGGTGGTTGGGGGAGCTGGTCAGGGGTAAGGGGTGGTTGGGGAGCTGGTCAGGGGTAAGGGGTGGTTGGGGAGCTGGTCAGGCATAAGGGGTGGTTAGGGGAGCTGGTCAGGGATAAGAGGTGGTTAGGTGAGATGGTTAGGGGTAAGGGGTGGTTAGGGGAGCTGGTATGAGTAAGGGGGTGGTTAGTGGAGCTGGTTGGGGCAAGGGATGGTTTGAGGAGCTGCTCAGGTGTTGAGAGGTTTGTGTTTCTCTTATCAGGGATACGAAGAGCAGCTAGAAAATCGGAGAGAACCTATCGGCCTATGTGAAGGAATTCAGATGGCTTTCAGTGTTTTTAGTTGGCAGTACCAGTGTAGAGTAGAATGTACTGAAAATTACATTGGGCAGGTGTGTGTGTGTGAGTTTGATGGGGACAGGCTGGGCAGGTAAGGCGAGAGTCTTTCTGGCATTCTTGTTTGGGGTGCGTGGAGGCTGGAGGAGGGGAGAGGAGCTGTCAGGGCCCCGCTCATCCCAACCATCATTGCAGGACTGTGGACGTGGTTCACGAGGTGTCTGCTGCCCTCTCTAGTTCTTTTCGTTTAATCAGAAACAATATTCTCTTTTTAAAAGTTTTTTTAAAAATATATATTTTTTATTGTACTTTAGGTTCCGGGGTGCATGTGCAGATGATGCAGGGTTGTTGCATAGGTACACACATAACCGGAAGATTTGCTGCCTCCATTACCCCTTCATCTAGATTTTCTCGTAGATTTTTGTCTCCAAACAATTCATTAATCGAGTTGCCACTAAATGGTTTCTGGCTGTTTTTTTTTTTTGTTTTTTGACAGTCCCTCACTCTGTCACCCAGGTTGGAGTGTAGTGGAGACATTTCGGCTCATTGAGGCCCCAAACTGCTGGTCCCAAGCCATCTCCTGCCTCAGCCTACTGAGCGGCTGGGACCACAGGCATGTGCTACCTCACCTGGCTAATTTTTGTATTTTTGGTAGAGATGGGGTTTTGCCATGTTGCCCAGGCTGGTCTTGAGCTCCTGGCCTTAGGTGATTCACCCATCTCGGCCTCCCAAAGTGCTGGGATTACAGCCATGAGCCCCTGTGCCTGGCCATTGGGCTGCTTGCTTTTCATTTATAACCTTGTGCATACAGGGGAGTTTCCTGCTGCGCCTGACGTCTCAGGGAGTGTACTGTGGCAAGGAAGGGTGTGCTGATCTGTGGGAAAAGGGACTTCCGGTGAAGTGGCCCAAGGCACCCGTCTGTTAATACAGGGCTGGGAAATTGAAAATCTGGTACCGAATGTCATTCTTTAGTCACGGGGAATGTTCTCCATTTTAAAAAGATGTTTTTCTTTACTAACATTTTAAAGTATGTTTTGGGGTTTCCATACAGATGGTTAAAGCTCAATGAGCCATTCCACTTGTAGAAAATAATCGGAAGAATTTCAAAAGGAAATAAGCAGTGATTTCACCTCCTTTGTTTGAGGACAACACTGCTTGCTCCAGAGGTTCCCAAGGTTCCTTAATGCAGGGCACCCTTTTACTGCATGGTGGCTTTTTTTTGGTGGCAGTCCTTGAACAAAAGAAATCCTGGCCAGGCACAGTGGCTCACGCTTATAATCCCAGCACTTTGGGAGGCCGAGGCAGGTGGATCATGATGTCAAGAGATTGAGACCATCCTGGTCAACATGGTGAAACCCCATCTCTACTAAAAAATTAGCTGGACGTGGTGGTGCGCACCTGTAGTCCCAGCTACTTCATAGGCTGAGGCAGGAGAATTGCCTGAACCCAGGAGGCAGAGGTTGCAGTGAGCCAAGATCGCGCCATTGCACTCCAGCCTGGGAGTGAAACTCTGTCTCAAAAAAAAAAAAAAAAAAAAAAAAAAGAAAGAAATCCTAAGAGTTTTGTTTACTAAATAGTAATGCTCAGACAACTTAATAAATATCCATGTCCTCACAAGTCGGTTCGATTTACAAAAATAACACACATAAATCAACATAAAAGAAATGCAGCTGCCTTCTGGGGGAATGTACAGGTGTCACATCAGCCACAGAAGGCTCCTCACCCACTGCTGTGTGACTATAAAAGATTTGTCAATCTGTAAACAGCACTTAATGAAAGGTGTTTCATAGCAACAGAAATCAAGGAAAATCCTTCACCTCTGCACCCCTGGAAGGGCACATGATGTGAATTAATTTGTCAGATCTTCCTTCTTGGGTGAAAAAGTCCAAGTAACAGTGGTAAGAAGATTCTGAACCTCTTGGCTGTGCTTTGCCCTGTCCAGCCCCAAACTGAAAATTGAGCTCGGTTTCCTCATTCTGAAGTGAGCTGGGGATGGCGCCTTTGCCCAGTGTGCTCATGTGCGGTGGCGTGCGGTATCTGTTGGATTTCATCATTAAACTCCCACGGGACTGCTGGACAAGACAGGAGGATTGGGACTCAAGGTCTGGGATGGAGCACAGGAAGCCATGCTCGTGCTGATGACTGGTCAGACTTCAGCATGGCCTGGTCGGCTATGGCCGTTTCTGAACCTGATTGATCCCACTGGAAATGACCACGCATTAAAGGAAACTGGATTCAGTATAAAGCCTGAATCCAGTTTTGGTGACAGGAAGGGACTTCCCCAGTGGGCCCCCGTGGAATTACAATATTGGGAGCTGCAATTATTTGAGCATCTGTGGATGAGATTTCACACAGAACAAACAAGCAGACCAGAAATGTTTCCCTGGGTTTTATATAAAAGTCGATTCAGATGGGTGGGACTGTTTATTATATGTTTGCTTTGGGAAATGATTATAATTATTTATATGGCTTAAACCTTCAGTTTGCTATAGATTTCTTTTCAGTCCTTGCCCTTAATTCTACTTTTTTCTTACTAATCAGAATTCTTAGACCTTTTTCATTTGGAAACTCTTTCTCTAATCACCACATGCTCCACTGGTTTTACCATGAATGTTTCTGCTCCTTCCTTCCTTCCTTCCTTCCTTCCTTCCTTCCTTCCTTCCTTCCTTCCTTCCATCCTTCCTTCCTTCCCTCCTTCCTTTCCTTCTCTCCCCTTCCCTCCCCTCCCCTCCTTCCTTCCTCTTTCTTTCTTTCTTTCTTTCTTTCTTTCTTTCTTTCTTTCTTTCTTTCTTTCTTTCTTTCTTCTTTCTTTCTTTCTTTTCTTCCTTCCTTCCTTCCTTGCTTCCTTTCTTTCTTTCTTTCATTTCTCTCTCTCTTTCTTTCTTTCTTGTTATGAAGATTTACCAGGGTGAGAGAAACAAATGGCATCACGATGTAAGCCTGTAGGAAATCTCTTCTATAGATTCATAGTTTTAGGATAGATCCCAAATGTGAGATGAGGAATACATTAACATGAAATCCAATTGAATAGATAACCCACAACATTGGTGGAGGTAAGAGAGAGGAAAGAAAATATCTCCTTAATTTAGACCTAAAGAGAACAGCCAATTATACATAGGTGGATGCTCACTAACCTGTTTTTAAAAATAAATTGTTAAGTTTTGAATGAATTTAGATTACAAGGAGGAGGCGAAGATAGTACAGAGAGCTCCTGCAGAGAGTCCACGTCCCATTTTCCCTGTTGGCAACATTTTATGTTATCAGCGT
This sequence comes from Callithrix jacchus, assembly GCF_049354715.1. Taxonomy (NCBI): domain Eukaryota; kingdom Metazoa; phylum Chordata; class Mammalia; order Primates; family Cebidae; genus Callithrix; species Callithrix jacchus. Next base: position 26,353,774 of record NC_133502.1, read on the forward strand.
GCATCGAGAAGCCAGTGACGGGACCCTGCTGTGGACTCTGTGCTCTAATGCTACGTGGGTTTTATCAGCTTCTCACCAATGTCCTTCATCTGTGTCAGTCTCATTTGGAAACCTCATGTATAGTCGCCATGTCTCCCTGGCCTCCTCTGGTCTGTGACAGTTTCCTAGATATTCTTTGCTTTTGAGTGACCTTGACAGTTTTGGGGAGAACAGGTCAGTATTTTGTAGGATTCCCCTCAATTTGGATTTGTGTTTTCTCACAATTGCAATGGGGTTCTGGATTCTTGGAAATAACACAGTAGAGGTGAAGTGCCCTTCTTTGGTGCACATATTCATGAATCTTGGCTGTGCCCGTGCCTAGCAGGGGAATTGCTTTGAAAGTGGGTGTGTGTATCTTTAACTTCTGTAGATAGAGTTAAATAGTTTCCAAGGTGATAGTCCATTTGCAGCCCACCAGCAGTGTCTGAGAGCTTGTTTTCCTACAGCCTCCCCATAGGTGTGTCATAGTTCATTCAAGCTGCTATAACAGCATATCTTGGACTGGGTAATACATAAACAATGGAAACATTGCTCACTGCTCTAGAGGTTGGGAAGTCTGAGATCCAGGCACCAGCGGGCCATTTGGTGAGGGCTGCTTTCTGCCCCATTGATGGTGCCTTGCTGCTGTGTCCTCACATGGCATGAAGAATAAAGGGCCAAACAGGTGCCCTCAAGCTCCATTCCTTTTATTTCTTGAGACAGGGTCTTGCTCTGTTGCCCAGGCTGGAGTGCAGCGGCATGATCTTGGCTCACTGCAACTTCCATCACCTGGGTTCAAGTGATCCTTTTGCCTCAGCCTCCTGAGTAGCAGGAATTATAGGCGCATGCCACCATACCTGGATGATTTTTGTATTTTTAGTGGAGATGGGGTTTCACCATGTTGCCCAGGCTGGCCTTGAACTTCTGAGCTCAGGCAGTCCGCCTGCCTCAGCCTCCCAAAGTGCTAGGATTGCAGGCATGAGCCACTGTGCCCAGCCCTCAAGCCCTTTTATAAGGACACTAATCTCATTCACGAGGGCTCCACCCTCGTGACCTAGCCACCTTCCAAAGGCTCTACATCCAGATGCCATCAAATTGGTGGTTAGGATTTCAACATGAATTTGGTGGGAAACACACATTCAGACCACAGCAGTGTATCGCTGTCACTCTTTTTAATGCTGTCCATTCTGTGTGTTGTGGTATCTCGAAGTAATCATTTTCATCTTAATGAGGGTGGGAACGTTTCTATGTGCTGTTGGCAGATCTGACACTCTCTTTGGCAAACACCTGTTAAGGCCTTTGCTGTTTTCCGTGGGGCGTCTGTTACTCTCTTCTCTGTAAGAGTTCTTCGTATCATCGAAATACAATCTCCTTGTCAGTTAAAATGCTCTCCCACTCTAGGGCTTGGGTTTTTGCTCAATTAAGGCTTCTTATAATGGACAGAGATCGTCATTAAAATGTCATCCAAAACATGCACTTTTAAATTTATGGTAGAGTTTTTTTGTTTCTGCTTAAAGTATTTTTCCCTGCTTTGAGATTGTGAAGGTATTTTGCTGTGTTTCCTTACCAAAGCATTATTGTTTCACTTTTCACATTTTGGTACAGCTGGTATTGATTTTTGTGTATGGTGATAAGTGGAGATTAAATCTTTCTTTCTCCCTTCCTCTTCCTTTCCTTCTTCCTCCCTTCCTTCCCTTCCCTCCTTCCCTCTCTCTCTCCCTCCCTCCTTCACTCCTTCCCTCCTTCCTTCCTCTTTCTTTCTTTTTCTCTTTCTCTCTTTCTTTCCTTCCTTATTTTCTTTCTCTCTCTTTTCTTCTCTCCCTCTCTTTCTCCTTTCTTTCACCTCATATACATACTTAATTGTCCCATCACATGTGTTAGAAATCCCACCTTTCCTGCACTCTGCAGGGCCACCTTTGTCACAACCCAGGGGGCCATCCATGCAGTGTGTTTCTGGAGTCTTTTCTGTTCCAGGGTTTATTTGTTTGCACTATGGTCTGAACGTCTGTGTCCTCCCAAATTTCATATGTTGAAATCAAATCCCCAATGTTAGTATTAGGAGATCAGGCCTTTGGGAGGGAGGAGCTCATGGGGGCAGATCCCTCAGGAATGGAATTAGTGCCCTTGTAAATGAGACCCCAGAGAGCTCCCACATCCCTTTTGCCATGTGAGGTAACAGCAAAGAGATGGCTTCTATGAACCAGGAAGCAGCCTTCTACCAACACCAAATCTGCTAGCACCTTGATCTTCCACTTCCCAGTACCCAGAACTGTGAGAAATACATTTCTCTGTTGGAAGCCACCCAGTTTGTGGTGGTGTGCTCTAACAGCTGGAGCATGCTGAGACAGCTTGCCACCTCCACCACAGCGTCTCTGACCCTCAGCTCTGAGCAGTGTGACTGCCCAGCACAGCAAGCTCCTGCCTGGATCTTTACAAGAAGACTCTTCCAGGCCTTTGCATTTTTGTATCACTTGCTTTTAAAAAGTTTTTGGTAATTTTTTACTTTGAAACAATTTCAATCTTACAGAAAATTTGCAAGTATAGTACAAATAATTTCTGTAGCTGGTTCACCTAGACTCACCAATTGGTGATATTTGCTTTATGGTCTCTCTCCCTCCATATGTATGCAATATACATATTATTTTTCTGACAATTTCAGAATAAGTCACAGTCACGATGCTCCTTTATCCCTAAAGATTTCAGTAAGTATGCACTACAAATAAAGACATCCTCCTAGTAACCGCATGCATAATTATCACAATCAGGAAAATAATACATGTGCAATACTGTTTTCTATTCCACAGACTTTATTTATTGTTTTGCCAATCAATTGTTCCAATGACATCTTTTTATGCAAAAATATTCTGCTCCGGGATCCAGTCCAGGATCACGTGTTGTACTTACTTCTCACATCTCCTCAGTGTTCTTTAATCCAGGGCATTCTTTAGCCTGTCTTTCTCTTTTGAGACCTTGACATTTTGACCACGATTTTGTAGCATGTCCTCAGTTACGGGTTGTCTCATGTTTCTTCCTGATTAAAGTGAGGCTGTGAATTTCTAGCAGGAGAACCACAGATGTGAGATGATGCCTTTTTTGGAGTAATGTCAGGAACACATGCTTCCCAGTGCCACACAGTTAAGGAGGTGTCTGACAGTCCTCTTTTCTGTAAAGGATTAAAGCCTGGGCTTCATAGTGAGAGAATTTTTAAGCCATCTGAAACCTTAAGTCATAAAGAACTTGAAAACTATCTGTAACTATCACAATTGTAGATGCACCCTTAACTCAGTCATTCTAGGATTCTATCCTGCTGAAACCATTGCACCACTGCCTGAGAATGTGTGTTCAAATCACAGAGGCATCATCTATAGCAGTAAGCAATTTAAAAACAGTCTATCTATGACTCAAGGACTGTTGACAAAATGTACGGCACATTCACACTATGGCATACAGCTCAGCTGTCAAAAAGAGTGAAGAGAATCTACTGCCCTGACATAAACAGTTGTGAAACAAGAAGAAGCTGCAGATGAATATGTGTGCAGCCACTGTGGAAGCAGGCTGGCAGCTCTCTGACAGCTACACACACAGTGTATATGGCCCAGCATTTCCAATCTAGGTGCATACCCACAAATATCAAAAACATATGTCCCCACAAAAGCCTGCACATGAGTGCTTATAGCACCTTATTCATAACAGCAGAATATAACCCAATTAATAACGGTGGAAACAACCCAAATGCCTGTTAACTGGTGTATTAGCCCATTCTCACACTGCTATACTTCCTGTACTCAGTACTTCCTGAGACTGAGTAATTCATAAAGGAAATTACCTTTTATAAAGGAAAGAGGTTTCATTCACTCACAGTTCTCCATGGCTGGGGAGGCCTCAGGAAACTTATAATTATGGTGGAAGGAGAAGCAGGCACATCTTACATGGTGGCAGGTGAGAAAGTGAGTGGGTGTCAGTGCAGGAATAACTGCTGTTTATAAAACCATCACATCTTGTGAGAATTCACTCATTATCATGAGAACAGCATGGGGGGAACCACCCCCATGATCCTATGACCTCCCTCCCTTGACATACGGGGATTACAATTCAAGATGAGATTTGGGTGGGGACACGGAGCCAAACTATATCAACTGGTGAGTGGACAATTGAAGTGTGGTCTGCCATCTGGTGAACATTACCTGCTGTAAAGAGGGATGGAGCACTGACCCATGCCAGGGAGGAGCCTGGAAAACATTGTGTTCAGGGAGGGGTCCCAGTGGCAAGAGCCCACGTGTTGTATGACTCCACTTGTATGAAATGTCCAGAATGAGCAAATCCATAGACACAGAAAGCAGATTAGGGGCTGATAGGACTTGGGATGGGGGTGAGGGAAGTGGGCATACCTGCTACAGGGTAAGGGGATTCTTTGTGGGGTGAAAATGTGCTGAAGTTAGATAGTGGGATACTGTGCAACTTTCTGAATATAGTAAAAACTACTGAATTTCAAACTTTAAAATGAATCTTATGGTATGTGAATAATACTGCAATAAAGCTATTACTAAATAATAGAGAAGACAGTCAATTTTTATCAAAGATGTGTATGTAAGTTTAGAGAGAGGATGGGAAGCCTTTCCCCACGCTGGTCATTGTGGTTGTAAGGTGGGGGCATGAGGCAGACGCCCTCTATCCTCACACGTTGTATTATTTATCAATATATCATGTCTTGTGTTGATTGCACTTTCCATGAGTATGTATTACTTTTGAAACTAGAAAAAAATTGTTGAGGGGAGGAAGAAAAAAATTTCTGTTTTAAAATAAGATTTGATAGCAGGAGCTGTGAAATATTGATAAGTCAGCTTCAAAAAAAAATCAAAAAGATCTTCATGGAAAAATATCATCAACTTATGGGAAAATGTAATAAGAAACAAAATGTGCTGCCAACCCAGAAGATTGTGCCACAAAAGTAGAAGAGAAGAAAAATCGTGTTTTTAATGTAATAAGCATGAAACCAGAATATGATGTGCATCACAGGCGTCCGCCGAGAGATGGCGGAGATGGAGGGAAATCCAGCTTTGGTTTTCTTTCCAAACGGTATAACCTGCACGTTCATGTTCTCAGGAGAAACAAGGCAGGAGGACGTGACGGCACCACTTGTCACACTCAGCTCACACTCAGCTCACCCGGTAACTGGGTGGCCATCTGTGTTTGCTAATTGCATTTATCCAAGGGAAAAAGAAAACTGCTTCTATCTTCACAACAGGAGAGAGGCTTGCATCTGGGAGCCAGGCACCCACCAATCAGCTTCTGCTCTTCCATGGAGACTGGGAGAGGGGCTGCTGTCTTCCTTGATGCCTTTCAAAGAGATGGCTTCTAGGTTCCTGGGAAAGACGCTCCTGGGTTGTAATGCTGGCAAGCAGCTTATTTAGATTTGATACTGTTTGGATGTTTGTCCCCTCCAAATCTCATGTTGAAATATGATCTCCCATGTTGGAGGTGGGGTCTAATGCGAGGTGTTTGGATCTTAGGGGCAGATGAATGGTTTGGTGCCCTCCCCATGGTAATGAATGAGTTATCCCTCTGACAGCTCACATGAGAGTTGGTTGTTTAAAATAACCTGGCATCTTTCTCTTGCCCTCGCTCTCACCAGGTGATGAGTCTGCTTCCCTTTTGCCTACCGCCATGATTGCAAGCTGCCTGAGGTCTCCCCAGAAGCAGATGCTAGAGCCATGCTTCCTGTACAGCCTGAAGAACGGCGAGCCAAAGAAGCCTCTTCATAATTTACCAGCGTCAGGTATTCCTTCACAGCAATGCAAAATGACTAGCACGGGTTTAAAAAATAGTTACAAACTTCTGAAAGAGACAGAGACGTAATTTAAAATAACAACCTAAAGTCAATGCTTTAAGAAAAGGGAGAGAGGAATCTCTTATCCCTTTTTGTACCAGAAAAAAATAATTTTTAAATTTTTTTGTTTTGCATTTACCCTTACACAACAAAGGCAGCATCACAGACAAACGCTTAATGTCCCTAATATATGAAGATTTCCTGCACACCCTGCCATCCTCACCCATGTTCCTGCCTTGTGGGAATATGTGTTCGTATATTCCTGTGGAGGGCAATTTGACAAAATCTATAAACGTGGAAATTAATATGGCCTGTCATTTTCACTTTCAGCAATTTATCTTACAGATTTAATCACACAAATGGCAAAAGATGTGTGAACACAAGAATGTTCACTGAAACATTAAAACCTGTTTACTATGGAAAATGTTAAGCTTCTACCAAAGTAGAAAAATCATAATGTGTTTGTGAGTGTCTGTATCCCAACTTCGGCAGTTACCGACTTGTAGGCAATCTCGGTTTGTCTGTTTCCTTACCACTTGTACTCCACCATAGTATTTTGAAACAAATCACAGACTTCATATCTTTTATCCATATACATTTTTGTATATATTTCAAAAAGTAAGAATTCCTAAAAACAACAATGTAACCATCAAACTTAAAGTAACAGTTATTCCATAGTATCAACAAATATCTAGTCAGATTCTGAATTTGCATCATACACGTTATAACTTGTTTTAACAGTTTTTTGTTGGTGTAAAGATCCTAATCAATTCCAGATATTTTGATTGATTGTTTGTCTTTCAATCCACAAATCTTTACTTTCTTCAGGAAATTAAGTTATTTGCCTTTTGGAGTTTCCCACAGTTTGGATTTTGCTTGTTGCATTTTCATTTTCTGTTTGATGATTCTATTGTCCCTGGGATTTGCTGTAAATTGATAGTTGGATTCAGATGCAGATTTTTGTGTTTTGACAAGGCTACCTAAGAGTAGCCTTTCTTCCATCCAGAGGCACAAAAATACTTCTGATGGCAACAACTAGGGAACAACGTGTCCATCAACAGGGAACTGACTGAACCATCATGGTGCTTCCATACAATAGGACCTGACGCTGCTCTAGCCACACTTACTTGGAAATATTTCCAAGATATATTTTTAAATGTTAAAAAGTGCTAAAGAGCATATATTGTAGGAACCATTTCTTTTTCTTTGTTTTCTTGTTTTGGAAAAAAACATTTAAACAGCAGATGTGGGTTGACTCCCAGCTCCGGAAGCCGGGAATCTGAAGTCAAGGCGTTGCAGGGCTGTGCTCCCTCTGGAGGATCTAGGGAGGCCCCGTCCTTATCTCTTTTACCTTCTGTGGCTGTGGCCCCTCAGCACTCCTTAGCCTCAAGTGCACCACTCCCATCCCTGCCTCCGCTGTTACTTGGCTTCCTCCCTTGCCTCTTTCCATCACCCTCCCTCTGTGCTGCTGTCTCCATCATTCTTCTCATAAGGGCACTGGTCATATTTGGTCGGGCACAGCCCTACTCCAGTGTGACCTTATTTTTACTTAACTAATTTTATCTGCAATGACCTGTTTCCAAATAAGGACATATTCTGAGGTACTAAGAGTTAGAACCTTGCATGTGTTTTTTAAAGCCCTAGGGCAACCACTAAAAAACTTTTTCTGAAGGTTTATAAATAATAAGTCAGCAGTAAAGATACATCAAAATTATAACTCATAATGTAGTTTCCTGGAAAAAATTAATTGTAAGATTTGAAGATTTATATATTGAAAAACTAAGAACCATTCAGAATATCTGGAATTAAGATTGCAATATGAGCAAACAACAAGTTATAACATTTATGATGCAATGGAAATTCAAACACTGATTAGATATGTGATGAGACTAGGGAATAATTGTAACTTTAAGGTTGATGACCGTATTTTTATTTTAAGAAGTTCTTACTTTTTTGAAATATGCACTAAAATGTGTATGAATAAAAAATATGAACACAACTTAGCCTATAATAAATATAATAAATATTCTTGGGCTCGCTAACCTGAATATTAAAAAACTAACAATTAATAATATTTACTTTAGATTAAACATAAACTACACAAAACATTACTGGTAATGATATAGTTGAAATCTCCTTAGTGACTTTTCCCAAGCTCGTTCTCCTTCTCACCACAGAGGGAATCACTATCACGAGCCTCATGTGTATCTCCATCCAGTCAACGCTATAATTTTACTGCATAAATACACACAGGCCCATATAGCATTACACACAATATATCTTCTTTTTGTGTTCATGAAAATTTACAACACGTGTATCTCACTCTGCCAATAGCTTTCTCTCCTCAACATTACATTCGTATATTGAAATGGGCCTTGTAAGCAGCATATAGTTGTGGCTTGCTTCTTAGCCAGCCTGGCAGCCTCTGTCTTTTCATTGGTGTGCTTAGACCATGCATGTTGAATGTCATTATTGATACATTTGAATTAAAATCTGCCATCTCGTTAGCTATTTTCTACTCATTCCACCTGTCTTTGCTTCTTTTCCCTCTTTGTCTTGAGTTAACTCTTTTATAGTTTCAATATATCTTCAATGTTGACTTATTATTTATAAACTTTCAAGAAAAATCTTTAGAGGTTGGTTGCCCTAGGGCTTACAATACACATCCCTGGTTACTCAGAGTGTGGCTTCATGTAGTATTTCACAGCTTTCCACGCAGGTTCAGAAGCCCGTTTTTTGCATGAATCCGCTTCTGAGCTCATTCAGGTGGCTGGCCAAATGTAGTTCTTGTGGTTGTAGGGCTGATGTTCCAGGTCCTGGCAGGCTGTCAGGCAGGGGCTGGACCTTGTTTCTGGAGGCTGCCTGCCTTCTGTCTCCTGCTTGCCAAGAGCTCTCCATCCAGCAATGAAAGGTCAAGCTCCTCCCACGCTTCGAATTTCTGACTTCCCTTTTTGCCATATCTCTTTGCCCTCAGCTAAAGAGAGTTCTCTGGGTTATTTTTTTCTTTCAAAACAGGGTCTTGCTCTGTTACCCCCCCAGGTTGGAGTGCAATGGCACGATCTCAGCTCAGTGCAACCTCCACCTCCTGGGCTCAAGCAATTCGCCCATCTCAGCCCTCCCAGTAGTTGGGACTACAGGCATGCACCACCATGTCTGGCTGACTTTTTGTATTTTTAAAGAGACAGAGTTTCACCATGTTGCCAAGGCTGATTTGGAACTCCTGGACTCAAGTGATCAGGCCACTTCAACCTCCCAAAGTGCTGGGATTACAGGTGTGAGCCACTGTGCTTGGTCAAGTTCTCTGTTTTTAAAGATCTTTGCAATTAGATTTGGGTCATCTTGATAATGCAGTGTAATCTTCCTATTTTAAAATTCATAATCTTAACCATATCTGCAAGCTCCCTTTTGCCATGTAACATATAACATACCCTATTCACAGATTCAGGAATTAAGACCTGGACATCTTGGGTGGTGGGGGGACATTCTGTCAATCACAGATATCATAGTCCTTCTGTTTCAAGAATTTCCTTTAACATTTCTTGTAGTGTATGTCATTGTCAATGAATTATCTCAGTTTTTATTTCTTCTGCATTTTGAAAGATATTTTTGCTGGGTATAGAATTCCAGGTTTACAGTTGTCTTTCTTTTAGCACTTAAAAATATCACCCATTGTCTTCTGATTTACATGGTTGTTGATGAGAAGTCTGCCGTAGTTTTTGCTTGTTCTTATGTATGTTAGATCTCTTTTTTCTCTGACTGCTTTTGCAAATTTCTCTTTGCCTTTTATTTTCAGCAGTTTGGAGAGCATATCCCTAGTTATTGTTGTTTTAAAACTTTTTTGGTGATCTCTGAGTGGGCTCTTGGAACTATGCTTTGCTGTCAGTCAGTAATTTTAGAATATTCAGCATAATTTGTTTGAAATTTCCTTCTGTTCCATTTTCTTTTTCTCTTCTCCCTCTGCTATTTCAATAATACATTTGTTAAACATTTTCCTACAGCCCTTAGATTGTCTATTTCATTTTTTCTTTTACTCATTTTTCTCTTGTGTTTCAGTTTATATAATTCTACCTGTCTTTAAGCTCACTGATTCTTTCCTTGGCTGTGTCAGTTCTACTACTGAGCTCCTCAAAGACATTCTTCATCTCTACTGTGACAATTTTTATATCTAGCATTTTCAATTGGCCCTTTCTTATAGTGTCTACAACTTCATGTGTAGTGTAAGAATCTTATAATTGTTTGTTCCTAATTTCTCTTTCCCATCATTGGTGCTATTATATTTTATAAATAAGCACACCATACACTACTAGCATTTTTGGTTTAGATAACCAGTTATCTTTTACAGCATTCAAAAACAAGAAAAAATGCATTTTATTTTATCTTCATTTATTCAATTTTCAACACTCTTTATTTCTGCTAAAATTACCTGTCTTAGTCATCTCAGGGTGCCATAACAAAATATCTTAGACTAGATAGCCTGAGCAGCAAAAATTTATTTCTCACAGTTCAGGAGGCTAGGAAGTCAAGGATTAAGATGCCAGCTGATTCTGTTCATGGTGAGGGCTCTCTTCCTGGCTTGCCTATGACTGTCTGCTCACTGCATTCCTCACATGGCCTTCCTTGGTGCATGCACCTGGAAAGAGAGGGAGGAAATGAGGGAGGGATCTTGTTCTCTTCATATAAGCACAGTAATCCCTCACAAGGGCCCCACCCTCATCACCTAATCTAGCCCTAATTATCTGCCAAAGGATTCTCTTCAAATGTCATCACATTGAGGGTTAGGGCTTCAACATTTGAATTTGGGAGAAGTGAAAATACCCAGCCCATAACGTTATCCCTCTGAACGTGCATCATCTTCCTATTTCACTGGGGCTTTAACACGTTAACCATAGTTATTTTCAATTCCTCATCATTTAGTTCCAACATCTGTGTCATCTGTATCAAATCTGAATTATTTGGTTTTGCTCACTGCTTTGTCTTTTAGGTGTATATTGTTTTTCTTGCCTTTTTGTATGCCTCATAATTGTATGTTGAATGCTAGATGTCTTGAATGGGAAGGCAGAAACTAAGAAAAGTACTTTAAATTAGAAAATGACAATGTCTTTACTTTGGTTAGGTATTTAGGGTGACAGTTTGGGTTAGGCTAGTCAGTAGCTGGGCTGGGGTTGAGGTTTGTCGTTGCTATGGCTATCCATGGTGTACTGTGTGCTTCAAATTGGTTTAGTATTAGTAATGGCAGTGCGGCCCATTTGAAGTGGCTCCTGCAAACATGCCACCTGTAGCAGGGGAGGCACGGCCAGGGCTGCATGCTATGTGAGGCTGATGGGAGCTGGGAACAGGTGGGAGCCCTGCCCCCTACCAAGTTGGCAGAGTGTGAAGCCTACATTCCTGGGTGCAGCTGCACCTGCCCAGCCATGGCTCCAGACCTGGGCTTCCCTGCACTCTCAGGGGCCCAGAAAACCCCTTTCCTCTACAGGCTCCAAAGTGCTTGCTCCTACCACCTGGCCTCTCCCTGCTCCCAACACCCACTTGGGGCTGAGGCATAGTTGTGGTTGAACCCGGGTGCTGTCACAACCTGGCTGGGTGTGAGCACACTCAGGACTGTGCTGACATGCCAGCCCCCTAACATCTTGGCCTCCAGCAAACTTTGGGAGCTAACGAGCATGGGAGAGAAGCTGAGGGGGTGCTGAGGGCAGCTTCGTACGGGCCTGTGGGCATCCCTTTGGTACAAACAGCCTGGGCATGTGGACAACACGCTGATGGTGGTGCAGGAGGCACACAGGCTCCTTGGCAGAAAGAGGTGGGTCCCTGGTGAAGCTCTACCTTCAAGCCAGGGATGGGCTGAAGCATGGGGGCTGGCTGTCAGTTCTAAGTGGAGTCCACAGCCCAGAGTGAGAACTTATGCTGCTTTTTATGGCCTGCCCATGGCCACCCATAGACCAATCAGTATGCACTTCCTCGCTTCTGAGGCCCATAAAACCCCTGAACTCAGCTAGACTCAGAGACATTGGACTACTGGCTATGGGAAGGATCCACCCACTTCAGGTTTCCTTGATGAGCCAGGATAACTGGCCTGTGGGAAGGAGTTACCCTCTGTGCATCTCCTCTCTGCTGAGGGCTGCACACTCCTTGCGGTGACCCACCTGCAGGAAGGAGCTGTCCGCTCCAGGTCTCCTCTCCACTGAGAGCTGAACACTTAATCAAGATGAGCTGCCTGCAGATAGGAGCCACCCACTCCAGGTCTCCTAAGAGCTGTCCTGTCACTCAGTGAAGCTCCTCTCCCACTTGTTCTCCCTCCCTCTAGTTATTGTCATACCTCATTCTTCCTGAATGTAAGAAAAGAACTCAACACCAACCAAATGGCAGGACCGAATGAGCTGTAACACAAGCAGGACTGAAACATGCCCCACACTTGCCATGTTGTGGGAAATTAGAAGGCAAGAAGAGCTGTGGCACTTCTGGGAGCCCAGACCTTGGGGCTCCCCAACCCAGGGCTATAGGAGATTGTGAGCATGGTGGAAAAAATTATAAGATGCAAACCTTCTTGGAAGGCTGGAAGGTTTTGCAAAAGCCTTGGGGGAGAATTATGGCTGAAGGCAGCCTAATTCTCTTACCTTGAGCTAATAGCAAAGAGCAGATAACAAGGAAATGTAGAGGAGTTTATCTAAATAGTTTGTTTACCTGTCTCCCCAGAAACCAACCTTTGATCATTGGGGCACATGACTGCCCTTTACTCGGGGGTTGGTGATGTTAATTACCCACAAATGGTGTTTACTCAAGACCATTGTCATTAAATCTGTTATAAAATAAACACAAGCCTCTTCAGCATATGGGGGCTTCAAGGCCGTACCCCAGTCTCTTCAGGGCCTGTGAGTTGTGGGAGTCCCCGGGCTGCTCTCACACAGGCAAAACATCTGTGTCTGCACACTTCTGTCATCCGTTGCTCAGAGTCTGCTGGTCAGACCCGACAGTTGGTGCCCTGTGTGAGGACCCTGCAGTGGATCATGGGTCACGATGGAACCTTCAAAAATGACAGTGAAGAGACTGTGCATTCAGTAAGTCAGTAAGTCACTGGTGCCTGCTCAGGATTTCCAAGTTCGAGGGAATTTTCTGCTAGGGTTTCATCATGGGACAACCGTTCTCAGCACAGGACTGTGCTTCCTGGAATGGGTTTTTTGCTCACATACTGGGACTAAAACACTATCTCCCTATATCCAGCTATTTAGTAAAGTCATCTATATGGGCCACAGATGATATAATCAGTTGCTAGGTTATGACCCTGATATCATAAGAATTCCTTTGAGTAAAAAGCAACTCGAAGCAGTATTGCCCCATGTCTAAATCTTCAGATAGCGCTCTCTGATTATGCAGGCCATATAGAATAAGCACTTTGCTAAAATCTCTCAAGACATGAAGCCCACAGTTTTACGGAAGGATGTAGATAGTAATGTATGGTTTGGTCCAAATGACTTGCTAACATGGGGAAGAGGATATGCTTGTGTTCACACCCTCTCAGGTCCTCTCTGGATTTCAGCACCACACATCAAACCATACCAGAGCGTGGCTAGGGCCCAACCTAATACCAGAGATAGAGAAAATGACCCTGCAGGACCTGCTGCCCGGGACAAGGCAGCTTCCTCAGGTGACACTGGCCCTGGACATTGTGCTAAAGAAAACAACTCAGGAGGCTGAGCGAATTCTGCTCCAAACACAAACACTATTCACTCCAGATAATTTGTTCATTTTTTATTCTCTCATTTTGCCTGATACTTGTACCTGCTACACTCTATTTAGCCCGTCTTCTGAAACCGCTTTTTTCCCATTAGGCAGACACTCCCTTCCCAGCCTCTAATGATGCAATTTCTCAGCTAGAAAGAATGAACCTACCCCTGGTGGGGTCCCTCATGAATGGCACATATTGCACTGAGGTGCAAAGTAACACTTCGTGTCACTCCTTGATTCAAAAAGAATGTTACTAATTTTACTCACATTTGTCTCATGTTATTTTCTAATTTCAGGATGCAAAGCCGGAATATGACTTAGAACTGCTGTGCCTGACAAAACTGCTGGTGCACATCTGTACTCTGCAGCCAGCAAAACCCGACGCAAAAAACAGAAAGGGGGAGATGTAGGTGCACACATCTGTACTCTGCAGCCAGCAAAACCCGACGCAAAAAACAGAAAGGGGGAGATGTAGGTGCACACATCTGTACTCTGCAGCCAGCAAAACCCGACGCAAAAAACAGAAAGGGGGAGATGTAGGTGCACACATCTGTACTCTGCAGCCAGCAAAACCCGACGCGAAAAACAGAAAGGAGGAGATGTAGGTGCACACATCTGTACTCTGCAGCCAGCAAAACCCGGTGCAAAAAACAGAAAGGGGGAGATGTAGGTGCACACATCTGTACTCTGCAACCAACAAAACCTGATGCAAAAAACAGAAAGGGGGAGATGTAGGTGCAGACATCCGTACTCTGCAGCCAACAAAACCCGGTGCAAAAAACAGAAAGGGGGAGATGTAGGTGCACACATCTGTACTCTGCAACCAACAAAACCTGATGCAAAAAACAGAAAGGGGGAGATATAAGATATTGGTCAAGTGGTGGGAAAAATTATAAGGAAGATGCAAACCTCCTTGGAAGGTTGGAAGGTTTTGCAAAAGCCTCAGGGGAGAATTATGGCTGAAGGCAGCCTAATCTTCTTACTTTGAGCTAATAGCAAAGAGCAGATAGCAAGGGAATGTAGAGGAGTTTATCTAAACAGCTTGTTTACCTATCTCCCTATAAACCAACCTTTGATCATCTGGGCACATGACTGCTCTTTACTTGGGGGGCGCTGGCAATGTTAATTACCCACAAATGGTATTTACTTGAGACCTTTGTCATTAAATCTGTTCTAAAATAAATATGAGCCTCTCCAGCATATGGGGGCTCCATGGTCAGACTCCAGTCTCTTTGGGGTCTGTGAGCTGGGGCATCCCCTAGCTGCATTCACACAGGCAAAATATCTGTGCCTGCACAATTCTGTCATCCGTCACGCAGACAGAGTCTACCTGTCAGACTTGGCAGTTGGTGCCCAGGGTGCAACAAACTGGCACAGGGCTGTGACATGCTGTAACACCCTCTTTGGGGCCCTGCAGTTCCTGGTGTCCCTGCTCAGGTGCCATCACATTCCCCTTGTCTAGATGTTGGTGCCCACAATGGAAGCTGCTTGGGGTACATTCAGTCTGGCTTTGGCCTCTCACAGAGCTGGCACCTGTGCCAGCACCTGGGACTGCCTGCCCTGCCACAGCAGCCAGTGTGCCTGGCTGTGTACAGTGGATGGACCCCACACTTGCTCACCCACACACCTCTCGCTATTCTATACCTCGCTCACCCTTGGCAGGTGTGGAATCTGGGCTGGTAGCATGATTCCACCTGCCTGGGCTGAGTGGGGGCAACAAACCCAGCTGGTGTAGGCAAAACCCAAGCAGAGGTGCCACTGGCCACAGAGGTTTCTAGCTGGCAAAGTAACACCCTAAAGATCTCATGACATTAGCTTGTCTTTAGGGTGGGGCTGGTTTTCCAGAGGGTGTTTCTCTGTGTCTGTTCAACCCTCAATTGACAGTCTTCTTGGCTGTGGGTCTCAGTGAGAATCTGTCTTTGCAGCTCTCTTGGATGCATCCCACTGTGACTTTGATTTGATGCCTG
Source organism: Callithrix jacchus (assembly GCF_049354715.1). Classification (NCBI taxonomy): domain Eukaryota; kingdom Metazoa; phylum Chordata; class Mammalia; order Primates; family Cebidae; genus Callithrix; species Callithrix jacchus. The sequence goes on from NC_133502.1 coordinate 26,369,305, forward strand.
ATTGCTGGTGAAAGGGAAAAGAATGTGCCTCACAGTGTTCTCATCATGCCCCAGTCTTAGGCTGGGCCAAATCTAGACCCTGCATCCCTGGGTCTCATGGGTGTGGCTTTCAGATATGTTGCTTCCCTTCTGCAGGTGTAGTTCTGGACCTAGAATGCATACTTGTTCTCCCAAATACAGATTTTTTTCTCTTCCCTCCCTCCAACCCCAGGTGCAGTGGGTTTTGACAAATGCTTTAAAATATAACTATTTTGGTGCTCCCCTCCCCAGATTAAGGCTTTTGTTCCAAAGGAGAGAGGAAGGGTCTGGGTGGAATTCTGCGTTCCTCCTGCAGAGGCTGCTCCCCTGCTGCCCAGCGGTACTCCAGTGCTGCCTTTGCTTAGCACTTTTTAGCCTGTGTTCACTGGCTAAGAGCGTGTGTTCACTGACGTTTTGATTCTGCTGCAGGGCTGGTTTTCCAGGCTTATGCCATGAGGGAAGCTTGCTCAAGACTGTCCCTGCTCTCCCTGAGTGCCCAATTGGTCTGACGTAGGAAAACTACAAAATGGTAGGAACAGCCCACATCTGTGGCCCCCAAGGGCTTCCTGCTCTCCCACCTGCTTGTCCTCATGGTGTCTGGCTGCATCTGCCCCAGGTAAGCAGGTGCCTGCATCTTGTCTCTTGTCTCTGCCTTGGGCCCCTGTTTCTCCTCCAGTTCCTAGTGAAGCCATGTCCTTTGACTTCAGTGTTCTTATGGGTTCGAGAAAAGTCATAAATTTGAAGTTTGCCTTTCTTCAGGGTAAAAGCCATATTCTTTCCAGCTTTCGACATCCACAAGTAGAAACTGAGATGGCATTAGGATTTTGAAATGTTCATGCTTTTGGGTGACCCCATAGACTAAGCAAGAAACCTGTTTATATTTTGAATAGATAGGCGTAGACCTATTTTTTTAAATGGCGGCATGGCGTTCTATCTTATAATTATGTGAGAGTTTATCCCCTTTTTCTATTACAACTGTGCTTGCACACACTTCTTATGTAAACTGTGAATGTTGGTCAGATTCTTAGTGAACAAATGGGTAGGTTTTTATGACAAATGCATTAAAAATCTCATGCATAACAGTTTATGTATATGAATATGTATATGTATGTATATGAATATGTATATGTATGTATTATATGTATGTATATGAATATGTATATGTATATGAATATGTGTATGTATATGTATGCATATGTATATGTATATGTACATCTATGAATATGTATGTGTATGTATACGTATGTGTATGTATATGTACATGTATAAGAATATGTATTTATATCTCTGTCCCTCAGGCTGGAGTGCAGTGGTACAATCACTGACTTAAGGTCAGAGGATCACTTGAGCCAGGAGTGTGCGTACCACCACAATCAACTAATTTTTAAATGCTTTATAGAGATGAGGTTTTGCTATGTTGGTCTTGAACTCTGGGACTCAAGTGATCCTCCTACCTTGGCCTCCCAAAGTGGTGGAATTATAAGCATAAACCATCGTGCCCAGCCTGGTTTCTTAAATGTTTAAGTTACCATCCCCTGATAACTAGTGAGATTGGGCAAGTTTTTAGATTTTCATTGACTATTCTGGAATTTTTCTTTCCACCAACCTAAATGCTTAAAAAAAAATACTCTTTATACACAGAATGGCTGTAGAAAGGTACAACAAACATTAACATAAGGGTGACCTTGGATGAGGGGGCTGGGTCTGGGCTCAGACAGGAAACTTTTTAATGTATCACTTTCTGATTCTAAGAAAATCATGTGCATGTATGAACTATTTAGGTGGGTAAATTAATATTTACAAGTAACTATAACTGAGAGCCAGTCAGTCCTAAGCATTGCCAGTAGTTGTATGAATGGAGGTTCAGAGCCAGGGCCACCATCGTTGGGAGCCTGTGAGCAGGTATCACAGGGAGCAGGAAATATGACTGGGGAGGGACAGAATCTACAGAGAGGCAAAGGGAGCAGTGGCCACGGAGGAAGAATTAAGGGACCAGTGTGGTCAGAGTTACCTCCTTGGTCCTTGGGATAGTTTCCCGCACCCAGGTTCTCAGTAAGTCCAGCCTACTCCTGTCCCTTCCTTTCCCTTCCCTTCCCTTCCCTTCCCTTCCCTTCCCTTCCCTTCCCTTCCCTTCCCTGCCCTCCCCTCCCTTCCCCTCTCCTCCCTCTTCCCTTCCTTTCCCTTCTTCTTTCCTTTCCTTTCCCTTTCTTTTCCGTTTCTTCTTCTTAATTTTCTTCTGTCTTTTCTCTTTTTTTAATATCATTTTATCTTCAAAATAAATTCTACTTGGATTGGAGCCAGCTTAAATTTCTGTTGCTAATAGCTGTAAGTACTGTGACTGGCACATTGCACCAGAGGTGGGGGTCATCTCACAGGTAAGAGTAAGGTTCTGGCACCACTGTGCCTGGGTTCAAACCCTGGCTCTGCCACTCACTAGATGTGTCACTATCATCTTGGTGTATTTAATTATATTTATCCATTCTCCCGCTGATGGACCTTTAGCAATTTTCACCATTTGGCTATCACAAACGAAGCTGCTGTGAACATTCTAGTCCATGTTCTTTGGTGAACATGTGACATTTTTGTTAGAAATGTAGGAACTGGGTTGCTTGTCACAGATAATGTTCAGCTTTGTGGATACTGCCACGCAGTTTCTCAAAGTCCTTTGGCAATCTGCACTCCCCCAGCAGCGTGTGCCAGCTGCAGCTGATTCACTTCCTCACCAGCACTTGGCACTGTCAGTCTTTTTCATGTTAGTTTAGGGTTTATTGCATTTTTAGAGTTGTTGGGATAGAGAAGCTTACAACAAGGAGAATCACTGAATAAATGTGAGTGCTGCTCACCTTGACCTTGCTCAGGGGAATTGGCTTTGAGTATTTGTCCTCTAGGCAAGAAAGAGGCTGTGCCATCAGGGAGCATGTTCCTGTGAAAACTGCATCTGTAATGCAAATGAATAAACTGGCATCACGGTTTCGTACGCCTGCCTCATGAACTTAGCGTGTGCTCGTCCTGAGAGATTAGCTGGCCCCCAGTCAGTTGCTGTGATCAAGTGTTTAAACTCATGCCGGCGAAAGCCATACATGGCGAGAAGAACGCCTTTTCATACCACAGAACCCAGTCCACCCACTGCAGAGGTATTTGCTCCTTACCTGGGATTTTTCTGTAGAGTATTATTCCGTCTTATAGAGAAGTCAATGGTAGAAAAAAATAGCGATCTTTTGCTAAAAATATTCAATATGTTAACCATATCCCACTGATGATCTTAATCACCTCAATGATCCAATAGAAATTATTTTTTTAACAAATTAAAAAAAAATCCCTGGAGCTCGGAAAGGTTAAATAAGCTGCTAACAGTCTCACAGCTAAAAAGGGGCAGAACCAGGATCCCAGCCCACCTCCACTTGCCTCCAAAGCCCATTCTCTTCACATGCCGGCCTCCCAAACTCACTTTCTGTTCTGCTGTTCCAAGCCCTATCACCTCTTGCCATGGTGTTTATTCAGAGATTGGCTTGGGGGTCACCCTTGAGGGGACCTAGAGCTGCTGCCAAATCCTCTTCTAAGGACCAGGGAACCTCTTGGATGAGACGAGTAAGGTGGGATGGAAACACATTTGAAAGTGAGACCAGAGCGGCTGCAAAACCAAAGGGGCCCAAAGGAGATTCGATGGTCCCAGAGCCACACCAGGAGCCTTGAGGCTGGGGCTTGGATAGAGTCGTCAGAGCCGGCCCGGGAGACTGGAGAAAGATGCAGTGCTGGGCGGTGTCCTGAGATCAGATTGAGTCGTCAGAGCCGGCCTGGGAGACTGGAGAAAGATGCAGTGCTGGGCGGTGTCCTGAGATCAGATTGCACTGGAACAAATACTAGTATGTTAACTGTGGAAGGAAGAGAAGCATGTGTATGGCTATGGCCCAGCATAAAACAGGTTTAAAATGGAAGAAATAGGAATCTGTGATTGGGCAGTCCTGCCGAGCAAGCATCCACTCCAAGTCCTCAGAGAAGACTTGGGCATTCCCTTATGGCCATCAGGATCCTGCAGCCTCAGGTTCGCCTTTGTCTTGAGATAAACAAAAGGCAACGCTGATGGACACTGTCGATTTCAAGCTGCCAAACCGATGGCACTGAACTTGGAGTAGGGATCCAGGGCTAACAGCTCTGGTCATCCTGGGAACTGTGGCTGCCATGCCCTGGCGGGGTCTGGGCTCTCAGGCCTGTGGGTAGCACCTAGTCCACCTCTCACTTCCTGGGAACACTCTGCACCCACTGAAGTGCAGTGGACAGGTCAGCCCTGGCATGGGGGAAAGGCAGAAAGAAGAAAGCAAGTGCAGGCGCTTGTGGGCAGAGTAAAGAGCCACAGACCTGGGTAAAGTCAGAATCCATTATGCACTAGATACGCAGGCTGGCAACAAGGAATAGCCAGTGTCCACCTGGGGGGCTGTTAGAGCCCTCAGTGCGGTTTCCAGTGCACAGAGACACGCAGTAAGTGACAGCTGGTAGCATTTTTCTAGGCAGCTCTGGCAGGGGTCACCTGGAGGTCCTTTGGGCAGGTCCTCCAGCCTCACAAGTCCCCCACACCACAGGCTGCCTGGGAAGTCAATGGGGAGGCCAGATGCAAAACACATGCTGCATAGGAAGAATGGATTCTTCTGGGAGTCATAGCTGCGGTTGCCTCTGCGTGGATGGGTCATGGGCTGGGGAGATGCATGAGAGGAAGCTCTGGCACTGGGCGTGTCCCGGGTCTGACCTGGCACACATGGAAAGGTCGCAGAGGGGTGCACTTAAGCCTCGTGCACTTCCTGTACTGGGTGGTGTGTGTCCTGGTCCTCCTTTCAGAAACACTAATGCAGCGCACTTTTCTCCCCTGTTGGATGGACAAAGACCTCTTTCAGCTTGGGCACCCGAGGAAGGGAAGTGTAGCATCAGAACAGAGAGTGGATTACACTGTCAGGTTCAGCACAAGAGAGGAGACAGGCTGGGCATGGAACCTGGTCCTCCCTCCCAGCGCTGACAGAACAGCAGGACCATGCATGGATGGACGGGTAGAAGCCTTCCTGTTCCCTGGTAGGTCAGCGGAAAGGGCGAGTTAGGAAAAAGGGGCAAGCTTCCAGTGTATGAGGCGCCACACTGGGTCTGCCAGTAAAAGGAAACTCAGTTGCTCAGCCAGACTTTGAAAAATATTATTCGGTCCCTGAGTAGAAACAGATGTTGTTTCCTGTTGCAGAAATGAGCTGCAGCTCTTCCGACACACACACTGGCAGCCCACGCATCTCATTTTCCCTCCAGGATCCGATCCATGAGGCAAAGGCAAATGGAAAAGATTCCAACTTCATCTTCTCTGTCATTCGCCTTGTGAGAAGTGGGCAGAAAAGATGTTTTTCCTGCTGGACTGTATTTCATCATTGTTTCCCTTCCCTTCACCACTGCAGCTGGAAATGTAAGGCCGATGCCCTCCAAGACTCCCTCCATTGTACGTTCAGAGAAGGACTTTCTCTTGCATTAGGTGTGAGGGAGTCAGAGCTGATTGACTGATTGTATCTCAGCTCCCACCCATCTAATGTGTCCAGTGTCGGAAAGTGGCATTTGCTTCTAAGCCCAGGCAAACAAGATCTGCTTCTGGAAATACAGAAGTGCACAGGCCAGGGCGATGCTTTCAGGCACCCGGGTGGCTCCCTGTGCCATGGGTAGCGTCTGTCTGCAGTGCTTCCCTCACTCCTTGCCTCCCACTCCTCTGCAATGGCAGCTCTCCTCCCACCTGCCAGGGTTCCCCTCCCGTCCTTCAAGGTGTTCAGGCACCCTCTCTCTCTCCCATTTTGTGGACATAGTTACACCTTCTAAAGGATTTTCACCCAGAATTGTATTTATTTGACATCCTAAAACGCTGCCCCAGAAGACACCACAGGGCAAATAATAATACTCTCTGTTTTGGCAGTTTGAGCTATTACTGGCCTTGATTTATGGGGAATTAGACCTGAGGTAATGGTTTTCTCAGATGTTGCTAAGCACAGCAGAGGGTGACAAGGGCATCCTCGGGTCTGCCTGGGGTCTCCAGCAGCTGGGAGAAGCTGTGAAAAGCCTGCTTAGGGAGGCTGACAGGAGTGCCTCCATCATGGCAGACTGCCAGTCGGAGGCTTTGGGAGATAGTCTGTGCACTAGCGCTTGGCGGTCACCAGCTCACTCCAGGGTACGGCTGAGGGGACGCTACTCTCAAGTCACCAGCTACAGAGGGCAGTGCCTGGGACAAGCCTTGGAGCTTCGGTGTCCGGCAGGATCTTCCGCAGTGGTGCAGAGGCCCTACGTCTGCTCTGTGCAGCATGGTGGCCCTCGGGTTGGGACTGCTGTTGGGCTCTCAAGATGTGGCCTGTGCAGACACAGAACTGAATGCTAATTGTATGTATTTTCAATTAACTTACAGCACATTTAAATAACCACGTGTCTGATGGCTACTTTATTGGACAGTAGAGCTTCGGAGAATAGGAAGGTAATAATCTGAACTACTTATGTTTGTTTTTATCTAAGAAATAGAGGAATTAACTTTGCCAGTATGTGATGTTCAGAGCAACACTGGGACCCTTGCTGCATTTGCGTCTTGGTGGTCACTGCCATGTGAATGTGCAGGTGTCCTGGGGAGAAGTCCCCAGCCAGAGAGGGGCAGTGGTGCCTTAAAGGCTTTTTTCTGGATCTTATAAATAGGCAAGGTGTACTTGTTTTACTGGATTGACAAATTATCTGGTTTTAAGGAAAACTAATCCTTGCTAAGGGAAGCATTGACCTAAACAGAAACCTCCATGCAATCACAGCCTGACACTGTTTGTGAAGATGCAAACGTATGCAAACAGCGCTGGACGACAAAGATGGCCTTTCTACCCCTCCTACAAGCTGGTGTTGCCCACCCTACAGGTTTCAACAGTGACCGCCTCATCATGTCTGACAAGAAGGCCGCACAGGTCAAAATGACCAAGTCTATTTGAGTTCTGGGTTTACCTGCCCTGTCACCAAGGGTGACCCTAATTATAGGCTGGGTCTCGAAATATTAACTAACAGTCTCAAATCAAGATAAAAAAGACAGTCAAAGACTAGACACTTGGAGATGGAGACAAACTCTTACCATTTGTAAGATCCTCACTTCAGTACATTGTAAAAATTCAGGAAACGTGTGATAAATTTCCAGAAGGCTCTTTTGAGTTTTCTGACTTAGTAGCAATTTTAGTCAAATAACATTGAGGAAACGCTTCCAGCTGTGGTTCAAATTGCTGAAATACAAAGAAAATAACAGAGCGGCAAACCAAAATGCATTTCTTTGTCATAAAATATTGTTGGAACGCATGTGGGAAACATCGCTGAAGACCGAAGGAAATGGGGTAGAACAGGCTACATGGTGTGGGAGATTTGCCACACGCTTGGAGCAAAGTATAGATGTTCCCTTTTTAACTTCTTATTTTAAAAATAATTTCAGATTTACAGGAAAATTGCAGAACGAGTACAGAAAGTTCCCACATACCCTTCAGCCAGTCCCCCTAATGTTAACACTTGCATAACCACAGTACAGCAACTGAAACCAGGAAATTGACATTGACACCACACTATCAACACATTTTCAGGTTTTATCTGATTTTCAACAGGTTCCTTTTCAAGTCCTTTTCCATCCTGATCCCATCCCAGATCCCACGTGGTGTTTGGTTGTGGGGCTTCCTTGACTTCTCCAACTTGGAGAGTTCTTCAGATTCTCCTGGTCCTTCATGACCTTGGCCCTTCTAAAGGGCACTGAGCCGGTGTTTTAGGGTGTCTCTCCCTTGAGTTTGTCTGTCTCTTTCTCAGGAATAGACAGGCTGTACAGGAACACATTGGGGAGACGTTGGGGCATTCTCAGCTCCTCTCGTGGAGGGGCAGGTACATGAAGTTGATATGGTCTGTCAGTGATGTTGAACTTGATCTCTGGGGTAAGGGCCTGTCTGCCAGATTTCTCCTATGAAGTTAATATTTTTCCTAAGTATCTTGTGGGGAAACACTTTGAGACTGCAAATTCTATGTTTCTAATCAAGGTATATATATACATTATATATATACACATATACACACATATATACATATATACACATATATACACACATATATACATATATACACATATATACATATATACACACATATATACACATATATACACATATATACACACATATATACACATATATACACATATATACACACATATATACATATATACACATATATACATATATACACACATATATACATATACACACATATATACATATATACACATATATACATATACACACACACATATATACATATATGCACACATATATACATATATAAATATATACACATATATATACATATATACACACATATATACATATATACACATATATACATATATACACATATATATACATATATGCACACATATATACATATATACACATATATACACATATATACACATATATATACATATATACACATATATACACACATATATACATATATACACATATATACATATATACACACATATATATACATATAAACATATATACACACATATACACATATATATACATATATACATGTATACATATATACATATATACACACATACACATATATACACATATATACACACATGTATACATATATAAACACACATATATGCGTATATATACACACATATATACACATATATACATATATAAACACATATGTATACGTATATATACACATATATACATATATACACACATATATATACATATATACACATATATACATATATACACATATATACACATGTATACATATATACACACATATATACATATATACACACACATATATACATATATATACACACATATATACATATATAAACACACATATATATGTATATATACACATATATACATATATACACATATATACATATATATACACACACATATAGACACACATATATACATATATATACACACACACACATATATATGTATATCTCCAATGTGTCTTGACTCATATTTGCTGTATTTTGTTTCAAAAACAAAATTTAAAAAAGATATATTTCTTCCTGTGTATCTAAAGAAAGATGTGCCAATAATGCATGTTCTTACCAGTATTTATTATAATAAAAAATGTTTGGTGAAAAACTATCAGCCTCATGAACTGAAGTTAACACAATATTGAATCTGGGGTCATTCATTGTACCTGTGTGTACCACATAAAATTATTCTGGTTAAACTGTAGCAAGGTAGTTAGAAGGGTGTTGAACTTAAAGATGAATTGCACAGTTTTCTTTTACAAAAAAACTAAGTTGTTCAAAATTTGTGATCTATCATTGGGAAAACAAATGGGTGTCAAAGTATGTTTCTTTGCAAATGCAAAAAAAATTACAATAAACACTGTTAATTTGTTCCTTTAAAATAAGTGATTTAAAAAATGAGTAAGAAAGGAACATTTTTTGGAAAAAAACCTTGAGAGAACCATTTGAAAGCAGATGGGCTAAAATTTTTATTGTTGCAAAAATAATGGATGTCACCTGTGGAAATGTTCCTGTCTGCATACTTGAAAAAATAGATATATCATTTTCTACCTTATTTAACAATCCTTCCAACAATGGTGAGTTATAAGTCCATTTGTTAAAAAACACAACCATGTATTGCTTAATGATGGAAATACATTCTGGGAAATGTGTCCTTAGGTGATTTTGTCGTTGTGCAAATGACAGAGTGCAGTTACAAATACAGCCCACTGCACACCTAGTGTGCCTATAACTCCTAGGCTGTGAACCTGGACAGGTGTGCAGTAGGCTGTGTAGCACTACACTGTGTACGTACCATACTCAGTATTGAATGCTGCAGGCAAGTGTAACACAGTGGTAAGTGTGTATCTAGACATACCTAACCATAGAAAAAGGACCAGGAAAAATACGGTACAATAATCTTATGGGACCACTGTGGCATATGGGTCTGTGGTTGACCAGAACATCATCATTAGGTGGCACATGACCATATTAAAATGTAAACCTTCTGATTAATTTACCAGAACAGCTCACTGGTATCAGGGAAGATGGAACTTTTCTAGCTGAGTTTCAAGAAAAAAATGCTTACATAATTGGAAGATGAAAACGAAACATGAGTAACATGATTCAGTAAGTCAGTTATTCATTACTCTCTGGATCTGTGCTTCCCTGAGAGCACTTTTGATAAGTTTGACAGCCATTAAAATCAAGTAGTCAAATTAACTGCACTGAGAATCAGACCTTCAGATGCTTATCAGAAAATGTTACAGTAAGATTCTCAAAAATAGTGAGGCGTGTTCAATCACACTGCACTCCACTAAAAATATTGTGAAGAGCAGTACTATTTTAGTGAGCATAAAAGGTTTTTAATATGACAAATAATACAAAATTATTTTAGAGTACTATTAATCTTTAAAGCATACTTTAGACATTGTATTGTGATATATGTTTTATAATATACAGAATATGCCAGCATGGTGGCACATATGGTTTATAGATACATATGTATGCATTGGATGGGTTTGCTCAAACATCTTCATGGGTGGGGTGAAAGATAAAAAAAGAGTTATCAACCACTGCACTAAGAGTGATAAACCAAATACGTGCTGACTGTATTGCACAGTGAATTTTTACATGCATCCTCTCATTTAATTCTCACAAAAAGATGCAGGTACTGGTTTCCAGGCAATAGTTGTGTCTAGTTTTTAGTTTAGGAAACCTGAAATGGAGAGAAGTTAAGAAATGCATTTGTGGTTTCAAGGCCGTGAGGGATTCTCCAGTACTGGAGACCATAGCCTGTGGCTCTTTCCATGCTTCTGACAGATTGGAAACCGTCCTCGGGGCTTCACAGTGTGTTCTAAAATGGACTTTCCGCTCAACATGCAACCCGAAATCATAAAACCAGCAGTAACCTTTGCAGGTACAGTTGCCAGCGCGCCTTCACATGCTGGGTGTCCAATAGAGAAAACTTGGATTTGTAAAGTTACATCAACAAATAAACAGCATGCAATCCTCCTCTGAGCCGTTCCCTAGAGAAGCAAGGCCGTTCTTCCTAGCATGTGAAGTAGTCCATTCCTCATGCAGGAGAGCATATGAATCCTAATTACTGCTTCACATTTATAGAGTACCCTCACATGGCTGGCTCATCTCATCACAAGAACTCTTAGACGGAATGTTGCTTACCCTCATTTTTACAGAAATGGACACCCAGGCACAGAGAAGCTCATTGTTGCTGAACTGGGCCAAGCCCAGAGCTCTCTGTGTCTGATCCCAGCTCTGCCCTCAGGATGATGTATCTCCTGACCCAGGGTGCAGCAGACACCCAGTTACTTCTGTGAGTCCGCACAGCACTTCAGAGAATCTCCTTCTGGGTATAGCAGATTTGCCTCTGGGAGCCATCTCTTAGAATGCAAGTACACTTTGGAAGAGATGGTGACTATTATCCATTTATGCCTAAGTATTATTTAACCTATTAGGTTGTTTTCCAAACTATCAGATGAATAAAATTTTGTGCCAAAGAAAATGGGACAGGAGCCATGCCTATGATCTTGTGGACAGAGAGGGAAAGTGGGCCAGGGCTCAGAGGCACCACAGGGATTTGGAGGGTACAGCAGGGTTTAAAGTTCAAAAGTCACTCTTGGTATTTATACCAACCTAATCACAGATAAATTAACTGAGGCTCAGAAGGGAACCTAATATGACTTTCTCAAGGTCACATAACTCTTAAGAGGTCCCTCCAAAACATTGAGTCTACTTTTTTTTTTCTTTTTCTCTTTTGGAGGCAGGGTCTCACTCTGTCACTCAGGCTAAAGTGCAGTGGTGCAATCACAGCTCATTGCAGCCTCGACCTCCTGGGCTCAGGGTGTCCTCCCACCTCAGCCTCCTGGGTACCTGGGACCACAGGCATGTGTCACCACGCCCAGCTAATTTTTGTATTTTTTGGTGTGTGTGGAGACAGGGTCTCACTGTGTTGCCCAGGCTGGTCTCAAACTCCTAGGCTCCAGTGATCCTCCAGCCTCAGCCTCCAAAAGTGCTGGGATTGCAGGCGTGAGCTACTGTGCCCAGCCACCATTCTACTTTTTCATTTCTGTTGCTAACACTTCACTTGGATGGCTCTTACTAGGGGTGGTTCTGCCTCCTTGGAGCTGTTTGGTGTCTGTGGGGACACTTTGGTCATCTTGGTGATTGGTGGTGTTGCTGGTATTTGGTTAGGGTATCTGGTGGGCAGGGCTACGAAGGATGGAAGTTTCATTCTAAGCCTAGAATGTGGAGGTGTACTAGGGTTCAGCGACAAACAACACAGCAGAATGCTCAGAGCCCCCCGTCCAAGGTGCACAGCCAGGGTTCAGACCCTCCCTGTGAAGTGGTGCCAGGGCCCAAACTTCCCTGGGGAAGTGGATGGAGGTCCCTTTCCAAACTCTCAGTGGTGACTGGGGACTGCCTCCCTCTGAAGTGGTGCCAGGGCCCAAACTTCCCTGGGGAAGTGGATGGAGGTCCCTTTCCAAACTCTCAGTGGTGACTGGGGACTGCCTCTGCTCTGGAAGTGGTGCCAGGGCCCAAACTTCCCTGGGGAAGTGGATGGAGGTCCCTTTCCAAACTCTCAGTGGTGACTGGGGACTGCCTCTGCTCTGGAAGTGGTGCCAGGGCCCAAACTTCCCTGGGGAAGTGGATGGAGGTCCCTTTCCAAACTCTCAGTGGTGACTGGGGACTGCCTCCCTCTGAAGTATTTGTTCTTTATCTCTCTGCCCATATGCAAAAGCACTTATCAAAAAGCTGTCATGGAGTCTTGGGAGGTTTTTGTGATTGGATATCCCTGAGCTCACATCTTGTTCTTGTACTTCCCTGGGCAAGTTACTAAACTTCTCAGGACCTTGGTTTCTTTGTTTGTAAGATGGAGTAAAACGCCTGTTTCATTTGGCCATCCAGAAAGTTAATGAGATCATGTGTATTTAAAGCACATGGGCGCATTCCCATTCAATTCTTTCATTTCTTCTTCTCCCTTCTTTCTGATGAAGGATGACTTTAGTTTGCTTCCTGTAACTTAACCCATATTTAAACAGAAAGAGTATATTTAGCAATGAGACTATATTTTTTTTCTGCAGCTGTCCTAGTTTAAAATAAACAAAAATAAATAAATGAATGCCTATCATTCCGAGCAGCTCAGGGGATATGCTTGAGACTGCTTTGAAACTCTAATACCAGCACAGGCACACCTGCCCCAGCACTTTTGCACACAAGCCCCATGCTGCCCAGGAAGACAGAGTGTGTGTGACTCCCAAGTACATGTGGACCCTGGAGAGGCTGCCCCAGGTGGTGCTGGACAGCGGCTGCACCAGCACCTGAAGGGGAACCTGGGACTTAGGCTCAGGCAGCTGGGGGTGCTGGACCACCAGCTGTAAACATGTGGCTTGGAGAGGCCAGTGTCCACACACAGATAGCCCAAGTTGTTCAACTCCATTTGCTAACCCATGCCCTGCCCCTGGCTTGACTAATCCCCCTCCTCTTCTGCTACTGAAGTCGCTCCTGAAGCTGAGAACCAGCCAATGAGGATGACGGTGCTAGGGACAGAGGAGCCTGTGTTGATCAAGGATGCGTGAGCAGCTGTTACCTCCACTGGCAGCTTTGTCACTAAAAGACCTCACTCACCTGAGCATTTGATGACCAAATAGAATTCACTAATTTTGGTTATTTCCAGTTTGCTCTGCGTTTGACCATGACCAAGGAAAGCTGTGCCAATGACAAGCCATATGCTTGAGTTTTCATGAATCCAGGAGGCAGAGGTTGCAGTGAGCCCAGATTGTTACTTTTAGGCAGAAATCATGATGTGCTTTCCAAGAAATAGTTGTGGGATATTGTCCAAGTGGGGCGGGGGGGGGGTTGTTAAGTGGACATTGGAGAGCAGTGGTGCCTGGTGGCTTGGCATTGGTTCAGATGGAAAGACAAAAAAAAAAAAAAAAATGCTGTGCAATAAGCAAAGCGTTGGTAAAGCCCAGAAAAAGTACCTGGTTTTCCAGTTGGAAGTAACCCAAAAATGTGGTCAAGAATCTATTGATTTTTCAAGACCTTTCCAGGGAAAGAACTTGAGGCTCCTGGTAAGCTTTTCCAAAATGACTCAGGGTCTCCGTTTTTGTTTCATCTCAAACCTTGCTGTAATCACTGCAGGTCTGTTAAGAAACTCAACAAAACCCAAGCAGCCTCAATACAAAGAAATCTAGACACACCATGGCCAAACTGCAAAAACCAAATCCCATGGTACAGTGGGCCATGGGCAATGTGTGCCAGAGAGGGCTTGATCTCAGGGGGTCCCTGAGTCTGTGGGGGTCTCCTGGTTTGTGTGGTGTGTTGTTCTTAGAATATAACTGTCAGTAAAGTGCTGTGTTGTCCAAGATGTAATCATTCCTTGTTTACTTGTTCCTGCCACCTTACACAGAAGGCATCAGAGCCCTAGAAGGGCAGCTTGTTTTAATTAGGACTTCATGCAATTGAGAGAATTTAATAAGGAGGCTAGGACCTCATATATGTGTAATTAATATACAAAAATTAATAACCATTTATGCAAACTACAAACAAGATCTGATGGAATAAAAGATAACATTTATAATAACAACTATTACTACTATTCAAAACATTACAGGATAAAGAAGATGAAACAAGTGGAAAACCACAGTATGTTCGTGGGTGGGCATCACCTCATCACATAGGTAGCACTTCTCTGTAGTCTACTTATAAGTTAAGCTTGATCCCATTTAAAATATGAGAAGCATTGAAGATTTTCTTTCAAATGAAACAAATTTTAAACTGTATAAAACACATACATATGAGATTTACATAAACTATCTCCGGAAAGATGCAGGAGAAATGGAATCTATTGGCTGCTCCCTGAGAAGGAAATACGATGGTTGGGGGGAGAGACTCAGAGATTCATTTCATTGGCTCTCATTTTGCTTTATTTTTATTTTGAACTATATGAGTATATAATTTTTGAAAATAGAAAATTATTTAAAATGGTAGCATAGATATTAAGCAATCAAGAAATCCCAGGAAAATACTTAAAAATAAAACAATAAAGTTTCTCATGTATTAAAACATATTATAATGTGGTATTAGTTCATGAATAGAGGGATGGAAATATCTAGGAAGTCCAGAAAACAGATGCCATATTATTATGTAATAAAACGGCATTTGAAATCAGCAGAAGTGTGTGATCATCTGAAAGAGAAAGTTGGATTCCAACTACTCACATTTACAAAGTAAATTCCACATGGATGGAAAAGTTACACATGAAAAAGGAAACCTTAAAAGTAACAGAAAAAACTGGGAGAATTATCAAATAAACTGATTCAGAAAGGACCTTTTAAATTCTGACACAAAATCTTTAAGCCAGAAAAGAAAAGATTGAAAATTTGATCATCTCCCCACCCCCTCAAACTAAGATATTCCTGGAGGGCACACATCATCATAAATACAATTAAATGATAATAAGTGAGGAAAAACACATGTACTTCACTTTAGAGGAAAATGGCCAACACAGTTAACTTTGTTGGGTGTTTTAAATATTAATTCCTAAAAATCAATATTTAAAAAGTCCAAGCACTTAACAGAAAGGTGGGAAAAGTACATGAAGAGTTTACACACATACATAACCGGTTCCTTGGTGTTCAAACTCCTTACAATCAGAATGCAAATTAAAACAACACTGAAATACTATTTCATTTGCTTAATAGATTGGCAAGGATTAGCACAAATAAAGTCTGTTCTCACACTGTATTTGTAAAGACGGCGGGGGTGGGGAGCGAAATTCGCAGTTTATCTTTGCTGCTGGAACTGTAAACAGGTAAAATTTTGATGGAAGATCCTTTGACGACAGCCAACAAAATGTAATATGCATGAAGCCTTCAACCCAGCAACTCTAGATGTTTAGCCTATGGATCTACTCCTACGGGTGCAGAACGGCTCCTGCGCGAGCACAGTTGATCACGATGATGTTTGTCAAAGCAACAGAATAGAAATAACTTCATGTCTGTTGGTGGGGATGCTTCCACAAATACTGGTCCCGCCATAAAATAAAATGCTATGAAACCATTTCAAAGAGTGAGGATACCCTGTATGTGCTGAAATGAAACGATTTTCAATATAGAAAGTTAAAAAAACTAATGTGAAGAAGTGAAAAAAAAAGGAACAACAGAAACAATGTGAGGTACGTTTGGGATACTCTCACTCATATTATATTGTGTATGTGTATACATATATGTATGTGTATATATGACATATATTTCATGCAGATAATGCATTACATAATACTTTCATTGCCAAGAAACTGGTAAGCGTGCTCATCTCTGAATGGGAAAAATAAGTGCCGCATCAATACAGGTGCATGCCAGTGCATGTTATATATTCAAGCAACGACAAACATAAATAAAATAGTATAATAAAACCAAAAGCTTTTAAGTGTATTCTTTCAACAGCTTTTACTAAGCATCTTCATTGCAGACCCTGTATTAGATGACAGCATAAACCAGCAAGACAGACCAGGCCGGAGCAAAATTAAGACTGAGAGATGAAACCAAGATTGAGGCCAGGTTGGGAAAGTTTAACCTCCCAGCTGGGTGACCAAGCCGGAATAGCACATCCTGGTGCTGGGCATGAGGTCTATGAGAAGGGAAATAGGGGGCACTTAGAGCCCCAAATCCATGAAGGGCACTGGTCTGTTTTAGGAAAGCAACATCCTGGGGCTTCATGGTGTTCCGTGCTCCCTGCTGGGAAGCGCTGGGCTGGCTGGAGGTTTTCACCTCAGGACTGAGGGTCCATCCCCACACTGCCTTGCTGAAGGTGTTGGTGCTTTCTCAACGACCTTGACTTCTCATGTTTGTCTGGTGGAATACGTCAGGGCTGGGGAGACAGTAGTATTAACAGCATATTCTCCTCAACAAAAGCGTTTATTGCATGCATCCATGGCCTCTTTGCAAAGATGGGAACAGCACGTCGACATAACACACAATTTCATGTCTCTGATGATTCAGAAGGCACCTCAGTGCCTCAGGCTCATCATTAGAAGCCATTGATGGCTCTGTAGATGTGGTAGTAAAGTCCAGGTAGCCGAAAGATTGAGTAAGGAAGGATTTGCTGGGAAATGGGGGTCTCCTGCTGCAGTGCTCCCCAGACACCTCTGGAAGTGGCCTCTGCCTGGGGCCTCTCTCCGCTGACAGTGATAACGCAGACGTCCTCGATTCAAAGTTGAAGACTGCCAAAATGTTCCACATCCGAGATAAGCTGGCTTCGCCTTGTTAATTTAGTCCTGCTCTCAAAGAAAAGGAACAGGTCCTTACCCTGGCCCCCGGGGTGACAAGGGCCACAGTCCCTAAAGAGCCTAAAATTCCCAGGATGCTCGCCTTTTGAATCCAGTTAGGGAATATTATTTATAACAGCTGTTTCCCATACTAATTAATTAAGCGAAATAATGGATTTGGAAGTGCTGAGTACCGAGAGTCATGTACAAGCTCGGCCCTATCCTTAGCCTTCCCCATTTAGCGGGGGCCTGAGAACTGGGTAGAATATTTACTTGATGCTTTGAACAAACTCACTGCACTCCCTTAACAGTCCTTTCAGACGGATGTTATAATTTGCTCCATGGTTGCAGATGAGAAAAGTCACTCGGGAAGGTTGAGCCGTTATCCGCTGCCACACAGCTCCAAAGCGCTGGAACTCAGAAGTGAAGCCCATGTTGGTAGAGGGCAGAGCTGCAAACTTGCTCCTGCTGCGGTACTGCCTGGCCGACGCTCACGCACGACGGGGCCACCGCGCTCATGACAGTGCCTGGAGCGGGCGGCCACTCCCAGAGCCCTTCCCTCCACGGCCAAGCCCGCGGAGTGAGCGCCCGGCCTTCGGCGAAGCACAGGGAAGCCCAGCGCCCTCGCCCTGGTCCTTTGATACAGGACGTGAGCTCCCCTGGGCAGAGGCCCCCGCATCCTGGGGCTTTCTGCCAGGCAGGGGCTGGGATTGAGCCACCAGTCAGCACGCGTGAGACCGGGCTCGGGGAGGGCAGCCTCCGTTAGCCCCGCACGCGGGTATCCGCCGCCGGGACCCAGTTCCCCACGGCCTGCCTGCCGCGGTCTGCAAGACTGGAGCACCCCGAGCGCCCTGTGCCCGCGTCTGCCCTGTTTCTTCCCCTCCGCCGCGTGCTCGTGTCAATTCCACTTCCCCAGGGGCTCAGGTCCTCGGCTTCCCAAAGGCCCGTCTGTCCCGCAGCGGCACTTTCCGGCGCGTCTTCCTTCCCCCGCCTCCGCCTCCTGCCCCCCGCCGTCTTCTCGCCGCTCCGCGCGGGCTGTCCCTCCTGCAGACACCGCTCCTGCCCGCGGCGCGCTCGCCGCCTCCTGCCCTGCAAAGCGAGGCCGCTTCCGGACAGACCCGCCGGGGGGCAGATCTCCGGAGCCCGGAGCCCGAGGGGCTGCGGCAGAGCGGGAGGCGGCCCCAGGCTCCGGCGGGAGGAGACCAACTCCCCCCGAGGACGGCGCTGCTGGGGAAGGCGGATGCAGGGGCCGCGACGCACGGACAGGAAGAGCCCTACCGGTGGGGGGAGCTGCGGAGGGGGGCTCGAGAGGGAGGGACAGAGACTCGCCCGACGACGCGCCCCTCACGACGTGGCCCCTACGACGCGCTAACTCAGGACGACGCCCTCAGGACGCGCCCCCCCTTCAGGACGCACCTCCTCACCACGTCCCCCACGGCGCGCCCCCCTCAGGACGCGCCCCTCACCACGTCCCCCACGTCGCGCCCCGCTCAGGACGCGCCCCTCACGACACGCCCCGCTTGGCTTCCGAAGCTCCCCCTCCCGACGCCCCTCTCCTGGCGCTCCCCCGCGAGGCGCCCTCCCACGACTCCCCCTCAGGACCCCCCCCTCACACAACGGCCTTCACACGAGCGACCCTCTGGACAACGTGACCTTCAACCCTCCAGGGTTCGGTTTTGACCTTTGCTTTCCCTCCAGACTTTCCTGCCTCTGGAATCAAAGAGCCGCGGAAAGAAAAAGACTTTAGAGACGGACCCTTGCGGGTGAGGAAACAGAGGCCCAGAGAAATCTACCGACCGACGGAAGTCGCACGGATCGGCAGACCCGGGCCTCGAACACGCAGCCTTGCTGCTTCCCACTCCTGCAGGCGCAACTGCGTGGGGGCTGCGTCCGGAGAGCCAGGCTGGGCAGCTCGGAGCCGCACACGCGCCGTGTGTCGTGGCTTCCGGGCTCGGCGTGCGGGGTCCCCGTCCGCGCTCTCACCAGCGTCGGCTGAGCGGCGTTCTCACGCGGGGCCACCTCTTCGGGAGTCCCCACGGGCTGCTGGCAGAGCTCACCTTCCCTCTGGGACCCCAGTCCTTGCTGGCTGTCGGTGGCTGCCCTCAGTCTGTCTCCAAATGGTCGTTTCCAGGGCGGCCTCTTACTTCTTCAGCCCGCGGGGGCTCTAGAGCAAGTCTGCTGTGGGTGGAGGCCGGGGAACGTGCCCGGATCACGGGAGAGACATGCTGTCCCTCTACCATACGCTGTGTGTCAGGAGCAAGTCACAGGTCCCCCCACATCAAGGAGAAAGGATTCCAGCAAGACAGGAATAGGAGGAGGTGGCGACCCAGGTGCCGCCTGGGCGTCTGTCCAGCACAGGCCCCGATTCCCAGATGAATGCATGCCAGACGCACGCACCGATTCCAAACAGCAGCAGCACGGCCATGTGCTCAACAGTGTTTTTCATTTTATTTTATTCATTAAATGCGAGGCACTGGAAACAGCAGTGAAGCAAAAGAGAAAAATCCCTGCCCTCATGAAGCTTAGATGACATTAGCGCACAGTAAATCCGGGCAGCCATCAGCTGTGCAGCCGGCCCTGCCTTTCTCTCAGTGTCAACAACATGCAAATGCATGGTCGTGATGCTTAATTTTATATGTCAGCGTGGCTGGGCCGGGATGTGTAGTCAAACCTCATTCTGGATGTCCCTGTGAGGATGTTTTTGGGTGAGATGAACATTTAAACCAGTGCACTTTGAGTAAAGCAGATGGCCCTTGCTAGTAGATGGGTCCCCCGGGGTCAGCTGAAGGCCTGAATGGAACAGTGACTGACCTGCCTGAGCAACCACGAGCTGCAGGCTTGGTCTTCCCTGGGTCTCCAGCCTGCCCGCCCACCCTGCAGATCTCAAATTAGCAGCCTCCATAGTCACCTGAGCCAATTCCTTAAAAGTAATCTCTCTCTGTATATACAGATACACATGTCCTGTTGGTTCTGAGTTTTTGTTTCTGGAGAACCTGCTGTTACAGTGGTGTATATGCATTCTATTCAGTGATGGGTAATATAGTCAGAAGCAGCTTTTACTAGTTTCCTTCCAGATATTCAGTGTGTTGATATGCTTTAAACCCTTAATCAATTCTTCAAATCCTGCTAAGTGTGGATGGGGTAAGGTTTGCAGAGGAAAGCCGGCCTAGAGCATTGTTTTGAGTAGGACTTTGTGTCGAAAAGCGGCTTCCATGGAGCAGCATCTGCCCTGTTGCTGCTCATGTCTGAAGCTTTCTTTTCTGTCAGCTTCCTAGGTCTCTGACCTTTCTGGCCTCTGTGTTTTTTGAAATTTCTCCCTCTTCTTTCTCCTAGTCTCAAACCTGTCATCTCCATGTCTCCCTCTTTAACCCCTGGGCCAGCTGCTCTAAGGCTTTGGGCTCCTTGGTACTGTATGATTCACCCCTGCTCTGGGGCTGGGGGGGCCTTGCAGAATTTCCAGAAGAAGTCTCCTGGTAACCAGGTAATTCTTTCAGAAGTAAGCGTGTTTTTGTAACATTATTTATGTCACATCCTGCAAGGGACTTTCCATCAATTCCTTTTGAGAGGCCTGTAGGGTAGGCTTTCAGCACAGTGTGAAGGAAGGGAGGGTGAGTGCTGTTTTTTCATGGACTTGTGACCCTTCTGTGTCCTTGTTGGTGACAAGAGAGGGCAGAGCTTTATTCCTGAGCATCAGGTGACTTTCCCTGTGGTCACAAATGTGTAAGGGGAACAAATATTGCTTTGGGAAGTGTCTAAACACTATTGCAGAAGCAGTAGTCGTGGGGCCTTTGGACCAGCTGGGCATCTTCTAATCAAGGCAGGAGGGGGAATGATGCAAAAACAAGACCGATCTACACTGGAACTTTTCCACTGTCAAATTTACCAAAAACGTGTGGCAGGCTCACTCGCCAAGCCGCATAGCTCTGATTCACAGACAGCCGTGGTGCACGACCAGCAGGAGCCCCATCCTGCACCATTCACCGGATGTTGACTGTGTGGCCATTTCCAGCTCCAAAGACCTTGATCAGCTTACCCAACCACCCTGCCACCTCAGTTCTCTCATCTGCCATCTCTCATCTGCAACCCATGCCAGCAACCGCTTGGAAAGGCAGGGAGCAAAGCCAGTTGTCACCGGAGACAGACCTGTGTGGGACCGCACAGGCCCCCACCATGTGACATTTGCCTTGACAGGATGGTATTGCCACATTTCAGTGTCTGGCCTTAATTTTGTAGGCCCAGAAAGTCAGTAGTTAATACAGAATAATTGATCCAGCACCTAAGAATGGACCCTCAAAGAACTCACAAGAATCTGAGGTGAGGATTAATTTACAGAAAGAACCATAACCACGTGGACAGGACAGAAGTGGCCAGGGCTCCCACGCTCCCTCCCTAGAGGCAGAGCTGCATGCAGGGCCGGGTGATCGTTGTCCTGGGATTGGCGTGTGCTTGCTGGGTGTGAGCTGGGTGTGAGCTCGGTGGAGGTGGGGCTGAGGCTGGACAAGCCTCCCTCTACAAGAGCTGAGGCTTCTGTGGCACTGTGAGGAGGCCCTTATATGCTTGGCAGGTCTCACGAGATTTCCTGCCAGTGGCCTGGCTGGCAGCTCCCGTCCTGTTGCTTCCCACGGCTGTGTGCCCTGATGCCCACAGCGATTAGTAAGGTGCAGCAAGGCAAACCAAGACCATAGGCTTGGAAATGATAAAAATAGCAACCAGCAGCACCAAACCCAAAAGCCCTGGAGGATACCAATTAATCACCTTAAAAATAATCTTCATCAGCCTCTTCTTCCTCTTCCTGTAAATCAAATGTTTCTTCAAGGGCTGACACTGAAGAAAAATAATACAAATTTCTTACCAAATGTTTTATTGTTGTTCCCCTTATGTTGTGAAATAGTTTATACATATAAAAGAGTACATGAAATTTGCATATCTGTTTAAGGAAAAAGAATAAGGACAAACACCTGCATATTCACCCCGGGTGACATGCTCCTTACCGTGGGCACCCGACCTGCCCCTGCACAGGACGCACCACCTGCAGGGTGCTCTTCCTTAGAGGTCTCCGCTATTGATGTCTCAGTGTAGAAACGTCCTGCTGGGTTTTGTTGTTTGTGAACTTTACACAAATGGAATCTATTACCTGTTCTTCTCTGACTTCTTGCTCAAGATACATCGTGTGAATTCACTTGGCTTTACTTCATTCTGTATCACTGGTGTAGAGTGTTCTAACACAGAACAGACCGCACTCTATTTATCCAGCTTATACTGATGAAGATCTTTGTGTTGCTTACATGTTTTTACTATTACAAACAATGCTGGTGTGAGCATTCTTCTAAACATTCCTGCTTCATAAGGGCCAGCATTTTTCCAGGTATGCAGCAACGAAGGACTGTGATGGGCCATGGGATGGACATGCTCACATACCGGCAACGCCCAGTTCTCTCCAAAGTGGTCACCCGAGTTTCCACCCACCCCAGAATTGAGCATGAATCCCTTTTTTGCTACATCCAAATTTCTGCCAGCGTTCACTGTCACGTGATTTTGAAGTATAAAATAAAATGGTAGCTTCTTGTTTCCTCTTCTGTGAGTGGTCTGGTGGGGATTTTGGAGCACTTTCTATTAGGTTGTTTGACAAACAACCTCGTCAGCAGTTACCTTGTTGACTGATGTGAATTCTCCACATCTACTGGATCCGAATCTTTTGTCAGGTACGTGCCTGGCATTCTTTTCTACTTCCTGGCTCGTCTTTTTAATCTCCTGTTGAGATGGTGTTCCATGATGAGTGGTTCTCAATTTTAACATAGTTCAGCTTGTTAGTTATTTTCATGGCTGTGTGTGTGTGTGTGTGTGTGTGTGTGTGTATTAGGAGCCCTTTCTGCTCTGAGGTTTTGGAGGTAACCTCTACCTCATTGTGTAAGAGTTTCATATTGTTTTTTTTTCTCCATGTTTAGGTCTTTAATCCATGTGAAATTGATTTTTTAAAATATAATGTGAGGCAAGATCGAATCTCATTTGCCTTGGTTTAGTGTCTTGCCCCAGTACTGCTGATTGAGTAGTGTTTATCTGCTGTTTACATGCATATGCATGTGCGATTATTAAACAGGGCAGGCCTTCTTTAATGGAGGTCTATTTTCTGAGTGAGAGCGGGCTTGGTCTGCTCTGTGGCTCTGCCCATGTGTTCATGGTCTTGCCCAGCTGCCTGTTCTAAAGACTTAGTTTTGGGAGTTGTCTTGAGCTCTGAGAGGGCACATCCCCAGCCATGTCCTTGCTGAAGAACAAGGGTTCTGGCTGTACCTGGTTCTTCATTTATTTCCGTATACATTTGAGAATCAGCTTTTTGAGGTCCACAAGAGAAGAAACCTCACTGTGATTTAGATGAAATTGTCGTGACTCTACAGGAGGTGTTTTAACTTTGTTGTTGTTTGCTTAAAGTAAGCTTACCCAAAAAGAAACGTAAACATGGAAAACTTTGAAACAGGGTGAAAAAAAGGAAAAAAGGGGCAATCACTATATCACCTTAACTGCACTGCACATAAACACTGCTAGCATTTTAATGTCTTTTATCTTTTAATATATATTTTATTAGATATAAAATATCAATAAATATATGTATACATAGTGTATGTTTGCATATACATGCATCTATAGATGCCACACAGCATGTGTTACCAGCTCTCAGAGGCCCATTTGTCCCCATTTTACCACCTCTGGATTCAGGACCTGCTGGCTACATTGTTTCCTCATCTGCATAGAAACCTGTGGGACAGAAGTGCTGGTAGGTGGTAGGAGGGACCCTCACAATGCCCCCATCGGAGGCTCCAGAGGCCACAGGAGAGGCTGTGGCACAAGGAGACCAATCGTGTGGTCTCCACTCAGAGCAGTGACTGGGAAGACAGATGTACCCTTAAGAAGCACAGGGGAATCGAGACCAATTATTTTTGCCTTATTTTCCTAGTTAAGTATACAAAGGAGTGATATTAATAAAATATATGTCTGAATAAGCAAAAAACAGCTCTTTGGACAGACTTTTGAAAACTCTGTGTTGAGATCAGTTTTCTAGTTTGGGGGACAATCTTGATCTCTCTTAGCTGAATGAGAGTCTTTGATTCTATGAAGGGCAGATGCATTGCTGGTGTGTGGGTTGGCACTGTCCACTACAAGCCTCCGCCAATGGCACTGAGGGCTGCTCTGCAGATTGACCTGTTGGAAGCAGGTGCTGGTTGGAAGCAGGTGCAGGTCCTCCCAAGCTCTCCAATGCTTGGGAGGAGCTGTGGTGTTACTTGAATGCTTCTGTGGAGTTATTGGTGGCTCCCCCAAGCATTGTTCCCAGATGAACTGAGGTTTGAGGTTGCTTTAAGTACCATACGTGTTATTTTCTCAAATACATGTCCTGGAACGCCCCTGCCTCCGATGCCTTTCTTTAGCGACCTGAGTTCCCTGGGACTGGATAGGGAGGCAATGTGGGTGCAACATTGCCCCCTGCTGGTGGCGGCAGCATCATCAGGCACCTGGGCAAAGGCTCCAGCCTCAGGCCCTGTGATAGGTTACAGCCAATAGGACCCAGAACTTGAGATTTTCCTACATTTAAGATTGGAACTGAATACCATCCAGAGGTGTGATCCTAAGCAGTGGTGACCTTGCTGCTAGGTTCAAGCAGAACTTACCTTTCCCCTGCTGCTCACCAGGTGTTAAATATTTAGTGAAATTTCTGTTACCTGGCATTGTAATGATTTTAAATGTGTTTTATATTGTTTCATTTTTATTGGACTATGCTTTTGTTTATATGTACTGTGAATACCTTTGTAAAGAATCATTCAAGTTTATCTTTTTTTCAATATTTTGTACAAAATGTTAGTAACGTTTGCCTTGTCAGTATGAATCTTACATAAATTGATTCTAATTCATTTCATGCTGTGGCTTGCTTTCTATTTACGGGGTGCAAAGCGACAGGGCATAGAATGGGAAAAGGGGAGCTATTCATCCTAGGCGATTAATGCAGTTTCTCCACCTTGATTGGTTACTTAAATGCCAACTGCTTCCGAGGACATTGCCCTTCTGAATGTTAACATGTGACACCATTTACATGTTAGACAATGTACACACACACACACACACACACACACACACACACACAGAGAGAGAGAGAGAGAGAGGTTTGTTTTAAGAAACTGGCTGACCTGATTATGGGGGCTAGCCAGTCTGAAATCCCTAGGTCCCTAGGGCAGCCCGGAGGCTGGAAGCTCAGGCAGGGCTTCGCTGTTGCCGTATGAAGCAGAATTCCTTCTTACAGAAAGCTCGGTCTTTCCTGATTGGATGAGGCCTGCCCCCATCTCGGAGGGTCATCTGCTCTCTGTAGTCACTGATGACAAATGTTAATCACGCTGGCAAAATTCCTTCACAGCAACATCACCACGAGGGTTTGAGGAAACACCTGGTCAAGATGAAGCCAAAAATTAGTCACCACACGTAGGCTCCAGCTTTGGGGCACACAGAGCTACTGGCTCATCATGATGTCAGGAAAGCTGCAGCCTGGGCTACTGGCACATCTGATGTCAGGAAAGCTGCAGCCTGGGCTACTGGCACATCTGATGTCAGAAAGCTGCAGCCTGGGCTACTGGCACATCTGATGTCAGGAAAGCTGCAGCCTGTGCTACTGGCACACCTGATGTCAAGAAAGCTGCAGCCTGGGCTACTGGCACATCTGATGTCAGGAAAGCTGCAGCCTGAGCACACAAATGCACTAAGGCTTTGTGGAATCTGATGGAGGTGGCTTCCGGCTGCAGGTGACTCATCGCTTGTTCCATGCAGGCAGCAACTTCTTAGAAACACACGCCCTGTGTTCAAATTGAGCAAACATTAGCCTGATGCCAGAACCCCCATCCCGGCAGTTTAGCCCTTTCCTATTTGCACTGAGAATAGTCACTCGTGGCGCTTGTGGCTGCAGGGTGTACCCCGAGATAACTTTGTCACGCAATATCTTGCTTTCATTATTATTTTCATAGTGCTCGAGCATATTGACTTTGGAAACAAAAGACATCATTCTATTTATAGCATTCTGTTTTCAGTAGTGGTATTTCCATTTACAAAATATAGTCATTCTAAATCGCTGAAAATGTCAAATCCTAGAAAATGTAGCATTCCCACACGTGATGTTAACAGCATTCTCAAACAGCTTTTGGCCGAAGATTCATTTGATGAATCTAATATTTCAAAAATAGACGATTCTGATGATTCAGACAATTCTGATGCTAGTTTCATTTAGAAATGACTCCAAGAGCAGTTTTTCTATTTTATTTTCACATTGAAAATCTGATTTGCTTCAGTCTCAAAGAGCGTGTTTATGGAAAATTAAATGAGCTCTGGCAGTGAGCTGCCTTTTTTTTTCCTCCTAAACAGGAAAAGCTGAATCCAATGCAGGCTGATTTCTGGCTTATCTCACAGTCCAGTCAGATTTTCTGCAAATTACCTTCCACAAGGTGATTTGGGGACCTCAGTTTACCACCTCCCAGTGGACTATGGGTGCAGTGAGTGGAGATGATTTTGTGAGAGTTTTTGGGCCAATCTTGGAGTGATTTTGTCACTTCTGGCTGCACTCCATTGACCTGAAGGAATCACACAGCTCCACTCAAGTTCGGGAGACTGCGAGGGTTCAGTGCCTTTAGAGACGGGCAGGTGGCTAGAAGCCCTGCGATAGGCATGGCCACGCCCTGGTGAAGGCGCTCTACAAATGTGAGCCTCTCCTGAGCCCCCTTGGCACCACCACGGAGTCAGTCTGTGTTGTGGATGTTTAATTTTGGGGTTTCATTTGCTGATAGTGAATTTGACAATAATATTATCAATTAATTCATTTAAAGGGAGGGGAATCAGAAATATTGAGGCTAGTACTGAACGACCTCTTCCAACACGTCACGGTGACTGTTGTGGATGGAGATGGACACCTGGTAAGTGATTTAATCCACCAGCAGTCGTAGAGCACGGGCAGTGTCTTCCCCAGGCCAGGACTCAGAGGCTGAGCCCAGGGTGCTGAGAGGCTGAGCCCACAGCCCCGGGGTGAAGGAGTGGCGCTCCCTGAGTGTGGCTTATCTTTGAGGGGAGCCTACACTCTTTTGCAACAACACTCAAGGTGAGGACCCCTTCAGACTCTCCCAACTCCACCCATGGCCACGGCCTCCAGGCTGGGGGTCCTGTCCCTACTCACTGCTCAGGCTCCTTCTCACCCACACGCCCAGGCTCACTTTAGCCACACTGGTAGCAGGGAATGGACCCTGAGAGCAGACCAGCGCCCTTGCTCCAAGCCCTGCCTGCCCGCGTGAACTCTTGTATCAGCGGGAACTGTCCCCAGGTACTTGCTCTGTCAGATCGCAGTCAAGTGCAGGTCCAGTGTTTTGGGTCAGATGTCAGCGGTCAGGCTCAGCATTCATCCGGAGAAATAACGTCTTTGTAACTGGTCATTTGTAGGAGTAATCAGTTACCTGCATAAATTAACTGATTCCTCCTCATAGTATGTCCGCTATTGACAGTGAGGGCTCAATTTGCTGTTGGTGAATTTGCTAATGTGAGCCTATTGATTAATCCATTTAAAATGGGGTGGTTCCCAGCACTTGAGGCCAGCTGAGCCCATGGAGAGGGTGGAAAGTGACCCACAAAGCCATCAGCTGCTGGGGAACACAGGGCAGCCCAGTGAGGCATTTCTCTGGCCACTCTCCCTACTACCTGCCCTTCACTCCCACCAAGCATGGCTCCCTCAGAGTCGCGTGGCTGCTCTGCTGCCCAAGGAACCTGTTCCTCTGGGCATTCTCAAAGTCCTGAATGGATGAGTGCCATGTTCAGTGCCGTGGGTCTCCTGATGGTGGATGGATACCATGTCTGATGTCCAATGGTGGGGACTGTGCCATGCCCAATGTCCAATGATGGTGGATGGGTGCCATGCCAAGCGTCAGTGATTATGGGCAGGCACCATGCCAAGTGTGCTATGATGGTGGATGGGCACCATTTCTAGTGTCTAATGATGCTGGACAGGTATGTTCAGGGTCGGTTGATGGTGGATGAGTGCCATGTCCAGTGTCCCACAATGGTGTGCCATGCCCAATGTCTGATTCAAGTGTACAAGTGCCTTGCTCAGTGTCCAGTAATGGTGGACAGGCACCATGCGATTTTCCAGTGATTATGGACAGGTGTCATGCCAAGTGTCCAATGATGGTGGACCATGCCCAGTGTCTGATGAGGATGTATGGATGCCATGCCCAATGATGGTGGGCAGGCATCATAGCCATTGTTCAGCAATTATGAACAGGTGCTATTCCACGTGTCTGATGATAGTGGATGGGCACCATGCTCAGTGTCCATTGGTGGTAGATGGGTACCATGCCCACTGTCTAATGAGGGTGAATGGGCACCATGCCCAGTGTCCATCCCACTGTCCAGTGATGATGGATAGGCATGATGCCCAGTGTCCAATGATTATGGACAGGCTCCATGCCCAGTGTCTAATGATGGGGAATGATAGAGTTTGGATGTTGTCCCCACCCAAATCTCATGTTGAATTGTGATCTCCAGTATTGGAGGTGTGGTCTGGTGAGAGGTGATTGAATCACAGCAGTGGATCCCTCATGGCTGGGTGCTGTCTTCAAGATAGTGAGTTCTTGTGAAATCTGGCCATTTAAAAGTATGTGGCACCTTCCCCCTCGTCTTACTTCCGCTTTCACCATGTGATGTGCCTGGTTCCCCTTTCCCTTCAGCCATGATTGGAAGCTTCCTGATGCCTCCCCAGAAGCAGAAGCTACAATGCTTCCTGTACAGCCTATGGAACTGTGAGCCAATTTATACTCTTTCCTTATAAGTTACCCAGTTTCAGGTACTTATTAATAGCAATGCGAGAAAGGTCTAACACCATGGACAAGTGCCATGCCCAGTGTCTGCTGAGGGTGTATGAGCACCCAACCCAATGTCCTCTGATGGTGGGGCATTTTGTCTGGGGGTCTGTGAAGAGCCGGGAATACCTCAGCCATGTTGGGGACAAGCTCCCTGGCCTGTGGAGACCCCTCGTCCTTCTTTCTGTACCGTGACTGCTCCTCCAATCAGAGAACACTTTTCTCCTCACCACGTTTTACCTGTCATCATAGGTGTTTGTCCTTTTGGCCTCCCTGATAAATTTCAGGCTGCTCAGGTGCTGGGCCCATGGAAACCCCAAGACTCTGGATTTCCTAGCACTGGATCTCAGCAGTGTTAATGGATGGATGGTTGCCAAGGTACAGAAATGGCCCAACTTTTCTTCATATATTTATCACAAGTTAGAGGGAGGATTCCCTTTCCACCTCTCAAAAAGCCCAAACTGCCCACCACTTAGACCTGGAAGCCTTTACAGGAAACAGAAACTCCTGGCGAGGAAGACTGAGCTTCTAGAGAAAGAAAGAAAAAGGATTAGCAACTTCGTATGGAACCCTGTATTAGGCCATTCTTGTGCTGCTATAAAGAAATACCTGAGACTGGGTAATCCACAAGAAAAGAGGTTCGATTGGCTGGTGGTTGTGCAGGCTGCATCGGAGGCATGGCGCGGGCATCTGCTCAGCTTCTGGGGAGGCCTCAGGGAGCTGCTATTCATGGCGGAAGGTAACGCGGAAGCAGGTACACCTCACGGCGAGACTGAGAGCAAGAAACAGAGAGTAGTAGGAGGTGCCACATGCTTTTAAACCAGATCTCACTCATCACCAAGGGGATGGTGCCAAGCCATTCGTGAGGGATCTGCCCCCAAGATCCAACCACCTCCCACCAGGCCCCACCTCCAACACCAAGGATCACATTTCAACATGAGATCTGGGTGGGGACACACATCCAAACTCTATCAGACCTTTGCCTTCATGATTTCACCACGTGTCACTGTGAGCACACACCACAGGCCATCTGCTGTCTGCCGTCGGCATCTGTTGTGAAGGTGATGCCTCATTTGGGCTGCCTGGTGCCATGTCTTTCAGCTGTCCCCTTTCGATGGCTGTGCCTGGGAAGCCACAGCAGTAGTTGCTCAGTGTCAGGATCCAGACTCCTGGTCCAAAACCCAGACCCACTTCTTAAGTGACCTTGGGCAGGTCACTTAAGTTCTTTTCTGTCTCTGAAATGACTGTAACAATGGAAACCACTTCTACAGTCGTTACAGGGACTAAGTGAGTGAATGCAGTGATACCTTAGAGCATTGCTGCATATCAGTACCCGATTTGTCAATAAATAGTAGCCGCTAACGTCTCCATTTCCCAGATGAGGAAACTGAGGCTCTGAGACGTTCAGAGATTCATCCAAGGCTGCACTGCTAGTGTGTGGCAGAGAGAGGACTTAGAGTTAACTCTGTCTTCACCTATCTATTTATCACAGGCTTGGTCAGACCCCAAGGTCTCCCACACACTCCCCAGTGGACCTCTACGCTGATGTGGCTCTGCTGGCACCAGCCCCAGACCTGGTGTGTATTGAGCCAGTGGTGGTGGCGTGGCCGGGGGCAGCAGGGAAGGGCAGGTGCTTTCACTGGAGTCTTTAGCACACAAGGCAATGGGTCCAGCTGGGTCTTCTGACACTTAGACGTGGAGTTGGGCTGAAATGCCTGGACCGACATCATTTAAGGATGAGTCCATTGTTCTGGTGTGTTCTCATGGGGTCACAGAGACACAAAACAGAGACAAAGGTTTTCTCTTTTTCCGTTTCTCCACCTTGATGACATCACTCATCGTAGTGTGTTTGAATAGTGTCTCTGCCAAAGCCATGTCTACCCAGAGCCTCGGAATCCGGCCTTATTTGAAAATAAGGTTTTCTGGCTGGGTGCGGTGGCTCACATCTGTAATCCTAGCACTTTGGGAGGCCGAGGCAGACGGATCACCTGAGTCAGGAGTTCAAGACCAGTCTGGCCAACATGGTAGAACCCCACCTCTACTAAAAATACAAAAATTAGCTGGGCATGGTGGCGTGTGTCTGTAGTCCTACCTACTTGGGAGGCTGAGGCAGGAGAATTGCAGTGAGCAGAGATTGCGCCACTGCACTCCAGACGGTGTGGCAGAGGAAGACTCCATCTCAAAAAAAAAAAGAAAGAAAATGAGAAAGTAGAGTTTTTGCAGATGTCATGAGTGAAGATGAGGTCATCCTGGAGTGGGGTGGGCCCTGAATCAAATGACTAGTGTCTCCATAAGCAGAGGAGAGGACATGCAGAGGGACACAGGGCAAGAGGGTGGCGTGACAGCGGAAGCACAGGCTGCATCGAGGCATGGACATGTACAAGCCAAGGCACAGCCACCGCGGGAGCTGAAGGGACAAGAAAGGAGCTCCTGGTGCCCGCAGAGGAAGCAGCACACCTTGATCTTGGACTTCTGCCTCCAGAGCTGGGAGAGAAGAGATTCCATTGTGCAAACACTTGGTCTATGATGCTTCGTCGTGGCAGACGCAGCAAACAGGCCCACCCACGAGGAAATACGAGGTGGGCGGCAGTGGAGTCACTCCTCACTGGGGTGGGATAGCCAGAGGGAAATGAGGAGGTGGGCGCAGTAGCCCAGCTCCTCATGGGGTCTTCTCTTTCCCATCCGTGGGTGGCTCCTGCATGGCTCCTTCTCCCGCCTGTCTGCCTGTCCTGACTTGATCTTATTTGCCCTGGTGGAGCTGCCTTCCCCCTCTTCTCACCTCTGCCCTTTCCCAGTGGGGCCCTTGTCCTCTGCCCCCAACAACACCCCAGCCCTTGGGCCTCTAGGCTCTGTTGCTGGGCTCTGCTGTCCAGAACGCATGGCTCACTCCTGTCCTGTGTGGGCTGTCACCCGGCCAGGGGTGGACACGGAGGCTGTTCGGCTTTGGAATGGTTTCCCTCTCCTCTGGGACTGTGCAGCTCGGTCATTTGCCAAACCCTGCAATGCCAGACAGCTTCCTATCTTTCAAAGGTTGAGCAAATCAAGTTTTCACGGACTACAGCTGATCTACTGACAGGCACAAATTGCGTAAGAATTCATCTCACTCTGGGCAAATCTGTGAACCTAGGGATAGTCATTGAGCATCTCCTTCCAGAGCAAGGGACCAAGAAGTGAAAGGACGCAGCGCGCACAAAACACTCAGGCCCTGCCCGCAGTCAAGGACAGGTCCCGGGCCAGGGCTGTACGAAACAAGGGTGTTTCCTGTCCTCTTCCTAACCCAGGCTCTCACTCCACATACCTAACGCCAGGTTGAGCACTGCATAAAGCACCCAGAGGTACTGTGCGTGGCACACTCCTGCGAGAAGCCTCCCTGCTCTCCTCATTCAAGTGGGACCGCTGGTGTAGCCCCATCTACCTCACTGCAGCCCCACACAGGTTCTCTCCATCCTGCGGCCCAGCCCCTGCCCCTGCCATGCAGTCACCTACCAGCCCCCAATGGAGGTGTCTGCCCAGCTCTCAGCCCTGGGGCGAGCTCACCTCCCAGGCCTAGCCAGAGAAAGCGAGGCCCTGCTCATAGCCTGATCTCACCTCCCCACCTCCAGAACTCGAGGGAGCGTTCCGCTGTGTGAACACCTGGGCCACAGTGCCTTGTCCTGGCAGACACAGCAAGAGGTGCATGTGAGCGGGAGGGTGGCAGCCAGGAGGCTTTTCTCACCCAAGGGATGAGGGCAAAGGAAAATGACGAAGAGGGAAACCAGGCCACAAGGGGCACCTATGCCTCTGCCCTTCTGTCCATGTGATGACTGTGGTGGGCACCAGCTATCCCCAGAAAAGGTGGCAGGAGGCAGATGGCAGGCTGGGCAGTCCAGGGAGGGAGCCGGGAGGCCAAGTGGGCAGTGATGGGCTTCAGCCTCCCTGAGGGACTGTCCTCCCTTGTTATCAAATAACCAGGTTTGTCTCTGTGGCTTGGGTGGCAGGGACAAAAATCAGTGCCCGAGAGTGACAGCTCCCTCCCTCGCTGCCCACGTGGGAGATCAGGCTCCTTCCCCACCTCACAGCAGCCACAGGTGGGGGCCCAGGAGCTGGAAGAGTAGAGATTCATATAACCCAGGGGACTTTGTAGGAGGAGGTAGAGGGGTCCCGAGGGAGAAAGGGCGACGAGGATCGAGGATGGTGCCAGGCTTGGGGAGGAGTGGGGAAGAAGAGTGTCCTCCCAGGGCTGAGGGAAGGCAGGGGAGCAAGGGAACATGAGAGGCAGCCCTTCCCTGACGTTTGCTGGAGAGGCCCTCACAGAGGCCTGGTCTGTTGGTTGCTGTGAAGAGGGTCCCTTTTGGTTGACATGCGGAGGGCACTGCATGAGCTTGGAGCTGAGGCAGCGGGGTTTTCACAGCCTGGCAAAGCCCAGACTTGCTATTTGTTATGGGTTGAGGTGTGTCCCCTGAAAACCAGGGTTCTGGAGCCCGAAACCGTGGTACCTGTGAATGCGACTTATTTGGAAATAGGGTCTTGCAGACACGGTGAAGTCGTGACGGGGCCGTCAGGGTGGGCCCTAGTCCAACATGACGCCATCCTTTGGGGAGGGGAGAACACTGTGTGGAGACTCCCATGGGAGAAGGCCTGGGATGGAGGCAGAGATGGACGCGGTGCATCTAGAGCCAAGGAACCCCGAGACTCACGGCGCCCCTGGGAGTTGTGGAGGGGCCGTAGAGGACTCCAAGTCTCAGGGAGACGGTGCTGCTGACAGCCTGACTTCAGACTTTCCAGCATCCAGCACCGGACATGATGCATTCCTGGTGTTTCAGCCCCCCAGTCTGCGGTTCGTTGTGGCAGCAGCCCCAGGAGCGAGTTCAGCACTACAAGTTGCATTGCAAGCAGAACCCTTCAGAAGTGCCAGGAACTGCGTGGTCCAGCTTGGGCCATGGATGGTGAGAAGCACCTTGCCAGGAAAGGAGACGGTGGCTCACTAGGCCAGGCAGCACTGTCTCCTCTCTGGCCCCAACCGCCACAGCAAACTGAGGCTCCAGACAGGAGGCTGAGCACAAGCTGTCTCTGCCCTGTGCCCGCGCCTGCCTGTGAGCTGAGAACATTTTATTGGCACAGACTTCAGAAGCATTAAGAAGCATCTCACATGGTAATGTCACATACAAGCAAGGTAATTCTGTGTGTCTGGACAACGGATAGAGCCTTAACTGGGGCTTTTGGCCAAAATGAGAAATAACAGATGCAAAGATACAGCAACATAACAACTCTACAGTTTTGCTCCACTTTTGGTTAAGACTCTTCTATGCCATTGATGAAGAATCAAGGACTGACATAATGTAAAAAAGTTAAGAATATTCATTTAAACCAAAATTTTAACCTAAGGTCCAAGCGCAAATGAAGTAGCTCCCACGACGTTCCAGCGCCAAGCACCGTACGATCGTGCGCCTCAAGCTCACTTCCGTTTCAAGTTTTAAGCATGTTTCCA
Organism: Callithrix jacchus; assembly: GCF_049354715.1. Lineage (NCBI taxonomy): Eukaryota > Metazoa > Chordata > Mammalia > Primates > Cebidae > Callithrix > Callithrix jacchus. The sequence goes on from NC_133502.1 coordinate 26,403,975, forward strand.
GAAACATCTATAAGCTGAGTTAGAACCAGGATGGCTCAGTCATGTTGTTAGTCTCACAATGAAGAACATGAAATAGTTTGGAGACAAAGACATAAATCTAATGGCTGCAAATGACAGATCCTCCATGTGGGCCAAACGCTTACCGGGATCTTTTCCTTTAAAGGCGACATAATTCAAGATACTGCTGGTGCCGTTTCAACAAGTTATTGCCAGAAATGTGGGTTGTGGGAGGCCACGAGGCTGGCAGGCATGGGTTGTCCACCAGGCTAGAATACCGCTGCTTCTGTGTGGGGTGTGTGTGTGTGTGTGTGTGTGTGTGTCTTATGTATGCTTCTGTGTTGTGGTGTGTGTTTGTGTGCACAGTCTCAATGCAGGTAAGTTATCCAGGCACACGGGACACCCCCTAGAGTACCTTGAGGAAATTGAGCCAATAATTGTTTTTATAAATCATGTCAGAATTTTCACTGAACACTTGCCCTTCTTCCTTACGAAGATGTTGTTTAATTTAGTCATTGTTGTACAAGAAGGCAGGTGCTTAAGGTTTTTCGTCACCATAAAAGAAGTGCTGTCAATGGGAAATGAGTCAGTAAACACATCCTAACAGCAACATGCTGCAAAATGTGTCCGTTTGAGGCCAAACCTATTCCTTTATTAGAATTGACATCCTCCATCTTGAAGCTCCTATTTCAGCCTCATTTGGGTGGAAGGAAGAATTCGGGGAGCAAGCAGTTCAGCAGAAATTGTGACATGCCATCTCCCTTCACCAAAGGTCAACATTTGATGGAAAGTTACACATGATAAAATAATCCCCAAACTTGGTTTGGGAGAGAGCGGGGTTCTTCACCTGGTTGCCCCTCGGTCTCACTAGGGGAACCATGACAACGCTCTGATGTTCAGGCTGCACCCCATACCACCTACGTCAGAATCACTGGGTGTTGAGATCAGTGCAAGTATGTTTTTAAGCTTCCAGATAGTTCCAGTGTGCAGCCAAACCTGAGACCCAGTGCTCTACTTTGCTACGTGAACTGTGGTTCTTGGATGCGTGCCATCAGTGCCACCTGGGAGCTCGTTAGCACCACAGACTCCTCGGGGCGCTCCAAACCTGCTGATTTTGAGCCTGCATTTTGACAAGATTCCTCGGGACTGCTGTGCACGTTAAGGTTGACAAGCTTAAGCATGGAGTCGTTGCTCTACCCTTGTGTGGCACTTGGGAGGCCAAATGTGTGGAATCAATTCCCCACGGCCAGGGCAGTCTCAAAAAGCGGGGAAGAAAGCTTCTGTGTCATGGGCCCCGGTTGCTGGCAACTCTCTTGCTAATTTGTGGGTCCTTAGGCTGAGCACCCACATAATACAGCCAGAAACATAATGTTTTCATGGGCCTCACAGGCATGGAGAGCTTTAGGGGAACCCTGCACACATGTGTATTCTTTCTTAAAATTGGTCTGTCTGAGAGCACCTCTCTTCTGCCACATCTGCTTTCCTTTCCCTTTTGAGCCCCTGTCACCATTCACAAGGCAGCCGCCACTCACACCCATCCCACCTCTCTCTACAGTGCTTTGCTCTGGAGTTTGAAATACCTGCTATTTTTGCAGAAAGCAAGATAGGGAGGGTAACCCAAAAGGAAAGAACTGATTTTGTGTCAAGGTGGATGGGAATGGGGCAAAAGGGATGGGGAAATATCTTGTGATGTGGTTTTGAATTTTGGAATTGTGGTTAACGATTCCTATGCTTAAGAAATTAAAATGAAATAATTAGATAGGGAAAAATACTGTACACGGAACACAGCCAGACACAAATAAACCTTACTGTAGTTCAGGTGACTGAGATAACCACAGCGAAGGGGAAAACTCAGCAACTTCTCAACACAGTAGTTTACTAAATATCCTCAATCCGATGGGGGAGAAGAAAAAGAAAACTGCAAGCAAACCCTGAAAGCTCTTAGCAGGTTCATGTTTTGCCAGTCAGTGCAGTGATTCTGAAACTCTTCTGGGTGTGTCGCAGAATTGAGAAAAAGGAGCAGCCACATTGACTGTGTCGGAAGCCAGAATTCTCAGTGTTGACGAGAGAGCCACAGGATGGGAAAAGGCAAGGAAGGACCCAGGGGTATCACGATGAACCTTTAGAATAAGCGTCAGAAGTGGCATTTTGCAGTGAAAGGGCCTGGAAACACTGCAGCCCTGCAGCAATGAGCACGTCCTGTATGCAGGTCTTCCTTTCTAGATCACCGTTCCGTAGTGAAAGGAACTGTGGCATTTTGGAGGAACGGCTGATTTGCGGAAAAAAAAAGGGGCCAAGTACAAGATAAGCCTGAAATGTCTTGATCTATAAAGTAGGAAATGCTCAAAAATGAAGGAGACATGTCAGAATGGCATAGAAGGCAGCCTGGAGAAGTCAGCCAAAGCTGGAGCAATTAACCACACAAAAGATAAATGCTGACCGTGCTAGAGTATACGCCATTAAACAAAATAAGAAGTCATGATCCACCTTAGAAAGAAAGAAGAGAGGAAGGAAGGAAAGAAGGGAGGAAGGCAGGGAGGGAGAGAAGAAGGAAGGAAAAGGAGGAGGGAAAGAGGGAACATTACTTACAGTAGAAGGCCAATTAACAAATTTGGAAGGACTGACGGAGTTAGCAAATGAACACTTTGCAAACACGACGTTAATATGTGACTTGGGCAAGAATCGTGAATACACACGAAAACTACTCCGCAAAGAGTAATGAGAAGCGACGTATTTACATGGTGTTAACTTAAAAGTCACACACTTTACACACTGAGAAAGGAGAGCTATATTTCTTACAAAGGGAATTACCACCCGCAGGCAGGAAGCGCAGTCTCAGGCTAAAAGAATGAAAGGAAGCTCTTCGAGAGAGGGTGGGGTGAGGTGGGCTGGCCCAGTATACACAGTCAACAAGACAGAGGAGGGGTTGTGAATACTCATGAAGGGGAGTTCTGTGCATGTATGATGAGCAAACATGCATGTTCCATGTATGATGAGCAAACATGTATGTTCCATGCATCACGTTCGCCTGTATGTCAGAAGCTGAGGCAGGGACTTCACGGCACTGAGTGTGCAGCCTCTGCAAACCGGGCTATGGCCAGTGGTCTCTGATCAGGAGAAAGTTACCAAACCCATCTCTTGTCCATTCAAAGCTGCAGCTACAGCTGGTGAGCCGGGGGTCAGTCAGTCAGAGTCTGGGGGTGGGTGGGCTGCAGCTGCTTGAACATTGCTCAGCTCAAGGCCGGTGCTTGATGAGCTGCTGGACAAAAAGAAATTATCAAAAAAGCCTTTTGGCAAGTAGAACACAGATTTGCCCTTTAAGAGTGGGGGTGGGTGACTCAACCCTGCCAGGCGTGGCCCGAGGTCGTTTGTAATCTGATATCGTATTGTCACAAAGAGTTCCTTCTATCAGTCTTACCATCTCTATTCTAACATTAATGCGGGCCAGTTGTTGTGTCTAAACTGAAAAAGGAATGTAATGAGGCGTGTCCAGCCTCCCAACTGACCATGGCTGGGAACTCAGTTTTTGAGGTTTCTCTGGGGTCCTATTGGCCAAAAAGGGGTCCGTTCAGTCAGCTGGGGGTTTAGAATGTTATTTTTAGTTTACGACAGTTTCAAAGTAAGCCCTTCCACAGACACAGAAAGTTCATTAGTTATAAAGGGAACAACAGTAAGTTCACAGTGGGAAAAGTTGGCAGACGTCATTTTAGCCACATGACCCAAGTTAACACCAACAGTAGGGAGCAAAGCAGCACCATGTGTCTTCTGACAAGGCCCTGGGGGGAGCCCAGCATCATTTACACCAGAAATCAAATGTTTAACCATCGGCTAGTCCAGCCAGAAATAGATAACCCGATCCAGTCATGAGGGAAGTTCAGACAAACCCAAACTGAAGGACATTCTACAAAATAACTGGTCTATACCCATAACAAAGAATCAATGTCATGAGGCGCCATGAAAGGCTGAGGACGTCCCACAGGTTGAAAGTGACAAAAACAAAGAAAAAACAACCAGCAACCAACTGCAATGCACAGGCTCGCACTGGAGCTTCTCAAAATCGCTGTAAATAACATTATCGGAACAAGTGGTAAAATTTGAATATGGACTACAGATTAGTATTCATTTCATGTCGATATTAAATTTTCCAACATGGATGTTTATACCAGGGTTACGTAAAAGAAGTCCCACATTTAGAGATAAATTATGTCTGCCACTTCCTCTCCAATGATTCGGAAGATAGTACAGATAGCTGAACAGATGACAGACAGATGGTATACAGAGAATAGGTGGACGGATAGATAGAAAGAAAATATGAAATAAGAAACTCCTGGCCATGAACCATAGAGACCAACTTCATCCCTGCTGTGAGGGAGCACCTTGAGAAATACTGAATGTGCAGGAAGTACGTCTCATTTAATTCCAAACCACAGTGGGCTCTGTGTTCACCCTGGCCAACTCTATCTACTACCTCCCCTCCCCTCCCCTCTCCTCCCCTCCCCTCCCCTCCCCTCCCCTCTCCTCCCCTCCCCTCCTCGCCTCTCCTTCCCTCCTCTCTCTTCTCTTCATCTTGTAATTAGAAATCAGAAGTAAAAAGGTTGCTACAGAAATAAATAATAGCAATGTGTTTACTTAAATCAGAAAAACAAGGTTAGACTTTTTCTAATGAGCGTCTGGGTTTTAGCATCCTGGCTTGATAGTGGGGGCTGGTCTTGCCCGTTAGGTCATATGGCAGATATTCTGCATGAACTAAGTGAGGCAAATCTGAATTACAAGATTTTGACAAAAATACAATTTAAAGCATGTACAGAATGTATAGTATACTAAAAATAAATCCGTCGGATTGTGTAAAAATACGTCTAACTTAAAATTGTGTACAGGGAACTAGTTTTCAAAATTCAGAGACACAGGAGCAAAATGGCTGGCACACAGGTTGAAGAAGGATGAGGGAAACAATATCATTTCTTGTTTCACTTTTTACTTTTGGTATAATTTCAGACTTAAAGAATAATTGCAGCTATAGTACCAAGTATTTCTTCCCGTAGTCCTCACCCAGACTCCTCCCAAGGTGACGTTGTACTGTATTCTCTCTCTTCCACCCTCTCTCTCCAGCGCATGGTTTTGTACATCTGGGTTGTAGCCATCTCAGTGGTGCAACTCCCCCTCATGGGAGTTTTGCTTTAAACTTCCCTCACGGCTAATGATGTAGCTCTTCTTTTCTTGTGTGTGCTGACAACTTGTGTCTATCGTTTGCACAAACAAAAAATTTGGATTAAAATCCTTTGCCCAATTTTTAATTGTGCTATTTATCATTTTATTGTTAAGTTGTAAGAATTCAGTATAAATTTCGCACACTATTGTCAGGTATCAGGTTTGGAATATTTTCCTCTCTTCTGTGGGTTATGTTTTCACTTTCCTGCCAGTATACTTTGAAGCACAAAAGTTTTTAATTTTGATGATGTCCAATGTGTCTATTTTTTGTTGCTGTTGGTTGTGGGTGCTTGTGGTGTCATAATGAAGAAACCATTGGTTAACTCAAGGTTGCAAAGACTTATACCTATGTCTTTTTTTTAAGAATTTACAGTTTGGCCCTTTAATCTATTTTGAGTTCATGTTTCCATGTGGGGTGAGTAGCGGTCATGTTCTTTATTTTGCATATAAATATCCAGTTGTCTCTGCACCATTTGTTGAAAGGACGATTCCTTCCTCCGTTGAATTATCTTGAAATCCTGGTCAAAAATCAGTTGCCCATAAATGTATTGGCTTATTTCTGGACTCTCCATTCTCTTCCATTGATCTGCATTTCAATCCCTATGCCAGCACAAGACAGTCTTGGAAAAGGTAGCTCTGTGGTAAGTTTTGAAATCAGAAAGTGTGTGTTCAGCTTTGTTCTTCTAGTTCAAATAATTTCGACTATTCTGGGTCCCCTGCATTTCCACATGAACTTTAGGTTCAGCTTATCAATTTCTATAATAAAAGGCAGCTGGATTCTGGTAGAGGCTGTGCTGCCCCTGCAGATTAACTTGGGAGAGATTGCCTGTTCACGTTTCAAAGCTGCCTACTCCGTGCGTCTGGGATGTCCTGCCATTTATATTGAGGCCTTTAATGTCATTCAATGATGCTCTGTAGTTTTCAGTATGGGAGTCTTGCACCTCTGTAGTTAAATGTATTCTTCGTAAACACTTGACGCTTTTTGATAATATTGTGAGTGTAAGTGTTCTCTTAATTTCATTTTTTAGTGTATAAAACATGATTTATTTTATTCTTCTTGTATTCTGCAATCTCTCCAAACTTGTTTATTATTTCTCACAAGATATTTGAAGATTCATTAGGATTTTTTATATACAAAATCTTGCCATCTGCATATAGAGATAGCTTTACTCTTTCCTTCTAATTTGAATACGGCTTATTTCTTTTTCTTGCCTAATTGCCTTAGCTAGAAACTTCAGCCATTTGTTGATTAGAAGTGGCAAAAGTGAACGTCCTTTTCTTGTTCCTGATCTTAGGGGAAAACTTTTCAGTCTTTCACTGCTTTCAAAATACAATGTTAGCCGTGAGTTGTTTTGTTTTGTTTTTGCTGATGCCTTTCAGGTTGAGGAATTTCCCTTCTGAATCAGAGTTGCCAAAACAATGTGTCACTAAATGGATAACTTAAAACAACTGATATTTATTCTCTCATGGTTCTAGAGGCTCAAAATTCGCAATCAAGGTGTCTGCAAGGCCGCGTTCCCTCTGCAGCTGCGAAGGGGGTATCCTTCCTGCCTCTTCCAGCTTCTGGTGGCCCCAGGAGCCCCTTGGCTGTGGCAGCATCACCACAGCCTCTGCCTCTGTCTTCTCGTGACCATCTTCCCTGTCTGTCTCTGTGTTCACATGGCATTCTCTTCTTCTTACAAGGACATCAATCCTATTAGGGCCCTCCCCATACTAGTGTGATCCCATCTTAACTAATTACGTCTGCAGTGACCCTACTTCAAGTTACGTCACATTCTGAAGTATTAAGAGTTAGGGCTCCAGCATGTCTTTCTGGGAGACACAATCCAACCTGTAACACGTCACCCTCTGCCTCCCTGATATTCACATATTTGCCACAAGCAAAATACATTCCCCATCTCAACATTGCCCAAAGTTTAACCATTCCCACAGTAACTCTTAGACCAAAATCTGGTCTAAGTATCGCAACTCAAAGTCCCAAGTCCCAAGTTCCATCATCTAAATCACATAACCAGAGACGGGGCATGGTTTATCCTGGGGCAAAATGCCTCTCTCTCTGTGAATCTGCAAAACCACAAAAGCTATCTGCTTCCAAATGACAATAGCATGACCGGCATATGATTGGCATTCCTATTCCAAAAGGGAGAAACTGGAAGGAAAGGAGGGATCATAGGTCCTAAAGAATCCAAAATCTAGCAGGAAAATTGTCTTCAATTTCAACAATTCTCTGTGGCTCGGTGCTCCAACTGAGCTTTGCAAAGCACCGTTGGATATTGAATTCCTCAGCTTCTCCTCTTACACTCGTTGGTGAGTTTACTGTTTGCCCAGCTGGCTGACCGCTGCAGAGTTAAACAGTTATCTCTAATTTTGTCAGCAAATTCTAAGACTGGCCAAATAAAGACCATATTGCAAGTGAGGACTTCCAGGCAGCCACTCAACAGGTCAGATAACAACAGTTCTGTGAGAATGAGGCTTTGTATGAGCACCAATCCCATCCTGTCTCTTTGCTGATGGCCAGGATGATGGGGCTGCTGGGTTTCAATGCTGCAGGAGAACTGGGGAGCAGGAGATGGGAGCAGGAAATGTTGGAACACATCAGGATCACTGCTGTTCCTGAGGCTCAGCTGTTTTTCTTGATACACCCCTCAATTGCTGCAGTCATTTAGTTAAATTCCAGAATTCTGAAAAAGTTGATTCTAATCACTTTTGCCAGTTATTTCTTTTTGTGAAGGAGAATTTTCAGATGTTCTTACTCCACTATTTTTGCTGATGTTATCCCTCACCTTTATTCTTTATAAAAGCTACGGTAAAAAAATACAAAACATGAAATTTACCATTTAAAGGGTTTTTTCACTGTAAAGTTCTGTGGCGTTAAGGACATTATGCTGTTGTGCAGCCATCACCATCATCAATCTCCAGAACCGTTTCATCTTCCCCTGCTTAAATCTGTGGCCATTAGACACTCACCCCCAATCCCCTCCACAGCCACTGTGACCTTCTACTTCCTGTCTCCATGTTCCCGTGGTCAGCTCTGGACATGACCTGAAAGGTGCTGAGAGAGCTGCTGTGGACCATATGGGATCCCAGAACGTTTGATAAAGGGCCTGTGGCACATAGATGTCCCTATTGGCTTCTCTGGGATGCACCTTGATGAATGCATCCAACAGGCATGGTGGGGCAGGGTGGGAGGCTGGGCCCAGTGCCACGAGCAAGGTGCTTGTGGGCCTGCCAGTTCCACTCCAGGCTCCACCTCGGGGAAGCCTAAGTAAGAGCTCATGGCTCCCTCTACTACGTGATTAGTAAATATATTTCCCAGAAGCCGTTTATGCCTTTACTGAAGAAAGAGTATCTCTTCCACAAACAGCATTCCATTCTCTCCTGTGGAAAGAGTAGGGCCCAATGTGTCGCCCTGGGCTCTTTGCTGCTGTGTTTGGAGACCTGGCCACATCACAGAAGAGTGGCATCAGCTTTCTTCCACTGTCACATTTTCACAGAGTATAACACACATCTAGTAAAATGCACAAATCACTAGTGTATGGCTTGAAGAATGATTGCAAAGGGAGCACACTTGGGAAACTGTTATCTATCCTGGTCCAGAAATCAACATCAGCCCAGAAGCACTCTGTGCTCTCCCATCACTAAATACCCCATCCCTCAAAGGGGTGACCGTTACCTCAACTTCTCACGCTACAGTTTAGTTTTGCCCAGTGATACGGTTTAACTGTGTCCTCACCCAAATTTCATCTTGAATTGTAGTTCTCATAATTCCCACATGTTGTGAGAGGGACCCAGTGAGAGGTAAATGAATCAGGGGAACAGTTACCGCCATGCTGCTATTCTCATGAGATCTGGTGGTTTTATAAGGAGACTTTCCCCCTTTTACTTAGCGCTTCTCCTTCCTGTCGCTATGTGAAGAAGGACGTGTTTGCTTCCCCTTCTATCACGATTGTCAGTTTCCTGAGGCCTTCCCAGCCATGCTGAACTGTGAGTCAGTTAAACGTCTTTTCTTTAGAAATTACCTAGGCTCAGGCAGTCCTTTATAGCAGCAGGAAAACAGACTAATATACCTGGTTTTGAACTTTATCCAAATAGGTGTTTTTGTATCTGCCTTTCTTTCAGTTGGTGTGCCAGTGCAATTCCCCTATGTTCTCACATGTTGCTATAGTTCATGTGTTTTCGTTGCTGTACAGTCTACCATTGTACCATTATGCCATAGTTATTTATCCGTTCTATTAGTGATGGAGACTCATATGTTTTTCAGTGTTTCCACAGTATGAGTAATGCTGCTGGGAACATGTAACTCACAAAGAGTTCATATCTGGAATAGCCAAAGAACTCCTGTAAATCAACAAAAACAGGACAGAAAAGTCAATAGAAAAGTAGGCATGAGACCTGAACACTCACTTACCACTGATGACATCCAAATGGCCGATAAATATGTGAGAAAAGGAGCCTCACCAGGGTAGTAGTCAGGGAACTAAGTAACCTGAGATGCAGCCTCAAAGCCACCGGAAGGGCAGAAATTGAAAAGTTGGGCAAGTATGTGGGGCGGCAGGAATTCTCATACCTGCTGATGATTGGTCCCTGTCACACTTCATGACATACTTCCTAAGGCTGAACTGGTAAATCTCTATGACACGGCAATGCCTTCAGAAGATTATACCTGGTAGACAGGTGTGCATATGTCACCTTAGAGAAGGTTTCCATCTGCTCTCAGGAGCTGCTCTATTTCCTAGGAAGTGGTATCGGTTCAGATTAAATTTTTTCTTAGTTTCTTTTCACAGAAAAAGAAAGAATGTTGATGGTTTAAGGCAATGGCTCTCAACCCATCGCAGATCAACTAAATCAAACCTGTGAGTGTGGAGCCTTTTTTGGTGGAGGGTGAGGGGTTGCTGTGATCTTAATGTCCCGCCAGGGCTGAGAACCCCTTGTTGCTTGAAGGAACAAATCCAAGGTGACAGAACATGTGGTTCTTATCGAGGTAGCTCTAGGAGAAAAAGGAGGTGAGAACTAAAAATGTAAATAGATAGTATAGACTTTTAAGGACATAAGAAGGCTTAGAGAATTTCTAGAATTGAATACATAAATAGAGGAGGTAAACATTAAAATGGGCATTTTCAAAAGCAAATTGAGTAATCTAGAAAATGAAAGGAAGGAATCATCTCACAACACAGATTAAAAATATAGGCGAGTAGGAATTATAAATAAGGCTAGACCAAGAGACCTAGTGCCTGAGTGACAGGTATTCTAGAAGAATGGAGCAGAACGGATGCAGAGAGACAGGGGCACGGAAGTGGGGAGAACAAACCTTCCCAAAACAGAACAAAGGTGAGTTTCAGAACAATCTTACTGAGTGGTAGGAATGCCCTGAGATACATCCTGATGAATGAACTGCAGGAGAAACCACCACAGGCTCCCACATAAATTTATGTTATTCACAGTGGAGTGAGAATCAGGTTGGCACTGACTTTCTTATCTACAGAAGGCAGTGGATAATTCTGACAGATTTTTGTAGTCATGGGATCAATCCAGTATTATTTATATGTAAGAGACAAACAAAGGCATTCCTGAACACACAAAGAAATTATTTAAGGAAGTACTCCAGGAAAATCAAAGACTGAGGACGCTGCAATGTATAGGAGAGAGTGGGGAAGAAGAAATCCAGTTAAATGTGAGCCTGAACCTAGTGGATATTTACAGTGTGATCATGAATTACAATAGAGTTTCACAAAGAATTCCTGAAACAGAAGAATTGTACTGTAAGAAAAATAATAAGGAAAGTAAAACTGAAATTCAAAATTATTTCAAACAAACCTGGGAGTTTGGCACTGAAGGAACAGCAGAAATCAAAGCTGGCCGCAGAGCTTGTCTCCAGCAGAAGGCAGGAGGCAGGAGTGCTTTTTATTTTGTTGCGTTGACGTTGGGGTAGAGGTACGATATGACTCTCAGAAAGAGCAAGGTAATCACTCTTGGTCCAGAGACATTAGATTAATAAAACCTCAACTTCCAATATCAAAACCTAAATTAAAATTCTTTTGAATAATTTGATAAAGATCAGGAAAGAGAAAAAAAGACTAAAATTGAAGTATATAATGAATTGGTAACAGTAAATCTGAAGGGAATAAATTCCTTTATAAGAAGACAAAAACTCAGATTATTGAAAACAAAAACTGAGCTATATTATTTTTATGAGGCAGCCTAAAAATATTATAGAAATAAAAAGAGGAACATGCAGATGTGAAACAACGGAACAGCAGCAAAGTGGAACTGAAGGCCAAGGGAACGCTCGCAGGAAGCAGACAGCACCCTCAAATTCAGATGGTCTGAGGGGGATTTTCAAGGGTGGGGGCAGTGTCGAGGCTCCCACAGGTGACGCTCTGGAACTGACCTTCCCCAAGGCTTGACAGGGTGGGTAAGAGAGTAGCTACTGGGACCAAAGGTAAGAGTCAGTGGGAAGAACTCTGAAGCAGTTGGGGAAACGTTGGCACCAACGTGAGCTGAGGACTTGGGAAAGGAGCTACCCCTCTGCAACATGTGGGCTGAGGTGCAAAAACCCCAGGGTGCAGGTCAGCCTCTTCAGGCAGACAGCTGGGTCGGGGATCTGGAGGGACCAATGTGACATCCACAGGCATCACTAGGCAAAGGGACATTTCTCAAAGTTAAAAAGAACAATCGGCCTCAAAAGGTAAACCACCAAGAACCTTTATGCACCAAATCACACACACAATGCAAGAACACAAAAAATGCGGAGAGCTTGTTAAATACAGATCCCAGTGGGAAGCTTTAACATCCCTGCCTCAGAATCTGAATAGTCAGGAGAGAAATGCACTAGACTCAGGGTTTAAACAGGATTGTGTGTCTGTGGGGGTGCGGGGGGTGACAGGCAGCATATGGGGAGAGGTACTTTCTTATCTTATAATAGAGACATTTTCCAAAATTTCATATTTCTGATACCAAAGAAGTTTTTCATAAATTGTGAAAAGTAGAGTTCTTCCAAATCATACTTATCTGACCTGGAAATTAATAATCAAAAGAAACCAAAACATTTATCCACTTGGAAATTTGAAAAATATCTGAAAAATATGATTCCCAGCTCAAAGGGCCATTAATTTATAAGTGACTAGTTACAATAAAACTAGTATACTTCACCTTAAAACCTTGAAGATGGAGTTAAAGTCATCGATACAATTTGATGTCTGTCCCCTGTCGCGTCATGTGACCTGCCTGCTTCTGCTTCACCCTCTGCGATGACTGGAAGCTTCCTGTGGCCTCCGTAGAAGCAGACGCTGGAGCTGGGCTTGTACAGCCTGCAGAACCGTTAGCCAAATAGACTTCTTTTCTTTATAAATTACTCAGCCTCAGGTGTTTCTTTATAATAATGCAAAACTTAACATGGTCAGAGTGAGAAGAATATTTGTAGCTTTACCCTTAACTATTTTAATTGTCGAACAGGGAAGCTGGAAATGGACGACTTAAATATTCTATGTAAGAAACTAGAATAGGGAGGAAAGTGAAATCAATAAAGTCGAATATTTTAAAAATGAGCAACTAAATAATACCAAAAGCTGGCTATTTAAAATAGAAATTCAAGAAAAGCAAGCTCCTGAAAGCCTGCCTTTTAGGGCAAAAGGTAGAGAAAGCAGACCACCAGTTTAGAAACGAGAAGGCGACGCAGTGACAGCCGTGAAGATGGAGTGCGAAAGCTTCTGACTCAAATTTTCGTCAATGATTTTGGAACTAAAGACAAAATTGACGACTTTGTAGAAAAATCCCCCCATAAAGTGACAGACAGGTAATGCTGCAAAGAGAACAGCGACGACTCACTGCAAAAAAAAGCAAAAAGCTGCCAACCCCGACAGTCTTTTGAGTGATTTTACCGACACTCAAATATCCTGGGGACATATAATCCCTGTTTACACAGACTGTTCTAGAACATAGAAAAATAGAGACATACTCCTGGCCATACCGTGAAACCCTCACACAAAACCTGAGCGTGACCCCCCCCCCGCCTGTGGTCAAGGATCTTTGCTCCAGGAACACGGGGACGGTTTACCACGTGAAGGTCTGTCCGCGTGTGTCACTGCATCCAGGGCCTGAAGGAGACACCACGCGATCTCATCGCTGTCCGGCCAAGCACCTGATAAAACTCAACCTATTTCCTAACTACAGACTTGATGTGAACACAAAGCAACTCATACATTTAGAATGGATGCCATTTGCCAGAAACCAACAGCAAATATATCTTTTTTTTTTGAGACGGAGTTTCGCTCTTGTTACCCAGGCTGGAGTGCAATGGCGCGATCTCGGCTCACCGCAACCTCCGCCTCCTGGGTTCAGGCAATTCTCCTGCCTCAGCCTCCCGAGTAGCTGGGATTACAGACACGCGCCACCATATCCAGCCAATCCTTTGTATTTTTAGTAGAGACGAGGTTTCACCATGTTGACCAGGATGGTCTCGATCTCTTGACCTCGTGATCCACCCGCCTCGGCCTCCCAAAGTGCTGGGATTACAGGCGCGAGCCACCGCGCCTGGCCTGCAAATATATCTTATGTGGTGAGATACTGAGGCATTAAGGGCAGAAACAATTCAGGAACACACAAGTACTTAGTATTGCTTTAGACATTTCAGTCAAAACAGTAAAGCCAGAAAACTGAGTCTATACGTACTTTTTCTATAAAGAAAAGCCCGACTGGCACTAGCTTTAAATTGTATAAGTGTACGACTGTAGCAGTAAAAAGCCTGAACCAAAAAATATTAGAACAACAGGAGAATTCAGCAAGATAACTAGATACAAGACAACTTTAGGCAAAAAAAAAATCTCAAATTTATATTGTTTTTAGAAAATGAAACAGATAAAAAGTCTGTTCACTATGGCAGCAAAAATGAAGAAACATTCAAGAATAAGTATAGCACACATGTATATTAGCAGTATATAATGCGTATCTCATTTATATCATTGTATATAGCATTACCAAAGGCTGAACCAAAGGGGAGACATCCATTTCAAATGGGAAGACAGAGATATAAAAATAACAGTTATTCTTTAATTAATATAGAGATATCATGCAGGGGTTTTTTTGAGGCAGGTTCTTGCTCTGTTGCCCAGCCTGGAGTGCAGTGGTATGATCACAGCTCACTGCAGCCTCAACCTCCCAGGCCCAAGCCATCCTCCAGCCTCAGCCTCCCCAGTAGCTGGGACTATAGGCACAAATCACTACGCCTGGCTAATTTTTAAAAATCATTTGTAGATATGGGGCTCTCCCTGTGTTTCCCAGGCTGGTCTCAAACTCCTGGGCTCAAGCGATCCTCCTGCCTTGACCTCCCAAAGTACTGGGATTACAGGCATGAGCCACTGTGCCCAGTCTATGATGCAGTTCTAATTAGAAGCTCCAAGGAGAGCTTTTGGGTGGCATAATCACTTAATTCCAGTGTTCAGCAGGAAAAATAAATGTATAAGAATACCAAGAACATTGTAAACAAGAAAGAGTAGGAAGCTGGCACAAACACAGCCACATGCCCGGAGGAGCAGAGCGGAACTCAACCTGCCCGAGCACACACGGAATTCAGTACGTGGTAAAAGAGGTGCTTCAGGAGTGTGAAGAAGCCATTCAGTAAATATTTTGGGGGCAGTGCCTATGTATGTAGAAGAAAACAAAAGTTAATACTTCCTTCATACCACATGCAAAAACAAAATCTAAATGAATTAAGAACTCAAAATGGCTGGGCATGGTGGCTCATGCCTGTAATCCCAGCACTCTGGGAGGCTGAGGTGGGCAGATAACAAGGTCAGGTGTTAGAGACCAGCCTGGCCAACATAGTGAAACCCTTGTACCTACTTAAAATGCAAAAAGTAGCCATGCATGGTGGCAGGTGCCTGTAATCCCAGCTACTTGGGAGGCTGAGACAGGAGGCTCTCTTGAAACCAAAAAGTGGAAGCTGGAGTGAGCCAAGATCACTCCACTGCAGTCCAGCCTGGGTGACAATGAGAAACTCCATCTCAAAAAACAAAAAAAGAAATATGTAGCATATAGCAGCATATTTTTGAAATCTTGTGGCCAGGAAAGCAATTTTACATACGAAATTACATTCAGAAACCATCAAAGAAGATGGGGATAGATTAGACTACTTGAGGACAAAAATGTTCAAGTTAAAGACACTAGAACAAAGTTAAAAGCAAGGGACAGAAAGGTGCCACATGTAAGCCAGGGTTGGTTGGTAGCAATATCAATCTATAAAGAACTGCCTGAGCCTGGGTACTTTACAAAGGAAAGAGGTTTAAAATACTCACAGTTCAGCATGGCTGGGGAGACCTCAGGAAACTTGCAATCATGGCGAAGGGGAAGCGGAAGCAAAGCATCTTCTTCATAGGCAGCAGGAAGGAGAAGCGCCAAGTGAAGGGGAAGGAGCTCCTTACAAAGCCATCAGAGCTCACTGAGAACTCACTATCTCAAGAACAGCATGGGGGAAACCATCCATGATTCAATCACCTCCACCTGGTCTCTCCCTTGACATGTGGGGAGTATGAGGATTACAATTCAAGATGACATTTGGGTGGAGACACGAAGCCTAATCATATCAGTAGCTTAGGAAGGCACCCATAGATCAGTAAAGGCAGTCTGGCAGAAAGCTAGACAGAGTATACAAGCAAGTCACAGAAAAATAATTCAGATGGTCAATAAGCACGTAAAAGACTGCCAGTGAAGTGTCCCTGAGACTGGCTTAAAATTATGTTCGAGCCCTTGTTTCAGTTCTGTTGAAAATATTTTGTTCCATAAGAAGTATTAAAGTTTTAAGGAATTGATTTTGGAAAGTCTGTATTTGAGGCAATGACCTAATCTGTACCTGATCTTTTAATTTTGATCAAGTCTGACAGGCACAAAGGACAATTCTTTTTTTCTTAATTTGCAAATTTTTATTCATTATGTAGAGTGATCAATCAAGTCATTTCATCACGTTAAGGGCACTCTCCTGGTTTTTGGCAGAAACGCATTCTTGTCACATTTCATAAGTTAAATAAGCTTTTAAAAATGTTTCCATTCTTTAAGCACAGAAATTAAAAGCCAGGCAGGAGGAGCGGAGTGGGCAATTTACCCTAGGACAGCATGTGTCACGTCAGGAAAGTTGGTGATTGGACACAAATTGCATTTCATCTTCTCTTTTAGTGTGTTTCTAATTTCTTTTCCATGAGCTGCCTCTTTCAAGGTTAAATGAGTTGCTCCCTTGGCAGTTTCAAAAATAGCCACTAATACTTTAAAGATCACCATTCCAGCCTGAAAAATCCTCACACATTCCATGGGCCAATTTAATTAACATTGGTTTCCAGGATTGGTATCTGAAGCAATTTGAATAAAATGATGATATTAAGGGTGGACCAGATGACGGTGGGCATTTGGGGTAAATCAGAAGCCACACTTTCCCCAGGGCTTTCTGGGCAGCACCGTTGATCATGAAAGAGACACCTCTGTTTACGGATCTTGTCCTTGACTCTGTCCTCCTGGAACAAAATTAGTCTTGGCTCCCATCTGTTCCTGAACTTCCTATGATATACTGATTTTTCTGTCATCTTGTTTCCCCCTATCTCTGCCAGTTTTTAGCGTCTTTTAAAAGAGATTTATTTTATGAACCCTTATGTGATATATATATATTAGACAGATGAACCCTTATGTGATATGTATATATTAGACAGATGAACCCTTATGTGATATATATATATTAGACAGATGAGCCCTTATGTGATATACATATATTAGACAGATGAGCCCTTATGTGATATATATATATATATTAGACAGATGAGCCCTTATGTGATATACATATATTAGACAGATGAGCCCTTATGTGATATATATATATTAGACAGATGAACCCTTATGTGATATATATATATTAGACAGATGAACCCCTATGCGATATACATATATATATATTAGAACCCTTATGTGTTTGGGGAGGCATAAGGAACTCTCAATCTCTTTTTAAGACTTAAATATTTGCAGTATGCACATTTCCTGGATCACTTAATTTCTAGCAACAAACACCAACCAGGTGCATGGCAGGATATTCATGCCACAGGTCTCTGAAAAAGGAAGAATTTGTTGTCACATTTTTAGAGAGCCTGTGAGCACAAAAGTAGCCTTAGCTGATCACAGCCTTCTACGGTTTCCACCCAGATTGCCTTCCCGACTCCTCTGTTCCCAATCCCTCCTCCTGACATAAACATTAAAAAAAAATGAGGGTGCTAGAATTTAAATGTCATCTTCCTTCTGGAGATTAAATCAGTTGTGTGTGTCAAAAGGCTTGGAAATATTCCTGTGTTATAATGCAATCATTTTACTTCTGGGGATCTATCTTAGAGCTGATACCAAATATGGAAGAATCCACACAATCAAAGATATGAATTGTTTCATTGTCTCTGTACTAAGAGAGGATCGTCTACCCTCCCTTGCCTTTGAGGCAGAACATGTGTCCACTCCTCTACAAGGAACTGGGGCCATTCCAAAAAAGCATAATACCATGGGTCTTTTGTAAAAGAGAGAAAGCAACAGAGACTCTTCTAGCAAAACAACACACTGCAGATGACAGTAAGAGTCATCGCTTTCATGGCCGTCTCATCCCAATGGGAGTGTGTTCCTCTTCTCCTCCTATACCATATACTGGAGAACTTGAAGCCCTTCTTCTTCAAGAAAGAAAACTGTTGGCCGAGAGGCTCTGTCACGAACCAAGTTAAAGAAGAACACAAAAGATCCCGAGAGATGAAAAAAAGGGGGTTGGGGGCGCGATGGGAAACCACAGGTACTGAAGAGCAGAAAAGAGGGAGGTAGACCAGATACCCCAGTGATCTGGTGCCCCAAGGGGAAAGGTAGCAAAGAATTTTCCCAGTCCTTTAAATTCTATACATGTCGATTCATTGAGTAGAAATGTCTTCTTTCGTTACTGGACCTCCTTACTTGGGTTCCCTTGAAAACGCAGACGGAGGCAAGGATGAGAGCAGTTATGCCTTGTTTGGGAGGTGCAGACCTGGGGCAGCAAGGGCGAGGGTGTGCGGCTGGAGGCAGGGAGATGAGGAGGCCGTGTGGAGTGACGCAGCCTTATGCACGCTGCAGCTCACATCACGCATGCATCCACTTGGTGTGAGGGCTGCAAGAAGTCACACCCCAGAGCAGCCACAGGCCCCGAAAATGGAGGGGTCCAGTTGCTGGCCGCCCTCTGATCGCTGTTTCCCGTTGCTCAGTGCTTGCCCCTCCTGGCTGCACCACCTGTCTTTCTGTCCCTTGAGGCTGCTTGGAATTCAGGTGCTCACTCAGCAGGATGAGAAGAACAAGAAATAGCAAATGGATACTCAGCCACGCAAGGCGGGAGCAGGACCAGCACCCTGGCAGGGACCGTGGCTCTGGAGCTGGAGGAGCAGCCGGGAGGCTGGCAGTGCAGAGGGAAGCCAGGCAGCGTTCAGGGTGGGGAGGGAAATGAATACAGCGATAAAAGCAAAAATGTGAAATTATCTGTATGTCCAAGAGCTGGGAAATGGCAAGCCAACCATCTACCTAGCGGATAAAACATTAATCAGCCATTAAAATAATTTAATGAAGATAAAACTATAACACAAGAATGTGTTTATAAACTAAAAATTTTAAAACTTCATTGGTATTCCAGTAATATACTATGTTTACAGTTATGTTAAAGCCATAAAATAAAAGTTGGGAGATTCACTTCTGAAATGACAGAGCGAGGCTTAGCAGATTGTTCCTCCAAAAAGAGACTGTAAAACTGGACAAAACTGCGAATACGACCATTTCAGTGCTCTGAAAATCATCCAAAGTCACACAGTAAACCTTATGCAAATGAAAACATAGCGTATCCAAATTTATGAGATATAGCATGATGAGAGATCAATTAAAGTCACTAAATGCACGTATTAGAAAAAAAGACCCGAAATCAGAAATCTAAGCTGCCAACTCAAGAGCCTAGTCAAAGAACAAAATAAACTCAAAGCAAAGAGAATAGAGGAAATATGAAGAGAAATCTGTGAAATTGAAAACAGAAAAACAATAAATACAAGCAATGACAGAAAGAACTTGCTCTTCCAAAAGATCAACGCAACTGACAAACTTCTAGCAAGACTGACACAGAAAAGAAAAGAGACGGCCGGGCGCGGTGGCTCAAGCCTGTAATCCCAGCACTTTGGGAGGCCGAGGCGGGTGGATCACGAGGTCAAGAGATCGATACCATCCAGGTCAACATGGTGAAACCCCGTCTCTACTAAAAATACAAAAAATTAGCTGGGCACGGTGGTGCGTGCCTGTAATCCTAGCTGCTCAGGAGGCTGAGGCAGGAGAATTGCCTGAACCCAGGAGGTGGAGGTTGTGGTGAGCAGAGATTGTGCCATTGCACTCCAGCCTGGGTAACAAGAGCGAAACTCTGTCTCAAAAAAAAAAAAAAAAAAAATTAGCCAAGTGTGGTGGCGTTTGCCTCTGTTCCCAGTTACTTGGGAGGCTGAGGTAGGAAGATGACTGGAGCCTGGGGGGTTGGCTGCAGGGAGTTGTTATCCTGCCACTAGATTCCAGCCTAGGGGGCAGAGCAAGACCCTGTCTCAAAAAAAAAAAAAAAAACAGAAAGAAATGTAACCAAATTTCAAGAGAGGAATACACAAAATGTTCTTTATTTTCCTATGATTTGATCCCATATGTAGAGAATCCTAAAAAATCCACACACACACAAAAAACCCACCTGGAATCCATGAGTGTAGCTAGATTGCAGGATACAAGGTCAGCATACAAAACTCAGCTGTCTTTCCACAAACAGGCAGCGAACGATCTGAACATGTGGGTAATAAAACAGCTCCATTCAAAAAGAAGGCCTTGCAGTGGCGTGTTCAAACCGGCAACGAGGCCTCGTTTAAGGACTGCCATGGGGCAGCTCAGAGAAGACGTCCCTGAGGCCAGATTAGCAAGGGGGATGGGAGAAAACGGCTTAAAAAAATAGGTTGTATCTGCCATCCTGTTGCCAACACGAGTGAAACCCAGTTCTGGGGACTCAGAGGCAAACACGGTTGACTTCTAGAGAGGGCAGGGCGCTAAGGTCAGCCCAGGAAATCCCGTCTAAACCAGGTTGTATTCCAGTGGAGCTCAGGGCCTGGTAGCTACGGAGCCAAACTCCAAGGAGGCTCCTTGCTGCGCTGGGTCCCTGAGTCGCCGTGACACAGCTGTGTAGGCTTAAAGCAGCCCAAATTTATCATCTTCCAGCTCTGGCGGTAGGAGGTCAGAGCCGCATCAGGAAGGCTCCCGGAGAGAATCCTTCTCTCTGCCTCTTGCAGCTTCTAACGGGGTGCGGCATCCCTGGGACCTGGCCTCTGTCACTTTGACCTCTGATCCTCCTGCCTCCCACCTGTGTGACTCCAGGGAGCCCGGTACATCACCCAGGAGAGTCTCCCACCCTGAGGTCCCCAGCTCACTCAGTCTACCAAGTCCCTGCTATAGGTAAGGTTTTAAAAATTAGGATGTGGACAGGGGAGGGCGGGGGGGTGTTATTCTGACTGCAGGAGACACTGGGGAGGCTGGGGAAAGAGACTGGAGGGTAAGGAGGGCGCCTCGGAACTGCGGAGCTAACAGGAAAGGGGAAGACACATTTTTAGAAACAGCCTTCTTGCTTACATTCTATTTCTATTTGTTTTCTTAATTTTTTAAAAATTATTTTATTTTTTTGAGATGGAGTCTTGCTCTGATGACCAGGCTGGAATGCAGTGGTGCAGCTGTTCTCCTGCCTCAGACACCCGAGCAGCTGGGATTACAGGTCCACGCCACCACAGCCAGCTAGTTTTTTGTATTTTAGTAGAGATGGGGTTTCATCATGTTGGCCAGGATGGTCTTGATCTCCTGACTTTGTGATCCACCCACCTCGGCCCCATAAAGTGCTGAGATTACAGGCATGAGCCACCATGCCCAGCCTTTTTTTTTTGAGATGGAGTCTCGCTCTGTCACCCAGGCTGGATTGTAGCGGCTCAATCTCAGCTCACTGCAACCTCAGCCTCAGCCTCCCGAGTAGCCGGGGGATTACAAGCCCACGCCACCACACCTGGCTAATTTTTGTATTTTTTAAGTACAGACCAGATTTTGGCACATTGCCTAGGCTGGTCTCAAACTCCTGGCCTTAAGTGATCATCCGCCTCTGCCTCCCAAAGTGCTGGGATTATAGGTGTGAGCCACCACGCCCGGCCTCATTTTATTTCTTTTCGTTGTTGAAAGTAACCTCAGCTCTTTGTCCAAAGGCAAACGTAGAAACACACTTAATAAAAATGGAAAGTCCCTCCCGACATACCTGTCCCTTATCAGATATAATAACGTAAGTTAAACTGTGAGCATTTTCCACACAATTAAAAATAGTTTCTCGAGGTTGCCACACATTTTTACATGGTGGGTGTTCAAATGAGATGGGAAGGTTTGTAAAATGCCTGCACAGTGAACATATTTTTCCATAAAATCCTTTTGTTCAATCAAGTTTTTAAAAGACAGGTTTCCTGAGGCATGATTTGCATGTATTAAAATTCACCCTTTTAATGTGCAGGTCTGAGTTCAGTGTTGACAAACACACAGAGTCATGAAACCACCTTCACAATCAAGACAGAAAAGTTCCAGCCCCTCCCCCAATTCCCTGGTGCCCCTTGGTAGATGATCCTCTGGACCCGCCTGCCCCAGTGCCTCTTGGTAGATGATCCCTCTGGACCCGCCTGCGCTGCTCTGTTTACAGGGTGATCATGGCTTTGTCTTTTCCGGACTGTCATGTAAAGGAAATCGTGTCGTGTGTAGCCTTTTGGATTTGGCTTCTTTCACATGGAATGAGCTCTGTGTATTTTTAGTATGAATCTCAGTCTATTATCTCCCCGGTGTCGGAAGTATTTTTGGAGATTTGCTAGAAATCCACTTCACTCTGACTCTGCACGTGGATCTCACTGGGCAGGCGGGAAATGCAGCCACTGAGTTCTGGAGCCTCCACCCACAGCCTGTCTGGGTCTTTCTTGGATCCACACCGGGTGCTGCTGAGATGCCCACCATGCACTGGCACTGGGGTCCCTCAGGTTTATCCTCTGCTTCCAGCCAGGGCCCAGCAACCTTAGGGGCAGAATCCCACTCCCTAGGGCACCAGTGCCTTGGCACAGAGCCAGCTGTGGGGTTTATGCCTCACTCCCAGCATTTCCCACAGAATCACACCTCCCTCCTCACCCCGGTGCCCTTGGTGAACTGCTGAACACCAAAGCTTGGGTGTCTTGCCGCAGTGCCCTGGAAGCAGGAAAGCCCTGAGCAGGCCACCTTGAGCTGGAGAAAGAAGAGTGAGACTACAGGAAGAAAATGAGATTAGTGTCTCAAAAAACCATCCTGACCCAAATGTCCCTCGGTGGGAAATGGTTGAATCAGGATATGTAGGTCGGGCACCACTCGGCAACGAGAACAGTGAGCTGCTGGTGTACATTACTCCCGGTGATGAAAGGGGTGACTGGATGGGTATATACAACCATCCAGCAATGAAAGGGGAGACTGTTGGTGTACACCACCACCCAGCGATGAAACAGGTGACTGTATGATGTAAACCATCACCCTGCAATGAAAGGGGTGACTGTTGGTATACACCACCACCTGGTGATGAGAGGGGTGACTGTTGGTACATACCACCACCCGGTGATGAGAGGGGTGACTGTTGGTGTACACCACCTCCCGGTGATGAGAGGGGTGGCTGTTGGTGTACAGTGATGAGAGGGGTGACTGTTGGTATACAGTGATGAGAGGGGTGACTGTTGGTATATAGTGATGAGAAGGGTGGCTGTTGGTGTACAGTGGTGACAGAGGTGGCTGTTGGTGTACAGTGATGAGAAGGGTGGCTGTTGGTGTACAGTGATGAGAAGGGTGGCTGTTGGTGTACAGTGATGAGAAGGGTGGCTATTGGTGTACAGTGATGACGGGGTGGCTGTTGGTGTACAGTGATGAGAGGGGTGGCTGTTGGTGTACAGTGATGAGAGGGGTGACTGTTGGTGTACACCACCACCTGGTGATGAGAGGAGTGGCTGTTGGTGTAGAGTGAGGAGAGGGGTGGCTGTTGGTGTACACCACCACCCGGTGATGAGAGGGGTGGCTGTTGGTGTACAGTGATGAGAAGGGTGGCTGTTGGTGTACAGTGATGACAGGGGTGGCTGTTGGTGTACAGTGATGAGAGGGGTTACTGTTGGTGTACAGTGATGAGAGGGGTGGCTGTTGGTGTACACCACCACCCGGTGATGAGAGGGGTGGCTGTTGGTGTACAGTGATGAGAAGGGTGGCTGTTGGTGTACAGTGATGACAGGGGTGGCTGTTGGTGTACAGTGATGAGAGGGGTTACTGTTGGTGTACAGTGATGAGAGGGGTGGCTGTTGGTGTAGAGTGATGAGAGGGGTGGCTGTTGGTGTACAGTGATGACAGGGGTGACTGTTGGTGTTACACTACCACCTGGCGATGAGAGGGGAGACTGTATGGGTGTATACAACCATCCAGTGGTGTAAAGAGTGGCTGTTGGTGTATGCAACCAGGATGGGCCTTACACTGAGCCAAAAAGCCAGTCTGAAAGGGTCACATGCCATATGATTCCAGTCACATAACATTCTTGAAATGAGAAAATTCCACACATGGAGAGCAGATCTGTGGTTATGAGGGGTTTGGATACCAGGAGGTTAGGGGCAGGTGTGGCTATGAAGGGGCAGCATGGGGAGCCTCGCAGTGACAGAACATTCTGTACGTTGAGTGAGGTGGTGACCACGTGAATCTCCACAAGTGACGAGACTGCCTAGAAACACGCACACACACACTCTTGAAACTGGTGACACCCAAAGAAAGTCTGAGCATAGCTACAATGTCCATTCCCCAGCTCCGATTCTTTTCTCCAGTTATGCCAAATGTGCCCCTGGGGAGGCCCCATGAGGGGAGCATAGCACCTGTGGTCCATTTGCCCTGCACTTACCTGTGAATCTATACTTATTTCAAAATAAAGAATTAAAAAATGCATCCTTCCACATACACAGGCACATGTTTGTCGTTACTTTTGCAAAATGGAATTATGCATATTACTCTCCTACTTTGGAGAACTGACCATTTTTCATAGATTTACTGTTTCATTTAACAACTACGTATCTGTCACTGTGTGATGGGTCACATAGTTTACTCATCCAATGTCCTATTGATAAAATGTAGTCTCCCTGCTCCAGGTTTCTACTTATTCCAGTTAAAGCTGCCATGAGCAGCCTTTTAACAACTACTGCAGTTGTGCATGTGCTATTCCATGCATTCATTTTAGTCGACACTTACTGAGTGTCAAGTGCTATTTTAGGCACTGGGATTATAATGAACAAAACGTCTTTGCCCTTAGAGAGCTTACATTCTGGTGGGAAACCATATAACATAATGTTATTGAAAATATGGCAGCAGTAGAATTGCTGCGTCCCAGGACATGCATGTGGAATTCTGAGGGCAACGTGACCATCTTTGTAAGGATCTCACAAAGGCATCATGGAAGGCTAGGCAGGTAGAGAGATCGATATAGAAAATTTAATTACAAACGAGTTATTGGTAGAAAATAAAGAATTTGACATTCCTGGTAAAACATTCCTGGTAACTTAAGGAGAGGTCAGAAACACAATTGTAAGTAACATGGAGGTTGACAGAAGAAACTATTTCATAAAAGCAAGCTGAAGAGGTACCCTCAGCTCCAGAGGTCCCTCCGTGAGGCCGTGGTCACAAAGCCCATCACTCGGGGATTCTCGGGACGTCTTCTACTCGCAACATTTGTGTGCCTGGACCCAGAAAGAGAACACCTTCCCTCAGTTGGCTGCATCCATCACCCCGTCATCTACATTAGGTATTTCTCCTAATGCTATCCCTCCCCAGTCCCCCCACCCCCTGCTATTCCTCCCCTAGCCTCCCACCCCCAAGGTCCCAGTGTGTGATGATCCCCTCCCTGTGTCCATCTGTTCTCATTGTTCAACACCCACTTATAAGTGAGAACATGTGGTGTTTGGTTTTCTGTTCTTGTGTCAGTTTGCTGAAAATGATGGTTTCCAGCTTTATCCATGTCCCTACAAAGAACACGAACTCACGTTTTTTATGGCTGCGTAGTATTCCATGGTGTATATGTGCCACATTTTCTTTATCCAGTCTATAACTGATGGGCATTTGGATTGGTTCCAAGTCTTTGCTATTGTGAACAGTGCTGCAATAAACATTTGTGTGCACGTGTCTTTATAATAGAATGATTTATAGTTCTTTGGGTATACACCCAGTAATGGGATTGCTGGGTCCAATGGAGTTTCTATTTCTAGGTCCTTGAGGAATCGCCACACTGTCTTCCACAATGGCTGAACTAGTTTACACTCCCACCAACAGTGTAAAGTGTTGAGACCAGGAGTTTGAGATCAGCTTGGACAACACAGCAATACTTTGTCTCTCAAAAAAAAAATTATATATATATTTGCTGGGCATGGTGGTCCATACCTGTGGTCCCAACTACTCAAGAAGCTGAAGAGGGAGGATTGCTTGAGCCCAGGGGGTTGTGGGTGCAGTGAGCTGTGACCACGCCACTGTACTCCAAACTGGGTGACAGAGTGAGACACTGTCTCTGAAAGAAAAAAATGTCCAACTCACCTTCACCAAAAACCTGTGTGCCTGGTGGGATTTGCTGGTGTTTCATTGGGAGCTCCACGGGGTGAGCAGTGGGGTAAGTTCTACACAGAAAGTCTGGTTCCTCTGGGCCTAAGGACACAGCACCACTGACCAAACCCAACCACCGGCCTTGCAACTGACAGAGTCTGCTGGCTGGGCAGCTGGAGTCATGACTGCCAGGAAGAAAGAAACAGCTGGGAGTTTCACATCCTCCTTGCTGGCTCTGCAGAGAAGCCCCTCCCCTCCTCCCCAACCCCCCCCTTCCCCCCAACCCCCTCTCCCCCGCTGCTGGCTCACAGATGGGACATTCAAGGCCTCTTGTCACGCCTCGCTGTGGGTTCTCTCTCCCAAGCAATGGTGAGCTTCTGAGGAACCACACCCGTCCTGTCTTCCTGGACATGTCCGCCTGGGAATTCCTTTTTCTGTCATTGGCTCTTCTCTCTCTGCTTCCCCTCATCTACTTAAAGTCCTACTTACAGGTTTAAAAATTTTCTTTTCAGGTGTAGGTCTTCCCTGATGGTAAATACATTCCCTGTGAGCCCTTCCGTTTTCTTTTCTAACTTGTGTTCACGTCAACCCTTTTCTTTCTGCACAGATTTCGTTACCTGTTCATTAAGTATCTAGGGTTCAGATTTCCCCACTTAATGTCATAAATACTTTGCTTTCAGTCTGTCTGAAGTGAGGTCCAGAAAAGCTCTCTGCATTGCTGTTGGCTGGCCCGTCTCCGAAGGCTCTTTTAATGTCACTTCACCTTTATTGCTCACTCATTTCCCACAGCAATTTATTTGCTGAAGAAACCGAGTTGCTTGTTCCCTAAGTCACTCCAGGTTGGATCTGTGCTGTCTGGGAGCAAGTGTCTTCCTCTGCCCAGGACGAACCTCAGGCCCTGGACTCACGCCCAGACAGTCAGGGGAGGTTGAGGCAGCAGAGATTCCAGGTGGTGGGGCCTCTGTACCCTGCCCACATGCTGCTTGTGCTGAGCCCAGAGTGTCCCCTTCTTCTCACTACATGCTTTAAATGGGCATAATAAAGTGATCGGTTCATTCGTCTTCATTTTCTCTGGGGCTCTGTGTTCTGTGGCCTCTGGGACCGCCTGTCTGAGTGACCTTGAGACCATGCTTGCATCAAGGTCATTCCCCACACCACGGCCTGTGAAAATCCTTTGACATTTCCATTGCAATTTCAGCTACCTGCGCATCATTTCAGGGTGATTTACCCCTTTATGACCTCATCTTCTCAGTTCAGCATCTCTCTCCGTTTATTTAGTATTTATTTCTCACAGTAAGGCTGTTTCTGCACAGAACCGTTGAGTACCTCCTGCTAAATATATTTGACAGTTGACGTTTTTAAAACTGATGCTGCTGATTCAACTGGGGTTTCTGTTTGTTTCTGGCGTATAGAGATACAACTACTTTTTTTTTTAAAAAAAATTGACACTATCGCTGGGCACTGTGGCGTGTGTCTGTGCTCCCAGCTACTCCAGAGGCTGAGGTAGGAGGACGGCCTGAGCCCCACAGGTCAAGGCTGCAGTGAGCTCTAATCATGCCACTGCTTTCCAGCCTTGGTGACACAGTGAGACCCATCTCAAAAAAAAAAAAAAAAAAAAAAAAACAAAGTTGTCCCTGCACCCATAAACTATTTAAACTCACTAATTCTTTTTGAAATCTTTTGAGCTTTCTACATACAAAATCATATCATCCACTAATTGAATCGTTTTATTTTTTCCCTATCCAGTCTTTCTTATTTCCTTGCCTCTCTGATTTTCTCAACATCACTTGATGGCAAGACTGTCTTTTCCCCCACTGAATGCTCTTGGCACCCTTGTTGAAAATCATTTGTCCATGTACCCAAGAGTTTATTTGTGGGCTATGTATTTTATTCCGTTAGTATATAGGTATATCTTTATGCCAATACCATATTTTAAAAATTACTTTAGCTTTGCAATATGTTTTGAAGTCCAGAAGCGTGAGACCTCCCACTTTGTTCTTCTTCAAGATTTTTTTGGCAATTCAATGTCCCTTGAGATTTCATCTGAATTTTAGGGTGGATTTCCTATTTCTGCAAAAATGCCATTGGGATTTGATAGGGTTTCTTATCCATTTTAAAAGTATTCTTTATATGTGTAGAGCCTCAGCCCTATGGGGTCCTGGGGTGTACCCTATCGCTGTGCTGAGGCACAGGATCTGAGAAGTAGAGAGACAGGACACAGAAGGACTGGAAGAGACAGCTGGGCTTGGGGGGAGACATGCCACTTATGAGTGGAGACAGGCGAGGCCCTGTACGTCCAGAAGCGTCTGTATTTATTAGGTACAAGGTAGGGGAAGGGTCGTAAGTGAGGTCATCATCAATAGGCTTAGTGATAGGGCATACATAATCACGTGAGTAACGAGCAGGGGGGCCACCCCGTTAGGTCACCTGGGCAGAGAGGTGGGCCATGCGCAGTAGTAGAGGGTCGTGTACAGAAAAAGGGTCCGCCCCCGTTAGGTCACAGAGGCAAGGAGGTGGGCTGTGTGCAACAGGTGTTGTGCACAACGCTTCTTATCTGGGGGCTGGGCACGTCAAAGGATTCCTACAGAAGGATATTGTAAGCCAGTGCAGTGGGAGCTGCCAGAGCTTGCCAGATATTTTATGGGAGGATGATTTGAGCTAGCACAGAAGTGAGAAAAAGCTGACAGGGTGTACGGCTGCTGTGACCTGGTCACCCCAGAGGGTTCTTCTCCCTCTATTATTTGTGCGATCTCAGGCCTGAGGCCTAATTTTCACATGGACTGGATACAAGATACTACAAGTCCTTTCTTAGGAGTAGAGGCCCCTGCTCCAAGCCTACCATACAGCGAACGCCCTTTCAGGCGGGGACGCCACCGCCTGGGTCTTTGGTTCTTGTCCTGGTCTGGCTGTACCGCTTCTGTTCTGTGACTGCTCTGGGCATTCCTCCTCCTACAAAGTACTTCTATGTGGTTATATAGAAGGATTACATAAATCCGCACTAAATGTGTTGGCACGGCTCCACCTACAACACCTGTATGATTATATAGAATATATATATATGGTTATACAGACTACAATATTTATAAGACTACATAGAAAGAGTATATGGAACTAAGCATGGTAGATATAAGCACTAAGTATGATTCTATAAGCTAGATATATGTAAGCAGTAAGTTCTCCTTCAGGCACTCATTCTATAAACTAATATATGATTATAAAGGATTATATAAAGGAAATAACTGAGTAATAACACTATAAACTAAAACACTCTTCAGGCACTAATTGTGGCCGGGATTTGCACAGTTCTCCCTCCTCGGTGCCCCTGTGGGGGGTTCCCACATATATGTGGCAGGACATCAGCCCGTGCTCTAGCTTGTGATGGTCATGTTTTTATTTGATGTGGAATATACCTTAGAGCATGGTGTGAGGTGGTGATTAAAACTTCCTTCCCCCGTACTAAGTCGTGGTATTTAGTCCCTTCTCTACTGATTTCTGATAACACTTTACCTAAATTATTCCTTTTCATTGGTCAGCTTCTGGTTTATTTATTTTGATCTGATTTTACACTTTTTTCCTTTCCAAACTCTCTGAAGTTCCTTCCCTAACATGTCCCAAAACATTGGTGTGTGACTCTAAGAAACAAGGACACTCTCCTGCCTGACCAACCGCAGCCACCATGCATGACGGCTGTGCTGACCACCACCCCACCCACCCTCAGGCTTTATTCACCGTCTCCAGCTGTCACAATAATGTCCTCTACAGTGAAGGATCTGGTTCACTGTAAAAGGACTTTCTTGCAGCCATCAAAAAGGACAAGATCATGTCTTTTGTGTGAACATGGATGGAGCTGGAGGCCATATCCTTGACAAACAAACGCAGGAACAGAAAACCAAATACCACATGTTCTCACTTACAAGCAGGAGCTAAATGATGAGAACTCATGAACACAAAGAAGGGAACAACACACACTGGGGTCTAATTGAGGGGTGAGGGTGAGAGGAGGGAGAGGAGCAGAAAAGAGAACTATTGAGTACTGGGCTTCATTCCTGGGCGATGAAATAATCTCTGCAGCAAACCCCTGGGACATGAGTTCACCTGTATAACAAAACTGCACATGGACTCCACAACCTAAAATGAAAGAAAAAACCTGGTTCAGAAGGAAGGGTGCACCATGGTCAGGTCGCTTCAGTCTCCTGCCACCTGGGTGCTCCTCAGCTGCTTTTAACCTTTCAGACTTTGGCACAGTGCCCCAGTTCCCGGGTCAAGGTCGCGGCTTGGGTTTTTATGGTGTTTGCTGTGAGTCAGGGTCCAGGTCTGTGCCTCTGATAAGACTGGGAGCCACATCTCTATGTGCCGCATGGTGTGTGTGAGCGTTCGTGTCTGCACATTTATGCTCAGTGCTCTGCCTGTTTTTATGCATTTGAAGCCCTGAGCTCATGCCCGTGCTTCCAGATCCAGTCCAACCCTGCAGGCCCGCTCCAGTTTCCGCTGTGACCTGCGTCCACTCTTCACACTCGCAGGCCTGGTGAGTGACCTGTCCTCTCCAGGTGTCCATAGCAGCGGGGGTGTTACATGCCTGGCTTTTTTCTTTAATGTGGAGTATTCCATATAGTGACAGGAAGATAAAATGCTTAATATTTTTCAGTTCATCTTTGATAGAAAGCGTCTTGTCAAAACCTCTCTCCTGCTTTCCTCACTGGGTGGTGCTGCGGCCAGAGTCCCCTTGTTCCATGGGGCCCTATGATGTCCCTGCCTGCCCTTCCTTCTGCTGCAACCACTGTGGGGCGAGTGGTCCTCAGCTCCCAGACTCTTTCTCCCAGGCATAAAGTCAGGTGGAAATTTAGCAGTTTTCTGAGTTATATTGCTGGGTAATTCAGGTGCTCTATTTACACATTAAAACAGAAATAAATAATATTGATTTGTAAATCAAATCACTCAGTGTGGGGAGCCTGCATTGAGTGAACTGGGTCAGCCTCAACCCGCCCTTCTGTTGAGCAGTTCCCGGCATCCACTGCTATTGTCACTGGGCTGCCACCACTGCCTCCTGCCCCGTGAACTCACACCCCACTGTCTTTTATGGGTGGGAATGATTGTGCGTGTCAGACTCTCTACAGAAACTTACACTTTGAAGAAAATTTCAGAAGGAATATAGGAATGTGCTCACGGTAAAACTGCAAACAGTGTAGACGCTGATTATATACTGTTCTCACACTGCTATAAAGATACTACCTGAGACTGGGTAATTTATAAAGAAAAGAGGTTTAATTTACTCAAGGTTTCACATGGCTGGGGAGGCCTGAAGGAACTTAACAATCATGGCAGAAGGGGAAGAGGTACGTTTTACACAGCAGCAGGCGAGAGGGAGGGAAACCTGCCTTGTGAACCAGCGGCTCTCGTGAGAACTCATTATCACGAGAACAACATGGGGGAAACCACCCTCATGATCCAATCACCTCCCACCACAGCCCTCCCTCGACACGTGGGGATTATGGGGATTGCAATTCAAGATAAGATTTGGATGGGGACGCCATCAAAGCCTATCACTGATGGACAGACACCTAATGAGGGCATCAGCTCATTTAATCCTCATCAACATCTTACAAATGAGGAGTGGGCACTGTCACAGACCCTGCTTTAGAGAGGTGGAAGTCAAGTCACAGAGGGGCTTAGGCATTTTGCTCAAATTGCACAGCACTATGTAGGAGCACGATTTAAACTCAGGCAGTGTAGAACAAGGTTAAAGCCCATCTTCACCCTCTGCCCATGCAGAGCTAACCCCTCCCGCTGTGGGGTGACAGATGGATGCACTCATGTTTGTATGTAAATTCATAGCTTGGGACTTGTTCTTTTTCTCCTTTGAAAAGGCAGATAGGGCCGTCTTAACCCACTGGTGCTTGGAGACGCCTTTCCATTCTCACCTGCTCACAGCATCCCACAGCCCTGGGCGCCGCCACGACCATCCCACACATGACGTTTAGGTTGCTTCCCAAGTTTTGTCACAACAGTGTTCAACCCTCATCGTCCTTCGTGTATTTTGTGTGCACTCGTGAATATTTCTGTGAAAATGTCCCCTGGAAGTGGATGCTGGGTGAAGGCTGAACATTGTCACTGGGGGTAGATGTTCACCTACTATTCATTTTTCAACAGATTTACACGTGCAGCCAGAAACCAGGAAGAGACTCCCTGCAGTCCCACTTTTCAGAGGAATCTTACGGTCGTTCCCGCTCTTTACCACCGTAAGTGTGGTTTGCTCTTATCTCCGGTTCTAGATCTGCCGACCACAGGTGTTACCTCTCGGCCTTGACTGTCACAGGTGGGGATCTGGCTCACTCGTGCTGGTGCTGCCAGAGGGAGGCAGTCACGGCACTGGGTTTCGCTCTTCCAGGAGGCACCTGTGGCAGTGAGTGCCCATGTATTTCCCCGGCGTCCCTCTCTGTTTCCATGGCAGAAGATCCCAGTGTCTCTGTCTCTCCCGAATTGCTGGAGCTCTGGAAGCCACAGGCCGGGAGGATGGGAGGTTGATGGTGGGGTGTGGCAGAGACGCAGCGCTGTGGATCTGATGACACTGCGGCTTTCAGACTTCTTTTACAAGAGACAGAAACAAATTTCCATTTCATTCCCTGTGGTTTGGGGATTTTCTGTGATGTGCACCCTAATCTAATCCCAAATAAAGTCATGTCGTTACAACTGCATCTGTGGTTCTGTCTTCCACACTCAGCCCATGAGGGCCATCCCCTGACTCTCCTCTGTGCCTCCTCTCAGCCACCACCAGGTGCTTTTGCCATTGCCGCCTCCCCCTTGCCTGGTCCTGGGTGACAGGCCACCCTTTTCTACAGAAACAACTGAGTCCCGTTATTCGTCCAAAGAAACCCTGCTCGTGTATCACAACTGCGTGAACACTGGTTTCCCACCAAACTCTGCAGTGGAGCGCACAGCCTCCCAGACAGGCAGGAAGCTCCCCCTCCTTCCCTGCATGCCCCACTCAGCCCACGATGATGCCCGGAGATTCTGGGCACTGCCCCGTGCACCCAACACACTGTTTACACACTCAAGTATTTGGACAGCAAGTGGTACTTGTGTCTTTACTCAAAGTGTTGATATTATGGATGCTGGGGGGCAGTGGTGGAGGTGTTTGGCTAAAGAGTGACCATCATCTCAGTCTGACAGAGACTGTCCCAGTGTTAGCATTAAAAGTCCTGTGTCCACAAAACCCTCTTTAGTCCAGGCATGGTGGCTCACGCCTGTAAGCACTTCCGGAGGCTGAGGCAGCCAGATTACCTGAGGTCAGGAGTTCGAGACCAGCCTGGGCAACATGGTGAAACCCTGTCTCTACTAAACATAAAAAAATTATCCCAGGCATGGTCGAGGGTGCCTGTAATCCAGCTACTCAGGGAGTGGCACTGGTCATTAGGTGCTTTCCATCAAGGGGAACTTGCTCTGCACATGGAAAATGCTGGTCAGCTCCCTGTTTTGGAAAATGACCTCATTGCCAGGCTGCCCACAGGAGGCGGAGCATGCCAGTGCTGTTCCTTACTGGTGTGTATATTACTGTTTTTGTCCCATTTATGCAGCCTATGGAGCGTACTTCTATAGCAGTCGTTTCACTCCTGTGTTTTCCCAGCCTTGGGTGAGGCTCCCACACTGCTGGTAATGAAAGTTGCCTCTTCCCTCGATGGCTTCACAGTCCCTCCTTTCTCTTCCAGAGAGAGGGAGAGAGGTGTGGTGATTTTTTTTTTTGAGATGAAGTTTCGCTCTTGTCACCCAGGCTGGAATGCAATGACACGATCTCGGCTCACCACAACCTCTGCCTCCCAGGTTCAAGCGATTCTCCTGCTTCAGCCTCCTGAGTAGCTGAGATTACAGGCATGTACCACCATGCCCAGCTAATTTTGTATTTTGAGTAGAGACAGAGTTTCTCCCTGTTGGTCAGGCTGGTTTCGAACTCCCAACCTCAGGGATCCACTCACCTCAGCCTCCCGAAGTGCTGATTTACAGGCGTGAGCCACCGTGCCTGGCCAGTTTTGTTTTGTTTTGTTTTGTTTGAGACAGGCTCTCGCTCTGTCACCCAGGCTGGAGTGCAGTGGCACGATCTTGACTCACTGCAACCTCTGCCACCCAGGCTTACACTATCCCCCCACCTGTAAAGCGAAAATAAATCTTGGGACTCCAAACTCAAGCCAAAGGGAAAAAAGTTAAGCTGGGAACTGGGTCATGCAAACCCGCCTCCCCTTTTGGTCCCTAAATAAGATGGCTGCAACATGTAAAGCTCCATGCCTCCCCCACATTTTGCCCACAAGGAAATTCCTAGTGAGCTCTGAGATCTTTAGGGCGTTTCTGTTAGGATTTCACCATGGCAGTGTAAACTGATAGTTCTTCTTTACAGGTGCAGTTAGTCACCCATGGCCCACCAGACACAAATACATACCTGATTGTTCCCCATTTGTCTATATCATCTTGTATTAAAAAATGCAGATTCAATGAGCCAAAGCCATGACTATTTTTCTCTACCTGCCTCTTACATGAAAATTGTGTACTTGTTGATATCAGGCCCTTTCCCCTTCAAATTTGGAGCCCTCAAAATCATCTTCGGAGAAAGGTACAGACTGTCTCCTGGGTGCTCAGACTGTTACAAACTATTTCCCTGGTTAACTTTGGCAAATAAGCCTCCTAAAACGATTGGGACTTGTCATTTTTCTCGATTGATAGCTTTCCAGGTAGCTGGAACTGCAGGCGTACACCACCAAGCTGGGCTAATTCTTGTGTTTTTTTGTAGAAACCAGGTCTCACTTTGTTGCATAGGCTGGTCTTAAACTCCTAAGCTCTGACAGCCTGCCCACCCTGGCCTCCCAAAGTGTGGGATTACGGACCACAGCCACTATGCCCAGCCGAGAGAATTTTAAAACCACTAAGGAAATAGTGTCATTGTTATGAATCGGAGACGCAATGTGCTATTTCATGTAGTGGTTCCTGCCATTTTGCTTGCAAAATTGGCTTCAATTATCTTGAATTATATGAACTGTCAGAAAAGCCCTACCACAAATGATGGTAATGAAAAGATATCCCTCAGCAGACAGGGAATGGGACTGATGCATCTGAGATGCAATTTTTGTAGCTGTTTGTAAAAACCTTATAATTTAATTCACTGGTGAGAGCACAGTGGCCTTCATAAACTGGAAAACAGAAAAATCGAAGTTGTTCTCAGACCCTCCTGGAATCTTAAAGTTCAGGGTGCACCTGGCAGAGGAGAGCCACAGAAAGACACGGAAGGGAGGGCTAAGACGAGGCCGAGATAAACCAAGCAGGACTGTTCCAGTTTGTTCTTTCTTATTTTGTTCTTAAGAAACCTTGCTGAATGTAGCTGGCTTCAGATCTTCCTGTTTTGTTTTTTAAAAAAGGCAATAGGCCAGGCGCAGTGGCTCAAGCCTGTAATCCCAGCACTTTGGGAGGCCGAGGCTGGTGGATCACGAGGTCAAGAGATCGAGACCATCCTGGTCAACATGGCAAAACCCTGTCTCTACTAAAAATACAAAAAATTAGCTGGGCATGGTGGCGCATGCCTGTAATCCCAGCTACTCAGGAGGCTGAGGCAGGAGAATTGCCTGAACCCAGGAGGCAGAGGTTGCGGTGAGCCGAGATCGCACCATTGTACTCCAGCCTGGGTAACAAGAGCGTCTCAAAAAAAACCTCTGTCTCATAAAAAAAAAAAAAAGAAAAAAAAGGCAATGAAATGAAAAACCTGACTTGTCCTCTGCCCTTCCTCAGCCCTCCCACCCCTCCCTGCCCCAGGTGAGCACTCCTTGGGGTGCCTGGTGGAGAGGAGCTGGGTGGCCTCAGGTCAACAACTATCAAAGAACTCAGGCCCTCAGTTGAGCAGCCTGTGGGGAACTGGGTCCAGCCACCAGCCATGTACGCGAGCTTGGATGCAGAGGCTCTGGGGGAGCTTTCAGATGAGACTGCAGCCCTGGCTGACACTGCACAGTATCTCATGAGAACGTGAGCTGGCTCCTCCTGGGTGGGATGTGCTGTGTTTTGAGGGGATGCCCAGTGCTGCACTGACTAGCTGTAACCCTGGGGACACTTCAGGCCTGGCCACGGCCTGGGACCCCTTCAAGGTGCCCCTCCAGCATAGGTACTGGACAGGGCGCCCACCCCCAGCCTCTGCCAGCCTTTACCCAGGAGGCACCTCCCTTCTTGCTGCACTGTGGCCTGCCCAGGTACCAGGCACTTGGACATCTAGGGGCTGTGGCCATTGCTGGGATGAGGTCTGAACTCCAGGTAGAGACCTCTTTCCCAAGACTGCCCTTCCTGGAGCTCCTCCCTGAGCCCTGGGACCTCCCAGAGTCCTCTTTTTTTTTTTTTTTTTAGGGAAAAAGAGAAAAAGAAGGGGAAAAAAAGAAAAAGAGGGAAAAAGGAATATTACTTCATTCCTAAAATGGGTTTCAATAATGGCCGATCAATATTTTGAGTGTTTAAAGTGGTTAATGCATATTTTATGTGTTTAAAATGGAGACCTCTATTGTGTTTATTTGTTCTGGCTCTGAGTTCAAGTCCTGGATATCGTTATCAATTTGTTGTCTCGTTGAATCTAAATCTCATTATGTGTCTTATGTATCTGGGTGTTAAGATCTCTTATTGTTACATTAATCCTTTTACCCTTGCATCCTTGTAGCTTTGAAATCTATTTTATTAAGTGTGAGAATTGCAACTCCTGCTTTTTATTTATTTATTTTTGCTCTCCATTTGGTTGGTGAGTTTTTTTCCATCCCCTTGTTTTGAGTCTTTGTATATCTTCAGATATATCGTTAGATTTTGTGGATAATGTATATTTTGTGTGTTTAACATGGAGAGCTCTATTGAGTTTATTTGTTCTGGATCTTAGTTCCAGTCCCGGGTATCGTTATCAATTTGTTGTCTCGTTGAATCTAAATCTCATTATGGGTCTTATGTAACTGGGTGTTAAGATCTCTTATTATTACATTAATCCTTTTACCCTTGTATCCTTGTAGCTTTGAAATCTATTTTGTCAAATGTGAAAATTGCAACTCCTGCTTCTTATTTATTTATTTTTGCTCTCCTCCCAGAGTCCTCTTCACTTGTGTGGCTCTTCTCGCACAGGTTAGAAACTTCTAGTTCAGCTTCCCTGGCTGAGCCCTGCCTGTTTCTCTCCTGAATGCCCAGAGACTTGGGGGACCCATGGCGCCCCTCCTCTGCCCACCCCTTCCCCGCCTGCCCATGAGGCTCGGTCATGCAGCAGCTGTAGGGCTTTTCACCTGGCCCTTACCTGTGGGATCTCCGCCTCATCCTCAGCTCTCCTTGCAGATTGACCACAAAGCAGTCACTCAGAGTCCCCTCTGGGATGGCTTCAGAGCTTCACCAGCCTCCTTTCCCCACCCTGCAAACCTTCAAAGCCAGAGCCCACACCTTGCACATGCTAGTCCCAACAGAGAAAAATGTGACCCCATTTGTGTCTCACCCCAGACACTCGGGAGCTCCAGTCCTCTTGCCTCTCCACAGACTGGAAGCTTCTCAAGGGGGCTGACATGCCCACCTTCCCAGCGACCACCTGCCCCGCAGACTCTGATTTCAACCCTATTCTGTCTACATGGCCCCTTTCCGGCCCATCGCCCCTAGGCCCCTGAATGGCCCCCAGCAGAATCCCTGAGCTCCATGATTCTGCACTGCCCAGGCCTTCCCTCCAGAGCCACCCTCGCCCTTCCCTCCCACCCTGCAATAGAAGGCCAAGCTGCCTTGGGGGCCTCTTCATAGTGTGCAGGCTCCCCAAACCTTGGCCTTCCCTCCCTCGTGGCCACTCCTCCTCCCTTCCCCCTCACACAGGTGCTCCTTCCGCTTTCCCTCATGGCCACTGATCCTCCTCCCTCCTCAATCCTTACATGCCCGCTCTTCCATCCATCCTCCACATCTGCACATCACACACATGACATTCACAAACATGCATACATCCACATCGACAAATCACACCCATAACATTCACACACACATTCATCTACACATGTGCAAGTCACACATTCACACACATCCACAGATACACAAGTCACATTCACACACATGCCCATACAATAACCCCCACATGCAACATTCACACACACATCCAAACATGCACAACAGCCACACACGTTCACACATGCACACACATCACACACACTACATCCACTCATGCACATCAGCCACACATAGAAAATGTTCACACATGTACCGTCACACACATTCACAAACGTCACATGCAGCATTCACACATGCACAGCAGTCACATTCACATCCACATACATGTTTATACACATCTGCACACGTCACACAAATCAACATTCGCACGTGCACATTCATACACATCCACACACATCACATACATTCACATCCACACACATCACATACATTCACACATAAACGTTTGCATTCATACACACCAGATTCCCACTCAACTCACACTTCCTTCCACATTCCCATACACATTTGCACTCACACATTCCCAGTGACACCCTCATACACATTCCCACACTGACACATGTCCTTGCACACATTTGCACACTCACACATTCCCAGTGACACCCTCATACACATTCCCACAGTGACCCATGTGTCCTTGCACACATTTGCACACTCACACATTCCCAGTGACACCCTCATACACATTCCCACAGACACGTGTCCTTGCACACATTTGCACACTCACACATTCCCAGTGACACCCTCATACACATTCCCAGTGACCCATGTGTCCTTGCACACATTTGCACACTCACACATTCCCAGTGACACCCTCATACATTCCCACACTGACAAGTGTCCTTGCACACATTCGCACACTCACATCATACATGGACACACATTTCCATGCTCACTCACATGCATTTGCACACACTGACACACATCCTCAAACACACCCGCACACTCGGGGGCTTCCTGGCTGCAGCTGTGTCCAAGGTCACTGTTCACGTTGCTCGGTGCTGACTCGGGTGGTGCCCACCTCCAATTCTCTAGCTCCAGCCCTGTCCTGCCGCAGCCCCCACTACCCTCCCACTGTCCCGGGACCTCTCACCTGCCCTGGACCATCCCACCCAAGGGCCTCACCCCAACTCCAGCTGCCGTTCCCCAGGCAGAGCCACCCCAAGACCTCCCAGCTCAGCCCCCTCCCCACCGTCCCTCAAGCCTCTCCCCGTTTCCCACCCTCCTGATGGCTGGTCCCCTTCCACCTGCTGCCTATTCCTTGGTTCCCTTTTCCTGGAGACTCTTCAATGTTTTCTACGTTCTGTCGTCCTTAAAAAACCCCAAAAACCCAACCTATGGAAAAGTCAAAAAGAGTAATTCAATGAATACCCTGTCTACATTTTCCAGTATTTATCACTAGCTGCTTAGAGATCATCATTCAAAACACTCCAGCAGTACTCCCACGGTGGCCTGCAGAACCCCGGGGTCCCCAGGACCCCATTTCAGGGGGTCTCCAAGATCAAAATCATCTCATTCCAAGATGTGATTTGCCTTCTTCAGTGTTGACATCTGCACGGAGGGTTCAAAAGAAACGCTGGATAAGGCTACTAGCACCTCGCCAAGAACTGTCCCGGCCTGGTCACCTTTACATTCTTCACTGCTATGCAGTCAGAAAAAGGAAAAAAGCCAATTTCACTTCACAATGTCCTCAATGCAGGAAAAATGAGTCAATTTTGACAGCACATGTTCTGTGTGATGTAAAGGATTTGTTGTGTACAGCTGTCTCCAGGAAAAGCATGTCTCTGGCTGATTATGTGAAAAGTGTATCCAGTCGCTTTTTCAGAAACTTCGTTTTCATTTGAAATGATTGACAAGCTACGTGATTAAGCCTTGCATGTTTGGAAGATGTGATTAAAAAAAAAAAAAAAACCAGGTGGGTGCAGTGGCTCAAGCCTGTAATCCCCAGCACTTTAGGAGGCCAAGGTGGGAGGATTGTTTGAGACAGCCTGGGTAAAATAGTAAGACCCCCATCTCAAAAAAAAAAGAAAAAAAACTTAGCCGGGCATGGTGGTACATGACTGTAATCCCAGCTACCTGTGAGGCTAAGAGGATCCCTGGAGCCCAAGTGGTCAAGGCTGCAAGGAGCCACAATCGGACCCCCGCACTCCAGCTTGTGTGACAGAGTGACATCCTGTCTCCATTTACAAAATTTAAAAATTACCAAGTGAGCCTTCTACTTCAAGGAAAACTGACTGTATTTTCTGCCCAACGATAAAACTTGAGTTTTTCAGCAACAATCAGAATGTTGTAAAACTTGTATCCAGTACCACAAGCTTGACAACTTCCAACTTTTGACTTTCATGATTGTTGATCAATATTTTAATATTAATGAAGTTTCAATATTTGAAAGATTTGCAGAACTCAGTTAAAAGGTATTTCCCAAGTAACTAATGCATAAAGTTACAAAATCATGCATGGGTTAAAGGTCCACTCTAGGTGAAAGATAGATGAACTCCACTGTAACTGAAGACAAGTTCACTGATACGGATCCTGATTCAACACTGGAACAAGCCTTTAAGAAACTACTGTCACCGGATGGAAGGTCTTGACAGTGCATTGTCCAGGTTCTTGGTGCAGTTGAACAAAGAACTGAACAAAACACACGAAGCAACAAAAGAATGAAACAACAAAAGATGCATCAAAAGTGCAGATTGACTGTAGCAAAACTACACTCCACAGAGTGGGAGTCAACTGGAGCCAGGCTAGAGTCCTCCTGTTTTAGTGAGCTAAAAGAATTTGATGCCGGGCGCGATGGCTCATGCCTGTAATCCCAGCACTTTGGGAGGCCAAGGCGGATGGATCATGAGGTCAAGAGATCAAGACCATCCTGGTCAACAAGGTGAAACCCCGTCTCTACTAAAAATACAAAAATTAGCTAGGCATGGTGGCACGTGCCTGTAATCCCAGCTACTCGGGAGGCTGAGGCAGGAGAATTGCCTGAACCCAGGAGTCAGAGGTTGTGGGGAGCGGAGATCGCGCCATTGCACTCCAGCCTGGGTAACAAGAGCGAAACTCCGTCTCAAAAAATAATAATAAATAATAATAATAATAAAAAATTTGGTAATACCCCTAGGTGCCCTTTAAAGGCCTCCAATTGGCTGCGACCAGAGGCTGGAGACTGTTTGGTTAACACAGGAAGGAGGCTGTGGCCTGAGTGCTGCCTAATCTTGCCCAGAACTGGCTGCACCTGCTGTTCTTTTGCTTCTGCCTTAGCCCTTGGTTACCCTAACTTCCTATTCTCCTGCCCCACAACCGCTACAGAGTTGGGTGGTGGTGTCAGGTACTCACAATTAACTGCAAAGATGATTCAAATATCCCCTTTTCCAATTACCTATCTGTGTAAGGCCAGATTTTCTCCGCATACTTCAACCAAAAATGTATTTAGGTCGTCTCTGAACAATGTTCTATAGTTTTCGGTGTAGACATGCTGAACATCTTTTGTTAAGATATTTTCCCGCCGGGCGCAGTGGCTCACGCCTGTAATCCAAGCACTTTGGAGGCCAAGGCAGGCGATCACCTGAGGCTGGGAGTTCAAGACCAGCCTGACCAACATGGTGAAACCCTGTCTTAAAAAAAACATTTAAAAAAAAAAAGGTATTTTCCTAGGTATTCCATGGTTTGGGTGTCACTGTAAATGGGCTTTATTTCATTTTCCAATTGTTTCTACTAGTACAAAAGAATGCATGCAGGGAAAGGATCTTCAGGCCAAAAAGACTAAGACTCAGTGAGCTAGTCTTTCAGTATAAACGTCAATTCTGGTGAACACAGAAAAACGTAAGCTTATTCTCAATGTTAAAATGACATGTGTGTGTGTATACATATATATATATATAGAGAGAG
Organism: Callithrix jacchus; assembly: GCF_049354715.1. Classification (NCBI taxonomy): domain Eukaryota; kingdom Metazoa; phylum Chordata; class Mammalia; order Primates; family Cebidae; genus Callithrix; species Callithrix jacchus. Next base: position 26,445,681 of record NC_133502.1, read on the forward strand.
AGAGAGACAGAGAGAGAGAGATGGAGTCTTGCTCTGTCCCCAGGCTGGAATGCAATGGTGCAATCTCAGCTCACTGGAACCCCCACCTCCCAAGTTCAAGCAATTCTCCTGCTTCAGCCTCCTGAGTGCTGGGACTACAGGCACGTGCCATCACGCCCGGCTAATTTTTGTATTTTAGTAGAGACGGGTTTCACCACGTTGGCCAGGATGGTCTCGATCTCCTGACCTTGTGATCTGTCTGCCTCAGTCTCCCAAAGTGCTGGGATTATAGGTGTGAGCCACTGCGCCTGGCTGACAACTGTATTTTCTAATTAATACAGCATTTTTTCTTCAAGTCCTAAAACCAAAAACAACTTGTCTCAAAGAAATACAGAACAGGCCGGGCGGGGTGGCTCAAGAAATACAGAACAGGCTGGGCACGGTGGCTCAAGCCTATAATCCCAGCACTTTGGGAGGCCAAGGCATTGGATCAAGAGGTCAAGGGATCGAGACCATCGTGGTCAACATGGTGAAACCCTGTCTCTACTAAAAATACAAAAAATTAGCTGGGCATGGTGGCACGTGCCTGTAATCCCAGCTACTCAGGAGGCTGAGGCAGGAGAATTGCCTGAACCCAGGAGGCAGAGGTTGTGGTGAGCCGCAATCGCGCCATTGCACTCCAGCCTGGGCAACAAGAGCGAAACTCCGTCTCAAAAAAAAAAGAAATACAGAACAGACAAACGAATGCACCTTCACACATCCACCACTCAGCTCCAACATCAGCTCACACCAACTGTGTGTGATCCGTCTCCACTCGTCAGGGAGTGTGGGCCCACTCACATTTTTATATTTCGATGCAAATTCCAGGCATGGTATTGATTCCATCATCACAACTTCCTTATATATCTCTAAATAAGAACTGAGTATATTGGTGTAAATGACTCTAAACCAGAATATGTCAAACTGCTTCCATCCTCCGCTGAAGCATCAATATTGCCCTCCTGTAGGTTCTATGCAATATTTTTGTTCCTAAGCAGTCACATTCTGTCCAAAAATTTAAGACTAATCAAAAGTATGTTTAGTGTATTTTCAGAGATTCACTTAACGTTTTTCAGCAAATATTAACTCGCTCTAGAGTATCTGGAATATCTTAGAAAACAGCCCAAACAGGATGCCATCAAGTTTCATGTCTTAAAACCTCAGCAGTGTGGGTGGCTTCTTGGATCAGTCTGAGGCCAAATCTCAGTTCTAAGCTTGATTACTACTGTCCGCCATACCATGGGCAGTGGCCTGGACAGCACTATGCCTTCTCTTCCTGTTCTCAGTGTAATTTTTGCAAAACTTCCAAAGCTTAATGCTCCCTCATCATGGTCTATTAAGTTTTTACAAGAACATGCAAGAATATTGAATGTTTTAAACAACATACGTAGGCATGCCAGAATGGCTATTTTGGTGCTATTTAAAACTGTAATTTTCTTAAAAGGCCTAATTAACATTTGCTAAAACCAAAGAAGTTTACAACATTATGGTTGCTGTCTTTCATGAAAATCAGCACTCAGGCACAATACTGAACTGGCATGCAATTCATCCTTCCTCCACGGAGATTCGGCACTAACAGTGCCATAAAACTAGAGGAGAAACTCGAAAGTGGAAAAAACACCATATGAAGAGTGTCAGCAGAGTCCAGTAAAATCTTACAAGCAAAATGAAAACACAGCAGTCAACTTCGCCTCCCTTCCCATTCCTTCCACTGATATCCACCACCCCCGGCTGACCCCTCAAGCCCCAAGAGAAACCCCAGGGACAAACTGAGTGTGAGAGTTTTTTATTCCATTTGTGAAGGACAGTTTTAAAACAAAATGTTATTAACACTCTTAGAACACTGGTTTGTTCATTTGATATTTTCTCTATCTGCACCAATTTTTATTACAAAAATCAACAAAGTAAAAATTCATTACAATATTTGCACAGTATAACCACTAGTTGCCTAGACAAAAGCTAACTTCTACAAAATCAAAAACTTAATGCAGTTTTAGTAAGAGAGTCAAAATTCTCTCGGTTAACTGGATATATAGAGTGGTATATATCTTAGAGCAGAAAACCCCAGAAAACAAAACAAGGAAAAAAGAAAATATGTCAAAAGTCAGTTAAATATTTTGGCCTGACAATTCCTACAAATAGTAACTTCCACTAAATACAAAGGAATCTATTCTGTGTGGTAACAGTTCCAGAACCAAGCAGGAGATGTGGAATAAAACAGGAAATCAGAACGCAGCCCCAGGTGGGGACTGTCTTCCATGCAGCCCAAGGCAGTGATCTCATCATTGAAGGAGAGTCCACTGTGTCTACAACTAAAACCTTCCACCACATGGCGATCTGCAAAGCTTAATGGAAAAGACAAATGTTCTTCTGTGCAGAAATCACTGCGGAAATCTTTGTAAGGCTGTACCTTGCATAGGGAAATAGCTGTGTTCTGCCAAACTCTACAGAAAACAGGAGAACCAAGCTTTTTAAAATGATGCCCATGTACAGAGAGAGAAATTACCAGGCACCTCATTTTCCACTCCAATTTATCTTGATCATATAATTTAATCTTTTAACAAAAGGGAAAACAGCAATATTTGGTGACAGTATTAAAAAGACAATGTTGAGACTGGCATCAGAAAAACTCCAAAAGTGCATCTTACAAAAAGGACACCTCACTGTCGAAACAGCTACGCGCTCAGTAAGCCCTACTCATGCACAAACAAGTACTCGCTGGGAGCCCGTCGAAGTTAACTTTTTCAGAAAGTTAAAGTATAAAAAAACGGTACAAATTGTGACATTCGTTCAAGTTGCTGCTACATCAGGATTCTGAGCAGGCTACCAGGAAGGACTCCTGCATTTCCGAGAGCCCGGCAGCATCTCTAGGAGCCGTGGTACAGGTGCATGGCGCCCAGCACAGCACTGTCGTACCGCTCCTGCACCTTCACGGAATTGGAATGCTCGACCACACTGTTCAGCTCTGGGAGGCTTTCAGCAGTGTCCCCAAACCCGTGGTAGTGTCCGTAGTACAGGTTATCCCCAATGTCTTCCACCCAGGAAGGCCTACTGGCTATGCAGCTACTTGGACTCCCATTCAGGTGCAGAGAACCACACAACTCAGGATTAGCTCTCACGGTCTCCTCCGGCTCCTCATTCCCACTAACGCAGACAGAACCCTGGCTACGCAGAAACAGCTGTCCTGGGGCTAATCCACTGCTAATTCCGTTAGCTCCTGTCAAGCACTGGCCATTCCTGCTTTCCATCCCACTGAGCAGGGTCGTGGAGGGGAAGTCCAAATGTCCACTGATGACACATCCATTTGTCAATGTATTCGATACGGAGCTAGTGTTTTTCATATCTGCATTAAGAAATACACCTGTCACCAAAATTCAGAACCAATGAGGCAGGAGAAACTATAAAATGCTTCATTGCCATTACCAGTTTAAAGAACTTAGTTTCTTTTGTTTTCCTTTTAAACCAGTTCTTTTTTCAAAGTAAAATCAACGTGCATAGGTAGACTTAAAATTGAAATGTTAACAGCACTGTTCGCCTGGTAAGAGGAAAACTGGATGCGTGTCAGCAGCACCAGCGGCTAACCTGAAAAACGTAAGCTGACAAATACACTGCATGAAAAATACCACCACGGTCCCGAAGAGCCGTCAACAAAGTGCTCTCATTTTAATATTTTGAGAGCAGCTTTTTAAAATCGCCCCTAAAAAGATCCATCAGAACTGAATGTAGAGTGTTCTACGAAGGGTTCCAATAGAACACAAACTTCTCTAGTTCTCAAGCAAAAAGGGGAAAAAAGGTAAATCAAGTGGTGAATTAAGGAAGTTCTTTGAACTAGATATGACAGCATCATATAAGGTTTTTAAACCTCTCTCCTCATAAATCAGGTAAGGACTCCTGACCCTCCCGAGTCTCAAATCAGGACTGTTAAAAGAAACCACTTTTTTTTTCTTCAGTAGCACAGAAATCTACCTAGTACTTCTGCAAAATGCCACGAGAGCACTGGCAGAATACAGAGAAAGCGGCGACTAGAGCCAGGAACTGTGACTGCCAACAGTCCTCACGCACGCAGCCTGGGCCAACAGCACAACACGGAGTCGCTTCTTCTCAGTCCAGCAATTAAAATGACCATGGCAGCCAGGGTTTCATTTATTAGGTTACTTTCAAAAACCATCTCTGCTGGAAAAAATGTTGATAGTTTAATCTGCATATACAGACATCCATTAGGAGGGAGATGTCTTACGGGACAGAAAGTCCATTACGGAACATCTGGGCACATCAGGACAGGCAACAACAAGTTACTCTTCTGTATACTGCAACCTGAGAAGCAGTAACGTTCATATTCACAGGAATTCACATAACAGATAAGGGGTGACCTGAAATTATCTCTTGCTATACTAGTTTTTATCTCAATGTTCTTCGCTACCAAAGCAAAGCATGATATGAAATGTAGAAGAGCTCAGTTCTAATAACTTTTAGAATAAGGAGGCAGTTGCAATACATCTGATTACCCTAACGTGTCACACACCATGTGACTCTTCCCATGGAGGCCTCCCCTTCCATCTCACCTCCTGGATGCCTCCAACAGAGGTTTCTGTTATGCCCTGCAAGTCTTCCTGCCAAGGAAAGATCAGGCTTGTTCAGTGAATGAAAACATTATCTAAATATTCCATTCATTGTCAATTTCTTGGATATTTAAGCGACATAGTTTAATAATTGCTATAAGTTCTTCAAAGGACAATAGATTCATTTTTCCAAATTAAACCATAGCTTTTCTATTTGGTTAAAATCTAAGATTAGAAAATAAGTGTTTCAATGACAAAACAGAAATAAACAAGCTGCTCCCAGCTGGCCAAAACCCGCTTTCCTGGTCACCAGCTGCCTGGCCAGCCCTCGGAACCCACCAACATCCAAACACCACACTGGGGATGAGGTTTCAGGCAAGATCCTCCCTCCCTTCCAGCCAACTCCATAAAGATCAGGATTTAAGCAAGTACCTTCCTGCCTGAGTCCCTTCCCGGGGTAGGGACACTTGATTCTCCCGAGTCTCAAACTAGGGGCATTTAAAATACAAAGATGTCTGTACACAGTTGTTCAAAAATGTAAAATTCTTGAAGATAATTTTGGCAGAACAAAACTTCGAGTTACTCAGAAGTGTTTAAAGGAGAGCAGCCTGTCTTTCGGTCTGATTCTCAAAGGACTGTGGAGGAAGCTCCCTCAAGCTTCCAGTAGACGTGGAGTGCCATGTCCCACGAGGAAACCCTCATGTGATCTCTAGTGATTTAACACATTGTTTATTGGTCAGAGTGTCATAAATCAAATGATAGGAAACATGGGCTGTATGTACTTGACATCTGGTATACGAGATGGGCTGGGTTTTTTAAAAGTATGTTCCAGCTTGGATCGAGTTTAACAAGGAACTAATGTCTGAGGAATAAAGGTTGGCCACTTCTGCCTACTCAAAAGCAGGGAGCAAGGTCTTTTTCAAAAAACACAGGATTTGAGTTTTGTTATGGATCTTTAGCTAAGGTCAAACAGCCCCTGACTACAGAAAATCTATTATTTTAAATATGCTAACTGATCAGAATTTCCCGACTGAGAAAAAGGTGACCCCAGCAATCTGTGGCTTCTAGAAAGATGAACACGTTTTGAGTTATTTTTTCATGTGGGCTTGGGAAACAAAATACATACTTTTTTTTTTCATCCCCAGTGAAGAATTTTGCATAAAGACATAATAAATTAAAAAAAAATCTATTCCTAAATATATTAACATGTTAACAAAATGGAGAAAAATGTTTTAGTCACTTAAATAAAAGAACATCAGAAAAAAGCAACAGCTAAATAGACAAATCATTTTAGTTATTCTAAATGCTATAAGAACTGAGCTGCTTCTATCTTTTAAAAGTTGGAAATAGGAGTCCTGTTTTAATACACTAAAAACATTAATGTCGAGAATGTGTGTTGTGAACACAGTGTTTACCATGTTCACAGACTCAGAATGAAGGCCACGGAAACCAAAGCGACCAAGTCCTGTGTAAAGGATTCCATGCTGGGTGACCGGGCTGAGTCTGAACCACACTGCCTAGTTCTCAACGTTTACTGCTAGTCGTCCTCTTTGCAGTATATTGCTTTGAAAATATTAACCATAGCATGCTCGGTATATTCACCCAAAGGCCGTATGTCAGAAAATTAAAAATGCAAACCTCATTAAAAATAAGCAAGGCACATTAAGCAACAGCTTCAAATCAGAATAGAAAGATTGCACTTACATTTTTCGTGTCCATAGAATATACCCAAAACACTAATCCTTCTATCTACAAACTTAACCAAGATATGTAAATTATAGTATGACATTTTAAAAAAGACACTGAACCACACAGTGCAAAACGTCTGAGAGAAACTGGTGTCAGAAATAATACGCATACTGATTCTTGCAACGACAGGGGGTCTGCATTGCTGACACAGTATATATTTCTATTTCTTTTGGTCCAACAGAACCACTCTCCTGCTGTTTGGTGTCTTCGACCATTGGATTGTTGTTGCAGCTAACAGGAAACTGTCCACTCCCACCTGTTACAACAGCAAACTCCCTATCAACGTGCATTTTGTCAGCATCGTCTTCTGTGTCGCCATTCATGAGTGGCACGGCAGAATCCAAGCTTGGAGCTGTACAGAAAAAAAAGACGATTTCAGATTCCTTTGTCTGTAATGAGATAGCTGCTGGGTCATAACAGTTTACATTCCTCTGTGTGAGCACTGAACACTCTAAAACAGTCACATTAAAAAAAATTGACAGGTCACAATGAGCTTAGCACATGACTGAAAACTTCCATAATAAAAAAATTCCCTGACATGTGCAGAGTTTGAAGTCATGGAATTTCAGATACCTATTATAGATTTACTTGATGGCAAAAATTCTAATTTTTTGGCCACTGAGAGGACATAAAGTAGTTATATAACCTGGAAACAATTCTAAACTCTGTTTTCAAATTCAGCATGTTTTTTGAAAAAAAAAAAATACTAAGACAATTTTAAATCCACATACAATTAAAACAATTCTGATTTTTTTTTTTTAATTCACTATTTCCAGGATTCCATGTTTGGATCCCCTTCCACGAACACTCTAGTGGAAGCCATCTTTCTCTCTCCTGGATTTTCCCTCTTGGGTCCCCTTTCACACTCTCGTGGAAGCCTGTCTTCCCCTCCTAAATTCCATCTCTCTCTATTCCCTTCCACTCAGTGTAGAAGCTGCTTTTCTCTCCTAGATTCCATCTTTCTGGATTATCTCACTCAGTGTGAGAGTCAACCGTTCCTTTCTCTCTCCTTCTCCTGTTTCTTTCTCTCTGTAAATAAATCACTTTCTACAAACAAACAAAAATTTCACTATTTCCATTAACAAAAAATAAGGTAAAGGCTGAGATTCAAGACTAATCCGTCAGCACTGTCCCAGAGTGATATTTGACCTGAGCACCAAATTATGGAAAATTATCACATCAAAATACAGAAAACATTAGAAACGGGAAGCTAAAGCTACCCAGGCACTTCACTTACAAGATTACCCTTCTCTGCACTGCGATGTGAACGGCCCATGTCATACACACCACACAAGAACCTCCACTTCTGATTCCTAGCAAGACTCACTTCTTACAAGCGGCTCCACCTGTCTGAACAGCTTCTAGTGTTTAAGAATCTTTTTACAAAAACGGATTTGAACAATCACAGTTACACTTTGCTTTATTCATTTGCCATGGCATGTCATATCGGTTAATGTAGAAATGAGCTTTACTCTGTCATACGGCTGGTCACAATTCACCTAACCAAATTCCCTGCAGCTGTCTGGGCTACTTCAGTTTTCTTTCCTATCATGAATGTCACAATTAACATACTCATAAATACATCTTTGTGTGTATTTCTGGTTAACTCAGATACTTAGAATTATTTCTGGGCCAAAGAATACACACCACGAATAGCAACTTCCAGTGCTAAATACCTCTTTCATAGAAACATTTAAAAAGAGGGAGAATGGAACTTTGCAGCTTGAATTAGCTCTAATTTTAGAGGCACACGAGTCATTTTTGATTATACTGTATATACTAGTTCTGGATTATTCTACAAAGATGCTAATGTACAGAATGAGAAACCTGATTTCTAAATTAGTATGTGGGAGAGAAACAAAACAGTGTGATTCGTGTAGTTTGGAGGGGGTAGGGAGGTACTCAGAAGTCTGAACAGGTAGGATGCCAAAAGCATTCTTCAAATACAGGTCCTTTAAAACCACAGGCATTAAACGGTGGGTTTTAGTCTTATCTAGTTAAAGCTTTAAGAAATCTTCCACAGGCCAGGCTTCACTTTTACTGTGACTCAGGCACACACTTTTAAGAAATCAGTGGCAAGCAGGACATCTTTTGGAGAAAAAAAAAGGGTGGGGAGGGGTTGGTGGAAGAGCAGATCCCCACAGCGTGCTGGGTGTCAGAGTCCTCCCAACGCCAGGAGCCCTTTACGGCATGCAGACGGAAGCTGCAGTCAAGAGCAGGTCAGTGTTCGCTCCTCCCACGGGCTGCCATCCTGCAAAGCCAACCATGAACACGGTTTGTACCAAAAGATGGACTTTATGGGAATACAGTGCAGACAGCTTAAAACACCTACACAGTCAACTGGCATTCAGATGCCAGTGTTCCCCGATAAAGCGGCAAAAGAGGTTACTGCAATTTCACACCTCCAACAAGGTTAGAAAACCTCAAAGGAGAAGAGCTTCACAAAAGCTGGGTTATTTGCCTTCTCTTTCACTAGGCCCAGTGCCTAGACTAGTTCTATTAACAGATGAAGCCCACTCACTAGCCAGAAGAAATAAAAACACAAGGTAAACAAAAACAAATGATTCGTACCTGGTCTAGCCTGTAAAACAACCTGAGGAATCACGGCCATCCAGGAAGGCCTGGCAATGGGAGGTGCAGGGACGCGGGCCCTGAGGGCAGAGGCACCACTAGGGGGCTGGAAGAGCCGCGGCAAGGTCAGCCCAGGAAGAGGAAGTGGGCAAAGCACTATCTCCCAGCAGCAATTAATCCTGTTAACTAGAAGCCTCGCAGTGACCAGGAGCCTCTCAGAAACGGCTCCATTTAGTAGATGCATCTTTTGTTAATGCAGATAGTTTCTCTAAGAAAGCATGGTCACAATGAAAGGCTTCCTTCCATATTTTACCAATCAAGATTCCATTGTGGGAATCATGACATCACACATCCTAGAATTACATTCCTTCTCCTTAGATAAAGCCCCTCTATACAGTGTAGTTCCCACAACCAGCTGTCCCAGAGCCTTGGGTAATGCTGTTTACCTAAGTGCCTTCTTCATTTCTTCATTCCTACTGTAAGTTCTCAATTGGCCGGTGGAGGCATTAAGCCTGCAATTGTTTCTCTTTAAATTGTTTAAAGCCATGAAATTAAAATTGGCCTCTCAAAATTTTATGGATTTGGAACTGTTTCCTCCCACACACCTGTTCCCACTGCTGAAGGCATCATTTAAATGCTACACCTTGCATTTGAGAAAGGTGGCCTGTACAGACATTTCAGAAAAAGTATCTCCTAAGATCGTCAGTTTTTACTGTTTGTGAAAGGAAGCACTATCTTTTCCTATCGACTCTTAAACAATGATTGAAGGCTTCTGAAAATGTCAGTATGACCACTTTTTACAAAGGGTCCTTACCTACTGACTGCAAAAGCAGGTGTCTGTTGGGAAGACAGGCTTCTAGTACACCTAAGACACAACGTTCAGGGTGGAAAACTACCTAGCTCAAAACCTCCAGCCTCACTGCTAAGAGATACAGCCACACCCAACTGTGGTCACTGCCTGCCCTCCTAAGCGAGAACTGGCCAGCAGAGCACGGCTGACTGAGAAACCTGCATTCCTGCCCCTGGGGGACACAGGGAGATGCTCCACTTTGGGCTGACACTCAGGGCAACTAAACGGTTTGCATTTGTATTTTCATCTGAAATTTGGGGGTTGCACAAAACCCCTAAAGGCAGTTCCCAGTAACTGTAACTATATGAGCTATTCAGGATCAAACAGCTTGGAACCATGAAAAAAAAATCTTAGTTTCAAGAAGGTCTGCAGCGTTACAGAAGGAATGCAACTGGACACCAAGGTGGTGCCACAACAAAGGCTTGTGGGAGTGCTGACCAGGTGGGAGTTAAGACATGCTGGTGCACAGCTCATACTGAAGCACAAGAGGACTTTAATTGCCAGGCACACCTGCAGATACATCTGGGGCTTAGGAAAAATGCCTGATCATAGCTTTAATCTTCACAGCTTAAAAAATAAAAATAAAAAAGGCACTCTAAGCAGTCATGTATTTTAAGATACAGGCGCTCTAATTAGTTAACAGGACATTACTACCAAGACCTGAGCCATACTGGTTATATTCCCTAAGACTAAATAAAGCAGGAGACATTTTACAAGTCAAAAACTGCCAGTTTCACACAACACATTTAAGTGAAGCTTGGGATTGTGACCTACATTAGTAATCTACCTTTTACCGTGCCTCTGGGTGCTGTAAGGGGATCAGGTGTTGATCCAGGGCCCTCCGGCCTGTGGCCTTTTCACTGAACTGAGCGCATCCCGCTGTTGCTTTCACTGGGGAAGCCTCAATGTCCTCTCATTAAAGGGAAGACGCTCTGCCTTCATGATTTCCCACCAGCCATTCCCTACAACTGTTCTTTATTCTGCTGTAGAGCACATTTTACTCAACTTTTTTCTAATAAAGGCCCTGTTAAAACCACGTTTTTTTTTTTGTATTACAAGGCGATCTTTCGTGGGACCCGCCAGGGCCCACATTCCAGCAGAGCAGAGGGTTGGGATGACTCCAGGTAACGTGAAGCAACAAAGGACGGAGGAGGGCAGTGAGCCCTGTGGAAAGACCGGGGGTTTGGCTCCAAGAATACACAAGTGGCTTAAGTGTGCCAGTCTTGGTTTTGCTTCCCACTGCCGTGTCCACAACTGTGCTGAAGACAAATCAGGCCAATGAGGCTTGCTCAACGTAAGACTTTCAGTGGAAAATGCAGACACTGCCTGGACTGTAAGTGTAATTCAGACTGTATTTTAAGATGTTATGTCTTTAGGGATATCACAGCTCTAGGGATCAAGAAAAAGATCACTCATTTGAACAGAACTAGGTAGGTGTGTTCTGTCATTCTGGCCAAATTTTTATAAGCAAATATACTGGCAATCTGAAAAGAGTAAGGACCTCAGCAGTAAAGGTGCTATAATATATAACTAAACTAGAAGGAACTAAATCACAAATTTACTCCTGGGAGGCATTTTATTTTCTGACTCTCAAGTGTCAAGCAATTAACATTATTTAACAAACCTGTTGGTCATCTCCGCCCTCCTTTACCAAGTCTGTAAGCCTGCTCAACACCAACAGTTAAGGACAGAAGGCAAGAGATACTTTAGGTTAAATCCACTCTAGGGAAAGTGTTAACATTTTCCACCAGTAATTTTACCTTTAAAGCATCATGTTGCAGATATTTTTTTCTATAAGGTGTTTTAATATTCAATAGCATCGGAGTATGAATGCGATTCTAAGATCAATAATCTATGTGATTAGAACAAGGCTGTGTGACACCTGAGGTCTGCTGTCACTACAGCCTATTTCTAGGGCAATTGTCCCAATTATGAAATCGAAGTTATTGGGTCAGCTTTTAAACTCCCACTGTATTCCCCTGCTTCTTCCCCGTGACTCTGGAGCTCCATCCAAAACAAGTACCAATCAGCAAAACGAAGTTTTCACTCATGGAAGGGACGGGCATTCTTTTCGAACCAGGATCACTGAAAAACTTGACGAGTTTCCAAGGAGTATATATAAAAATAATTGCATTGGGTTATTTCCCAAGATTAACCAAGAACGCTAAGAAACCTGAATTGAATTTTATACAGAGTGGTACAGCAGGAGTCTCAAAGCCCATGCATCATACCATCTGAGCAAATGGCTGATAAACAGAAAACACACAAAAAAATTTAATGACTGACACTTCCTCGAACCATCTAAAAGGAAATAAATCCCACTGGGGAAAGTATTATCCCAAGGTACTTTCCATCAAAACAAACTGCTTAAGTAACTGGATTTTATTTCACTCTCCAGAGTTCATGTCCACACTTATGTCTATATTCTGATTAAACACATTTAATACAGATGCAAATAACTTTATGCAAGTTAAAAGTATTACTTCTTGTAGCATAACTTCCTTCCAAAGGAGTTAATATTCAAGAACTACAAAAGGCAGTTTTTATTGATCACCTAACATCATCTACATCAACATCGTTTCCAAAAGAAAATTACTCCAGTTTCAAATACTCAAAGTAGTTTACTAAAAGCAGAGATACTTTTTGCAGGGAAGAGTAGTTAATATTCAGACTCATGATTCCAGTTTTGTTTTGTTTTAACTTTTTACATGTTGGTCAGGATGGTCTTGACTCCCGACCTCAGGTGATCCAGTGTTTTTGCTTTTTAAATGAATTTACAGGGACATCCTTATGGGCTGACTTTGGAAACTTTCTGGAAGTAATTACTTTTACAAATTCCACACTAAAATCATCAATATTTATAACTCTTAAATACTAGGAAAACAGAACGGACTATTTTACTGGTAAGATCCAAGCTGGCATCTCTATGCAGCCAAGATATTATCCCTGGCACCTTTAACTTTTTTTTAAGAGCCAAATAAATAAATAAATAAAACCTAGCTTAAACTTTTTATATTTTTATATGTGAAGTTACTCAAAGTATTTTATGTGCATGTGTTAAATGAGAAAATAATTTATCATATTTTTATATGTGAAGTTACTCAAAGTATTTTTTAACCATGTGTTAAATAAGAATAATTTATCATATTTTTACTCTGGCATGAGAACCAAAAACCTAATAAATAACTCAGATTGAGCAAAACTTAACACACACACACTTAAACAGAAAATCAAGATGCCAGAAACTACAATCAAAACAAACTAGAGCAACATATCTTTAATTTAAAACTGAAAAACTGGTCAAATAATGAAAATAATTATGTATCTACTGAAACCAATAACAATTTCACATAGAATATCCGGGTAATTGAGAAAAAAAACCAAAACCCTGTTTTAATGATCAACAATTACTCCCAATATCTGACATACCACATTCAGTATGTAATGGTAAAAGGTGGGGCGGGGGGAGGGAAGCACCCTTCCCATAAAGAGTGTGGTGGGAGTATAGGTGAGCTGAAGATGATGAGCCTATCAATGCTCACACGAACACAAAATAAAGTAATGTAAACACACCCTTGTGACATGTGGGGCAAATCTAAGGGCTGTCAACTATGTAAAAGACTGAGCCACTAGAAGTTCCAGGGTGTTAATAGTTACAGTATACACACTGGGAAAATCAGGGAGGAGCAGCTTTCAGGTAATGTGCATCTTGGCTTAAATATTTCTACTGTGAGCATCACAGAAACATCAGTCACTTACTATGTACTTGGAAGAGTGGCTCAACCTGTCCAAGTCCTCAATGTGTTAGTTCTGCCTATTACGTTAACTCATAAAAACCCTGAATTGGATAAAACTGGTAAGTCTATATATTACTACAAAAAGTCTTTTATCACAGGAATTTTTATGGTGACAAGATTTAAACAGTTGTCAAGTACATAACATTGACATTTTATCAACTTTATAGGGAAAAAATGCTTCAACACATTTAAGGTAGAAAGCATGATGTTTCATAAAATTTAAAGTTAATTAAAACCTCTAGATTTTTAAGTGATTTACTGACAGCCAGTTTTCCTCATGCTATAACTAGTACAGTTGATTTAAAAAACAAAACAAAACAGGCAAAACTTTGTGCTTATCCTCAGCAAATCTAAACTCATATCTGGTTCATTACACTCCTACCTCTTTCCCTTTAGGTTCATTAAACATTCCTGCCAAGCTATCACATTTGTCTTCTACTAAGACTTTTGTTCTTAAACTAGAGATGAGGTCACACTGTGTCACCCAGGCTGGTCTTGAACTCCTGAGCTCAAGTAATCCTCCTGCCTCGGCCTCCCAAAGTGCTGGCATTATAGGTGTGAACCATGACACCTGGACTAAGACATCATATATATAGCTACAGATGATTTTCCTATAGGAAAGGGAGGTGTTTCCAACTTCAAGAGTGATTTGCTGACTTTGCTTATTTGCAAACTCCAAAATTACCTTTTTAAAAAAAAAAGGGCCAAGCCCAGTGGCTCATGCCTGTAATCCCAGCACTTTGGGAGGCTGAGGCAGGTGGCTCACTAAGTCAGGAGTTTGAGACCAGCCTGGCCAACATGGAGAAGTCTCTCCTCTACTAAAAACACACAATTAGCTGGGTGTGATAGCATGCAACTGTAATCCCAGCTACCTGGGAGGCTGAGGCAGGAGAATTGCTTTAACCTGGGAGGCAGACGTTGTAGTGAGCCGAAATAACACCACTGCACTCCAGCCTGGGTAAAGAGCGAGACCCCCCCCCTTTTTTTTTTTTTTTTTTAAAAAAAGGTGGAAATATACTTAACAAAAATAACTTACCTTAGGGACTTAAATCCTCAACATCAAATTATACACCAGATCTTGCAGTGATAAATGAACACATATTACCATGTGGGGTACAGAGACCACCTGAGTTTGTAAAATCACAGCACAGAAATAGTACAGAAAACATTCACCTTCCCGAATGTGAAAATGTCTTACTGCCAGACCATCAGCAATTTTTGTAAGCCCAGGAACATTTAGAACCAAATTAAAAAAAAAAAAAAAAAAAAATCAGGCACAGTGGCAGATTTTCTTTAATAGACATATTTCAAACAGATACAACAAATTAAAAAATCTAATTCACGGTAGGTAAACATAGTTGCTCAATAGGTTCTACACAGACATTCATATCTGGGCTGTATTTCCCTCACATCCCCTTTTGTTAAGTGTCCCATCTTCACAGTGGCAGTACAGGAGAAATCTCCACAGTCACCACACAATCCACCAGGCACAATTACCAAAGTGAAGGTCTCATCTCGAAGGTGCATTCAGCCATAAAAAGAAAACACATTAAGAGGGAAAAGTCAGCATGCTCTTCCCACCCACAGCGGTCTCACCTTCAGTTCTAGCTTTCTTTACTCCAAAGGCTTCCGAGTCCTCCAAGCATCTCTTTCGATTGGTTCCCACACTAGTATGATTAGGAAATACATTCTGATGACCCCCATTTAAGATGCCATTGTTATAGAAATGGTTCAGATGACAATTCTGGAGGTTCAAGAGAAACTGGGCACACTCTTGGAAACCCTGGGTTTGTGCAATGTCTGCTGCTGTCAGGCCACTGGCATTTCTCAGGCTGTACAACACAAAAACACTGAATTACACCCCATCCACGTGCTCACCTGGTCTCTGCTCCTGCTGAACTGACTAGCTATCTGAAGGTGGTATGAAAGAGTAAACAAATTCATAGCAAATCTTCATTAAAGAAGTAGTTAATCAATCTAGCTCTGTAACTAACTTCTCTTACACACATTTGATTTCTAAGCAAGATTTGGGAGATAATTTTAAAAAATAAATATGCTAAACTTTTAAAAAAGACATCTTCCTATTTAACTTCTCAAAATCATGTTTTATGTTAGTCTGAAGAATCTAAATTTATGCTAACTTCAGACTAAAACTGAATTCTATATTATCTGCACTGAATTGTAATAACCCATTCCTTTAGCGTGAATAAAATCATAACAAACAAACATGTACTGAAATTGTCCATGGCATTCATAACTGTCTTCCTAAAAGCAAAAGTAATGGCTTACCAACAAGCCAGACTTTCTGCTTACATGTGACACTGTAAGTGGAAGTTCAGGAGGATGTCCTGACATTTAAGTACCCTATCACTGCACGCTGAATACACATCCCCACCGCTCACAAGAACCAAGCTTTTACCTGGCTAATAATACTCAAAGGAAAGGTCTGGGACTTCTATAGTAGCTAAAACTCCTAGGTAAAGTAGGAGGTGATGGCAGAGTAAGTGAAAGAGCTGAATAAAATAGAGTAAGTTGAACTTGTAAACCTTTAGGACACTGAATTAAACTGAGGGATCAAAAGTAACTCCATGGTGAAGTTCCCCTGGAAGACAAGAATGTACACTGCTCTGTGAAATAAACCTGTAAAAAAGCAGACATCCTGTTAGCTGCAGGTTGATAAACAAACTGGAGAAGTACGTAACAGCAAAGACAGCACCCATACCTGTGCAGCAAGCTACACGACATCCACAGCAAAAGCATGATGAAACAAAGGCCTTATGCTGTGTCACTCATCAAATAACCAATCCAGAACCCTGATGCTTTTCTTGGAGTTACTGTTAATGGGAAAACAACAAGACCAAAAAAAACTAAAAAACAAAAAAACCAAAACAATAACAAAAAACAACCTGCATTTAAGAATGAAAACTACAGAATTAGGGACAAATAATATTATCCTATTTATAAAGACTAATAGGCCGGGTGCGGTGGCTCACGCCTGTAATCCCAGCGCTTTGGGAGGCCGAGGCAGGTGGATCACAAGGTCAAGAGATCGAGACCATCCTGGTCAACAAGGTGAAACCCCCGTCTCTACTAAAAATACAAAAATTAGCTGGGCATGGTGGTGCGTGCCTGTAATCCCAGCTACTCGGGAGGCTGAGGCAGGAGAACTGCTTGAACCCAGGAGGTGGAGCTTGCGGTGAGCCGAGATCGCGCCATTGCACTCCAGCCTGGGTAACAAGAGCAAAACTCCGTCTCAAAAAAAAAAGGACTAACAATAGCCTTGTATTTGTATTTCCAGCCATCATAAAAAGCTCTGACCTCAGAAATGAAGTGTGTGGACACTCACTAACCATGTCCCTACTTTTTAAAGCATAAGATAAACCGTATTATACATTTTGAAAGAAGATCTAAATCCTATTTCATCAGATATAAAAGAGAATTGAGAATCTCAGAAACCAACAAAATTCTTGATGAAAATACAAGGCAGCTGTGTGCAGGACTATTAGAGACTGAAGTCACTTCTGTTAGCCGCAAGACTTCATGGCTGTGAATGAATGATGAATACTTTCTAGTATTTCATCATCTTTTTATTTTGGTTATGAATTAAATGGAAAGAAAGCACCAAAGTTTGGGCAGATTGAATTACACTAATTACACTTGTACAAAATCAGATACCTTGTTATTGAAATATAGAATACACTAATATTAAGTGATAGCTTAATCATACAGCTGAAGTTTTTTTTAATGCTGTATTTCACTTTCAAACGGTATCAGAAGAGCAGATGACCTGGGAAGGTCAACTCTGCCAAGAAAGTGAACAGAGAAGTCAGTGGCCACATGAAAGTTCAAACTCTGAGGAGAACATACATTTATAAACGGATTATTTCTATAGATAAGCAGACTTGCTCTCCAAAGTCGAAGAAGAGAAAAATGAGAAGCTACCACTTACTATTAGGACAAATAAAAACATAAAACAAACCCACAGTAAAGACTACCCTTTAGTGGACCAGAGAATAAAAAAAAGCTCACTGATTCTTGAAACGGCATTTAGAATCATAAATACCATGCCAGGCACGGTGGTTCACGCCTGTAATCCCAGCACTTTGGGAGGCTCGAGGTGGGTGGATCACCTGAGGTCAGGAGTTCAAGACCAGCTTGGCCAACATCATGAAACCCCGTTTATATTAAAAATACGAAAAATTAGCTGAGTGTGGTGGCACGTGCCTGTAGTTCCAGCTACTTGGGAGGCTGAGGCAGGAGAATCACTTGAACTTTGGAGGCAGAGGCTGCAGTGAGCTGAGATCGCACCACTGCATTCCAGCCTGGAAGACAGAACACAAGACTCTGGCTCAAAATAAATAACCAGTGCCAACATATGGAGATTCCTAGACACTGTCAAGTATGAGAGTGTTAGCCTACACACAGGTAGCAATGGTAAGCTCTCCCACTTCACTTTTTTCCCTCCCAAAAGTAGTTAAACATGTGCTTGTCCTCTACTTAGACTGACCAAATTTCTTGTGGTTTTATGTACCATTCCAAAACTTACTTTACTACAAGAGCTCAAAAGGATTACGACCCACTCATGCTATGTACTTGTACGTTAGGAGCAAGCAAGCAAGAATAATCACAGGTCAAACAGCTTCTGGCATGTCACATAATTTGGGGGCAGACATGCTGGGAAGATGAAAATTCTAGAAAATGTATTGGACAGGCATCACAATCTAGGACACATGGTAACGGTGGAGTTATTAGAGAAAACTGGAATCCTGCTCAACATTTCCGTGGCAGTATCTATGCAGCATTATCAGAAACAGAAATATCTAGCACCCCTTCTCTGCTTCTAGTGAGGTACAAGAACATTTCAACTCTATCATTTCCCTTGTTACCAAGGGCTGAATGTATACAACATACAGTTTAACTTGAGAGCATTTAAATTCTACTCAGAGGAAATCTATTAGTATCTGACTCCGAGACACAACAAAAAATCACCACCATCATCTCTTGCCCCTGAACGTCCCCATTCTCATTTCCTCTCGTTCCCTACATTCATCACCTCCACTGCCTCTGCTCACATGAAAAGCCTTGCAAGTGGTGGCTCAACTGCGTAGTGCACATTATAGAAACCGGCCTGACGTGATCACTAAGCATCACCTAATCCAGAAGAAGGCTCTTTTCTAAAAAGGACTGTGCAGTAAATATTTTAGGCTTACATTCTCAGTCCTAACTACTCAATTCTTTTGATGTAGGCTGAAAGCAGCCTCAAGACAATTGAGCATGGCTATGCTCTCATAAAGGTTTATTTATGAATACTGATATTGAACTTTCACCTAATTTTATGTGTTAGAAAATATCATTCCATTGATTTTTGCTCAACTATTTAAAAATCATTCTTAGTCCATAGGTTATACAAAAAAAAAGGCAGCAGGCCAGAACTGCTGAATAACATTTAACCAAACAGACAATACTGTAAATATTCTTCTATCCTTTTTAATATTTTTAAATGGACATATTGTTATGGGGTACACTATAAATTCCAATAAAATATATAGGGATAAAAAACAGCATAATAGCATATACATCCCCTCAAACACTTTTCATTTGTACTGAATTAGCAATATAAAAATATATCAAAAATTACAGTTAACCAGTCACCCTACAGTGCAAGGTAACCCTAGAACTTATTCTTTCCATCTAGTAACCACTCTTTTAAAGAGACAGAGTATTTCCCTGTTGCCCCAGCTGGAGTGCAGTGGCACAATCACAGTTTACCACAGCCTGGAACTCCTGGGCTAAGGGATCTTCCTTATCCTCAGCCCCCTGAGTAGCTAGGGATACAGGCATGTGTCACCATGCCTGGCTACTTTTTATTTCATTTTTATTTTGAGAGAGATGTTGCTCAGACTGGTCTCAAACTCCTGGCTTCATGCAATCCTCCCACCTCAGACTCCTAAAGCACTGAGATTACAGGCATGAGCCACTCTCTACCTCATTGTTTGTTTTTTTCTAAGATGGAGTCTGGCTCTTGCTGCCCGGGCTGGAGTGCAATGACGCGATCTCGGCTCACTGGAACCTCAGCCTCCCGGGTTCAAGCAATTGCCCTGCCTCAACCTCCCAAGTAGCTGGGATTACAGGCATGCGCCACCACACCCAGCTAATTCTGTATTTTTGGTAGAGATGGAGTTTCACCATGTTGGTCAGGCTGGTCTTATACTCCCGACCTCATGTAATCTGCCCAGCACAGCCTTCCAAAGTGCTGAGATTACAGGCGGGAGCCATTGCACCCAGCCACCACTTTCCACTTCTATGAGCTCTTTTTCAGCTTCCACAAAGTGAGCACAGTACTGGGAGTATTTATCTTTCTGTGCCTGGCTTACTTAATATAATGTCTTCTAAGCTCATTTATGTTGCTGAGAATGACAGAATTTTTTGTTTTTTATGGCCAAATAGTATTCCATTGGGTATACATGACACATTTTCTTTATCTGTTCATTTGCTGATAGACACATAGCTGGATTCCAAATCTTGGCTATTGTGAACAGTGCTGGAATGAGCATGGGGGTGCAGCTGTCACGGTATATGAACTTTCCTTGAATATACACCCAGTAGTGGGACTGCTGAATCATACGGCAGTTCTATTTTTAGGACTATTATTCAGGAACCTCCATACTGTTCTCCATAATGGCTGCACAAGTCTACATTCCCACTAACAGTGTTTAAATGTTTCTTCGTCTCTGCATTCTCATCACCATGTGTTATTTTGATAACTTTTTTCAGTTAGAATGACATAGAATCTATGTCATTCTCTTTAGAATGAACAATCTTTCTACTCTTATTATTCCTCTCTCTTAATGGATTTTGTGAAAAACATCTATTTTATGCACTATTCAATTCAAATAAAATAACTTTAAAAAGGTTGCCATATCTGTCACAATATATTAAATGCCTAGAAAAATATCTAAAGGTAAACTTGAGAGGGGTATAAAACAAGACTCCGAGAGAGTACCTGGCCGTCAATCACTCCTCTTCCACAACTGAGTGTTCCTGGTTCCACGCTCTGAGTGTCTTACAATAAACCAGGTGGTGTGCTTAATCTAGACCAAGGGAGCCCTAGCTTCAAAGTTCCTCAAACTTTTTAAATAATTATATTTAAAATATGTTAGACTGAAAATAATTTGGGTTTCCATGTCAAAGATTAGAACAAATAATTATTAACAAAAAAGGTTCAGGTCTTTTAATTCTATTTTCATATATGCTTTTCTATTTGTTAAGCAGTATTTCAATTTTTATGTTTTAAATGCTAAAATTCAGTAAGAGTTGGGCACATAAATGAAACACCTGATTTACAGGTTACATTCTACACTCAAATCTAGTACTTCAGTACTTTGCTCTGTCATGGTATTTTAAAAATAGTCCATTCTTTACCTTTCACTCCATAGGTTTGTGTTTTAAACAGGATCTTACTCCCGTAGCCCAGACTATAGTGCAGTGGGGCAATCGCAGCTCACTATATCCTCTTCTACCTCCCCAGCTCACCTCCTGGGTGCACCTCCTACCTCAGCCTCCTAAGTAGCTGGGACCACAGGCATGCATCAATCACCATGCCCAACTAGTTGTTGTTGCTTTTTTTGGGGGGGTGGGGGGGACGACAGAGTTTCATTTTTTTTGCGCAGGCTGGAGTGCAATGGCGTGATCTTGGCTCACTGCAACCTCCACCTCCCAAGTTCAAGCGATTCTCCTGCCTCAGCCTCCAGAGTAGATAGGATTACAGGCGCTAGCCACCACGTCTAGCTAGTTTTTTGTATTTTTAGTAGAGACGGGGTTTCACCATGTTGGCCGGCTAGTCTTGAACTCCTGACGTCAGGTGATCCACTCACCTCGGCCTCCCAAAGTGCTGGGATTACAGGTATGAGGCACAGTGCCCAGATGTTTTTCTGTAGTGTTTATAGAGACCAGATTTCACCCTACAGGTATTTACTTAGTGTATTACACGACCATAAGCACTAACTGCTGGCCACTCCTGTCAACCCCAAGTGAGGTATCAGTAATAAAGACAAAGCTCACCCAGCCTGTGTTTACACAGACTATTCCACGGAAATTTCAGGCACTCAGAGTAGAGTTGAAAGAGTCTCAAAAACGATTTTGAATGCAAATGGTGGTAATGAAAGTATACACATTATTTTTAGATGAAATCTTCAAAACAGGCACACTTTTGAATTTAACATCCCCAGTTTGATGCACCTGAATACATGGGCTGACCTAAAATGTCTGTCTTTTCATTTCTGAAAACGGGAGCGTGTTGTTCTCCAGCTCTAGCCTACCCTCCCTGGTCCTCTCTAACATCCATTTGAAAAGTCTTTGAAAATGGGAAGAGATTTTTAAAACTCAGTCAATGGTCAACTCGAGATTCAAACTGCTTCTAGTTTGAAGTTCTAAAATTAACTTTATAAGAAAGCATGATCCAATTTTTAAGCTAGCAAGCTAATGTGATTCAATTTATCATGGAAACTATGATGACTGTGCTTCTATTACAAATTCTAGATCCTGTAACATTCACCAAGACTATGAAAAGCAGTCCCTGAGCAGGCCACCCATTCTCTACTATTCTTCTGAAACAGGAATATTAAAACATGGGATGACGCAGAATCATCTTTACTGTAAATTACATTTTCTGCTGAATAACTGACAAAAACAAATCAAACTGGCATAAACTTTACTAAAGACATAAATGCTTGTATGTTTTCTGCAAGAATATTCTGAATAGAATATTAAAATTTATTACCTCTAGGCCAAGCCCAGTGGCTCAGCCCTATAATCCTAGCACTTTCGGAGGGAGAGGCAGAGAGATCACTTGAGGCCAGGAGTTTGAGACCAGCCTAGGCAACACAGAAGACCCTGACTCTTCAAACACTAAAATTTATCTATGTCTAAGAATTGTCCACCAAAGAACTTTAAAAATCAAGCTCTACTCTGCTGCCAGCCAGGGTCCCACCAGTTTCCACTTATAGTGCCACAATTCCAGAACAAAGGAGAAGGTGTTCCGATAAGAACAGCTTTGTTTTCATTTTGAAAAACCACTGATCAGGAAAGAGCTGAAGTATAATTTTTAGAATCCAAGTTGTCACATCACCTTCAGGATGTTTTCTTATTGTTAATGCCATGTGACAATAAAAGATAACAGTTTTTATATAAATACTATTTCTGTTAAAATTCTGATCTCAACTTAGCTACTGTTAGTTTACAAATAAAAAGGTAGATATCATAAATTAGGGTAAGCAAAGCATGCAAATCTACAGAATCTATATCTGAATTCCTAGATTAGCATTAAAACCAATCACCGCAACAAATACCTCAACAGTATGCCTTGTGTGCAGAAAGGAAGCCATACTGAACATTCAATGCCACAGCTGTAAGGTTTTCGGAGAAGCACCTGTGGCAGTTTCAGCAGTTTCTATATGGAATGCTCCCCCTTTCTAGGATTACTTGAAAAAATCAAGTCAATTCGAATTACGTAGCTGTAAGACATTGACATGTGTAGTTTTTACAGATTCAGAACCTTCTGTGTGATTTAAAACGGGCAATGGTTCATAATACAGGAAACTTAAATAATAAGGGATCACATATTTGCAGGCAACATTTGGATTAAAAATACATAGACATACATAAGGTGCAGAAGCACAATGACTGAGCTGAAGCCATTGTCATGTGACCACCTTGACCATGAGCTACTGCTCTAAAACACTGCCTTTTAAGTACCTCTGGTAATTTTTTTTTTTTTTTTTTAGCATGAAGCCAATTTAAATATGTCAATATTTCAACAAAACTTTAACAGTATGGACTAAAAACCATCAACTCACGATTCTGGTTACTTTAAAATTTGGTATGCTGTATCTCAAATACATTAGTAACTATTCCTAGATGGAAATAAGCAAATACATGGAATCATTAAAAAAAGATAAAAAACATTACTAAATTGTCCATTTGTACAGACAGAACATTAGCAAACATCTAAGATATCTTCAGCAAAAGAAATACATGTGTATTTTTAACCCTTTGGTATCCAAACTCTTATTTAATAATGAAGACTTTCTTAAATATATTCTTCAGTTAATAATAGGAAGAAACTATTTTTAAAGTTTCTACCTACATAAATTTGGTGCCAAGTTTTCAAGTTCAAAGTTACTGAGGACAGTTTTACATTGCAATTGAGCACAATTATGTTTGCATACATTAAAATGTAAAAGCAGCATTCCAAGAGTCTGCTGAAGTACTGAACATGCTCCTGCTATAATGCAGCAAGGGACAAAGACGTCTGGATTTGGAAACCATTGGTTTCATTTAAAGCACTATCTATAAAAGCAGTAAAAAATCTGTATTTTAATCAAGCTGCTATGAAAAACAATCAAAATTCTAAACTTCATTTCTTAACAAGTCTGGAATGGTGTCAACCCACTTACTGCCCTGTCTAGCAGGCAGAACTTAATCAGAAAGTGATTCCTCCATCCAGAAACACCTTAACCAGAAAATAGCCAAGACCAGCCAAATCTGCGGTGGTGACAATTAGATAAAAGGAGGCAGCACAGTGGCTCACACCTGCAAACTCAGTGCTCTGGGAGGCCAAGGTGGGAGGATGGCTTGAGCCCAGGAGTTTGAGACCAGCCTGGGCAACACAAGACGACCCCATCTCTACAAAACATTTTAAAAAATTAGTTGGGCATGGTGGTATGTGCCTGTAGTCCCAGCTACTCAAAAGTCTGAGGCAGGAGGATCACTGGAGCCCAGGGGTTTGAAGCTGCAGTGAAGTATAATCATGCCACTGTACTTTAGCCTGGATGACAGAGTGAGACTCTTGTCTCTTAAAACAAAAAAGAGGCGGCAAAAAGTAGAATGTGAGGATTAGAATTCAGAGGACCTAAAATCAGAAAATAAGAATTCAGAGTCATAATTCTGGTAGATTTCATAACTGCATTATTATTCTGACAGGCAAATAAACTAACAAAAATAAACCACAGATTTCAAAATGAACAGCTAAAAGTAAATTTCGGTAACATTCTGACACGGGCAAAAGTTGCAAATAAATGTAACACTCAAATTAAATATGCTCATCATCTGTATTTGCCCTAATGAAAATCTGGCTTCTAGACAGGGCTCTATGGCAATCAAAGAAAGGTGGGTCTAAACAGTCAATTTTGATCCAAACTAAGCAAATTCCATTTTAATTAAAAATTTTTATAAGTGAAGTATTTTTTCGGCATTCGAAGTCTACTAACATCACATTCTACGCTTTTGTTATTATGGCCAATTGTGCCCACTTTCTAAACTAGGCAAGAGAATTTTCTAGAGTGAGTCACTGAATTTTCTTATATAAGGCTATAGATGCTTCTCAAGCTATCTAATGATCCCAGTTAAGATAAAAAATTAATGTAATTAAGTTAAAATACATGTAGCCCAGTTGAGGATCTGGTTACCACAGAATAAATGGCTTCTAAAAAAATCCTCTCCTATAAAAAGGTTCTCAGACTTTGCCGTCAAACACTGGCATCTATATAATGTAGTATGAAAACTGACCCACAGATCTGCCTGAGAGGCAAGCAATGCTGGTCTCATTCTAAATCTCTTTATTCCTACTCAGTGGCATAAAGCTGTTTTAATAGCTGGTTGATATGGAAACATCCTCCACTGTATCTCCTAAGAAAATAAAGATGAAGTAGCCAACATTAATTGGTGCCGAATTGCTAAGAGTACAGCTAATCCAAGGCTCAAAATCTGCTACATACAATGTTGGTAGCAAAAAGATCTTAATTATCAGCAGCCAGCAAGTTTTCAAGTCTTCTTCCAAAATCATATGAAGATTTAGTGTTATGCTGCTACATGCTCCAAAAGAAAAGCAAGATGACGACCTCTTTGTAATAGTATATCCTCTTCTTCCAATCAAACCTGAGTGTCAAGCAAGCAGCAAACACCGGCTGCAACGGGAAAATGGAACTACTGTGTGAGCAAGACTGAGGACGGTGAAAACTTCCCATGTTTGCTGAAAACTCCATACACAGAAATTCAGGTCCTTTAAAGTACACAAACATACAGTTTGATCACAGAACTTAGATTTAATCCTGTGAATTTTAATTTTGAGATGTAAATAATGGCAAACAATCGTGACCAACACATAAGCCAGAAACAGAATCTCACAGAAAACTTGGCACCAAAACTCAAGATTTAAAATAAAAAAAGAAAAAGAAAGTCCATTAACATACTCACGTGTGGTGCTAGAAAATTTAATACGATGCACAGCAGCTGAAATGCGTTATCTTACAGATGCAACCTACATTAACAAGTAAGTTATATAACAAACCATTCTAGCCACAGACACTTAGTGTACTTGCCCTTATCATGTACCTGATGTCCGAAACAGCACAACAATTTAAGGCTTTGGGCACTTTATGTAGCAGATATATAAAAAGCAAAGCAGGAATTAAGAGCAAATTAATTTAATAATACTGAAATAAGGCAGCTTTTAATCTATTCACAGGAAAAATTTATATTATCTCCTAAATATTACAGCATGTAATATGATTAATAATCTGGTCCATTCTGAATGAAAAAATAAGTAACTTTAAGGACGTTAATTCTATGCTCCTTGAACGTCTTTAAAAAAAGAGTTATGATTTGCTAGGACTACACTTTACCATGAGCAGCATTATAGGGGATAAAATAGACCTAGTACCATTTTGGAGATTCAAACTGTTACACGTTGGTAGACTAAATGGGGTAATTATAAAAATGTGCAGAAATCAAGAAGCAACTTACAAATTAACAAAACTTGACACTTTAGATGTTAAAACTAAATAACCACATATACAATAGCAATATATAATGATTACTTGTGCTCTATCTCCAGGCCAAAGACTTGGAACTTTAAGAATCGCTTTTGGCTAGGTAGCTCAGGCTAAGTATTTCTTCTAAAAAAAAAAAAAAAAATGAAAGCTCAGTCCAGGGAAGTCACCATAATGCAGGGTCTTGAGGGGTGGCTCTTATACTGAGAAGGAAAAACAGACTGGCACCTGAGCCCATCTCAGCCACACCTGGTGGAAAAGAGACACTTGAGGGCCCTGTAACCAAGGACAGAATTGTAAATAAAAGATTCTCATTTTTAAAAAGACACCTACTAAAAAAAGGACATTGTGATATTTATTGGCTGAAAAGATTAAGCTATCCATAAAATCAATAAAACATCTTTGTAATAAAATGTTTAGGACCAATTAAGAGTATTATTTAGAAAAGTCATTAAAAATATCAACTTCTAATTATCTACTGTTTCAATAAATGACAAGCAATTTTATCAATTATGTTATATATGACTCCATATTTTATAATGAAAGCTTCTGTTATTAAAGATGAGTTTTTAATCTAACTATAGCCAAGAAAAATGCACAAATAACTTTGCTTTAAAGCAATCCACTGAGAATCACCTCAATCTTCTTCTGTTGTATTAAATATATTATCAATTGTTTCTACGTTACCTTTAGTCACAACTATACAAGAAGTCACGAGAGTCCCTGCAATGTAACAGTAAATACAGGCCATGTTTATAATACTAAATAACTATATAAGGATCATGGCCCAAACTAATGGCGAATCTTGCCAATATACTTAACAAAACAGAAGCTAAGATATTCACAGGTTATTGACAGCCACTGGTACCTACACGTGTTGTGCATTAACGTGTATGGTTTTGCTGTCTGAGATCTACTTTCAATATTTACTATAATACAGAGTCAAAGCAATGAAATGGAAACCAAAGGGTTAAACTATTTTGTGGGTTTTCTTTCAAAGTCTAAATGTTCACATTTCTGATGAGAATAATGTGGTTTATAATTAATCTTTATGAATTATTCATAACACTTAAGGTAAAACAAAAAAGCTGACATTATCAGTTATTTTGGTTATTCCAGCTCTATAGCTTACACTCAACATTTAAGGGTGAAAACCGCATCCATTTTGTTAATGCTGTGAACTGCAGAAGAAAAATGTGTATAATATAAATCTTTAAGAGAAAGTTGATAACAAATAAATTTAATAGCTAAAATAAACGCATAATGCCATGGCTAGCTAATGATTTGCATATAAGATCTAATTTCTGAAAGAATACATGTAAACATTTAGGCTGTCCTATCAAAGCATAAATAAGCTAACTGATGTACGCTGAGCTTAAACAATAGGTATTTTAAAGTAATGCCACCGGTATGAGAAGCTTATAGCAAGCTTGAGGCCTGTAATGTAAATAGTCCTATTTTACAAGGAACTATCAATTATTAAGTTGTAACAGGCTTTAAAACATAACATTCTCACATCTGCCAAGATGTGGAAACCGAAACCCAGAAGAGCTAATTTTCTTCAGAAACTTTTTGGGTCAGAGAGACCTGAAAAGATTCTTTAATCCAACCCAAGCTTCTTGTTTTGAAATTAAAACTTGGCAAAAAAAACTTTAAAGACCACAGTGACACAACTAGTGGTGGCAAAGTGATGATGCCAAGTTCCGAATCTAATTAGTTAACTGTTCTTTCAGTTCAAATATGCTCTCAACAAAAATACTGAGGCTGCTTGAAATGAAGCCCCCTTCTGTTAGAGACCAACTGAATCCACACACTTCTCCTCACTAATACCAACTGTTCTAAAAGGCAAAATTACATTACTAATTTTGAAAACAAAGGTATAGGACTTTTGCCTACTTATGTACTGCCTTTACACAAAACATCCTCGACTAACATCTTTAGCTGCAAAGAATAAATGAAAGACACTTACTCGATGTGAGCCCCATTCGCCACAAGGGCACTGACGCATTCTAGGCTCCCAGAGCGAGCTGCCTTGTGAATGGGAGTTTCACCCTCACAATCCTGAAACAACAAAAAGCAAATATACACATACTCAGAACAAAACGTCTGGCCTTTTAAAGCAACATCATTAGCACAGATCAGAGACCTTCTCATCCTTCTTGAGATAAAATGTGTTGATCAAGTCTGAAGCAGAACACAAAGAATCAATACATGAACAGAGGATAAGAGCAAACCAGGAGGGGCAAGTTCTCTAATATGTTTAGCTACAGGTCAGTGACCAAGTATCTCTGGGCCTTCTCCAGTAGTGACACCGTGAATGCTCTCAACAGTGATTTATAAATCACTTTATGCTAGATCTTAGCACACGTGTGTTTCATATAAACCCAGAAGAAGTTAAAACACAGACACACACACATTAAAATAGTCATCAAGGCCAAGAAATAGCACATAATAGCTGACATATGGTCTCAGCTACCCACTTTCCTCTGTGCCCACCCCAATGCTAACCAAAGTCAACATCATCAATGCCTACCTTGAATCTTCTACTTTGAACTTGAAGTGGGACCACAGCTTAGACAAGATGGCCTGAGACACAATGGTTGACCTATTTTCAGTATTTACTAGAGGGAATATTTACTAAATATTCCCAAACTATTTTCAGTATTTATTAGAGGAAAGATAGAGGAACACAAAGGTAAAGCAAAGCAAGCTTCATAAGAACAGATATAGGTGACGGGAAGGAAAGCAGCAAACCACACTGCCATGTATGTACCTATGCAACAATCTTACATGTTCTTCACATGTACCCCAAAACCTAAAATGCAATTAAAAAAATATTTATTTTATATATATATATTATATATATATATAAAACTCATATTCCTGCTTCAGAAAGGGTGGGGGCCATGGGGGAGGGGGTGAAGCACACAGGGAAGCAGGAGAGAGAGTAGACCCAGGAAAGCCACTGTGGACATCGGCACGGTCAACCCAGGTCTACACTACAGGACTGAAACCACCTCCAAGGCCGTCTTCATAGGCTATCAGCCAAGCAAGAGAGAGGAAAGCCAATCAGACACAGCGATCAAGAGAAGGAGGTCATTTCTGGTGGAAAACAAAGACTGGGAAATCCTGGGGGCTCCATAGCAACACCTCTTGAATAATCTCACCGCAACCTCACCGGTAGCTGAACTTGGCAGAAGACAACCACAGAATTAAGAGATCAAGATAAAAAGGAGTGAGTGATTGTGGGTCATTTAGAAAACAGTTCATTCATAAACTCAGTAATAGTTGAGCTCCTTCACCAACACATACTAACTCACAGGAGAAAAAACGAGGTGAGGGCAGCCCAAAGTTTAAAAAAAAAAAAAAAAAAAAAAAAAAAAAAAACAGTGGTAGAATAATTTACAAAAAAATAAAGGGTACGAAAGCCTCAAGTGCTTGGTGGAGGGAAAAATGTGCACATTTATTTAAACAAAGGTCTAAAGAGGATATAAAGCAACCTCTGTAGGGACAATCTTTTTCTTTTTTTTTGAGACGGAGTCTCGCTCTGTTGCCCAGGCTGGAGTATGGTGGCACAATCTCGGATCACTGCAACCTCCACCTCCCAGGTTCAAGTGATTCTGTTTCAGCCTCCTGAGTAGTTAGGACTACAGGCTCATACCACCACGCCCCACTATATATATATGTATTTTTTTTTTTTGTATTTTTAGTAGAGACAGGGTTTCACCATGTTAGTCGTCAGGATCGTCTTGATCTCCTGGTGGGATTGCAAGTGTGAGCCACCATGCCCAGCCTGTCGAGACAATCTTTAAGGGCAGAGCAAGCACTAAAGGCAGGCCCGGGCACCTTGAGAGAAGGTAGCCAAAAGAGAAGACACTCAGAGCCAAGAGCCAGATGAAGGTGCCCAAGCCTCCAGCTCAGCCCAGTCACATGGCAACCACAGCAAATTGAGTGATAAAGGGAACTGGGAGCAGTGCCGGAATGCTCAAGACAGGCTGGGCACCTTGGGTTTTAATAAAGAAAAATTTCATTTCTAATCTAGATATAAAAAAATTAAAGGCAACATCAAATGCCAGCAAAATTCTAGAAAAGCCATATGAAAGAGAAAGCTTGCTAATCATACACCAAGGACAGTCAATATAGACTCACTAAAAACAAATAACATGAAAGCTGACTTCATTTCCTCTTGAGGAAACCGAGAACATGGGCCTCCAGACAGCATATGAGCTTTGGTAATCTCATAGGCTCACCTTAGAGACTGCCAAGAAAGTCTGTGGTATTAACCTTGAGGAACATGAACTTAGAACTATTAGTAGCTAACAAGCCAAAGGACTGACATACTAGAAATTGGGTTAAAACACAGTATTAACAGGTTAAAAAAATTAAATGCGTACAAACAACAAAGGAAAAAGACCTGGATCTGGCGTCCTAAGAGTTTATATGAGAAATGAGAAACCTTCTACCTAGAGATGAGTCAGCAGGTGGGCGGAGGTTGGAGGGAGCTAACAAAAGGGTTATTGTGCCCTCAACATCACTGGGTGCCCATCACAAGAGGTGTGGAAATTCACTCACTACTACATAATAGAGGGAGATGATGTCTGAGATTTGGATGCAAACCACACCTACCTAACCTAAGACCCACTAAGGAGAAATTCCACAGCGCTTAACAATGCCAAATGACACGCCCTAGACACATGGGAGGACTTAGAAATGTCTACCCAGATACTTCAAACGCAGGGAGGGCTGCAAAGAAAAAGACTGTAGGATCCTGTCTTGGAAGAAGCAGAGTGCGAGAGTGCAGGAGAGGTTTCCAAGAGGTGTTATCTAGAGGCACCTGAGAGGAAGGTGGGGGACACAGAAGCACACTTTCTGCCCCCCTTTCTGTATTGGAAATACTGAACTGCAATATGACACTTTGAAAAGGGGGCTTCTCGATTTATAAAGGTCTGGAAAGCAGTGATAGACAATTTCTCTAGTCCTCTCTAAATTAGATGCTATGTAATAATTCAACGAAAATTAACATACAAAAACTCTATAAATTCCGTACTAGGTATTAATTATTGCCATTCATGAATTATCCGTATTTTACTGATAAAGGAGATTGAGCCATAGACCAAGTTAATGACTTGCCCAAGGCCAGAGATGTGGCAGAAGCAGGAATCAAGCCGATACTGCCCTTTCTACCAGGGGACAGGGGTGGGAAGAAGGAAAGACACAAGGTGATGCCCAGCACCATAAGGGTATACAGTAGGTAATTCAGAACTCTCAAATTTGTGAACACAAGCAACAGAGCAGCAGAGAAATCTACATATGTAAAGTCATACATGCAAAGACGGAAAGGGAAGTGACAGCATGGCAACCTGAAAAGTTGTCCAATATCCCAAGTTTCAGTTTAGAAACAAACAGGCCTAAACTCTTGGCCACCCTCCCTTACACTGTCTTTTCCACTTCTCATCTCTTAAGGGGACAATCACTTATGCCACTTTCCCATTGATTCTTGTGTTAAATCAGAGATAACAACATCTTTCTCAATTACTTGCTCCTTAGCCGAGTAGCTGAGTTTCCAGGAGAGACTAGAACTGCTTTATACCTGGTTATCGTCAAGGACTGAATCTTGGGAAAGACAGAAAAGTAGGAAGAAGACTTTGCACAAAACAAGGCCTTGATGACTGTATATAACAAAAGCATTTACAAAAAGGAGAAAAAGAGAAAGGCATGAAAAACAGCTCCCAGAGCCCACGCCCAGGTCTCTCAGACTAATCCAATTGCAGCAAAGGATGCCGAGTGTGGGGACTGCTCCAAGTCAGACAACCTACTGGTTATCAGAAACAACCAAGTCCCTAACAATCTGAACACTCTCATTTAGGTGAAATGCCACTGAAAACACACCACGGAAAAAATGTGGCACACTTACGTTCCTGTTTGTATGCTTAATCTTAAATACCAAGTCCCCAAGTCACTTACGCTTCCCACTTAGTAAATGATACTTAGCTGCTTATCTGCACCAAGGCATCAACTCGCAGCTGAAGCTCACTTTGGAGTCAACTTAATAGCCATGCTTTTTCTGGGATAAAAGTGTTTTTATAATTATCTGTGGAAATGAGGCTAAGGCAGCTGTGAGTAGAAAGCCAGAAAACCTGGGCTCAAGGCCAGGCTCCTTTCATTACCAGCTATAACCGTGGGCACATTACCCTGCATCACAGTTTATGATGCAGTCACATTACAGGTGAAAGCACTCTATAAACAGACAGCATTGGCCTATTATCCTCCACCGACAACTGAAGAAACAAATTCCGGTTTGTCCTCAGGTAAAGATATCAAACTCTAATTAGGACCTCGATTTAAAGCAATACCATGTGTATAATTATAACTGCAAAAAGAAAAAGCAGGAGCGAACGAAGTCCATCCAGCACTCTTACCGGTTTGTTAATGTTGGCTCCTGCTTGAATCAGCCAGATCAGGCACTGAGGATGCCCCCCAAAGGCCGCAATGTGGGCTGGCGTCTGCGCGTACCTCGTGGTGGAGACGTTGAGTGTGGCTCCCGCTCTCACCAACTGCATTAAGCACTCCAACTTCGAAAACAGGAGGGGGGATGAAAACACGAAGACATGTCAGTACAAACAATGTAAAGTCTATAATGGTGACAAAATGGCTTTGTTACCAATTTTTTAATAGAGCAAATTAAATCACTCCTTCCCAATGCCATGCAAATTTTAAAAGGCATTTAAAACAACATTTTTCCTTGTCCTTATGAAAAAGACGGTAGACAAATAAAAAAACGCAAAAAGACTAACACCATACTGATTTAAATATTTTGGTTTCCTTACAACTGAATAAGCCGAAATCAGAAAAGACTGGACTGCACTGTTCAAAGACTTCTATCAAAACTGTTTTTTGCACAGACTATTCTAAACAAAAATGTTAAAGGGATTGGTGGGTTAAAAAACTTTGGGTAGGCCAGGCGCTCACTCCGGTAATCCTAGCACTTTGAGAGGTTGGGTGGATCACTCGAGGTCAGGAGTTCTAAACCAGCCTGGCCAACATGGTGAAATCCCATCTCTACCAAAAACAAA
The DNA here is from genome assembly GCF_049354715.1 of Callithrix jacchus. NCBI lineage: Eukaryota > Metazoa > Chordata > Mammalia > Primates > Cebidae > Callithrix > Callithrix jacchus. The sequence continues at coordinate 26,479,125 of NC_133502.1, forward strand.
AAAAAATTAGCTGGCCATAGTGGCAGGAGCCCGAGGCAGAATTACTTGCACCCAGAAGGCAAAGGTTGGAGTGAGCCGAGATCACACCACTGCACTCCAACCCGGGCAACAGAGCAAGTCTCCAACTTAAAAAACAAACAAAACTTTGTGTAATGCTGGGCACGGTGGCTCATGTCTGTAATCACAGCATTCTGGGAGGCCAAGGTGGGCGGATTATCTGAAGTCAGGAGTTCAAGACTAGCCTGGGCAACACAGTGAAACCCCATGTTGGGGTTTCAAAAATACAAAATCCAAAATTAGCCGGGCGTGGTGGTGCATGCCTACAATCCCAGCTACTCAGAAGGCCGAGAAGGAGAATCAATTGAACCCAGGAGGCAGAGGTTGCAGGGAGCCAAGAAAACACTGCATTCCAGCCTGGGCAACAGAATAAGACCCTGTCTAAAAAAACAAAACCCCCACAAACTTTGTCACTACAACTCCTCATAGTCAAAGACTATTTTCTATAGTGTACACAACTGTGCACTTTGAAACAAGTCAGCACTAAATACTCATTGAATACTCAAGGACCCATTCTCCACATTAGCTTTTTACTCTTTTCAAATGATTTATATTTAAAAACCCCATGTTAAAAAAAAAAAAAAGCTTACAGCATAACTGAGCAATGCACCTGGTGGGTGACTAACATGGCAATTTAAGGCTTTGTGGCCAGGCACCAATACTATGCTAGCCTCTGGCTAAAGAATTCACCACGTTCAACAAATGTAGCAAGTGCCTACCATGTACCAAGCAATTGTTCGACCCGCATTCTCTAATCCTAGACTACCCGTTTTCCCTCCACTCCAATCACCATGCAGTTAGGGAACAAGCTATGCCTGACTGCAAGCAATTCTCAAGAGCAGACTGCACCTGAAGACAAAGTCCCTAATACCCTCCCGTCTCACTTCAAGGCTTCCTTTCCCATCTCTCTTAGCACTTTAAGGCTTTCCTTGCAAAGGACGGATCGTATCAATAAACACGTCTGTGAAAAGAATACACAGACTCAAAAGACGCTCTTCAACCAACTTGGATCTGGGGGGAAAGGCTGATGTCTATTTTTATTTACTGCCTTTATTAATTTACTGGGTGAAAATGAAAGTATTAACTAGTGACAAGATGAACAGGTCTCAAATCAAATAAAAATAAAACGGATGAAAATCACTTGTACCAAAAATCATCTACTGAGAGCTCGCTGGACTCAAAGCTGTTACCCTCGGGTTCAATCTAGCAACCTGGATTTGGACTTCCGGAAAGATACTGTTCAGTATCGTATCATAAAAGGCGCGACAGAGATTTTACACAACGTTGAGTCCTCTGGGAACAAAGGAGTCTTACCAACTGAGGGATCTTGTGCATCACTAGCACATTTCTCAGAACCCTGGCCTGAAACCTGCGTAAAGGGCAGCCGTTAGCAGGGTTGTGGGGGAAGCCTGGACTGGAAAGCTGCAGCCCTGAGTCCTGGCCTGATTCTGTTTCAACAGCTTCTCAGAAGGCAATGTCTGGACACTGGACAGGGGCTTTCTAAGGCCCTTTCCATATCTAAGACCAAACGGCCTTATGATTCAGACAGCTGGCAACAATGAGATAACTGCTTCTAGTTACGTTTGATGACTAAGGTAAAGCGACTGCTCAAAGTTCCATGGAAGTAGGCTTTTGAAAAGTTATTTGGTTTATTTTTAATGGGATAAAATACATACGAAAAGTTACTATTTTAAAGTAGTTACGGCTATTTTAATCCCGAGACAACTGGAGGCACCACTGGGTGAAATATTCTAAGTGACCATCCGAAACGAGGCTTTACTCATTCTACAGATTGTTGTTCACTGTCACCCAGTATTGTGTCATTCTCAACCAGAGCAGAAAGGACGGAATCCTAAAGTTTAGTGTAAAAATAAACCACAGCAAGAGGGAATCCTCAGATTACTGACTGCCTCGGGAAATCTAATTCAGGCTGCATGCAAAAGCGCAGGGAGGAGGCTTTCTTACTTTTGTTTGTTAAGAAACTCATTTCCCCTGAGGACTTGTTTTCTCCAGCTACTACACAGGCGCACAACTTTAGAGACAGTGCCACAGGGACCTAACGGCCCTTGAGGGTTAACCGGCTTCCCCACCCCATCGTCAAAACTCCTTTTCATTTCTTTTACTTAAAGAAAAGTAACTTTTCCACTTTAAGAGGAGAATCAGAAACTGTTTCCCAAAAGATACGACTGCGTTGTGAACGCAGCACCGGGGGTAGCAAGGTAAACTGCAACTTCATCAGCTGGAAACGACATCACGGTGGCCAGGCCTTCTTAAAATAACTTATTTCACGTTATCCTGTGTATTTCTGCAAAACCATTTAACTCCATCATAATTTACGAGGAAAAACACTATAAATATCCCTGAATTTTAGCGAATTTAAAAATACTAATCATTTAAAGCCTCTTTCGAAAGGCAAGGTGAAATCTCCGTTTAAGACTTATGTGAGCAAATACCAAGAAACTGCGGCTATCCAACCTTTAAAAACTTAAAGCAGTACTGGGTTCCCCAGAATTTTCAGTTTAGGTAAAAAAGAGAGAAACGTAAAGGCTCCACAAGAAGAGAATTCTGCTCAACCATTTCTGCAGTCATTTAAATCCAAGATAAACACAGCCGTCACTAATTTTCCTGAACCGGGGCCAGCTACGAGCCTTAAAGCGAACCCAGAAGCTGGAGAGCCGGCCTCTACCCCACGGGGCTGCCCGGGCCTCCAAGTCCGGCCGGGGCGCTAGCCCCTGGGCTGAGCTCGTCCGCAGCACGGGCCTCGGCTCCCGGTGAGGCTGTGCCGAACCAGAAGCTCGACCGCGCCTGCCCCTCGCGCCTAGTTCCCGCAGCGCAAAGGCTAACGTCGCCTCCGACCCCAGGCGCCGCTCCCCGGAAGCCCCCGGGCGACGAAGCGGCCTAACATCCCGCTCTGCGAAATCGCCCGAGTCCCTGGCCCGGCCTGGAGGGCCCCGCACCATCCGTGCGCAGGCTCCGGCCGACAGGCACTGGGACACCCAGTGACCGCCTAGTTAGAAACTTGCCACGCGCGCCGCTGCACATGCGCCCTAGGACCCTCGGGGCGCAGGCGCCACCGACCCCGCTTCCGCTCCGCGTTCCCGGCACGCCCCGCACCCCCCGGCTGCCCCGCCGCGGCCCTCGAGCCCGCGCGCTGTCGCACAGGCGCCACCGACCCCGCTTCCGCCCGCGCTCCCGGCACGCCCCGCGCCCCCCGCACCGCAGACCCGCTTTCCCCGATCCCCACTGGACAGCCACGGAAAATGGCGCCTTAAAGCTCTCCCGCCCACCTTGCCGAAGTGCGCGGCCCAGTGCACGGGCGTCCAGCCATAGAAGGAGTCCTCAGAGGCCAGGTGGGCGTGCGGTGTCTGCTGCAGCAGCGAGCAGAGCGTGGCCAGGTCCCCATCGCGGCAGGCGCGGTGCATCGGGAAGCGGAGCGACAGCAGCTCCTCGCTGGAGAAGCCCGCCTCCATACCCGCGCCTGCTCCCGACGCCGACATGGTCCGTCACCGGGGAGCGCGGAGCTCGCTGGCCGAGGATGCGTCGGGGAGGACCCGAGAGGTCGCCGCCGCCCGAGCACAAAGGAGCGAGACAAGCGCGGCGATCGCGTCCCACAGGCTGCCGAGCCGACCGCGCTCTGAGGGGGCGGGGCGGGACCTGGAGCAGCCGGGCGCGGGGCGGTGCCTGGCCCCGAGTATGGCTGAGCGGCCGGGCAGGGGGCGGGGCCTGGGCCAGAGAACGCCTGGAGCACCCGTACGGAAGGCGGGGCCTGGAGCCGCGGGGCACGGGGCAGGGCTTGGGGCACGGCTTGGGGCACAGGACGCCTGGAGCAGCCGGACGGGAGGCGGGGCCTGTAGCGGCCGATGGGGGGCGGAGTCTAACCCAGAGGACGCCTGGAACAGCCGGGTAGGGAGAGGGGCCTGGACCAGAGGAAGCCTGGAAGCAGCCGGGCGGAGGGCGGGGCCTGGCCCAGAGGACGTTTGCAGTAGCGGGTTAGGGGGCGGGGTCTGGAGCCGCCGACGTCCGGAGCAAACGGGCACGGGGCGGGGCTTGGGCCGAGAGGACGCGGGGAGCGTCCGCGCAGGGGGCGGGGCCTGGGTGGACCACCGCCTACCAGGGCTTCCGGAGCTCGGGGGCACCGCGCTGAAAGTTTGGAGTCTTAGGGGCTTAGAGCGGCAAGGCAGGTCTAAGTGGGGCCGGGGTCTGCCAACGCGGTACGTCTCGGCCGCACTCCGGTTGCGGACCGTGGTGTCTCCAGTCTGGGAGCCGGTCGGGGGGTGCAGGTTGAGGCTCCGCGGGTCCCCACCCCGAGTAGGTGGGAGCCGCGGGTCTCCCCAAGGCCCCGCAGCGCGCAATGAAGTTGTCCAGTTAATATTTATGGAGCGCCTGCGGGAGGCAGGGCTTCTTATTAAAATCTGAATATCAACAAGCTCTAGTTCCTTACGGAGCAGGAGAAATTCCTCGGCTTTGTCCGAGGGACTCCTTCCTGGGAACCGAGTGCAGTGGGTTAGAAGTATACGTTTACAAATTTAAAAGATAAGGCAGAAGACCACACAGAGCTAAAAAACGGCTTTTGTTGAGAACTGTGTGTGTAACTGTAAGGGAATACAGAATTCCCTGTTTCAAATGACAGCATCATGGGCTTTATGACATGTAATTTTATTCTGATTATGAAAGCATCAGTAATTTCACTGAGTAATCCCTTAATGTTTATGAAGTTTCCTTTCCTTCTAAATATGTGGTCTTTTTAAATCATGTGTTTTGTTTCATTGTTAAGTATTGTTTTCCCCTGTGTAAATTTCCTTACGTTTTACAAAATTCTACGTCACAGAGATTGAACTTTAACAAAGCAATTAGATGTCTAGGGAAACACTGATACAGGAGAAAGCATATTGCAGCATTGGTTAATAAAATAATAAATAGAAACCTAAGACTTAACAAAGGGTAATTGTTAACTAGTGTTATAAACACCCAACATAGACATCTATTCATAGAAAACATTTGTTGAGTATACTGCTGAATGGAACACACCGAGAAACACTCTAGTGAGAAAGTATCAGATATTTCAGTTCAGTGAGCAATTGCTAATGAATGGGAAATATGAATGACAAATAGAATCTATCTTTTCTCAAGGAGCTTGTAATCTATTAGTGAGGCAGGAAAGAATAATAATTCAAGCAATACTTTTTTGTTTGGACCAAAAGGGTGAGAATAGGCTATAAACTCATTGCAGGCTTTGTTTACTTTGGAATTTAATCTTTCTTCTTTTTACTTGCCGTGTTGTTTTAATCTAATCTCTTTAAAATATATCCCCCCCCCCCCCATAATGACTTCCATTTTAGGAAAGAGAGTGTATCTTGTCCTCCATACTAATTAAAGGGAGGGCTTACTCTCTAGGCTACATTCTGGGAATAGTGAAACAGAGACACTGATAAGCTAAGGAATTTGCCCAAGGGCAAACTGCATGACTGTGACAGAGCTTAGAATAATATCCAGACCTAGTTTCCAACCCACTGTTAAGATTTTTTTTTTTTTAACTTTGGAATTTATTTTGCAGAGAGTCTTAAGGGCCAGGAAAATGAAATAGATGATAGTTATAGGATACTTAGTGTACGTCTTTCCTCACTTCAGATGGCTGGGGTTTTTTTTCCGGAGTATTTAGACTGTATACATATTTATGTAGCTGTATAGGAGTAAACTGACATATGTATATGGTGATGGAGCCCCAAGACAGATCTTATAACTGTGGCAGGAGGATTGTGGATGGGATGGTGTCTACTGACTATTCACAATGCCTGTGATCTAATTGGTTGGTCACCCAGGTTTTGCCCAACTCTTAAAATTGTCAGAGGCGTTCAAACCAGAACACCTCCATTTTAAATGGGGCTGGGTAAAATGAGGCTCAAACTTACTGGGCTGTATTCCCAGACAATTCAGGCATTCTAAGTCACAGGATGAGATAGGAAGTCAGCATAAGATACAGTTAATGAAGACCTTGCTGATAAAACAGGTTGTAGCAAAGAAGGCGGCTAAAACCCACCAAAACCAAGATGGCAACAAGAGTGACCTCTGGTCGTCTTCACTGTTAGACTCCCGCCAGTGCCGTGACACTTACACTCCCGCCAGTGCCATGACACTTTAAAAATTCCATGGCAACATCAGGAAGTTACCCTATATGGTCTAAAAGGGGGAGACATAAATAATCCACCCCTTGTTTAGCATATAATCAAGAAATAACCATAAAAATGGGCAACCAGCCGCCCTGGGGCAGCTCTGTCAGTGCAGTAGCCATTCCTTTATTCCTTTACTTTCCTGCTCAACTTACTTTCACTTTATGGACTCACCCTGAATTGTTTCTTGCATGAGATCCAAGAACCTTCTCTTGGGGTCTGAGTGGGGACCCCTTTCCAACCTTTTCCTGGGGTCTGGATGGGGACCCCTTTCCTGTAACAGCTTTCTGGCGTCCACAAAGGGACTATATAATGTGGAAACCCCCTACCTAAAGGCTAACTTTGGGTAAGTGGTGGGGTCCAGTAACATCTTTCTGGTAAACCCCAAAGGGATGATACTGAGGAGATCCTCAGCCTGACCCAAAAGAAATAGACTGCAGCACTCATCCACCGACAGGGTAAGTGGTGGGGCACCCAGCTGAAGAAAGGGGTTGAGTTAGAATCTCTCCTAAGACAGAGTGGGTTAGAGGCCCCTCTTAATAAAATGCAAGGATGCTTGACTGACCTTGGGTTACCAGCCCTTCAGTAAAGTCTCTCTTGGTAAAGTCCTTTTCGGCTAAGAAGGGTTTTGGCACTACGGGATGTTAACTGCTATACTCTTTGGATGGATCTGCCATGCACTCTTTGTGGATGGCTGTGGGTGACAGGATTAAGCATGTACAGGATCGTGGGATGTGGGGAACTTTTTCCTCCCTAAAAGGGAAAACTCGAGAGCTGCTGGGACTGTTGGAAAAGATCTCTTCGCTACTGACAAGCAGCCGCCTGAACTCTGGATTCAGTGTTGGCTGCAATGGGCAAGTCTTTCTCTGGCATCCCTGAGCACCCGAGGGCTGCTTTGTCTGTGGAGTAGCCATTCTTTTATTCCTTTGCTTTCCTAATACATTTACTTTCACTTTGTGGACCCGCCCTCAACTCTTTCTTGAGTGAGATCCAAGAACCCTCTCTTGGGATCTGGATTGGGACCCCTTTCCTGTAACACAGTAATTACCAACCTCAGGTTTTCTTTGGGACTCTCATTTCTAAAAAGCTCCAAAGAGAAGAAAAAAGAGTAGATTCATAACGTTTTTTCATCTAATGAGGCAACCATACAGGAGCCAACTTAGGCATTTGCAGATCTGATCCAAATCCGTGAAAGAAAACAGGAAAACTCAAAACCCATGTACTTAAAAAAATAAGTCCAAAAAACCCTGCCTTTAGATTGGACTTTTTTTTTTTTTTTCCAAAAGAGGATTGCATTGTGTGAGAAATTGTGGAGGTGGGCAGGGCTCAGTTGTGTGAATAACACAGTGATTCAGTGTCTATACGTGTTGGGTATCTCTAGAGTGCTGTTATACCAGGAGCAGTGCACCCTGAGGGACGTGGGGTTGTAGAGAAAGGCAGGCCCCAGCTGATATTCCATACTAAGCATGCCATGCGAAGGAGTGGCTTTTTAATTTCAAAAAGTTTAGGAACCAATGAGGGGTTTTGTTGTGTCATTTAAGGGAGGGAGTGATGGCTTGGGTGGAGGGTGGGGGGACTCAGGTCAGACTTGCAGCTTGGCTCTGGGGATGGAGGTCAGGGAGCCCACTGTGACGACACCGTCAGGACTCAGCGTGGGCCTCCGAGCCTTGCTGTTTTCTCCTTGGTCCCTCCTCCCTTTCTATCCATATCCACCATGCTGGCAGGTCCATCTTTCGAGAGGGCAGATCTGCTTAAAAATTGATGTAAGAACAGTTTCCAAAACTTGTTGTTCAGATACTATCTACATGTGGATTTTTTTTTTTTTTTTTTTTGAGACAGGATCTCACTCTGTTAGGCAGGCTAGAGTGCAGTGGCACAGCCATGACTCACTGCAGCCTTGACCTCCTGGGCTTAAGGGATCCTCCTGCCTTGGCCTCCCAAAGCACTGGGATTATACAAGTGAGCTATGGCTCCTGGCCCTATATAGATTTTTGTATCTACATAAGATTGATATTTTTTCTTCAAACAGGTTCACTTTTTTAAACTTACCCCACTTCATTTGCATCCTCTTCATTCATAAAACATTAGTGAGTTTGTGGTGCTAGTTACATTTTCTCTCTAGTTTGTTCCGTGAACCTCCCAAATTGGCTCCTGCCTTTTGAGGTTTTCAGACCACACCTGGGAAAATGCTCCCAGGAGACAAAGTCCCAGAGCAGACCCTTGGCTGAGTGATGCCCTTACAGCCAGGACTGGCTGCCTGTCTTTGGAGTTCTTGTTATGTCACTGCCCAGGGCTGGCTGCCTGTCTTTGGAGTTCTTGTTATGTCACTGCCCAGGGCTGTCCAGGGCACATCTTTGACACTAGGGCTACCTCTGCCTGGAAGGCTGCTCCCTGCCCTATCCCAGAGTCCATTCTCTTTGATCTGGGTTGAATTACGTCCCCCTCAAATTCATGCATTGAAGTCCTAACCCCCAGAACTTAGAATGTGGCCTTATTTGGAAATAGGGTCATTGCAGATATAACTAGTTGACATGAGGTCACACTGGAGTAGGGTGGGCCCATAATCTCGTATGACTGGTGTCCTTATAAAAAGGGGACATTTGAACACAGATGCAGGAAGATCACCACATGGAGATGGAGGCAGAGATGGGGGTGATGCTTCTACAAGCCAAGGAACCCCAAAGACGACGGCAAATCACGAGAAGCCATGGATAGGCCTGGAGCAAATTCGTTTCTCACAGCCCCAGCAGGAACCAGCCCTGCTGACATCTCTCTCTGGGTCTTCCATTTCTGTTGGGAAGCCATCCAGCTCCAGAAAAGAATACACTGGTCCTTGCTGGGTTCCACCTCACTTGCCTGAGGCTGGGGAGACCCCAACTGTCCCCTGGGCGCCCCCGTGCACTAACGCTGTTTACTTCCCTTTCCAAAGCCATTTCCCACGTTAGGACAAGAGCTTCCGTCCCCTGCAGACAGGAATCTAGCCTTGAAAATGTTTTCAACTGATTCCTTAATTTCCCCATGTGGGTACCATAGAGGAAAGTAAGTCCCTAGTGAGTCACTGCTGTTATTTAAATGGCTTCTGCTGCTCTTCCTAGGAGGGGTGCTGGTGGCCCCACCATGCTCTCCTCCACCGGCAGAGTGCCCAGCCCCCAGGCAGAGGCCACTGGCCCACTCCTGGCTGGACCAGGCCTTGGTCCCTGGTGTGACTCAAGGGATTTACATCTTCCTCACCCTTCCTGAAATTGCCACTATTGTATTTATTCCGTAAGAGCATTCTAGAAACAAAGCATTTACCCTGACAGGATTTCCTGCCACCTCCAAATGAAACAATTGAAAAGCTGGACAAGCAAATGTCACGTCTTTTTCTAATAATGAAAGAGATGGATTTTTAAAAAATGCAAACTCTGGAGTGGCATGCCTGAGACTGCATCCCCTATTCATAAACTCTTGTGATTAGAAATGCTGTTTTGGCCTGAGCATAGAAAGTCAACACCAAGACAAAAGTGTGCCAAATTGCAGGGTCTTTATTGCCGGCAGCCACGGAGGACTCGAGTCTCTCCAACCCGTGGCCGCAAAAGGAGGGTGTCAAGACCTTTTGTGCCCTTAAAACCACCTCTGGGGTGAGGGTGAGGGGTGGGGGTGGGGGGGGCTTCAGACATTCCGAGGGCTAGTGGATTCCGTAAATCACCTCCTGGGCGGAGATAAGGATGAGGGGCTCCGGACATTCCGAGGGCGAGGGGATTTTCTCGACATTCCGATTGTTACTTGTGGTTCACGAAAGTCAAGATAAGCATTTGTTTATACATTGCTGGGTAGGGTGGAAATCACAGACCTTAATTACTTATTACAAGTCGCAGTGACCAAGATGGCGTGGGTTTGGACTGCTTGCCTGTCACATCAGGGTTACAGAGCAGTTTCAACAGAAAGCCGAGGTATGCTTGAGGTATGCAGGTTTATGGGGCTTTTACCATGTCACAGAAACATCCCAGAGATTTACTTTTGGGGGCTTTAAGTGTGGAAGCCAGCGTCTGTCTTCCCAGCTGCCCCCTCTCTGCTTTGGAGGGGAGCTCTGGGTGAGCCCCTTAAGCAGGTAGAGGAGCCTGCTCTGAAAATATTAAATACTCTGGCTGATGCGCCGTGTTATGCTGAGCAGTGTCACAGACGGATCTCTGTCTCTCTCTGTCTTACATCATTACTTTATCCCTCGAATGTAGGAGGTAGCATATTGCCCAGCCCGTATTAAGTCCTTACTACCTATTTGTTGAATGACATGAAATTCAAATGGAAGACTGAGCTTCAAATCAGTTGATAGCCCCCTTCAGAAAGGAAGAACACACCACAGAGCAGGGATCTTGAGTATAAAGAACTTGAAGATTCTAGAATCTTACTAATCATTCTGTGTCTTGTTTTTGTATTGTTAAAAGAATCATTAGCAAAACTGATTACCCATTAAAAAAATAAAGGAAAGAAAAGTCCCCAGTTCTACTCCGAAACAAGGGCGGGAAGGAAAAGGTGACAGGCTGCGGGAGGAGCAGCTGGGGGAGGCTGACCTGCAGGTGATTTCCTGACTTGACCATTAATTTAGCAATAATGCATGCAGTCCTTGAAAATGTTTTCAACCAGGTCCTTAATTTCCCCACGTGGGTACCATAGAGGAAAGTCCCTAGTGAGTCATTGCTGTTATTAAAATGGCTTCTGCTGATCTTCCTGGGAGGTGCTGCTGCGCCCCCCACACACACATGTTCTCCTCCACTGGCTGAGTCTCCAGCCCCCAGACAGAGGCCACAACCCTCTCCTGGCTGGACCAGGCCCTGGTACCTGGTGTGACTCAGGGGATTTACATCTTCTTCACGCTTCCTGAAATTGCCACGATGCTATTTATTCCGTAAGAGCATTCTAGAAACAAAGCATTACCCTGACAGGAATCTTCATGACCTAGTATAAAATAATCCACCTATCTCATGTTATGAGAGGAGGTGGATGCCACCTTAAAACCACTTATACCTCACAGCACAAGACTGCGTGATTCGGGACAGCCCTAGCTATGTAGAAGCACCAGGGCGTGGGATGCAAAAGAGATCAAATCACTGGTGTCACAGTGTGGGCTCTGCCTAGCAGAAAAACACTTGATTGATGGCCTCCCTTTATTCCATAGCATCTAGAAGCTTCCACAACCCTTCCTGGCTCTTCTAAACTTGACCGTTGGCTCCATAAGGTTGGGGAAGTGTTTACGGAGCAGCCAGATTCCGGGATGGAAGCTGGAGAAAACAGCACAGCTCTGGTCCTGATGCAGAGCTCGAGGGTGACTGCTGAGACAGTTTAATTTCTTGTTGTGACACCCTTCTTTTTCTCTCTCTCTTTTTTTTTTTTTGAGACGGAGTTTCGCTCTTGTTACCCAGGCTGGAGTGCAATGGTGCGATCCCGGCTCACCGCAACCTCCGCCTCCTGGGTTCAGGCAATTCTCCTGCCTCAGCCTCCTGAGTAGCTGGGATTACAGGCACGCGCCACCATGCCCAGCTAATTTTTCATATTTTTAGTAGAGTTGGGGTTTCACCATGTTGACCAGGATGGTCTTGATCTTTTGACCTCGTGATCCACCCACCTCAGCCTCCCAAAGTGCTGGGATTACAGGTGTGAGCCACCACGCCCGACCAGCCTTCTTTTTCTTGTCCCTGTTTCTGAAGGTTGGGTTGAGATGAATATTGAAAATAATATTGCATAGGGTTCCTCTGCTGGAGAATGGGTTTCCTTCCTGCCCTGCCTTAGTTTCCTCCTTTATTAAAGGAAAACAGTAATTATCCTGCCCAGGTAAAGGTCATTGTGAAGGTCAGGTGAGCTTTTGGGTGTGGAAGGATCTCTAGACCGAGAAGATGCTGGGTACTAATTGCTCTCCCAAGTGCCTTTATGAATTTACACTGCCAACAGCAATTCACCAAAATCCCAGTCCCTGATTCTTTCTGATATTAGGTATTGCTATTAGAGTTTTTGTTTTGTTTTGTTTTGCTTTTTCTTGAAGGCTAAATTGCAGTGGTAATGGCTGCTAGGGGCTTTGTTGTCAGAAACTAATGCAACTGAGTGCAGGCCAGCTGCCGAGAGTGTGCCTGGCTCCTGCGCTCTGCTCCTTGGACCCGGTGTCCCAGGGGACTGTTTCACCTGGTGCTGTCCGCTACATAGGCTGCCGAGGCTGCATGGTTCTGACGTTTGGCTGGGGAGAGTTCATCCCAAGTGTAGGATGGATGTTTCCTGTTCATTTCCTAATTGCATCATCCTGTGACTTTGATCCTTACTTACTGCAGGTTCGATGTGCTGGCAAGGATGTGTCACTCCACAGAGAATAACCAGGACCACAGACCCAGAGTTGCTCCTGTTGACTTGGACATGCATCCCCCCGCTTCACTCCAGCCTGACTCCGAGGAGCAGTGGACAAGAACAGAGGAAGAATTAGAGCTCAAACACACTGAAAAATCTGTTCCATGTGGATTTGACTTCAGTGTGAAAGCAAAATGGAAAAAGATTTAGAAGAAAATGTAGCAGAACATCTTTATGACATTAGAGGAGTGAAGGATTTCTCAACAAGACACACAAAGCACAGCCATAAAAATGTCCAAACTTGTCTATAATTAATCATATAATAATCACGTCTTTCAATTATTATTAATAACATCTTTCAAAGCAAAACACAAGCTATAGAAGAAGGGAAGTTGTTTGCGATTAATTACACACATACAGTCATGCCTCTCTTAACAGCATGGATACATTCTAAGAAATGCGCCATTAAGTGATTTCCTCATTTCAGCATCCTAGAGTGCTCCTCCACAAACTTGGATGGTATAGCTTATCACACACCGAACGCTAGATGGTGAAGCTTGTTGCTCCTAGGCTACAAACCTGTACAGCATGTTCCCATACAGAATACTGCAGGCAATTGTGACATAACAGTAAGTATTTGCATATTTAACATACCTAAACATAGGAAAGGTACAGTCAAAATATATGAATGGTATTATCATCTCATGGGACCGCTATTGTATATGCAGCCTGTCATTGACCACGTGGTTTTGTGAAGAGTGTGACTGTAAAGCATTCGTATTCAGCATATAAAAAGAACTTCTACAAATCAAGAAGAGAGAGATGAACAGCAGGGCAAAGGATATTGACAGGCAATTTACTGGAAAGAAACATAAATGTCCAATAAGCAAGATGCTCAGAAATCAGTAGTTTCTCTGCTCTACTGAATGGATTAGCCCCCCTCCAGGCAAACCTGCTATGACACTTTCAGCGGTTCTCTAACTTAAAACAAGCGCCTGCTCTCGTCACAACCCTTTCTAGCTCCTGCCCATCTCTCCTCTGCCCTTTCAAAGAATTGTCTGCAGCCATTGTCTCCCTAGCCCGCCTCAACCCTTTCCAACTGGACATCAATCCCCAGCACTCCCAGGGATAGCTGGTGAAATTCATCACAGTCCTTCAAATCCGCCAAACCAAATGGTCAGTTCTGTACCCTTATCTGGCTTTATCTTGCTGCCACATGCAATACTTTGACCATTGGCTCCTTTTTGAAACACTCTGTTCTAACTTCCATAACACACCAACTCTCTTGTTGGACCTCAAAATGTTCAGAGACCCCAGGGCTAGGTCTTAGATCCTGCATTCACTGTATTTTCTTTTTTTTTTAAATTGTACTTTAGGTTCTGGGGTACATGTGCAGATCATGCAGGATTGTTGCATAGGTACACACACAGCAATGTGGTTTGCTGCCTCCATCCCCCCACCACCTACATCTGGCATTCCTCCCCATGTTATCCCTCCCTGACTTCCCCAGCCCTCCACTGCCCCTCCCTTGCCCCCCTGTAACAGACCCCAGTATGTGATGCTCCCCTCCCTGTGTCCCTGTGTTCTCATCGTTCAAATATTTGATTTTCTGTTCTTGTGTCAGTTTGCTGAGAATGATGGTTTCCAGATTCATGCATGTCCCTACAAAGGACAGGAACTCATCGTTTTTTATGGCTGCATAGTATTCCATGGTGTATATGTGCCACATCTTCCTTGTCCAGTCTATCGTTGATGGGCATTTGGGTTGGTTCCAGGTCTTTGCTATTGTAAACAGTGTTGCTATGTTGTGGCATGTGTCTTTATAATAGAATGATGTATAATCCTTTGGGTATACACCCAGTAATGGGTTTGCTGAGTCAAATGGAGTTTCTATTTCTAGGTCCTTGAGGAAGCGCCACACCGTCTTCCACAATGGTTGAACTAGTTTACACTCCCAACTATGTAAAAGTGTTCCTCTTTCTCCACATCCTCTCCAGCATCTGTTGTCTCCAGATTTTTTAATGATTGCTATTCTAACTGGCATGAGGTGGTATCTCAATATGGTTTTGATTTGCATTTCTCTAATAATCAGTGATGATAAGCATTTTTTCATGTTTCTTGGCCTCATATATGTCTTCTTTTGAAAAGTGTTCATATCCTTTGTCCACTTTTGGATGGGTTTTTTTTTTTCTTGTAAATCTGTTTTAGTTCTTGGTAAATTCTGGATATCAGCCCTTTGTCAGATGGGTGGATTGCAAAAGTTTTTTCCCATTCTGTTGGTTGCCAATTCACTCTAGTGACTGTTTCTTTTGCCGTGCAGAAGCTGTAGAGTTTGATTAGGTCCCGTTTGTCTATTTGGGCTTTTGTTGCAAATGCTTTTGGTGTTTTGGTCATGAAGTCCTTGCCTATGCCTATGTCCTGAATGGTTTTGCCTAGATTTTCTTCTAGGGTTTTTATGGTGTTAGGTCTTATGTTTAAGTCTTTAATCCATCTGGAGTTAATTTTAGTATAAGGTGTCAGGAAGGGGTCCAGTTTCTGCTTTCTGCACATGGCTAGCCAGTTTTCCCAACACCACTTATTAAACAGGGAATAATCCTTTCCCCATTGCTTGTTTTTGTCAGGTTTATCAAAGATTGTATGGTTGTAGATGTGTGGCGTTGCCTCCAAGGCCTGTTCCATTGGTCTGTATCTTTGTTTTGGTACCAGTACCATGCAGCTTTGATTACTGTACCTTTGTAGTATTGTAGTATTGATTACTGTATTTGTAGTATTGAATACTGTAGTATTGTAGTATTTGATTACTGTGCCTTTGTAGTATTGTATTTTGATTACTGTACCTTTGAAATCAGGTAGCATGATACCTCCAGCTTTGTTCTTTTTGCTATTGTCTTGGCTATGTGTGCTCTTTTTTGGTTCCATATAAAGTTTAAGGCGGTTTTTTCCAGTTCTGTGAAGAAGGTCATTGGTAGCTTGATAGGGATAGCATTGAATCGATAAATTACTTTGGGTAGTATGGCCATTTTCACGATGTTGATTCTTCCTAACCATGAGCATGGAATGTTTCTCCATCTGTTTGTGCCCTCTCTGATTTCCTTGAGCAGTAGTTTGTAGTTCGCCTAGAAGAGGTCCTTTACATTCCTTTGTTAGTTGTATTCCTAGGTATTTTATTCTCTTTGTAGCAGTTGTGAATGAGAGTTCGCTCATGATTTGGCTCTCTGTTAGTCTGTTATTAGTGTATAGGAATGCTTGTGATTTCTGCACATTGATTTTGTATCCTGAGACTTTGCTGAAGTTGCTTATCAATTTAAGGAAATTTTGGGCTGAGATGATAGGGTCTTCTAAATATACAATCATGTTGTTTGCAAATAGAGACAATTTGACTTTCTCCTTTCCTAATTGAATACTTTTTTTTTCTTGCCTAATTGCTCTGGCTAGAACTTCCAATACTATATTGAATAGGAGTGATGAGAGAGGGCATCCTTATCTAGTGCCGGATTTCAAAGGGAATGCTTCCAGTTTTTCCTATTCAGTATGATATTGGATATAGGTTTATCATAAATAGCTTTTACTATTTTGAGGTATGTTCCTTCTATATCTAGTTTATTGAGAGTTTTTAGTGTAAAGCACTGTTGAATTTTGTCAAATGCCTTCTCTGCATCTGTTGAGATAATCATATGGTTTTTGTCTTTGGTTCTGTTTATGTGGAATTACATTTATAGACTTGCATATGTTGAACCAGCCTTGCATCCCCAAGATGAGGCCTTATTGATTGTGATGATTAAGCTTTTTAATGTGCTGTTGCAATTGGTTTGCCAGTATTTTATTGAAGATTTTTGCATTAATGTTCATCAGGAATATCGGCCTGAAGTTTCCTTTTCTTGTTGAGTCTCTGCCGGGTTTTGGTATCAGGATAATGTTGGCCTCATAAAATGATTTTGGAAGGACTCTCTCTTTTTGTATTGTTTGGAATAGTTTCAGAAGTAATGGTACCAGCTCCTCTCTGTACGTTTGGTAGAATTCATCTGGACCTAGACTTTTTTTGGTTGGTAGGCTATTAATTGCTGCCTCAACTTCAGCCCTTGTAATTGGTCTGTTGAAGGTTTCAAATTTTTCAGGGTTTAGGCTTAGGAGGGTGCAAGTGTCCAGGAATTTATCCATTTCTTCCAGGTTTAATGGTTTATGTACATAGTTGTTTGTAGTAATCTCTGATGGTGGTTTGTATTTCTGTGGAATCTCTGGTGATATCCCCTTTTTTGTTTTTATTGCATCTATTTGATTCTTCTCCCTTTTCTTTTTTATTAATCCGGCTAGCAGTCTGTCTATTTTGTTGATGTTTTCAAAAAACCAGCTCCTGGATTTACTGATTTTTTTTGAAGGGTTTTTTGTGTCTCTATCTCCTTCAGTTCTGCTCTGATCTTAGTTATTTCTTGTCTTCTGCTAGCTTTGGAGTTTTTTGATCTTGCTCCTCTAGCTCTTTCAATTTTGATGACAGGGTGTTGATTTTAGATCTTTCCTCACTTCTCTGATGGGCATTTATTGCTATAAATTTCCCTCTAGACACTTCTTTAAATGTGTCCCAGAGATTCTGGTATGTTGTGTCTTCATTCTCTTTGGTTTCTAAGAACATCTTTATTTTTGCCTTCATTTCATTGTTTATCCAGTCAACATTCAGGAGCAGGTTGTTCAGTTTCCATGAAGTTGTGCGGTTCTGAGTTAGTTTCTGAATTCTGATTTCTAATTTGATTGCCCTGTGGTCTGAGAGACTGTTCGTTATGATTTCCGTTCTTTTCCATTTGCTGAGGAGTGATTTACTTCCAATTATGTGGTCAATTTTAGAGTAGGTGCAATGCCGTGCTGAGAAGAATGTATATTCTGTGGATTTGGGGTGGAGAGTTCTGTAGATGTCTATTACATCTGCTTGGTCCAGATCTGAGTTTAAGTCCTGAATATCCTTGTTAATTTTCTGTCTCGTTGATCTATCTAACATTGACAGTGGAGTGTTAAAGTCTACCTCTATTATTGTGTGGGAGTCTAAGTCTCTTTGTGGGTCATTAAGAACTTGCTTTATGTAGCTGGGTGCTCCTGCATTGGGTGCATATATATTTAGGATCATTAGCTCTTCTTGATGCACTGATCCTTTTACCATCCTTTTATCTTTGTTGGTTTGAAGTCCATTTTATCAGAGGCTAGGATTGCAACTCCTGCTTTTTTTGCTCTCTATTTGCTTGATAAATCTCCCTCCATCCCTTTATTTTTAGCTTGTGTGTGTCCTTGCATGTGAGATGGGTTTCCTGAACAGAGCACACCAATGAGTCTTGACTTTTTATCCAATTTGCCAGTCTGTGTCTTTTGATTGGTGCATTTAGCCCATTTACTTTTAAGGTTAATATTGTTATGTGTGAATTTGGTCCTGCCATTTTGATGCATGCTGGATGTTTTGCCCGTTAGTTGATGCATTTTTTTCATTGTGTCAATGGTCTTTACCATTTGGTACGTTTTTGGGGTGGCTAATACTGGTTGTTCCTTTCCTTGTTTAGTGTTTCTTTCAGGAGCTCATGTAAGGCAGGCCTGGTGGTGATGAAATCTCTGAGCAATTGCTTGTTCATAAAGGATTTTATTTCTCCTTCACTTATGAAGCTTAGTTTGGCTGGATATGAAATTCTAGGTTGAAAGTTCTTTTCTTTAAAGATGTTGAATATTGGCCCCCCACTCTCTTCTGGCTTGTAGCATTTCTGTGGAGATAATCTGCTGTGAATCTGATGGGCTTCTGTTTGTGGGTAACCCAACCTTTCTCTCTGGCTGCCCTTAGCATTTTTTCCTTCAGTTCAACCCTGGTGAATCTGTCGATTATGTGCCTTGGGGTTGCTCTTCTTGAGGAATATCTTTGTGGTGTTCTCTGTATTTCCTGGACTTGAATGGTGGCCTGCCTTGCTAGGTTGGGGAAGTTCTCCTGGATAGTATCCTCAAGAGTGTTTTCCAGCTTGGATTCATTCTCTCCGTCACATTCAGTTACATCTATCAAATGTAGATTAGGTCTTTTCACATAATCCTGTATTTTTGGAGGCTTTGTTCTTTCTTTTCACTCTTTTTTCCCTATTCTTGCCTTCTCATTTTATTTCATTGAGTTGATCTTCCATCTCTGATGTCCTTTCTTCTGCTTGGTCAATTGGCTATTGAAACTTGTGTATGCTTTGCGAAGTGTGCTGTGTTTTTTATCTCCATCAAGTTGTTTATATTCCTCTCTAAGATATTTATTCTAGTTATCATCTCATCTAACCTTTTTTCTAGGTTCTTAGTTTCTTTGCATGGGGTTAGCATATGTTCTTTTAGCTCTGAGAAGTTTGTTATTACCAACCTTCTGAAGCCTGTTTCTGTCAATTCATCAGATTCATTCTCCATCCAGCTTTGTTCCTTTGCTGGTGATGAGTTGTGATCCCTTGGAGGAGGAGAGGCATTCTGGCTTTTGGTGTTTTCATCCATTTTTCACTGGTTTCTTCCCATCTTAGTGCTTTATATACCTGTGGTCTTTGTAGTTGGCGACTTTCAGATGGGGTCTCTGAGTGGATGTCCTTTTTGTCCTAACAGTCAGGCCCCTCTGCTGCAGGACTGCTGAGGTCCACTCCAGGCCCTCCTTGCCTGGGGATCACCTGCGGGGGCTGCAGAACAGTAAGGGTTGCTGCCCATTTCTTCTTCTGTTGTCTTCGTCCCAGAAGGGTACTGGCCAGATGTCAGCCTGAGCTCTCCTTTATGAGGTGTCTCTTGGGTATACAGGGGTTGGGGAGCTACTTGAGGAGGTAGTCTGTCCCTTATAGGAGCCCAAGTGCTGTGCTGCGAGCTCCATTGTTTTATGCAGAGTTGCTGGTCAGGTACCTTTAAGTCTGCTGCAGCGGAACTCACAATTGCTTTTCACAGATGATCTGACCTAGGAAGGTCAGCTTTATTTATAAGTTCTTGATGGGCTGCTGCCTTTTTTCAGAGATGCCCTGTCCTGCATGGTGTAGTCTAGTCACAGTCTGCCAGCAGAGGCATTGCTGAGCTGCCACAGGCTCTGTCCAGCTGCTGTGTGAACTGTCTCGGTCTGCGTTGGCAGACTGCACTGGTGGACTGCATTGGTAGTGGCGGACGCCCTTCCCCACACCGAGCTGGACTGTCCTGGGTCCAGCTGCTCTTGCTGGAAGACTCTCAATCCAGAGCATTTCAGGTTGCTTGTGTTGTGGGGATGGTACCTGCCGATCCAGATTGCCTGGCTCCCTGTCTCAGCCCCCTCCTTTTCAGTTCAGTGGGTGGCTCTGTCTCCCAGGTGCTCCAGGTGCCAGTTGAAATGGCTGCCTAGATTTGTGTGAGTTTCTGTGTGCCAACCCATGGCACCAGCCATGCTGAAAACTTGTGGCAGTTTTTGGCCTGGGAATCTCCTGGTCTGTGGGCAGTGAAAACTTGTTTGGAAATGCAGTGAGCACTCACCCTCTGCATTGTTCTTTCTGGGAACTGCACTCTGGAGCTGTTCCTATTGGGTCATAATACATTCACCTATTTTCTTCCTAGGCAATGTAATTTAATCCCACACCTCCAAATGCTACTTACCTGCTGGTGATTCCTAAATTTGTCTAGCCCTGACCTCTCCTCTGAGCTCCAGATAGCTTAGTAAATATCTCCATTTGGATCTCTTAGGGCATCTTTACTCATGCCCCATGTGCAATTATTGAGTCACCCTCTCCACATCTGCCACCCATCCTGCACACACATAGTGTTCTCTGGCTTGTAATTAGCACTGCCACCTATCAAGTGGCTTGAGTCCAGCACCTGCAGGTCAACACTTTCCTGACTCCCACGTGCAACTGTCTGCAAGCCTGGGGTGCCCTGCCTCCAAATATGTCTCAAGTCCACACACCTCTTTCTTTTTCCCCTCCTGTCTCCCTGACCCATTCTCTTTCACTTAAACCGACACAATGGCCTCTTGGCCTTTCCTGTCCAGCAGCCAGAGGATCTTTTTACCATGTAAATCTAATAATAGCACCAGCCTAAAACCTTCCAATGCCTTTTATTGAACTTAGAACAAAATCCAAATGGCACAGAGACTTGGTGCCCAGCTGGGCACCTGCAGCCCCTCCAGCCCAGTGTTCCACTGCTCTCTCTTGCCCTCACTGTGGTTTTGCTGGCCTTTGGCTTCCTGATCCTGGACCCAGCTCTGTCTGCTGGGAATACTGTTACCCGAAACTCAAACTGCTGACTTCTTGTCTTTCAGGCCTTCCCTCCAGTGTCAGCTCAGAGGAAAGATATGCCCTGAACCCCAACTTCAGTTGTCTTCTGCAGAGCCATCCTGCTTTGCTTTCTTCCCAGCACATACCTCTAAGATGATCCCATTTCTCACTAACTGTCCTGGCCCCCTTGGATGGATGGCCCAGAGAAACAAGGCCTCCTTCACAGCAGATGCTCAGAATTTAACTAAATGATTTAATGAATAAATTTACAGCGGAGTCGTGTGTTCAGGGATTGGGTGACAAATTTGAATCATTTGCTGTTTGCTTCCCAGTCAAAACTGCCCTTGTGTCAGAGGAGTGTGAACCAGGGAAACTCCACCTTGAATAGGGACTGGGTAAAATGAGGCTGAGACCTACTGGGCTGTTTCCAGACGGTTAAAGCATTTCAAGTCACAGGATGATACAGGAGGTCGGCACAAGATACAGGTCATGAAGACCTTGCTGATAAAACAGGTTGCAGTAAAGAAGCCAGGTAGAACCCACCAAAACCAAGACGGTGATGAGAGTGACCTCTGGTTGTTGTCACTGCTACAATCCCACCAGCACCATGGCAGTTTACAGATGCCATAGCAACGTCAGGAAGTTACCCTATGTGGTCTGAAAAGGGGAGTCATGAATAAGGCACACCTTGTTTAGCATATAATCAAGAAATAACCATAAAAATGGGCAACTAGCAGCCCTCAGGGTACTCTAAGTACCCTCTCTTGGAGTCTGGATCAGGACCCCTTTTCTGTAACACTTGCAAATGTCTTTCAATTGCTTTTAAAGGATGTTAGAAAGCTGTGTGGTTGTAGCAACCTCTGGCCACAGGGACTTTTGAGCACTTGAAATGGGGCCTATGAGATGAGGAACTAAATTTTAAATTTTATTTAATTTTAATTTATTTAAATGTGAACTTAAAAACAGAAGCCTGATTCAGTTATCGGAAAAATTCTTAAGTAGGTTTTGGAACAACTTAGATCTGTCCATCGAGCTCTTTCTTTCTTTCTTTCTTTCTTTCTTTCTTTCTTTCTTTCTTTTTTTTTTTTGAGACGGAGTTTCGCTCTTGTTGCCCAGGCTGGAGTGCAATGGCGCGACCTTGGCTCACCGCAACCTCTGCCTCCCGGGTTCAAGCAATGCTGCCTCAGCCTCCCGAGGAGCTGGGACTACAGGTGCGCGCCACCATGCTCAGCTAATTTTTTGTATTTTTAGTAGAGACGGAGTTTCACCATGTTGACCAGGATGGTCTCGATCTCTTGACCTTGTGATCCACCTGCCTTGGCCTCCCAAAGTGCTGGGATTACAGGCGTGAGCCACCATGCCTGGCCGCATTGAACTCTTTCAAAGGTAATGGTCTGAAGCCTAAGTAGAGATGAACTCTTCTCCATGAATCTTTAGTGCCCCATTGAGGTGTGCTCTGAAATACTCACTGAACTTCCATGGCCTAGTAAAAGTGAAGGAATATGAAATAGCTTATTAATCATTTTTAATGTTGAATACATGTTAACATAATAAATTGATAATACTTAGGGTACACTAGGTTAAAGAAAATATATTATTCAAATTAATTTCCCCTGTTTCTCTTTACTCTGAGTGTGGTTAGGGAAAAGGTTTAAATTATAGATATCTCAAATTTTATTTTTATTGAGTGGCTGTGATGGTTGAGTGTCAACTTGATTGGATGGAAGGATGCAAAGTATTGATCCTGGGTGTGTCTGTGAGGGTGTTGCCAGAGGAGATTCACATTTGAGTCAGTGGACTGGGAGAGGCAGGCCCACCTTCAGTCTGAGTGGGCACCATCTAATCAGCTGCCAGTGGGGCCAGAATAAAGCAGGCAGAAGAATGTGGAAAGACTAGACTGGTTTAGTCTTCTGGCCTCTATTTTCCTCTTGTGCTGGATGCTTCCTGCTCTCGAATGTCAGACTCCAAGTTCTTTAGCTTTGGGACTTGGACTGACTTCCTTACTCTTCAGCTTGTAGATGGCCTGTTGTGGGACCTCACCTTGCAATGGTGTGAGTTAGTAGTCTTTAATAAACTGCCTTTTATATGTACATCTATTCTGTTTGTTCTGTCTCTCTAGAGAACCCTGATTAATACAGTGGCACTGGCATATTGGTGACTAATATGTATCTCATCTATCAATAAATCACGTAACTAGTTGTTTTGTTTCTCTTGCTAGGAGAATACTGTTTCTTTGTTTCAGTACCAGATGTGACCTGGGGCCCATGTTGAAGAAAAAAATAAATGTCTTTAAAGAAAGGGACCCCCCCCCACAACCAGGGTGGCAAAATACTCACAGGAGACTCAGGAGGATGGATTGCAGCTGAGTGAACAGCAGGGCCAGGTCTCCTAACTCACTGCTGGGCTCCTGGAGCAGAGCCATACCTGACATTATCCTCTACTCTGTGAATTATTCTTCTCTCTTTCCCTTCTTCCCTTCCTCTTTACTAAGTATGTATAGTTATACTTCTCTCTCCCCATAAAAACATCTAGAAAATGATTTTCACCGGAGAGTTTTTGAATGAGACAACGTTGGGATTTCTATATTGCTTCATTTTTAAAATGAGCATTTTTTTTTGCAACAATAGTGGTTCTTGTAACAAAGTCCAGATATTACAGAAATATGTAAAATAGAAAATGAACCTTGTTATGGGTAAAACTTTTCTTTTTGGTGCCACAAAGAAAAAATTAGTACTGGGACAAAGGATCTCTCAGCAAAACAATTCTTTTTATTTCCTGCAGAAAGGGTACCCTCGTTAGCAATCTTGCTATGGGAGTACAACAAACAAAGAAAAGCAGACATATTTATTCCTTACACATTTGGGGTCGTCCTTACTACTGTGTCTGATCTCTGTTGGCTAGAGCCAGACCTTGCAGTCTAAACTAAAACCCGATTGGCTAATAACTTAAAACTTTTCTAAACAGGTAAAAGCAATGGAGGACAACAAAAAAAGGAAGTCCAAATAAGGAAGGGACATAGGCTTCGAGCTGGGACATGCCTGTGAGCATGTCCAGCACAGATATCTTGGTTAGAGTACAAGGGCATGGAATGTTCTACGTGCCTGTAAGTATGTCTAACAGCTACATAGGATAGGGATGAACAGAGCTGCTAGCAAAAAGCAAGAAGGCTTAAAATTAATATTTCTAACACTTATGAATTTTTCTTAATAAAGGAAACTTTTAAAGAGGAACTTTTCTACTTCGCACAAAACTAAAGACAGAAACGCCATTTGACCCAGCAATCCCATTACTGGGTATATACCCAAAGAAATGTAAGTCATTCTACCATAAAGGCATGTGTACTCCAGTGTTCATCACAGCACTATTCACAATAGCAAAGACATGGAATCAACCTAAATTCCTATCAGTGATAGACTGCATAAAGAAAATGTGCTATATAGACACTGGAATACTATGCAGCCATAAAAAAGGAATGAGATCATATCCTTTGAAGGGATACGCATGGAGTTGGGAAGCCATTATTCTCAGCAAACTAACACAAGACCAGAAAACCAAACAGCACATGCTCTCTCTTATAAGCGGGAGCTGAGTGATGAGAACACACAGACGCAAGGGGGAACAACAGACATTGGGGCCTGTTGGGGGTGGGGTTGAGGGAGGGAGAGCATCAGGAAGAAGAGCTAAGGGATGATGGCTTAATAACTCAGTGATGGGTTGATCTGTGCAGCAAACTACCACGGCGCACATTTACCTGTGACAAACCTGCACAGCTTGCGTATGTGTCCCTGAATTTAAAAGTTGAAAAAGCAAGGAAGTGAGGTGAGGCTGGGAGCGGTGGCTCACACCTGTAATCCCAGCACTTTGGGAGGCCGAGGCAGGTGGATCACGAGGTCAGAAGTTCAAGACCAGCCTGGCCAACATGGTGAAACCCCGTCTCTAAAAATAAATAAATAAAAAGAAAGTGTGATGAAATCCCCTTGCTATGCTGTCATTAATGAAGACACACACTTCCTGTGTGAGAAAGACTACCTAATGGCCGGGCCTAAACCTGTGAATTATATGGTCTTAACCAGGCCCTAAAGCTCTTTAAAGGCTGCAAGGGCACTATATATACTGATTTCAAATATGCCTATGGAGTGGTACACACTTTTGGAAAGATCTGGACAGAGCGGGGCCTAATAAATAGCAGGGGAAAGAACTGGATCATGGAGAACGGGTCAAACGTCGTAAAAAGCCTCCTGCTTCCAGCAGAGGTAGCAGTAGCTCATGTAAATGGCCGTCTGTAGGAGATGGGTCAGCGTGGTGGGAGAAGCTCTAGGGAAAAGGGTAGGCCTTCTGAAAGGTCGGAAGGCTCTGCATAACTTTGGGGGAGAATATGCTGAAGGCAGCTGTTCGCTTACCCTGAGGCAGAGGGTGAGGAATAGGTACAAGGAAGTGTAGGGGAATTATCTAAAACAAGCTTGTTTACTTACGTTGTCTGGAAACCAACCTTTGATCATCCAAATGCATGAGTGCCCCCTGACAGAGGGAACAATAATGTTAATTATCCACAGACTGTGTTTGCTCCAGGCGTTCGGCATTATGTCTGTTACTGAATAAAAGCAGGCAGCTTCAGCTGTTCTCAACCGCTCACTCTTCAGCCACTAGTACGGGCAGTCAGTCCCCTGGCTGCTCTTAGGCTGCATACCTGTGTCTGAGTACTCCTTTCATACATGACTCAGCCAGATCTGTGGGACAGACCCTGCAACCATCAGAGAGGAAACACTGTAGAAGCTGTAGGGAACAGGCTTGTGAATGAAGGCACTGAGGAAGCCTCCCTGGAGGAGGAAGTTCAACTATTTCGTGGAATCCCAGATATACCTGATGTAGTAAGGCACCAATTTTCCAAAGAGGAGAAAGAAGAACTGGGCAAGACAGGGGCCATTCAAACTGAGGGTGGGATGTGGGTGCTCCCTGATGGGAAAGAAATAATAAGCAAACCCATAATGAGAGAATTAATGTCCACACTGCACAAGGGAAGCCACTGGGGTCCCCAGGCTATGAGAGACGCAGTAGTCAAACATTAGGTGTGTATAGGGATTCATACCCCTGCTAAACAAGTGTGGAAGTTCTGTGGGCTGCCAAAAAATAAACAATAAGTAGTCAGAAAATAAACTGCCAGGGGAAGCCCTCCTAGGTTTACATCATTTCAAAGCATTCAGGCACATTTTACAGAAATGCCCCAAACAAGGAGACTGAAGTGTCCACTAGCAATGGCAAACCACTTCTCCATCTGGGTGAAGGCCTTCCCTCTCCCAGCTGCCAGAAATGTTGTCAAAATAGTCTTAAAGTAAATGATACCCAGTTTTGGCCTGGTGGAAAATACTGATTCAGACAATAGGAGCCACTTTACCTCAAGGGTGCTAAGGGGAACTATGGAGGGTTTACCCGTTAAATGGAATTACCACATCCCTTGACATCCCCCATCCTCTGGAAAGGCAAAGACAATTAATCAAACTCTCAAAAAGCTTATTACCAAACTAATCTTAGAAACTAAAATGCCTTGGACCAAATGTCTCCTAATAGCACTCCTTACAATTAGGGCAGTCCTAAGGAAAGATTCAGTTATTATGTGGACTCCTGTATTTAGGCAGAACTACAGACCTTGCTGCTGTGGAAACCAAAGACCAATTAAAAAAAAAACTATATACTGGCCATATCCTCCGCCTTGTTATCTCTTAAGTTAAAAGGACTTCTAACTCTAACCCCACCTCTTAAGGGGTTCACCACTTCCAGCCTAGTGACAAGGTGCTGATTCAGACTTAAGAGGAAGTTAAGCTCCACTCAAGCTGGGAAGGTTCCTATCGAGTGCTCCTGTCACCGAGATGGCTATGTAAACAGCTGAACAAGATTGGACTCATTACATTCAGGTCAAGGAACTGGTAAGAAAAAAAAAAAGGAAGGGAGAAAAAGCCAATGGGAAGTGTGTAAATTACCTAAGGATCCCTTAAAGTTAACTCTAAAAGGGACCTATTAGATGTGGTTAAAATTAATCCTAATACCTAAGGTTAAATCCTAATACCTAAGGTTTAATCCTAATACCTAAGGTAAGAGGGTATGCAGATGTTGAATAAAGCCCAGTAAAAGGGAAATGTCCCATCAACCTAATAGTCAACATAACTAAAACCTCCGCCCCCAGACTATAATATTCAATGGTTGCTAAGTGTTACCTTGTGGGAATTTAGGAAACCAAAGGCAGTTATAACGTGCAGACAAATATATATGCCCTGAAACAGGCTGCTATTGGGCCCTATCAAAAACCCTGTGCTAGCTAGAATCAGGTCTGATAACCCACTCTGTTCCACAGTTGGGTAAGTCATGCTTCCAAAGACAAACTCTTTTTTCTTGTTGTTTTGTTTTTGAGATGCAGTTTCGCTCTTGTTACCCAGGCTGGAGTGCAATGGTGCGATACCAGCTCACTGCAACCTCCGCCTCCTGGGTTCAGGCAATTCTCCTGTCTCAGCCTCCCGAGTAGCTGGGATTACAGGCACGTGCCACCATGCCCAGCTAAGTTTTGTATTTTTAGTAGAGATGGGGTTTCACCTTGTTGACCAGGATGGTCTCGATCTGTTGACCTCGTGATCCACCCGCCTCGGCCTCCCAAAGTGCTGGGATTATAGGCGTGAGCTACTGCGCCCAGCTGTCAAACTCTTAACGGATAAAATTCATGTATATAAGGAACCCATGCCCCCAAACTCTGAAAATTTAAAATGCAGTCCTATATTAGTTACCATAAACAACCCAACTCCTATAAACCAGGAACCTTGGAGGTCTGGATTAGAAATAAATACCTCAAAAAGGGACCTCATGGGACAGTTAGCTCTCAGGCTGATCACCAACTCAACCTCAAGCTCACCCAGGGCTACCGTAACCCCCAGTCCCACCACTTTCCTTTAACTCACCAAGCAATAACCCTAAAAGAGTAAAAATAATTAGAATGACTAACGAGGCGTTTTTAACTTTAAATTTTTTTAATTTTAACTTTAAAAATTAAAACTGGATATAGATGTGTAAATGCCTGGGTTGAACGGGTTAAATTTCTGGTACTAGCCCTCAACAAAAGCGACTGTTATGCTTGTTATGCTGGGCAGCCTCAGGCACCAGGGGTTCCGTTTCCCCAGGATGGTATACCAATACCAAAAATACGGTTTCATGTTGGCTCTATACCAGGACAGGAATGCGGGGGGAAATAAGACTTGCAAAAGTCTTTCATTGCTCTTTCCTGCCTTGAGGAGATCAAATTATAAAGCTATCCTCTTGTTCTCCATAGGGAGTATAAACCACTCCTCTTGTCTCTCTAGGCAGGAGGGGCAGAGTTCAATAAACCCATGGAAAAACTCTCAACCTGTGCCCGCATCCCAAACATTACTGGTGAGTCAAACAAAGGCAACTCCTCGGCTCTTCATATATGCTGGGCTGATGTCTGGTGGTACTGTGGAAAGAGGACCCTCCGTGACCTGTTACGGTCCAATTGGACCGAGATTTGTGCTTGAGTTCAATTGGTCAGTCCATTTGCCCTGGCATTCCATAAGATCCCCAATAATCCACTTGGCTACTGAAGTCAGAGAGATTTAACAAATTCTTTTAGTCAACAGGAGCCCTAGAGGAGTACCTAATGAACGCAAGGCCCAAAACCAAATAGTGCTGGGTTTCCGTCAGCACACTTCTGGTGGTCAACCATTAAAAAAATGTAAATTGGATTAATTAGCTCTATTGTAATCAACAAAAATTCATCATCTGTACTCCAAATGCTATCAAAGGAGTGGCTAGCCAGTTAAACGCCACCAGCCAGATGGCCTAGGAGAATAGACTCGCATTAGACATCATCCTCGCAGAGAAAGGAAGTGTGTATGTTATGCTGGGTGGAAAGTGTTGCACTTTCATTCCTAAGAAATCCGCTCCAGTTGAAACCGTCACAAAAGTGTTTTAAGGGTTAACAATGAATTGGCAAAAAGTGCCGGAATTAATAATTCATTTACTGATTGGCTGAAGGGTTGGTTGGGGAAATAAAAAGAAGTGGTGGCTTCCATTCTTGCATCCCTTGTAATAGTGGCTGGAGTCGTAACAGCTGTAGGGTGTTGCATTATCCCTTGTGTTAGAAGGTTAACCCAAAAGTTCATAAAAATGGCCATCCACAAATGCCCATAACATGTGGGCATTACAAACCCAGTGCTGTTATTACAAACCCAGTCAAACCTACTCTCTTATAATAAAGAGAGTCAACAGCTTTTAAAACAATTTAAGGGCCAAAGAACACAAAAATAAATGTGGAAATGGGACCAACCAGTGTAAAAAGAAAAAGAGGAGAAAATGGAAGGAAATAATGTATGCAGTGGTCCACGTCCAAGACAAAATGCATCAAATAGACTTGAACCCGAGAGGTGGAGGGTAGTCTGCAAACTCCCAGGGAGCAGAACATAGGAAGCCCCTGCTTTATCGGCCAGAGCCTGCTCGTCGGGGCCCTTTAGTTGCCCTCAACTGAACCAAAGAAGTTTAGTCTAGAATAAAAGTTTACTAGCCTGCAAAATAGCTGGCTTTATCCATTCTTACCAGCTTGCCTGACTACCTAGGTTGTAAGTCAAGCACTTAAAAGCCTCTGAACTAACTATCATTGCAGTGCACCGTGGGCTGCAATAGAATGCCGCGAGACAACCCTAAAGAATACATCCAAAGTCTCTACCCAACAACCAATAAGCAGCGTCTGGTAAGGGTGTGACCCCCCCCCTCATAGTGCTCAGCCTATGAGGAACTAGGGGAGGACCTGCGCACTGGGAGACGAGTCGTCCCTGCCCACCCGATCTTGCAAGACCGTCGTTAAAAGTCTTGCTTCTGCTGCTCTGCATGTCTCTGAGTCCGTTCTTAGGGTTTGAACAGGTAAATTTGTTTCTCCCAGTAGGTAGTGGTATTTCACTGTGGCCTTAATTTTCATTTTGCTAATTAGTGATGATCCTGACAATTTTTTATGTTTGTTTGACGTCTGTATCTTCTCTTTGCAGGAATGTCTCTTTATGCTTTTGGCCATTCTCTAATTGTATCATTTAACTTTTCATTGTTGAGTCTTGAGAGTTCTGTATATATTCTAGATATAAGACTTTCTCAGATATATCACTTGCAAATACTTTCTCCTAGTCTGAACTTTTTTTCATCATCTTTTTGTTTTTTATTTTTTTGAGATAGAGTCTCACTCAGTCCCCCAGGCTGGAGTGCAGTGGCACGATCTCGGCTCACTGCAACCTCCACCTCTCGGGTTCAAGTGATTCTCTTGCCTCAGGCTCCTCAGTAGCTGGGACTACAGGCATGCACCATCATACCCAGCTAATTTTTGTATTTGTATTTATATCATGTGAAATTTAGGTCAGGTTTCAACTTTTTGCCAGTTGAATTGGAAAAATGGATGCCAATTGCTCCAGTACCATTTGTTGAAAAGGCTATCTTTCCTCCATTAAATTATTTTTGCGTATTTGTTAGAAATATTTCTATGGGTCTAGGTCTGGGTTCTCCGTTCTGTTCTATTTCTCCATGCATCTATCCCACTGTCTTGATTCTTGTATCAATGTAATAGGACGTAAAATTTGACAGACTTCTCTTGCTTTGTTATTCTTTTTCAAAATTGTTTTACCTACTATAGGTTTTTAAACCTCAATAAAAATTTTAGAATACTCTTTTCTGTATCTTCAAATAATCTTAAGAGGATTTTGATAAAAATTGCATTACACTTTATAGATTGATTTAGGAAGGAGTGACTTCTTTTTTTTTCCTTTTTTTTTTTTTTTTTTTTTTTTTTTTTTGAGATGGAGTTTCGCTCTTGTTACCCAGGCTGCAGTACAATGGCGCGATCTCGGCTCACCGCAACCTCCGCCTCCTGGGTTCAGGCAGTTCTCCTGCCTCAGCCTCCTGAATAGCTGGGATTACAGGCACGCGCCACCGTGCCTGGCTAATTTTTTGTATTTTTAGTAGAGACGGGGTTTCACCATGTTGACCAGGATGGTCTCGATCTTTTGACCTCGTGATCCACCTGCCTCGGCCTCCCAAAGTGCTGGGATTACAGGCATGAGCCACCACGCCCGGCCCTGGAGTGACTTCTTTACTATGTTGAGTCTTTCAACGTGTCCCTCATTTCTTTAGGTCCTTGATTTCTTTCATAGCAATTTGTAAGTATCAGCATACAGAATCTCTCATTTTCTTAGATTTATATTTAAACGTTTTTCTTTCTCTTTTCTCTTAGTGATTGGAAGAGACATTCTGTTTTTAATTTCATTTTCTAGGTGTTTGTCTGGTATATAGAAATATAATTGATTTTTTTATCCTGTGACTTTGAATCTTGTGCATTTACTGAATTCACTTTATTAGTTGTAGGGTTTTTTTTAGGATTCTTAGAATTTCTTACAAAGGTTATCATGTCATTGGCAAATAGGACTGGTTTTATTCTTCATTTTCAATCTGTGTGCTTTTTGCTTTATTTCTTGCTTTATTGCACTGGCTAGGACTTTCCAGTACCATGTGGAATGCAGGTGGTGAGACAGAATAGCTGGACTCCTTTCCAATTTTAGGGTGAAAGCGTGCAGTCTTTCATCACTTAGTATATTAGATGTACGTTGTTTTCCTTAAAAAAGCTCATTACTGAGGTCATTTACATACCTTGCACTGCAGTGGCTTTTAAATATTCAAAGTTGTTTAACCATCGCCTCAATCAATTTTAGAACATTTTCATACCCCCAAAAGAAACCTTGCACCCCTTAGCTGTCAGTCCTCCAACCCGTCACTCTCAGCGCAAGCAGCCGCTCACCTGCTCTCCGTCTCTAAGGATCTGCCTCTTTTGAACATGTGAATGGATCGTACGCTACATGCATCTCACACTTAGCATCATGTTCTCAGGTTTCATCCATGCTGTAACATGTGTCAATGCTGCACCTTTATTGACAAAATATGCCGTTGTATGGATCTATCACATTTTACCTGTGCGTCAATTTAGGTTGCTTTCACTTTGTAACTATTCCAAAGTGGAAAAATTTTTGTTGGACATGTGTTTCACTTCTTTTGGTGGTTTCCCTAGAAGTGGCATTTCTGGGTAGTATGGTAACTTTATGTTTGTTTAAGGAACTGCCAGACTGTTTATCAAAGTAACTGCACCATTTTACATCGTACCAGCAGCGTGTGAGAGCTCCAGCTTCTCCACATCCTCACCAACACTGATTTTCTGTTATGTTATTTTGTCTTTCAGTGATATCCATCCTAGCAGGTGTGAGGTAGCACGTTGCTGTGGTTTTGATTTGCATCTCTGATGGCTAAGGAGGTTGAGCATCTTTTCACGTGATTACTGGTTATTTGTATCTCTTCTTTGGTAGACTGTCTATTCAGATCCCCCCCTTTTTTATTGGGTTACTTGTCTTTATACCATTGAGTTGTAATAGCTCTTTATATATTCTAGATATAAGTCTCTGATAAGATATACAGTATACAGAAATTTTCTTCTATTCTTTGGGCTCTCTTTTCCTTTTCTTAATGGTGTGGCTGTAAGCATTTTTATGGATGCTTTTCATAAAGTTCAGGAAGCTTCTTGTTTTTTCTTATTTGCTGAGAGTTTTTCTCATTAATAGGTGCTGAGTTTTGTCAAGAACTTTTTGATTTGATATAATCATGTGATTTTTTTATTAACCTGTTAATATGGTGAATGACATTGACTTGTTTTTAATATTGAATCAACCATGCGTACCTGGAATAAATTCCACTTGGGTGAGGTGTATTATTGTTTTTATACATTGATGGATTTGATTCAGTAAAAAAATTTTTGTGGACTTTTGGGATTATGTTCATGAGAGATCTCCATTTGTAATTTTTTTTGTAATATCTTAATCTGGTTTTGACATCAGGGTAATACTTGTTTTATAAAATGAGTTGAGAAGTTTTACCACCCGTTTAAGTGTCTAGAAAAGGTAGTGTAAAATTTCTGCTAATTCTTTGAATCTTTGCTACAATTCTTTAGGGACATCATTTAGTCTTGGAGATTTTTTTTAAAGTAAATTGTGAATTCAATTTCTTTGTTATACTATGATGTAGATTATTTCATAATTAATGAATTTTTGTAGGTTGTATGTTTTGAGACATTGTTCCCTTTTATATAAGTTGCTGAATTTATATGTATGAAATTGTTCATAATATTCTCTTTTTATCTTTTGAATGGCTACAGGACCTGTGATTATATTAACTTTTACTCCTGATATTGATGACTTGTATCTTCACTATTTTTGTCAGTCTTTCCAGGGGTTGTCACTGTAATTGATCTTTTCAGTCTTTCTAGGGGTTGTCACTGTAATTGATCTTTTCCAACAATCAGCTTTTTGTTTCATTGATTTTTCTGTATTTTTCCATTTCAACTTCTCTGATTTCTGCTTTTATCTTTATTATTTTCTTTCTTCTTCTTGTCTTGGATTTATTTTTCTTTTCCTACTTTGTTGAGATGTTATCTTAAATTATTGATTTGAGACATTTTCTTTTTTATGAGATAAGCATTTTAATCATATAAACTGTTAACATGGTTAGGCTTTGTGTCCCCACCCAAATCTCATCTTGAATTGTAATTCTCCTAATCCCCATGTGTCAAGGGAGAGACCAGGTGGAGGTGATTCAATCATGGGAGTTCTTCCCCCATGCTGTTCTGGTTATAGTGAATTCTCATGAGATCTGATGGTTTTATAAGGGGTTCTTCCCCTTTGCTTGGCACTTCTCCTTCCTGCTGCCTTGTGAAGAAGGTGCCTTGTTTCCCCTTCGCTTTCTGCCACGATTATAAGTTTCTTGAGTTCTGTGCTGAATTGTGAGTCAATTAAACCTATTTTCTTTATAAATTACCCAGTCTCAGGCGATTCTTTATAGCAGTGTGAGAACAAACTAATACAGTTGTCCTTTTTAATGCATGCCACAAATTTTGATATGGTATATTTTCATTGTCATTCACTTCTAAGCACTAAAAAAGTTTCTTTGAGACTTTCTCTTTGACTGATGGAATATTCAGAAGTGTGTGGTTTATAGTTTCCAACTGGAGATATATTTTCTGTTATCTTTCTGTTATTTAAGTAGATTACATTATGATTGACCCATATATAATGGTTCTATATAATTTCAATTTTTTTTTTTGAGGAGGAGGAGTTCTGCTCTTGTTACCCAGGCTGGAGTGCAATGGCGCGATCTCAGCTCACCGCAACCTCCACCTCCTGGGTTCAGGCAATT
Organism: Callithrix jacchus; assembly: GCF_049354715.1. NCBI lineage: Eukaryota > Metazoa > Chordata > Mammalia > Primates > Cebidae > Callithrix > Callithrix jacchus. Next base: position 26,513,119 of record NC_133502.1, read on the forward strand.
CTCCTGCCTCAGCCTCCTGAGTAGCTGGGATTACAGGCACGTGCCACCATGCCCAGCTAATTTTTTTGTATTTTTAGTAGAGACGGGGTTTCACCATGTTTACCAGGATGGTCTCGATCTGTTGACCTCATGATCCACCCGCCTCGGCCTCCCAAAGTGCTGGGATTACAGGCTTGAGCCACTGCGCCCGGCCTATAATTTCAATTTTTTCAAATTTGTTAAGGTTTATGTTAATGACTCAGAATATGGCCTATCTTGGTGAATATTCCATGTGTATTTGAAAAGGATGTTAATTCTTCTGTTATTGAGCGTAGTGTTCTATAACTATCTGTTTGCTCCTGTTGGCTCATGCTGTTATTCAATTCTATGTCCTTGCTGATTTTGTGTCAAATTGTTTTATCAATTTCTGAAAGGAACGTCAGAGTTCTCAAATATAATTGTAAATTTATTTCTCCTAAGAGTCCTATCACTTTTTGCATAATGTGTATCTATATTATTTTACTTGGTTTCATACACATTTATGATAGCTACATCTTTTTGATATGTTGACCCTTTATTTCATGTAAGGTCTCCCTTTGTCTATGGTAGCTCTTTCCTCTGAAGTCCACTTTATTTGATATTAATATAGCTACTCTTTTTTTAATAGAATTAATTTTTGTGTGATGTATCTTTTCATCTTGCAAAACGGAAACTCTTTCTAGTTCCTTTTACTTTGAACTTGATTGGCAGAATTGAAGAGTCTCTTATATACAGCATGTATTTGGGTTACTTTTAAAATCTGCTCTTCCAGTCTCTATCTTTTTATTGGTGTATTTATACCATTTACGTTTAGCATCATTGATAATTTAGTGGTTGTGTCTGCCCTTTTATTTTTTGTTTTCGTTCCCTCTGTTTCTCATTTCTTTGCTTCATTTTTCTTGTCTTCCTGTGGGTTAAACATGTTTTAGAATTCCATTTTGATTGATCTGTATTATGTTTTGGCATATTTATGTATTTTTACGGTGGTTGCTCTAGCTACAGCACTATGCATATGTAATTTTTCTAGTTGTCTGGTATCATCATATTATCACATTGAGTGAAATGTCAAAGCCTTACTTCCATTTATGTCCATTTTTCTTTCTCGCTTCCAAAAAAACTGTGGCAAAATGCACAACACTTATACTTTACCATTTTCAGGTATATAGTTCAGTAGTGTTAAGTATATTCACACTGTTGTGCAACCAATCTCTAGAATGTTTTTCATCTTGCAAAACGAAAACTCTATACCTATGAAACAGCAGCTTCCCAGCTGTCTGCCCCCAGCCCCTGACAACCACCATTTTACTTTCTGTTTCTGTGAATTTTACTGCTCTAGGCACCTCATATAAATAGAATCATCCAGTATTTGTCTTTTTGTGACATGTTCATCATGTAGCATAATGTTCTCAGTGTTCATCCTGTTGTAGCATGTGTCAGGATTTTCTTACTTTTTAAGGCTAAATACTCTTTCAGTCTGTGTATATACTACATTTTGTTTATCCATTCATCTGCCAATGAACACTTGGGTTGCTTCTACTGTTGGCTACTGCAAATAATGTGTATATGAACATAGATATGCAAATTAGCTTCCCCACTTTTAAAATGAAACTGAAGTATTTTCTCTACATACATTGTATACCCCAGCAGATAATGTTATAATTTTTGCTTCAGCCATCAATTATTATTTTTAAAACACATGAGGAAAAGGATCATTGATTAGATTTATCTCTAATTTTATGAGTTTCATTGTTTTTTCTTCCCTTCCAAAGTCTCAGGACTTTGCCTGTTCATCTTTCCTTTCTCCGTCTGGTCATTTTTTAAGGGTATGTCTACTGACAGCAAATTTCTTTAGTTTGTTTATTTCTCCTTCAGTCCTGAAGGATGTTTTTACTTATAGAATATAGGATTGACAGTACTTTCTTTTGCACTGGAAAAATGTCATACCACTTCCTTCTGGCCTCCTTGGTTTCAGAAGAGAAATTTGCTATTTGAATGGTTTCTTTCCTAAAGGTAATGCCTTGTTTCTCACTGGTTGTCTTAATTTTCTTGTCTTGATTTACAAAAGTCTGCTTGTGATGTGATTTTTGCATAGATTTCTTTGGGCTGATTCTGTTTGAAATTTTCTCAACTTTTCAGTGTGTAGATTTATGTCTTTCACCAAGTTTGAGAAATTTTCAGCCATTATTTCCTTGAATTTTTTCTTAGCCTCATACTCTTTTTCCTATTGTTTAGGATGGCATGGGAGAAATGTTAGAGCTTTTGCAATTGTGCCACAGATCTCTGAGGCTCTGCTCGTTGTTTTCCAGTCTGTTCTCAGTCACCGAGATTGGATAATTTCTATTGATTGTTCTTTGACGTCACAGGTTCTTCCAACTGTCATTTCCAGTCTCTCTCGAGCCTTTCCAATGAGGTTTTTTTTTTTTTTGGTTTAAAATTCTTTCCAATTCTAGAATTTCAATTTGATTCTCATTTATTTATTTGTTTTGCTGAGATTTTCTATATTTTACTAGTTTCAAGAGTGTTTATAATTGCTTATGGAAGCATTTTTTAGAATTGTTTCTTTAAAATCTTGTCAGATATCATCTCAGTGTTCACATCTGTGTTGGTTCCCTAGGGCTTCTGTAACAAAACAACACAAACTGAGTGGCCCAAAACAACATAAATTTATTCCCTCACAGTTTTGGAGGCCAGAAGACAGATCAAGGTGTCAGCAGGGGTATGCTCTCTCCAGAGGGTCTTCCATGGTAAATTGCATTCATTGCTTTTATCTTCTGGTGACTGTCAGCATTTCTGGACTTGGGGCTGCATAGGTCCAGCCTCTGTGTCCATCTTCACATGACCTTCTCCTTTTCTCTGGCTCAAATCTCCCCTTGCCTTTCTCTTAGGAGCCTATGTGCTGGCGAGTTTGGAACCTAGGATTATCAAATCTCAAAAGCCTCAACTTAATCACATCTATGAAGCTCTTACTTCCTAATAAGGCTGTATTTATAGGTTCCAAGATGTGAACATAGCTTATCTTTTTGTGGGCCACTGTTTCAACCCACTCAAGGATCTATTAATTGTCTTTTCTATTTGAGTTGTGATCATCATAGTTCCTGGTATATTCAGAAATCATGACCTGAACATTTTCAGCATTGTGTCATAAGACTCTGGGTCCTCTTCAGTCTTTTTGGACAGGCACTTACCTATGTATGCATTGCATGTAGGTATGGGTGGGGGTGGATGTTCACTTCCTTGCTGGGCCCTACCAGTATGGGAAGGAGGAGCAGAACTTGGCAGTGACTGGTATCACCACTAGCATTGCTCCTTCATTGCCACTGGGTGAGAATGAAAATTCAGCTGCCAAGGACCCAACATGTTGATTCAGCTGTTTTTTAATACTGTTGCTTAGATTGGAAACATTTTTATGTGACCAAAATATTAAGTTATTAAACTTTTAGTTTTGAAAATTACTATAATGAGAGCTGTTATAAGATTTAGGAGTAGCTGGGTGTGGTGGCTCGCGCCTGTAATCCCAGCACTTTGGGAGGCCAAGGCGGGTGGATCACGAGGTCAAGAGATCGAGACCATCCTGGCCATGGTGAAACGCCGTCTCTACTAAAAATACAAAAATTAGCCGGGTGTGGTGGCACACGCCTGTGGTCCCAGCTACTCGGGAGGCTGAGGTGGAAGAATTGCTTGAACCCAGGCGGAGTTTGCAGTGAGCCGAGATTGCACCACTGCACTCCAGCCTGGCGACAGAGTAAGACTCCATCTCAAAAAAAAAAATGATTTAGGAGTAGAACAGGAAAGGAAATGGTCAAGCATACTTGTTCAACCTATAGCAAGATATTGAAAGAGAATTTGTGTAGTTTGTCTTTGATCTGGCTCAGCTGTGTCCCCACCCAAATCTCATCTTGAATTGTAGCTTTCATAATTCCTGTGTGTTATGGGAGGGACCCAGTGGGAGATAATTGAATCATGGGGGCTGTTCCACCAACACTGTTCTCATGGTATTGAATAAGTCTCATGAGATTTGATGATTTTATAAAGCATTTTCCCTTTCACTTGTTCTCTCATTCTCTCTTGCCTGCTGCCATGTAAGACATGCCTTTCGCCTTCCACCATGATTTGAGGCCTCCCCAATCACGTGGTACTGTGAGTCCATTAAACCTCTTTATAACTTATTCAGGCTCAGATATGTCTTTTTCAGCAGTATGAAATCTGACGAATACAGTCTTATCTAGGGTTAGTGCTCCCGTGCCAGAGCATTCTCTGTGGGAAAATTGATTTCATCACAATATCCTGATTGGCAAACAATGATGTGGTCATGATTTTAAAAGCATTTAGTGGGGAGATTTGGCTTCTGGATTGGAAGGCCTGGGCTGGAATATTGATTCCCACTGACCACTGACCACATGGTGCTGTGACAGTGAAGAAGCTGTTGACTACCTCTGAGTCCCCAGTCCTACTCATGTAAAGTGGAGGTGATGCCTATCTGACAGCACTGCTGGGGATTCAGTGACATTATGTGCATGGGAACAATTCATCAATCACAAAGCAGTCTAAAATGTTTCTTGAAAGTCAAGTATAAAGCCAAAAGACAAAGAAAATATTTCACATTGAAATAGTCATTTTTTGAAATATCCATTTGTTGAGGGATAGGGTGAGGAAAATTTTTAAAAATTAAAAAAGAAGAACAAAACAAGTGAAATATTGGGCCGGGCACTGTGACTCACGCCTGTAATCCTAGCACTTTGGGAGGCTGAGGTGGGTGGATCATGAGGTCAAGAGATTGAGACCATCCTGGTCAACATTGTGAAACCCCATCTCTACTAAAAATACAAAAATTACCTGGTCATGGTGGTGCGCGCCTGTAGTCCCAGCTACTTGGGAGGCTGAGGCAGGAGAATTGCTTGAACCCAGGAAGTGGAGGTTGCGGTGAGCCGAGATCACGCAATTGCACTCCAGCCTGGGTAACAAGAGCGAAACTCTGTGTCAAAATAAAAAGTGAAATATTCGTTTGTTGATTCATTTATTGCTAAACAATTATGGAATGGTTTAGTAGAAATAGGATAGTGTTGGGCATCAGAAATATTTGCATCCTGCCTGCTACCAACTTACTGGAAGGGCACACAAAGGACTGAGGGAATCATAGAATGGTTTTACTGGAATAGCCTTCCAGGCCTTTCATGCAGCCCCTTGATTCCAGATGAGAAAACTGAGGCAGTGACTAGTGACTCACCAGTTACTGAGTAAGTCGATAGTATGACATCGTGGAAACAGGTGGTGGGACATTTGTGTCTCTTCAGAAGAGAGCACAGCCAGCAATTAAAAATAAAATGGCATCATTTGATTCCATTTCTAACTGCCTTTAGAATTGTGTTTTAGAAGAACACCAATCCATTGCTAAGACTGTCCATAGGGAACAGAAGTTCTCCATCTAGAGATGCTCTAAGATATTATCATGAGCTTTTCCAAACTTCTTCCTTTCTGGAGAAATGGGAAAGATCTCATACTTCAGTGTAAGTAACCCCCCAGCCCCATCACACTGATGTGTTGAACAGAGGTAGGTATAGCTCGTCTACAGCCAGAACCAGTTTGCATACAAAAACTTACAGCAAACTGACAGTTGTTGAAAGAAAGAGAATGTTGGTGAGCTGAATCCTTTGCAGGTGAAATACTGAGGACAAGGTTTATCTGTACAAGTCTCTGCCAGCTTCCCAAGACCTTCCGTTCTCTCTTCACCACAGCATGCTCCCTTTTGATAAACTGGAATTTCAATGCATTGAAAGTTTCTTAAAAGTGAGTCATTTCCTGGGGATTGCAAAGCTTTTTATTTTTTTTCTCTGTAGAGACTTTGGTTTCAGTCAGGGCTGATATTCAAAATTTTGAACAATCTTCGAGTTTGGTCCCTGGTTGTGACTAGCCTGACCGCACAGGCAGAATATGAACACTGGCTTTCCATGGCACTCAGCCCAGACAGTCTGCTAATGCTGTTCCATCTCCACACCACAAATGTGCCGAGGGCCCTTGCTGAGCACCAGGAGGCAGTGGCGTTCTCTGTGTGCACAGGTATTCTGCACCTGTGTATGTGTGTTTTGCAACGTGCTGCAGTAGGAGAGGGTGAGAGGGAGGACTTTCCTGGACTCTGTTCTTAGACATAATCCATCACAGGCTGTGATGGTGAATCTTATGTGTCAACTTGACTGGGCCATAGGGTGCCTAGATATTCAGTCAACATTCTTCCGAGTGTGTCTGTAAGGGTGTTTTTGGAAGAGATTAGCATTTGAGTTTGTAGCTTGAGTGTAGCAGATGGGCCTTCCCAGGTGGGTGGGTGTCCTCCAACCCCTGAAAGCCTGAACAGGACAGAGGCTGGCTCTGCCCTGAATAAGCAGAGCTCCTCCTGCCTGCTTGCCTGCAGCTCCTACCCTAAGACGGGAACTGAAACATCAGCTCTTCCTGAGTCTCCAGTGTGTAGACTCAGTAGGTCTTGGGACCTGTCAGGCTCCATAATCACATGAACCAATTCCTTATAAATATCAGACACACACAGGCACACACATACTCACATACACATATTCACACACAAATACACATGCACACATACACTCACATCCACACGCACACACATGCATGTTCACACATGCACACACATACTCATTCACACACAAATACACATGCACACATACACTCTCACATCCACACGCACACACATACATGTACACACACACACATACATGTACATACACACACACACACACACGCACACCCTATTGGTTTCCCAGGAGAACACTGACAAATACGTAGGCTCTGAGGTTATGTTTCTTCAAAGCTTACACTATTTGACAATAGCAAGCTTTGAATGCTGATATTTTTCAGGGTCAATTAGGTTTTAATTTCTTTTTATTAAGAAAAAAACACATTGCCTCTAACTTAATATTTAAATATGTTCATTTTACTTGGTACTCTTTGAATAAGACAGTTTTCCTTTATACAGAATGTTCCATAGTTCGGTTTGCACTCCCCGGGGTGGGAGTCGGTAGTGAGTGCAGGCTGTGCCGGTGGCTCTGGTCCTAGCCCGGGCGTGGCTCACCCCTGTCAGAACCGGCTCTCACCTTTCATGCTTTCACACGGCCTTCTCTTCTGCTCCTGTTGATCTCCTGTTGGAAAGAGGAGGGTTTCTTGAGGAAGTGTGGGTGTTTCACTGACTGTCCCTAGAGCCTGTGTTTCAGAACCACCGTGGCTCACTCCACCAGTGAGCATGGGGTTGAATGGTGGGGCTGTGAGGCCGGCGCGTGTGGCTGGTGGCATTAGACTCCCCTCCTTTGAGTGTCCATGCCCCACACAGACCCCTTCTTAGGGCTGCACAGGGGTGGTCCCCCCAGGTGCAGGGAGTGAGAACCAAGCACTCCCTGCGTGCCGGGCCCTGTGCTCAGCCCCCTGCAGACAGCATCTCCTTCCATCTCCTCAACACCGGAACAGGTGCTGTGATTATCCCACTTTGAAGATGAAGCAGAGGTTTAGGATATGTGGCCATTTGCCCAAGGTCTTCCCAAGGTCACACAGCTCATAGGGGCCAAGCTGAATTGGAACCGAGATCAGACCGGCTCTAAGCCTGCGCTCTAGCCCCATCCAGCCCCCAGCAGAGCCTGATCCTCTGTGTCCATGGGTGGGTGTGGGGCTGAGGGAGCAGAATTCTTGCTTTCCTGTTTCCCAGGAAGACGCTGGGTAACTGGAAGGAGAGACAGGGAGAGGCACCTCGAAGGGAACAAGGCCGGTTGGTTGTCTTAGTGGGAGGTGCTGGGATGGCCCCTGGGCATGCTCAGGGTGTGCTGGAATACCAGAGGCCCAGAGAGGGCCAGGCTGTTCCCTGACGGGCCCGGGGAGGGGGCGCAGATGAGCCTGGCAATATGCAGGGTGAAGGGAGATGGGCACCAGCAGGATGGGGGGACACCAGGGGAGAGAAGGAGCCAGGCCCTCAGCTGGGGAGAAAAGGGAGAGCCCTATGGATGTGTCCCAGGCAGGAGGACGGTAAGGGCACTGGCTATGTCTGGCTGCCTTTGGCTCTCCCTGCAGGTCCACTCTGTCCAGTGTCATTTCCCCCTGGTTCTCCCTTAAAACCCATCAATAACTCCGAGCTTGGCGGGGCTGGTCCTCCTCCTCCTCCCCTCACGGCAGCTGGCTGTGGGGCCCATTCCTGGGATTCAGTACCAGGAGGTTGGAGACTCCTGGTCCTTCACTGTCCAGCATTGCTGAACAGTCAGGTCCCAGAGAACTGGATCTTTGACAAGGTCTCTCATGAAATCCGTATCTAAAGCAGCAGAGTGTGGCCTGGATGGCGGCACAGTCTGGGAAATTGTCTGTAGCTTGAACGACCGCTCACTGCCCTTTCTGCACCACATGGGTGGGCCTGGTCCCTGCTGCTGCGGACACGGACAGACCTTGTGGCTTGAGGTTTTGTGGTCCTGGGATGGACACTGGCTGGCAAAGTCTGAATGTGGGGGGCTGGGGGCCCCACTTCAGAGCAGCTCCTGGCCTGTGCTCGATGACAACCTGTGCAGCAGGGAGGCCTCTAGGGACGTGTCCCAGGACCGTCCTCGTCAGCATTTTAACAAAGGACCAGCTGGCCGGCTACCCACGTTTGTGGACAGTGAGGGGCTGGGAGCAGCAGCCGACAAGCTGGATGGAAAAGTCAGAATCCCAATGCCTTAAGAGGGGACAGGGAGGCCCACCTCACCGTCCTCTAGTGGGTGAACTCCCAGGCAGGGCTCTCTGTTTTATGGGAGAAACTCCAGAGCCTAGGACAGTGCCGGGCACGTGGTGGGTGCTCGGGAAGCACCAGTGAAGGAGAATGAAGGTGATGGGGTCTCATCGTCTGGCCCTGTGCTGGGGCTTTGAAAAGCCAGCCGTGTGGCTCAGCAACAGCTCATGTGCCAAAGCCCTTGGCATTCACAGACAGCAGCTCGGGATTCATGGTATGACGCGCTCCAGATGAATGGTCTCGGGCTGTGTGGACGGGCGTGTGCTGCAGGGTACTGGGGGAGGGTCTAGGCATGCTGGGCTGCCATGTGACTCAGGGTGGCTGGGAGAGCAGGAGGGTTGTCAGCCTCACCCCGGACTGGCTCCTGGAAAGCTCGGAGGAGAAGCCTGGGACCACAGGCAGAGGGTGTTAGGTCTCCACTCTCAGATCCAGCCAGTGAGGCAGTGGTGGAGCTGTGTGAACAGGGAGTGGGGAAGGGCTGGACTGGGGGTCCACCTCATGAGAAAGTGCGGGGCCTCCTGAAAGGGGTATGGGGGTCCTTCCTGGGCCTGTCACAAGGGAGCAGGCTCCAGCCACCATGTGGTTGAGACGCTTGATGGATGGGTGGCAGCAGCCTTGTGAGTCCTGATTATTCTTGGGCTGAGAAGGGAGAGTGTGCTCTCGCTGCCATGGGCCACAACTCCTTGAATTTGGACTTGCTGGGTCAGGTGAACATCTGGATGGGGCTCCTCTGGAGCTCAGGTGGGTCCACCTGGGGGCTGGGCTCACTTGCTCTTCCTGGAGTGCTCAGAGACACACCTGTGCCTTGAGTGGGAAAACAAATCCCCTAGCAGGAACCATTCTGTGCACTGATCCATCATCAGAGGGGTCTCACTTTCTGTTTACCTAAAGCTGTTCAAAGAGCGTCAATGACCTTTCCCAGAGCTGTGAGGCTTTTGATGTGATACGTTGTTTCTCTCTCCTCTTCTGTGGGAAAAATTAAGGACAACGATCAAGATTTGACAAAAAGTGATGGGTGAACTCCAAGCTCTTGTTTTTCCTTTCGAACAGGCTGTAGAGGGCTCTAGACCCAGGCTGTTAGCCTCGAGCCTGCCCAGTCCCGGAGAGCCACCATAAACCTGGTTCTGCTCCCATCACCTCCAGCAGATGCCAGGAGAACTGGCTGGATCTGAGAGTGGAGATCTAACACCCTCTGTCTATTCACCGACAAGTGAACAGCAAGTCACTGCTGTGTGCGGCTTTTCCTTTGTCTTCCGAGACCAGTCATGGAACGTCCATTCGAACATGACTGAGGTGATTAAGAAACCAAATGTAAAAGACAATGCCAAAAAGACCAGACCTCGGAGCAAGGAGTTACAGATAGGTTTCATCTTCCCTCACTGCCATGTGAGGAAACCAGCCTCGCCCCAGGAGCAGAGCAGGTGAGTGTCTGCAGGGTTTTCCATGCTGTAAGGAAGCTCTCCTAGCTTGGGGAGTAGAGAAGGTCAGTGTCTTCAGCGTTTTCTGTCATGTAGGGAAGCTCACCTGGCCTGGGGGGCATGGCGGGTCAGTGTCCGTAGGGTATTCTCTGCTGTGACAATGGAGAGGTTTTTGTTCCTTGGAGCCCTCTCTGCCTCATAACTGCAGGGTGTGGAGCCCAGGGCCAGTGCTGCGGAGCCTGCACTGTTTCTCTCTGGAGCAGTTAGCGGAGCTCAGGCTGGCCCTGAACTGTGAGGACCAAGATCCTTGGGATGGCCCTGCCTGTGGAATAAATGGATACAAAGCCCCCTGCTGGGAGGCCGTCCTCATGCCAGGTGTTTGCCAGGTGCTTCTGTTTGAAGAGGAGGAGTGGGATTCTGGAAGGGGCAGCCCAGCCAAGAAAACACCCTGTCTGTGATGCCGGGAGCACTGGGATTTACATCTGCTCCTACAGAACTGGGATGCTCCTTGAATCGAGGGTGGAGAGAAGCAAAGTGGACACTGGCCTGGGGACCTGACCCTTCGGGGAGTCTGGAACACTGCCCAGAGAGGCCTCAGAGGGCTGGACAGGCCATGGGGAGTGGCAGGCACTGGGCCATTTTGACCATGCCAACAGCAACTCCTGCAGGCCCACCTGCTACAGGGCTACACCTGCTCCCTTGTCCCCACAGGAACTATTCTTATGGGAAGCTGTGATGGGTGCTCCTGGGCAGGCCACCCCCAGCATAGTGGGCCTGGGCCTCTGCCATGTGTCCCCATGTGTAAGACAGGTATGTGACACCACCAGCCTTGTTGCTGCCCAGGGCCCGCAGCCTGTTGTCCCTGGTGACTGTGAGGGTAGAGGAGCCCACCGCAATCACGTATTTGGAGAAACAAAAAGTCCAAGTAGCCACAGAGCCACTTAACATCTTACATTTGCTGTCATTTGCCCACCGAGCAGCTGTTGCAGACTGGTGGCTTTCTGCGATGCTGTATGATATGGTGTGGCTGTGTCCCCACCCAAATCTCATCTTGAATTGTAGTTCCCATAATCCCCATGTGTCATGGGAGGGACCCACTGGGAGGTAGTTGAATCATGGGGGCGGTTACCCTCATGCTGCTGTTCTCGTGATAGTGAGTGAGTTCTCACGAGATCCGATGGTTTTATAAGGGGCTTTCCTCCCTTTTGCTCAAACATCTCCTTCCTGCCATCATTTGAAGAAAGCTGTTTTTGCTTCTCCTTCCTCCACGGTTGTAAGTTTCCTGAGGCTTCCCCAGCCCTGCACAACTGTGAGTCAATTAAACTTCTTTTTTTAAAATAAATTACCCAGTCTTGGGTGTGTCCTTATAGCAGCCTGAGAACAGACTGATACACCATGTCACCGAGTATCTGTTTCTCACCGCAGACCCTATGTGGGGACCCTCCTCTCCAATCTCCCCTGCCCTCCCTTTGCTTGGCATCTCTGGGCACCGCTCCTTCCCTCTCCCAGGCCTGCTGGGCTCTCACGTTAGCCTCTGTGTGTTCCCACCTTCCCTCCTAGCGGGGTTCTTCTCGTCATCCCAAACTCCTCACTTACCTTTCTTTTCTCTCAGTCCCTAACGCGGCTGGTCTTGGCTAGGTGGTTAGGAGCAAAACAGTTCAATTAAGTTGATTCATTTATACTAGAGTGTGGCGTTTGAGGCCTGAAGGAGTCTGGTGCTATCCTGAGCTCAGGAATTGCGTAGAGAGGGAGGCTCTACCTGGAGGCCTCGAAGCGGCCTGTAGGGCTGAGCAGAGGAGGCATCGACGACATGGTGGGGCTCAGGATGCTGTGGGCTGACTTCCTGGGCTTCCCTCATGCTCACCATTCTCCATGGCTTCTCTGACAGCCAGGTGTGCCTTACGCTGTCTCCTCTTGCTCCACTGCTTCTCTGGACTCAGACCTTTCCCCCCTTGCCTCCATCTCAGCCTCGGCCTCAGGGCTTCAGTCTGTTCTTATTTCCTCTCATTCCTTCAGTGCATTCATGAGTCTGATGCACAGAGATGGGTCCCAAGGCCCCTCCTGTAGACTTGCCTGTGACCTTACCTGGCATGAGGCCAACTGCTAAGAAGATGCCCAGTGATATTTAACCCATTACTATCAGGCAATTTGCACAAGCCAATGAATGGGAGTAATTCAGAGATATTAGGAATGGTAGGTTTAAATAGAATCTTATTCTTGCATAAGCCTGGCCAATCTCCAGTTCGATCCTTCTCAGCTCCAGAGGCTGGCTCACTGGAGGACTGTTTGGGGAATGGAGTGGCTTGCAGATTTCTGGACCCCAACAAAAATGCCCGGTTCAGGTTGTGTATTTAATAAGCTCTCCTCCCTGGTTGGGAGCTGTGACCTAGTCCTGCATGTGGGGTATACCACAGGCATCCTGCACATGTGTCCTTTCTGGATTTGAATCTCTAGGGTAAGGAGGAGATATTTCACACCCTATGGAGTCTAAGTGCCTCACCCTCTGAGCCTTTGTACACTGGTATTTTTCCTAGCAAACTTGTCTATTAGAGGGAAGCTTTTCCCCACTTCTGGGGGAACCACCCTCCAGGGGCACTCTGGCTCTCTCTGCACCTGTTGTGGGGAGGAGACATGACTTAGCTGAAGCTTTGGGAGAAGGGGCCAGCCATTGTGGCAGCACCTGCCTCCCTGTCTTGGCATCTGCCTGCCCCTGAGACATTTCTGCTGTGCTTCCCTGGGCTGTGGTTTTTCCAGGGTCAGCCCCATGGCAGGGGGTAGGGGTGCTGGGGGTCCTTTAGTTCCCACAGAGAATGGGAGATCTGCCCAACCTGGGGAAGCAGGCACGTTCTCCCACCAAAGATTTATCCTCCACCAAGGATATGGTTCCACCTGCATCTGCTTCCGCCTGCCGCCTGCCTGTCCCGTTACATCTGGACTTGGGCGGGGGTAATTGCAAGGCTGAAATTACCATCGAAGGAAAACCTGCCTGTATTCCCAGAAGAGGGGTGCTTTTCCTGATGTTTCTGAGGAGTGCTGTGGGAATAACCCTCTTTAATACGGACTTCTTTGATGAAGACGTGGAAAAAATGGGGAAAGGTTTCCTTTATTACACAGGTATGAACATTTTTGGCCCATACTTTATTATACAGTGTAGGGACGGGATGCTAATACGGTTTGCAAGCTCTATTTGGAAATGTGTCTTGGCAAGTTAATGTGTAAGCAGAGTCAGGCATTTCCTGACCCCCTTGAACCAGTGGTGTCGGGTCGGCTTTGGCCGATGGCGGGTGAACCAGTCCTGGGAACTAGAATTTACATCTGGATGCAAGATTTCAAAAGAGTGCTGAACTTTCCCGCTGCTGAATGCATTTTCAGGCACTGAGTGGGGATTTCTGATACCCAGTTCTCTCCTGGGCAGCTGTTGATTTAATGCGCTGTCTTGGTTTTAAACGAGCTGTCCTATTACTTGCATGTGTCTTTGACCACGTGAAGCTGCACTTGGGGAAAGTGCATTGTCTGTGTTTGTTCGTGGCTCACTGTGTGGCGCTGGGCAAGTCATTTCCTAGACCTCGGTTTGCCTTCTGTCAAATGGGGTCCTGATAACTGCCCTGCTCTCTCAGTGCTGAACTGTACTCATGTGCCTGTGCCCTGCGTGCCTGCAGTGGCTCCCGAGGGCGAGAACCTGCCTGAACGTGCTCTCCAGAGATCCCAGAGGAAAGGGAATGATCCCTGCCAGGCTAGGGTTGACTTTCTCCGCCTCGGGAAGCTGCAGAAACGGTGTTGGACACCATAGTGCTCACATATCCATGTGCCCTTGCCCCAGAAATAGCTGGTCTTAATGCCCAAATAACAGGGTCACATATGCAACACTGCAGACCTCTAGGAATAGTGCAATTCGAGGGCTAAAAAGGGGAATCTTGCTTTTTTCCTTACGTATTGCTGTTAGTAATGTTGATGCTGTACTTGGCATTTCAGTCGATGTTGTTTTGCTCTGATCCAAAATCTCCTGGACTAGAATTTCATCTTGGGAGAAGCACACAAGAACATGTTAGAGTTGGACCGCAGGGCTGGCCCTCGTGCTGCTGTCCCCAAGGCTGACTGTGCACACAGTGACTGGGAACAGGAACCTAGGGGATGTGGGACCTGACTTTCAAAAGAACCTTGTCTGGGTGGGCAGGCCGCTGCCTCCCTCAATAATTTCAGAACAACCGAGACCATCTGGACGTCCTGGACACTGAATATTGCCCCCAATGGTAATGATGCTCAGCCCAGACCTGGTCCTAAGTCTCCTTCCTGCCCTGGGTCCCTCTGTCCCATCTCTGAGGCTCTCCCGAAGCTGCCCTCCCTGTGCGAGCGAGCGTCACTCCTGATCTCTGCATCAGCGTGGCCTCATTTTCTTCCTTACGTCCCTGTGGCCCCTCCTAGGGAGCTTTTACCAAGAGAGCCCTGGGCTTTGTGTCCAGCAGATCCAGACCCACACACGGGCTCTGCCCCTACCGGAGTGTCATCTTGGACCAGTGCCCTCACGGCTCTGACCTTCGGTTTCCTGTCTGTAAAGCAGGGTTGTGTGTTTGCCTGTGGGCTTTTCTGAGGGTCAAGTGAAGCAGTGTATGCAGAAGGCGCTCAGCACGGAGCCTGGGCCATGGCCAGGTGTCGCAGCAGCTGAGAGTCGCCGCTGTCTCTGCAGCGCAGTCCCCAGGCCAGGCTGCAGTGCTGGGCAGGGTGGTGGGTCCTGCTTTGCTGGGTCCCTCCGGGTTTAGCATGGAAAGTCCCTCAACCGGGAGCTCCTCAGCCCCAGGCAAAGCAGGTGGCTGGTCACCCCACAGCCAGCTCATGCGGAATTCGAGGGTAAAGAGGAAGAGGCCGAAAATGCCACTGGAAATGAAGATGCCACCAACACCCCTGAGAAAAATGCTTCCTCCCTGGGCTCTTGGTATCCTGCCCAGCAGTCACGTTCTCCCTCTTCCTCACCTACGAAGCTGGGTTTGGCAATGTCTGCCCCCAGGGAGGCCCCTGTGGCCCCATAAGGTAGGCAGGACTACCAGCTCTGTGAGGAATTTGCTCCTCCTGACGAAAGAGAACCAGTGTCCCGGCCTGCACCCCGGCCTCCTGCCCTGGGAGGGGATGAGGCGTCAGGCGCTGCAGGCACCATCCTTGATCATGAGGCATGAGCTCGAGGAGAGGCCAGGATGACCCCAGGGACACGGCCTCATGTTGTGGAACTGCCAGACCAGAGCCTGGCGCCACCTCCCTCTTAGCTGCAGGTGCCCCAGGATCTCAACCAAGGGGCTGGGTGCTGCCTCTCAGGCTCTGTCCGCTGGGGCCAGCTTCGGTCTCAGCTGGGGCACTGTCCTGGGAAACACTGATCTCCACCTCACCTAGAGGAGACCTTAGCCAGGGATTGGACAGAGCACCAATCTTAGGAATTCCAAGTTCCTAAACAGTCGTGGTGTCCAGTGAGATACGGGGGCCTGGAGAAGAGTGGATACGCATTTGAATGGTAAGCACTTACTAGGCACCCATCTGAACCAGACACTGCACAGGTGCTAGGGGCCAAGGATGGCCCGGCCTCGGTCCCTGGTCTCTGTCCCACTCCAGCCAGCCATATCCAGGGGGCAGGATTCTACAGCCGTGACCAGGCACAGCAGGTCAGCAGGAACAGAGCACCCACCAGGGGCGGATGGGCCCCAGGGCAGATGGGGGCAGGCAGAGGTCGGGATTCAGCTGACCAGCTCTAAGAAGTGGGCCCTTCTGGGGCACGGTCTGAACATCCTGGCCCACCCTGGCTTCAGTTACCTCATCGTTACTGGGGGTCACTCCTGTCCATGGCGGACGGGCTGTCTCTACAACACTCCATCTCTAACAACTGCACCCACAGTCCCTGACCTGGTTCAGTGTGAACCAATCCACTGCATGCCTGAAGCCAGGAGCGGCCCCCTGGGGACCCCAAATTCCACAAACTGCAGACACCCTGGGAGTCCTCAAGGTGGGCGGATGGTGGCCCAGCTGTGGTGAGGCATGCCCCTGCCCAGGCAGCAGCCACAGCTCTGGGGGCCAAAGAGAGGCGGGAGGCTGAGCCACCCACGGTGAGCCGCCCATGGCTAAAGGCTGCCTTGACCCTTCCACAAGCCTCCCCACCCACAGGGAGATTGGTCAGGGATAGAAAAACGCTTTAGAAACATACAAACAATGACCAGCCCATCCATCAAAGCAGGGCCGACAACATCCACAGCAGCTAGTCCAGGGGACCCGCCTGCTCCACAGTCAAACTTGCAGAAGTCAGACCTCCTGCAGCAACAACTCAGGCAGCCAAACCGCACCCTGTCCCAGCCAGCCCCGGAGGGCCAGCGCTGGATCCGTCACTGACAGCTCCTCTGGCTTTTGTCCTTGCTTCCGACTCAGAGCTGAGCAGAGAAAGCCACACACACTCCCTCTCCCTGCCCGTCTGACGAGCTGCCCCCAGCACACCCAGCTGAAGCCTGCAGAGGATCTGGGCTTCCCTCGCCCTAGTGAGGCCCCATCCCCTGCCTGACTCAGAGGCTCTGAAATTGCACATGATGGTGGCAACTCCCCGGCTGAGGCAAGCTCTGAACAGACAGCCTCGGCCTGGCCTGCCTGGGTGGGCTTCACTGACCTCCACAGGGATTTGAATTCTCACTGTCAACACTTTTGGCTTTCTACCTAGAAGAAATTTGGGGGTGTGTATGGGGGTAAGAGCTGTTGTCCCCTTCTAGGTTGAGTTTGTTGGGACCCAGGAAAAGCATCAGAAACCCCAGCCACTCTGCTCTTCCTGAAGCCTTTTCCAAGGCTCTTGGTTCTCTGGGGTTGGCTGAGTGACCGGCTGCAGCAGGTGCTGGTCTCAGGACTGAAATGCTCTGAATCCGGCAACTGCCAGATTCACCAGGAATTCCAGTCACAGCCATTCCTTGACCTCGGGGAGCCTAACTCCTGCCTGGGGCAGTTCCCTTGAGTACCCAGAAGGTGGACGGGGCAGCAGAAGCAAGAATGGGAATACTTGTTCATCACTCAAGCGCTCACTCATCCATCCAGGTAACCACCAAACACACAGGCAGACAGAGCTTTCGCGGGCCTTTCCCACCCAGACCTGGAAATGGAGCAGAGCCTGACTTCCCGACCGCGGCAGCTCCTGGAAGGGGCCCAGCACCTGGTGTCCCCTGTGTTCCCACAGGAGCCCCTGTCCCAGGCCATGCAGCCTCCACAGCCACAGTCCAGACACTGTCGGGTGGAAGGAGGCCCCACTCTCTACTCCTGACCCCACTCCACAGGCAACACTGGCAGAGAGGTCTTGGGAGGTGACTGCTTCCCACCGGCACCAATGTGTGCGTGGGTCAGGACCCCATGCTCTGAGATCCAGCACTCCAGGACTCAGTTTCCCCACATGTAAAATGAGAGATTGGAGCAGGACTGTGGGCACTGCCCATGAGGTGACCCTGGCCACACGTTCACATACTGGAGCGTGGCTGTCCACAGACGTGAAGTGCAAAGGACACACTGAATTGTGAATATCTCGTGTGATGGAAAGACTGAAAATGCCTCATTAATAATTTCACGTTGATCACATGTTGAAATCATCCCACGAAATAAAATCTTATTACAGTGAGTTTCATCTGTGTCTTTTTTTTTTTTTTTGAGCCTCTTGTTACCCAGGCTGGAGTGCAATAGCATGATCTCGGCTCACCACAACCTCCGCCTCCTGGGTTCAGACAATTCTCCTGCCTCAGTCTCCCGAGTAGCTGGGATTACAGGCACGTGCCACCATACCCAGCTAATTTTTTATATTTTTAGTAGAGACGGGGTTTCACCATGTTGACCAGGATGGTCTCGATCTCTTGACCTCGTGATCCACCTGCCTCGGCCTCCCAAAGTGCTGGGATTACAGGCTTGAGCCACCACTCCCAGCTCATCTGTCTTTTTAATGTGGCCACTAGATGATGAAAAGCACATCTGCGGCTTGCGCTGTTTCTAATGGGCAGTCCTGGCCCAGGGCAGAGGTTCTCCGCCGGCCATATTTTAGCATCACCTGCAGAGCTCTAGAGAAGCACAGAGGCACCAGGCCCAGCCCAAGCAGCACGGTCTGCATGCCTGGGATAAGGCCAGGGTGTCTATGGTTTCCACCATCTCCCCAGGGGGCTGGCAGGGCTGAGGCCGTGGAGGAGGGGACGGCTGAGCCGCGGTGCCTCTCGGGTGCACAGGAATCAGGGGTGTCAGGTTGAGTGCAGTGCTGGTGCTGGAGGGCTGGGCCCAGCTTACCCCTGGGCCTTTCTAGCAAGCTCCCAGGTGATGAAGATGCTGTGGGTCCTCAGACCTCACTTTGAGAAGCCAGGCTCCCAGGCACTTTCTAGGTGTAATGGTTTCCTTAATTTCCTGAGTTTGACTCTTAGATGTCAGCACTAAAGCTTTGGGCCCTGGGGGTGTGATTCTAGCCTCAAACCAGTCAGTTCCCTCCACTCTCTGTAGCATGTACCAGATTATCTGGGAAACAGCCACAGATAACCATCCAGCCCCCTTCATGTACAGGCCAGAGGTTGATAGGAGGGGCTTCCTTACCAAATACTGTGGCCATATCATCATCTATATTTTTAAAACTTGACAAACTTGACGGCGGTCCAGAACTTGAACCTAAGGGGGAAATAAAAGCCCTATAGTTTAACAATGTTCATTGAATTTGCATTTGCTTCTCTTTAAATGGATATGGTTTTGTGGGTGCCCACCAGCCCCCTCTAGAGGAAGGAGCCCTGCCCGAGTTCCATTCCTCCGGTAGGGCCCTAAGAGATGGCCCTGGGAAGGTTCTCTGTGATTTGGGCTTCTCATCTGGAAAATGGGGGGAAATGTCCACCCCCGGAGTACCTGTAAAGATGGAGGACGATTGCCCAGGAGCTCTGAGCTGAGCCTACCCTCCTGGTCCCTGGAATCAGCCCTTGAGAGGCCAAGACAATGTCTCAGTCCTAAGGATGACTAGGCTCACCCAGCTGTTTTGGGGTAAGCACATCTCCTTTTGTGAAAGCCACATTTTGACCTCCTTCACAAACGGCTCCCGCAGAACATGCACCTGTGTCAGAGGCGTTTGAACCAGAGCAATTCCGTCTTGAGTATGGGCTTGGTAAAATAAAGCCGAGACCTGCTGGAGCGCATTCCCAGGAGGTTAGACATTCTGAGTCACAGGATGAGATAGGTCGGCACAAGATACAGGTCAAAAAGACCTTGCTGATAAAATCGTTTGCAGTAAGGAAGATGGCCAAAACCCACCAAAACCAAGATGGGCTGAGTGTGACCTCTGGTGGTCCTCACTGCTACACTCCCGCCAGCGTCATGACAGTTTACAAATGCCATGGCAATGTCAGGAAGTTATCCTATATGGTCTAAAATGGGGAGGCATAACTAATCTGCCCTTCGTTTAGCATATATCAAGAAATAACCGTGAAAAATGGGCAACCAGCAGCCCTCAGGGCTACTTCTATGGAATAGCCTTTCCTGTCTTCACTTTCCTAATAAACTTGTGTTTACTTTATGGATTTGCCTTGAATTCTTTCTTGCATGTGATCCAAGAACCTTCCCTTGGGGCTTGGACTGGGACCCCTTTCTGCCAAAATCTTTCTGGTGAACCATGGAAGAGATATTAAGGAGCCCCCCAAACCCGAAGGAAATAAACTGTACACTGATTGGCTGACTTTGGGGAAGTGGTTTGCATTTACCAGGGTGAAGGACGGGGTTGGGTTAGAGGCCCAGCTTAGGGGAGTTAGAGTTTCTCCTAAGACCGAGTAGCTTAAAGGCCCCTCTTAATAAAAGGCAAGGACACTTGAGGAAACTTGGGTTCGAGGCTCAACTTAGGAGGGTTGGAATCCTTCCTAAGATTTAGGGGATTAGAGGCCTCTCTAGTAAAGTCCCTCTTGGCTAAGCACAGGTCTGTCTCTAAGGGATGTTAACTGCTATGCTCTTTGGATTAATCTGCCTTGCACTCTTTGCTGATGGCTATGGGTGACAGAATTAAGCATGTACAGAATCATGGGACATGAGGTGCTTTTTGCTGCCTAAAGGGGGCAACTTGAGAGCTAATGGGACTGCTGGAAAAGATTCCTTTGCTGCTGACAAGTGGCTGCCTGAACTTTTCATTGTCACTGCCATGGCTGAGACTTTCTCTGGCCTCTCTGAGCTCTTCACCTTCTCTACCATGCTACAGGCATTGCTTTTTCTCTCTCTTCTTTTCCTTTCTTATCTTTTCTATTATTCAGGGTGGCCATCTTGCCCAGAGACCACAAGTTGAAACTCCTGGCTGGAAGTTGGATTAACAGTGATGGGGCCCAAATGGGGGGCAAGCTTGAGCTTTGCCAGTTTGATACTGAATGCTAAGCAGAATCCACTCAAGCCAGTTTGATATTGAATGCTAAGCAGAATCCATGTTTTGAATTGAATGCTAATGTCCATGTTTTTCACACATATTTTGCTCTGGCCAGAACAGAAAAAGATAATTTTTCTTTGTGTTGCAGCTTCGCCCCCAGGGCTACGTAGCAGTGACCCAGGTCACTAGAGCCATTCAGGGAATGGGAACCCAGAAGCCTGGCATGGCAGCAAAAGGGAAAGGATTTCTTACCAGTCAGAGTTTTGGTCCCCCTCTCTCTCTGTGCAAACTACTCTTTCTCTCTGTGCCCATTGAATGAATGGTAAAAATCACTGTTTATCACTTCTGCAAAGTTTTGATTAATAGGAAAAGGGATTCGTAAGGCTAGTCTTGAGCTGTAGTAAATCTGGTGAGCATTGTGTATCTCTCTGTGTTTTTCTATATTAAAGAGGGGTTCCTTAGGATAGAATGTGGGCCTAGGTCCCCATAAGCCTGCTGTTCACAATAGCCTGGCAAACTGGTCAGTAATAAACTTTGCTGCAGGTCCCTGAGGAAAAAAAACTGAATAAAGTTTTCCTCTCATCTTGTTTCACATCCTTGGGAGCTTGGCCTTGTGACCACATGGCAGTACTTTCTCTTGGTCTCTGTCATGTGGAGATAGGACTTTTGGGGTTCCTATCAGTTAGCCCTAAAAATCATCTCAAGCAGTTAAAAGCCTTCACAGACTCAAAATTGGCTGCTCAGGGCTCTTTCTGGGAACAGCAATGGAGACTGCCCAAGGTTGCAGCTCAGCAGCTAAGACTTTTTCTCTTCACAGTGGCAGCCCAGGTTCAGGGTTCAATTCCTGGCTCAAAAAATGAGTCCTTTCTGGTTTAATATCTGTGTAAACATTTGTTAATTCTCTTCCTCTCCATGAATAGTCTTAAATTTTCCTTTCTCTAAGCACCTGGGAGTTTACCTTTGGTAAAGTTCAAAAGCCAGAAATATTGGCCATTTGGCCTGGCTAAAGTTGGGTAATAAGAAATTTTAAAGGACTTTTAAAAAAAGAGCTCTATGGTTAAAAGTCAGCTTAATTAAAACCAGATATTCAATTTCTAACTGCCTTGAACTCCTTGGGAAAAACAGAGGAGGCACCACAAACCCTGTTTTAGGAAAAAACATCTGTTTTCCCATAAAACCCCAGAAATTAAGAATGAATAAGCCCCTCTCAAAATCTAAGGCTCTGTTCTGTTTTGCACTGTGTTATCTGATATTTATGACTTTGGGGGGTATCAAAAATTACTTCACATTATAAGAAAGCTTTGGTGTATAATACCTAGGTAAAAATGTACTGTTATGAATGACTAATGGCAGTTATAGGGGATATGCTGCTCTTTGCACATTTGGATCAGAGAAGCATGCTTTTGGCCACCTAAAAGTTATGGAAACATCCCCCCTCCCATAAACATACCAAGAGATAAGACTCCCATGGGGGATAGACTAATCACAGAATGGGCTAATTCTTTCTTTTTGGAATCCAATATTTGATGTAAAAATGGGACACTTTTGTTTTCTTTCCAGCTGTGCCTGCTTTATTAGGCTGTAGAAACTGCAAGTTTTCCCAGGCCCATTCCTCCAAGGACTCCACCCTGAAGCTAGTAATCCAGTTTAAAAACGAGCAAATGAAAAATCTTACATGCACTAAATATTGGCATGTGTTCTAAAATTATGGAAAACTCCTATGATTCTAATAGGACTTAGTGTACATTATCAATAATAATTGTAATTGTTAAGTTATTGTGTGCCACAGAGGTAAAAAAAAAATGTCAATTGTGTTTTTGACTATGGCTGCCCTAAGACTTTGCCATCCACAAACAATTATCTTGTGTTAATCCCCTTCAAAAGGTGGTTTTATAATCAAGTATAGGACTTTAACAGATATGCTTAAATGCAGATTTCTAATAACTTTGAATATTGTAACACTAGAACAGAGGAAAAAAAATTCAGGACTCATGAACAGTTAAAATGTTCAGAAATATCAAACAGGAGTTAAATGCATGGACTGAACTAACAGAACTCTAAAGTAGTCTTTCATCCTTTGTTTTTTGGAGTCAAGGAAACTTTTCTTTTAAGCTATTTACAGTTTTTAACAATTAAGTATACTCCAATGAACAAAAGTTGAAGCATATTTGCTTATTTCTACCTGATTTCTCCAGAATTCGGAAACTATTTGTAAGTATTCTTAACTTACGGCAATATAGTTATTTGCGTAAGTACAATAAAAATGGTTTATTTTGCAACAGCACGCAATGAAAGAAACTGGTTATTTTACCAAGGCTTTCGCTGGAAAGCCTTTCACTGTGCTTTCCTTTAAGGAATCAAACCTAACTTACAGAACCAATAAAAACCCCTTGGTCGGGTGCTGTGGCTCATGCCTTATAGTCACAGCACTTTGGGAGGCCAAGGCAGGCAGATCACATGAGGTCAAGAGTTTGAGACCAACCTGGATAACATGGTGAAACCCATCCTTACTAAAAATACAAAAATTAGCCGGGCATGGTGGCATGTGCCTATAATCCCAGCTACTCAGGAGGATGGGGCATGAGAATCACTTGAACTGGGGAGGTGGAGGCTTCAGTGAGCCAAGATTTCACCACTGCTTTCCAGCCTGGGCAACAGAGCAAGACTCTTGTCTTAAAAGAAAAAATATCCTTTTGGTAAAACTGGCCTTATACCTTTTCTACGCAGTCCCTGTACAGGGTTCCTGACCTGTGTTATGTAAAAAATGTCACTTTCTGACAGGCCCAGGAGCCCCAAGTTATCTTCAAACCTCAAAAGAAAAACAAAATCACTCAATTCATATAGGTATTTGAGGATACAAACCCCTGTCTTAGCTCTGCTTTAAAAAAAAAAGTCTTATCTGAGATTCCTTCTATGGAACAAAGTTCCAACAAAGCCAATTTTAAAAGCCTATGCGGAAAATAATTATTCTTGCTGCACTTTATACAAATAATCAGGCCAAGTATAATAAAGCAAAACAGTCATACCACAATTTATCTTTGGTAAAAATGGGAGACTGAAAAGAAAAAAAAATCATGTTTCAAGAACTGTGGTACACCCATTATTAAATTCTAGTCTCATCAGTTGTTTTAAGTTTTTCCTGCAATTTGGACTCACTTTGCTTATTCCTGTGAACCAACTAGTGATCTCTAACTGCTGCTCAGAAGAAAAAAGAGGGATGGGTAATGTAAAAGTTTGAATCAATATTCTAACTTTGGGCATGTATTAAAATCAGCTAGCAACCTCCTATCAGCTCAGTTTCAACAATTGCCCCATTCAAAAAAGCCGTCTAACTTAGTTTGCTTGGGATAATTTTACTTACTTTATTTTACTGTTGTAAAATATATTGCTGTTGTACTCCTTGTGTAAAAAGCAGAACAACCTTACCGAATGTTTTCTTAAAAACACTTATTAATCTTCCAGATATCACCTTTTGCCTGACCTCAAAAGTTATGAATGGCCCTCGCCACACCAGTGCTTTCTAACTAAACTCCTTTCTACCCTGAATGCAAGAAACCCAATAGTTAGGCAGGAAGATCATTGCCCCATTCAGCCTAAAAAAGTTACAAAAGATGGTCTTTGACACTCTACAACGCGTAGGATTAAGGGTTCTATAAAAAGGGGCGGGGATTGTTGGAGGTGTTTGAACCAGAGCAGCTGCATCTTGAGTAAGGGCTTGGTAAAACAAGGCTGAGACTTGCTGGACTGCATTCCCAGGAAGTTAGATATTCTAAGTCACAGGATGAGATAGGAGGTCAGGACAAGATCCAGTTCAGGTTGCAGTAAAGAAGATGGCCAAAAACCACCAGAACCAAGATGGTGACGAGTGTGACTTCTGGGCATCCTCACTGCTACACTTCCACCAGCACCGTGACAGTTCACAAATGCCATGTAAGGAAGTTACTGTATATGATCTTAAAAGGGGAGCATGAAAAATCCACCCCTTGTTTAACATATAATACAGAAATAACCATAAAAATGGGAAACCAGCAGCCCTTGGGGCTACCTTGTCTAGGAATAACCATTATTTTATCCCTTTACTTTCCTAATAAACCTACTTTCTCTTTAGATATTCGCCTCAGATTCTTTCTTGTGTGAGATTCAAGAACTCTCTTGTCGGGTCTGGATCAGGACCCCTTTCCAGTAACACCCTGAAGCTTCGAAACGTGTTCTGGGGAAATGGGAAAACGGCGTGCAATGCTATGGCTCCATCATGAAGCCATGGCTTTGTGGCTCTGTTTTAGGAAGGTCCGGACTCTGAGAGACGGACCACCCCACTTTCTCCTCCTTCATAAGCAAAGCGATTTCAGGGTGGTCCCATTTGCAGATAAGAGGTGGAGTCATGTGGGTGAAATCCCGAGGTCTGGAATGTGGGTTGTCCACAGGCCCCGTGGCCTCGGCTGCCTCACTGACAGGAGCTGATTGTGCTGAGTGACCCCAACAATGGGTAGTGGTTCTGAATACTGCTTTCGCCTTGTTAGCCCCCACACAATGGTTCCTTGCTTGTGTCATTCACGGGCTTTCTTTATTGGAGGCATGGTGTTTCAGTGTGCTGGGGCTTAGACTCAAGGTCAAGGTCAGCTTCTCCTCCAGCCCTGAGGTTGGGCTCCGCAGGGCCCTGCACAGATTTCCAGTGGTTTCTGCTAGGATCTGAAGTTCCAACACCAAACCAATGACAAAGCTGATTTCCAAATGGCTTTAATGACGGACAATCTGCATACCAAAGGACTTGTCTGCGCACTTGCAGGCACAGAACAATGCGGGAAAATATGCAAAAAGGTCTGAGATGTGATGGCAATTGCTTCCCACTATGCTGACCTTCAGTAAATGAAACAAAGTACAGTTCTCTTTGGATGAGACATTAATGATCATTAAGAATGGGTACAGCTGCGTTGCGCAAGTGCTTTGTTAAAATACTACGCAACCATAAAAAGCCATGAGTTCGTGTCCTTTGTAGGAACTTGGATGAATCTGGAAACCATCATTCTCAGCAAACTGACACAAGAACAGAAAGCCAAACATCGTATGTTCTCACTCATAGGTGGGTGTTGATCAACGAGAACATATGGACTCAGGGAGGGGAGCATCACACACTGGGGACAGTTGGGGCGATAGGGGAGAGAAAGCAGGGTGTGGGGAGGGAGAGGAGGGTGGGAAGGGATAACATGGGGAGAAATGCCAGATATAGTACGCACCTAAAGTAAAAATAAATTTTAAAAATATATTCTTTTCATTTTGTGTCTGTCCCATAATTATAATGGAAGCGTTGTGTAAGTCAGCCAGTAAGATGTGCAGTGAAGTATTTGGGTTTATAACATTCGCGTGGGTTTTAAAGTGCATTGTCAAGTGGAGCGGCTTTGCCATGTTCTTCCTGTGTCACCTCTGACTTCAGCCTCCCGGTTGTAAGAGGCTGCACGCCGTGTAATCGTGAGTATCCACTGCTCTTTCTTGATATTTACATCATGCACACACTGGTGTCTGTGGAGTTCTGAGATTTCACTCTGGTTAATTTGGGGAAAACAGCACTGCACCCTCCTCCATCACTAGGACCACGCTGGCTGCTCTCTTCTCTCCCTCAAGGTTCAGCATCTCAAGAAAGCCATGTAACACGGTCAACTCAATTTCTGTGGCAAATGGCTGAAGGGCCCACTGAGGCAGTAAGGCCCGAGGAGAGTAAGAAAACCAGATGCTTCTCCTGAGAAAGTGATTTAGAAATGATCCTTTAATTGGTCTTCAAGCTGGTGAAGACCTTGAGGATCACCTGTTTCCAACTGTCTGGATGGGAAGTGAGGTCTTGGGAGGTGAGGACTAAACTCTGACCTTTTTCTTCTCTTACCCAAATTTCTATCTAAAGAGTCTGGAGAGTCCACCCTGTAAATCATAAAATCCCATCAGAGGGGTTTTGTTCAACGCTGTGTAACATGGCTCACTGTCCTACTTGACTCTGGCATAACGTCACATGACAGATAAAGAAAGAAATGAATGTATTTCACCCTAATTATTCTTCTTAGTCATATTTTACAATGGCCTGCAAAGTCGTTCTTGTGGGGGAAGATTGCATCTGAAAGAATCTCTATTAACATGAGTAGATCTCCCCTTCTTCCAGGCCTGGCCTCTTCAACCCCTTATCTTGATCCAGGCACTCCTTTCTCTAAGCCAGACCTTTAGGTAATAACTTCACTCTTTCAACCAGTTGCCAATCAAAACATTTATGAATCCACCTATGACCCCTTTGAGTTGTCCCACGTTTCTGAACCAAACCAGGGCTGCTCCTGGGGATGGAATGTGGCTCAAGCCTTGGTCACTCATACTTGGCTCAGCATAAACCTCTTTAAAATTATTTTATAGAGTTGGGCTCCTCATCGACAGATGAAGTGAGAGATGCAGGTTGAGCCAGTCCCAGGATGAGGCAGAGCTGGGAATGGGGACAGTGTGAGCAGGAATGAGAAGGTTCCAGGCCTGTTAGGGACCCTTCAGCCCTGGCATCGCCGGTGCACTTGCCTTTGAGGTGGCCTCAAAACTAATTTTCTCTAGGAAAGAGGAGTTGGAAAAGGTTCTTCATGACCTTGTTAGGCCCTGGTGACTGCCTGCCCCCAAGAGACCCGAGGCCAGGCTGGACTCTCCTCCCTTAGCTGCTCTGGCATTGCCATGGGTGGGAGGGAGAGAGCAGGTCCAAGCTCAGGGCCAGCCCAGCCCACCCTGCTCTTGGGAAGCCACAGCAGTGTGTGTTCATGAACCATGTGGTGACAACTTAGTACCTCTTTTCCTCACTTTGGGAACTGGACCTGGGGGACCTTCACTGGGGCCACTTTTTTGAGCTCTAGTCTTTGGTTTCCTCTGATGAAGGTGGAAGATGGAGGGGATGGAGCAGCCAGGGGGCCTGAGCCTGTCACTTCCTGAGAAGGAGGAGGGATGAAGGTCAAGGAGGCTCTGCCCTGTTTTTGTGTCTTCTGCCCCATCCTTGTTCCTCCACAAATGGTCAGAACAAAAGGGATGAGAGCCAAAGGCACTGGGGCCTTTCTGGGTCCTGGCTCAAACCAACCAACTGCAAAGTGATAGAGATGGGGAGACATTAAAATATGGACTGGGTATTAGCTGCGATAAGGATTTTTGTTAGTTTATTAGTGTGATTATGACATTGTAGATATGTAAAAAACAGTGCTTTAATCTGTTAGCAAGAAAATGTTTTACATGAAGTGATAAGACACCTGCAACAGTGCTAAAATATTCCTGATAATGGCAGAAGTGTGTGTGTGTGTGTGTGTGTGTGTGTGTAGAAAAGCAAGATGGAAAAATGTGCACAATTACTGTAACTGAAGGACAAATATATGGATGTTCATGGTATTCTTCCTTGATTTCCCGTAAGTTACAACATTTCCATAAATTAACAAAAAGTTAAAAAATAGAATGTACACATGGAGTTCTGAAATTATAAGGGGCTTCAAAGACAGAAAATCTTCTTAAATTCCTACATTGACCAAGGAATAAATGTCCAATGGTAAAAAAAATTCAGGGAGATAGGGAAGGATGGTATCTTAGTCTGTTTATTCTGCTGCCCGAGACTGCATAATGTATAAAAAATTTATTTTGTAAGCTCTGGAGGCTGGGAAGTCCAAGATCAAGCCACTGGCTTGTATGCTGTCTGGTGAGGGTTGCGCTGAGCTTCCACAATGGTGCCTTATTCCTGAGTCCTCAGGAGGGGAGGAACCCTGTGTCCTCACATGGTGAAGGGCAAGAGAACCAAATGCTGCAAAAAGCCTCTTTCATAATGTCCTTAATCCCATTTATGAGGGACCACACCTTTTGACCCATTACCTCTTAAAGGTCGCACCTCCTAATGCTATCACAATCAGTTTCAAAACCTGAATTTTGGAGGGGACACATTCAAACCACAGCAGAGAAGGACTCATGGGAGAAGAGACTGTCACCGGCCTGATTCAGACCCATGGTTTTCTGTCTTCCCAGACGTCTACTTGGGACACTATCTGAATTCATTCCTGTTGGCTGGGTCTTACTTCTTGCCAGCAGCACAGCAGGAGGACAAAGCAGAGGGTCCCGTCTCCTTGGCTCACTGCCATGCTCCCTTTAGCTGAGGGAGAAGGACCTTTGGAAGGTCTTCAGCTTCCTAGCCTTGGTCTCCAGGACATTGAAGAATTTAGGACCTGTGACCTCACAACCAGGAAGGGAGCTGGCATCTTGCCTGGGGTGGGCAGGGTTTCTATCCAGTTTGTGACTGGGAAGGAGGGAGTTGGCTGGTGGGGATCTCAAGGTAACAGAGATCCTCTCTCTCATTGCTTGTTATGGTGACTTCCTTCATCCTGAGGGCCCTGAGGACTGAAGGGGTAGATACTAATTAGAACTCTCAGTGCCAGTGGCCAAAAGTGAACAAAATCTGCTCCCATGGAAGGAGGTGTATTTGAAGGATGCTGGAGAGGTCGTTGAGTTACAGAGCAAGTGCCAGAACTGACAGATCCAGAAGGTCTAATCTCTTCTTAAAGGCCCCTTGAAAAATCGAGCCTTGAAGAACAGAGGCACGTGGCCCCATGTCCCCTTCCACTCTCCCCTACCCTCAAAGTTCCAGGGTCATGAAGGAGGAAACAAATGACGCAGGGTTCAGCCTCCTTTCCCCTGTATCTTCTTTCTCAGCATCAGCCCAATCTCTCTCTGGAAGTGAGACTTTCACCACGAGAGGAGAATATGGCTGCATTTCCATGTTATCATCTTCCCAGCTCTATCTCCTAGAGTTTCTAGAGCTTTCTCCATCAGTGCAGTGACAAAACCCCAAAGGAGTCACTCTGGTTGGCTCCCCTGGATCCCATCTCATTCCTGGACTGACTCCTATGTTCAGGGCTCAGAGTAGGGTACCTGTTCTAGCCTGGGCCAGGAGTGAGCTCCCGGGTGAATAGTTCTCAAATCTCAGAGGGACAAAGAAGTGGTTGTGAATGTAAAACAGTGTCCCTGAGACCAGGTCAGGACCCTAAGGATGGCTTGTCCACCAGGGGTTGTTGATTCCATTTTTTTTTTTTTTTTTTTTTGTGAGTTGGAGTTTTGCTCTTGTTACCCAGGCTGGAGTGCAATGGTGCGATCTCGGTTCACCGCAACCTCTGCCTCCCGGCTTCAGGCAATTCTCCTGCCTCAGCCTCCTGAGTAGCTGGGATTACAGGCACGTGCCACCACGCTCAGCTAATTTTTTGTATTTTTAGTAGAGACGGGGTTTCACCATGTTGACCAGGATGGTCTCGCTCTCTTGACCTCGTGATCCACCTGCCTCGGCCTCCCAAAGTGCTGGGATTACAGGCTTGAGCCACCGAATTCCATTTTTTTTTTTAATTGCTGATATGGGGGTCTGAAAAGACTTTCACATTTTAGACATTATTTTTCACCTCGAAATTTTTGTTTTATTCAAAATCAGTTCACTGGGTTTTATGTTTTATTATTACATTTTAATTTCCCTTGAAATAAGCTCATGGATATTATAATGTGTGACTTCACTGATGCTTGAGAATTCAGGTCTGTTGAATTTATATTCTAACAAATAAACAACTGGGAATGAGACACTTGGCTCAGGCTTTCTTTTCCTCAGAATTTCATAAAATTAGTATCTCATTTTTTGGAGTAGTTTTAGGTTTACAGAAAAATTGAGGAAAAATTTCCATAAGCCTCCTCATAAATTTTAGGGAAATATTGAATGTTGGTATGGAGAAATCTGAGGCCAATGTGATTACAGTTCCCCGCCATGTGAGATTTACTTTGCCGGTTGAACATGTGAAGTATTATTTCTTTATCTTGAAGTTCAATCACATAATTAGGGTTTATCTTGGTGTTTTTATTCCCTATTAAGTTTCACAGAAAAAAAAGGGTATATTTGATGTGCAAGTTTAAACTTTTAGTTTCAAGAACTTTTCTTATCTTAATCTTTCCATGTACCATCAGGTATCTGTTTGGTTCTTGACTCAGGGACACTAGTTTTTCTTATAGTGAACTTTGTCTGTCTTCAATGTCTAATAGCTTTTCAACGATTAATGTTACTCCTTTGTCATTTTCATTTCTATTTACTATGTTTTTGTCTATGCACGTCATTTAATTCCTAGAAATATCTATATTATTTCTAGTTTCTACTATTGCTATTGTGATATTATTAGATCCTCAATTTAATTATTCACCTCTATATCAATTCTATTGTGTTTTGTTCATCTTTGGGCTCCTTTGTAATGTGTCAGTTTTTCCATCCCATGAAGAATTGAGAGGACTTTCCTCTGACTTTTGCATTACGGTTCCTCTGTGTTGTTGTTTTGGTTGGCCTTTTGCCTGGTATTCTTTTCCTTCGATTGCTATTGTTTTAGTAAGTTTGTGCTAGTCAGCATATGTCTTTTCTCCTTGCTCATATTTGAGCATGTCTCTCAGATATTATTATGATAAACAGTGAAAGACTACTTGATTCTCTTCCAATCTTCTTCAAGTCAGATTTGTTTTCTCCTCACATTCTGATACCCTATTCTAAGCAAGAGTTTGAGGCCTGGATTGTATAGACTGCCTCATTTTCTATGGCCTAAGGAAATGGAGTTGGGAAAAGAGGGTGGAAAAGAAAAGATGCTGTAATAATGTCACATTTTTTTGAATTCCCAAGTTCATAGAGCAAATCTCTCTCCCAGAAAACATGATAAGAAAAAGTAGAGTGTTTCAACCCACTGGGAAGAGATGAGCTTATTAGACTGTGCATATTTATGTAAACAGACTCCTCAATTAAAGATCATTTACAAAGCACATTTGCACTTGTTTCTTCTTATGAAAACATCCTGTAGACCCGTAACTTGGCAATACACATGTGACCAATTGTTTTAAAAACAGAAGTGATGCTGGCTATTGTAATGTAAACTATTTTCTAAATGAAAAACTTAAAGGAATGTAATTAGAGAAGTATAAACAGTGGCTAATATGCTGCTTCTTGCAAAGACATATAACAACTTATAATCTTTCTTTATGAGTATATGTTGTTAGTGTTTAATCAGGCATGTGAATGTATTCAGGTGTTAAGCAATACTATTAGCTGGGAAATTGCATTACTATTCGCTGGTCTCTTTATGTTATATTGTTGTTGGCACTTTGAGTTTCTCTTTTTCTCCAAGCTTCTTTTACTCTGGTCTCTGTAACCCATTTAATTGTCTTTTTTAACTTTTATCTTTAGAAATTATTGAATAGAGAGACTGGGAATGATTAACTGTATCAGAATCACAAAGTTCTAGTGCTTTTCAGATTAATTGCAGAGACATTACACTGCTGCTTCAAAAGACAGAAGGAGCTAGGTCCATTATGGAGGGCCTAACAGTAGGGTTAGTAGGGTTGTGGCCAATGGTCCTTACTGCCCAGGGAGGATCCATAAGAAATGTCTATGAAGACCTGCCGTTGACCAGACCAAGGCCACTTGGTGCATGACGTCTTCTTGAACTCATCAACCTTGACCTAAATGGTCCATAATACCTCTGCATTTCAGAGATTCCTGTACTAGGAATTCTAAGTGTTGGTGACAAAAGTGAAATGTCAAGGGGGAATGCTGTCTATTCTGAGGAAGTAACAGTGGAAGCTTTGTAAGAAAATCTAAAAGCTTTCTGTGTCCATCTAAACATTTATACATACTTCATTCCTTTTTTCCTTCATTTATTTTCCGTTTCTTATCATAGAGTATGTTTTCTGAGAAGATCAGGTTACTATGTTGCTGTTACAGGAAATCAGATTGATTATACATTTCTATGTGCAATAAAACAAAAGCCTTTGGCATCTCCCTTCTATTATCAACAATTAATAAGTTTAGAAGTTCAATGATTTGGTTTGTCTGTGTCCCTACCCAAATCTCATATTGAATTCCCACATGTTGTGGGAGAGACCAGAGAAAGGTAATTGAATCATGGGGGCAGGTCGTTCCCATGCTGCTCTTTGATAGTGAGTAAGTCTCTCTTTTTTTTTTTAAAGGAGAGAAGGAAAGAAAAAAAAGGAGTGAAGGAGAGGAAGAAAGAGGAAGAAAAAGAGGGAGAGAGAATGGAAATGTTGCTTTATACTAAAAATGGGTATTAATAATGGCTGATCAATGTTTCATTTAAACCTATGAGTAGGTGTGATGTGGTATTGACAAGAATGTGTATTTTGTATATTTAAAGTGGAGAGCTCTATAAATATTTATTAAGTTTACTTGTTCCGGATCTGAGTTCAAGTCCTGGATATCCTTATTAATTTTCTTTCTCGTTGAGTCTAAGTCTCTTTATAGGTCTTATGTATCTGGTTGTTAGGATCGTTAGCTCTTATTGTTGCATTGATCCTTTTACCATTATATCTTTGTTGCTTTAAAATCTATTTTATCAGATGCAAGAATTGCAACTCCTGCTATTTATTTATTTATTTATTTATTTATTTATTTATTTATTTATTTATTTTTGCTCTCCATTTGGTTGGTTAATCTTTCTCCATCCCTGTTTTGAGTCTTTGTGTATCTTTGCATGTGAAATGGGTCTGGATGTAGCATACCATTGGGTTTTGGCTGTATCTTTTCATTGGGGGATTTAGTCGATTTAAATTTAGGATTACTGTCATTTGATGTTAACTGGCTGTTTTGTCCATTCGTTGATGTAAATTCTTCTTTATGTTGATGCTCTTTACTTTTTGGTGTATTTTTAGAAAGGCTAATACTGGTTGTTCCTTTCTATGTGTAATGCTTCTTTCAGAAGCTCTTGTAAAGCAGGCCTGGTGGTAATAAAATCTCTGAGTACTTGCTTGTTCATAAAAGATTTTATTTTTCCTTCAGTTGTGAAGCTTAGTTTGGCAGGATATGAAATTCTGGGCTGAAAGTTCTGTTCTTTAAGGATGTTGAATATTGGCCCCCACTCTCTTCTGGCTTGTAGGGTTTCTGCTGAGAGATCTGCTGTAAGTCTGATAGGCTTCCCTTTGTGGGTAACCTGACCTTTCTCTCTGGCTGCCCTTAGTATTTTCTCCTTCGTTTCAACCCTGGTGAACCTAACAATTATGTGCCTTGGGGTTGCTTTTCTTGAGGAATATCTTTGTGATGTTCTCTGTATTACCTGGAGTTGAATATTGTCCTACCTTGCTAGGTTGGGAAAGTTTTCCTGAATAATATCCTGAAGAGTATTTTCCAGCTTGGATTCATTCTCTCCGTCGCATTCACGTACACCTATCAAACGTAAATTAGGTCTTTTCACATAGTCCCATATTTCTTGGAGACTTTGCTCATTCCTTTTTATCCTTTTTTCTCTATTCTTGTCTTCTCATTTTATTTCATTAAGTTGGTCTTCGACCCCTGATATCCTTTCTTCTCCTTGATCAATTCAAGTGTTTAAACCTGTGAATACTTTTCGGAGCTCCCATACTGCATTCTTCAGTTCCATTAATTCACTTATATTCCTCTCTAAGTTGTCTCTTCTCATTAGGATTTCATCAAACCTTTTTTCAAAGTTCTTAGTTTCTTTACATTGGGCTACAACATGTTCTTTTAACTCACAGAAGTTTCTTATTATCCACCTTCTGAAGCCTGATTCTGTTAATGGAATGCACTCATTCTCCATTAAGCCTTGTTCCCTTGTTGATGAGGAACTGTGATCCTCTTTAGAGGGAGAGGCATTCTGATTTTGAGTATTCTCAGCCTTTTTATGCTGGTTTCTTCCCATCATTGTAAATTTATCCACCTGTCATCTTTGTAATTACCAATTTTCAAATTAGGTCTCTGAGTGGACGTCCAAGTTGTTAATTCCCAGGGCCAAAATCTGAGCAACCCACTGTGCCGGCCAAAACAGCAGCGTTAAGACTGATGGTGCTTTTCTGCCTGGGAATCTCCAGTCTGGCTTCCTTCTTGAGTCCGTAATAGGCAACTCTGCCTTCCTGGAGCTCCAAACCTCGGTCAGAAGGGGAAGCAGTCCTGTTTACTCTGCACCAAGAGCTGCCGTGCTGAGGTGCCAGCAAAACCAGTGTGCTGGCCACAAGAGTCGCACTGGCGACCCGTGGGTCTCCTCCACTGGGAATCTTCTGGTCTGTAAGCAACAAAAATTTGTCTGAAAGTGTGGCGTCCTCTCGTTCTCTGTGCTTTCACTGGGAGCTGCAATCCCGAGATGTTAGCGATCAGCCATCTTGGATCGTTATAGATAGTGAGTAAGTCTCATGAGATCTAATGGTTTTACAAGGGAGTGTTTCCCTGCACAAGCTCTCTCTCTTTGCCTGTCACCAGCCATGTAAGACATGACTTGCTCTTCCTTGCCTTCTGCCATGATTGTGAGGCCTCCCCAGCCACATGGAACTGTGAGTACATTAAACTTCTTTTTCTGTATAAATTTCCCAGTTTCTGGCATGTCTTTATCATCAGTGTGAAAATGGACTAATATACTTAGTTTTAAAACAAGTTACATAAAGTTGCAGAGCTCTTAAAGGAAGCCATGATTTACCCAGACAAATCAGTACTGATGTGTTAACTGAACTCAATTAGATTTTTCTGGGTTCTGTTTTGTACTGGTCTCTTCTTGTTAAATAAAAATAAGA
Organism: Callithrix jacchus; assembly: GCF_049354715.1. Lineage (NCBI taxonomy): Eukaryota > Metazoa > Chordata > Mammalia > Primates > Cebidae > Callithrix > Callithrix jacchus. The sequence goes on from NC_133502.1 coordinate 26,548,223, forward strand.
AATTCAATAAAAATATTAACAAATAGTTTTGACAAAGCCAAATATAATACACAAAACATATTGTAGAACAGCTTAAAACTTAAAAAGAAAAAAATAATAGCTTCAAGAAAATTAAGTACTAATTAAGCACTAAGAGAACAATCATCTGAGCTAGATATGGTAATATTTTTCTAGAAATATTACTTATGTTACCCAGTTCTTCCTTACACATCTTATTGGCTAATTGAGAAAGCAATGCATTTTAAAATCACATTGAAATGAATTCATATGATAACTGGAGGCAGTGAACGGTAACTGAGACACCATTGCAAATGCAGAATTTTTTTCATTTGAAATTGAACATTTAACCAACAATTTGAAATTTTCAATTTTCAATTTTTTATTTTTTGAGATGGAGTTTCACTCTTGTTACCCAGGCTGGAGTGCAATGGCACGATCTCGGCTCACCGCAACCTCCGCCTCCTGGGTTCAGGCAATTCTCCTGCCTCAGCCTCCTGAGTAGCTGGGATTACAGGCATGCGCCACCGTGCCCAGTTAATTTTTTGTATTTTTAGTAGAGAGGGGGTTTCACCATGTTGACCAGGATGGTCTCGATCTCTTGACCTCATGATCCACCCACCTCGGCCTCCCAAAGTGCTGGGATTACATGCTTGAGCCACCGCGCCCAGCCAAAATTTTTTAAAGTCCAGTAGCTCTTAGAGGTGATTAGACCAAATGACTCATTTTAATAGGTCTCATCATTAATCTCTGCTCATAAAATTCGCTTCATTGCCTTTGTGTACCTGAGACAGAAATCCAGAGCTGTTCTGGGGTCTTCAGGTAGTCTAGGCATTCAGTGCAAACTTGTCTTACACAAAGAGGTCTGCAAAAATATTCTGGCTGCTGTGGTTTGAATGTCCCCTCCAAAACTCATGTTAAAGTTTGTCATTGTGATGGCATTAAGAGATGGGACCTTTAAGAGTCAGGTCATGAGGGCTCTGCCTTCATGAATAAATTAATGCTATTATCATAGGAGTGGGTTTGTTATCTCAGGAATTCAGCCTCCTTCTCTCTCTGTCTCGCGCCCTGCCTCACCATATGATACCTTCTGCCGTGTTAGGATGTGGCAAGAAGGCCCTCACTACCTGTGGCCCCACAATCTTGGACTTTCCAGTCTCCAGGACCCTGAGACAGACAAATCTCTCTTCTTTATAAATTACCTAGTAGTCTATGGTATTCTATTATAGCAGCAAAAACAGAGTAAGACACTGGGCTTTTACTTTTGATTTCCTTTCGATTGATCTGTCCTAGGCACATGTAATTCCAGCTCTTAGAGCTGGCTGGCATGGTCAATTCAACTGAGGCTTGTGGTGAAGAAACGAGAACATGGGAGGAAAAACCATGCTTCACTTTGGTGAGAAGCTAAGAATGAAGTCGATTCCAAAATCAAATTCATGCCAGAAATACAGGCCAGTGCAATCATTTAGGGATAATGAACCTGGAGTTTCAGACATGAGCGGAAAGGTGCTGAAGGGTCCAGAACATGTCACTCCAAAAAAAAACCCTCTTTGGCATAAGGATTATTTTGAGCTGAGGGCAATTGAGAATCAACAGATGCAGGAAAAATTCTCTGCTCTTTTGTGCCTAAAAGCCATGCATAAACTTGTCTTTGTGAAAATGACATGAATTTTTCCCTCTCCTGAACCAGGATGAAGAGAGCTACCTTTATCACCAGAGATGGAGAGCCAGCACCAAGACAAGTCAGTATAAACAGACCTTACTAAAATAACCCTGAGTTTCATTTGTTCCCTGATAAATTTCCTAGTCACCTTCCCGAAAGTTATCACCTCTAGAAGACTAAAACCTCTCTCCTTTGTCTAATCATTTCCTTGCAATTTATTGCCTTTTGTTAAAATGGTATGCAATCTCTTAAGTCTAACTGCTTCTTTGGTTTTTTTTGAGACGGAGTTTCACTGTTGTTACCCAGGCTGGAGTGCAATGGTGTGATCTCGGCTCACCGCAACCCCTGCCTCCTGGGTTCAGGCAATTCTCCTGCCTCAGTCTCCTGAGTAGCTGGGATTACAGGCACATGCCACCATGCCCAGCTAATTTTTTGTATTTTTAGGAGAGATGGGGTTTCACCATGTTGACCAGGATGGTCTCGATCTCTTGACCTCGTGATCCACCCACCTCGGCCTCCCAAAGTGCTGGGATTATGGGCATGAGCCACAGCGCCTGGCCTGGTTTTTTTTTTTTTTTAAACTTTTTTTTTTTGTGTGTGAAGCCCTTGTGCACATAAAATTCAAAATATTAATACTACCTTTATGCTTTTCTTCTCCCGTCAATCTGTCTTTTGTCAGTTTTGTTCACAGGCTCCAGCCACTGAACCAAAGCAGGTGGAGGAAGTGTTTTTGTCCCCTGCAATGCACACTGTATGTCTGCTTGTGTAGCATACACCTCTGTATGAAAATTTCCCTTGCTGTTTGCTGTAGGACACATGAGCTGAAGCTGAAACTGAATGGGGAAATACAGCTTTACTCAGTTTCATGGAGCAATTGGGGAATGAAACAACTCTGCATGCTTCTTTGAGGGTATGTCACAAGACCTCAGAGCCTGCTATTATTGGCTAAGCATTGGTGTCAAAATTTTGATTCATGTCCAAATGCTTCTGGTCTCATCCCTGACTTGTGAGGTGTGGTCTCCATAGGTCCATTCCCATCCCTTTCTCCACCACTCCCAGTCCCACATTATTTTCTGCATTCTGTGCAGTGTGCTCTGCTGTACTGACCACCTTAACTCGCTGTGTGTGCTCTTCCATTTGTCCTGAAAACAGAACACTCATGTAGCCTTCTTCTTTGGTGACGTCTGGATCATGTGTTGGTATTATGCTCACTCTCATTTTGATGATTTGAACTCTTATAACACGTTGTTAAATACATGTAAAAATGTAAGACAAACTTTCATGTTTCAGTTATTTAAAGATAAACCACTATATAAAGTCCATATCTATTCAACAGAATATTAAGCACTTCAAATTCTCATTTAAAGATATTAATCTTTCTTTGTCTGTAAAGTCATAATAGTTAAAATGCTTATTTTGATAATTTCAGACTTTCACAAACATTGCAAAAATTGTATAAAGATTTTCTAAATACTCTTCCCTTACATTCCCCAAATGTTCCTACATTAGCATTCTTTCTCTCTCTCCTCTCTGCTCTTCTCTGTTCTGTCTCTTCCTCAAGGTTCTGCAATTACCGATCCTGACACTTAAGATCTGGGTTTAGGTAGAGCTTTGGGAAGTTCCAGACCCCTCATCATTTTGTCTGCTAATGTCTTTTGCTCAAGTGACACTTTTTACTTCAACTGCTATTGTTTGCCTCACTACTTTCACCTGTGGGATGTTTAAAAAATGCGTTGTGATTGATAGAGTTAAAATTAATCTTTCTTGACATAAAGCACATGTGTTCTTTGCATTGGCCTGCTATGTTTAGTACTGCCATGCTGGTGGGTTTACATCACGTACAAGTTTGTCTTGTTATAACTCATCTGACTGCTTTAATCTCTGTGGGGTACGGTTAAGAATTTGGCTTCTGAAGTCAGATTATTTGGATCTGACTCTTGGCCTTCGTTCCCGAATACTGGACAAATATCTTCACCTCCCTGGGCCTTCCCTTCCACATCTTTCAGATTTGCATATGGTAGTGCCTATTTCATAGGATATCGTGTATGTGTAAGGATGAGTCAGACAGATAGGAAGTGTTCAGTACGTTATCCGCTGTTACATTAATCTAAAAAGAACACTGGATCAAATTTGAACTGACTTCTGTGTCTAAAATGTCTATGGCCTTTCTCCTATTTACTTGCAATTCTCTGCTGTTTGGTTTTCTGATGGGCTCTACATTTCTAAGCTTTTATTTAGTCTTGATTAATTTTAGTGAAGTTTTTCTTTAATTTACTCAAAATAATGTATTTACCATAGGAAGTTAGTAAAGAGAATCGCATTATATGTTTGATCTTTACATAATTAAAACTTGAGGATTTTATCTTTTCAGTTTTTATGTAGGTTAGTTGTTCCTCAGTATGGCTAATGTGGGCGGTGTCTTGGACTGAAATATCTTATTTCCTCAAGTGTACAGTCCATTTTAAATAGCAATTTGTGTGGATTGTAACCATTCACTTGATAGAAATGTTAGGTCTATATCTGTCTCTCCAAAATGCATGTGTTTAGGACTTAATTGCCAATGGGGTAGTGTATTAGCTCATTCTCATACTTCTGTGAGGAAATACCCAGGACTGGGTAGTTTATAAAGAAGAAGAGGTTCCATATAGCTGGGGAGAGCTCACAATCGTTGTGGGATGTGAAGGAGGAGCAATGACATGTCTTACATGGTGACAGGCAAGCAAGCGTGTGCAGGGGAACTGCCCTTTATAAAATCATCGGATCTCATGAGACTTACTCACTATCATGAGAACAGTATGGGAAAGACCTGCCCCAAGATTCAGTTACCTCCCACCAGGTACCTCCCATGGCAAGTGGGGGTTATGGGAGCTAAAATTCAAGGTGAGATTTGTGTGGGGACATAGCCAAAACGTATCGGGTAATATTAAGAAGTGGGGTCTTTAGGAGGTGATTAAGTCATGAGGATGAAGCTCTTAAGAATGGAATTAGCAGCTGGGTGCAGTGGCTCACGCCTGTAATCCCAGCACTTTGGGAGGTCGAGGCAGGCGGATCAGAAGGTCAGGAGATCGAGACCATCCTGGCCAACATGGTGAAACCCCGTCTCTACTGAAAATACAAAAATTAGCTGGGCATGGTGGTGCACACCTGTAGTCCCAGCTATTAGAGAGGCTGAGGCAGGAGAATTGCTTGAACCCAGGAGGCGGAGGTTGCAGTGAGCCGAGATTGCACCACTGCACTCCAGCCTGGTGCCTGTCAACAGAACAAGACTCTGTCTCAAAAAAAAAAAAAAAAAAAAAAAAGAATGGAATTAGTGACCTTACAAAAGAGGTGTGAGGGACTTGTTTGCCCCTTCCATCTCTTCTGCCAGGTGAGGATGCAGCACCAGGAAAACATGTTGGAAGCGGAGAGCAGTTCTCAGCAGACACTGAATCTGCCAGCACCTTGATTTTGAACTTCTCAGCCTCCAGATCTGTTGAAAATCAGAACAATTTCTTTTCTTTCTCAATTACCCAACCTGTGACATTATGTTATAGCAGCAGAAATGGACTAAGATAATTTTATTGAACATCTATCTAAAGAAATGCTACTTCCTTTACTTAAAAATAAAACATGAAGTTTCTGCAGGTCAGGAGGGCCTCTTAGACCAAGTCATTGGTCTGACTCTGAGATTCAGCTTCCAGCATCCTTTTCTGAGTCTTGCTTCTCTCTGTCTGCTAGGTCTAAGTGCTCCTGTTCACCATGGAGTCACTGGGGTAAAGCGGAGCCCTGTGGCTCTCACACTGCATGTCTCTCTGTATACCCTTGAGAGCCTTGCAGGAGTTTTAATGTGGACTGATGCAGGGATGAGGATTCTCAGAGCCCCGTGGTAGGACTGCTGTGCAGTGAAACTTGAGGACCATGGTCTACCCACCCTCTGATTATCTGCGGTACTCCCCAGAGTCAGGTGGGGACCTGCAAAGTATGTTCTAAAATTGAGGTGATGAGAGGGGGCTGAGTTCAGAGTACCACCTCATTCCACGCCAGCTCCGCACACTCATCTCCCCTCTGCACTCTCACTCCTCTGTGCAGTAGTGCAGGAGAGGGGGCTGAGTTCAGAGTGCCACCTCCTTCCATGCCAGCTCCGCACATTCATCTCCCCTCCGCACTCACACTCCTCTGTGCAGTAGTGCAGGCTCCAAAAAATTCCCTTGGAAAGAACTCTGCTTAACTTTGCTCCATGCAGTGATTCCAAACTTAATATCAAGTCAGTGATGTGCTAATATGTGGGCTTATTTTGTTAACACATTAAGGATTAGCGGCTATTTCAAAACACCTGCAACAGCTTAACACGTGCTGTGAAATGTATGGTTTCTGTGGGTGACAAAGGCACAGATACCGTGGTTTCTTAGTCGCATTTATAATTGAAGGAAGAGCTAAATTTCAAATAAAGATTGTTGAAAATGAACGTGACAGTATTTTTCATCCCAAATTCGCAGAGCCCCTCCCAGCCCCGCCTTCCTGTCCCCTGCCGCACTCTGTCCATGGGCTGCGGTAAGGGAACCCAAGTTGGAACGGGACCCAGGACTTTTGTTTGATCTGGGTTTTTGCAAACACAAGAGATGCATGAGTCGGGCATGGTGCTGGTGTGAGAGCAGCACTCTCCGTAGGGACCTGAAGCCTGAACGCACCTCGACCTCCAGTTCCTCCTGCTAGGAGTTGGATCCACTGGAAGGGGTGCGTCTTCCTCTTGGCTGTCTCTGTCCAGAGCTGTTCCTCAGGGACTTCCTTGCATTGGGCTCCTGCCAGTCTCAAGGACCTCTCAGTGTCTCTGTTGATGGCTCAGCAGAGCTCATTCCATGTGTGAAGGCTTTCTCCTGTCTTCCTTCCTGGAAGCTCATGGCTTAGCCCTGCACTGCCTGCTTGCCCAGCTGCCTCTGGGCTTGGCTAATTTTCAACCACAAGATGAAAGGGAAACTTCCAAATGGCATCTGGGATTTGCCATTTCTGGTATGATGTCTTTAAAATCTGCCTCAGTCTAGCATCTGTGATTTTACTTTTTAGCATCAAAAAGATATGGCTGTTAGTGCAACAATGCAGAAAATGATATCCAACTTTTATGTGTATATTTTATTTGTAGCTCATAATGGGGTTCAGGACACACTAACCGAAAGCATGGCGCTTTGACATTTGAAAGAACAGCAGAAGCAGGAAGGTCTCTCTCATCCTCCTCTGCCCTTCTACCCTGAAGCAGATCTTAAGACCCTCATTCAAAAAGTGCATACCCCTTACCCAGAGAAAAGAAACATTCCAGTCTCTGAAGACACAGGGACGCAGAACAATCTGAACACACTGGCCTTGCTAAGCCCCTCCTGCCCCCCAAGTTATTACTGTTAGGTCACACCCCCTCTGTCCAGCCATACTTCCCCAAGACTGTCCACTCTTCAAACCTAGCATGAAAAATGTGTTTCCCTGTTTCTTTGGATCTTTATTTCTGAAGACTCCCATGTCATGTGCAAATTGTGTTAAATACACTTGTATGCTTTCTTCTTGTTAATCTATCTTATAGGAGGAGCCTCAGGCACGAACCTAGCATAGGGTGAGAAAATATACTTGTTTTTATTCCTTACATTTGTATTTATGTTGAAATGCAAAGACAGGCAAAACTAGAGGGCTATCCAAATTTAGCAGTATTCTAAATTATTAATTTGGAAAGCACTTCAAAATTTGGGGACGTTTCTAATTACTTTTGGAAGGAAAGGCAGCATTACCTAAGAAACCCACATTTTCTCTCATGCATTACTAAACAACGGAAGTCATACCCTTATGCCTTTTTGTAGCTAACATTGTTCCTGACCCCTAAAAACTGACTAAAGCAAACAGATCAAGTTAATTCAGTGTTAAGTAAATAGGAGGGTGGTGAGATTTTGAGATAAAGTACCCCCACAAAAAGGATCCGTGCTTCAGAAAAAGTCGGGGAAAGTAGAATCAAGCTCTCCTGCTTTCAAGTTAGAAAATGTTCACATCTGTTTCAGGTGTTTACTTAAATGCTCTAATAACACCCTAAAAAAATTAACATCCTTGAATTTGAAGGTCAGTGGACTGTAAATAATGCAGTTACTGCTTTTTGGAATATCTCTACGGATTCCTTTTAGACTCTTGCTGTTTTGTTTCTTTTACTGTTTTGCTAATAATTTTAAAAATGCAAATGTTTACCATATAATGTCTTACTGCCTTGGCATTTTTATGGCATCCATCTTAGAATATTATAATTTGTAAGTTTATCTTGCAAATCGTCCTTTGCTGTACAGAGAATCTGACCCAGTCACCCATTCCCCTGGTCCAGCTGCCATTTTATTTTCTCTAGGATATTTCTCTTAGCAGAAATCTCTCGGTAGCTGCCTGCATGATGGGCAAATTGAAGTTGGAATTTTTAATGGTCTGTATTAATGGAACTGATTCTTAGAAATTAATTCCCTTCCTAAGAAAAGTGCCCTCTTCATTTCTGCTTTTGGCAAGGAGCCACTGGCATTTGTCCAACAGTTGATGAGAAATTATTATATAATTATATTGAAGTTTTTTCTCAATTCTTTCTGTGTTTGACATAAAGATAAAAAAGAAACGAGTGGAAAATGCATCAATAAAATAAAAGCATATTGCAATTAGATTCTGACCTTGGCTCTTCCCTCTCTCCATATTTCTCACAGGTTAACTATATTCTAAAGCACACCAAGCTCTTCGTGTTTGTGGCTGGAGTGACTGTGTGCCGCTTTGCCCTTAGATGCAGCGACGCTTTCATAACTTCTGAAGATGTCTGAACGGTCCAAGGTTCTAATGGTTTATGTTTTCTTATTGTTCATATGGATAAAAATATGGCTGCATTCCAGCTGCCAAGATACATTGGTGTGTCGTCTGTAAAAACTAGCTCTTCTGTTTAAATGAAGAGCAGATAAACAGCGTATAAACAATTAGTCTAATCTGTTCAGTGGCAGATTACAAAGCAATGATTGTGGTAGAATAATCTTTCAGATTTTTCATTCTGAGCTTAAAGAATGCAGAAATTCTTTAATTACGCTAAAGTGGCGATAACCTAATTACAGTAGTTTCCTTTGTTCCTCAAAGCATTCATGAGTTTACTTGTTTAAAATTTAAACGTGAATATAAACCTTGGAAGTAAACATTTTTTAAAAGATCAATTAATGATTTAATAATTTGAATTGTTCTCCAAAGATTAGTCCTGTCAATTGAAAATAAATGTAGACGTTTCTTCTCTATGGTCATCAAATTTTGACATGTATTCGTGCGCCTATTTGTAAAGGAGATTGGTGGCACATAATGGATAGCACTAGCCTTCACTTACAGCAATCAAACGTAAGGGCTCTACATCATCAACATGCCCTGTGTGCACGTGTGCACACACTCACAGATACATACCCACATACAACACACATACACACACATACAGACACAGATACACACCCACATACAACACACATACACACACATGACACAGATACACACCCACATACAACACATATACACACAGGACAGATACACACCCACATACAACACACCCACATACATGACACAGATACACACCCACATACAACACACATACACACACATACAGACACAGATACACACCCACATACAACACACATACACACACATGTTACAGATACACACCCACATAAAACACACACACTTACATGACACAGATACACACCCACATGCAACACGCATACACACACATACAAACACAGATACACACCCACATACAACACACATACACACACATACATGACACAGATACACACCCACACACAACACACATACACACATGACACAGATACACACCCACATACAACACACACATACATGACACAGATACACACCCACATACAACACACACGCACATACATGACACACACCCACATACAAGACACATACGTGCACATACATGACACAGACACACACCCACATACAACACAGATACACATCCACATACAACACACATACACACATACATGACACACATACATGCATGTACACACATATACACACAGACACATAAACACACACAGACTCTTCACAGCCTTTCTAAGTGACTCCCCCAATGTAAAATGACCTCCTTCCACACACCGTCTTCCTTCGTACTGTCTCTAGCTTGCCTTTGCTTTTCTCCATTGCCCAGGGTTGCCAAATGCATCCAATTTCATCTTTGTTTATGGGCTTGTCTGTCTCTCCACTCAAACAGTGCCCAGGAGGACAGAGTCTGTTTCTAAATTGTCCACTGCTGTATCCTCGGTACCTAGATCAATGCCTGGCTCGTGATAGGTGCTAAGGATGTGTTCAGTGAGTAAGTGACCGTTCCTATTTGGACTTAGGCTTGTGAAGGGGAAAAAACAGGCTGCTTTTCCTCTGCTCTCACCCCACAGTCAACACAGAAGACCTATGATTAAATGTGTGTGTTTTCCCCGCGTATACCAAGCAATCACTCTGTTCTGCAGCAGACGCCAGCTGGGAGTCCTCCAGTCCAGTCAGTGCTGATTCTACCACCTGGGATAACATCAGACTCCACAGAATGAGGCTCAGTCCTACAAGGCTGCCTCCACTTCTGGTGCCAATCGCAAGCCCCGGGTTGTTTTACCTGTCTTCTGACTGATCGGCTGTCAATCAGCGATCCGACGGCCTCCTCTTTGGGTTAATTAATTTGTGACAGCCACTCACAGAACTCAGGGAAACCCTTATGTTCACTAGTTTATTACATAGGATATTACAAAGAATACAGATGATGAGGTGCACAGGGCAGGGCATGGGAGAAGGGCATGCCGCCCTTCAGGAACCTTCATGTGTTCAGCTGTTTAGGAAAGTCTCTCAAACCCTGGTTTTCCTCTCCTCCCACACAACAGCAGCCAGCAACGCAGGAGACTTCCGTGACCTAATGTGGCAGGGTTGGTGTCCCCACACAGCAAGCAGTGGACACCAGCTGGGTGCCCTCTAATCTGGTTCTAACACTATCTACTTGGAGGTAACCTCAGATCCCACAGGTTGAGCCTCAGTCCCTGACTGTCCTGCCCTCAGATGCCTGTGGCACATCCAGGCTCTGAAACTTCTGACTGACTGGCTATAAACTGGTGATCCCAGGACCCCTCTTTGAGTTCAATTTGTTGAAGTCGTACACAGGACTCAGGGGAACATCGACTTGTGTTTACCGGTTTATTGTAAAGTGTATTCCAAGGATGCATCCATCGAGGATACAGACAAAGAGGTGCAGACTGAAATACTGGGAGGGCGCAGAGCTTCCACGCCCTCCCTGGGCATCACATCCAGGACCTCCCCCGGCTCAGGGAGCTGGGAGTTCTCTGAACTCTGTCCTCTTGGGTTTATATGGCAGCTTCATTATGTAGACATGAATGATTAAACCGCTGGCCACTGATGATCAACATAACCTCCAGCTTCTTTCCCTTCCTAGAGATTAGGAGATGGGATTGAAAGTCCTAACCCTCTAATTATGCCTTTATCTTTCTGGTGGCAAACCATGCCCTGAAGCTACCAGTAAACATTAGGAAACAAAAAGACAGCACTTAGAAGTTTCTAAGGATTAAAAGTCAGATGCCAGGAAAACTGGCAAAGACCAAATATATGTACTTCATAATATCATAGCTTCCTTCTCTGAATTTTTGTAAAACTTTAGCTTCACATGTGAAAATATGTAATTCAAAAGCTGAAACTTTAAGATATTTTGAGTCTTAAGGAAATGTGATTATGGGATCTGACTCATAAAACAGGCAGCTCTAATCTGTATCTGTCTGATTATAGATCAGCCTTCTTCCTTACCTACAGTGTTTTGAAAATGTTGCAAATGACTAAAGGGTGACAAAAAGACCCCTTCCCTCTTCACTACTGATCTTCGTTGTAGATTAGTGTCCTTCTTACCTTTCTCACACAAAGACTTTGGCTATCGCGTTGCCTAAAATAAAATGTTAAATGTGCACTTTTAAATTGGAAACAAAAGCTACCCATAAAGAGAAGAAAACAGGCCACTTGGAGAAAAAAGCAAACTGCACTAATTAACTTTTTGCAAGTAATAATCCAGTCTTGCATAGAAAATGTTACAATCCTACCAAAACTTCTTGGTTTTCTGCCTAATGAGAAATAAAAAATAAAATCTTAAGCCCCCCATGTGACTAAGACCCCCCTCTCAGCCAAGAGGACCCCAGAGAAACCTTAAAAAAAACTGATCTCTCGGCCATGATGGTGTAGGAGGTCAGATGCGCCTCATGACAGTCCCTCCTTTGCTAAGTGCAATTAGACTTTCTTTTCCTAAGATTTAAACAAAAACTAGCCCTCTTGAAAGACTTATTGACTGCTGATTTCAACCAACCAACCGCTTGACACTGCCCCTGGTTTGGTGGACAGCAGCTGATTAACATTTCTTCCTGATGAGAGACCAGCAGCCACAGAGTGGTTCTGGCCAGTTTAAAGAGGCTGCACACTGACGGCCGTCAGGTCCTCTGCTTCACCTTTTGTTGTATAGGATCTAATTATAATACACTTAAATGTTGTCTCCACCCCAAAGTAAACGTGGGATGCAGGTTACGTATATGTTAGTCTACTACACACGCCCATGCCTCCCCTTTGTAAATATTCAGAGCTCCTCTTGTAACCTGTAGAATATCTATACCTAGCCAACCTCTTCAACTTAAGTTTCTGTCTTATCCTTCCCTCCCTTGAAGTGCCTGCTTCCAGCTTCTGCCAGAGGCTACACTTCCCAGCCTACAGGATGCCCAGCCTACAGGCTGCAACCCTCTATGAGAAATAAAGCTCTCCTTTCCAAATTTATAAACCTCTTGATTCTTCAGCTGACACTAGATATAAAAGCAAAACAACATTTAACTTCAAAGCACTGACCCCATTTCTCTGGTGTCTTTGTCTTCTGGATGGCCATTTCCAGCTTTTCACCAGAATAAGCTTTTTAAACTGGATTCTGATCATTTCTGTCATTTCAGGTGACACACATAATTCATCACCTCCTTCATTCGCTGATTTACCACATCCTCCTGTGAGCTCCCTGAGAGCAGGTTCTGTGGTAGGTAAATTTGTGTTCCCTGTGGCACTCAACTCAGGAACTTGACACTGAAAGGTGCTTAAACATATTATCGAAGGAATGCACTCATCTATTCAAGTCCTCTTTCCTAAGAGCATTTCAGTAAAGTCTATTCTGTAAAAATGTACATCTGTGGACATGTAATTTGCTCGATTATAGCTAGGAGCCAGTGTCGTCGTTCAAGATTTGCTCTTATAGCACACATTCTCATAAAACCAAGTCTGGACATGATCAGCGTCTGTCCTTGGCCTAAGCGGAGAATGATTCTTTGCTAAAAGATGCCATAATTCGCTGGTCTTCTTAATCTTAAGCGGTTCGTGTTATAACTTATATTTGTCACTTTAAAAGAACTGTTTCTTTAGCAAAAACTAGGGCAAACGTACATCTATAAAGTCACAATGTCATTGCTATTATTTAGTATCCCCTTCAGAAAATGTTTTTTGCAATATTATTAAATTAAACTGAAATACACAGAAAATATAGAGAGCATTTTATTATCTTGGTATTCAAGGTTGTAAAGTGTGAGGATTTTTGTATCTTACATATATTTATTCTTTTCTCTCTCCTTTCAAGGTTTACACTTACATATTTAATTTACCATTCTAGATAACTTCTAAAATAGTACGGAGCAGGAGTAAGAGAGCTGTGGAAGAAAAACATCGTCAAACCGGAATTCCTTGACACCACCGGCTGAAGCAGTGTGGCAACGAGAATGACTAGAAAGTTAGCAAGGTATTTTATTTTTAAACTTTTGATGAGCATCAGAAAGAAATCAACTTGGACAATGAAAGTTTCTTTTTTCTTTGCCTAATTTTTACTTGGAAATATTTAGATACTATTGGCCAGATGTTGGGGAGAACTGTCTATAAAAAATCAGGTCATGTCTGTTTGCCTTTTTTATGCTGGATAAGTGAAAACTTAGAAAATTGAAAGCAATTATCTTTCAGACGCATTGGTTGTTTTTTGAATATTCTATTAAGTGACAGTTCATTTGCTGGGGGGTAGGGCCTGACAGGATTCGATGTAATGTAGTATAGCATATAAATTATTTAATCATAATCAGAAACCAGGAAATTAGATTTGCAACTTTCGGTGTAGAAAAGGCAGTGGCACCACTCAAGTCACAGGCACGGGGCTTTGGTTATCTGAACCCACATCTGACTCCTTCAGGTGTGGTTTCCCATTAAACCTAAAGGGGCAGTCAGGAGTCCTGGCCATGCAGAAATGAATCCATGGCAAAAGCCAGAAATTCTTAGGATAAAAATTTAATTTAATTTTAGTTTTAAAATTCACAAAATCAGAAATTTGAAACAGGTTTCTCCACTGCAGGTTTTCCTAGAAATTACAGCATGTTGTGTTATCTCCGAGAGAAAAGTTCCAAGTTTATTGACCATGCAGCCAACTTTAATTTTATTTTATTCAGAAAGTTGCTCCAGGGATTGATCCTGGGTAGAAACCACCCTAGCAAACGCCACCCTCAATTTTAGGGATTCTAACTCTATTGGAATGTAGGAGTCACCAGTACTTAGGTCAGACTTGTAGGTTATGGAGGGCTTCCGGGGTGTGACCCCAGGGGGTGCCTGAAGGTCTGGAGGGTGGGAGCTGGGATGGGTCAAGGCCTCTGACGAGCTGCTTGGGACCCACTCTCAGTCATTGTGAATGCACAGCCTGGCCCCTTAGGGAGCCAGAGTCCCAAAAACCAACAACAGCCAAGCATGGATGACGTGGGGGCTTCACACTGGGGTTGTGCATGAAGGAGAGCTCGTGGCAGGGGTGGGTGTGCCCCACCATAGAGGTGCTGCGTCTTCATCCAGAAAATGAGGCCAAGTCGCTGCAGGGTGGAGGTGTGGATAGGTAGGTAGGACCCCAGGGATCTACTCTCCAGTAGATCCAGGGGAAACAGTGCAGGTGTCCTTCCTTCCGGCCTCCACAGTGGGAGGCAGCAGAGCCCGCCTGCTGGAGATCAGGGCATCCACAGTCCAGCCCCCTGCAACTGCATCGAGGGCTCCCGGTGAGGAAGAGGAGGCTGGGCTCTAGAGGCTTCCAGGGCTCCCCTGCCACCCCCGCCCCGTCTCAATAGAGTCAACATGAAGGACGTTTCCTTTACCACTAGGATTCCTCATAGTGCCTTTTGCAGACAGACCCACTTCCCTCCCACCCCGCCCCTCCTCAGCCTAATCTGTTCTTCATTGCTGTAACTTTTGACATCTTAATAACGTTACATGTGGAATCATACAGGCTATAAGCTCCTGGGATTGGCTTTTTTACTTAGCATAGTTATCTGGAGATTGCATCCAGCCTGTTGCCTGTATCAGTAGGGTGTTCCCTTTCACTGGTGATTACTCTTCTGTGATGCGGATGCACCAGCACTTCCTTAAACATTCACTCATTGAGGACATCTGGACTGTTTCCAGCTTTTGGCTACCGTGACCAAAACTGCTGTAAGCACTGGTAGGCAGGTTTCTCCATTGACTCAAGTCCTCAGTTCTCTGTGATAAATGCATACAAGTGCAATTGTTTGGTTTTGACCGTGTTTTTTCTTGGGTGCTGGTGAGGCACAGCTCTCCCAAGAGAATACTGTGAGTTCTTGGCCTTCAGTCTCTTAAAGAATAAGCAATGGGACCACTGCAGGTGCACTGTATACTCGCAAAAGTAAATACCAGACCCAAGAGGTGTTGCAGAAAGGTGATTTTATTTAGGTAGAGAAAAGAGAAGAAAAGGAGAAGAAGAGAAAGACTTCCACGAAGAGCGTGGAAGGGGATTCCAGAGGGGAAATCTCAGAGAGGAAAGGAAGCGAAGCGCCCACCATGTGGGAGGGGATCCTAGAGAGCTGGAAATCCAGCGTGGATGAAGGAGCAGGGGAGTTTATCCTGGGAGACTTTCCCGCCTTCCCAAGTTCCTCTGGCCAATGAAAGGAGTTCCTTTAAACTTCTGCTGGGGGATTGACTTTTAGTTTCTTCCCACGCCCGCGAAATTCAGACATAAACCGTTAAATCTCCCGATGGAGAGAGATGGGAGGGGGACATGGCGCTGGGAAATTCTTGTCCTTAAAACTATGCCCCCTCGTGGACCCGGAAAGAGAACACACTCCCTCATGGTCATGTGGTAATTGTACTATTCTTTTTTAAAGAAATTGCCACCTGTAGTAACTACATCTATCTAGCTATCATCTATCTATATCTATCTATCTGTCTATCTATCTATCTAATTAGCTTTATTGAAATATAATTCACACATTATAAAGTTCACCCTTTTAAAGTGTACAACTCAGTGTAGTATAGTACATTCATAAAATTGTGCAGCCACACCGCTATCTCATTTCTAAACATGTTTCTTGCACGACAAGAAACTCCATACTCATTAGCAGTCACTCCCCAGTCCTCCTTCCCCTAGCTCCTGACAACCACAATTCTGCTTTCTGCCTCTATGGATTTGTCTATTCTGAATATTTCACACACATAGAATCATACAACATGTGGCCTTTTATGTCTGGCTTCCTTCACTTAGCATCCTTTTAAGATTTATCCATGTTGTAACATTTGTAAGTGCTTAGTTCCTTTTCATAGCTGAATAATATTCCATCATATGGATATACCACATTTTGTTTATCCATTCCTCAGTTGACAGACATTTGAGTTGCTTCCTTTTTGTATGTGTGTGTGTATGGTGAAAAATGTTGCTAAGAACATTTCTATACAATTTTTTATGTGGACATATGTTTTCAGTTGTCTTTAGTATATACCCAGGAGTGCAAATACTATGTCATATCTGTGTTTAACATTTTGAGAAACTGCCAATCTATTGTACAAAGCAGCCATACCAATTTGTGTTTCCATCAGCAATGTAAGAGGGATTCCACTTTCTTCACATCTTATTAACCTTTCCCATTTCCCATAATGACATCTCTAAGTGCAGGTGGGAAAGCAGAAAAACTGATCACTCATACGCATTTTTTTTTTTTTGAGATGGAGTTTCACTCTTGTTACCCAGGCTGGAGTGCAATGGCATGATCTCAGTTCACCGCATCCTCCGCCTCCTGGGTTCAGGCAATTCTCCTGCCTCAGCCTCCCGAGTAGCTGGGACTACAGGTACACGCCACTGTGCCCACCTAATTTTTGTATTTTTAGTAGAGACAGGGTTTCACCTTGTTGACCAGGATGGTCTTGATCTCTTGACCTCGTGATCAACCCTCCTTGGCCTCCCAACGTGCTGGGATTATAGGCGTGAGCCACCGCGCCCGGCCCCATACACATATTACGGGTGCAAATTCAAGAAGGTACAGCCTAAGAAAATATTTGCAAATCATGTGTATGATAAGGAACTTCGTGCCCCCCAAAATAAAGAACTCATACCATTCAACAAGGAAAAGACAAATAACCCCTGTGCATTTCCCGTTTTTAAATAAGATTTTTTATTTTTATTTTTACTCGAGTTCTGGGAGATCTTTATGTATTCTACTCAGTCCTTTGCTATAAACGTGCAATATGTGTATTTTTTGCTGTATTTGTTTGCAAATATTTTCTCCCACTCTGTAGGTTACCTTTTTATCTTCTAAACAGGTTTTTTTATTTAAAAAAAATTATTTGAAAAACAAAAGTTTTAATTTTATGAAGTCCAACTGGTCAACTTTTCCTTTTGTATGTGTTGCATCCGGTGTCAAGTCTCAGAAATTCTTTGCAAAGCCTGAGATCCTAAAGATTTTCTTCAATTTTAAAACGGATCATAGTTTTATGTCTTATGCTACAGTCTGTGATCCATTCTGAGTTCATGTCTGTACAAAGTTTGAGACATCGGCTTAGGTTTGTTATTTTACCTTTCCCTTTCTGATTGCTGCAGCGCCATTTCCTGAAAGACTGTCTCTCCTCTGCCACTCACTGTTGCAGTTCATCAGAAGTGAAGTGAGTAGATTTACATGGGTTTATTTTGGGTTCTCTAGCCTCCACTGATTCAGTGTAAGACATCTTGACTCCCGTATGTATAGGCTAAATCTTAATATTGAGTAGACGTTTTATTTCTTTTGTAAAATTGCTTTATTCTACTGCCTTTTCCTTTTCTTCCATATTAATCTTAGAATAATCTTGTGTATATCCACAAGAAAATCTTGGTGGGACAGTGATTTGCTTTTAAAATTACTCCATGCGTGGGTCGATCATTCAGATTTTTATCACAATGGGGCCTCCTAACAGTGGGGATGGCCCTGTCCCACATCCTGCTCACCCACCTGGCTCCTGCTGGCATTGCCTTCTTTAAAGCACTTAGCGCCATTGTGATTGCGATCCTTCTTAAAATCTGTATGCTAGTTAACTGTCTGTCCCTCTGACAAAAATGAAAACTGCACAAGGGTGGTGCCAGGCAAAATGTCTGACCTACTGAAGAGGACTCAGTAATATTAATTGGTTGAATGAATGAAAGGTTAGCGTGATAAATAAATCCAAAATTGATTCATGAGAAGCAGTGCAGTCTTTCCTGCCTCTGATGGATTGAGATTTTTTTTAAATAGAAAAATCATAATTAAATTTAACTTTTGGAGTGTTTATTGGGAATAATAAACAGGCTAGACATTTTAAAAAGCGCCAGGAAGCAGATGACTATGTAATTTTTTTTGAATTTAACAGATACATTATTGCTCACCTTTCACACAAAGCACACCTCCAGCCATTTCCTGTCACACGTGACAACGTTTACATGTACAGAAACCCAGCAGGAAGCATCATGTAGATTTCAGTGCAGATTTCAGGAAGGCAGAATGTAAAACGTCGACTCTGCCAGGCTTTTCTTTTCTGCAGCAATAATAAAGGGCCTCCTGCACTTGGCAAAAATCTGTCCTAACTTCGTAGTGCATTTCTTCCATTACAAAAAAAGTCTCCCGCCTAAAGCAAACTAACTTGTATTTGCTGAACCAGTGGTATTAACTTATGCATAAAACAAATTTCACTTGGCTCTTCCTTCTAACAAATTTCAAGTAACAGTAAGGTTGAAGGAGGAATTTGTTTTGGATGGATGCTGGTCAGTGTGAATTGCTGTACTTAACTAAATGCCTACGTGTCTACAGGTTCACAACTTCGTTTGCTTTTATAATCTTTATGGGTTTTGGCCGTGTTCAAGGTTTTCAGAATTGAGATATGATACAGAATTCCACCAATAAAATAAGACTGCTGAATGTGCTATCTGCAGAAGAGCGCGTTTCATAGGAACTGACCTCAAAGTTCTATCGTGAAGCACATGTGGCATAACATCTCCAAATAAAAAGCCAACCAGGGGCAGAACTGTGCTTGGAAAATAGGCATTGGAATACTTTAAGCAAAACACGTATAAATGGATTATTAATATGAGGAAAGTTTCCTAGAAGTAAATATAAAAAACTCTAGGTGAATCCTCATTTTCAAAACTGCATATTGAAAACATGAAAACTACTTATTTAAGTAATTTCTTCCAAAATGTATGCATGTTCTGACTGTGGTTAATTAAAGGCGATTTTAATCACCTTTTAAATTTTTTTCATAGAAAGGAGAGATGTTACATGTTTCTCAAATAAATAGCTTTATGTATTTCCAATTAAAAAACCCAACAGAATTGAATGAACACCTACAAATGCTTATGCCAAGCAGGAATCTGCCTGCCACCTGTGGTCTCACAATTCAAAATAGGTGCTGAATTCAGGATTCTGAAACGAAGTTTCTATTACTTCAGCTCTAGCAAAACGTAAGGTTCAGTAGCCTCGACTAGTATAATGTCCTCCCTGTCCAAATCCAAAATGATTACACTGATAACCTCCCTTGTGGGAAGAAAGTTGCCCAGGTGCCATGGCAAGAGACTGAAGGCACACTCTGTCCCAGCATAATAAATAACTGATTACTTAGTTATAGCAATGATACCAAATAGATTTACTGATTACTTAGTTATGGAAATGACACCAAATAGATGTTGGATTCAATGACATAATCAATTATTTAATCAATCTTTTTACTTCATTATTCTCTATAATCTTTACGTTAGTGTAGGAACATTTTAGTTTTATAGTATAGACATAATCGGGTGAAATACAATTTGGAACTGAAGGAACATCGCGAGAAGTGATCGTGAGGCGAGAGTAAATGCCTTGCGGTAACGCCAGCGCCTGGGGAGGCGCCCATTGCCTAGCAGGCCATGAGGGGGAGTTTCCCTCTCACTGGGATGTTCAGAGAAAACTCTGCTCTGTCCGGCTCTCAAGGAAGGTATGACACTAGCCAGGCCGGCCTGCCGACATCCAGGGGCTTAAACCCCCTCCGTGGTGCTGCACTCAAATGGTCACCATCCTTGTCCACTTTCATGTTCCACTTTCCCACCCGGTGCTCTCTTGTAAATTCTTAGAAGCTGTGATAAGTAAGACTAGAAGAATCCTAAAAGCCTTTGATCTCTCTGATAAGTGCATAGAAAGATACTGATGTATGTGCCTCCTCTCATTGCAGCGGCTACCTGAGAGGGAGGGGCCCTCTGTACTGTATCCACGTGACTCCCTGAACTGTGCCCACGTGGCCCCCCATGTTGTAAGAATGTGATTTGGTAGGGGTCAACCCCTACCAATCATGTCAGATGAGTCACTCTCTGGCACTGCCCCCTGCCTTGTATGCAATAAATATCAGCACGTCCAGGCATTCAGGGCCACTGCTGGACTCCACCCCTTGGTAGCAGTGGCCCCCCCGAGTCCAGATGAATTCTCTTATCTCTGTGTCCTTGTGTCTTTCTTTTCTATGATCTATCATCTCCGCACACAAAAGAACATCCACTAGACCCTGCGGGGATGGACCCTGCACCCCGTGCTGGAAAAGCTGTTCATATTGACCCCCTTGGTGATAATTCTGGCTCCCTCTTCCTCCCCAGCCTCCTCTCTGATCAGCACAACCACCTTGCCCTCCACAAGGTGCTCTCACCACTGCCACAATCACCTTGGTGCCCGCCATCTTGGTATCTATTATCCTGCTGGTAGCCACCACCCTGGTATCCGCTTCCTATATATGAATATGTCTGAAATCCACCATAACCTCTACCTTGATAGCCGCCACTGTGGCCACCATAATAGCCACCTGGCTGGAAACCTGAATCTCCATAGCCACCATCTTGGTAGCTACCTTCTCCTCCACTCCATCTGTCCAGCCTCTTTTTTAGTTATTTCCTCTTCCTCCCCCTTGGCCACCATGGTCATAGCCGCCACGTCCACCTCTCCCACCTCCTTGTTCACGACCTTCTGGTCCTGCATATGAGGAATATTCATAACCACCTCTTCCTCCTCCTCAGCCTTCTGTTTGCTGCTGGGGCTATCTTGCCGCTTCTGCCATGGTGGCATCTCTGGGAGTGGAGGTTTGATTTCATTGGGTCTGCCACCTCTGTCAGGCACCTTGCCCATCAACACCTTATTGATGGCACCACAGTCTTCTCTTATAGAGCCACTGCTTGTCCTTAAAATCTTTGACAAGTGCTGTCTTGCAGCCAAAAGATGGGCAACAGAAATAGTACTTTTAGGGTACAGGAAAAACTTTTCAACTGGTAAACCTTGGCTAATTTTTCTGTCTGACTTTTAGCTCTGTCAGACCAGCTCAAAGACTGTACAGTGACATCCAAACGTTTTATAAGCAACTTTCTCCAGACTTCATACAAACAAAACCTCCGAGAAACATATGGGATTATGAAAAAGACGAGACCTATGACTGACTGGAGAACCTAAAAGAGATGAGAATGCAACCAAGTTGGAAAACACACTTCAGGATACCTTCCAGGAAAACTTCCCCAACCTAGCAAGACAGGCTAATATTCAAATTCAGGAAATACAGAAAGCCCACAAAGATACTCCATGAGAAGATCAACTCCAAGACATGCAATCATCAGATTCTCCAAGTTTGAAATTAAGGAAAAAATGTCAAGGGCAGCCATAGAGAAAGGCCAGGTCACCTATAAAGGGAAGCCCATTGGACTAACAGTGGATCTCTCAGCAAAAACCCCACAAGAGAAGAGAGTGGGGGCCAATATAGAGCATTCTTAAAGAAAAGAATTTTCAACCCAGAATTTATATATGGCCAAACCAAGCATCCTAAGTGAAGGAGAAACAAAATTCTTTTCAGACAAGCAAATGCTGAGGGAATTTGCCACCACCAGGTCTGCCTTGCAAGAGCTCCTGAAGGAGGCACTAAATGTGGAAAGGAAAAACTGGTACCAGCCACTCCAGAACACATAAAAATACAAAGACCAATGACACTATGAAGAAACAGCATCAACTAGTGTACAAAATAACCAGCTAGAGTCATGATGACAGAATCAAATTCACACGTAACAATATTAGCCTTAAATATAAATTGGCTAAATGCCCCGATTAAAAGACACAGATTGACAAATTGCATAGAGTCAAGACCCATCAGTGTGCTGTATTCAAGAGACCCCTCTCATGTTCAAAGACACACATAGGCTCAAAATACAAGGATGTAGGAATATTTACCAAGCAAATGCAAAGCAGAAAAAAATCAGAGATTGCAGTTCTAGTCTCCGACAAAACAGATTTCAAACCAACAAAGATCAAAAAAGACAAAGAAGGGTATTACATAATGGTAAAGGGATTAATTCAACAAGAAGAGCTAACTAAATTCATATGCACCCCACACGGGAGCACCCGGATTCATAAAACAAATTCTTAGAGAACCACAAAGAGATTTAGACTCCTACACAATAATAGTGGAAGACTTTAACATCTCACTGTCAATATTCGACAGATCAATGAGACAGAAAATTAACAAAAATAATCAAGACTTGAACTCAGCTCTGGATCAAAGGGAACTAATACGTGTCTACAGAACTCTCCACCCCAAAACAACAGAATTTATACATTCTCCTCAGTGCTACATGGCAGTTACTCTAAAATCAACCACATAACTGGAAGTAAAACAATCCTCAGCAAATGCAAAAGAACTGAAATCATAACAAACAGTCTCTCAGCCCACAGTTCAACCAAATTAGAACTCAGGGTTAAGAAACTCACTCAAAACCACACAACTACATGGAAATTGAATAACCTGCACCTGAATGACTCCTGGGTAAATTATGAAATTCAGGCAGAAATCAAGTTCTTCGAAACCAATGAGAATGAAGAGACAATGTACCAGAATTTCTGGGACACAGCTAAAATGGTGTTAAGAGGGAATTTTATAGCACTAAATGCCCACATCAGAAAGCTGGAAAGATCTGAAATCAATACCCTAGCATCACAATGAAAAGAGCTAGAGAAGCAAGAGCAAACAAATCCAAAGCTAGCAGAACGCAAGAAATAACTAAGATCAGAGCAGAACTGAAAGGGATAGAGACACGAGACCCTTTAAAAAATGAATCAATCCAGGAGCTGGTGTTTTGAAAAAAATTAATAAAATAGACCATTAGCTAGACTAATAAAGAAGAAAAGGGAGAAGAATCAAATAGACACAATAAAAAAATGATAAAGGGGTATCGCCACTGATGCCACAGGAATACAAACTACCATCAGAAAATAGTATAAACACCTCTATGCACATAAACAGGAAATTTAGAAGAAATGGATAAATTCCTGGACACATACACCCTCCGAAGACTAAACCAGGGACAAGTCAAATCCCTGAATAGACCAATAACAAGTTCTGAAACTAAGGCAGTAATGAATAGCCTGCCAACCAAAAAACACTCAAAATCAGATGATTCACAGTCAAATTCTACCAGAGGTACAAAGATGAGCTGGTACCATTTCTTCAGAAACGATTCCAAACGATTGAAAAGGAGGGACTCCTCCCTAATACATTTTATGAGGCCAGCATCATCCTGATGCTAAGACCTGGCAGAAACACAACAACAGAAAAGCAAACTTCAGGCCAATATCCCTTATGATCATCAATGCGAAAATCCTCAATACAACACTGGCAAGCTGAATCCAGCAGCACATCTAAAAGCTTATCCACCACAATCAAATCAGCTCCATCCCTGAGATGCAAGGCTGGTTCAACATACACAAATCAATAAACATAATCCATCACATAAACAGGACCAACCACAAAAATCACACGATTATCTCAATAGATGCAGAAAAGACCTTTGATAAAATTCAACATCCTTTCATGTTAAAAACTATCAATAAACTAGTATTGATGGAACATATCTTAAAATAGAGCTATTGATGACAAACCCATAGCCAATATCATATTGAATGAGCAAAAGTTGGAAGCATTCCCTTTGAAAACCAGCACAAAACAGGTATGCCCTCTCTCACCACTCCTGTTCAACATAGTATTGGAAGTTCTGGCCAGGGCAATCAAGCAAGAAAAAGAAATAAACGTATTCAAATAGGAAGAGAGAAAGTCAAATTGTCTGTTTGCAGACAACATGATCCTATATTTAGAAAACTCCACATCTCAGCCCCAAAACTCATTAAATTGAAGCAACTTCAGCAAAGTCTCAGAATGCAAAATCGATGTGCAAAAATCACAAGCATTCCTGTACACCAACAATAGACAAGCAGAGAGCCAAATCATGAATGAACTACCATTTACAATTGCTGAAAAGAGAATAAAATACCTAGGAATACAGGTAAGAAAGGATGTGAAGTGCCTCTTCAAGAAGAACTACAAACCACTGCTCAAGGAAATAAATGGAAAAGCATTCCATTCTTATAGATAGAACTGATATCATAAAAACGGCCATACTGACCAAAGTAATTTATAGATCCGATATTATTCCCGTCAAACTGCCATTGACATTCTTCACAGAATTAGAAAAAACAACTTCAAAGTTCATGTGGAACCAAAAAAGAGCCTGCATAGCCAAGACAATCCTAAGCAAAGAAGAACAAAGCTGGAGGCATCACACTAGCTGACTTCAAGCTATAATACAAGCCTACAGTAACCAAAACAGCATGGTACTGGTACCAAAATAGACATATAGATCAATGGAACAGAATAGGGACCTCAAAAACAAGACCACATATCTACAACCATCTGGTCTTTGACAAACCTGACAAAAACAAGCAGTGTGGAAAGGATTCTGTATTTAACAAATGGTGCTGGGGAAACTGGCTACCCATATGCAGAAAACTGAAACTATATCCCTTCCTTATACCTTATACAAAAATTAATTCCAGATGTATTAAAGACTTAAATGTAAAACCAAAAACCATAAAAACCCTAGAAGAAAACCTAGGCAATACCATTAAGGACATAGGCATGGGAATAGGTTTTATAATGAAATCATCAAAAGTAATTGTAACAAAAGCTAAAATTGACAAGTGGGATCTAATTAAACTAAAGAGTTTCTGCACAGCAAAAGAAACTGTCATCAGAGTGAACTGGAAACCTACAGAATGAGATAAAATGGTTGCAATCTACCCATGGGACGAAGGTCTTATCCAAATTTACAAGAAACTTAAACAAACTTACAAGAAAAAAACCAAAGAACGTCATCAAAAAGTGGGCAAAGGGCAGACACTTCTCAAAAGAAGACATTTATTCAGCCAACAAACATGAGAAAATCTCCATATCACTGATCATTAGAAAAATGCAAATCAAAAACAATGAGATACCATCTCATGCCAGTCAGAACGCCGATTATTAAAAAGTCAAGAAACGACAGATGCTGGCAACACTTTCACACTATTGGTGGGAGTGTACATTAGTTCAACCATTGTGGAAGACAGCATGGCAATTCCTCAAGGATCTAGAACCAGAAATACCATTTGACCCAGCAATCTTATTACAGGATGTATACACAAAGGAGTGTGAATCATTCTATAATAAACACACACACACATACGTTCATTGCAGCACTGTTCACAATTGCAAAGAAGTGGAACCAACTCAAATGCCCATCAATGATAGACTGGATAAAGAAAATGTGGTACACATACACAGTGGAATACAATGCAGCCATAGAAAGGAATGAGCTCCTGTCCTTTGCAGGGACATGGATGAAGCTGGAAGCCATCATCCTCAGCAAAGTAACACAGAAACAGAAAACCAAACGTCATATGTTCTCACTCCTAAGTGGGAGTTGAACAATGAGAACACATGGACACAGGGTGGGCAACAGCACACACCTGGGCCTGTCAGTGGGGGAGGCGAGGGAAGGGAGAACATCAAGACAAACGGATGATGCATGTGAGGCTTTTTTTCCCTAACAGCGTCTACAGAAACCAGCTGCAAGCATGTGAGGCTTAAACCTGGGTGATGGGTTGGTAGGTGCAGCAAGCCACCGTGGCACACGTGTGGCAAACCTGCATGTTCTGCACTTGCATCCTGGAACTTAAAGTAAAAATAGATATATAAATAAACAAAAATTAAAAAAACTTCACTAGTAGGCTTTTAAAAGCCTTACGAAGCTATTACCACAATTTTCAAAAAGCTGTTCTTTGAAGAAAGAAGAATAAATAAATTTTAAGGGATTTGTTGTTTACACACTTTTTTGGACAGTAAGTGTGTACTTCACACTTTACGCTTTCCACTCAATTTGTTCCACACCTATTACTAGTTCCCAACACCTGGCAGTATTTGGGAGGAAAAAAGGGTTGCACTTTATTTCTGACCTAATCCACATATGGCGTTCCAGCTGTTTTAGGGGAGGCAAACTATGGCCAGACTCTCCTGAGCTCCCAGGCTAGGAAACGCACGCATTGGCAGGCACACCTAGGACCCTGCTGGGGACGTCCTGCTTCGGGTCTTCCCTGGGGTGTGTTCTCTTGAGGTGGGAGGATGAGCAGGTGTCTGTCTGCTCCTGACTCTTTCATGCCCTCTCCTCTCTTGGGGGTGCAGACCCACTGTGACGTCGTGCAGCCTTGTGTAGCCCTACAGATCACTTTACTCTTCCCTGTGGCTTCCTGGCTATGTGAGGGAGGGTTCCAGGGCGTTAAGCCTCTCAAGCAGCTGTGGCCCAGCAAGCATAACCGTGCCTTCTGACCAGAGCCCTGACTCAGTGCGTCTGCAGTGCCTAGTGAGACCTGGTACTTGTGTGGCAGCCATCATGTTGGTGTGGGGAGGAGGTACAGCATGCTGGCCAGAGGCATGGCTCCGACCCCTGATAGCCCAGGATTCACCCCTGGCTCCGCTCCCCAAGACTAGAACAGGCTTTGCTGAACTCCCTTTTGCCTCAACTTTCCCATCTGTAAAATGAGGTTGTTCCTACTGCTGTTGACTGAATCGTGTCTTCCCCAAACTCATGCGTTCAAGCGCTCACCCCAATGTGACTGCATTTAAAATCGGGCTTCCAGGAGGTAATAAAGGTTATATGAGGTCCTAAGGATGGGGTCCTAGTCCTACAGGATTGGTGCCATAAAAGAAGATGGTCTCTCTCCTCTCCATGCTCACACATCAAGGGAAGGCCATGTGAGGACAGTGGGAGGGTGGCCGTCTGCTTGCCAGGAGGAAAGCCCTCGCCAGAAGCCGACCCTGCGGGGTCTCAATCTTAGGCTTTTCAATGTTCAGAGCAGTGAGGAAATAAATGTCCGTTGTTTCAGCCACCCAGTCTGTGCTGTTTGTTTCAGCAGCCTGAGCTAGGCCACCTGTCCCGTAGAGCCTCTGGGAGATGTGAGACGAAGCTGGCCTACCACCTGGCAAAGGGTACATCTTGCAGGGTGGCTCGTAACTACCAGGAGAGCTAGCTTCAGAGTCTCCAAGGCCACTGTGCTCTTGGGCTCCTTTCCTCATCTAGCCCTTTTAGAACAGTGCAGGGCTAAGAAAGCTCTGTGAAGACTGAAAACCCACGTGCACCTGTAAGCCCCAGGTAAGGCCGGGACGCAGACCCACTTTGGTGTGCAGAGCTGAATCACTAGTTCTGCCTTTCCATGGACACCCCCAGGGGCTCTGAAAGAGACTCTGACAGGAGTTAGGGTAGAGGGACAGCTCTCTCAGCCCTGACAACTCAGGGAGCTGATCTAGGAGAGACAGAGGAAGGATGTCCATTATTCTTCCGAACACAAAGGTAGGTTAAGAGAGCTACTGGAGTAGCCCCTGTTCCAGCACTCACTTTAATTCTTTAAAGAACTTGGAGTGAGTTCAGCCTTCAGAAAGCTGTTCATTGTCCACTTCTATCTTTTATGTATTCGAGAAATATTTGTGAATATCTGCTGTGAACTACTCAAGGTAGTTGCTGGGAGTAGGATGTGAAGGAAAAGAGAGATTATCTCTGCTGTGTGGAACGCACAGACTTTCAACAATGCTGAAAATACAAACATGATGACAGATTAGCATAAGTTCTACGAAGGGGACAGTGGAGCTGTGAGTGAGGACTTGCAGTGGAGGCGAATTTAGCTTGGTTGTTCTGGGAAAACATCTTTGAGGACACATATGTGAGCCAAGGCCTGAAGGACACAGTGGAGTGGTGAGCGCATGAGAGAGTCTATGGAGAGCACAGGGGACACAGCGAGAGAGTCTGAAACAGGCAAAGACAACAAAATAAGCAAAAACCACCTTACGACTCCAGAAGCTGCAGAAAAGGGGTAGAAATGCAAATTGTGTCCAGTAGAACGCAATGAATAACTGCCCTGTGGATGGCGACCAGTTCTGCATCTGTCTGTAAATGCATTTCTATATTCTTTTTAGGACTGGAAATTCAGTAACCACTTACACTCACAAACAACTGTATGAATACGACAAGTCCTTCCTTACGTGACTGTGAAACTTTAATTCTTCTTTGTGACATCTCTGTGTCTGAACATCGGAGCTCTATATGTCTTATGATTATTTGTCTGCATTCAAAACAGGCTTTATCTCTTGTGGGAATGTATAGTTTTCTTATCCCTGGATGGTTGTAGGACAAAATAATCTTTAGATTGCAACCAAATATTGGGAGATCAGGGATTCTCTGGAGGGAGGGGAGCTGCCAGGCCTCAGCAAGTTGTCCTGTTGGTTTGAGCCATAAAGATAGCTCTATAAGAGAGCTCAAACCAAGTTCATTAAGGTATAATTTGTGGATACCTGGATGATTTCTAAGTAAGATAGAATATTGAAACACTGATTGCTGAGCATAATTTTAAGTGTATATACTTTTGCTTATTTTTATATGCTAGATAGAGGCTATGTCTTTGGGTCATGCTAACGAACTGAGCACCAGTAGGAGATTTGTCAAAGGTTAGGGGCACCTCCACTCAGAGTCCCTTTGTGATTGTCAAATTGTCAACCAAAAGGTATCTGAGATAGGCCCCAATCAACTTAGTTTATTTTGCCAAGGTTAAGGACATGCCTGTGACACAGTCTCAGGAAGACTTAATGACATTTGCCCAAGGTGTTGGGACACAGCTTGGTTTTATACATTTTAGGGAGACATAAGACATAAATTAATATATGTAAGGCGTACCTTGGTTCAGTCTGGAAAGGTGGGACACCTCAACTTGGGTAGGGAGCTTCCAGGTCATAGGTAGTTAAGAGACAAATGGTTGCGTGCTTTTGAGTTTCTGATTAACCTTTAACTGAATGCGCAATTGACAGGAATAGTCATTTATGCCTTAGTCTGGCTTAGTGAAACTAGAGGGCAGAGGAAGAAATCAGATATGCATTTGTTTCATGTGAGCAGAGGGATGACTGAAGTCCGTGTGCCCTTGGTCCACAGGGAATTTCCTTGTGGGTCAATTGTGAGGGAGGTATGTAGCTTTTTTATCTTGGTACATATCTTATTTAGGAATAGGATAGGGGGCAGCTTTGAAGTTCCAAGCTTGTCTTTTCCCTTTGGCTTAGTGATTTTGGGGTTCCAAGATTTATGTTCCTTTCACAGTATTAATAAGTTAAATCATAAAATATCTTAAATTTGGCCGGGTGTGGTGGCTCAAGCCTGTAATCCCAGCACTTTGGGAGGCCGAGGCGGGTGGATCACGAGGTCGGCAGATCGAGACCAACCTGGTCAACATGGTGAAACCCTGTCTCTACTAAAAACTACAAAAAATTAGCTGGGCATGGTGGCGCGTGCCTGTAAAAAAAAAAAAAATCTTAAATTTAAGGAGCTCTGTCTGATTGGTTTACAGAAATACATTAGCACTTACATAAAGTGAAAATTTCTAAAATTTCAAGAAAATGGGAAATTGAACTTAATTAATGAAAGTATGCTTTAAATGTGATGTGATGTGTGTGTGTATGTATACAAAATCTAATTCAGAAATGTTCTAAAAATTCAAGTTTAAAAACTAAGCAAATCCTTGGTAAATGAGACGAATTCAATCCCATCTAAAATCTGGTTTTAAAACAGCTCTCCCTGATTTAGCAATGTTAAGCAGAATACTTACTACTTGGGTTAGTTCTTCCTTAACTAAGTCTACTGATTGAATAAGCCAGCATTGCTCCTTTGTAATTTAGAAGATTATTGAAAGTCCGTGGAATCCTGATTCTGATGAGCCGTTTACTTCAGTGCTCGTATGTTGCACTGTCAGCTTGAAGATGATCTTCCAGATCTTTAGACAACCTAAGACCTCAGAGCGATTTCAAATTGAGCTAATTAAGGCATAATTTGTGAATACCTGGATGATTTCTAAGTAAGATAGAATATTGAAACACTGATTACTGAGCATAATTTTAAGTTTATATACTTTTGCTTCTTTGTATATGCTAGATACAGGCTATATCTTTGGGTCATGCTAATAAACATATTCATTTTTGCCACATTGGAAAGGGATGTGTCTGGCTTGTAGAAAGTGGTATGAAGACATCGCTATGCTGCTAACATGTTCACGTGTGACAGGCAGTGAGACAGAAACCCCAGGATGCTCAGATCCAGAGAGATTTCTTTTTTTTTTGAGACGGAGGTTTGCTCTTGTTACCCAGGTTGGAGTGCAATGGCACGATCTCGGCTCACTGCAACCTCCACCTCCTGGGTTCAGGCAATTCTCCTGCCTCAGCCTCCTGAGTAGCTGGGACTGCAGGCACGTGCCACTGTGCCCAGATAATTCCAGAGAGAGATTTCTTATTGGGAGTTGGCTCACATGATCATGGAGGCTGGTGAGTCCAAGTCTGCAGTTGACAACCTGGAGACCCAAGAAAGCGTCTGCGGTGTAAGTTCCAGGCCAGGCTGTCAGGCTTAAGACCCCAGAAGGGCTGATGTTTTAGTTAAGTCCAGTGGCAGGACAAGACTGATGTTCAGCCCAAGGCGGGGGAGAACAGTTCCCTCTTGGTTGGCATGGGCAGGGGCAGTCTTTTTTGTTCCCTTCAGGCCTGAACTGGGTGGGTGGGGCCACCTGCATTGTGGAGGGCCATGTGCTTTGGCCAGTTCGAAGATTCTAAGGTTAGTCTCATCCGGAAACACCTTCACAGACACACCCAGAGTAACGTTTGACTAAATGCTGGGTCTCCTGCAGCCCAGTCAAGTTAGCACATAGAATTCAGCAGCACCCTAGCCCTCAGGTTTCTCTTCTGACATATGGGTGAACACACTCATAGCAGCAACTCACAGAGATGCACCCAAGCGTGCCTGTGGTTTTGGCAAGGAGAAAGGTGGTTTTGTCCTCAAATGGTGGTTTTACCTTTTTGATCTCTGGACACTTTTAGCCCTCTTAGGACTTAACAAAGACTTCAGCTCTGTTTATGTAGGTCATAGCCATATTTATTACATCCAACACTGAAGTTGGAAACTTTTTTTTCTAATTGTACTTTAAGTTCTGGGGTACATGTGCAGAACATGCATGTTTGTTATGTAGGTATACATGTGCCACGGTGGTTGGCGACATCCATCACACACTGCATGGTAACGAAAATGAAATCTCAGTCTTATTCTCAGTATTATGGCAAAATCAATTCTGGCCTTGTAGACCCTCTGAGATCTGTTTCAGAATATTTAGGAGCATAATGAAGGACAGATATTGGAAAAAGATTTTTATTTGCCTGATTTTACGATATCTGAATCTGAAATAAAAGCTTTGAAATATGTAAAATTTCAGTGAAGTCCACTGAATGTTGATGGGCTTGTCCCATGGTGACTGCAGGGTCATATTCCCTTCTCAGTCACCCTTGAAGCCTAAGTGAGCTCCTCAGCCTCAAGGGTGTCCCCAGGTGACATCCAAGCACCCTGCCTGCCTTCCCCGGAATCCTGCTAGGTGGGTTTAGCCACAGTCCCCTCAACCCTGAGATTTCCACTCACTCATTTTCCACTACTGACCCCACTCTACTCCTTGGCTACAAATTCCGTGTTTGTGCTGTCTTTGGAGCTGAGCTCATCTCTCTCCACTGCAGCAGTTCATCTGCTGAGCTGGTTTATCTGTGAGGTCCTCCAGGCTCAGGATCAGCACAGCGGGTGGGAGCAGGAACAGGTGGCTGGACTCAGTGCCCAGGGCACTCTCTGTCTGGTGCCTGATTCTACTATCAGGAGTCACAGAATTGGGAAGGAGCTTGAACCTGTGGCCATTGCCCCTTGAGTAAATTCTGCTTTCCGTCTTCAGCAAGTGTCATGGATCGTTTTTCTCTTTCACTGTAGCTTTAGCTGAGTCATTGGAAGTTTCAAGCCTTCAAAAACACAAGGAATGCCAGCTGTACCCTTCTTGCAGGGCTAGGTAGGATCAGGTGGGATAGCGTGCATCCAAACATATTTAAATATCATGGAAGTAAACAGAAACCACCCAGACGAGAAAAGCAGAGCACATTATTCGGAACTTGCTGTATCAAGGGCATCAGCTGCCAACCAGAGAATCTGGCAGCGATTAGAAGGCAGGCAGGGGAGTGGGAGAGATTTATGACGAAGACGAGGGGAGGCTCCTGCAGGCACACCCGGAAGGCGGCTGTTGGCCCGAGGGTGCTGCAGGCTGTGGCTGAGTGTGGTAGGCCGTGTGACCGGTGAAGGAGTGTGTCTGGTTCTCTCTTCTCGGTCCTGAATGGGAAGTAGGGACAAAAATTACGGAAATCATTAATCAAGTTTGGGCCACCGGGGCTGATTGTTACAGAGTCACTGTTTGCAATCTGACTTCCTGCAGGTCTGACCTGCAGCAGGTGGCTGCCAGGGCTGGGCTCTGCGTCTCCACCCGGGGCTGGCTTCCAGGGCAGCAGCTGCATGCTGTGTGCCCAGGCTCTGTTTTTAAGTCAGGCCTGGCCACTGTCAACGTGTGCACTTAGTTTCTACATATGTATTAAAGACATAAAATTTCTAATATGTGACTGAACTGATTTATGACATTAGTGTTCAATATTCTAAAAATAGAGTATTTTTAAGCCAAATTCCAAAATATTACTTGAACTAAGTAGACACATTCCCAGAAACTTCCTTCAGAAAGCAACAGCTGCTCCTATTTAAAGATTTCCCTGAAATCAACTGCCCGGAAAGCTGAGCTGGTTTATCTGTGAGGTCCTCTGGGCCCGGGGTCAGCACAGTGGGTGGGAGCAGAAACAGGTGGCTGGACTCAGTGCCCGGCACTCTCTGTCCAGTGCCTCATTCTTCTGTCAGGAGTCACAGAATTGGGAAGGAGCTTGAAAAGGGACGTGTCCAGCTCTCTCCCTGGAACAGTTCATCTACGTTGTTTGTCAAGCAGTTCTTTTGAGACCATGATTATCCTACTTGGCAGCTGATGTGGATTCTAACTTCCAGAAAAGTCAAGTGGGAGAAGAAATTATACAAGGAGCCAAAGGCAGCCACAGGAACGAGGCAGGGAGTCTGTCTGTGGGACTGATGGCTCCATACGAGGACGTAGCAGCTGTTCTGGAGCCTTTGCTGGCTGAGGCTGAGGCAAGGAGACTGTACTGTTGTGGGAGACCTCCCACCAGGCCTGGGTTGGCTAACCTCACAGTGACACAGACTCGAAAGCCCTCGGCTAAACACTCCCATTCCTGTCTTCTCTCTAAGACTTCATTTCCTTAGCAGCAGGCATTGCCAAGGGACTTCTTCATTTTTAATGTGTTTATGGGATATGTATTAGTCTGTTCTCACACTGCTATAAAGAGCTACCTGAGACTGGTTAATTTGTTAAGAAAATAGGTTTAATCCACTCAAAGTTCCACAGGCAGTACAGGAAGCATGGCTCGGAGGCCTCAGGAAACTTACAATCATGACGGGAGCAAGCAGATCTTCACATGTCAGGGGAGGAGAGAGAGAGAGCGTGCAAAAGGGGAAACACTGCACACTTCCAAACCACCAGATCTCATGAGAACTCACTATCCTGGGAGCAGCGCAGGGGAAACTGCCCTCACGGTCCAATCGCTTCTCACCAGGTCCCTCCCTAAGTCCAAGGATTACTATTTAGTGTGAGATTTGGGTGGGGACACAGAGCCAAACCATATCAGGTGCATGCATAGCTTGTGTACTGGTGAAGTCAGGGCATTTAGAGCATCCATTACTGAAATGACAAACGTTGCACCCATTCAAATATTATTTTAATACACTTTAGAAAACCTCAAACATATATAAAAATGGCCACTTGCACTACAATAAAATGTTCCCTCCCCAACCATTTGAAAATAAGTTGAGGTCACAATGTTTTATCACCCTCGAATGGCCTTGGTGTACATTTTTAATGAGGGCTTTCTCCCACACAGTTACAAAATGCCTGTCCAGGTCAGGAAGATAACATTGTTTCATTATACATTATGTAATAATAAATTACAGAATATTACCACTATCTAATCCTTAGGCCCCGTTTAGCATTAACCCTTAGCCTCAAGTTTAGCAAGATGATGAATATACTGATTAATTGAATGAAATAAAGAGCTTTTCCATATGACTGTGATAACTAATTGTAAGATGTACTTTAGAAACATTTCTCACATGAGGAGGCTTTAAAAATTTCATGAAAAATGGAATTGAGATAAAAGTTTAAAATATGATTTTATTTCTCAACATGAGTTCCATCAAGTTCCAGAGAACTTTGGAAGCAATGACGTCATGATTTAGTCCATCCCTGAAGAACTGAGTGTCCTGGGAATTTAACCACGTTAGTGCAGTGTATTTTACATTATTAAGTGGAAAAAAATGGGTGCCCTTTACAGATTTTTTAAATATTAGGAAGCAAAGAAGTCAGAAGGAGCCAAATCAGAACTGTAAGGTGAATGCTTAAATATTTCCCATTGAAAGTCTCGCAAAATTGCCCTCACTTGTTGAGAGGAATGAACAGGAGGATTGCTGTGGTGGAAGAGGGCTCTCTGGTGTCGCTTTCTCAGGTGTCTTTCTTTTTAAACTTTGGCTTTTTCAAAGCACTCTCATAAAAATCCAATGTTACCGTTCTCTGGCCTTTCAAGAAGTCAACAAGCATAATGCCGTGAGCATCCACAAACACTGTTGCCCTGGCCTTTGCTCTCGGCTGGTCTGCATGTGCGGTGACAGGGCCACCTCCACCCTGAGCAGCCATTGCTTCGATTTGGCTGGTCTGCATGTGCGGTGACAGGGCCACCTCCACCCTCGGCAGCCATTGCTTCGATTTGGCTGGTCTGCATGTGCGGTGACAGGGCCACCTCCACCCTCAGCAGTCATTGCTTCGATTGTGCTTTGTCTACAATGGTACTAGGAAAGCTGTTTCAGCTCCTGTGGCAAGTCTTTGAAGAAATGCTTCTGGATGTTGATCCCATTTTTAAAAATTCCCATTGAAAGCTCTGCTCTTGTCTGCAGCTAATCTGGGCACAATGGTTTTGGTACTCGTGGAGCGGGAAGTTTGCTCAATGTTGTTTTTTCAGTCAGAATTGTGAAGCTGAACCCATTCAGATGTCTGTAGTGTTTGCTACCATTTCTGCTGTTAATCATCAATCCTCTTCAATTATCACATCAATGAAATAATTTTTTTTTCTCAAAAATTGATGTAGACAGTGTGCTGCGAAGGGCTGCATCTTCAAAATTACCTCACCACTTCCTAAAACAAGTTACTCATTTGCAAACCACTGATTTCTCTGGGGATAGTGTCTCCATAAATCTTTTCATAAAGCATCAATGATTTCATCATTTTTCCACACAAATATTTGAGATTGGGTGTAATGGTTCACACCTGTAATCCCAACACTTTGGGAGGCCAAGGTAGGAGGATTGTCTAAGGCCATTTTGAGATCAGCCTAGGCATCATAGCAAAACCTCATCTCTACAAAAAAATTTTTTAAAAAGCTGAGTGTGATATGGGACACATCTGTCGTTCCAGCTACTGAGGAGGCTGAAGTGGGAGGATTACTAGAACCCAGTGGTTTCAGGTTACAGTGAGCTGCGATCATGTTATTGCACTCCAACCTGGGTAACAGAGTAAGACCCTATCTCTAAAAAAATTAAAACTTTAAAATTTTAAAACGTTGTTTGTTTTGGCTTCTGTTCTAGCAGAATTCATGTTGCTCTGACAGGCATGCTTTTCAAACTGATGTCTTATCCTTCTCAGTGCCCCACTATATCCTGTTCAGACATGGTATAACAAGTTGGAATGTGTTTATTTTAGTGCAAAGAAATTGAATTCCATTTATAGTTTTTTCATAATATGCATTTTTCATGGGCTTTTTGAAGACCCCTCATAATGGCAAAACTACACTATACTGGGGATATAACCCTAACACACCCAGTAGAAAATATGCAGAAGACGTCTGGTTTTAAGTAAGTGTAATAAACTTGGGTATTTCCTCTCAGCTGTTCAGAAATGGCCCCAAAGCTGAGAGAATAAGAAACAGAAATGCTTAGTCTATTACATGACATGTGAATACATTTGAAGCCCTAATGCTCTGAACAGCAGAAAGAGCTGCTGGAGGCAGTAAATTCTGCTTGTAATGGATGAAGTTGTGGAGGGAAGATACACTGTTTAGTTAAAAAAATAAAATAAAAAGAAACAGCGCAGAATGACTTCCATAATATCATTAAACTTATGCGTTAAAGTTTTTAAAGTAAAAAAAGTTACAGCAAGCAAAGTTTATTATTGAAGAAAGAAAAATGTTGTAAATAATTTTAGTGTAACCTAAGTGCACAGTGTTTATGAAGTCTGCAGGGGTCTACGGCCGTGTCTTAGGACTTCACACTCACTGTCGTGTCGCTCGGAGCGACCTGCAGTCCTGCAAGCCCCATTCATGGCAAGAACCCTATACAGGTGAGCCATTTTTAAGCAGTACCTTCTCTGTGCTTAGATACACAAATGCTATTGTGTTACAATTGCCTACCATATGCAGTACAGTCACGTGCGATACAAGTTTGCAGCCTAGGAGGAATAGGCTGTACCATCTAGCCAGCTGTGTGGTAGCTTATACCATCTACGTTTGTGTAGGCACACTCTCTGATGTTCACAAGACAAAATCGACTAACAATGCATTTTTCAGAATCTATTCCCATATGACTGTATTTTCTATGAGAACATATGCATGTAACTGTATAAAAGATCTGAAAAGTCCACACCACTTGATAAGAGGGTCCCTGTGGGAAGCAGAGGCAGGTGCTGGGAAGGCACAAGTACTCAAGGAGAACTTTAGCTTTATTAATTTTTTTTTTTTGGAATTACGTTAAAATGCACTTGCAGTGCTTCTGTCATTGAAAAGCTGATTTAATGACAACCTCTCCTCTTGTCAAGCAGTAGGGATCAGAGCAGGACAAATTCTTGTCCTTTCATGTATCCAACTGACATCAACTTGTGGAAACATCACTGAAGATGGTCTGAATGGAAACTGTTCTAACTCTGGGAGAAGTAGAAGATGGGAATAGTTACTGCAGCCACAGCAGTACAATAAACTCAGGACTTCGTGAAGGTGAGCTGCACCTGGACCCAGAGGAACTCTGAAAACATCTAAAACACATGACGTTCTGGGGACACTGGCACACACTCTCTCAGATGAGGACCTCCATCATTAAAATGAAACTTGAACTATAATCTCTAATCATTCCCATTCCTGTGAGCTCTGTTTTTCTTTATTATTGCTATGTCGTTTGTGTTTAAAATAGAGGCTTCCTTATTCCTAGTTACTAACCAACCTGTTGCGGTCTGACTTCTGCCTTTGGAATTGCTCTTGCCACGTCCATCAAAGGCACAGTACTTGCCAAACTTGAGAGCCATTTTTTCAGACCTTTAAAGAATTTTTTTAGGCCGGGCACAGTGGCTCACGCCTGTAATTTCAGCACTTCGGGAGGCCGAGGCGGGTGGATCACGAGGTCAAGAGGTCGAGACCATCCTGGTCAACATGGTGAAACCCCGTCTGTACTAAAAACACAAAAAAATTAGCTGGGCACGGTGGTGTGTGCCTGTAATCCCAGCTACTCAGGAGGCTGAGGCAGGATAATTGCCTGAAACCAGGAGGTGGAGGTTGCGGTGAGCCGAGATCGCGCCATTGCACTCCAGCCTGGGCAACAAGAGCAACACTCCGTCTCAAAAAATAAAAAACAAAAGAATTTTTTAGACATTGATTCTGCTAAGAGTCCCTCCTGGACTCTCCTCCCTTGCTCTATAAGGCTAGCATCTCTGGCTCTCTTCTTATCTCTATGAATTCCTTGGCCTCTTACCTGCTATTCTTTTCCTCTGCCTGTTTCTTAAGTGTTAATGTCCCTCAAGCTCAGTTCTGGGTCCCTGTGAGAATTGCCAAAATGGCCCGAATTCGGCCTCCCCCCACCCCACCCACCCCACCCACAACCCTCACAGTATGGCTTTGTAGGGTGGAGTCTGTTTCCCCATTGCTGGAATCAGGGTTGGCCTTGTAGAGGAAGTGACGCTCTATTAGGTCGGGACTGAGGCCTCGTGGGCATCGTCTCCGTCTTAGAGTCTGCCTGGCAGCAACAGAGAAAGCCTGAGCTGATTGGCGAGCTGTGCAATTGCAGGGTCAGATCCTACTGGACCTTGCAATCCATGTCCCAACCACTTGCCATCAGCCCCAGAAATAGAATTACCTAGTTGACCGGCCACTGAACCTAGACTTTTGAGAGAGTCCAGCCAGGAAAAAACTATCCAGCTGAGTCCCGTCCAAACAGCTTACCCACAGATTTATGAGCTAAATCAATGCTTGTTTATTATGTAGCAAAAAGTCAACTGTTACATCCTCTTCTTAATTCTTGGGGGCCCCCTTACTCACAGGCATGACATCAGCTTCTATGACCCGATGATGATTCAAACACAGTGCCAAAAAACATCTTGATGAGATGAAGACACAGGCTTTTGACATGATGCTTTTGAAGAATATTCATTCTCTGGATTTTTAGCGCCAATACATCCTTATTTAGGACTTCCTCCTTTCATTGTAGTCTGGAGTTGATGTTATAACTACGGTTATAATTTTTAAACTTACAATGACTTATTTGAACAAAATAGCTGGAAAGATCAGAAACTGAAAGAAAACGTACAGTGCTAGCCTTTACTCCCTGCTAATGTATTTGACTAAAACCCACACTCCACTTGAAAATAAATCCTAATGCAAGTGTTTGGCTTAGTGCACATGAATGTGGCACCTACCCCAGTCCACAGTGGTGCCTAGCAAACCACTCCAACAGTAACTACATAAAACTCCATCTTCTTAGGCTCACAAGGTTGGGGATTTGGAAAGGGCTTGGCAGGGATAGTTTATCTCCACTCCATGGTGTCTGGGCCTCAGATAGGAAGGTAAGAAGGCTGAAGGGTGAGTCAGTGGCTCAGGACTGGAATATTCTGGAGGCAACTTCACTAACACGTCTGTGGCTGATACTGGCCATCAGCTGAACTTCAGCTGGATGCTGGGCCACTCTCTAAGTGCTCTCTCTGCCTTGGGCTGGTTCGGGCTTCCTCAGGGCATGGTAGCTGGGTTCCCAGAAGAGGCGTTCAAGAAGGCCAGGTTGAAATGCTTGGTAACTTTACAATGTCGTCTAGCCTCAGAGGTCACATAACATCAATTTAGCCACACACTTAGTCAAGGCTATAACCAAATTAGCTCAAATTCTAGTGCAGGAGACTGCTTGTTCAATAGGAGTATCAAGGTCACACTGTTTTGTGTGTGTGTGTGTGTGTGTGTGTGTGTATTATTTTTAAAGCACACGGAATGGATGACATTGCCCTGGTGATTCTTGGAAATTGCACTCTGAAACTGAAGCATATGCAAAATGCATCTGGGAGGAGGATCCAAGATGGTCAAATAGGAACAGCTCTGGAGTGCAGTGCCCAGCGAGAAAAGAGCAGAGGGTGAGTGCACAGAAACTCACACAAATCTGAGTGGCTATTTCGACTGGCACCTGGATCACCTGGAAGACAGAGCCACCCATTCAGCTGAAAAGGAGGGGGCAGAGACAGGGAGCCAGGCGATCTGCTCGGCGGGTACCACCCCCACAACACAAACAAGCTTAAACCCACTGGATTGAGAGTTTCACAGGAAGTGCAGCTGGACCCAGGATGGTGCAGCTCACTGGGGGGAAGGGCGTCCCCCACTACCAAGGCAGTTCTCACAGCAGCTGGGCAGAGCCTGTGGCAGTTCAGTAACACCTCTGCTGGCAGACTGTGATTAGACTACTCCATGCAGGGCAGGGAATCTATGAAAAATGGCAGCAGCATGACAGGAAACTTCCAAGGACAGAGCACCTGGGAAAAGAGGCAGTTATGAGTTCTGCTGCAGCAGACTTAAAAGTACCTGCCCAGCAGCTCTGCAGGGAACAATGGAGCTCCCAGTACAGCACTTGAGCTCTTATAAGGAACAGTCTCCTCAAGCAGCTCTCCAATCCCCATATACCCAAAGAGACACCTCATAAAGGACATCTCAGGCCAATATCTGGTGGGTGCCCTTCTGGGACGAGGATGACAGAAGAAGAAACCAGCAGCAACCTTTACTGTTCTGCAGCCCCTGCAGGTGAATCCCCAGGCAAGTGGAGTCTGGAGTGGACCTCCAGCAGTCCTGCAGCAGAGGGGCCTGATTGTTAGAAGGAAAACTAAGAAGCAGAAAGAAATAGCTTCAACATCAACAAAAAGGACATCCACTCAGAGACCCCATCTGAAAGTCACCAACTACAAAGACCACAGGTAGATAAAGCCATGAAGATGGGAAGAAACCAGCACAAAAAGGATGAAAACACCAAAAACCAGAATGCCTCTCCTCCTTCAAGGGATCACAACTCCTCACCAGCAAGGGAACAAGGCTGGATGGAGAATGAGTCTGATGAATTGACAGAAACCGGCTTCAGAAGGTGGGTAATAACAAACTTCTCAGAGCTAAAACAACATGTGCTGACCCCATGCAAAGAAACTAAGAACTTAGAAAAAAGGTTAGATGAGATGATAACTAGAATAAACCTCTTAGAAAAAAATATAAATGGCTTGATGGAGCTGAAAAACACAGCACAAGAACTTCACGAAGCATACACAAGTTTCAATAGCCAAATTGACCAAACAGAAGAAAGGATATCAGAGATTGAAGATCAACTCAATGAAATAAAACAAGAAGGCAAGAATAGAGAAAAAAGGGTGAAAAAAAAATGAAGAAAGCCTCCAAAAATATGGGACTATGTGAAAAGACCTAATCTACATTTCATAGGTGTACCTGAATGTGACAGAGAGAATGAATCCAAGCTGGAAAACACTCTTGAGGATATTATCCAGGAGAACTTCCCCAACCTAGCAAGGCAGGCCACCATTCAAGTCCAGGAAATACAGAGAACACCATAGAGATATTCCTCAAGAAGAGCAACCCCAAGGCACATAATCATCAGATTCACCAGGGTTGAACTGAAGGAAAAAAGGCGAAGAGCAGCAAGAGAGAAAGGTCAGGTTACCCACAAGGGGAAGCCCATCAGACTCACAGGGGATCTCTCTGCAGAAACCCTACAAGCCAGGGCTGCACTATGCCCCACCACGTGTACCCACACGGGACTTCCTCCTGGGATGAGTGGCCAGCTGGCATACACACAGGAACAGCCCCATGAGTGAGAGTTCCAGTGACTTCCAGCACCTTCAGGCAGAGACCGCAGCCTCCTGCTGGGAAACTTCCCGAGGGAGCCTCACCATGACCAGGTGGCTGACGAGCAGACCATTCCCTAAATGCAGAGGGAGCAATCGGTGGATGCCAGTGACAGTGAGCTGCAAGACAGACGCTGGAGGTGGAGATGCAGGGCTCCTGAGGGTGCAGGAACAGGCCAGGAACTGCAGGCGGGGTAGGAAAAGAGCACCAGAAAAGCCCAGGGCAGCTGCCAGCTCCTAGTCCCCAAGCCCCTCCCTCCTCCTGTCCCCCAGGTGGTAGCTGCTGGGCCCCTGCTTGCCTTTCCTCCTTCTGTACCCTAAGTGGGAGGGCAGCCAGCAATGAACTATGGCCCACAGTATGTCAACTCCCCAGGGATCATCTAGTCCAGGGATTCTTTTTTCAAAATTTGTAAACATGGGGAGCTGTTTTTCAAACAAATACAATGTGTGAAACAGATCAAAATGAGAAAATGGGAAAAAATAGATAAACAAATAACTGATATGCACAGCACCACGGAAAAATCCCAAAACCATTATGTGAAGTGAAAAAAGCTAGACACAAAAGATATATAACGGTATGCTCCTATTTGTGTAAAATTTCAATAAAGTCAAACTAATCTATAGTGTCAACAAGCAGATCAAGAGAGACTGGGTCAGAGGGAGAAATGGACCACAGAGGAGGGACGTCTGCCATTGATGGAAATGTTCTGTTTTCCTGGCATTGGCAGTGGTTCCTGGGTGTCTTTATCTGTCAAACCCACTGAACCACATATTTTGAATCGGTGCACTTTACTGCACATAAATTAGACCTCATTAAAGTTACATCTTATCAATAATAATTTAATTAGCATATCTCTGGCATTGAGTCCTAGAATTTGATGTGTTCTTTTGGTCTAAATATTTTATTTATTTTCGTTTAGGATAAATTTTCTTGTATCTCTTCTTAATTTACTATTTATTGTCTGTTTAGTTCAAAATCTCCAGAACATCAATTATGCATATGTTGGATCCTCTTTTTGTCTTCAGTATCAGTTAGCTTTGCTCTGAGGTCTGGGTTTTTATCATCTGCATCCATTATGGTTATATTAAACCTTTTTGCAATATCAATAATTTCCTTTTCAGCCATGTCTGTTTTGTATGTTGATTTTTCAAATTTCTTAATTGATTCTTTAATATTATTTTGTCTCTAGTTTTATGCTTTTCAGAAAACTTTTAAATGTCATGGCAGACACAGAAAATGGTAATATTTTTGCAGCATATGGGTACAAATGGCTGATGTTGTGGTCAGAACACAACTTATCCAAGAATCTTCACTATTAATAGGCCTTGTTCAGCCTTCCTGAAGGCCAAGAATATCAGTGTGTGGCATAAGTTGAAAAATTCTGCCTTATTTGTTTCTTTGGGCTGAAGTATTTCTTTTAATTTCATTTACTTTTTTAAACATCCTGTCTTTTAACTCTTTTGTGTTATTAAATTCCTGTGTTAAATAGTTGTTTTATAATCACAGCCAACAGAGAAATGCAAAGCAAAACCACAGTGAGATATCATCCTACCCCAGACAGAATGGCTATTACTAAAAAGACAAAACCAACCAACCAAACAAACAAAAAACAGACGTTAGAGAGGATGCAGAGAAAAGCAAACTCTTACACACTGCTGGTGGAAACTAGTGCGGTCACTGTAAATAACAGTATGAAGATTTCTCAATAAAGTAAAAATGGAATTACCATTTAAGCCAGCAATCCACCCAAAGGAAAAGAAATCAAAATATCAAAGGGTTTTCTGCACTCGAGTGTTTATTGCAGCACTGTCTACAATTAAAATATGGAATCAACTTAAGTGTCCATCAGCGGATGAATGGATAAAGATAAATGTATATATACACAATAGAATACTATACAGCCATGAAAAAGAATGAAATCTTGTCATTTGCCGCAACATGGATGGGACTTGAGATCATTATCTTAAGTGAAATAAATCAGGCCCAGAAAAACAAATAACATCTTCTCACATGTATATGGTATCTAAAAACTTTGAACATGTGGAGGTATGGAGTGGAATACAGAAAACAGACTAGAGAGAGTGAGTTAGGGGAGGCAGGGGGAGGTTGACCAGACATGAGTTAAACGGTACATTCATGCAATAAGATAAAAGGAATAAAACCAGTGTTTGATAACAGCATAGGGTAACTATACTTAACAAAAACGTATTGCACGTGGCCGATGGATACCCTGAGTACCCTGAGTAAGTTTTCCTAATCCTTTGCCCCTCCCAACTTCCACCCTCCTGTAGGCTGCAGGCTTGCAAACTACACATGATACACATGTCACATGTTTCTTCAGGCAACCCGTGAGTCTGCAAAAAAAATGTAAAAAATTTTGTTTTATATGTCAAAGCACTTTTGGAGAATTTACTCCATTTTTGGAGGAAAAGATTGTGTGTGTGTGTGTGTGTGTGTGTGTGTGTGTGTGTGTGTGTGTGTGTTATTCTCTAGCTATATTTTCATTTGGCTGAAATAAGAGTATATAGAGCCAGCATTTAAAAAAAAACAATTCTTGCTCATATTTGTGTGGCTCTTTGGGTTGATACAGAGGTTATTTTTTTCCACTGTGCTATCATTTGAGATCCAGGAACTTCATGTTCCAGACAGTTTTTTGGTAGCCCCTGAGGAAGGCAGGGAGGAAGGTGTCCAGCTGAGGTAATGTTTGGTCTTCCTTAGACACTTGCGCCGTGGTCTCGCTTCTGAGAGTTTGCTATAGGTCCATGGCAGTGTTGATTCCTCCCACCTGGAATGTATATACCATCCCAGTGGTGGGGTCTGACCCTGGCTCTAGGAGTACAATTCACTGAATAAGCTTCCCTCGTGCGGAACCCCAATGTGAGGTCAGCAGACATTGCTGTTTATGACTCCTGTTTTACCTATTCCTTTCACCTTTGCAGCTCTGTGTATTTTAGAATATTAGTACAAAATTCTCAGTTTTTGTCTGTTTGCCAGTATGACTTCTTTTTGTTTTAACTTTTAAGTTCAGGAGTACAAGTACAGGTTTGTTGTATCGGTAAACTTGTGTCATGGGGGCTTGTTGTGCAAATAATTTCACCACCACATATGAAGCCTAGTACCCATTAGTAATTTTTCCTAATCCTTTCCCCCTCCTAACCTGCACTCTCTGATAGGCCTCAGTGTGTGTTGTTCTCCTCTGTGTGTCCATGTGTTCTCATTATTCAGCTCCCACTTATAAATAAGAATATGCAGTATTTCGTTTTCTCCTGTATCAGTTTGCTAAGGATAATCCTATG
Organism: Callithrix jacchus; assembly: GCF_049354715.1. Classification (NCBI taxonomy): domain Eukaryota; kingdom Metazoa; phylum Chordata; class Mammalia; order Primates; family Cebidae; genus Callithrix; species Callithrix jacchus. Next base: position 26,593,031 of record NC_133502.1, read on the forward strand.
TTCTCACAAAAGACAAGACTTCGTTCTTTTTCATGGCTGCAATAATGTCCTTTGACAGTGAACCAGATCTTCACTTTAAAGGACATTATTGTGACACCTGGAGACACGAAAGCAAAGCCTGGGGGTGGGTGGGGTGGTGGTCAGCACAGCTGTCATGTATGGTGGCCACGGATGGTCAAGGACGAGTGTGTTCTTGTTTCTTGGAATCACAGACCAAAGTTTTTGGACACATTAGGGCAGGAATTTCAGATAGTTTGGAGAAGAAAAAAAAGAGTAAAGCCAGGTCAAAATAAACAAACCAGAAGCTGACTAATGAAAAGAGGAAATTTATACATAATGTCATCAGAAGTCAGTAGAGAAGGGTTTAAATATCATGGCTAGGCTGGGCGCGGTGGCTCCAGCCTGTAATCCCAGCACTTTGGGAGGCCGAGGCGGGTGGATCACGAGGTCAAGAGATCAAGACCATCCCGGTCAACATGGTGAAACCCCGTCTCTACTAAAAATACAAAAAATTAGCTGGGCATGGTGGCGCGTGCCTGTAATCCCAGCTACTCAGGAGGCTGAGGCAGGAGAATTGCCTGAACCCAGGAGGCGGAGGTTGCGGTGAGCCGAGATTGCACCACTGCACTCCAGCCTGGGTAATAAGAGCGAAACTCCGTCTCAAAAAAAAAAAAAGAAAAATATCATGGCTTAGCACTGGGGGAAAAAAGTTTTAAATTGCCACCTCACACCACGCTCTAAGATATATTCTACGTGGAATAGAAAGATGAATGTCACAAGCTAGACCAAGGACTAGTGTCCTGCCACATATAGAGAATGCTTTAAAAATGGATCAGAAACCCTATCAAATCACAATGGCATTTTTGCAGAAATAGTAAAATCCACCCTAAAATTCATATGGAATTTCAAGGGACATTGAATTGCCAAAACAATGTTGAAGAACAAAGTTGGAGGTCTCACACTTCCTGACTTCAAAACATATTACGGAGCCATAGTAGTTTAAAAACTATGATGCTGGCGTAAAGATATACCTATAGACCAATGGAATAAAATTCACAGCCCAGAAATAAACCCTTGCATGCATGGACAATACTTTTCAACAAGGGTGCCGAGATCGTTCAGTGGGGAAAAGGCAGTGACAGTGAAGAAATTGACATTCATTCACGTACAAAAGAAGGAAGCTGGACCCTTACCTTCCACCACATATAAATATTACTTAATAGTAATTACTGCAAATGGATGTACTTGTATTAATTATACTTTAAGTCTTATTAAATATAGTTTTATAAGATTCAGCTCTTAAATGTAAGATTAAACTATAAAACTCGGACCACCTTCATACATTGCAGTTGGCAGTAATTTCTTGAATATGACACTGGAAGCACAAGCAACAGAGGAAACAAGGGATACACTTGACCACATCAATATTGAAACCTGTGCACCAAGGACACAGCCATCAAAGGCAACCCACGGGATGCGAGAAAATACGTGCACATCAGATACCTGATAAAGGTATCCAGAATATGTAAAGAACTCCCACAACTCAACAACAACAACAAAACGTTTAACAACGGGCAAAGGAATTAAATAGACATTTCTCCGAAGAGCTACAAACGGCCAGTAAGCACACGGAAAGATGCTCAACGTCACTATTCATTAGGGAAATGCAATCAAAACCGCGGTGAGGCAGCACCTCGCCCACTAAGGTGGCCACTGTACAAGATGCCTCTGGAGTTGAAGGACATGGATATTTTCTCTCGCACAATGAATTAAACTAGAAATAAGTAATAAAGAAACACTCGGGAAACCCTCACATATACCAGGTAAGACATACACGTCTAAATAACCTGTGAGCCCCAGAAGAAAACATGGTGGAAATGTGAAAGTATTCTGAACTAAATGACAATGGAAGTACTACGTGTCAGTAGCTTTTAGGCTACAGCTAAAGCCTTGACTGAAGAGACGTATGAATTCAGAAACACGTATCACAGAGAAACAGCCAAAGTAAGCTGAGTATGCATTTTAACACGTTAGAGAAATAGCAGCATTTTAAACCCAAAGAAACTATAAAAATAAAAGCAAAAGTTAATGAAATAGAAAATAAGTGTATAGACAAGATCAGAAAATAGATCAATAGAATCAGTAGAAATAGACAAGATCGATAAAACCATTACTTGGTTCTTTGAAATAACTAAAATCTCTAATCATCCGTTTGTGAGACTGACCCAAGAGGGAAGGCATAAAATTCAGGAATATAAAAGACCCAGCGAATCTTACTGAAATAATAAGAGGCTCTAATAAGCAACTTTCTAATCAATGAACTTGAAATTTTACATAAGATGGAGAAATTTCAAATGTTCAAAATATACACAAGAAAAACCTATATAAGTCCTATGTCCGAATTTATTACCTGAAGGTGTAATTTAAAACCTTCCCACAAAGAAATCTTTAATCCCAAATAAATTTGCCTGTAAATTCTTATAAACATCTAAGAATGAAATGGCAATCACAAATTCTTACAGCGAATAAGTAAAGAAGGAGCACTCCGTATTTATCTTATGAAACCAAAACAGCATTGATGCCAAAACGGGGCATTTCAGGGGAGGAAAACTGCAAGCCGACTGTGTTAGGCCGTTTTTGCATCACTATAAAGAAATACCCAAGACTGGGTAACTAATTGAGAAAAGAGGTTTAACTGGCTCTGGTTCTGCGAGCTGTAAGGAAGCTTGGCGCCAGCATCTGCTCAGCTTCTGGGAGGCCTCAGGGAGCTTTTACTCACGGTGGAAGGTGAAGCGGGAGCAGACACATCACCCATTGAGAGCAGGAGTGAGAGACAGAGGGAAGGTGCCACCCCTTTTAAACAACCAGGTCTCTGGAGAACCGATCCACTGTCTTAAGGACGCACCGAGGGGATGATGCTAAGCTACTCATGAGAAATCCACCCGCGATCCAGTCACCTCCCACCGAGCCCCACCCCCACACTGGGATTGCATCTCCGCTGAGATTCGGCAGGAACGAACATCCAGACCACATCTCTGACTACTCCTGAGCCTGGATGTAAACCGAGAGCACGTCATGTTCATTCCAGGAATACAAGATGGGTTAACGTTTGGAAATTAACCAGTGTGTCACGTCAACGAGAAAGAAAAAAGAAAAATAATTTGTCTTAATCCGCGCAGGAAAGTGTTTAATAAATACACATTTGTAATATAAAAATCTGGAACTTTCTTATCCAAATTGAAGGAAACTACCGAAACCTTAGAGCAAGCATCACACAGAAAATAGTAAATGTTGATAGTGTTCTGTTTGAGATTAGGAACAAACGAGAGTGCCCGCTTACCCACGCGCGTTCACCTTTTACTGCAGCACCGAGTTGTCCAGTGCTGTGGGACTCTCTGGGTGTGCAGGCACAGCGTGGCTATGTAGCTCACTGCCCTCAGCTGTTGGGACTGCCATCCTGGGTCGCCACTCTCTCCAGAGAGTGGCTGCCATCCCCATGCTCCAGCCACGGTTAAAGGACAGAGTGCTCTGTCTTCGTGGGCAAAGCCTCTGTGGAGGCTTTGTGCCATCAAATTGGAGCAGTGTGGCTGGAGCAGTTGGAGGTCCTGATGCCCAGCGCATAGAGAATGCGTCCGGGACGTGCTGAAGGATGTTGCCAGCAGGGTTCTCAGCCTGCCCATGGAGCCTGTCTTCCTAGCCTGGCACCTGCGCCATCATTGGATCAAGATGTCATTGGGCACCACCCCTTTGGACAGGTGCTCTTCAGCCCAGGCAGCCAGGAGGACACTGGTAAGCTCTCGGCATTTGGGATGACACTGATCGACACGGCATTAAGGCCGACTTTCATCTCTTTGTCACCTTTGTCACAGGGTAGAAAAATAAAGTGATCCAACACTCAGCTGGACCAATGTTAGACTTAACCGTAGCCTCTAAAGCCTCCCAAATGTGGTTGCTGTAAAAATTGAGACCATATTGTAGATGCTGCTCCTAAATCCTTTTCTCTCCCCACAGGCAAATGGCCACTATGGCCACAGGAGAAAGCCCAGCTCATTTCAGTAATTGATTTTGACATCTGAAAACTAACAGCAATAAGACATTTTGGAATGAATCACTGAGTAGGCCAAGTGAATTTAAAACAATCATCTTGGGTTTAATGTTTAAAGGGGTTTAATTTAAAATACCTAGTTGCCCCTTGATTATTCAGCTCTGAAGTTCCGTGCATCAAAGTTTTAATCTCAGAAAGAACCCTAGACTAGCTGGGTTTCCCCTGCGGGCCGGTATGTGCTTAGGGAGCGCAGCTGAGCCACGAGGCAGCCTGTCACAAAGTCACCGAGGCTCCCCAGCTGCCACACCAGTGGGTATCGTAGTTTCCGTGCAGGGACCCCCTCTGCGTTGTCACAGACAACTTTTGTGGAGAGCTCATGAGCACTGGCCAGTTCTCTGTGCCTCTGTCTTTCTCACAATGGGCTACATTAGGTCTAAATCGTGACTTTCTTGCAAAGAAGCCACACTTCTCAAATTCAGGCTGCATTAAGTGAATGATCACTTGGGCAGCCACGTTTACTAGAAATGCTCTTGCTATCCCAGGCTCATTCTTGCTGTCTTAAAATAGATGTATTCATCATTAGCAGCTGTTTCCCCAGTGGGTGTCTGTGGGAATGACAAATCCTGCAGTCCCACGACTTCATGCTGGATAGTGCCAGGCGCCAGTGTGTTTGGAAGGGTGAAGTGGCTCTTTCTGTAGGCCCAGGTCAGCTCCGGCCTTTGTGTTGTGGCCAGTGAGCTGTGTGGAGACACCTGTCCCCAGGAAGCAGCTCACTCCTACCCTCCAGCCCTCAGGCGGGCAGGCACTCCCGCCCAGCTGTCCCAGTCCTGATGTGAGTCAGTGACCTAGAATCCAGAGTCTTCCAACAGCCATGGAAACCTCCTGTCACATGTGATTTTTTTCAGAACTCGGGCTCACGGTGCAGTCCTGTGCCCTGAGACACCCGGGCTGTGGCCGGATCTGTGGACGCACACCAGCTCACCCAAGCTCCTCAGTCGATTGCTCGGCGGCTCTTACTGGTGATCAGAGCCTATAGGCCGAGCGACTGCTTCTCTAGGAAAATTAACTCCTGTCAGGTCTGGCTTGGGGCTGGTGACCCATCCCATGTCCTCAGCTCCAGCATGGAGGAAGGGGCTGGCTGGGGAGTGTGGAGGGACAGGGAGCTGTTCCCAAGCTCCACACCACTGCTCACCACTGGGCAATCCAGTGAGCTTCCACGGATCTGACCACAGCTACAGGGTCTCAGGGCACGGGACTCTGCACTGCAAGCCCAAGATTTAAAATAAAAATAACATGCCCCCCACTCCTCCAGGGGGATGTGGGTGGAACAACCTGGGACCAGCCAGAGAAACATGGTGGGCAGGTTTCTGGCTTGGTTCCCCTTTCCAACTCTTCTCCCAGTAGTCAGGTCCTGTGAGGACGCCCCACGCTCCCGACCACCCCAGGCTCGCACCCTCTAATACCTAGCCTGACTCTCATCTGAGCCATTGGGCCTTGCTGGAGAGATGGGCGCTGGGCAAGCACTGGCCTGCTGGGGCCTCTGGATCCTCTCACTGGGGTGATGGCCAGGCTGCCTCCTGCAGGAACCACTGGTGTCACCTCCATGACCAGAGGCCACTGCTGGGGATGACCAGGCCCACCATCGCATCCTCTCTGCTTCTGGTGCAAACTCTCTGAGAGGTACGTGCAGGACAGAGCCTGGACCTGGGCCCACACTAGCTTCCTACCAGCCACTGTGCCCCAAATCAACTCATCCACGAGCCACAGGTGGGGCGACTGTGCCCCCAGGGGGTCCCTGACAGGGAGAGTGAGTGCATGTGTATGAAGAGTGGCAGATCAAGAAGGTCCTGAACATCCTTTTGTAGGAGGAGTGGCCTAGAGCCAGGGGAGTGACAGTCCCCCCGGTACCTCCTCAAGCTCTGGAGGGTTGAATCCTCCTCGCGCCCCACATGCGTGATGATGCAGAAGCTCAGAATGTGCCGTCATTTGGAAACAGGGTCTTATGAACGTGCTTAGCTAGGGAACATGACATGAAACCATCTTAGATGTAGGGCAGGCCTAGTCCAACGGCTGGCGTTCCCACAAGAAGAGGAGTTGACACCACAGGAGGAGTCCACAAAAGCAGAGGCTGAGACTGGAAGGACACAGCCACAGGCCAGGGAGCGCCTGGAACACCAGACCCTGGCAGAGGCCAGGAAGGACCATCCCTGGAGCCTGTGGAGGGGCGCAGTCCTGCAAGGACGTCACACAGACTCCCACCTTCAGAACCCTGAGATTAAAACTGCTGCTCTGTTATGGCAGCTCTGGGACAGTATAGACAAGCTAAGGCAGAAACAAGGGGAGAGAAAGAGAGAGACATAGAAACACAGGGAGAGAGAGAGAGAGGAGAGGGAGGGGAGGGAGAGACAGAGATACAGAGACAGAGAGAGAAGAGACAGCCAGAGAGAGGACAGAGGGGGAGGAGAGTAACAGAGAAGAGAGACAGAGAGGGAGAGAGAGGAAAGAGGGAGAGAGAAAGAGAGAAGAGGAGGAGAGGGTCCTCTTTCCTGGCAGTGGGTGTGTGGGGGGAGCGGCGGTGGCTGGAATCGGGGGTGCTTCCTGCTCACAGTCACTTCCATGTGCCAGGGTCACTAAGCAATCTGTGTGGGACACTGTGCTCCCTAAACACATCCAACAATCTGTTCCATGAAACTGCTTTGCCTCTGACTGGTGAGTCACAATATTGAGTCACAATTTGTATTAAAGTTATGATGCTCGATTTCACAATATTTGAAAGTTTATAAATTCCTCCTTGGAGTTGACTGAGGTTTTCCCTATCCTGAGCCTCTAGCTCCAGCATTAAACTCATTGCATCCTAGAGATGACTTTATAGGTGGGAAAAGAAAAAAGAAAAACTGGGAAGAACAGCTCTTTCTGGAAGCAGTCCCTATGCCTGTGCAACCTCCACTTGCCCTGAGCCAGGAGGAGGCCGGCTCCACCCACGGGGGCTGCTGAACCCAGGCTCCTGCCACCGCCAGAGGAGCCCACAGAGAGGGACAGCTCTCAGGGTCCAAGGATGGGTTTCAGGACTTTCAAAATCATTTTAAACTGTGGATTTGTTAATATCAAGTGGCATTTTAATATGAATGAAACCATTAGTGAAAAGGTAACATGCTTATGATTCATCACAAAATCACTTGTGTGGGCTGTTTCGTGTCTTAATTCTTCTCGTGGACAAGCTTGTCATGGTCTGTTCCTCCTTGTCTCTCCCACTCAACTTCAACAACAGGAGCCTGAGGTGGTCCTCTCCCCCGGAAGTCCTCTCTGTACCCCCAACTCCTGGCGAGACTTAGACTTGGAGTGCAAAAAACATCTGTTAAATTGGACTGAATCAACATCAAAAATCAGACATAAGTCAAAATTTTAAAAAATTTAAAAACAATTTTTAAAAAGACAATATTGGCCAGGCACGGTGGCTCAAGCCTGTAATCCCAGCACTTTGGGAGGCCGAGGTGGGCGGATCACGAGGTCAAGAGATCGAGACCATCCTGGTCAACATGGTGAAACCCCGTCTCTACTAAAAATACAAAAACATAGCTGGGCATGGTGGCGTGTGCCTGTAATCCCAGCTACTCAGGAGGCTGAGGCAGGAGAATTGCCTGAACCCAGGAGGCGGAGGTTGTGGTGAGCTGAGACCATGTCATTGCACTCCAGCCTGGGCAACAAGAGCAAAACTCCATCTCAAAAAACAAAAACAAACAAACAAAAAAGACAATATAATACCAGGTGTGGTAACTCATGCCTGTAATGCCAGCACTTCGGGAGGCTGAGGTGGGAGGATCACTAGATTCCAGGAGTTGGAGGCTGTAGTGAGCTATGATCACGCCACTGCACCCCACCCTGGACAGCAGAGTGAGAGATCACCTTAAAATATTAATTAATTAAACCTAAAACAATCTAGTAAAACAGTGAGGAATCAATTGCAGAATGTGAAAGGATATGGTAAAAATTATTGAGATAGTAAGTGGTTCTAAGCCTACAGGTAAAAGTAGACTCCACAAAGGACCAAAGAGACATTGAAGGAAAACGTTAATTGCCTAAATTATATTTGCAAACAAAGACTGGAGGAGTCATGACAAGTGACAGTATAATCACGCATGAAGAGGGCCGGGCGCGGTGGCTCACGCCTGTAATCCCAGCACTTTGGGAGGCCAAGGCGGGTGGATCACAAGGTTAAGAGATGGAGACTATCCTGGTCAACATGGTAAAACCCCATCTCTACTAAAAATACAAAAAATCAGCTGGGCATGGTGGCGCATGCCTGTAATCCCAGCTACTCAGGAGGCTGAGGCAGGAGAATTGCCTGAACCCAGGAGGCGGAGGTTGCGGTGAGCCGAGATCATGCCATTGCACTCCAGCCTGGGCAGCAAGAGCAAAACTCCGTCTCAAAAAATAAATAAATAAATAAATAAATAATAAATAACACATGAAGAACGCTTACAGAGCAGTAAGAGACAAACATACCAGTAGAAAAATGAGCAAAGGACAGGAACACATGACACAGAGAAGCATAGAAAATAAATTTCCTATAAGTCTATGGAAAAAGTTTTTTCTCAGCAATAATCAAATAGATGAAATTGAGATAGGAAGCCTCCCAGCTGAAGCTGCAAATTTCAGAGTATTACTTGCACATGTCGTTGGCGAGAGTGTGATTTATACCCTGGGAACATGCACCTCCTGTGACCTTTTGGAGAACAGTTTGCAGAGTCTGTAAAGTCTGCTCACACATCCACTTCTCGAACGCATCCTCAGAGTTACTTATTTGTCCATTGTTGTCTCAATAAGATTATTTAAGTCTCTGAGAAGTTGAAGACGACCTGTATATTCATCCATAAAATATGCTAAACATAAATGATGGGACCGCCGCGAGACAGAAGACTGTAACCGTTTTAGAAAATCTATATTTTAGTCCTTATAAACAGATATTTACTTGTATGGGAAAATGGCAATAATGTGGAATAATCAAAGGCAGATTACAAAACTGCATAGCATGATTCTATTTTTATGTGGAAATTCTGTACACATAAGCGAAGGGTTAAGGATCATCTTATCTGTGCAGGCAGGGTTGGGAATGCTTTGATTTTCTGTGTTTTTCACTTTTGAACCTATACATAGATAAACACTGTTACTTATAAACAGTTCAAAACTATTATTGAAAATTAAGCTGTGAGACTATGGTAGTAAATGAAGTTACTTTGTTTTAACGATATTTGGGGAGGAGAATGAACTAATATTGAGAATGTCCAAAAACATTTTTGCTGACCCGCTAATGAGCACGTATTGTTTTGAAAAGCGGCTCATAGGGCATGCCGTGGTCTCCGGCATGAACAGTGGCCTGGCTCTTCAAAGCTCCCCAGCCCTGCTTTCGCTTCTCTGCAGAAGACACGATTATCAGGTGACTCGGCTTTACCAGTTTGGATGAGTTTGAACAAAGATTATGCTCTTTGCTTACATTCTTCAGATGATTGATTCACTTCAAATTCTAATGTAATTCTCTCTTAATTTTCTAGAATGGAGTCTCCTGACAGATGACCTTTCAGCTGGAGAATTCTGTCCTGGGGCAGTCCTGTGCACTGGCAGGTGCTCGGCAGCCTCCCTGGCCTCTACTCGATGCCAGGAGCCCCTCTGCCCTCATTGTGGCAACCAGAGATGCTTCAGACGTTGCCAAACGTGTCCGGAGGGGCAGATTCACCCCCAGTTAGGAACCACTGCTCTAAAAGAAGCATTGTTATTCACAATTAGAGAAGCAGACTTGTCCATTTCTTTACCTAATTTGCATTCTATTTTCAAAATCACCCCGAAATTGGTAACATGTTTATATGTAGACATAACACATGAAATATTACATCAATAGAATCAGATTGAGAGCTCCATGGCCTCTTTGATAGAATATTATTAAGAAATAAATTTCAGCCTGCAATTATAAAATGGGGTAAAAGTATTCACTTGTGGTATTCAAACACGTGTTTTTTTGTTTTGTTTTGTTTTGGTAAAAAGTATTCCAGCCAAATTTTAAAATGACGACCTGGGTTTTTTTGTTTGTTTGTTTTATTATTATTATTCTTTAAGTTCTGGGGTACATGTGCCAGTTTGTGCCATGGGGCTTTGCTGCATCCATCGCCCCATCATCTACATTAGGTATTTCTCCGAATGCTGTCCCTCCCTTAGCCCCCTGCCCCCCGAAAGGCCTCAGTGTATGATGTTCCCCTCCTTGTGTCCATGTGTTCCCATTATTTAACTCCCACTTATGAGTGAGAACATCCTTTGTTTTTCTTTTAAGATGGAGACTCACTCTGCCACCCAGGCTGGAGTGCAATGGCACAATCTCAGCTCACTGTAACCTCCACCTTCAGCTTCAAGCGATTCTCCTGCCTCAGCCTCCCAAGTAGCTGGGACTACAGCGCATGCCACCATGCTAGGCTATTTTTTTTTTTTTTAAGTAGAGATGGAATTTCACTATGTTGGCGAGGCTGGTCTTGAACCCCTTACCACAGGTGGACAACCTGGGTTTTTATACAGCCCAGAGGAACATCTCCTACTCTTGGTCTGAATTTGAATAGCTGAAACAGTGTTCCTTGTCTTTAGGTGGAAGGAATTATTAAAAGAAAACCTGGGAATTGAGTAGTGAGGCTCTGAGAGGCAGCTAAGGACATTTCTAGGGGTAAGCACCAAGGTGCCCAAGGCGGGAGTCAGAGAGACGTCCTTGAATGACACCACATGATTCTTTGTTGTAAAGAAACCCCTCCCTGGTTTTAATCCTATCCACCCAAGAAACTTGCAGCAGTCAGTGCCAGTGGAGAGGCCCTGCCACACCCTGGGTTCCCTCCTGGGAACAGCTCCTTTGTGACGTTGGTTTATTCTGGGTTTTGTTTTCATTGTTATCTCACTCTATTTGTGTGTCTCTCTCTGACTTGTAGGTTTTAACATGTGCTGACTTAAAGGAAGACAATGGGGTGTAGACAAAGGGTTGCAGGCTTCAGCGCTCTAAGGCCCAGCGAGGCGGGGAAGTGAGGAGAGCGGCAGAGGCGATGGGGAGGGTGGGTGCTGTGGGGGCAGCTCTGGGGACAGTGGAATTCATGCACGGGTGCCAGAATATATTGCCAGATGGCCCTATTTTTAAAGACAAGTTAGAAATTCATATTTTATGTGAACTTTTCCTATTTTTAAATGTGCCTAACCAATTTAAAAGAGATTTAAAACACTTGGCAGCTCAAACACACTTCTGCAAGCTAGACACAGCCCCTCTGCCACCGGGTGGAGGACCACCTGCTCATTAGGAAGGCTTTGTGGAACGCATTCCCGACCTGGCAATAACCCTTCAGATGGAAACATGCATTTAGATGTGGTGAGCATCTTGCCAAAGCTGACTTCTGAAAATTCTGTAAACTCCCCACCTCTGTAAAGATGCCCTGGGTGTGGAGCTCCCCAGCCCATCTGGCAAATGTCTGACCCAAGGAAGGCCCTGTGTGCAGGTCTCCTAGGCTGAAAGAACGCGGTGGATGGAATACACGCCCCTACCCTGCACACCTGAAAAGGTAAGCCTGCAGCTCCCAGGAGGCAGGCGGGCCTGGGCCTCATCTCAGTCTCACGCGGCCCATCTGGCTTTACTGGACATGGAAATCCCAGGGGCACGGGGACTAGAGGGATCAGGGCGGATTTTCTGCAGGTGCGTGTTGTGGTTCTCCATCCTGGTGTGATAGGAAACGGAAGAAGAAATGGAGGGCGGCTCTAATGGCAGGCAGGAGGCCAAAGCAGCGCCGCAGCCCAGGCAGGATTTTTGCAGGGCTCACTCCTCTCTTCACTTCTTTGCATTCAGAATTCCTGGAGACTTTGCAAGGAAAAGTGCAGCTTTTCAGCTAGCATTGATATCTCTGTTGGGTGATTACTGATATTCATATGCAAAGCTGGAGATCTTCAGAGAAGGAAACAAGTACATAAAACAATCCAGAACGTGGAGCTCAGATGGGGATCAGCGCCAGACCTTGGCTGAGATGCTCGGAACTGCGTTTGCACCGCGTGGGTGGTGAAGTGTCTCCATCTCCTGGCAAAACGCAGCTTCACTCTTCATGCTCAATTTTTTTTTTTTTTTTTTGAGATGGCGTTTCGCTCTTGTTGCCCAGGCTGGAGTGCAATGACTCAATCTCGGCTGACCACAAGCTCCGGCTCCCAGGCTCAAGTGATTCTCCTGCCTCAGCCTCCTGAGTAGCTGGGATTACAGGCGCACACCACCACACCCGACTGATATTGTGTTTTTAGTAGAGATGGGGTTTCGCCATGTTGGTCAGGCTAGTCTCCGACTCCTGACTTCAGGTGGTCTGCCCGCCTTGGCCTCCCAAACTGCTGAGAGTACAGTAGCTGCTGCACATGGCCTACGCTGAGATAATTTTTTACTGAAATGTGTGGTCTTAACCTATTCTATTCGGTTTCATGTAACTTACCTTTGTCCATAAATGGTGGTAGAAAACTTCCCAAAAAATGAATTTATAAAAGCTTCTGAATATCTGACCTATAACATTTAGAGACAGAGTCACATTCTAAGGCACTGGGGTCTAAGGACTTCAACGTATGAACTGGAGGGGGAAGCAGCTGGACCTGTAACAGCGGTGTCATTATTATTGGCATAGAAGAGAAACCTAATCCTTGCTCCATAGTTCAGTGGCTCCAAAAAGTTTCTGGAGCAGTGACAATTTGTCATTATTTTTTTTATTTCCTAGCAACATGTCACAACACACTCTTGCAGGGCAGTTTGACCTATCAACAAAACTAACCTAAATTATCTGTGTTTTAGAAAATTTGCAGTGCTTATGTGAGATGCCTTGGAGACATGGAACACTCCAGCTCACCATGGAAATCCCACTGGATGTCACTGCCCTGGAAATAGCTTAAGGTTTTTTTTGTTTTGTTTTGTTTTTTGAGACGGAGTTTTGCTGTTGTTACTCAGGCTGGAGTGCAATGGCGCAATCTCGGCTCACCGCAACCTCCACCTCCTGGGTTCAGGCAATTCTCCTGCCTCAGCCTCCTGAGTAGCTGGGATTACAGGCACGCGCCACCGTACCCAGCTAATTTTTTGTATTTTTAGTGGACACCGGGTTTCACCATGATGACCAGGATGGTCTCGATCTCTTGACCTCGTGATCCACCCGCCTCGGCCTCCCAAATTAAAATTAAAAGAGAAATGAGCTGAGACAGCCACAGGGCCCCTGGGATCTGCACAGCGCTGTGACTCCCAGCTAGATGACCCTAGGCAGCTGTGTCCACATAGAGGTGACACTCAAGACTTGGGTCCTCCATGAGTAATTGGCACTTCTGGTTTGGACCAAGAGCTGTAAGCACTGAAGCATCTAGGAGATGTTCCGGCTGAGGTCTGACCTCCTGGGCCTCTCCCTGCACCCACAGCTGTCTGGTTGCACACTCTACCAGATGAATTCAGGGGTTTGACCTCCAGAAATGAAGGTGCAAGACAGTGGTGGAGGATGTGGGCTGACTCCCCACATCCGTTTACCTACAGGGAGCTGCACAAGCCAGTGGTTTTGGGCCCTGCCTGTGTGTGTGTGTCTGTGTGTGTGTGTGTGTCTCTGTGTGTGTGTGTCTGTGTATGTGTCTCTGTGTGTGTGTGTCTCTGTGTGTGTGTCTCTGTGTGTGTGTGTGTGTACTTATGTATTTCTGTGATCTTTTGTTTCAAGTTAACCAAGGAAAGATGATTCTTTACCTGTTTCTCTTCCTCAGCCTATTGTTGACAGTCCTGACATTTTACCCTAGGTAATTTCGTCTTTGCTAATTCTCCCTATACTCCTAGAAAGGACAGTCCGTTCACTCGTTTGCCAGGTATTTAATGAGGTTTTCTGTACGATGACTGTGGATGTGAAACTGTGGATGTGAAAAGGGTGATTAAGTCATAGAGCCTGCATTTAATTAATCAACAGTGTCCTAAAGGAAGTTACCCAAAAGACTGAATACAAGCAAAAATTTACACCAACAAAGGTGTGTTCTGCAGTTTTGTAAGATTCTATAAATGTCAATTAGATCGAGGTAGCTGACAGCGTTGTCCAGCTCTTCCACGGTCCCACTGACCCTTCACCTAATTGACCCAACGATTCCCATGAAAGAGACATGAAAATCTCCAACTATAAAGGTGAGTTCATCTATTTCTTCTTTTAATATTTGCATCATGTATCTGGAAACTCTTTGTAAGCATCTACACGTTTATGACGGTCATGTCCTGTTGATAAGTGACTCTTTCACCATTGCAAAAATCCCTCTCTATATCTGACACTACTCATTGTCTTGTGGTCTATTATCTGTGCCACTGCAGGCTTCTAATGCCATCCACAGGGTCAATCTTTTAATATCTTGTGACTATCAACCTAGTCATGTTTCTTTTTTTTTTTTTTTTTTTTGAGATGGAGTTTTGCTCTTGTTACCCAGGCTGGAGTGCAATGGCGCGATCTCAGCTCACCGCAACCTCCGCCTCCTGGGTTCAGGCAATTCTCCTGCCTCAGCCTCCTGAGTAGCTGGGATTACAGGCACGTGCCACCATGCCCAGCTAATTTTTCATATATATATATTTTTTTTTAGTAGAGACGGGGTTTCACCATGTTGACCAGGATGGTCTCCATCTGTTGACCTCGTGATCCACCCGCCTCGGCCTCCCAAAGCGTATCAACCTAGTCATGTTTCTATACCTACAATGCATATATTGCAGACAGTGTGGACTTAGATTGGATGAGGGAAGCACCACTATGGGAATTTGGAATATTCAAATTAGAGACCCCTTGATGAAAAGGCGGCATTTCAAGTCATTGGGAGAGATGGGCTCATGGAGGGTGTGGAGAGCGCAGAAAGAAAAGTATTACAGGGAGGACCTGGGGAAGTCGCAAGGTGTAAGAGACGGGAGAGTGAGAGGCATGTCGTGGAAATCTGGGAGGCGAAAACTTGAGGAAGAAAGGAGCAGCTGATGGTGTAAAATAACGAGAAGAGTTTAAGTGGGATGAGGACCTGGGGAAAGTCAGGTCTGACACTACTCATAGACTCTGTCTGTTATCTGAGCTACTCCAGACTTCTCATAGCATCTATGGTTTTTTTTTTGAGACGGAGTTTCGCTCTTGTTACCCAGGCTGGAGTGCAATGGTGCGATCTCGGCTCACCGCAACCTCCGCCTCCTGGGTTCAAGCAATTCTCCTGCCTCAGCCTCCTGAGTAGCTGGGATTACAGGCATGCGCCACCATGCCCAGCTAATTTTTTGTATTTGTAGTAGAGACGGGTTTCACCATGTTGACCAGGATGATCTCGATCTCTTGACCTCGTGATCCACCCGCCTCGGCCTCCCAAAGTGCTGGGATTACAGGCGTGAGCCACTGTACCCAGCCCTATAGCTTTTAATTTAGATTTCTGATAGCATCCGTATAGTATAGTTTTTAATTTAGATTTCCGATAGCATCTGTATGGTATAGTTTTAAATTTAGATTTCTGATAGCATCTGTATGGTATAGTTTTTAATTTAGATTTCTGATAGCATCTGTATGGTATAGTTTTAAATTTAGATTTCTGATGGCATCTGTATGGTATAGCTTTTAATTTAGATTTCTGATAGCATCTGTATGGTATAGTTTTAAATTTAGATTTCTGATAGCATCCGTATGGTATAGCTTTTAATTTAGATTTCTGATAGCATCCGTATAGTTTTTAATTTAGATTTCTGATAGCATCTGTATGGTATAGTTTTAAATTTAGATTTCTGATAGCATCCGTATGGTATAGCTTTTAATTTAGATTTCTGATAGCATCCGTATAGTTTTTAATTTAGATTTCTGATAGCATCTGTATGGTATAGTTTTAAATTTAGATTTCTGATAGCATCCGTATGGTATAGCTTTTAATTTAGATTTCTGATAGCATCCGTATAGTATAGTTTTTAATTTAGATTTCTGATAGCATCTGTATGGTATAGTTTTAAATTTAGATTTCTGATAGCATCCGTATGGTATAGCTTTTAATTTAGATTTCTGATAGCATCCGTATAGTATAGTTTTTAATTTAGATTCTGATAGCATCTGTATGGTATAGTTTTAAATTTAGATTTCTGATAGCATCCGTATGGTATAGCTTTTAATTTAGATTTCTGATAGCATCCGTATAGTATAGTTTTTAATTTAGATTTCTGATAGCATCTGTATGGTATAGTTTTAAATTTAGATTTCTGATAGCATCCGTATGGTATAGCTTTTAATTTAGATTTCTGATAGCATCCGTATAGTATAGCTTTTAATTTAGATTTTTGATAGCATCCGTATGGTATAGTTTTAAATTTAGATTTCTGATGGCATCTGTATGGTATAGCTTTTAATTTAGATTTCTGATAGCATCCGTATAGTATAGCTTTTAATTTAGATTTCCGATAGCATCTGTATGGTATAGTTTTAAATTTAGATTTCTGATAGCATCCGTATGGTATAGCTTTTAATTTAGATTTCTGATAGCATCCGTATAGTATAGCTTTTAATTTAGATTTCTGATAGCATCTGTATGGTATAGTTTTAAATTTAGATTTCTGATAGCATCCGTATGGTATAGTTTTAAATTTAGATTTCTGATAGCATCTGTATGGTATAGCTTTTAATTTAGATTTCTGATAGCATCCGTATGGTATAGCTTTTAATTCCCCTACTAAGGCTTTTGCATTTTTTCATGATTGCTATGAAGTTAGCAGTATCAGCTTGTGATTTCCCACTGCCTACTCAGTTATTATTGTGCCACTTTATGTAAAATATTAAACAACGTTGGCATCATGTTTTCATTTATTTCTGACAGTCATCCTATGGCCACGAGATAAACCAACCTCGGATGATGTTGGAACTGGTGAACCAACTCGAACTAAGTCTAGACTTTTTAGACAGGGTTTCCCTCTGGCCCTACTGGTGTGTACTACCACACCCCACTAACTTTTGTATTTTTTGGTAGAGATGGGGTTTTACCATGTTGCCCAGGCTGCTCTCAAACTCCTGGGCTCTAGTGATCTGCCCACCTTGGCCACCCAAAGTGCTGGGATTACAGTGTGAGCTACCCTGCACAGTCAGTCGACTTCTTGTTGGTAAGATAATAAATACCCTATTGCTTAAACCACTTATAGTCAAAGTTTTCCATGATTTGCAGCCAAGCCTGCTGTAACTGACAGAAGCAGCCTCTTCACAGAAGAGTCACTCAGTACTGAGAACACGAGGCATGCTGATGCCCACAGAGCAGAGTGAGGGGAAGGGCACTTCGCAGGGAAAGCATCGGGAAGGCAGGGCATGGAGGGGCAGAGCACTGTGCTCACGGTGACCCCTCTTCTACCTGGGACTCAGCACTGCTCATAACGTTTAAGCATAACAGTGTTTGTTCAGAGTATAAGATGCTTTTTCACTTTCACTGTTTTTGCTCTAGATAGTTCAAGAGAAAATAGGCATACTTTTGCCCTACAACACTTTGCCTCACATGATTCTGGAAGACAGCACAGTATAACAAGTCTTGTCCTACTTAGTCTTTGTCCTAAAAGCCACGGGTGGGCTGGGCATGGTGGGTCACAACTGCAACCCCAACACTTTGGGAGGCCAAGGTGGTCAGATCACTTGAGTCCAGTTCAAGACCAGCCTGGCCAATATGGCGAAACCCTATCTCTACCAAAAATACAAAAATTAGCCAGGTATGGTGGCAGGTGTCTGTAATCCCAGCTACTTGGGAGGCTGAGGCAGGAGAATTGCTTGAACCTGGGAGGGGGAGGTTGCAGTGAGCCAAGACTGCACCTTTGTACTCCAGACTGGGCAGCAGAATGAGACTCCATTTAAAATAAAAAGCCACAGGTGAATGACTTTGACTTAGAGACCCCTCCTCATCTGTCCTGATGCTGAGCTCACCTGCTGTCTTGTCTTCGAGCACATGGTCTGTAAGTAATACATCAGCTTGTCTCATGTCTCACTGCCCTTCGCCAGCCCATGTTAAAAGCAAGGCATACTCCCTCCTCATCCTCACTTGTTAGTCATACCTCAACCCCACGACGTGTGACTTGATGCAGCATGGAATGGAAACCACACTCTCACCTCAACCCCACGACGTGTGACTTGATGCAGCATGGAATGGAAACCACACTCTCACCTCAACCCCACGACGTGTGACTTGATGCAGCATGGAATGGAAACCACACTCTCACCTCAACTCCACGACGTGTGACTTCTGATGCAGCATGGAGTGGAAACCAGACTCTCACCTCAACCCCACGACATGTGACTTCTGATGCAGCATGGAGTGGAAACCACACTCTCACTTCAACTCCACGACGTGTGACTTCTGATGCAGCATGGAGTGGAAACCACACTCTCACCTCAACCCCATGACGTGTGACATCTGATGCAGCATGGAGTGGAAACCACACTCTCACCTCAACTCCACGACGTGTGACTTCTGATGCAGCATGGAGTGGAAACCACACTCTCACCTCAACCCCATGACGTGTGACTTCTGATGCAGCATGGAGTGGAAACCACACTCTCACCTCAACCCCATGACGTGTGACATCTGATGCAGCATGGAGTGGAAACCACACTCTCACCTCAACCCCATGACGTGTGACTTCTGATGCAGCATGGAGTGGAAACCACACTCTCACCTCAACCCCATGACGTGTGACATCTGATGCAGCATGGAGTGGAAACCACACTCTCACCTCAACCTCATGACGTGTGACATCTGATGCAGCATGGAGTGGAAACCACACTCTCACCTCAACCCCATGATGTGTGACTTCTGATGCAGCATGGAGTGGAAACCACACTCTCACCTCAACCCCATGATGTGTGACTTCTGATGCAGCATGGAGTGGAAACCACACTCTCACCTCAACCCCATGATGTGTGACATCTGATGCAGCATGGAGTGGAAACCACACTCTTTAAGAGTAGTAATCACTTCTCAACTCTCCAGTCCAACTTGTTTCTTTTGCAGTCCTCGTTCTGCTTCAACTCTTCTCTGCATTTTACACCGTCAGCCGTTCCTTTCTTGGCGACGTTCTCTCCTCCCTGATATCCGTGACATTCCCTGCACTTGCCCATCTCTTACGTGTTGGGACCTCCCCAGGGCCCTTCCTGTAATACTCTTCTTTCTGCACTCCCCTCACCCGCCATAAGCCCATCTATCCCTATGACTTGAAATAGTAATACCACCTTTTCATCGAGAGGTCTCTCATTTCAATTTTCTGAATTCCCAAAGAGGCGTTTCCAACTCCCAGTCAAACATCTTCATTTGTTTACCCCTAGAGACTTCAAGCATAATGTGTCCCAAGCTGCATGTTTGTTTGGGGACACATTATCTACTTTGTCCCCTGCTCTCCTTCCCAAATCTGTTTTTCCTCCCCAGTTCCCTCTCCTCTTGCCTACTTGTCCAAACTCGAAATTCATAATTATAAATTTCTACTCTCTTTATTCCCCAAATCTACCTGCTCACTGAGGCCCTTCGATTCCGTTTATGGTATTGTCCCACACTTTGCATCCTTGGTCACGGGGCACACGGGGACCTGGGCTGGGCTCAGGAAGGGGAGGGTCAAGCCGGGGGGTTGGGGCAGCAGCACAGCTGCCTCTCTTCACAGCAGCCAAGAGCCTTGGTCCCCAGGATGAGAAGGAATCGTGTCTGTGCCCAATGCTGGTGGAATCTGTCACATGAGGCTGCCTTTCCACCCAGAGGCTCAGAAGCAGCCTGGGGGTCTGTCACCCGAGGGTGCGGTTGAATACTGAACATCCTGAGGATCAGTCCCTGTTCACCATGACAGCTGAAGTGGCCAAATCCATTCAGAGTCCAGGTCCACACAGCCAGTGAGGCTGCGGCTGGGACCCATCTGGCCTGGCATCAGGCACCCAGCAAATGGGAGGAGGGGGTGGCGCCAGCAGGTTCATCAGGCTCTAGCATCAGCACCCTTTCCTCTAAAGAAAGATCACATGGAACTCACCCTCAGCTGATAAGACAGGCCCGGAGGACGAGCTGGGTGTGGAGCACACGCCCCTTCATCAATCTGACCCCGTCCCGACACAGAACAGGCGGTCAGTGAGTTCATGCTAAAGGCATGACAGAGGGCGGTGTCCAACCCTGCCGACGTGCCAGCAGCAAAACAGTCTCTCCTGTCTAGTCCAGAACTTTCCAGTAAGATATATCTGCGCCTCCACGGAGGCACACAGTGATGACAATGTTCTGTTACGTGACTGCGCAGTGAGCCGTGTTCATGACTGTATACATCTGTTGAAACTCATCAAATTATGTTCTTAAAGTTGGTGTGTAAATGGTGTATCAGTCAAATTGATGCCCCAGAATAAAAGAGCCTGGTGTTTACATTTGGAAACTGAAAAGAAGTAAACATGATAATTCTTTTAATTAGCACCAGTAAAAACACTGGAAAAAATGTCTTAATGGCTATAAACAAATATGACTGAGTCATGAAGTGTGGGATTCACACCTTCTCTCCCTTCCTTCCACTCTGTATTCAAATGACAGTTATTGAACATATTGAAAGTATCGTCACCTAAATCTTGACCAAGTCCACCCCTTTTGGCCTCTCTGCTGTGGCTTCCCTGTGGGGTGGCCTCCCTATGTCCCTCTCCATCTTGCTGCTCTGCCGCTCGCCGTCCCACGCCTTGAGTGTGCAGCGTCCGGAGGACATGTGTGACCCTGGGGCTTCTGTGCTCCTCGTGGATGATGGCACAGAGCGCATGCCACACGAAGACCCACGTCCAGCCTCTTTCTGCTCTCCGGGCCCCTCCTCTGCACACAGCCTCCCCTGGGGAAAGCCCTGGGGCTCTGGGTCCAGATGGCTGGGCAGTGAACCACCCTGCGGCATTTCCTCATCTGCAAAATGGGTATCATGGTAATAAGTAACAGCAGAAGCAACCACAACAAGAAAGCATCAGGGGTTTGGGAGGACCACGTGAATTGATGGGAGCATGTTCACAATAGTGTCTGTGCCTTCTATGAGCTCAAGATTGTGAGCCAGGGTTTCCTGCAATTTCTTGCCTCACAGTTTAAACTTCAGCAACTATAGAAATATTTGTTTGCTCCAGTATGCACACACACACACACACACCATGCATGTGGACACACACACATGCACATACACCACACATGCATGTGTACACACACACACCACACACACACCATGGACATACACATGTATATACACATCATGGATGTAGACACGCACATACACCACATATATATGTACACATGCACCACATATACACACATCCACAGCATGCACACACACGCACGCACGCGCACACACACACACACACACACCCCGAGCCTCACCTCTGCTCCTCTAGCCCTTGGCCAGATGCTGCCCTCTTGGGTGCCTGAGTCCTGACTGCCCGCAGCTCAGACTCCTCCTCAGGATGCTCCTCCGCCTCTCTCTGAGCTGAGTCAGGAACCCCTCTGCACTCCGGGAATAACGTGGGTCTGCTGCGTGTGGCCCTGAACACTGGATAACATGATGCACGTTGATAGAATCCTGGCACTTGGATAGGGGCCTGAGTGCAGGTCCTGGAGAGGCGGGGGCACGGGCTGGGTCTTCTGCAGGGGGGCCCCTCTGTGAACAGACATGGGCTCTGTCACGCTCCTGGGCCCCCCAGTACTCCCTGTGTCTACACTGCACCCAGGCCAGCGCAGCAGGGCCCGCGAGGAGGGGTATGCCAAAGGGACCATGTGGCTCTTCCCATTTGCAAAACAGGAGCGGGGAATCCATGTGAGGGTGGACATTGAGGGTGTGGAGCGACGGTGGGTGAAGCTCAGCCAGGCTGAACCCATGGCTGTGTGCTCACTGCGCAGGACTTGCGGACTCTATGTTCTAGGTTAAGGCCGAAAGAGCTGTGGGGCTTGCTTGGCTAAAACATGGGCCTAGGGGTGCCCTGTCTGGAATGAAGTAAGGTGTGGCCTGCTTTGGGATGCTGTGGAAGAAGCTGCAGCTCACAGCGGCAGGGGGAGTGTGGACCAGCAGAGAAGACTGCCACGCAAGACCTGCTCATCCTGGAGCATCCAGAGACCCTGCCTGACCGTGACAGCAAACCCGGGAGGGGATCTGCACCTTGCAGAGCTCCTCTCCACAGGCCAGGCCGCACAGCCAGAGCCACGGCCACCCCAGACCAGGCCGCACAGCCAGAGCCACGGCCACCCCAGACCAGGCCGCACAGCCAGAGCCACGGCCAGCCCCGGAAAGCTAAAGGCAGCGAGAGACATCAGAACCAGGTATCGGGGCGGGGTGGCGCCCGCAGGCACAGCAGAGGCCAAGCAGCAGCCGGTAGAGGGTGGCTCCCAGGGCCTCGTGGCCTTGGCTGGTGATAGTGGCATTTGTAGAAGGGAAACAGAGGGAAGCCTACTCAATTCCTTCTTGATCTACATAAACGGTGGAGTTCCAAACCAAGTGAATGAAAGCCTAATCTGAATCCTAAAAGCAGAGTGTTGCTGCCCCGAAATCAATTCTGACTCAGCGGCTGATAGACCCCGCTCCGCTGCCCAGGGTTTATACGGTTACTCTTTCTCCCAGACTCCCCAAAAGGGACAGCACCCACGTCACTGTGCACGAGAAAGGAAATAATCAGAACTTTCCAGGACTACTGGACTCTGGTTCTGAAATGACTCTGATTCGAGGAGACCCAAAATGTCTGTGGCCCCCAATCAGAGTAGAGGCTTACGGAGGTCAGGTGGTCAGTGGAATCTTAGCTTAGGTCTATGTCTCAGTGGGCCCCGTGGGTCCCCATCCTCTGGCTTCTTCCCCAAGTCTAGGAGCATAAGTGAAACACACACTCAGCAGCCGGCAGAACCCCCTCTTACTCCTGGCTGTTCCCAGCATAACGTCGTGCACAAACTAGGCTCTCAAAGGCACTGTGGAATAGAAGAGGAATCGAAAGGGTAATGATGGGATCGAACGCGGTGTGAGCAGCAGGGGTCTGCTTGCTGGCTTTGTGTTTGCAGCTGGTGGTGTGGGTCTGACCACCGGGCATGGTTCTGGCCTGTCCCGCCCCCTGCCGACCGCTTCTTGCTCAACGGGACCACGTGCAACAGGGCCACCTGCTGGGCCTCTGCAGCCTCGGCTCCGGTGGGACAGTTGTCCCGTCACAGCTGCTCTCGCTCTCACGTCTCTGGCACATTCCACTACCATTCACGTTTTAGAGTTCTCCGAACAGCCCCTGTTAAGTTAGGTCACCTTGGAACACTTGGCGCCCATTCTCCCTCAAGTATGTGCTGGGAGAAGAGTCAGAGACATGACTTTATCGGTGCTTCCGTTTTCTCTATTTACGGGTCTCTCTGTTTTGATGTCACCCTGTATGTTTAGAACGAAGGCCACATGACACTGACTCACCCCTCTTAACCTCCCCTTGTGACGGCGCAGGGCTCAGCCACCTTTCACTTCATCTCACTGCTTTAAGAGTCAGCAGAAACTTTACACTGAAAGGTGGTGAATGTAACAGGTGATTTGCCATTTCCTTCTTGGTCCATAAAATGGAAACCACTGAATCTCTTCACTTGTCCAATCGCCTGTGTTTATGGAACTTCGTTTCATATTAAATATGAAATATGATCCAAGCTGCCCCTAGATGATTCCACAGTTGAATTCAGAACTTATCTGGCTGACTCCTGGATTACAATAAAATGAAGACCAGACAGTGGTGGATTGCCTCAGATCACATAAAATGTGACACAATATTACTAATTTTTAAGGCACTCAGTTTGCACAAGAAATAAGAAAAGAAAAACGAGAATTGAAAAAGGAAGCACAAGGCACAGAGGGAGGAAACCATGGGCAGTGAGGGCAGAGCTGGGCCACGTCCCCAGGCTGGCATGATGAATGTAAGCTTTTTGTTTACTCTTCTCTACTTTGTTCTTTAAAATATGAGTTTCTGAAAAGTCTTTGGCTTTCTGTGTTTGTTAGGACCGGGATTTGTGCTTCATGCTTTGCACAGTCAGGGAAACCCCGGTCAACAGGCCGGAAGGAGAGTCAGCCTCAGCAAAGAGGAGTCCTGCAGTTCTCTCTCGTCATCAGAAAACAGAACGGTGTATGGATTTTTACAATCAGTAAGTTCCTAATAAAATTGAGAGGACTGAGGGTCTTTTTCTTTCCCTTTAGGTAAAATTAATTTTGAGGTTCTTTCTAGAATGGCAAAGTCATTGTAGGGGAACAGACTGGCTTCCAGGTGAGTCAGGGAGGACAGTAGACAAGGGAGCAGGCAGTGCCCTGCGGGGAAGTCAGGATGCAGAGACGCTCCCTGGAAACCTGGAAAGAGGATCTAGGGCAGAGCTCCTGTGGGCTAGCTCTGGTACCCGTGGGCTAGCTCCGGCACCTGTGAGCTAGCTCCGACACCAGGCCACCTCAGCTTGCTCCACCCACACTATCAAACTGCAGAAGGCACAGCTCCTGGCGGGAGAGAGGGAGTGTTAGTGGAAGGCATCTTCATGAAGAGTGGTCAGGATAGGTCCACATGCAGCAACGTCCAGCCCATAAAAAGGATATGCATGTCCATCAGTGAGCACATCCTTGTCAACACGTTTTCAGCAGAAGTAGAAATGATGTAGGTGCAGGGACATCAGCTCCTAGAGGCATCATGGAGAAATTTCATTAAATACCAACTACAGAAACATGATGGAAAACAGCTATGGGTCTGTAAGCAAACAGACCAGCCCCATGTAAACTTAAGCCCAAGTATTCCATGATGCCAACTGCAGATCACCCTTCTGAAAGGAAGAAGGCTTCACCGCACAGCCCTGGGGCTTGTCCACCCTGCTCGCCTGCCCCGTGGGGCACTCTCACCGGTGATGGCCCTGCCTCAGGTGGACGACTCAGGACTTGAATGGCTTCGTTCCTTGGGTTCTGTTCTCTTCTCACACTTCCCATTCCACCTGGTCTCTCTGGGTGGGTTTTTTGTCTTTGAGATGGAGTCTCACTCTGTTGCCCAGGCTGGAGTGTAGTGGCACGATCTGAGCTCACTGCAACCACCACCTCCAAGATTCAAGTGATTCTACTGCTCAGCCTCCTGAGTACCTAGGACTATAGGCACGCACCACCACGCCCAGCTAATGTTTCTGTTTTTTGTAGAAATGGGGTTTTGCCATATTGGCCAGCCTGGTCTTGAACTCCTGACCTCAGGTGACCCACCCACTTCAGTCTCCCAAAGTGCTGGGATTACAGGTGTGAGCCACCGCCCTTGGCCCTCTGTGGGTGGTTTTACCCACATGTGGCCGCAAGAGTCATCTCTCTACAGGTGACTCTCAGCCCCATGTCCCCAAGGACAGTGCTGAAGAATCCCGGTATTTGTGAGTTTAATGACTGCAGGGTCACAATATATATAGAAAAAGGCGGTCCAGTCCAGTCTACAGTCAGGTTCAGCTGGCCTCAGTGTCGTGACTGTGCTTCCAGAGCAAAAGGTTCGATGTGGAATTACCGGGTGCCAGGCCAGCCATGGGCAAGGGTCACAGCCACCACACACTATCTAAGGCAGGGCTACAGTCAGAGTCCTCACCAATTCTGATAAAGTTGGAAATTTTAAGCAAAACTCTACGGAACAAACAGAGTTGCAGTTTGTCTCGGTCTCTGCACCTGAATTCAGGCTTGTGGGCTGCTGCATTTTGGGTGACACAGCTGCCCCTGCCACGTCTGCAGAGGCTGCGAGGTCCCGGCACTTCTCTATATCTTCCTCTTGTGATGTCTTGGGATGGAGCTGGGCTGCCTGGTTGTATGACCTTAAGAACGCTGGGGATGGAGGGAGCATGAGAGAAACCGAACTTGCTTTGGTCTTGTCCCCTGGGGATGGAGGCGGAAGGACGAGATTGCAGGGGCGTATGTGTGCACATGCATGTGTATGCGTGTGTGTGCAGGCGTGTGCATTTTGTGTGCACCTGTGGGTGTGTCTGGAGTGGGGGTGATGGGGTGCAAAGAGGCTGAGGTTGTGGGAAAAATCAAGGACACTCAGGGGAGGGGTGTGGAGCTGGGGCGGGGCCACACCAGGACTGAAGAGCTCATTGCACTGAGCTCTAACTGCACATTTGACCAGACCTGCCCTTGGTGGGCCGCCGGCCATCCAGTTCAGAATTGGGGTGCTCAGTGGGAAAGGGCCGGGGGTTGGGGGGGGATTCCTGAGCAATTTAGCTATGCCTGGGGTGCCCTCTGGTGGCTCAACTTTTATTCTGATTCCAAGTTTTGGGAACTTGGAAACTCAACCACTTAGAAAATTGGGACAGTTTAGGGGGACTGGACATTTGTTGGCTGTGAATGAATGGAGCCTCTAACCAGGTCCTACTCACTGGGCACGCGAACCCGCTGAAGCAGCAAACAGATTCTGTATACAACAACAGGAACTGGGGAAGCAAAGTGTGTGCAGTTTGTGAAACAAGGTCACAAAACAAGGTCACAGTCCTTTTGTTATTAAAGCAAGGGTGGCCCTGAGCCCTCATTCTGGATTTTGGAAAGTCTGATTACCTCCTGGGGTCTACCTTCTGCGATATGTCCAGACACCTCAGGCCAAAAAATTAGCTTCCTGGATAGAAAACCAGGAGGTATCTATCCTCCTGGATAGAAAACGCCATCGCCCATCAGAGACCTCACAGTCATCACTCTGTCATGTCGTCTGTCCTGCTGTGCAAGAGCCCTTAAAGGCCAGCCACCCCTCTGCCCACTCAGGCCATGAGCCGGGTCATCACAGGGCACCCGAGAGAAAGAGGCGAGGGAAGGAAGGCTCTCTCCTAACAGCTTCCATGATACCGGGGCTCACATGACCCAGCTCTTCTTCGTGTATCTATGCAGCTCATGTGTGTGTGCACGCATACATGCATGTGCAAACGGGTGCACCCACTCACAACATGCATGCATGCACACACAGGTATATGCACACACGTTCACACGTGTGTGACACACCCCAACATCTCTCTTGCCCACAAGGACAAATTAAGGAAAGAACATAGAGAGAAGTTTTGAGAATTTCTGAGGGGGTCGCATCTCTTCCCTATCCACCCCTTTTGCCTCCGGGAGGTCTCTGCCTGATGAGACGGCAGGAGGGTGGGGACTGGGGTGCAGCTGGCGGGCAGCTGGTCAGTGCCACTGGAGCACTTGTTTTGAAAATGGAAGTTTTTTTCTGGCACCATGGAAGTATTAGGAAACAGTTTGAGCATAATGCAAGATTTGCGCTTGTTTCTGTGTGAGTTCACCCACTGGAAGCACTAGGTGAAAGTGTGAATACAGAACACACAGGTGCTCGCACCTCAAGCGTTCGCCAGGCCCCCAGCCCGCCGCAGGTGTTAGGAGCCACCCCACCCCGTCTGTGTTAGAACTGACAGGGTCGGGACACACCACCCACACACTGGGGTGCCTTGCGCACTGGATATTTCAAGGTGAAGAATATTTTCAGGTGGCAGGTGCAGGAAGGATTTTCTGACCTTCCCCAGAAGCAGGTCATGAGACCCTCATGTGAGAGGGGCCCTCCCTGTATCTGAAGGGACAGGAAGAGAAATCCAGACGAAGAGGCCTTGGTCTGCACAGTTTCCCACACTCAGCGCAGACGAAGAGGCCTTGGTCTGCAGTTTCCCACACTCAGCGCAGACCTTTCTAGTCCCATCACGTTTTCTCACGACTTCCCACTCTATCAAAGTTGGGATCGTCAGTTCCCTGTGAAGGTTCCTGAGTCAGGTAAAACTTATATGAAATCAGTGTAGACGCTTTTCTCTTGGCAGGCTGTCTTTTGTTAGGGGGCCCAGCTGGTGAACCTAAGACGGTTAGAAGAAACAGGTATTTTTCTTCCCCTACACAGCTTTCCATGTGATACCAGGTAACTTCCCCAAACTTCACAAGGGTCGCAGGTGGCCACCCCCACCGCCCACTTCCATGGGAAAACCTCAGGGCTTTTTCATGGTAAAGTGGTGTATTTTCTATAGTTCTTACGTATTTCTTAATCACTTAATGTGTGTGCAACTGTTCATATTTATATTGGGCTCATTTTATTCCATGTTTTTTACATGAGTAAATTCTTCAGTGGTGACTTCTTAGATTTTGGCGCACCCATTACCTGTGCAGTGTGCACTGTACCCTGTGTTCTCTTATCCCTCTCTCTTCCCACCTTTTCCGCTGAAAGGTGAGCCCCCAAAGTCCACTGCATCCTCATAGCTCAGCTCCTCCCACTTACGAGTGAGAACATACAAGGTTTGGTTTTCCATTCCTGAGTTACATCACTTAGAAGAATGGTCTCCAGTTCCACCCGGGTTGCTGCAGATGCCATTATTTCGTTCCTTTCTATGGCTGAGTGGTATTCCACGGTAAATATATATCACATTTTCTTTATCCACTCATTCATTGGTGGGCATTTGGGCTGGTTCCATAGTTTTGCAATTACGAATTGTGCTGCTATAAACATGCATGTGCACGTATCTTTTTCGTATATAATGACTTCTTTTCTTCTGAGTAGACACCCAGAAGTGGGATCGCTGGATCAAATGGTAGATCTACTTTAGGTCTTTAAGGAATCGCCACACTGTTTTCCATAGTGGCTGTACTGGTTTACATTCCCACCAACAGTTAGAAGTGTTCCCTTTTACACCCACACCAACATCTATTTCTTTTTTCTTTTTTGATTATATCCATTCTTGCAGGAGTGAGATGGTGTCACATGGCGGTTTTGATTTGCATTTCCCTGATAACCAGTGATGTTGAGCATTTTCCATGTGTTTGCTGACATTCATGTGTCTTCTTTTAAGAATTATCTGTTCATGTCCTTAGCCCACTTTTTGACAGGATTGTTTGTTTTTTCTTGCTATAATTTGTTTGAGTACCTTGTAGATTCTGGATATTAGTCCTTTGTCAGAAATACAGATTGTGAAGATGTTTTCCCTTCTGTGGGTTGGTTTACTCTGCTGATCATTTCTTTTACTGTGCAGAAGCTTTTTGGTTTAATTAAGTCCCATCTATTTATCTTTGTTTTTGTTGCATTTGCTTTTTGGTTCTTGGCATAAAGTCTTTGCCTAAGCCAATATCTACAAGGGTTTTTCCAATGTTATTATCTACAATTTTTATAGTTTCAGGTCTTAGATTGAAGTCTTTGATCCATCTTGAGTTGATTTTTATATAAGGTGAGAGATGAGGATCCAGTTTCATTCTTTTACATATGGCTTGCCAATCATCCCAGCACCATATCTTGAATAGGGTGTCCTTTCCCCACTTTATGTTAGTGTTTGTTCTGTTGAAGATCAGTTAGCTGTACGTATTTGGCTTTATTTCTGAGTTCTCTAGCCAGTTCCTTTGGTCTATATGCCTATTTTTACACCAGTACCATGCTGTTTTGGTGACTATACCCTTAGAGTATAGTTTGAAGTCAGGTAATGCGATGCCTCCAGATTTGTTATTATAGCATAAATTTTAGGATTTTTTTTTCTAGTTCTGTAAAGAATGAAGGTGGTGTTTTGATGGGCATTGTACTGAATTTGTAATTGCTTTTGGCAGTATGGTCATTTTCACAATATTGATGCTACACATCCATGAGCATGGGATGTGTTTCCTTTTGTTTGCGTCATCTATGATTTCTTTCAGCAGTGTTTTGTGGTTTTCCCTGTAGAATTCTTACACCTCCTTGGTTAGGTATATTCTTAAGTATTTTATTTTGCTTGTGGCTATTGTAAAAGGGGTTGAGTTCTTGATTTAATTCTCAACATTGTTGCTGCTGGTGAATAGCAGAGTTACTGATTTGTGTACATTAATTTTGTATCCTAAAACTTTAATGAATTCATTTACCAGTTCTAAGTCTTTTTGGGATTTTTTTCTAGAGTCTTTAGGGTTTTCTAAGTATACAATTATGTCATCAGCGAACAGTGACGATTTGACTTCCACTTTACTGATTTGGATGCCCTTTATTTATTTCTCTTGTCTGATTGCTTTGACTCGAACTCCCAGTACTAGGTTGAAGAGGAGTGGTAACAGCGGACATCCTTGTCTTGTTCCAGTTCTCAGGGGGAATGCTTTCAGCTTTTCCCCATTCAATATAATGCTGGTGGTGGGTTTGTCATAGATGGTTTTATTACCTTAAGGTATTTCTCTTCTATGCTAATTTTGCTGAGGGATGCTGGATTTTGTCAAATGCTTTTTCTGCATCTATTGAGATGATCATGTTATTTTTCTTTTTAATTCGTTTATGTGGTATATGGCATTTGACTTGCATATATTAAACCATCCCTGTATCCCTGGTATGAAACTCAGTTGATCATGGTTGGTTACCCCTTTTTGATATGCTATTGGATTCAGTTGGCTAGTAGTATTTTGCTGAGGATTTTTGCATCTATGTTCATCGGGGATATTCGTCTATTTTGTTTTTTATTTTTGTTATGTCCTTTTCTGGTTTCGGTATTAGGATGATACTGGCTTCATAGAATGACTTACAGAGGATTCCCTCTTTCTCTATCTTTTGGAATAATGCCAATGGAATTGGTATCAATTCTTCTTTTAATGTCTGATAGAACTCAGCTATGAATTTGTCTGGTTCTGGACTTTTTTTCTTGGTAAATTTTTAATTACCATTTCACTCTCACTGCTCATTATTGGTCTGTTCAGAGTTTCTATTTCTTCCTGGTTTAATCTAGGAGGGTTGTATATTTCCAGGAATGTATCCATCTCCTCTGGGTTCTGTAGTTTATGTGCATAAAGGTGATCATAGTAACCTTGAATGATCTTTCGTATTTCTGTGTTATCAGTTGTAACATCTCCCATTTCGTTTCTAATTTAGCTTATTTGGATCTTCTCTCTTCTTTTCTTGGTTAATCTCACTATTGGTCTATAAATTTCTTTTATCTTTTCAAAGAACTTTTTGTTTCATTTATCTTTTGTAATTTTTTGGTTTCAATTTCATTTAGGTCTGCTCCAATCTTCATTATTAATTTTCTTCTGCTGGGTTTGGGTTTGGTTTGTTCTTGTTTGGTTCCTTGAGGTGTGATGTTAGATTGTCTATTCGTGCTCTTTTGGATTTCCTGATGTAGGCGTCTAATGCTATGAACTTTCCTCTTAGCATTACTTTTGCTGTATCCCAGAGGTTTTAATAAGTTGTCTCACTGTTATTGTTCAGTTCAAATATTTTCTAAATTTCCTTCTTGATTTCATTGTTGACCCAAAGATCACTCAGGAGTAGGTTATTTAATTTCCATGCATTTGCATGGTTTTGAGGGTTCCTTTTGCAGTTGACTTCCAATTTTATTCTACTGCAGTCTGAAAGACTACTTGATATAATTTCAACTTTCTTAAATTTTTTGAGACTTGTTCTGTGGCCTATCATATAGGCTATCTTGGAGAATGTTCCCTGTGCTGATGAATAGAATGTATATTCTGGAGCTGTTGGGTAGAAGGTTCCGTAAATAGCTGTTAGGTCCATTTGTTCTAGGGTATAGTTTAAGCCCCTTGTTTCTTTGTTGACTTTATGTGGGATCACCTGTTTACTGCTGGCAGTGGAGAATTGAGGTCCCCCCCATTATTGTGCTGCTGTCTCATTTCTTAGGTTTAGTAGTAACTGTTTTATAAATTTGGGAGCTCCAGTGGTAGATGCATATATTTTTAGGACTGTGTTATTTTCCTGTTGGATTCATCCTGTTATCATTATATAATATCCCTTTTTGTCTTTTAAAACTGCTGTTGCTTTAAAGTTTTGTCTGATATAAGAACATCTACTCCTACTCACTTTTGGTGTCCATTTTCATGGAATGTATTTTTCCACACCTTTACCTTACTTGGTTGGCTGGGACTCCTGAAGACAGCAGATACTTGGTTGGTGAGTTCTTATCCATTCTGCTATTCCGTATCTTTTAAGGGAGAATTTAGGCTATTTACATTCAATGTTAGTATAGAGATGTGAGGCACTGTTCTACTCATCATGCTATTTATTGCCTGAATATGTTTTTTTTTTTTTTCATTGTGTTATGGTTTTATAGGTCCTGTGAGACTTATGTTTTAAGGATATCCTATTTTGGTGTATTTCAAGGATTTGTTTCAAGATTAGAGCTCCTTTCAGCAGTTCTTGTAATGCTGGCTTGGTAGTGGTGAATTCTCTCATCATTTGTTTGTGTGAAAAACACTATCTTTTATGAAGCTTAGTTTCACTGGATATAAGATTTGTGGCTGATAATTCTTTTGTTTAAGGAGGCTAAACATAGAACTCCAATTTCTTGTAGTTTGTAGGATTTCTGCTGAGAAATGTGCTACTAATCTCATAAGTTCAGAGGGAAGATCTTGGACTCAAAGGCTGCTGTTCAGATTCATCTGTCCCACAGGGGTGCTCCCTTGATGTGTTGCTCTCCCCTTTCCCCTAGTGATGGGGCTTCCTGAGAGTCGAACTGCAGGGATTGTTATTTCTCTTCTGTATCTAGCAACCCAGCTGAGCTACCAGGCTCCAGGCTGGTACTGTGGGGTGTCTGCAAAGAGTCCTGTGGTGTAATCCATCTTCAGGTCTCCCAGCTATGGATACCAGCACCTGCTGTGGTGGAGGAAGCAGGGAACTCAAGTGAACTCTGTGAGGGTCCTTAATTGTATATTTGTTAAGTGAGCTGGTTTTGTGTTGGTTGACCTCCAGCCAGTAGGTGGTGCTTTCAAGAGTGCATCAGCTGAGGTTGTATAGGGAGGATCAGGTGGTGGGCAGAGCCATGGAGCTCCCAAGAGATTATGTCCTTTGTCTTCGGCTACCAGGGTGGGTAGAGAAAGACTATCAGGTAAAAGCAAGGTTAGGCATGTCTGAGAGCCTCTCCTTGAGTGGGGCCTGCTTCAGCTGCGGTGGGGGATGGGGTATGGCTCCTTGGCCAATGTAGTTATGTCCCCAGGGGGATTATGGCTGCCTCTACTCTGTCACACAGTTGCCAAGGAAGTGGGGGAAAGCCAGCAGCCACAGGCCTTACCCAGTTCTCATGCAGTCCACAGCCTAAAAGGCTGGTCTCATTTCCAACATGCCCCAGGGTTAGAGTGTGAGCTAGGCTGAGAACTTGCCCAGGCTGCAAGCCTCCGGCTGAGAAAGCAAGCCGGCTCACATTTCCTGGGCTGTCCCACAGAGCCTGCAGCAGCAATCCACCGCCTTCAAAGGTCTGTGGATTTTCTCAGCTTTCCGAGTATGTTCCTGCAGTAGTTCTTGGAGCAAAAGTTCACAACATGGATCTCCACATGCTGCTCTGTCCATCTGAGAGGGGACTGCAAGTTAGTCCTGCCTTGTATCTGCCATTTTTTCCCAGTCTCCATCATCGGGCTCATTTTTTTTTTTTTTTTTTTTTTTGAGACGGAGTTTCGCTCTTGCTACCCAGGCTGGAGTGCAATGGCGCGATCTCGGCTCACCACAAACTCCGCCTCCTGGGTTCAGGCAATTCTCCTGCCTCAGCCTCCCGAGCAGCTGGGATTACAGGCACGCATCACCGTGCCCAGCTAATTTTTTGTAATTTTAGTAGAGACGGGGTTTCACCATGTTGACCAAGATGGTCTCGATCTGTTGACCTCGTGATCCACCCGCCTCGGCCTCCCAAAGTGCTGGGATTACAGGCTTGAGCCACTGCGCCCGGCCCGGGCTCATTTTTTTAATGTCACTGCTGGCATATTTGAATGCTCTGCCTCTCACCTGACTCTTCCCTTAGCCTCTGTAGTTTTTAAGGCATGATCTTGCATAGTGTGGCGGTGTTTAGGAATGCACATGATGTACCACAGTGGAACAACTTATGTATACAAGGACAAAGAATCCAAATCAACATAGCTCTGGAAATGTAAGTTTTGAGACAGCTCCTAAGATCCAAGCACATAGCAATACGATGTAAAACATAAAAAGAGAATATTGGAAAGACACAGCAAGATTCAAAATCATGATCATATCTTTGGCTCAGAAATAAAGAGCCGAAAGCAACGTCCACAGGGCTGAAGCTGAGATCCCACCAGGGAACTATAAGCAGGAACAGTAAAATAATTCTAAAACGTTGATAATAAAATTAAAAACTTGGAAATTAAAAGCACTGTTAGCAGTGTTTCTAATGGAGATACTTCAGAACAATTCAAATTTCCTCAATGAAAGAATCAAAAGATAAGCTGTGAAACAGTCATTTATTATCAGACTATATGGCAGTTAAAATAGCAGAGCAGGCCAGGTGTGGTGGCTCACACCTGTAATTTCAGCACTTTGGGAGACTGAAGCAGGAGGATCACTTGAGGCCAGAAGTTCAACACCAGCCTGGGCAACAGAGCAAGCCCCCATCTGTTAAAAAATGAAAATAAAAATAGCCAGGCATGTGGCTCACACCTCCCAGCTCCTTCGGAGGCTGAAGCTGGAGGATCACTTGAGCCAAGGAATTTGAGGCTGCAGTGAGCTATGACTGGGCCACTGCGCTCCAGCCTTGGTGACGGGGTAAGATCTTATCTCAGAAACAAGTAAGTAAGTAAAAGAGCAAGAGCCACATCTATCCGCATATATAATAAACTCCTGCAATATTACACTGAGTGGGGGAAAACCATTATAGAATGACATATATAGTGCGACACTGTCTATTTAAAAAATTTTTAATGTAGAAAATACTTTATATCAGTGGTTGTCAAATTACTGCCTGAGGGCCAAATTCAACCTGTGCCTGTTTGTGTAAATAAAGTTTTATTGAAACATAGCTGCACACAATCATTTGTTTCTTTTTTTTTCTTTTTTTTTTTTTAGTAGAGACAGGGTTTCACCATGTTGACCAGGATGGTCTCGATCTCTTGACCTCGTGATCCACCCACCTCGGCCTCCCAAAGTGCTGGGATTACAGGCGTGAGCCACCGCGTCCAGCTGATCATTTGTTTCTATATTGTCTATGGCTGCTTTCACACACAGCAGCAGAGCTGAGTAGTTGTGACAGAGGCCACATGCCCACAAAGCCTAAAATATTAATGATCTGAGTCTTTACAGAAAAAACCTGCTGACCCTGTTATATATGATTTATGGATATATATACACACATATACACATATGCTACAGAACATAAAAGCAAAAATTTGCTTGGGATTAATACACCCAAACCTCGGCTGTGTCTGGGAGAGAGGAGGGAAGAAAACTGGGACCAGAGATGGGCGCTTCAAAGGGCCACAGCTGTGTGGAGTATTTTTTTATTTAAAGGAATTTCTTAATTAAACATGGTAAACTGTTGATTCACTTAGATGGGAAATGAGTACACAGTTATTCATTATGTCCTGTGTGCTTTCCAGTGTTTTGAAAATATTTTATAATAAAGAGTATTGAGAGGGAAAAAGATGTATGTTATGTGGTTGATCCAAGGGCCCGATGAGGCGTCCATGCTGCGTCTTACGTGGCCAAATCAGGGTGCAGCTCTGCGTGGCCACTGTGCAGTGTTTGTGGAGAAAGCAAGAAGGAATCCCTCCTCAGAGGAAGAATGACTGTTTAGACCTGTTTGTGTTTGGGGGACTTTTTTTAGCACGTGAATGTACTAATACAAATTAAATATAAAAAAGAATGACGGCCGGGCATGGTGGCTCAAGCCTGTAATCCCAGCACTTTGGGAGGCCGAGATGGGTGGATCACGAGGTCAAGAGATCGAGACCATCCTGGTCAACATGGTGAAACCCCGTCTCTACTAAAGATACAAAAAATTAGCTGGGCACGGTGGTGCATGCCTGTAATCCCAGCTACTCAGGAGGCTGAGGCAGGAGAATTGCCTGAACCCAGGAGGCGGAGGTTGTGGTAAGCCGAGGTCGCGCCATTGCACTCCGGCCTGGGCAACAAAAGTGAAACTCCATCTCTAAAAAGAAGAAGAAGAAAAAAAAGAATGACTGGGAACATAGCCCTTCATCTCCTCTTGGCCACACGTTATTTCTGGAATTGACACACCATCTCTGGGTGCTGGCCCTCACCAGCCACAGTAACAAGTGTGACTGTTTCACCCAGTCAGTCCAGGGGCATTTGTCAAGTGCCTGCATATCCAGGCTTACACGCTACTCCACCCATTCTTTATGGAAAAATGCATCACAAATCTCATCTCAGAGAACACAGTCATGAGCAAGAATGTGCAATGCAGACTTAGAAACCCTGTTCCCAGTTGCTAGGAAGGCCTAAGTTCTGATGCAAGTGAGGGAGTTTATATCCCTGCTTATATGCGGGTCCCTGGATTCTGTTGCTGGTCCTATGGGGCCTGACTCAGAGATGATGGCCATGGTGTGAATACCCTGGGAGTACATACAGCTCACCCCTCAGAGAAGCCAGATGGCTCTTAAATTAGAAAGGCTGGCTGGGTTCGTCCTCACCCTGGGGCCAAATAAAAGCTGCAGCATGCACTCATTGTCCCTAGTCTGCCCTCGTCTTCCGGTCACTTTGTCACAGAGCTTGCCCCTGTAAGGCACCCCCTTGAACTGGGTTGACCCCACAGGTCTACCGTACCGTACTTGTGAGGTTGGGTCACAATTATTCTGTACCCCAGGGTTTAGAGCAGGCAGTGATCATGGCTCCATCTCTCTCCTGGGTTTAGGGCAGGCGGTGGTCAGGGCTCCATCTCTCCCCAGGGCTAGAGCAGGGTGTGGTCATGACTCCATCTCTCCCCAGGATTTAGAACAGGCAGTAGTCATGGCTCCATCTCTCCCTGGGGTTTAGGGCAGGCAGTGGTCACTGCTCCATCTGTCCCCAGGGTTTAGAGCAGGTGGCGGTGGTCATGGCTCCATGTCTCCCCGGGGTTGACAGAAGTCAGTGGTCACTGCTCCACCTCTCCCTGGGGCTTAGGGCAGGCAGTGGTCACTGCTCCACTTCTCCCCAGGGTTTAGAACAGACGGCAGTGGTCACTGCCTGGTGGTCCATCTCTCCTCGTCGGTGGGCTTTGCAGGCTACCTGTTGTCTGGTTCAGCGGAGTGCACTGCGCTTGACGATGCCAAGCAACCCTGTTGAGGGTGAAGCTCCACCCATCTCTGCTCGCTCTGTTTTCCTAAAGATCAAGTTGCCCTACTTTTATTTCTAATTGAGTCAATTAGAAAACCAACTTTCTTTTTTTTTTTTTTTTTGAAGTTTTTTTTTTTCAAAGAGAAAAAGAAGGGGAAAAAAGAAAAAGAGGGAAAAAGGAATATTACTTCATTCCTGAAATGG
This sequence comes from Callithrix jacchus, assembly GCF_049354715.1. NCBI lineage: Eukaryota > Metazoa > Chordata > Mammalia > Primates > Cebidae > Callithrix > Callithrix jacchus. The sequence continues at coordinate 26,630,207 of NC_133502.1, forward strand.
GTTTCAATAATGGCCGATCAATATTTTGAGTGTTTAAAGTGGTTAATGCATATTTTATGTGTTTAAAATGGAGATCTCTATTGTGTTTATTTGTTCTGGCTCTGAGTTCAAGTCCTGGATATCGTTATCAATTTGTTGTCTTGTTGAATCTAAATCTCATTATGTGTCTTATGTATCTGGGTGTTAAGATCTCTTATTGTTACATTAATCCTTTTACCCTTGCATCCTTGTAGCTTTGAAATCTATTTTATTAAGTGTGAGAATTGCAACTCCTGCTCTTTATTTATTTTTGCTCTCCATTTGGTTGGTGAGTTTTTTCCATCCCCTTGTTTTGAGTCTTTGTATATCTTTAGATATATCGTTAGATTTTGTGGATAATGTATATTTTGTGTGTTTAAAATGGAGAGCTCTATTGAGTTTATTTGTTCTGGATCTTAGTTCCAGTCCCATCATGGCTCCATCTCTCCCCGGAGTTTAGAGCAGGTGGTAGTCATGGCTCCATCTCTCCCTGGGGTTTAGGGCAGGCAGTGGTCACTGCTCCATCTGTCCCCAGGGTTTAGAGCAGGTGGCGGTGGTCATGGCTCCATGTCTCCCCGGGGTTGACAGAAGGCAGTGGTCACTGCTCCACCTCTCCCTGGGGCTTGATATCGTTATCAATTTTCTGTCTCATTGAATCTAAATCTCATTATGGGTCTTATGTATCTGGGTGTTAAGATCTCTTATTATTACATTAATCCTTTTACCCTTGTATCCTTGTAGCTTTGAAATCTATTTGTCAAATGTGAAAATTGCAACTCCTGCTTTTTATTTATTTATTTTTGCTCTCCATTTGGTTGGTACGTTTTTTTTTTTTCCAACCCTTTATTTTGAGTCTATGTATATCTTTGGATATACCATTAGATTTTGTCTGTATCTTTTGATTGGGAGATTTGGTCAATTTAAATTTAGGGTTGCTGCCGTTTGATATTAACTGGCTATTATGTCCATTCATCGATAAAAATTCTTCTTTATGTTAATGCTCTTTACTTTTTGGTGTATTTTTAGAAACGGTCATACTGGTTGTTCCTTTCTGTGTATAATGCTTCTTTTAGAAGTTCTTGTAAAGCAGGCCTGGTGGTAATAAAATCTCTGAGTGCTTGCTTGTTCCTAAAAGATTTTATTTTTCCTTCAAATGTAAAGCTTAAATTGGCAGGATATGAAATTCTGGGCTGAAAGTTCTGTTGATTAAGTATATTGAATATTGGCCCCCACTCTCTTCTAGCTTGTAGGGTTTCCGTTGAGAGATCTGCTGTAAGCCTAATAGGCTTACCTTTATGGGTAACTTGATCTTTCTCTCTGGCTGCCCTTAATATTTTGTCCTTCATTTCGATCTTGCCGAATCTAACGATTATGTGCCTTGGGGTTGGTCTTCTTGAGGAATATCTTTGTGGTGTTCTCTGTATTGCCTGGGGTTGAATAGTGTCCTGCTTTGCTAAATTAGGAAAATTTTCCTGGATAATGTCCTGGAGAGTATTTTCCAGCTTGAATTCATTCTCTCCGTCACATTCAGGTACACCAATCAAGCGTATATTAGTCCCATATTGCTTGGAGACTTTGCTCATTCCTTTTTATCCTTTTTTCTCTATTCTTGTCTTGTTGTTTTGTTTCATTAAGTTGATCTTCGACCTCTGATACCCTTTCTTCTGCTTGATTCATTCGGCTGTTTAAGCTTGTACATATTTCACTAAGTTCTCGTGTTGTATTTTTCAACTCCATAAGTTCATTTGTATTCCTCTCTATATTGTCTATTCTTTTCAACATTTCATCTAACCTTTTTTCCAAGTTCTTAGTTTCTTTACATTAGGTTAGAACAAGTTCCTTTAACTCCCAGAAGTTTCTTATCATCCACCTTTTAAAGCCTACTTCAGATAATGGAACACAGTCCTTTTCCATCAGGGCTTGTTCCGTTACTCATGAGTCCTTTTCCATCAGGGCTTGTTTGGTTGCTGATGAGTCCTTTTCCATCAGGGCTTATTCCATTGCTGATGGTTTCTGATTTTGAGTATACTCGGCCTTCTTAGGCTGTTTTTTTCCCTTCATTGTAGATGAACCGCCTTTCTAATTAGGTTTCTGAGTCGACGTCCAACTTATTGATTCCCAGTGCTGGGATCCGAGCAACCCACTGTGGCGGCCTAAATAGCAGCAATAAAACTGATGGTGCTCTTCTGCCCGGGAATCTCTGGTCTGGCTTCCCTCTTGATTCCGCAACAAGCGGCTCTGACTTCCCAGAGCTCCAAACTCTGGTCAGTAGGGGAAGCAGTCCCGTTGGCTCTGCATGAAGAACTGCTGCGCTGAGACGCCAGCAAAACCGCTGCGGTGGCCACAAGAGTCGTGCTGGCGACCCGTGGGGCTCCTCCACTGGGAATCGGCTGATCGGTGAGTGACGAAAATTCGTCTAAAAGTGTGGCGTCGTCTCGTTCTCTGAGCTTTCACTGGGAGCTATAATCCTGAGCTGTTAGTGGTCGGCCATCTTGGATCCTAAAATCCCTGAAGTTTTAAAGTAAGTCTTCCCAACTTGCTTTTCTAGTTCTCTGAATGACCAAGTAGAGTACCTAAGAAACAAATCTCTAATACGCATCTAAAGTTGTGCTTCAGGGACCATCTTCGGCATCACCTGTTTACTGCCCTAAATAATGACTCAGATACTGGTCTCCACTGTAGAAACATCCATCCTGTCCTAAATGAAATGGAACTCCTGACTGTGCTCCTGGCCTCCTACCCACTTGGGGATGTAACTCAAGTGTGCTGATGTGGTCAATGTTTGCAGAATCGACTTTGGTTAAACCCCTTCCTTAGAGACTGGAATCTTGGTCTAGAACATCACTCTGGAATGTCATAGTTATTGTGTCACGTAAATGTCCAATTTAACATCCTATAACCCCATGGCATCTTGGGCACACATACAGCACCAGTTACCTTATACTCTGAACAAGAAATGGGTCAGGAAGAATGCGAGCCTTGTCCTTGCAGATTTTCTGTTTCCTCGTCCATAATGCATACGTGTAGGGAAACTGGCAGGAGAGGTGAATAAAGAGAAGAAACATCTGTCCCCTTTGCTTTATATGACCAGCAATCAGTGCCACCGATGGAGCAAGAGTCATATAAACATCAGATATTTTATTCAAGTCAACGATCCTGTGTGATAGAAATTACCCCATTTTATTTATGGAGCGACAGAGGCTGAGAGAGATCAAATAACGTGCTGGAGTCTTACATCTCACAGGCACCAGAGCCAGGATTTAAACTCACCACAGCCTGTTCTTTTCCCTGTGTGCTGTGAAAGCCCACACACAGCAGTCTGCTCTCCTCCAGGTCCCTCACTGCATCTTTCATTCTTCTGGGCAAGGCCTGAGAGCAGAGGCCCTGAAGCCCAGGTCCCAGGCCCCTCAGGGAAGCTTCTGTTGTAAAGCAAAAATAAAATGCTAAGCCCCCTAACCATCTGAATGAGCCCCTCTTCTTAGAATGCCAAGGGCATTCCAAAGTTAATATGAAAAATGAGTTCAGGCCATGACTGGAAGCGGGGGTGGCAGGATGGGGTTGAACATGCCTCAATATACCTTCCTCCCTCTTGGAATCCAGGCACAGCTGACGAGCATTAACATCATCAAATACTTTAAGTCTGGTAAGAAGCATTTACAATCTACTCCCTGCTACCTGGAGGCTTCGTCTGCATCATAAAACCTTGTTCTCCACAATGCCTTATTGTAACCCAGACACTTCCTTCTATTGATTCCAGGTTTTGGGGGGTTTTTGAGAAGGAATTTGGAATTCTGCTCTTGTTGCCAAGGCTGGAGTGCAATGGTGTGATCTCAGCTCACCACCACCCCCATCTCCTGGGTTCAAGCAATTCTCCTGCCCCAGCCTCCCAGGTAGCTGGGATTATAGGTGCCTGCCACCAGGCCCAGTTAATTTTTTTGTATTTTTAGTAGAGATAGGGTTTTACCATGTTGGTCAGGAGGATCTTGAACTTCCAACCTCAGGTGATCCGCCTGCCTCAGCCTCCCAAAGTACTGGGATTGCAGGCATGAGCCACTGTGCCCAGCCTAATTCCAGGTCTTTAGATAAAAACTCTTACAACCAATTGCCAATCAGAAGTTGTTTGAGTCTACCTGTGACCTGGAAGCCCCTACTTCAAGTCGTCCCACCTTTCCTGACCAAACTAATGTATACCTTACATGTACTGATTGATGACTTAAGTCTCTCTGAAATGTATAAAACCAAGGTGTAGCCCAACTACCTTGTTCTCACGACCTCCTGGGGCTGTGGCACGAGCTATTGGTCACTCGTATTTGGTCAGAATAAATCTCTTCAAATATTTTATAGAGCGTAACTGTTTTCGTCCACACTCCATGCAAAGAGAACAAGACGGGAATGGGAGATTTCAGTTCTGCCTGGGTGGCCAAGGCTCCTGGTTTTCTAACCACAAGCAGAACCAAGCTGGTATAGCCTGTCACAGCACCCACATCTCTCCTGCCTTCTGGAATCTGCTCCTTTTCCTTCAGGGCTGAGCAGGGACCCAGGCCCTTCCTTCACTGTCCTGGAGGCCCCAGCACCTGGTCACATTGCTGTTCTCAGCCTTGAAACATGGAGGGCTCATCTCATCATCTCAGTAAGTAAAACACGTGACAGCCTCAGTGAGCACATGTGGTTTTCTTCAGGGCAGCCCACGTGGCAGTCCTGGCAAGGTCTCCTCAAAGCAGGAAAGAGGACTTCTCATGGGCATGGTCTCCTCAAAGCAGGAAAGAGGACTTCTCATGGGCATGGTCTCCTCAAAGCAGGAAAGAGGACTTCTCGTGGGTCAGAGTAGGCCCATGGCAGAAACGTAAAGGCAGTCACCTGGCTGAGAAGGAGAAAACACTCCGATCCTTCCCAGTGAGTCTGCAGTGGTGGAAAACAGCTGGAATAGCTTTCCTACCACAGCGCTTAGTTCTCAAGGGGGGATCTGCTACTCATGGATTCTAACGTTCCCTTTCAGTTACATCATGGAAAACAGGAAGAAAGAGGAAAAAACAGGAAAGGAAGAACAAAATACACTGAAAACAAGACGTAGGAAGAATGAGTAGAATGAAGCATTTACACAGAGGGGAAGAGAAAAATATCAATCACAGAAAGAACCAGGGAGTTTATAAAACAGGCTGCATGAAAATCTTTTATCAAAAACACTGTCCAGGCCTTTTTGTTAAAAATTAAAGCAATTAGCTAGTTAGAAAAAGACAAGTACCGTGGAACTCCACTCACGGTTAGAGTCGGTGGCTAGACAGCCATGAACAGGGGAGGAGAGCGCCCACCCAACCGGGAATGTCTGGAGACCATCAGGTGAGGTTCAGGCGGTGGTTCAACTGTTTCTCTAAAATAGGAACTGGTTGCAGCAGCGCCAGGGAAAGGCCGTCTCCCAAAAGTTGGGAAACACCTGAAACTGGTGATCAGCAGTTTCCTGTAAGCTCTCAGGAGTGTAAGCGCAGTAATGTGCACTAACAGAGAAAACGGGAGAGTTTACCTAGTGCATGACCCTCCTCCAGGAACACGCGACCAGTAAGGGCAAAGTGTTTCAAGCGAGTATGCGCAGACTTCAGTAAACACACTGCGCATGCGGCGCCTCCCACGCGGTGGCCGGACACTGCGCATGCGGCGCCTCCCACGCCCTGGCCGGTACTGTGCATGCGGACAGCCCACCCCGTGAGAAGAAAAACGCAAACCCTGAACATGCCAATGTATGAAACCCAGGGTGGAGGGCTGCGCAGCACACTTATCTCTCAAGTCGCCCACTTCGCCCTCTTCCAAGTGTATTTCCCTTAGTTCCAGCTCTAAAGCTTTTCAATAAACTCTCAGTCCTGCTCCAAAGCTCGCCTTTGCCTCTCATGCCTTGTGCCCCTTGGCCAGGTTGCAGCAGGCCCTGTGAATTTTCTGCTGCGAACGGCACGAGGTCCCTGGACTAATCAAATTCACAGAGACAGAAAGTGGAATGGTGGATGCCAGGGGCTGCGGAGGGCAATGGGGAGTGAGTGCTTATTTAAGGGCACAATTCAGTTTTGCAAGATGAAAACGTACTATTGATTGTGCGAAAATGTGAATATGCCTAAATGCCTAAAAATGGTTAAACGGTAATTGGTATGTGTGTTTCACCACAAATTAAAAACGTAAAAAATAACAATGAGTAAAGAAACGTGGAACGCGTTGTTCAGGGCCACAGACGGCGGCGTGGCCTTGGCCTCTGTGCTCCCCTTTCCCGGACGGAGCCCGGTTCGGTGTTTTCGGTTCTGTGCTGCGCAGAGAACTTGGCAGCCGGGTCCTGTCCACAGAAGAGGGGCTTTCCGAGGGCTCCGGGAGAGAACGCCGGGGGGTCGAGGCCAGTCCGGGCACAGCAGCAGGGGCCAGCTTGGAGAGAGGGACTTCTTTATTCAAGGGAAAGCGAATGTGGTATCCAAGGAGAAGGGCCCTCGCAGGCGCGGGCAGGGAGGCCGCTCCTCCCGGGGCGGCGGGTTCAGAGGCGGAGCTTCCTGCGGGAGCTCAGAGGGGCCCCAGAACCCCCTGCACCCCCTCCACGGGCTCTGAGCAAGCGGCCCTCGTGGGAGATCTACCTGCAGTGCCGGTTAAGAAGTCAGGGGCAGGCCAGGCACGGTGAGTCACACCTGTAATCCCAGCATTTCGAGAGGCCAAGGAGGGCGGATCACGAGGTCAGGAGTTCGAGACTAGCCTGACCAACATTGTGAAACCCTGTCTCTATTAAAAATACAAAAATTAGCCAGGCGTGGTGGCGTCCACCTGTAATCCCAGCTACTTGGGAGGCTGAGGCAGGGGAATCGCTTGAACCCAGGAGGCGGAGGTTGCGGTGAGCCGAGGTCATCGCACCACTGCACTCCATACTGGGTGTCAGAGCTAGAGTCCATCAAAAAAAAAAAGGAAGAAGAAGAAGAAGAAGAAGAAGAAGAAGAAGAAGAAGAAGAAGAAAGGAGAAGAAGAAGAAGAAGAAGAAGAAGAAAGAAAGAAAGAAAGAAAGAAAGAAAGAAAGAAAGAAAGAAAAATAAAAATAAGTCAGGGACAGAGGAAAAAAGCAAACTGTCCCTTTAAACCAGAGCGCCTTTCACCCCACACGAAGGACTCCGCCTTGGTCCCCTTGGGTGAAAGCTGCCGCTGCGGAGCCCCTCTGCGGCTGGGTGAGATCGGGGTTCACAGGCTGAGCCAGCGTTAGGAGGCGCCCGGCTGATCACGACCCCCAACGCTGCTGAGGCCGGAGTCCTTGCAGGAAAACCCGGGGCCCCGACCCTGGGAACGCAGCATGGAGCCTGGCAGGGTCGTGAACAACGCTCGGTGCGGGGGACCCAGGTTCACGGCGCAGGTGCCCGGCTCCATGCCGCTCTGCCGTCCCAGCCCACGCGGGCCCGGGCAGCTGCTCTGCGCCGAGCCGCAGAGACTTGGCCGCAGGTCCCGACCGCGCTGCCGCCCGCGCGAGGCCCCGGACCTCTGCTCCAGCGCGGGGAATGGGAGGACTCTGACCGCATGAGAACCCAGAAAGTTCCAGGTGCAAGGAGGTGCCCGGAATGTCGCGAAACAAACCTGCAGTTATGACAGCTCCGTATCATGCACTGGGCGAAATTATTACAGCTCCAACCTCTTTTTTACATTTCCTAATAAATTTTAACACCAGTTTCTCGCTCCCGTGAGCAAAAAGGCAAGTGTTGCCGCCAGCAATCATTTGTGCAGTTTCATTGATTGGTTCCACACTGCACTTACTGCTGATGACCAACAGGGGGTGTTAATTAACAGCCTTATCAATATTCTGCCCATTGACGACAGCAAATCCTAAGAGCTCAAGTTTCAACTCAATTCGGAAAACGAAGATTTAACTAACTCCTTCAATCTTATGGGACTTCTATCCCTCTCGGTGCTTCCAGTTACAAAGTGTTTAGTTTCAAAACTAGTTGACCTAAATGTCTGCAAATAAACGTTAAAGGATATAGATGTATTTTTAGGCCAACTTTTAAATGGAGGTATAGCATATAAATAGAAAAGCTCACAAATCGTAAATGTTCAGCTGGATACTTTTTTTTTTATACAAAGGCTTACACGTCCATGGGTCCAGGCCCCTGGTCAGGACATAAAATCCCACCAGGGGACTCCCTCACACACTTCCCAGCCCTTATCCCACCTCTGAGTCACCGTCTTCCGACTTGTTCCAGTGGAGATGAACCTTGCCGGTTCTAAGCTTTATATAAATGAATTATATAACGTATCTGGATTCTTTTGCTCAGTGTTTGCTCGTAAGACTGTCCCTATTCTGAGTGCAGCCATATGACGGGGGAGTAGTGTGTGGCCCCCTGCAATGACACACTCCACTCTATGCCCACACCAGGAGGTGCATCTCACACGGCTGCTCCCGAGCACCGGGGCTGCTTCCGGCTTGGGGCAGTGAGGAGCGATGCTGCTAGGAAGCTTCCTGCGCATCTGTGGGCACACACGTGTGCATTTCTGATTGGCGCAGCTCAGGAGAATTGCTGGGCCGCAGAGTGTGCACACACTGCAGAAGATACTGCCAAACAGGTTTCCAAAACGGTTGTACGAATTTACACTCCCACGGGCTGCATATGAGAGCTCCGTTGCTCACATTTGCTACCATAAATGTATTTTTATTGCATGAAATTATTATAGTACTTGATGTATAGCTTTTCCAGGGTTTTCCAAAGAGTATAATCTTAGCCAGATACTAGCAAAGGAGTAAGTAAGATGTAACAACTATGTAAATTATAAGCACCCAGAACATGTATTTACCACGCAGGATTCTCAAAGATATCTTAAGATGCTCTTCAAATGAAGGAGGTCTATTCTTGATGCATGGAAGGTGTTGTGGACAAAATTCTTTTGCTTTATTTCTGCACAGAATAAGCTCATAGTAAGTACAAGTTGCTGCAGTGATTTATCCCCAAGTCCTGAGTGTCAATGTTGGGATGACAAAGACAGTCTAACATCACACATCAGAACCAAGTCCTCATTTTTTCAGGACTCGACAGGAGGCTGCACCCAGTGACCCCGTCACATCCCACCCTCTCAGAGGTGGCCTGTGGAGTATGGGCACCAACATTGTTTCAACTCTGTCTTCAAATGAAGTCAGAAGGTGGCGCAGCTGTGCGAGGGGAGAGGGCAAGGTTGGCAGTGACAAGTAAGCAGGACTTGACACAGGTGTCAAGGCTGTCTTTTCTATTCAGGTGCAGCTCATGAACACTGGAGAGTTATAGAAACTTCTAGAATCAGCAGAATAGTTAAATTCACTCTTCTTTAATACACATGAAGAATGCCCTTCCTGGACTTCGGGGTTCATGCTTCTCTTGTGCATGTCATCACTCTCTGAGAACTCCAGATGTTCTCTGAATAGAGGTGAATCTTCTCCCAGGTCTTCTGAAAGACACCCCACCTCTCATCATGGGCTGCTCCTGACCTCTGCCCCATGTGATAAACGAGCCAATTAACATTAAACTGGAGATTTACTCCAGTTTTCTTGGGCATTTGCCCAGAGATTTACAGCCAAGTGTTTCTCCTGAAGTGTTCTCCATTCATCTTGTAGAGAGCCATGTTTGCAGGATTCCCAGCTCGAACGCAGGGGTGATGGGTTGGCCATGGACGGAGCTGCAGGCCCACAGAGATCCGATCGGGCAGAGCCAGGGTCTAGCAGGTGCTAGACCTAAATGAGCTGATTAGGGCATTTGTTTTGGAACCAAAATAAGAAATGAATTGTTCCTGTTGCTTTAAAGTTGGTTGTAATGAAGAATTCTTTTTACTTTGTTGTGGTAAAGTATCCGTAATCTGAGATTTACCACTTACCCATTCTTAGGTGCACAGTTTGGTGGCACTAAGTGTGTTTACATTGTAGTGCAGCCATCACCATACTGTCTTCCTTCTCCAGAACCTTTTCTTCTTCCCAGACTAAAACCCTGTCCTCATTCAACACTGACTCCTCATTCCCCTTCTCCCCAGCCCCTGGCACCCCCATTTCTACTTTCTGTCTCTGTGACTTTGAGTCCTCTGTGGACCTCATATGACTGGAGTCATACAGTACTTGTCCTTTTGTGGCTGGCGTGTTTCACTTAGCACAATATCCTAAAGGTTCATCTGTGTTGTGGTGCATGTCAGAGCATCTCTCCGTGTTGAGGATGGATAGCACCCCATCATATGAAGGGACCACATTTTGTTTATCTGTTCCTCTGTTGGGGGACATGAGTGGCTTCCACTTCTTGGCTATTTTGAATAATGCTCCTAGGAACATGGGTGTACTGATCTTTCTGAGTCTGCTTTCAGTTTTCTTAGGCATTTATCCAAAAGTAGAATTGCTGAATCCTATGGTAATTCCAGGTTAACTTTTTCAGGCGCTGCTGTAGTATCTTCCACAGTGGTGAAGAATTCTCCTTGTGTCATTGGGACCTTTCGTTTGCCCTGGCATGTGTACATTCTCAAGTGGCTTTCAGAGTTATTTAGAAAGGAATCAGGGCCAGTGATGCCAACACGGCTGAGCTTTTCACAGATTTTCCACCTAGAAATGAGAGGTGCAGCAAGATCTGGGGCAAAAAGAGGGCTCCTCTGGCCTCTGGGATGCCCCCAGACCAACTCTTTTGTCCAGAGGTGATGGAGACTGTGAAGAAGGATGAGGTGGAAAGGCAAGAGTTGAAAAGCGTGATAGCAGAGATGGGGAGTTCTGCAGAGGCAAAGAAAGAATCAGCAAACATGAAGATAGGGCCATGGGAGTGACCAAAATCAAGGCACAAACAGAACCAGGAATTTTAAAGCACAAAAAATCCCAGAGCATGCAAGAGTTCTGGGAAATTATCAGGCATGCTGACAGACGTGTAACTGGAATCCCAGAAGAAACGAAATGTTTGAAGAGTTAATGTCTAAGAATATTTAAAAATCCAGAAGACACCAAACCGCAATCCAGAGAACACCCAGGAGGACAACTCCTACCAGTGCTAATAGTGCTAATAACCCCACAGGAATGAATACTGCCCAAACCAAGCACAGTCCAACTGCTGCCAGAAACAGAGAAAACAGACTCTGCAAACAGAGGAGCAAAGATGAAATCGCAAACTTCGAATCAGAAACTATCGAGACAGAAGATAACACGGCGACATTTTAAAGCATTTAAAACAGAAAGACTATAAAGCTAGAATTCTATATCATCAAAAATAATCTTTCAAAAATGAAAGGCAAATAGGAGACTTCAGCTTCTGACCGAGATGAACTAACGAGAAGAGCCAGATTAACCACCCGTGAGGAAAAACCCCGAAACTAAAAACCAAGGCATGTGAAACATTTTCAATATGGTGACACCAGGAAAAGAAGGCCAGGGACCCAGAGAGGTGGCAACCAGAATTTGAAGCAAAGCGAACTCTACAGATACGCGGAGGGTCATACTTCCCAAGCACAAGTGGAAAGTTTTAAAAAACGATTCTCCACTGGACTGTAAAGGAAGTCTCAGCCAATATCAGCGACTGATATCATACAGGCCACGTTCTCTGTCCACAATTCAATTCAGTTAGAACTTTAAAAAAAGAGATACATTTTGAAACTAAAACAAAATAAAGAACTTGTGAGTTGAATTAATAATCATCATGAAAATTTAAGAATATTTAGAACTTCCTATGTATGCATTCCTAAACAATATAGTTTACTTCTGCTTAAAGAAACTTGCTTAATTTTATATACACGTAATCATATTGCACTTACTATGTCTTACTTATTTTGGCCAACATGTTTATAAAGTTTATCCACTTGGTTGCACATAGTTGTATTTGTTTATTTCAATCAATTATCAAGTCAGGATTCTGATTACTTCTGAGAGAGGGAGAAGGGAATTGTGATTGAAGCAGCATATGGGAGCTTATTTTGGGCTAAATTTCTATGGCTTTGGCAGATAAAAGGATTATTTGACAGCTTGATGATTATATTAAAAATAAATCTAATTATATTTAGGTGTCCCAACCACATTTTGTTCAAGAGATTTACCATGAAATCTTTGCAATGTATATAACCATAATGTAATGGAAAGGTTCATATTTAAAGAACTTCCTTTGTAAATTTCTGCAGTGACAGGTCCTTACTGGAAACAAGTAATCACCTCCTTATTTCTGCAGTTTAAGAATCTAGAAGTGTGCAAGTTTGCTTGCACTTGTGGCCACTGTAGAACCCTTTTTGTCCTTTTAATTGTTTTTGACTTACAGTTTGTTTTATCTGATTTTACTATGGCTACTCCTTCTCGCTTTTAGTCTCTGTTTGCATGAAACGTATTTCCATCCCTTTATTTTCAGTCCATATGTATCTTTACAGGCGAGATGAGTTTCTTGCAGGCAGCATGTGGTTGGGTCATTTTTTTTAAAGCTATTCAGCCAATCTAAATCTTTTAATTGAAAAGTTTAATTTGCTTACATTCGAGGTTATTTTTTATATCTGGGAGGTTATTTCTGTCATTTTATAATTGATTTCTGGCAGTTGTGTATATCTTTTGTTCCTTTCTTTCTCTGTTATTGTTATTGTTGTTTGCTGGTTTTCTGTAACATTTGAATCCTTTCTATTCCTTATGTATTTGCTCTACCAGTGGGTTTTATACTTTTGTATGTTTTCATGATGGTAGATATTGTGATTTCACTTCCAGGTTTAGGACTTCCTTAAGCATTTTACTTTTTATGGCTAGTCTGGTGATAATGAATTTTCTCAGTGTTTGCTTGTCAGCGAAAGACTTTATTTATTTCTCCTCCATTTATGAAAGAAAAGTTTTCTGGGTCTAGTATGCTTGGTTGCCAGGCTTTTTTTTCCCTTCAGCACTTTGAATATATCATCCCATTCTCTCCTGGCCTATAAGGTTTCCACTGTTAGTCATGGGGATTCACTTACAAGTGACTAGACATTTCTGCTGTTTTCAGATTTCTCTCTTTGTCCTTGACTTTTACCCTGACCATAATGTACTGTGCAGCAGACCTTTCTGAATAGTGTCTGTTTGGAGATCTCTGAGTTCCCTGTATCTGGATGTCTAAATCTCTGACTAGACTTGGGAAGTTATTAGCTATTATTTTGTTAAATAGATTATCTTTCCATTTCACTTCCTCTTTGCCTTCTGGGACATTGAAAATTCAAATGTTTTATTACTTTATTGTGTCCCAGACGTTATATAGGCTTTATTCATTCTTATTTTTTTCTTTTTGTATGACTGGGTTATTTCAAAAAATCTGTCTTCAAGTTCTGAAATTCTACTTGACCTAGTTTGTGTCGATGCTTTCAAATGTATTTTATATTTTATTCAATAAAGTCTTCAGTTCCAGTTTTATTTTTGTGTGCTTTGGTTGTTTGTTTGTTTAGAGACAGGGTTTCACCCTGTTGCCCAGGATGGAGTGCAGTGGTGTGATCATGGCTTAACATAACATTGTACTCCTGGGCTCAAGCAACCCTCCTGCCTCACCTTCCTGAGTAGCTAGGTCTACAGGCATATGTCATCATGACTGACTAATTTTTTAGTTTTATGTAGAGACAAGATCTTGGCTTGTTGCCCAGGCTGGTCTTGAACTCCTAGCTTCAAGCCATCCTCCTGCCTTGTCCTCACAAAGCAATGGAATTACAGGTGTGAGTCATCAGGCCTGGCCCAGAATTTCTGTTTGTTTGTTTGTTTGTTTAAATAATGTATATTTTTTGATAAATTTTTCATTTATATCCGGAATTATTTTTCTGACTTCTTTGTATTGTTTACGTATGTTCTCTTATAGCTTACCGAGCTTCTTTGATATCATCATTTTGAATTCTTTTTCCAGGATTTCATACATTTCTTTTTGTTGAAATATGTGTTGGAGAATGATCGTGTTCCTTTGAAGGTGTCATATTTCCTTGCTGTTTTATGTTCCTTGTGTCCTTGTGTTGACATCCGCACATCTGGTATAATAGTCACTTCTTCCAATGTTTTGAATTTGCTTTTGTAGGGATGGACTTTTTCCTGAAGATGTATCTATGGTTTTTTGAGCAGGTTGGGAAGGAAAGTTTGGTTTTGATTCTGGGTGTGTGCAGTAGTGAAGTCTCTGTATGGTTTCTTCAGCTGTAAACAGTGTCATTGGTGTCTGTGCTTTCCTCAGTGGCTTAGGGTGTGGTTGTTAGTGGATGCTATGGTTAAGTTTTGTTGGGGATGAAGATGCCAGGTGGGCCAGTTCTTGGGACCCAGTGGTGACAGTGGTCTGTCCTTGAGCTTAGGTTGTGCATGCTGGCACTGTTGTTAGAAGGTCCAGGTGGGTTGATTCTTGGTAGTCTCCAGGTGACTTCCTTGGGTACTAGCAGTGGCAGAGGTAGACTGGGCAGCTGGGCAAGTCCTTAGACCTCTCGGCAGTGAGTGTGGTGTTGGCAATGGCAGTAGCAGTGGTGGGACAATCCTCTGACTCCCCAGTAGTGGTCTGTGCTGCTGTTGGCAATGGCTGAGACAGATAGGGTGGGCAAGTCCCCAGGCTTTCATGTGGTGCATGCAAGAAGGGGTGGTAGTGTGGTGGTGGTAGTGGCAGGTTGGGTGGGTCCATCCTCAGGCCCTGGGAGGAGTGCTCAGGTGCCACTAATGGTGGATGAAGCAGAACGACCCCCAGGCCCCTGCACAGTGTGCTCAGGCACTAGGGAATAGTGGAGCTGGGCCTAGCGTGACTGTCCTCAGGTCCCTAGCAATGCATGTGGGCACTGGCTGTGGTAGGCAGGGGCAACGGTTCCCCCATCCAGCCCCCTGCAGGATACTGGTGTGGGAGCATCAGCAGCTCCATTGCAGCCCTGCTGCTGGGGAGGGCCAGGTTGCTTTCACTGGCAGTAGCCCTTGGTAGGCAGCTGGGGGTGCTGGCTTCAGCCCCAGGTGGAGGCTGTGAGTGGGGAGTCTGTCCTCCTGGTGCTTGTAAATGCATAGCAGCCCCCAGAGTCGGTCACCAGGGCTTGCCCTTTGACCCTGGTTACAGGTGGCAGCGGCAGTGGTGGCCACAGATGGAGGATATCAGCAGGGCTCCAGGAATGTGGAGATGCAGGGGCTGTTGGCCCCCAGGCAGGATGCAGTCTGGTGGGGGCTGAGCCTCTTGAAAAGGCACGGGGCTCTAGCTGCTGTGAAGGTGGTGGACGAAGGGCCCAGCATGACCTCCCTCTCTAGAGCAGGGGCCCTCACGTGGTCTTCAAGCCGTTCCCTGTGTTAGTCTCATGGCCCGAGAGGGCTGAGGGCATCTCCCATGGCTAGGATTGCAGGTGTCTTCGGGGGGAATGTGGACTGCTGGGGTCTGTCACTTATCCTCTCCCTGCCTGGGGAGCCTCAGCAGAGCAGGCTGCCTCGATTCCTCTCCTTGTTTGCCTTTGGTGCTTCCTGTCACATCTCTGTTGACTCTCAATGTTCTGTCTTGGGAGATCTATTCTAAGTGTGATTATATACTGCTCATTTGGTTATTTGTGGAGGAGGTAAGTGCCAGGTGCCTCCCGTCAGCCATCTTCAAGCAGCTCTAGAACCTTCTTTAAAAGTCATACTTACAAAATGCCAGAATGCCAGCATGGCATCCTTTTTTTTTTTTTTTTTTTTGGTCAGAATCTTGCTCTGTCACCCAGGCTAGAGTGCAGTGGCATGATCTTGGCTTGCTGCAACTTCTGTCTCCAGGGTTCAAGTGATTCTCCTGCCTCAGTCTCCCAAGTAGCTGGGACTACAGGCATATGCCACCATGCCCGGCTAATTCTTTTGTATTTTTAGTAGAGAAGGGGTTTCGCCATGTTGGCCAGGCTTGTCTCGGACTCCTGACCTCAAATGATCCACCTGCCTCGGCCTCCCAAAGTGCTGGAATGACAGGCGTGAGCCACCGCACCCGACCCTGGCATGGCATTCTTGAACCTGATTTCTACACACGTGTTATGATGTAGTAAAACACGCTCACTAAATTAAATAAATGGAATGATTAAATCAAGTGACAAAACCCGTTCATCACTGGCATTTTAGAAACATCCCCACGTCCTGCAAAGAATCACGTTTCGTTGACTTTCTTAAGCCAAGGCACGACTACCTCCGACTCCTCCCAAGTGTGAGCCCATTCCATCTAGAGCCAGTGCTTCTGGGAAAAGAGAAGAGAGGGAGAAGCACCGTCTCACCGTTGGCGTGTGATGTGATGAGCCGAGTGATGGCCCCGCCCACTCGGTCCTGCGCTTGCTTCAGGGCTGAGAGGGGCATTTCTTCTCCCCAAGAAAACACACCCAGTGGTTGACCCCAGTCACTGCCTCCTGGGTTGACCATGGGATGAGGACCACAAAGATTATCTGATCAAGGGGTTATGACTTTAAGGCAAAAAAAAAATTCTACTTTATTGTTTTTAAATACAGACATTTTATTAAGAAGTTAAGCATTCTGTAAGTTTCCTTTCGTTGCTGTTGTTTTTATTGCATTTTAGGTTTGGGGTACATGTGAAGAATGTGCAAGACAGTTGCATAGGTACACACGTGGCAGTGTGATTTGCTGCCTTCCTCCCCTTCACCTATATCTGGCATTTCTCCCCATGCTATCTCTCCCCAACTTCTCACCCCCCGCTCTCCCTCCCCTATTCCCCCCAACAGACCCCAGTGTGTAGTACTCCCCTCTCTGTGTCCATGTGCTCTCATTGTTCAACACCCACCTATGAGTGAGAACATGCGGTGTTTGATTTTCTGTTCTTGTGTCAGTTTGCTGAGAATGATGGTCTCCAGATTCATCCATGTCCCTACAAAGGACATGAACTCATTGTTTTTGTTGGCCGTATAATATTCCATGGTGTATATGTGCCACAGTTTCCCTGTCCAGTCTATCATCGATGGGCATTTGGGTTGGTTCCAGGTCTTTGCTATTGTAAACTGTGCTGCAATAAACATTCGTGGGCATGTGTCCTTATAGTAGAAGGATTTACAATTCTTTGGATATATACCCAGTAATGGGATTAAGTTTCAATCTCACTCATGGAGATTAGAGATTTTTAGTTGTTAAAGCACTCATGACATGTTTTTAAATTAAGCATCTATCTTTCAATGAAGTCTGGGTAATACCATCTACATGCACGGACTTGGGTTTGGGAGTGAATGCTGGAGCCGTTTGCAGACTTGCAGCTACACAGCGTATCAGTTGCAGGCATTTTATAGCCACAAACTCAGGTGTGTCCAAATGAGACTTTACTTCTTCATGATTTTAAAATTTTATTTGAGACAAGGTCTCACTCTCTCGCCCAGGCTGAAGGCAGGAGGTGTGATCATAGCTCCTGCAGGCTTAAAGTCCTGGGTTCCTGGGCTCAAGAGATCCTCTCACCCCAGCCTCCCAAGTAGCTGAGACTACAGATGTAAGCAACCAAATCCAGCTAATTAAAAAAAAAAAGTTTTTGTAGGGACAAGGGTCTTACTATGTTGCCCAGGTTGGTCTCAAACTCCTGGGCTCAAGTAATCTTCCTGCCTTGGCCTCCCAAAGTGCATATATTTAAGTCATAAAGAATTACAATACAGAGGTGCCAATAGTCACCATGCAGGCAAAGAACAGCCAGGCACCAATGCATGGAGCTCCCCATGTGTCCCTGCCTGACCCCATCCTTGCCTCCCTGACCTCACCAGGGGTAACCCTACCTCAAACTGTGGATTTGTTATTCTCTTCCTTTTTATTTGAGCTTTACTAGTATATCTGAAATGCTGACCAGTATACTGTTTATTTTTTCCTAATTTTACCCTCTATATAACTGGAATTGTATCATATTCTTTCAGCGACGTGGTTGTTTCTGCTCATCTTCTGCCTGAGATTGCACATTCTGCTGGTAGAACGCTGTCGAGTTCACGTTTCACTGCCTTGCCGTACTCCGTTGTGTGGTTATATCACAATTCTTCTCAAATCCATTCCAGCTTTCATATTTTTATTTTGAAGAAATTTCAAAACTAGAGAAAAGTTGAAAGAATCGCGCAATGAACACCATATGCCTTTCCCCGAGTTTCTCGTCAGTAACGTGTTACCACATTCGCCTTCTCTCTCCCCAGTAGTTTTCTTCTGCTTGAACCATTTGAAATTATTTGTAGACATCGTTACGTTTCACCCGTATTTCAGGGATGCATTTCCTGTGAATGAGGATCTTCTCCTTCAGAACCACAATGTCATTATCATACACAAGAAAACTCACTTTAATTCGGTGATAGTGTCTCATATGCAGCCCATGTTCCAATTTTTTGAGTCATCTCAAAAAAGCCTTTCTCTGGCTATTTTCAATTCTGGAGCCTCTGAGGACTCCCTCGTTGAACGCTGGGTCTGCCTTTCTCAAGTGTGCTCTAAACCCCTCAGGAATTTTATGTTTGGGTTGTGGAATGAAGTAGGGGTTGCGTTTTGATTTTTTCCACATGGTCAACCAAGGCCAGCACCACCTGCTGAAGTTTACCTCCCACTCTGGCCTGAGTGCTGGCTAAGCCATACCTCAGGGGCCCCCTGTGAGTGTGAGCTGAGACCCCACCGGTCCCGCCGGCCTGCGGGCTGCACCCGCACCAGTGCTGCTGTGTGAACTGCCACAGCGTCGCACTCCGACCTGACAGCTGTGGAGGTGAGCGCCACGCCCTGCCCTGCCCTCCCTCCGGCGCATCCTGGCTGCTGTCCACCCTTTCCTTTTCCACCTGACTTTGGAATCAATTTGCCAACTGGGATTCTTAGAGGAATTACTTTGAATATGTGGGTCAATTTGGGGAAAATGATACTTTTATGGCAGGGTATATCTTCTTCAATGTCAACTCATTGTATAGGTTATTCTCCAGAACATTCTTACACATCTCTTACTTACATTTAGTCCTATGTATATTTTTTCTTTTTCTTTTTTTTTTTTTTTGAGACAAAGTCTCACTCTGTCACCCAGACTGGAGTGCAATGGTGCGATCTTGGCTCACTGCAACCTCCACCTTTGGGGTTCAAATGATTCTCCTGCCTCAGCTTCTCAAGTAACTTGGATTACAGGCCACCATACCCAGCTAATTTTTGTATTTTTAGTAGAGACAGGGCTTCATCATATTGTCCAGGCTGGTCTCAAACTCCTGACCTTAAGTGATCCACCCAGCTCAGCCTCCCAAAGTGCTGGGATTACAGGCGTGAGCCATGGTGCCTGGCTGTCTTAAGTATTTTTTTATCACGACGTAGCTGTCTATACCTTTTGATTACACTTAAATCTTTGTTGCTGGAATATACAAATAAAATTGACCTTTCTTATGTGATTTTCTGTTCGGTAACCTTAGACATTTTATTGATGCCACTCAGTTACTCCTAGTTTTTTTGGATGGCGGAGAACACTTTTCAAAGTATTCCATGTAACTGTCATATCATTTCTAAATGAAACAATTTTCTTTCTTTCAAATCATATTCATTCTATTTCTTTTTATTTTTGCCTTTTATACTTGGCTATAATCTCTCACATACTGTTGAACGGAGCTGGAGACAATGGACGTTTCCTCTCCCTGTAGATAGGGCACTCTCCACTTTCTCCTGTAGACTCTTGGTAGATCTCTCCTCTGGTTTGAATGCGTCCCCTCCAAAATCCAGCTGTTGTCAATGTGATGCCACCAAGAGGCAGACCCGTAAGAGGAGATTAGGCCGTGAGAGCTCCTTCCTCCTGGAAGGGTTAAAACCCTTGAAAATGAGGCTACAGTCAGCGATCAGCCCCTTGGCCTTACGCCTCCTGCCCCACGAGGACTCGGCATTTCTGCTCTCTGGAGGATGTGGTCCTCTCCAGACACCCAATTCTGGCACCATCTCTACTAAAAATACAAAACAATTGACTGGGCCTGGTGGCAGGCACTAAGGCCCAGCTTTCATCCGTTTGGCGGTTGTATTTGGGGATATAATCTGAGTCACCCAGCTAAATATAAGTGCTCCATGTATTCCCCAATAACTACCCTGGGCAGCTCTCCGTGTCAGCAAGGTTGCCACGCACCTGTGTCCTCGCTTCTATTGTTTTTAGTGGTATATTACGCCAAGGTTTTAATAAGTTACCCGGAGGGTAGAACATTAAAAATTAATGAGATGGAAGACATTCAGGCATGCCAAGAATAATTATAAAGTGTCAACACAAATTAAAAGTCATACTTTGTGAATCTGCATTTTGGACGTGAGTTGCTAATAAATATCTGATGTAAAAACCTGCGTACACATCTTAATGTTGCTATATCCTTGTTATGAAAATTATCCACAGAGCTGGAGCATGTTCTGACAGCAGCATCACAGAATTGGTGTGTAAGCCCAAGACTCTTATCCATTCTGTCAGCGTGTCCAGAACGCTGTGGTGATTGTGATATGTGGAACTGAATGGAAGTTGACATGTCTGAAAACTGATTCCATCGTGCCTGGGCTTGCCCTGCTGCGCCTCTGCCACTGCACTTTCCCTGAAGCCCTTGTCCCCACTGGCCACTGGGCCTCTGAAATCACCAGCCCGGAGGTAGGAGAGAAGTACATTCGTGGCTACAGATGCTGTGGTGGACTGGAACCGGGAGAGGCCCCTGCTGAGGAAAGAGCTGACCCCTGTCTTGATCTTATTTTTGATCCTTAGCCACAAACATCAGTTGTAGCTGAGCCACGAAAGCCAGGTAAATGAGCTCACTGGGAGGAGGAACAGCAGGAGTTGGGTGTTTTCAGCCCAAAGGGGCAGTATCGGGAGGTGAGTGGTTGGGAAGTGGTGTCTCTGAGAGGGATGGAATGGGCTGAACTGTGTCCCTCTAATTCATTGGGAGGCTTGTGGTTGGGAAGTGGTGTCTCTGAGAGGGATCAGATGGGCTGAATGGTGTCCCCCTAATTCATAGGTTGAAGCCACATCCCCCAGTGTGACTGTATTTGAAAATGGGGCTTTAGGAGGTAATTAAGGTTAAATGAGGTTATAAGTATGGGGTCTTAATTCCGTGGAATTGGTTGCCTTATAAGAAGAGGCAAGAGACAGACAGAGAGAAAGTTCCCTCTCTCTTCCTCTTTTTTTAACAGGGCCAAGCTCCCTCCCTCTCTCCCCCTCCAGCTCCACCTTCCCCCTCTGTGAGGACACAATGAGAAGGCGGCCTTCTGCACCCAGGAAGGAGCCCTCATCAGAACCCCACCATGCAGACACCCAGATCTAGGACTTCCAGCATCCAGAACTGTGTGACGTAAATGCGTGTTGTTTAAGGCTGTGGGATTTGACTGAGACAGGTGGTAACTAATTTGCAGAAATGTTGTTTTAAAGCCTAGACCTGAATTTTTCAGGGCCATGAGCTACAACCTGGTAGTGTGTAGGAAGGTATGGATTCAAATGAACCAAACCTGCAATAGACTGATGTATAAATCAGATCACCAGTTATGTACTAAGAATACAGGGGTCTTGGGGACCAACTAGTGATGCCTTTTGCCAGCACAGTGACACCCACCCCCGGCATCAGCACAGGTGTTACCAGAAGCACTGCTGCAGCACCAGGAGTGTGGTCCCCAGTGGGTGCCATCAGGCTCTGAGGGCACCAGATGCCCATGCTCCCATGGGCCGGCCGAGTGGGTGGTGGTCTGTGAGCCTGGCCACGTCTTCCCCAACCGGTCCTGGTGTCCAAGACGGCTTTTTGCACCTTGGCTCCATTTCCTGCTTCGTGCTGACTTCTCCATTTGGTCAGGATGTTCTTTCTACAGAAAAGAGTCTCCAGTTTATTAATAAGCTGCCCTCGATGGGATGAAAACAGGACGTTACTTTATTCTTTCTCTCCAAAGCCCCTTTAAACAGATCTGTCCACTCTTGCTCTGCAGGTGTCCCAGAAATGCTTGGAGCAGATCTAGGGCACAAGCCCCGGCCTTGCTGGTCGCTGTCGGTTATGAGCTGAGCATCACAGCGTTTGGGAATGAAACCGCCCAGTCGTCTGATGTGAAACCTCCACGACTCCCCCCTCCTCCCCTGTCTGGCCCTGACCTTGACTCGGACGCAGTGGGGAGGGGGTGCAGCGTGACTGGGCTCTTTAGTCCCATCTTCCACCTCCATCAGCACATGCCGCCTCTGGCTTCCCCAGGGAGGGAGAGGAGGGGAGAGAGAGGTGAAGGCAGGAAGGAAGTTTCTCCCTTGCTGTAGAGTTGGCCTCTGGGGTTGGCACAGAACTTCTGATGGTTCCCCTGAGACATCCCTGCAGGGATATCCAGCCTCTGGTTCCCTGATGAGCATGGGACTCCTCCAAGCAGCCCTGAAGGCCCCAGGGCCTCTGGGCACCAGGGATGCCTCTACTCTCTTTCTGTATTTACTGCATCTCTCCCGATGTACCTTTCAGGAGGTCTCAGGTCTGGATCCCACTCTGGGCCCAGGGAGACAGGAGCACACCTCATCCCAACACACTCCCAAGGCAACCTCGTGTCTCCCTGCTGCCTGTCCCTGCATTCCTGCAGATCCAGGGGATGGTGTGAAGCTCTGAGGAATCCCTCAAGCCCCTCCCTTGGCTTGGCAGGGTGAAGCACCCCCTCCTGGTGAGAAGGGAGAGAGCCACAGCTCACCTGCCCTGTGGACCTTGCTCCCCTGACTGTTCCAGCCCCCATGTCGCCTGGAGGTGGGAAAGGAGGGAAGGCTGAACACCCTTCTCATGGGGGCACCTCAGCACCTTATTTTAGAATGTGGGGTCCCTGAGCACTTGTTCGTATAACTCAAGGCAGGAAGAGTCCTTTAACCCTGTATGCACGCAGAAAAAGTGTGTGGAATGATAAAGGAAAAGTATTAGCAGCCATTCTTTCTGGGAGAGGAGAAGGAAGGGAGGATTCTGATTGTGCATCCAATTCCTCAGCGTGGTTTGAGTCTCTTGCTCTGTGCTTCATGGTATTCCGATCAATCAGAGCAGTTGTGATTGCATAGACTGCTGGCTGATCAATTACACAGTCATGTTTGCATACACTGTTAGCTGATCAATTAGCACAGTCGTGACTGGAGAGACTGTTAGCTGATCGATTAGACCAGTCATGACGGCAAAGACTGCTAGTGATCAATTAGCACAGTCATAACTTGATAGACTGTTAGCTGATCAATTAGAGCAGTTGTGATTACATAGGCTGTTAGCTGATCAGTTAGTGTAACTGTGGCTGGAGAGACCGCTAGCTGATCAGTTAGTGTAACTGTGGCTGGAGAGACCGCTAGCTGATCAATTAGTGCAGTCGTGACTGGAGAGATCGCTAGCTGATCGATTAGGGCAGTCGTGACTGGAGAGACCGCTAGCTGATCAATTAGTGCAGTCGTGACTGGATAGATCGCCAGCTGATCGATTAGCACAGTCGTGACTGGATAGATCGCCAGCTGATCGATTAGCGCAGTCGTGACTGGATAGATCGCCAGCTGATCGATTAGCGCAGTCGTGACTGGATAGACCGCTAGCTGATCGATTAGCGCAGTCGTGACTGGATAGACCGCTAGCTGATCGATTAGGGCAGTCGTGACTGGAGAGACCGCTAGCTGATCGATTAGCGCAGTCGTGACTGGAGAGACCGCTAGCTGATCGATTAGCGCAGTCGTGACTGGAGAGACCGCTAGCTGATCGATTAGCGCAGTCGTGACTGGAGAGACCGCTAGCTGATCGATTAGCACAGTTGTGACTGGAGAGACCGCTAGCTGATCGATTCGTGCAGTCGTGGCTGGGTACACCACTAGCTGATGGATTAGCGCAGTCGTGGCTGGATAGATGCTAGCACTCTGCACAATCCTGGTCCTCATGCCGTCTCTGTGAGCAATTCTACTCCGTTCTCTCCTTTTCTCTTCCTTGCCTAATAATTTTTCTGGCAAACTGATTACCCTGTTCCACATAACCCTGAGTGCTCCTTCCACTTAACACCTTCCTCACTCTCTGTATCTAACCCAGTCCTTGCCTGGCTTCCGTGGCCTGTTCTCTCCTCAGTGCACATGCTGGCCAGGGTCCCCTGGGAAGCGGCTTGGTTGTCTGCCAGGTAGGATTGCACCTGAGGAACCAGCTGTTCAGTAGAACCCACTGGAGGCCACAGGTGAAGGGAGCTCTGAGTGTCCATGTGGTGACCCGCAAAAGGTCACAGGTGAAAGGGGCTCTGAGCTTCCATGGGGTGACCTGCAGGGGGACCCAGGTGAAGGAGACTCTAAGCTTCCATGGGGTGACCCACAGGAGGCCACCGCCTACGGGGCTGGCAGGAGGGAAACGTGGCCATCAGAATTGAGAGCCAGGGTGGGCCCTGTGGACCTGGAGCTTGGGCTGGACAGGGAGGGACTGCCAGGCTGCTGGAGCCCAGAGGGTACTGGCTAGTCCTCGGGGCCAGCCCAGGAGAGCAGGCTGCTGGTGGGGCCTCCGGTGGCTGCAAAGGGCTCATGTAGGGGAGCAGGGGGTGAAGTGAAGAGGGGACAGACAGCTCTGCAGGAGCAAGGTGGCAGGGCAGCAAGCCAGGAGGAGGAGTGGGGGTTTCAGCTCCTCTGGATGCCACTCTTGGTAGCTGTTATTGGGGTGGGTGGGATTGGCGAGGGTGCAGGGGAACAACTGTGAGGCTCCAGCACAGCGGATGTGGCAGAGCCCAGGAGGGCGTGTTGGGATCCGAGAGAGAACAGCACCAGAACAGGCATGGCCTGCCTTTTGGGGAATGTAGTAATTCAGATCGGTGTTGGTGTTGAAGAGAGTCACCATCCTGCCCCGGGAAGCACTGGCATGGTCTTTCAGCCTCCAAAAGACGAAGTGCGCTCCTGGACCACATCCAGACAGAACCTCCTCTGTGCCCAGGGCTCAATGTGGCCATGGCTGTGCGGGCCTCGGGCCCCCGCTTTTCTGGGGTGGCCATAGCTGTAGTATAAGCACTCCTGCTTATGTTCTAGACACTGGCCTCATGCTCTTCACGTCCACTCTGACCTCACAATGATCTGGAAAGGTTCTACCCTGTTTACCACGCTCTTTCCCAGTGACACGACTATTTCCCGGCTCCCAGATGAAGTAATGACACTGCCATGAACACAGGCATGTGTGCTGCCTTTTCTTCATTCAAGGTATTTCCTTATCCTAGTACTTTACTTCTAAACCACTGTAGCCTCACATTTGAAGTAGTTGGTATCCCACATTCACAGACCCTCCTGGGCTCACATGTTGCCAGGAGCCTATTCTCTCCCTCTTCTGTTCTTTCTGCGTTTTTTTTTTTTTATTCCTTAACATTTTTGACTGATGACTCCTCCGTTGGGCTGGTTGTTCCACTCCTTATTTTCTTAACTCCTCTCTGAACCCTCCGTTTCATTTTACTGCCTTCATCTCTAACCAGTTTTCTGAGCTGAGGGAACCTGCTCCACCAGAAGTTGTTAGGTGGGGATGAGGCTTTCTCACCCCAGGCCAGTAAGCTCACATTGTCCAGGCAGACTCTTAAGAAAATTTAGGACCAGAGGACGAAGAAGATGGAAAAGGGATGGGAGAGTCAGCAGAACACCATCCAGAGGACAGGAGCAAGAGTTCTGGTGTGACCAACACACTCACCAAATTAGGGTTGTGTTTTGGAAAGAAGGAAATGAGGAATCGGAGTGTGGGATCTGGGGAGGGCAGAAATGCGGGGGGCAGCTGTGCTGTGAAATAGGAGAGGGGCTGCCTCTTGCCCCAAGCCTCCCGAGTCTTTCCCTCTACTTTGGCCATAAAATAATGGAACAATTGTTTAAACCACCACAAAACGCTGATTGTGAAAGAGAGAATTTTTGTTCTTCAAATATATATTTATTCTTGAAATTATAAACACAAGACAAAAATACACTTAGGGAGTTTTAAGTGCAATCTACACACACACAACTTTCTGAAGCTAAAAGAAAAAAATAATTGATGAATTAGAGGAGAAGAACATCCAGATGATTGGACTATCATCTAAAAGAGAAGACAAATCTCAAACCACAAATCTCAGGCGGTTGAGGCAGTGCAACGTAACGTGTTCACGCGTGCACACCCTCTCTCTTGCTCTTCAGTCCGTACAGACGTGGGTGTGTGCATGTCCACCCATCACTGCTCACTCTTCAATCCGTACAGACGTGGGTGTGTTCGTGTCCACCCATCACTGCTCACTCTTCAATCCGTACAGACGTGGGTGTGTGCATGTCCACCCATCACTCCTCACTCTTCAGTCCGTACAGACGTGGGTGTGTGCGTGTCCACCCATCACTGCTCACTCTTCAGTCCGTACACACGTGGGTGTGTGCATGTTCACCCATCACTGCTCACTCTTCAGTCCGTACACACGTGGGTGTGTGCATGTCCACCCATCACTCCTCACTCTCCAGTCCATACAGTTGTGGGTGTGTGCATGTCCACCCATCACTGCTCACTCTTCAGTCCATACAGTTGTGGGTGTGTGCGTGTCCACCCATCACTGCTCACTCTTCAATCTGTACAGACGTGGGTGTGTGCGTGTCCACCCATCACTCCTCACTCTTCAGTCCATACACACGTGGGTGTGTGCATGTCCACCCATCACTCCTCACAGCCATTTTTGTTCATCCCTTCATGCAGCCTAAGGGCCCTGCCCCGGTTTGTGCGTTCCCGGTGTGATGTCTCAGAGACTTACCTCCAATGGCACATGTGGGTGATGACATAACTTAATCTATCCAATTCCCCATTCACTTCTTCTCAAAACACACTTTGGTGAGTGTGTTGGTCACAGAACTCACTCCTGTCCTCTGGATGGCATTCTGCTGACTTTCCCATCCTTTTCTGTCTTCTTTGTCTTCTTGATGGGTCCCTTCACCTCTTCCGCTAACAAATATTCCCTGGTTCTTTGAGACTGAGTGAAAACAGGAGACAGAAATCATTAGGAAAAATATCAGAGATGCTGAAAACACGTAAAGAATTCACAGGAAAATAATAGAAGTTCTAAAGTGTTAAAAGAAACAGAGACATGGAGCAGAGGCGTTAAACAATAATCAAAGAAGATACGTCTGAAGAGAGACGGAGTCAGGAATTTGAAAAGACTCATCAAGTTTCAGGCAAAGATGATGATAAACGTGGATATGTGCACACATGCGTGCACACACACACCTGTGTGTGCACATGGTAATCATATCCCATGGAAGCTCTAATATCTAATGATAAGAAGAGAATATTAAAGATTTCTAGACCAAAATAACCAGATATTCACAAAGAATAAAAGGATCAAACGAGCATAGGACCTCTTATCTGCAAGCCCAGAAACTGCAGGACAATGGCATCATATCCTGCGATTACTGAGAAAGACAGATGACATCCTAGTCACTCTCTACCCAGCCAGGGTAGTAGTAATCACTGGCTGAGTGATAAAAACAGTTTTACAAACGTGGATGGAATTAAATAGTTCATCACCCACGTGTCCCACCGAAGGTAAATCTCTGAGACATGACACCAACAATACCCAAACCAGAAGCAGGGCCTTAGGATGTAGGAAAGGATGAGGACGAAGAAGTAGTGTGAGCAACAATAGACAGACGCAGACCTACCCATGTATTTCACAGATTAGGGGAGAGAGACTGCACATTTTATTAAATTGCCTGAGAATGTGTAACACAATGCTAAATAAAAACTCCTGGAAAAGAAGGGATATTCTACAAGTAAAACTCTATTAATAATTGAAAGCTAAAAAGATTAAACTGATTGCAAAATATAGGCACTGGGGGAGAAGATGAGGGGACGCCAGAGCTCTCCAGGGGTCTCTCTGGCATGCGGGTGGGGCAGTGCCAGGAGCACAGGCCAAGGCCTTTGGCATGTCCCTTCCTGCTCATGTGGGTGATGAGCTGGAAGAAGAGAGAGCCTATTGGTGGAAAAGCA
Source organism: Callithrix jacchus (assembly GCF_049354715.1). NCBI lineage: Eukaryota > Metazoa > Chordata > Mammalia > Primates > Cebidae > Callithrix > Callithrix jacchus. The sequence continues at coordinate 26,657,966 of NC_133502.1, forward strand.
GCACATGATGGTACCTCACTTTTAAAACTAGAGGAATATGTGTCTGACTACAAGCCACGAAAGGCTAGATAAGCATTTTCTAAATGGAAAATTATAACGGTGTTTTTAAGTTTTAACAAAAGGATAAAAATGGAAGTGAAGAGTAATTTGAACAAAGAACTAAAACATGTGGAATAAGAATAGAAAACAATGTAAAATAAATAATAATTTATTGAAATAAAAAGAACAAAGTGAAGTGTGTCAGTCAATACAGTATGGACTATCCATATGGACTATTTTTCTCTTAAAAAAATACACTATCAAGCAAGTATACAAAATAAGCCTGGTTTATGCTATTTATGCATTCTAACTTAAAACAAAGTCTTGAAGAAAGCTTAAAAATAAAAATGTGGTCAAAGAATTATCAGGTAAATACAAGTAAAAAGAAAACAGACAGAAAAATATCAGACAGGCTAAAATTAAGGACAGAAGATGAGGAAGGGACATCATTAATTGATTTAAGGCATAACTTATGAGAAAGATATAAAAGTTTTTGGCCAAACATCATATGTGATATTTTAAATAATTTGGAATTTAGGAAAAATGACTTAAAACTTTATGCCCTTGAGAGGAGTGGCCAAGATGGTGAACTAGAAGCAGCTCATGTGCACCGCTGTCACGGAGAGGAAACAAAAGGGCTGGTGAACACTGACCCTGCAGGTCCATCATCTGGGAAACCATGCTGGGATCCATCAAGACAGCAGGGGAACACAGAGAGCAGAGAGGAGCAGTCTGCTCTGCTCCTGGCATGCGGGTGGGGCAGTGCCAAGAGCACAGGCCAAGGCCTTCGGCATGTCCCTTCTTGCTCATGTGGGTGAAGAGCTGGAAGAAGAGAGAGCCTATTGTGGAAAAGCAGCACATTATGGTACCTCACTTTTAAAACTAGAGGAATATGCCCAGCCAGTCTGGGCGTAGTGAATAGCCAGGAGAGCCTCCCCAATAAGGGAAAAGGTGAGTGAGCGAGTGGGGACCCCTGGAAGATTCACACTCTCCACAGGGACCTGTGTAAGATTGGGAATGGGAGAATCCCCCTGTCACCCCCCTGCTTTTAGACTCAACCCCCTTGTGTCTTGTAGGCAGCATGTACTTGGATCTTGTTTCCAAGTACCTTTATTCAAGGTACCACTCTGTGCCTTTTAATTGGGGCATTTAGCCCATTTACATTCAAGATTAAATATTAATATGCATAGGTTTGAGCTGTCAAACCTGGATATGCAATTCGCAGGTGGAATTTATTTTTTTTCAGAATGCTGAATATAGGCCCCTAATCTCTTTTGCCTTATAAGGTTTCTACTGAAAGGTTTGCTGTTAGCCTGATGTAGTTCCCTTTGTAGGTGACCTGCCCCTTCTCTCTAGCTGCTTTTAACATTTTTTCTTTCATTTCGACAAGGGTATTGCCTGTCTGCCCTGCTTTTAGACAGCACCCCCTTGTGCTTTTAGACTCAGACAGAGAGCCACCTGGACATTTTGTGGGGGCAACTCTTGAGTGTAAGGGGACCTCCTCAAGCCTTGGATCCCAGAGCAGACCAGCACTGGTGCCACAGCTGCAGGACCGAGGGACAGTAAGACTGCACCACTAGCCCTCACTGGACTGGACTGGGCTGGGCACTAGCTTCTGGCTTAGCAGCTCTGATTCTGCCTGAAATCAGTGCAGCAGCAGCCTCTTGCTGACCTAGGAAGCACCCGCAGGCAGCATGGGAGACCCCACCCATCCCCACAATTGGCAACCACATAAGCAACACCTGCTAGAGCTTGCAGCTCAGCCTTCTCACTTCTATGTGAACTCAGCCAGAGGGTGCAGCCTCTTGTTGTCCCAGGAAACACCCAGACAGCAGGGCGGGTGACCCCGTCCAAACCAGCTGCTGGTAGCCAAGTGGGCAAGTCCTGTTAGAGGTTTCAACCCAGCAGTCTCTCTTCTGCCTGAACTCTGCTGGCAAGCACAACCTTGTGTTCCTTTGGGAAACACTCAGACAGCAGATTAGGGCCGATCCAGCAAGGGTACTGCCTGACTGCCAACTGCAGCCCCTGCCTGAAAGAGCCCCATGGAAGAAGCAATGGGCATGGAGACAGTGATTAGAGGGGGCTCCTCCAAGACCCAATAGTGGGCCCGAACTGAAGCCAGTTGGCTGAACCCACCTTATACCACAAACAAACCCCCAAGGGCATCAAAGAAAATAAAAGCAAAAACCCCATTCAAAGGACACCAGTCTTAAAGATTATAAGAGCAGCAGCCTACACAAATGAGAAAAACAAAACAAAACAAACAAACAAAAAAAGGGCAAGAACTCCGGCGACTCAAAAAGCTAGAACGCCTTCTCTTCTACATACGACTGCACTAGTTCCCCTGCAGTGGTCCTTAACAAGGTCGAATGACTGAAATAGCTAAAATGTCAGAAGAAGAATTCAGAATATGGATAGGAATAAAAAGCATTCATATTCCAGAGAAAGTTGAAAAACCATTCAAGGAACCTAAGGAATGCAATGAAATTACACAGAAGATAACAGACAAAAATGGCTGTTTTAAGAAAGAACTGAACTGAACTGAACTGATAGAGCTAAAAAAAAAAAAAAACCTCAATTCAAGAATTACATGGCCAGGCACTATGGCTCATGCCTATAATCCCAGCACTTTGGGAGGCTGAGGTGGGTGGATCACTCGAGGTTAGGAGTTCGACCAGCCTGGCCAATGTGGTGAAACATTGTTTCTACTAAAAATACAAAAATTAGGCAGGCATGGTGGCACATACCTGTAGTCCCAGCTACTCAGGAGGCTGAGGTGGGAGAATCACTTGAACCCAGGAGGCAGAGGTTGTGGTGAGCTGAGATTGTGCCACTACACTCCAGCCTAGGCAACAGTGCAGGATACCATCTCAAAAAAAATGATAATAATGCAGGCCAGGCATGGTGGTTCACATGCACTTTGAGAGGCTAAGGTAGGTGTATCATTTGAGCCCAGGAGTTTGAGACCAGCCTGGGCAACATGGAGAAACCCTATCCCTACAAATATACAAAAATTAGCCAAGTGTGGTAGCACATACCTGTAGTCCCAGCTACTCAGGAGGATGAGGTAGGAAAATCACTTGAGCCTGGGAGATGGAGGTTGCAGTGAGCTGAGATCATACTGCTGCACCCCAGCCTGAGTGACAGAGTAAGACCCTGTCTCAAACAGCAGAATTGACCAAGCTGAGAAAAAAATTTCAAATCTAAAAGACTGGTTCTCTGAAATAGCTCAGTCAGACAAAAATAACAGAAAAACAACAAAGAAGAATGAATAAAACTTTCAAGAAATATGAAATTATGGAAAGAGACTAAATCTACAACTCATTGGCATCACCATTCACGAAAATTTTTCCAACCTTGCTAGAGAGGCCAACATTCAAATCCAGAAAATTCAGAGAACCCCTGTGAGATACTGTACAGGATGACTGTATTAGGTGGTTCTTGCATTGGTATAAATAAATACCTGAGACTGGGTAATTTATAAGAAAAGAGGACTAATTATGTTTCTGCAGGTAGTACAGGGAGCATAACATTGGCATCTGCTTCTGAGGAGGCCTCAGGAAGCTTTAACTCATGGTGAGTAAAATGATCCACCCCATCCAAACACCTCCCACCAAACCCCACCTCCAACATTCGGGATTATATATTAACAAGAGATTTGGGCAGGGACAAATATCTAAATGATATCAATGACCATCCCCAAGACACCTAGTCATCAGATTCCCCAGGGTCGAAATGAAAGAAAAAATGTTAAAGGCAGCTAGAGAGAAGGGGCAGGTCACCTACAAAGGGAACTACATCAGGCTAACAGCAAACCTTTCAGTAGAAACCTTATAAGGCAAAAGAGATTAGGGGCCTATATTCAGCATTCTAAAAGAAAATAAATTCCACCTGAGAATTTCATATCCAGCCAAACTAAGCTTCATAAGTAAAGGACAAGTAAGATCCTTTTCAGACAAGCAAATGCGAAGGGAATTTGCCACCACCAGACCTGCCTTATAAGAGGTCCTGAGGGGAATACTAAATATGGAAAGGAAAGACAGTTAACCTGCCACCATAAAAACAGACTTAAGTGGGGCCGGAAGTGGTGGTTCAAGCCTGTAATCCCAGCACTTTGGGAGGCCGAGGTGGGTGGATCATGAGGTCAAGAGATCGAGACCATCCTGGTCAACATGGTGAAACCCCCTCTCTACTAAAAATACAAAAAATTAGCTGGGCATGGTGGTGCGTGCCTGTAATCCCAGCTACTCAGGAGGCTGAGGCAGGAGAATTACCTGAACCCAGGAGGCGGAGGGTGCGATGAGCCGATATCACGCCATTGCACTCCAGCCTGGGTAACAAGAGCGAAACTCCGTCTCAAAAAAAAACACCAAAACCAAAAAAAAAAACAACAACAACAAAAAAACCAGACTTAAGTACATAGACCATTGACATAAAGCAACAACCACACAGTCAAGTCTGCATAGTAACCAGCTAACAGCACGATGACAGATCAAACCTACACATATTAATATTTAATCTTAAATGTAAATGGGCTAAATGCCCCAATTAAAAGGCACAGAGTGGTACCTTGAATAAAGAAACAAGATCCAAGTACATGCTGCCGACGAGAGACCTGTCTCCCATGCGTGTCACCCGTAGGCTCAAAGTAAAGGGATGAAGAAAAATCTACTGAGCAAATGGAGAACAGAAAAAATCAGGAGTTACATTCTAATTTCAGACAAAACAAACTTAAACCAACCACAGTCAACAAAGACAAAGTAGGGCATTAGATAATGACAGAGGGTTCAATGCCACAGGAAGTCCTAACTATCCTAAATATATACGCACCCAACACAGGAAGACTCAGACTGATAAAGCAAGTTTTTAGAGAACTCTGAAGAGACTTAGATGACCATGCAGCAACAGTGGGAGACTTCAACACTCCACTGACAGTATTAGACAGATCACTGAGGGGGAAAATGGACAAAGACATACAGGACTTGAACCCGACACTTGACCAAATAGGCCTCATAGATGTCTGCAGAACTTTCCACATCACAACAGCAGAATATACATTCTTCTCATTTGCACATAGCACATACTGAAAAATCAACCACACAACTAGCAATAAACAATCCTCAGAAAAATTTTTAAAAACTAAAATTATATCAAACACACTCTTGGACCACAATGCAATAAAAATAGAAGTCAATTCTAAGAAAATCACTCAAACTCACATAATTACATGGAAATTAAACAACCTGCTCCTAAATCACTTTGGAGTAAACAATAAAATTAAGTCAGAAATCAAGAAATTCTTTGAAACTAATTAGAACAAAGATGCAACATACCAGAATCTCTGGGACACAGCTAATGCATGGTTAAACCCCCTCAGAGACTGCTATGAACACCTCCATGCACACAAGCTAGAAAACCCAAAAGATATGGATACATTCCTGGAAATATACAATCTCCGAAGATTAAACCAGGAAGAAACTGAATCCTCAAATAGACCAATAATGACTTCTGACTGAATCAATATTAAAAAGCCCACCTACCAGATGTATAAAGAAGAGCTGGTACCATTCTACTGCAACTATTCCAAGAAATTGAGCAGGAGGGACTCCTCCTTAACTCATTATACAAGGCTAGCATCATTCTGTTATAAAAACCTGGCAGAGACACAACAAAGAAAAGAAAACTTCAGGCCAATATCATTGATGAACACAGATGCAAAATTTTGCAGCAAAATACTATAAAACCAAATTCAGTAGCATATCAAAGCTAATCCAACAAAAGCAAGTATGCTTTATCACTGAATGCAAGGCTGGTTCAACATACGCAAATCAATGAAAGTGATTCACCCCATAAACAAAGTCAAGAACAAAAACTACCTGGTCATCTCAATAGAAACAGAACAGTGGCTCACACCTGTAATCCCAGCACTTTGGGAGGCTGAGGTGGGCAGATCATGAGGTCAGGAGTTCGAGGCAGATCATGAGGTCAGGAGTTGTCAGCCTGACAACATGGTGAAACCCCCTCTCTACTAAAAATATATAAATTAGGCAGGCATGGTGGTGCCTGCCTGTAATCCCAGCTGCTCAGGAGGCTGAGGCAGGAGAATCACTTGAATCTGGGAGGCGGAGGTTACAGTGAGCTGAGATAGTGCCACTGCACTCCAGCCTGGGCAACAGAGCAAGACTCCATCACAAAAAATAAGAAAAAAGAAAAAGAAAAAGAAACAGAGACAGAAAGGGCTTTTGATAAAATTCAACATCCCTTCATGTTAAAAACCTTCTACAAACTAGGCATTGAAGGAACATACCTCAAAAGAATAAGAGCCATCTATGACAAACTGACAGCCAAAAGCTTGAAGCATTTCCTTTGAGAACCAGAACAAGACAAGGATGCCCAGTTTCACCACTCCTATTCAACACAGTACTGGAAGTCCTAGCCAGAGGAATCAGGCAAGAGAAACAAATAAAAGGCATCCAAATAGGAAGAGAGGAAATCAAACTTTCTCTGTTTGCAGAAATATCATTCTATACCTAGAAACATCCAGTTTCTGCCCAAAAGTTCCTAGATCTGCTACACAACTTCAGCAGAGTTTCAGGATACAAAGTCAATGTACCAAAATCAGTAGCATTTTTACTCATAAACAGTGTTCGAGCTGAGAGCCAAATCAAGTATGTGATCAGGCCAGGAGTGCTGGCTCCTGCCTATAATCCCATCACTCTGGGAGGACAAGGTAGGAGGATTGCTCGAGCCCAGGAATTCAAGACCAGCCTGGGCAACAGAGAGAGACCCTATCTTAACAGAATTAAAAATTAGCTGGGTGTGGTGGCTTGTGCCTGTAGTCCCAGCTACGTGAGAGGCTGAAAAGGGAGAACTGCTTGAGCCCAGGAGGTTGTGGCTGCAGGAAACCATGATCACACCACTGCACTCCAGCCTGCGACAGAGTGAAACCCTGTCTCAAAGAAGAAAAACAAGAAGAGAAAAGCAAATGCAATCCCACTCACAATAGCCACAAAACAATAAAATTCTTAGGAATACAACTAACAAGGGAGATGAAAGATCTTTTCAATGAGAATTACAAAATACTGCTCAAAGAAATCAGAGATGACACAAATGGAAAAACATTCCATGCTCATGGGCAGGAAGAATCAATATTGTTAAAATGGCCATATTGCCAAAGGCAGTTTATAGCTTCTATGCCATTGCTATCAAACTACCAATGACATTCTTCAGAGAACCAGAAAAAACTATTTCAAAATTCATATGGAACCAAAAAGCAGCTCAAATAGCCAAGGAAATCCAAAGCATAAAGAGCAAAGCTGGAGGAAACACTTTACTTGACTTCAGACTCTACTACAAGGATACAGTAACCAAAACAGCATTTTTGGTTATTGTACAAAACAGGTATACAAAAACAGACACCCAGACTAATGGAACAGAATGGAGACCCCAGGAATAACACCACACACTTACAACCATCTTATCTTCAACAAGGTCCACAAAAACAAGCAATGGCGAAAGGACTCCCTGTTCAATAAATGGCTAGTCACATGCAAAGTATCGAAACTAGAACCCTTCCTTATACCAAATACAAAAATCAACTCAAGATGAATTCAAGATTTAAATATAAAACCTAAAACTAAAAAAACCTTTTGGACATAGTCCTGCCAAAGATTTCATGACAAATATTCCAAAAACAGTTGCAACAAAAACAAAAATTAACAAACAGGACCTAATTAAACTAAAGAGCTTCAGCACAGCAAAAGGAACTCTCAACAGAGTAAACAGACAACCTACAGAGTGGGAAAAAATATTTGCAAACTATGCATCTGATAAAAGTCTAATATCCAGGATCTACAAGGAGCTTAAACTAATAAGCAAAAGCCAGCCCCATTAAAAAGTGGGCAAAGGATGTGAACAGACATTTTTCCAAAAGAAGACAGACATATGGCCGGAAGCATTTAAAACAAATGCTCAACATAGTTAATCATTAGAGAAATGGAAATTAAAAGCACAATGAAATAGCATCTCACACCATTCAGAATGGCTATGATTTGAAAAATCAGAAATTAACAGATGCTGGCAAGGTTGTGGAGGAAAGGGAGCACTTACACATCGCTGATGGGAATGTAAATTAGTCCAATCATTGTGGAAAGCAGTTTGGTGGTTTCTCAAAGGATTTAAAGTACAAGTCCCATTCCACATATCAATGCTTTTATTGAGTATATACCCACAGGAATATAAATCATTCTCCCACAAAGCCACATGCACATGTATGTTCACTGCACCACTATTCACAAGAGCAAAGACATGGAATCAACATAAATGCCCATCAGTGGTAGACTGGATAAAGAAAATGTGGCACATATACATCGTGGAATACTATGCAGCCATAAAAAGTGGAGATCACATCCTCTGCAGCAACCTGGATGGAACTGGAGGCCAATATCTAAGTGAACTAATGTGGGAACAGAAAATCAAATACGACACTTGTTCTCCCTTATAAGTGGGAGCTACACGTTAAATATACGTGGACACAAAGAAGGGAACAACAGATACCAGGGCCCACTTGAAGGTGGAAGAGGGGAGGAGTAAGAAAATCAAAGGACTGCCTATCAGATACTATGCTAATTACCTGAGGGATGAAATAATCTGTACTCCAACCCCCCGTGATGCATAATTTACATACGTAACAAACCTGCACATATACCCCTGAATCTAAAATAAAAGTTAAAAAAAGTTGTCCACGAGAATTGACATTTCTAATAGACAAAAAAGGTGGGAGCAGAAAACAATTGAAAAACTCAATTGCCTGTTGGGAGGCTGAAGTGCTGCTTAAGCCCAGGAGTTTGAGACCAGCCTGGGCAGTAAAGCAAAAACTGTCTATTAAATAAAACAAAACAGAACGGAGCAGAACAAAACAAAACAAAAAAACCTCAATGGGTACAGTGTGAGCCTGAAAAAGTAGCTAAAGGGAGGTTTGTTTTTTGTAGTTTTGGAACTGTTCTGTGGCCTGATTGTGGTAGTGGTTATAAGAATCTATGCATCTGGTAAAACATATAGAACTATCCACGTACATATAGTGCATGTAAAAACTGGTGAAGTCCAAATAACGTCTATAGTTCAATGAATAGTATTGTACCCACGTCCATTTCTTTATTTTGAAAGCATACTCTGGTTATGTGAGACAGTATCTTCAAAGGAGTGGGGTGAAGGGCACATGGGAACCCTCTCTACTTTTTGAAATTTATTGTGAGTATAAAATTATTTCAGAATAAAAAGTTTTTAATAAATGATAAAAACTTTTTGTGATGTAATTGTATATTCTCTTGAACGAACATGCACAGTTTTTCATAAGTTCATGAAATATTTAAAATTCTAGCAAGTTTCAGGAAGTAGGAATGTATAGGCTTGATTGCCTGATCTCAATCAATGGTCAATGAACTCTGAACTCCTTGGTAATTAAAAAAACATGTTCTAGATAAAGACTGGGTCAAAGAGGGGAGCCCCATACACTGTTGGTGAGAATGTAATTTAGTACCATCATTGTGGAAAACTGTATGGAAGTTCCTCAAAAAACTAAAAATAGCACCATCATATGATCCAGCAATCCCACTGCCGGGCATATATCCAAAAGAAAGGAAATCGGGCGGAGTGTGGTGGCTCAGGCCTGTAATACTGACACTTGGGAGGTCAAGGTTGGTGGATCACCTGAGATCAGGAGTTCCACCAGCCTGGCCAACATGGTGAAACTTCATCTCTACTAAAAATACAAAAATTAGCTGGGCATGGTGGTGGGTGCCTGTAATCCCAGGCTTTCAGGAGGCTGAGGCATGAGAATTATTTGAACCCAAGAGGCAGAGGTTGCAATGAGCTGAGATCTCACCACTGCATTCCAGCCTGGGTGACAGAGCAAGACTCTGCCCCAAAACAAAACAAAACAAAAACCCAAAAGAAAGGAAATCAATATATCAGAGACGTCTGCACTCCCATATTTCTTGTATCACTTTTCACAATAGTCGAGTTGATGGAATCAACTTAAATGTCCATCAACAGATGAGTAAGATCGGGTGCAGTGGCTCACGCCTGTAATCCCAACACTTGGGAGACCAAGACTGCTTGAGGCCAGGAGATCAAGACCAGCCTGGGCAACATGGCAAAAACCCATCTCTACAAAAGATTAGGCAGGCATGGTGGCACATTCCTATAGTCCCAACTACTTGGGAGGCGAAAGTGGTAGGATTGCTTAAGCCGAGGGGGGTCAAGGCTGCAGTGAGCTGCAATCACGCCACTGTACTCCCACCTAGGCAACAGAGTGAGACTTTGTCTCAAAACAAAACAAAAAGCGGGTGAATGCATTTTTAAAAAGCGGTATATATAAACGATGAAATATTGTTCATTCATGCAAAAGAATGAAATCCTGCCATTTGTAGTAACATGGAAGAAACTTGAGGTCATTTTGTTAAGTAATAAGCCAGGCACAGAAAGACAAATATGGCATGTTCTCACTTATATGTGAGAACCAAAAAAGTGGATTTCAGGGAGATAGAGAGTAGACTGGTAATTACCAGAGGACAGGAATGGGGGAGGGGACTGAGGGATGGAGAGAGGTTGCTTGATGGGTACTAAAATATGGTTTGACAAGAGAAAGAAGACCTAGTTTTGATAGATCAGTAGAGTGACTATAATTTACAATAATCTATTACATATTTCAAAATAGCTAGGAGAGAATAATTCAAATGTTTCTAGCATAAAGAAAAGACAAATATTTAAGGTTATGGATATTCCAATTACACTGACTTGGTCTTTACAATGAATCTTTATAAGAATGTATTAAGTTATTACATGCAACCCCCAAATATGTCCCTCTATTATGTACCTATTTAAAAAAAAGAATTTGGTCAAAGAGGAAATTGAAACGGAACTTACAAATCCCCTTGGAAGCAATGAAAAGGAATGTACTTTCTAATAAAATTCATGGGACAAAAGTGAAAGTTATATATAGAAGTAAAAAGGTAATCGATCATTCATCTTGAGAAATGAGTGAAGGCGCTGTGAAGCACTAGAATGGATCTGAGATTTTACCCTACTCCCAAACAAAAGCAGTCAGCCATAGTTTCACGATGCTTGAAGAAGACACGAGACTCCAGGGTCAGAAACGCCCTGGCTGGGCAGGCAGCATTGGCTCCAGGTTCATACCAGGCTCCTTGCTTCCAAGTCCCAGGAGGCCACGCAGAGGTGGCCCAGGGGGAGGCTTCAGGCATGGTGGGCTTGTGTCACAGCTAAGGGACTCCAGACTTAAGCAACCCTAGTCTTTAAAGGCACTGCAAGCAAACCTGCTCAAACTCTTCCAGAGAGAGGTATTTTTTAAATCTACTGGTTGGCAAGCAAATTTGTCCTCTGCCAGAAGGGGAACAATACCTCTACTTTCCAAGGCCGTGTGCTTTAAAAGACCTTTGAAAAGATAGTCTGCAACAAAGGCCGTCATTGCCTCTGCTGCTCAGATATTCAGAAGTGGGAGAGACTCAGGGAGAAAGTTCTCCCAAGACGTCCAAAGAGAGAAGTTAGGAAGAGGGAAGTAAGAGACTGAAAGGCATCAAATGTGTTTTTCAGAGTCTGTGAATTCATAACGACACTTTAGAAAAATCATTGGCCTCCTCTGAAGGATGCTGGAGCACCAACTCGTGATGCTGAAAAGTGGTAAACAATGGAAAATGAGTGAGACTGTATCTTGCCTTTCCTGTAGAAACTATATTTCAGAGTACCCACATAGTTGATAAAGAACAGTACCTTTTGAAGAATTCTAGCTGAAATATAACTGAAGGACTAGCAAGATATGGCAATTCCAAATGAAAGATTGAATCTGGTAGGAATTATGAATAGCTGCTGAAACAGATGACGATGGGTGGATCTGGATAATAACACCAGAACCCGCCAATTGATCCTGGCATCACAGACATCCCAAGACACCACGCGCCTCCTGAGTGATGTGAGAGGAAGTTCCACTTCCCCTTCCTCTCATGTATTATTTCTGGGGCAGGCTCCCCATTTCTCAAAGGGCACTATTGTGAATTGATATCCCCCAAAAGATATGTTGAAGCCCTAACTCTGAGTACCTGTGAATGCAACCTTATTTAGAAATACGGTCTTCACAGATACAATCAAGTCAAGATGAGGTCAGCCCAGATCAGAGTAGGCCCTCATCCAGTGACTGGCATGCTGATAAGAAGAGAGAAATTCGGACCCCGACATAGAAAGGGAGAGAAGGCCATGTGAACAGAGGCAGAGACTAGGGCGATTCATACCCACTCCAAGGAGGGAACCCCACAGACGGCTGGGAGAGAAACCTACAGCAGATTCTCCCTCTTGGCCCAGAAAGAAGCACTCCTGTCCATACCTTTGCTTCAGACCTCCAAACTTCAGAACTGGGAGAGAATGTATTTCTTTTGATTTGCGCTGCCCAGCTCGTGAGACTTTGTTATGGCAGCTCCCAGCTCCCAGGAATGCAAAGACCCCAGTGGGACTGCACCCCAGGTGCCTGTAGCAACAACCTGCCATTAAGGCAGCCTGTGTTTAGCTTCTCCCCTTCCCTGTCCCGTCTTCCCACTTACTCCTTCGTGCTTTCCATGCTCACTTCCCAAACAGGCAACCTCCACTGCACCTCTGGTTCGGGGTCTGCCTTTGCGGGCTGGAGGGGACAGACCAAGGCAGATGGTATCAGAGGGGACTGTGGAAAGCAGATACCCAGGAAGAGAATCTCAAGGCATGTCTCTCCCTAGCCAGACGGCACGGCCACAGGCCACTGTGTCAGTCAGCATTCTCCAGAGAAACAGAACCAATAGAATATCTCTCTACTGACCAACTGATCATTCAGGACAAAGGGAGAGAGAGGGAGGGGAGGGAGATCTTTAACAGGGAACTGGCTCACGTGACCGTGGGCGTGGGCACATCTGCTCTGCAGGGGCTCACACACTGACAACCCACAGAAAGTCCTCCCTTACTTGGGAAAGGTCAGTCTTGTTTTCTACTCAGGCCTTCAGCTCATTAGATAAAGCTCACCGCACTGGGGAGGACTATACTTTACTCAAATGTTACACCCCAAACTCCCTCTCACAGACACACCCAGAATAATGTTTAACCAAAGGTCTGGGCACCCTGTAGCCTCGTCAAGTTGACATATAAAACTCACTGTCACAGACGCCATTGTTGTTGCGCCACGAGTGGCAATCTCCCATGGCCATTCGGCACCATCACAGTGGCTGGGCCTCCCACCTGTGCGGAACTGGCATGAGAAGCAGGGGCAGTGGAGGCACCGGCTTATGAAATAATGCGAATGCCTGCAGCTGAATTGCCCCCCGAAAGACAGGTTGGGCTCTGCTGAATCTGAAGTCACTGCCGGAGGCAGCCCTCAATCTGAGTCCATGGGTCAGCCTTCCTGCCCTCTGGCCAGAAGGTTCTGAGACCTGTTCCATCCTGTTCCATTTGTTTCTCAGCCCCCCTCCCCTGCAAGGGGAACAGAGCCCCAGTGTTCATTTCACCCCTTGATTCCCTTATCCGAGTCACTCCCCTTCCTCACTGGCCTTCCTGGGGTCATGCCCTACCAAGCTACTTGCACCCAATTTGTTGGCTCAGAATCGGTTTCTTGGGGAAACCCAATCAGGATAAGTGTCTTATCAGGATAAGGCGTCACGTTTCATAATATACTACACTGGTAAAATGCTTTCTGATCCTGCATGCTCCTCCAGCCGTATGTGTTGGGAGACTAATTTTTCCTGCGTTGCATGTTTTCATTTTAGCATTTGACCACATTTAACCCAAATGAATAGGACCTTGTTTTATATGATAACACCCAGCAGATGCAATGAGCTGTGTAGAACCACTTTGCAGTGCATTCTTCAGTCTAGACGGGGTCCAGCTAGATACAAGCGGTTCTACAGGGAGTGATTACTACCCACTTGAGGTAAATGGTCATGTGCTTGCCCAGCTTAAGTTTGGAGTGGATTTTGCCTTATGTTTTAGATCTTGGCATCTTTATAGTGACCCCACACATTCTGAGTTAGCAGAGTTCAGCTGAGCTTTGGGTGGTAACTGGTTTTCAGTTGGGTTTGTGGGTGAATTCCCAACAGTGATATGGAAGGGGCTAGGAGGCATTAGCAAGCAGCCTCGCTGGGTGTGAAGCTGAATCCTCTCATGAGAAACGAGGGAAGTGAAGACACGGGCTTGCGTGGAAAGCTGTTCTGCACTCCTGAGGCAGGTCCGGAGGGCAGCCACAGAAAGGGCTAAACTTCTCCTTAGACAACAGTCTTATCTGGAGCTGACCCAAGAGCCCAAAAGTGATGGGCGCCAGATTGCGGTCCGTATGGCCTCTGTAATAGGGACGTGGAATAGAGTTAAGAAAAGTTTAACCAAAATGCCCATTTTGGATACTGAAACAACTCAATTAAGCACCTAAAAATATCTAGCTTTGAGCAATGCTACTTTCTAAAATCCCTTCCAAAAAACGCTTTTTTGAAATTAATATATACCCGACATAAAAGAATGCAACTAGCAACCATAAGGGGTTTAAAAGTCTGGGCTTCTCCCCACCAAAAAAAGACCCATTGTAATTTTCTCTGGTCTGACAATAAGTGAGTCTCTGCTTCACTGTGTCCCAAGGCCACTCCCTAGAGCTGGCTTTCTGGAGGACCATTTAATTGAGTCTATTTGAATCTTACTCAAGTCTAGCAGCTTATAAGTACCAGACCGAATTTAGCAGGATTCGGAATGGTAAGGACTGCATGTGAAATGACTTCTCTAATTCAGCAGTAAGGAGAGTGGACAGGAGTCTCGGTGGGCAACCACTCCGGGGTTGACGTCCTTCTTTCCATGGGGACTCTAGGGACAAGGCTTGATGTAGCTGTGGATTGCTCTCCTGTTTCCTAGAAAGCTTACAGGGCAGCAGGAAGAAACGGGTTAGCTATGTCTTTACTGGTAGAGCTGAGCTTCGGGTGCCATCTCTGCCATGTGTTCGGCATCTGATCGGTAAAACGGGGACCATGATGGGAGGTGAGGCAGTAGACAGCTCTTCGTGAGGTTCCTGCTGGTTGCTGTTATCACGGAGAGCACATTGTCCTCGTAATCCAGAATTCATACTGCCACTTGAATAGTTTGTGTATTTGCAAAGAAAATTTTAAACACTTAACTCAAGGCTAGAAATAAATGCAGTTAGTTATTGCAAGAGAAAACCACCGGCAGAGGCAGAGGGAGACGACCTAAGCCTCTGATTATTTTTGGAAGCTTTATGTGCTTTCTGGCCTCTGCCACTGAATGGATTAATGGATGTGCCTGGCATAGAGTAAGCGCTTTGCTTGTTCAACTGCCCGCGGGTCGCAGCGAGCAAACTGGGGAGAGCGCTCAGGGGCAGTGGGTGGAGTGAGTGGAGACGCGCGTCCTTTTAAGAAAAGGCTCCATTTGTTCCTCGCGTGGAAATGTGTGCGTGTCATCAGGTGCTCGAGGAAGCTCGCGCATGACCCGACAGCTGCCGTCTGGGATCTCCAGGTTCGGCCTGGCGCGTTCACAGCGCGGTCTCCAGCCCTGCTCTTCCGTGACGCTGCGCCCCCCGACTCGCAGCCCTGACCGACCCGGCCCTTCGCACAGCCCTGCTTCAGGCCGCCCATTCTCCTTGACCTTCCCCCAGCAGGGTCTGAGGCGTCGCCGCCCGTTTCGAGCGGGGTCACGCAGGCCCCTTCCCGGCCTGGAAGGTCAGCGCCGCGCGCTGAGCGTCAGTCCCCGCTCAACCCCCGCTCCAAACCCCGCCGGCCGCAGATGTCATCCTCATCCGTGCTCCGCAGTGACCGGAGGGAGCGAAGGGAAACAAACCAACGTCTCGTTTTCAGCCTCTCCCCGCCACCGTGACACAAAACCGGCAAAAATAAAAAGAGCATTCTGGGAAGCACTTCATCATTTCAACGCTCACGAATTCAAAACATAAACAAAGGGCTCCCGGGGCCCCGGCCGGGGGCGCGGGGCGCGGGGCGCGCGGCGGGCCCGGGGCAGGTGAGCGCAGGTGCGCGCCCGCCCCCGCCCGGGGCCCCCGGCTCCTTCTCCCCGCGCCCTGCGCCCCACGCTCCGCTCCCCCTTCCCCGCCCGCTCCCCGCTGCCGCCGCCGCCGCCGCCCCGCGCACGGCCTGGAGCGGAGGCTGCGCAGGGCGCGGGGCGGCGCGGGCCGGGCGCGGGCCGGGCGGACGGCCGCGTCTTTCTTCTCCTGGCGGTGATGTCATTGGGCGACGGCGGCCGAGGCCGGGGGGCGGCGGCGGGCGCCCGCAGGTTCCTGAGCCGCTCCTGAGAAGGCGCCTGACCGTGGGCCGGGGCGCACGGAGGAGCGGGCCGGGCCGGGCCGGAGCTGCTGGGCCGCGCCGAGCCGATCGCCGGCGCCGGCCGCTCCATGGGCGAGGAGGCGGCGGCGGCGGCGGGGGCGGTGGGGGCCGCGGGCCGGGCAGCCGCTCCGAGGTGAAGCAGGCGCGCGCCCCTCCCCGCCCGCCCGCCTCCCGGGCCGCCGCGATGAATTCCGCGGAGCAGACCGTTACGTGGCTCATCACCCTGGGGGTGCTGGAGTCGCCCAAAAAAACCATCGCGGACCCGGAGGGCTTTCTGCAGGCGTCGCTGAAGGATGGGGTGGTCCTCTGCAGGCTGCTGGAGCGCCTGCTGCCCGGGACCATCGAGAAAGTAAGTCCTCGCCCGCGCCCCCCGGCCCGGCCCGCTGCGGCCCGGGATGCGCGCGGAGCACCTGGGGCCGGCCGCGCTCGGGGGACCGCGCGCCCTCCTTTGTGCGCGGAGCGGCGGCGCGGCCGGCGCCAGGACCGTGGCGGGAGCTCCGGGGGCGCCATTGTGAGCGGGGCTGGGTAGGGGGCGGGAGGAGGGGCGCGGGCGGTGGGGGTCCGAACGCCGAGTGGCCCCTCCGCGCTGGAGGTGGGCTCCGCTGCCTCGCCGCGGCCCGGTCGGAACCGCGTTCCGACGCCGTGCGGCTCTGTCCGCTGGCTTTGTGTGGACAGTTCTTGCCGGTGGCGTTGCGTGTTTCGCCTCCCGGTGAATGGACCGGTTGCTCTGCATTTTTAAAGATGCTCGCATCTGCGGCTGAGGGCTGCGCTGGGAAATGATGTACTTACTTTCCCCTGGAGAAAATTACCCCCATCCGAGAGGACGGCAGACACAGGGTTTAAGCCCCGGCACTCTGCAAGGCTTGTTTAAAATTTCAGATTTCGTTCTCAGGTCCCTCCCTGGTTCTGAATAGAACCCAGAGTCCTGCAGGCACTGCCTCTCCCTCCCCTCTGGTAGTTCCCAGACTGGAGCGTGTGAACCCTGACCCGAATTTCTGGAAGTGATTAAAGTTTGTTTTCATCGCCCACAAACCGGCCAGCAGGGCCCAGGAGACAGGAGAGCTTCTAAAAACGAGGTCTCCCTGTAGCTCAAAATACCAATCTTATTCCCAGGGTTTTTTTTTTTTTTTTTTTTTTGGAGGAGGGGAGGGTGGTGGGTGGCCAATACACAGCGTTCAGATCAACAATTATTTAAAATGTGTTAAATACAGAAACTGAAGAGTACCACAACTAGGAAGAACGACTTAAGTTTCTAAGTGGGGTGTATTGGCCCCCATACAGCATGACAACTTGTAAATAAAATGCCACCTAAGTGACTTGAAAAGTAAAATGTTTAATCTTATACACGTGCGCATGTTCTGCTGCTACATTTTAAATGAGGTCAGAAAACATTAAATGTGAATTTGGCTTACATTCCAGTTTTAGGTATTTTTCTTACTTGGCACATTTTTATGAAGACGGAATCTGCATATTAGAGTGTCCATGAAATAAAAACGTTCCTTTAAAATGAACCTGATGTCACAGTGACATGATGATTTAAGACAGGAGGACTAAGGAGCAGGATCTGACTTTCAAGGCATTCAAAATACTTTGTTGTTTGGAGACTGGTACCTCTGGTAATACAAGACAGATGTCGAAAAGTGTTGAAATACATGCTAAGTTCGCCAAAATAGGCTTGAATAAAATCCTGTATCATCTCTGAAAGCAAAGCTTTGAGAAACTTCATATGCCGTGTTGATAAAAACGTGTCGCCATCAAAGAATGTGGTGTTTGGCATATTAACTGCATTAATAGTGATTGACAGGCTTCAATAATCATTTTCTTCTGAATTCTAGAAAGATTTTCCTAGAAAACTGTAGCATTCATTTCAACTCTAAAACAACGGAGAGAGGAATGAATAAAATGTTGAGCTTGCAGAAGCCAACTTAAAACAACTCAACATATTCTAAAACTGCAGTCATTTGGAAATGTCTTAGGTCAAATATGTTTTTCATTCCCCCCCAAGCTCCAGTTGGTTTGTTTTAAACTGACTCTGTCACAGTGAAAGTTTAATGTAAAGCAGCATATTGTAGACACAGTTGCTGGTTCTCTGGAATTCAAAGGTAGGTTTTTGGAGCAAAATAGCCATTTCTGTCTCTAAGATCCCTGCGTTTCAGAAGTTTTGTGAGCTTTTTCCATTTCCCAGGAGAGTTATCTGGGTTTTTTCTTTCTTTCCTTTCTTTCTTTCTTTTTTAAATAGAGATGGGGTCTTGCTATGTTGGTCAGGCTGGTCTTGAACTCCTGGCCTCAAGCAATTGTGTCCCATTTTGGCCTCCCAAAATGCTGGGATTATAGCCATGAGCAGTCATGCCCAGCCAGTTATCTGGGTTTTTGATGTTTGCATGCTTACCAGATAATCTATGCCACAAAGCATACATGCTGAATAATTTTTACTTAAATGTGGGAGTGTGAATCTGAGGATGTTTTTCCTTAAAAAGAAGCATTTGGATACTTAACCAAATATTCATGTGGATGTGCAGGGCTTCACTTGACCTCTGCGGCAGGGGTGCACGGACAGCCAGTGAGCAGAAGGCAAGTGGCCTGCAGCCTTCGCCTCTGCAAGCTCATAAGCTGGCCTGAGCCACGAGGCTGGGGATGAGTGCCGGACTAAGAAACGGAGCTGGGCGCCTCGGCTTTCCCATATGGCTTTTATTAAGAAACCATGTCCTAAAGCGTTTCTTCCATTACACTCATTTGTTCTGTTTCAGAGTTAGGAAGAGGATGGAGGGAGCAGAGAGGGCGTTCATAGAGTGTCAGATTCTTCTGCTCATTTAAAGGAAACTTTCCACCCAGGTTCTCACCTTTCTTTCAAGGTGGAAGGTTAGACGGTGAGGAGTTGGAATTATAAACTTTACATGAGCAGTTCTGAAAAGAGATGCTTTTCATTATACGGGACAGATGTTTTCTGCCGTAGGGGAGAGGAGAATGGGATTAAAAAGTTTCCCTCGTCTTTCTATCTGGAGGTCCTGCGCTTTGGTTTTCCCCAGGAGGGGCCAGGATGTCTGGCTGGGCTGCCCACATCTTCGGCTTCCTGTACTCCTCCCTTGAGCAGAAGCACTCTGAGGTCATGAAGTCTAGGGAGCCCTGGTAGCCCTCTTCTCACAAATTCACTTTAAACCTCCCTGGGGTATTTCATCAAAGGAGGCAAAATCAAGAAAGATGCATTTTAGAGGATGGAAAATTGCTATAGGACCAATACCACACATTAAAATCATGGAAATCATGAAATGCTCTTTTAATTTCACTTAGGAATGCAGCAGATGAAGTCTATTAATTCACTATGAAAAACTCAGGGAACTTGGTTGTTTCTCTGTGTGTCCCAGGAGAACAGAACACAGAGAACCTTCCTGTGTAATCCATGTGACGCACTCCCGGGAGATCCTGGCTAGGTGTTTGTGGAACGTAACTGAAAGTCAGATGCTGCCTGTAGTCTTGGTGCTGGATGTGGGGGCATCTCTCTCTCAGCTCTGGAGGCCCAAAGTCTGGGATCAAGGTGCTGGCAGGGCCTCATGCCCTCAGAAGTCGCCACAGAAGGGTCTGTCCCACGCCTCTCTCAAGCTTCTGGTAGTTCCTGGCTCATGGCAACACAAGTTGAGTCTTCACATGGCGTCCCCACTTCTTCTTTGTGTTTAGACTCCCCGTTTTCAGAAGGACACTCGTGGGATTGCATTAGGGGCACTCTACCCCAGTATGGCCTCATCTGAACCATCTTCAGCTGCCGTGACTCCATTTCTGAATAAGGCCCCATCTGAAGTACTGGGGGTTAGGACTTCAAAATATGAATGTTGGAGGAACACAATTCAGCTCATGATGGGTTGTGTTAAACATGTGAACCAGATTTATGTGATGGCATGATGCCAGGTGCGATGGGAGATTACAAAATCTAAATAATAGAGGCTGAGGGGTTCTAGTACAGAAGACAAGAACAGGATGAGGCAGAAGGAAGCTGCAAGTTGTCATGTCAGATATGGAATAGAAGGAGCAAAAGCATCAGGGAGTTAAAAAAGACCCTCATTTGAGCAGCTCAGACTGAAGACTTTCCTGATGTGTGCGTAAGAGTATGGTTTGCATTTTCCCAAACTGTAACCTGGCAGCCCTCGGTGATTTTCCACAGGCTTGCAGAAAATCAGCAAATCTGATGTTGCATAGGAAAAAGAAAATACTTTTTTCCAAGTGAACTCAAGACTCACTTTCTGTTCAGTCTTAGGACTCTGGGGTTGGTTGGGGCTGGGTTGGGGAAAAGCAGAAGAGCCCACCTGCTAGAAATGTGCCTTTTCTTAGGTCCTTTGGCCCTAAAAAGAATGTGGTCCGTGGTCACAGTGTGGTGGCAGGGTGAGGTTCTCACTTAGGCCGTGGCCTGTAGCTGTCGTAAAGACTTGTTGATTGGCTAAGTCACTTACAGAGAAAAGTTGTAATGTATCTCCGGACTGTGTTTTTAAGGAGACTTCTTTGAACCTTGCAAGTTATATCAAGTTCCTTCTAACCAAACTACTCCGAATATGGTTTCAGAATAGTGACTTGTGCAATGATAAACATTTAGTTTTGAAGTATGTGACTTCATAGTCCTGACTCAACCCTGAACCAGTGTGATTCTTGTCTGGGTTTCAGGCCTAGGGAAGAAGGTAGCGGGAACTGCATTTGCCGGCTCGATAAAAAGAAAGCATCAAACCAAAACTCAACTTCACTCAGGAGTGTCTGAAGAGATTTCTTGAGAATCAGACTAGAAACTAGTGTTTGTGTTGGCATCACACAGACAGAGTACGCACGCATACATACGCATACACACACGCATGCACACCTACACAAATGTGCACACATGTAAACACATGGGGGCACACGTGTATTTACATGGGACACACATGAATGTAAATGTGCATGTGTACATGTGTATTTACATGGGAGACACATGAATGTAAATCCACGTGCACATGTGTGCACACACATGCACGCCTGCACAGACGTGCACACACATAACCACATGTGCCACACATGCATTAAACACACACACATACACGTGCACACACATGCGCACATACAAAGACACAGGACACACATGCATGTAAACATGCACACATGCACAAACACACCTGCACAACTGTGCACACGCAAACACACGGGGCACACATGTATGGAAATGCACATGCACACCTGCACAAACGTGCACACACATAAATATATGGGGCACATGTGTGTCCACACGCACACACAGACGCATCTGCCTGGGGCTGAGGGAGAGCTGCCACATGCCATTCCGTTTTGTCAGGGGCAGCTGCTCTGTGAACTCCCCGAGCCCAGTCCAGCGGGTGCTGCCTCAGGACCTGACCCTCGATCTATTATTAGAAGTCACTCCAGAATGCCTGATCGCCTCCTTTCTTTACGCTCTGCCTGCCTTTCTATACATCATTTTAAAAGAGGGTAAAATGTCCGCCCAGCATGGCCGGCAGCATGCTCCCCTCGTTTGCAGGCGCCATCCCTCGAGAAGCCCATGCTGCAGATGAGGACCTTGAGGCCTGGCAGTTAGCTTTGCCCCAGGTCACCTGGCTACACTTGGAGGCGGAAGATTCCAGCCACAGCTGTGACCTTTCCCATAGAAAACAAGACTACTTCTGCCACCTATACTGAATTTAGGGGAAGGTTGGCGACCACTGCCTTCAGACATTTGCAAACCAGGTCAGGAAACTAGACAGAGGCAGCAGTGTAACTGAGCGCCCAGGCAGGACAGAAGTGAGGACTGGAGGGGGTGGCTCAGGTCACCAGCCACAGGGGCAGAGTGGGAGCCATCAGGAGTGCCTGGAGCCTCTGCCAGTGCCCCACTTCTCAGGGCATCTGGAAGCAGCTCTGCCCTGTGGTGTACATGACCCCAAAGGCACCCAGGGCAGGGCCCCTTGCCCTGGGGGGTGCCTGCAGAAGCCTGAAGAAGTCTGTGTCTGGGCCCTTCTCCTGGGCTGCAGAACATGAGTTCAGTGTTTCTGTGCCATCTGATAACTCACTGTGGCTTGCGGGCTTCCCCACTCTGTAGGGCTTACCAGACTTCCACTCCTTCCAAGATTTCAAACAATATGTGCATCTACACCACACACACACATTGAAAAGTCAAGTACTATGTACACACTTGAGGAATCTCTCTCCCTTCAGAGGCCACTGATCACTCGAAAATATAAAACGTGGAGGCAATGAGGGCTGCGGGGTGGGTGGGGCAGAGCCATTTCTTCTTGTGTAAGGTGAATTTTAGCCGTTTGGATTGGAGTCTTGTGTGGGCTTGACGCCCACGCGTCTGTCACCGCACCAGGGAGGTGGCAGAGGAACGTCATCCCTCGGGCACACAGCTCTACCACGTGCACTGCCTAGGGCTGGGAGGATTGGCATCCCCGAACCCATGGGTCTCTGCCCAGAGACACTGGGAGACCTGGTCCTCTGTGTGCTTCACAGTCAGGCACACCTGGCTTTGATGCTGCAGCCATTTGCTCTGTGACTCCTGGCACATGTCTAACCTTTTGGAGTCTTAGTTTCTTCCTCCTGAAAATGAGATGAATGATATTCACTGGTGGGGGCGGTCAGGTCGTTGCCAGGGTAAATGAGTAGGTGTGCTGGGCACACAGTCATTCCTCAGTACGGGGTAGTTACTGTTTTATTGATTGACACTGAAAACCTTCCCCATCATGTCCAGAAGACTCTAAGCCAAGATTTGAACCTTGGAGCCACCCAAATCCAGGAACACTGCTTAATTCTCACAACAGGGCAGACTATTGCAACTTTCAGGGGCTGGCAGCCTCTCCATCACACGCTGGACAGACCACCATTGTCTGGGTTAGTGGGCCCACTGAAGGTGGCTTCCAGGGCCCTCTTGTCTGTGCCAGATCTGGGCGCAGCTGCTGAGCGCACACAGCTGCTGGCTGGGGAGCTGGAGGGCTGGGCTGGTGGACTCAGATTTCGCTTATATACAGTTTCATGCATCAGCGGGGCCCAGAGTCACAGATGGGAAGCCAGCCTGCCCCACCCAGTGTCTGCAGAGAGAGGGCTTTGGGGCCAGTCCTAGGCCCTCTGCTTCCCGGGTATGGCTTCTGACTTCTCCCCTCCTTTATCAGTTCTATTAAACTAGGTTTGGAGAACTAATCTCTTGATGTTTTTATGTTTCTAACGTTAGCTCTGAACTCTTAAGGTTTGATGAACCAGACTGGTGGTTCTCAACCCCATTTTTACAGGATGGTGCCATGTCTTCTGGGGTCTGAAAGCGAGGAGGTGGGGGGAACCTAAATGGACTGTGTGCAAAATGTATTTCAAACACATTTCTGTGAATTAGTTTAAATCGAATCAGCTTATTGACCCTGTTTCTGTTGTGTGCGTGCTAGAGAGCTGCACGATGGGCACGGGGCACACATACGGATGACACCCACCCACCTCTGCAGCCAGTCAGAAGAGAAATGCTGGGGTCTCGAGTCTAACGTGTCTGTGAGTTCTGGGGAGGAAAGAATGTAGAGTCATCCAGCCCAGATGCCTCCTTTGCACATGGCTTTGCTGAGGGCAGTTGCCTGTGTGTGTGACCTGCGTTTTGCACAGTCTTGGGAGAACCGTTCACGCTGTAGTCTAAGTGAATGGCGTGAAGGACTGTGCTGGGAGGTGGCCCTGGGATACTATGTCTAGAGGTCACCTCCCAGGACACAAAGCAGAGTGGAGAAGGGTTGGGGTAGATGATAGAAGTGGCCCCAGTTCTCCAACCCTCCCGTGCCCCGGGTGAAGTAACCTTGTAGCGCCTCCATCAAGAGGTAGGAGTCTGATTCCTCCCTTCTTGAGCTGGGACTTGCTTTGGCCAGTGGAATCTGGCAGAAGCGACCACTGTCAGTTCCTAGCCCAGGCCTTGGGAAGCTTGCACTTTTCTGCCCTCTCTGAGGCCCTGTGTCTACCCCGAGGAGAGCCCAGGGCTTGGGTGCTGGTGGTGTGCAATCGCGTGGAGGAGAACTCACTTGTCCCTGCCCAGGTCATCCTGGGCCTATCCACACCCAGCCAGCCTCAAACATTGAAGAGAGCCCAGCCAGGGTCAGCAAGCTGCCTGCCCTGCCCAGAGCAGTCACAGCCACTCTAGCAGGCCCTGCCAGGCTGACTCAGGCCAGCCACTGAGGTTTACTATGACCACAGATAGCAAATCACACACACACACACACACACACACACACACACACACACACACACACCGTTCTTAACTATGTACGTAAATACATTCCATCCCAGTCGAACGAGTTCTTGTCCCTTTGTTTAAAATGCTCTGTATATCCTTTATTTCCAGAAAAAAGTAATGTCCTTTTTTCCAGAAAAAAGTAATAATAAAAAATTATTTCCTTGATAATTTCCTCTCCAGTATCTTCTCTATTCTTATTACTTAGAAATCGTATGAAGACCAGTCAGAGATGCTATCTGTTGAGTGCATACTGTATGCCAAGCACTGTTGTAAGCACTTAGCCCATAATGATGGACTAACCACCCCATAAGGGAGGTGCTGACAGGATCGCCCCCATTTTCAGATTAGGAAACGGAGCTCCAGAGCGGCTGGTAACCGGCCATCGCTGGCTGGTGGGCTCCCCCGGGGCCCGCCCCCTGACCCTGCGGCTGCCAGGCCTCCTGGGTCGAGCCTCTCATTGGCTGACCTTTCTGCTTGTGTCTTTCTTCTCCTTTTTAAAGACATGTGTTTGACTTTATCTTCCAGTTTGTCTACTGGCATTTTTTATTTTGACTCTATTTTGGCTTTCTCTTTTAATTTCTAAAAGCTCTTTCTTTTCCCTAGTTACCTGGTTTCTCTCCCTTTCGGTCAGTGCTCCTGTTTCTGGGTGACTCCTTTCTTCCTGTGAACATTCACTGCAGCTTCCTTGAAGAGAAGGGCGATTCCTCCCCTGCACTCACTGTCTCTGTTTCCTGAGTCCTCTTGTGCAATTTTTTTCCCGTGTTGGAGATTTTACTCAAACATCAGATGATCTTTCAAGTGTGTGGCCCTCAAAATGAGCAGGCAGTGCTGTGTGGCTGGTGGGGCCCAGACACAGGTAGGTCTCCCTCGGGGCAGCCTGGCGATGCCTGCAGGTCTGGACCTGTTAGTCTCTTCGGCAGCGGCCATGAGTCTCTCAGAGACTCCTCCACCTGCTGCCTGTCAGAGCAGCGTCCATTCTCACCTTGACTCTTGTCTGTGCTGGCCCTCCCCAACTTCCTGGCCTCTTTGATTCACTTGTCCCCAGAGAATGAGCCTTCCTTGCAAAGATGGCAGGAAGGGTGACTAGCTGTGGTTGGGCTGGGGCCCCTGGGCCTGCGTCTGACTTTCAAGTGGCTTGTCTACCACCTGGGAGAGTGCAGCTGCCTGCACTGGCTACTGGGATGGGACGTTTCCAGTCTCTGCTGAAGCCCCGCCCATCCTCCCTCTGCTCCCTGCCTTTGTAATGGTGGCTTGGGGACAGGTGTCTTCTAGATTTTTGTTGTTGTTGTTTGTTTTTGTTTTTTCTGAGACACAGTCTCGCTCTTTCACCCAGGCTAGAATACAATGGCGCCATCTCGGATCACTGCAACCTCCACCTCCCAGGTTCAAGCAATTCTGCCTCAGCCTCCTGAGTAGCTGGGCCTATAGTCACCTGCCACCATGCCCAGCTAATTTTTGTATTTTTAGTAGGGATGGGGTTTCACCATGTTAGTCAGGATGATCTCTATCTCCTGACCTCGTGATCCTCCTGCCTCAGTCTCCCAAAGTACTGGGATTACAGGCATGAGCCACTGTGCCTGGCCCAAGCAGTTTTTTTTTTTTTAAAAGGGGTTGGGGTTGTCCTATCTTTTCTCTATAGAAGCTACATAAAATTCAGAATCCCAAAAAGTGTATATAAAAGAAATGTAAGTCTTGTCCAATTTATATTAAATTGCTTTTGTCTAAAATGGGCATCCGCAGCTCCAAGTGTGTGTGGATTTGCGTGGTCTCTCGCCGTGAACCCTTGTTCTGACACTGTGAACTGTTAGCAACGCTTTCTGTAAACTGGTCTGGTTTTGACTATTCATAAATACCAAGGCCAGTCATGGCCTTTCCCTTCAATTCGGAGTATCTCACTGCTAAGTTTCTCTGCCAGGATACTTTTCCACCAGTGTCCTGTTCTTAAAGCAGTTTAAGATCAGAAGGGACTTTTAAGTACCCATTTCTAGTGAGCAGATTTTTAGATGCCGTTTGTTAGGAATACAGATGTTCTGAAAAAGCCTATAGCTTTCCGAACACATGCCGAAAGATTATGGCTTTGTCATTCACTTTCAGGAAGAATGCTACAGTGATTTTGATAGGAAATTGGGGATTCAGAGAGTATTCCTGATTCTGACTGTTCTGGCTCCTCAGGAAGAGGGAGAGTCTCACCCGCCCTCTTGGAATCGGTCCGGGCCTCTGTTTCCCTTGAGCAGTGTCATTGAGGCTTCCTCTTTGGTGCTCAAGGAAGTGCCTTAAGACCTGGGTTTGTCTCATTGATCTCATAAAGCACTGGAGCTGTGACACATTTATTCTGGTGGAGACCCATTTTCTGGTTATGGTCATCCCTATTTGTTAAACATTTTTGTTTCTTTTGAAAATAGGCTTTAAGGCCGGGCATGGTGGCTCACACCTGTAGTCCTAGCACTTTGGGAGGTTGATCACACTCCTGAGGTCAGGAGTTCAAGACCAGCCTGGCCAACATGGTGAAACCCTGTCTCTACTAAAATAGAAAAATTAGCCGGGCATGATGCTGGGTGCCTGTAATCCCAGCTACTTGGGAGGCTGAGACTGGAGAATCACTTGAAGCCCGGAGATGGTGGTTGCAGTGAGCCGAGATCACGCCACTGCACTGCAGCTTGGGCGACTGAGACTCCATCTCAAAAAAAAAAAAGAGGCCGGGCGCGGTGGGTCAAGCCTGTAATCCCAGCACTTTGGGAGGCCCAGGCGGGTGGATCACGAGGTCAAGAGATTGAGACCATCCTGGTCAACATGGTGAAACCCCGTCTCTACTAAAAATACAAAAAATTAGCTGGGCATGGTGGCGCCTGCCTGTAATCCCAGCTACTCGGGAGGCTGAGGCAGGAGAATTGCCTTGAACCCAGGAGGTGGAGGTGCGGTGAGCTGAGATCGAGCCATTGCACTCCAGCCTGGGTAACAAGAGCGAAACTCCATCTCAAAAAAAAAAAAAGGAAGAAAGAAAAGAAAATAGGCTTAACTAAATAGGATAGAATACAAACAGAATGTACCAAATTCTTGACAGACTTGTGACAAAGGTTAAACTTCCAGAAAGTGCCATTGAAGCCATAATTTTCCATGATAACAGACTAGAATGAAATGTCTTTCAGGCTTTATAGATTGATGACAAATGGAGAAAAATAAAAGTTCATTTATGGCACTTCTGACAAAGTGCATTTCCCTAGATTGAATCTGAGTAATTGCAATGTCAGCTATCCAAGGTCGGTTCTTCAAACAGATAACCGGGAGTCGTACGCACACCGTTTGTGAATCACTCAAACGTTCTGGGAGCGAGACGGCGCTCACCCTGCACGTGGTTAAATCTTTTGTTGCCTGTAGTGGAGCTTCCACCTGAAGAAACCAGAAAAACAAGGGCAAATTAAACTCAAATTAAGTAGTAGCAGAAAGAGAATAATAAAGAACAGAGTGGAGATTAGAAAATTACTAGAGAAAACAAACAAAACCGAAAGCTGATTATTTGAGAAGAATCAATAAAATTGATCAACCTGTTGGAAAAAGGGGGAGAAGACAGAAATTACCAGTGTAAGGAATCACCGTGGATCTTACAGATACCAAAAGATAATAAGTGAATATTCAAAACATTTATGCCAACAATTTCTACAGCTTAGATGAAATGGATGACTTTCTTGGAAGACACTAAGCTCACTCAAGAAGAAATGGATAACCTTAATAACCCTACATTTATTACAGAAATCAATATGCAGATAAAAACCTTCTCATAAAATTCCAGGCCAGATAGCCTCACCGGTAAATTCTACTAAGCTTTTAAGAAAAAATAATAGTAATTTTACACAAGCTCTTCTAGAAAATTAAAATTGGGCTGGGCGTGGTGGCTCACGCCTGTAATCCAAGCACTTTGGAGGCCAAGGTGGGAGGATCACCTGAGGTTGGGAGTTCAAGACCAGCCTGACCAACATGGTGAAACCCCGTCTTTAAAAAATAAATGAATAAAATAAAATTGGGCTAGGTGCAGTGGCTCATTTCCGTAATCCCAACGTTTTAGGAGGGAGGATTGCTTGAGGCCAGGAGTTTGAGAACAGCCTGGGCAACACAGTGAGACCTTCATCACTACAAAAAATTTAAAAGGTTAGCTGGATGTGCCTGTGGTCCTGGCTACTTAGGAGGCTGACGTGGGAGGATCACCTGAGCCTGGGAGCATGGGAGGTTGATGCTGCAGTGAGCCATGATCACACCACTATACTCTAGCCTGGGCACAAGAGTGAGAATCTGTTTCAGAAAAAAAGAAGAGAGAGAGAGAGAGAGACAGAAAGCAAGCAACAAACATACATTAAAAATGAGGTGCACTTCCCACCCCATTCTAAGTGGTAAGCATTATCCTAATAACAGACCTGACAAAAACATTTAAGAAAAGACTCTAGGCCAGTAACCCTTATGAACATAGATATAAACTTTCAAAAACAATTTAGCAAATCATTTTCAGCATTACATGTAAAAGGTAAAATACCATGACCAAGAAGTGTTTATCCCAGGAAATAAAAATCAATCAACACAATTCATGATATTAACAAACTAAAAAAGGAAAAAAACAAAGGATTATCTCAATGGATGGCAGAAAAAGCATTCAATCCAATCCAATCCAATCCAATCCACCAATCCAATCCAATCCAAACCAACATACACTCTTGATAAAAACTCCCAGTGATCTAGGAATAGAAGGAAATGAGGAAACCTACATCGGTGAGGATGTCTTCCTCAGCATCGGTGAAAACCTACAGCCAATGTCAGACTCAGTGGTGAAAGATTAAAACTTTACCCCTAAGATCAGAAAGAAGAGAAGGCTGTCCATTCTTACCACTTCTGTTCAACCTTACACTGGAGGTTTCAGCGTGTTCAATCAAGCAAGAAAAAGAAACCAAACCCATCCAGATTGAAACAGAAGGAAGGGTGGCTTTATGTGAACTCTATGATTGCCTATGTAGAAATTGGATGGGATCTAAAAACCAACTACTGGAACTAGGAAGTCAGCCAGATGCAGTGGCTCACACCTGTAATCCCAGCTATTCAGGAGGCTGAGGCGGGAGAATTGGTTGAACCTGGGAGTTGGAGGTGGCAGTGAGCTAAGATTGCACCACTGCACTCCAGCCTGGGTGACAGAGTGAGATTCTGTCTTAAAAAAAAAAAAAAGAAAGAATGAATAAACAAACTAGTAAGTCAGTTTAGCAAGTTTGAAGGGTGAATATACAAAATCAGTTATATTTCTATATATTAGCAATAAGTGATCAGAAATTGGAATTTAAAATGCCACTTAAAATAGCAAAGAAAATGAAAGAAAAGACAAATGCTCACGGATAAATCTGACAAAAGATAAGAAAAATGTACACTTTCAGCAACATATATTGCTGAGTGAAATTAAAGATCTAACTCAATGGGGCTGTACAGAGCATTCCTAGCCAGAAGTCTTGCTATTAAGCTGCTCTATTCATATTGAGGTACAGATTCAATAGAATCACAACCAAAATCCCAGAAACTTTTTTTGGTAGAAATTGATAAATGATTCTAAAGTATCTCTGGAAAGGCAAAGGGCCTAGAAACAACTTTGAAATGGAAGAAAGTTGGAGGCCTTGGTCTCAAGGGTTTTCATAAAACAACAGTAATAGAGTTAGCACAATGTTGCCTTAAAGATAGAGAAATAGATCAGCAGAACAGAATAGAGTCAGAAGTACATCCTTAAAGACGTAGACAACTAACTGATTTTCAACAATGGCGCCAAGACACTTGGCTGTCCAAAGGGTACTCTTTTCAACACATGACACTGGAACAAGTAGATATCCATATTTTTAAAGGTAAACTTTGATCTATACTTCTTAGTATACAAAAATTCACTAAAAATGAGTTGTAGATCCAAATGTAAAGCCTAAAACTAAAAAACTCCTAGAAAAAAATAGGAGAAAACATTTGTGACTTTGGACTAGGCAATTATTTCTTATATATGACACTAGAAATGTGATCCATACAAGACAGAGTGGATAAATTGGACTTAATCAAAACAAAAAGAACTTCTATTCTTTGAAAGACGCCATCAAGAAAATGAAAAGACAGTCTATATATTGGAAGAAAATATTTGCAAATCACATGTCTGTTTAAGGATTTGTATCTAGACTATATAAAAAAACTTTCAAAACTTAATTATAAAGAGCGTAATTAAAAAAAATGGGCAAATGGTTTGAATAGACACTTCACCACAAAAGATGTACAAAGGCAAATAAGCACACAAAAAGAAGCTCAACCTCAGGCATCAGGGAAATGGAAATGAGACCTGCAAGGAGACAGAGGCTGCTCGCACCTATCGTCACGGCTGAAACCTAGCAGAGTGATCCTCCCAAGTGTTAGCATGTATGTGAGGGAACCAGAACTCTCATGCGCTGACGGTGGCAAGGTAAAACTGTACAACTGCTTCAGAAAACAGCCCATCCGTTTCTTAAAATAGTAAGCACACATCTACCAAATGTTTTAGCTATTCTGCTTTGAGGTGTCTGCCCAAGAAGATGGAGACGATACGGCCATACCATGCCTTGCACACAAGTGTTCATAGCAGCTGTATTTTTAATAGCCATACACTGGAAATAATGCAGATGTTTTACAGTTGGTGAATGGATAAACAGATTGTGGTATATTCATGCCATGGAACATGGCTCAGCGATAAAAAGGAATATTCTATGACATGGATGGATCTCAAAGTTATGCTGAATAAAAGAAGCCAGACAAGAAAGTACTTAATGTATGATTCCATTTATAGAAGATTTCTTGTGACAGTAAATCAGTGCTCACTTGAGGACGGTAGCGGGGGAGGAGAGAGTGACTGTGGAGCAGCTCAAGGAGACCTCTGCGTGAGGGCAGAGTCATTACTTTGCGTCTTGTGACAGTTCCAAAACTTACCAAATTGCGCAGTTTACACATGAGCAGTTTATTGTGAGTGTCAGTGGCACCTCAATACGCCATATGACAGTCTTTACCCTGAGTATAATACGTTTGTGTTGTGTGTAATGGAGCTTTAATTCATTTTCTTTGCTGTCCCCTGCTTTTGAAACTAATCATGAATTTAGAAAACGTATAGAATTTCAATGTGCACAGGTAAATTCTGTACTTATATTTCATGGGGGGAAGGGATTTATTGACACAGAATTCATTTGTCAATTTGTTTTCTCATCAGATCTTTACTACGTTCCAAGGATAGTGCTAGGCACTGGAGACTTGATGATTTGCAGAAATAGACTCGCATACTATTTAGTGAGGGAGAATAACATGAAAGGAATGACATGAACTGATTGTATCACACATCAGATACATGCTCTGAAGGCAAGAGACAGATTTCCTAACACACAGCAGAAGAGTCTATGCCCCTTGGCCAATGGGGCCCAGTGGTGGTTTGGGAAATTCCGTCCTCAAAAGGTGGCACTTGAGTTGCCCTCTGACTGACGCATAGCTGTCATAAGAGGAGGGGCATGCACCCCTAGACAGAGGGGCCCTGCAAGGCCTGGGGCAAGAGGAGGTCTGCTGTGTTTCATGTAGAGGGGAAAGGCCTGGACAGGTAGTGCTGGAACTGAGGGGATGCAGAGAGCCAGGCAGAGTCAGGCAGCACAGGGCTGGTGGGCCATTAGTTTGTAAAGGTTTTGATACTTTTCAAATTTTTAAGGAGAGAATGATATGATAAGTTCTGTTTTTTGAAAAATGACAGTTCCAAAGGAAAAAAAAATTAGCTGGAGGCATCACACTACCTGACTTCAAACTATACTACAAGGCTACGGTAATCAAAACAGCATGGCAGTGGCACCAAAACAGAGATATACACCAATGGAACAAAACAGAGGCCTCAGAAATAATGCCACACATCTACAACCATCTGATCTTTGACAAACCTGACAAAAATAAGCAATGGGGAAAGGATTCCCTATTTAATAAATGGGTTTGGGAAAACTGGCTAGCTGTATGCAGAAAGCTGAAACTGGACCCCTTCCTTACACCTTATACAAAAATTAACTCAAGATGGCTTACAGATTTAAACATAAGACCTAATACCATAAAAACCCTAGAAGAAAACCTAGGCAATACCATTCAGGACATAGGTATTGGGCAAGGACTTCATGACTAAAACACCAAAAGCAATGGCAACAAAAGCCAAAATAGACAAATGGGATTTAATTAAACGAAAGAGCTTCTGCACAGCAAAAGAAACTATCATTAGAGTGAACTGGCAACCAACAGAATGGGAAAAAAATGTTTGCAATCTACCCATCTGACAAAGGGCTAATATCCGGAATCTGCAAGGAACTTAAACAAATGTACAGGAAAAAAATAACTTCACCAAAAAAGAAGCAAAGGATATGAACAGACACTTCTCAAAAGAAGACATTTATGCAGACAACAAACATACGAAAAAATGCTCATCATCACTTGTCATTAGAGAAAGTGCAAATCAAAACCACATTGAGATACCACCTTACACCAGTTAGAATGGCAATCATTAAAAAATCAGGAAACAACAGGTGCTAGAGAGGATGTGGAGAAATAGGAATGCTTCTATGCTGTTGGTGGGAGTGTCAATTAGTTCAACCATTGTGGAAGACAGTGTGGCAATTCCTCAGGGATCTAGAACTGTGCATGCATCTGTAGCGACTGGCAGGAGACTGAGTGGGAGATTAGGGCGCTCGTTAACTTTCTTGACTATTTGGTTAAGAGGAAGTGATCTCCAGCGAGGGTCAGTGTGATTTTCTTGATAAAGGAAGATCTAGCAAACTGTATCCCTTTGAATAGCTTTAGGGGAGAACGTCTACGATATTTTTTCGTTCTTTTCCCACGTTTTAAAGTATGTGTTTTTCCTTCCTGATGGATGCATCTGGTGGTTTAAGGCCAGTACGCGTTGCATTGAGCCTGAACAATTGCTACTCTGAGAACTTCCAAGACTTTCATATCCAGCTTATAAATGTATTGATGTCAGGTGTCTAATATTTCCCCTTTGACTCATTTGAAAGTGAATGGCTTCTGAGGTCAGGATGGGGACATTGCCAAAACCAACCGATTTCTGCTGTCTCTGTTTTGCAGGTGACGTTTGAAAGTCTAGATTTGGTATAAGTAAGGTATGTTAGGCATGTCAATGTATAAGTTTTAGAAAGTTCAGGTGCAAATTGAGGACTATTTATGGGATGATTTTGTGAACACACTTGTGTCTCTCCTGGGACTTGTTTTCTCTTTCCCTTTAGAAAATGCTCACAGTGGGCCGGGCGCGGTGGCTCAAGCCTGTAATCCCAGCACTTTGGGAGCCCGAGACAGGTGGATCACGAGGTCAAGAGATCGAGACCATCCTGGTCAAAATGGTGAAACCCCATCTCTATTAAAAATACAAAAAATTAGCTGGGCATGGTGGCGCGTGCCTGTAATCCCAGCTACTCAGGAGGCTGAGGCAGGAGAATTGCCTGAACCCAGAAGGCGGAGGTTGCGGTGAGCCGAGATCGCGCCATTGCACTCCAGCCTGGGTGACAAGAGTGAAACTCCGTCTCAAAATGCTCACAGTGTGTTATGTATCATGCTAAATGGAGGGAGATGGAGCAAATCCAGTGGTGCTTATTGGGATACAGTTCCTAAATAACTGCAACAAATGTAAGAATGTCCTGGGGAATTATTTTCCTCATTCAAAGCATTAAAACATGAACAATTGCTTTGTCTTCCCGCTGCCCAAGATGCCGAAAGGGAAGAAGGCCAAGGGGACGAAGGTGGCTCCGGCCCCTGCTGTCGTGAAGAAGCAGGAGGCCGAGAAAGTAGCGAACCCCGTGTTTCAAAAAAGGCCGAAGAATTTTGGCATTGGACAGGATGTCCAACCGAAAAGAGAACTCACCCCCTTTGTGAAATGGCCCCGCTGTATCAGGTGGCAGCGGCAGGGAGCCATCCTTTATAAGCGGCTGAAAGTGCCTCCTGTCATTAACCAGTTCACCCAGGCCCTGGACCGCCAAACAGCTATTGAACTGCTAAAGCTGGCCCCGAAGTATAGACCAGAGGCACAGCAAGAGAAGCAGCAGAGGCTCTTGGCCTGGCCAGGAAGAAAGCTGCTGGCAAAGGGGACGTCCCCACTAAGAGACCATTTGTCCTTCGAGCAGGAGTTAACGCCATCACCACCTTGGTGGAGAACAAGAAAGCTGAGTTGGTGGTGATTGCAGATGGCACGGATCCCATTGAGCTGGTTGTCTTCTTGCCTGCCCTGTGTCAAAAAATGGGAGTCCCTTACTGTATTATCAAGGGGAAGGCAAGACTGGGACGTCTAGTCCACAGGAAGACCTGCACCACTGTCACATTCACCAGGTGCTTTGGCTAAGCTGGTGGAAGCTAAGAGGACAAACTACAGTGAAAGATATGATGAGATACGCCATCACTGGGGAGGCAATGTCCTGGGTCCCAAGTCTGTGGCTCACATCGCCAAGCCTGGAAAAAGCAAAGGCCAAAGAACTTGAAACTGAATGGGGTGAAATGTACATTGTAGAGTTTTCTGTAAATAAAAATAATTTAAGCGATAAAAAAAAAACATGAACAATTCAGTTCTGTCTCCATGTGTGGGAGAAGTAAACTCACCCCTTTTTTCTTTTTAATCCTTTTTCTTTGAGAGGATGGTGGGTAGAGAGTGTTATTTTGGGTAGGGGTAGGGATATTGAGGGAAGGGAGAGTGATTGACACACACACAAGTACACACACAACTATGCATATACATATATACATCTATACACATGTATATATACACATATATGCATACATATTTATACAAATGCACACACATATGCATATGCATTTATGGATACACACATGTATGCACACACATATGTATATACCCACATGCATATACACACATATACATACATGCTATATTCACATTTATACACATGCATATGTACACATGTATACAGTGCACACCCTGTGCATATATACAGTATATATACACATCTGTACGCACATATCTACAAACACATATGCCTACACGCACGCACAAATATGCACACACGTAAACATACATGAACACATGCATACGTATACACACATAGATACACGTGTGTGTAAGTGTGCACACAAATACATACATTTCAGCTTATGGGCTGAAAGTATCTGGGTTGGTTTGGTTTTCCTTCTTTTATAGTCAGAAATGGCAGAGCTGCTCAACACGAACTTTTGTCCGTCACTTGTGGAAATGTTGGCGGTGTCACTGACACCGGAATTGGCCGTTTGCATTTTTCAAGCTGTTTTCAAGTAAGATGGTTCTTCCATCTGTTTTTTCTTTGGTCTAGGTGGTCGTACATTTTGTACATTTGGGTGTGTGTGAGAATGCCCAAGGGCCTGTGGAAATTGAGTGCCGGACACTACTACCAGAGTTTCTGATTTTGTAGGACTGGGACTGGGGCTGAGAATCTGCATTTCTAACCAATTCTCAGGCAGTGCTGGTGCTGCTGGTCCTGGGACCATGATGGAGAATCACTGACCTAGCCTACTGAGCTCATTAGCCCAGCAGCACCATGACCTGGACCAGATGGATGATGTGCATGACCCTTTAAGCAGACAGGAGGCCAAGGCATGCTCACCTGGGCGTTTTTTCCACAGGAGGCGCAGGCTGCTTGCTCACCTTGGTGTGCCCTCCCCATTCCCACGCTTGACAAATTTCCTGACTAGTGCCTTCTTAGTTCAAGACGGAGCAGACCCCCAGTGCTCCTTCCTCATGGGCCTTGGAGTATTTAAACATGGAGGCAGGGAGGCAGAAAAGACATCCTGCTTGCATTGGAAGGGGACTCGGAATTTATGTGAAAAATTGGAATCCCATTTGTTTCTGTGCATAATTTTTTAAAATAAAATGAATGTATGTTTTTTTTTTCATACAACAGAAGAGAAACAATCTACATTAAGAGGCCAAGCTCAGGAGGTTGTATAAGATTTGATGAAATATGTTACTTAAATTGAGGCACATAAGGAGACCTGAGTGAAATATTCAAAATTACGGTTGGGAAGAACTATAACTAAATAAGTATTGAGTCACAAAAAAATGACCAGCAGACGGAGTCACATTGTTTTAGGTAACAATGCTCTTTAATGTCGATAAAGAAGAGTCAATCAACCATGCTGCCTGGTCACAGGCGTTAGGGGCAGCCGCGGGGAAGAGTCTGGGTTGCAAGTTCAAAAACACAGCTGGCGCTTGGCACGTGGCTCACGCCTGTAATCCCAACACTTTGAGACGCTGAGGCAGGTGGATCACTTGAGGTCAGGAGTTGAACACCAGCCTGGCCAACATGGTAAAACCCCACCTCTACTAAAAATACAAAAATTAGCCAGGCCTGGTGGCTTATGCCTGTAATCCCAGCTACTTGGAAGGCTGAGGTGGGAGGATCACTTGAAGCCGGGAGGTGGAGGTTGCAGTGAGCATAGATCGCACAACTGCACTCCAGCCTGGGTGACAGAACAAGATTCTATCTCAAAAAGCAAAACCAAACCAAAAAAAAAAAAACAAAAAACATAGCTGGGCGAATGGCTTCTCGTCAAGGAAGCGGCTCATGTTGTGGAGTTCAGCTGAGCCATGACTCAAAGGGTTTCGGTCATCCTTAAATTGGGGATGCCCTTGTCCTCTGAAAGCCTGAAGCAGCCTGCATGGCTCATACTCTCCTTTCGGCAAAACCAAAGACATATTGCTCCATTTCACTCTAGCACATGCTCTGCAATTCAGTGGTCAGTTGAGGATCCGTTTGTAAAAACTGAATATGGAGAAAATGATGATAATTTTGACAACATCCCACCCCTAAGTCTCGGCATAGGAGAAAACACTGCATCCTGTGGAGAAAACACTGCATCCTTTAGAGAAAGAGCTGGGTCTAGAGAACCGGCTCCAGCTGGCATGGAAGCTCCTTTTCTAGATCTTTCTAGATATAAGGTCTAGGCATGAGCCACCACACCCACCGTCCTTTCTTAGATGGTTCATTCCCTAGTGACTTTGCTGAAGCCTTTGCTTTTGTGAATGGCGTTGGAATCACCTGACAAGGATTTCCAAGCAGCCATCATGAAGAGGCCTTGAAAAGCAATGACAGTCTCTGGAAACCAATAAAATGATGGAACATCTCAGCAAAGAAATAAAACTATGTAAAGGAAATGAAGATTATGGAACTGAACAGAATAATGGAAATAAGACTGGATGGGCTAAAGGTGCTGTAGAGATGGCAGAAGACTGATGAGTGAACTTGATCGAGGACTCGTCAAGGGAGGGGCTCAGTGTGGACAGAGGAGCGAAAACAGACCTCTGAAAGCAAGGGCTGCCCGGGGCTGCACACGCTGTGGAGCAGCAGACAGTGTGTGAACGGCGACAGGAGTGCAGCTTCCCCGCTTCCCTTGCCGGCTCCTGGTCTCTCCCTCTGCGTCTCTCTGTGACTCTGTGTCTCCCCTATTTGTCTTTCTGTATCTGTGACATCCTCCACCTCTCTGTCTCTCTCTCTCTCTGTGTCTACGTCTCTGTCTCTCTCATCTCTGAAAGGTCAGAATCACAGGAGGCCTTCAGCGCTTGTTTTGTTCCTCTTGGGAGAAGAATGAAGGCCACCCTGTGAAACCCGCGGCTCTTGTGGATGCCGGCATGAAGTACGGGCAGTGGAGGGAGGCCTGATGTGGGCTGCGGAAGCAGGCCAGCCGCTTACAGGGAAACCCAATTTGGGGCCTGCGATTTTCCTTAGCGATAGGGAGGCAGGAGCTGTAAGCAGAGCTTACAGGCAGCCCTGGATGAACTGATATCCATGCGTAGAAGAAACTGAGTTTGGACCTGCAGGTAAGCAGTCCTGGGACAGAGCTGGGCAGCCCATGGGAAGCTGGCCACCGGCAGAGCCAGTGGCAACAGGATGTAGCAATTAGTCCCAACAGGGAGGGGTGAAGCTTTTAAGGTAAAACCGAGACAATCTTTCTATCATTTTGTCTACAGCGATTAAATTTCCGAGTCTTCTTCGGGGTAGTTCCTGTCTTAAATATCCAGTTCTCACATTAGACCAATTATACTACTTTTTGATTCTAGATGCTATGTCAGAATCATTCAGCTTCACCTTTGGTCGCCATAATCAAGTGATTTATGGTACTTGGGAGTGTCACAGGCCAAGGTCCTTAGTTCATTCATTCACAAATCATATACCTAGTGCCTGTCTCTATATGCCATCTGTTAAGATACAACCCTCAGCCAAACGGACCAAATAGGCTGCAGCTGGAGCATGTATTGTACAGTACAGGGACGGATTCTGTAAACACCACACGGAAATGAATGAGACAGTACATTTACAGTGATAGGTGCTATGGAGGAAAACAGCAGGTGGGGGTGGGAAGTGCCAGCACCTGGAGCAGTGTTGCAGGCCAACATCAGGTCACCAGGGAGGTGTTACTGAGAAGTGACATGAACAGAGACTTGATGAATGGGAGCGAAGAAAGGAGTGGCGTGAAGATCGGGGAGGATAGAGTTGCAGGTAGGGGAACGGTTAGTTCGAGGTCCTGGGGCAGAAGCCTACCTAGGGACTTCCAGAACGGCACAGGCCAGTGAGAGTGGGGAGGTGGTAGCTGGCTGATTAGGTCAAGGAGGGGACGAGGGAGCAATTGTGTAAAATCTGCTTGGCCATTCGAAGGACTTGGCCTTTTATTGCTAACTTTTTTTTTTTTGCTTTTTTAGAGGCAGGGTCTTGTTCTGTTGTCCAGGAGGGAGTGCAGTGGCAGATCACAGCTCACTGCAGCCTTGAACTCGTGGGTTCCAGTGATCCTCCCGAGTGGCTGGGACTACAGCATGCATCACCATGCCCAGCTAATTTTTAAATTTTTTGTAGAGTAAGTGTCTTGCTATGTTGTCCTGGGCTGATCCTGAACTCCTGGCTTCAAGCAATTCTCCTGCTTTGGCTTCCCAAAATGTTGGGATTACATATAAGGTCTAGGCATGAGCCACCACACCCAGCCTAGATCTTATTTTTTAGAGCAGTTTTAGGTTTCCAGAAGAATGAGCTAAAAGTACAGCGTTCCTATATACCCCCTTCTTTCAGCCTATCCACCTTCCCCCATTATTAACACCCTACATTAGTATGGTGCACCTGTTACAACTGATGAGCTGATACCCATACTTTATTATTAACTAAAGGCCATAGTTTCCATCAGGATTCACTCTGTGTTGTACGTTCTGTGGGTTCTGACAAGTGTATAATATCATGCAGAGTAGGTTCACTGCCCTGACCTCCTCTATGCTCTGCCTAGTCATCCCTCCCTCGCCTCAGCCCCTGTTGATGTTTTTACTGTCTCCATAGTTTTTTTTAAATTTACATTTACTGGTTTATTATAAGAATATTGCAAAGGCTGCAATGAAGCGACATGTAGTGTGGGTTATGGGGGAAGGGTTACACAGCTTCCATGCCCTCCCTGGGTGCGCCCCCCTCCAGGAACCTCTATGTGTTTAGCTGTGTGGAAGCTCCGAAAGTTTTGCCTTTTCCAGAATGTCATATAGGTAGAACCACACATTCTGTAGCCTTTCTGATCGGCTTCTATCACTTAGCAATATGCATTTAAGGTTCCTCCATATATATATATTTTTTTTCAGATGGAGTTTCGCTTTTGTTACCCAGGCTGGAGTGCAATGGCGTGATCTCGGCTCACTGCAACCTGCACCTCCTGGGTTCAGGCAATTCTCCTGCCTCAGCCTCCTGAGTAGCTGGGATTACAGGCACGCGCCACCATGCCCAGCTAATTTTTTGTATCTTTAGTAGAGACGGGGTTTCACCATGTTGACCAGGATGGTCTCGATCTCTTGACCTCATGATCCACCCGCCTCAGCCTCCCAAAGTGCTGGGATTACGGGCTTGAGCCACTGCACCCGGCCCCTCCATATTTTTTTATGGATTGATAGCCCACTTATTTCTATCACTGAATAATCCCATTGTATGATGTACCACCGTTTTCTCTGCATTCACCTACTGAAGTACATCTTGGTTGCCTCCCAGTAATGGCAATTATGAAGAAAGTTGCTACAAACAAATGCCTGCAGGCTTTTGTGTGGACGTAGGTCTTCAGCTTGGGGCGGGTGAATATGATGCCAAGGAGCACCATGGCGGGATCGCACGGTAGGCCTACGTTCAGCTTTGTTGGGGACCGCCCAGCTGCCTTCTAGTGGCTGCACCATTCTGCCTTCGCACCAGCACTGAGTGTGAGCTCCATTCTTCTCCATGCTTGTCAGCACTTGGTGTTGACAGTCTTGTGCATTTTGGCCATTCTGACATGTGCGCAGTGGCATCTCCTTGTTTTAATTTGCATTTCCTTCATAGCACATGATGTTGGATGTCTTTTCATGTGCTATTTACCATCTGTGTATCTTTGTTGGTGTCTTCAGATATTTTGCCCATTTTTAAAAGGGAGTTGTTTTCTTAATGAGTTTTAAGAGTTCTTTGTATGTTCAGAATACAAGTTATTGATTAGATGTGTTTTGCAAATATCCCCTCCCAGTCGGTGGCTTGTC
Source organism: Callithrix jacchus (assembly GCF_049354715.1). Classification (NCBI taxonomy): domain Eukaryota; kingdom Metazoa; phylum Chordata; class Mammalia; order Primates; family Cebidae; genus Callithrix; species Callithrix jacchus. The sequence goes on from NC_133502.1 coordinate 26,699,112, forward strand.
TTCTTGTTCTCTCGAGGACTTTGGCTTTTCCTGAGTGAAATGGGGCGCTTTTAACAGTTTTGAGCGGAGGAGTGACGTTACAGTGACGGCAAATTATAAATAACGATAGTAGCATGAACCAAACGGAATTCTTGTGTATACATTAGCAGCCTTCTCTTTAAGTAATGAAGATCATTTTTTCTAAACGGTTTTTAAAAAACGTGTTTCCCAAGTACAGATTGTTACCCAGCTCGTTCACAGCTACGGCCCTATTTATTTCAGCCCACACTGCTGATACTTGAGTTGTGGGTGATAATGATCTTTTTGTCACCTTTTTATTACTCACAGATAATATGAAAGTCCCAACTGGCCTGTCTTTCACGCAAGAGGCTTTTACAGCCTACAAGCGTCCTTGGCCAACGCTTCCTGCCCTCTCTTCCCACCATGTCACTCTCTCTAGGGCAGGCCCAACTGCTATTTATAGAGAGCTGTGCTTAACTGTGGATGTCCTCAGCTGTTTCCAGTTTCCTCATTTCACTTTCTTCCTCTGAGTGAATGGTTCTTTCCTGCTTCACCATCTCCTCTTCAAAATGAGCCTGCCTCTTTGCATGCCTTAAAATCCTCAAGTTAATTTGGATGAAAACAGATTTCTTCCTAGGTGGTCAGGTTTAGTCTTCTCTTAAATGGCTCTGAGGCTTGAACTTGCATTAAATGCAGCTTCTTGGGCAGCGTATGAACCAAAGACAGATTCTTGAGTGGGAAGGGCCAGGAACAAGGCCAAGCATGACTGTGGAGCTCCCACTGCTGCCCCCTGGCTTCACTGTGTGTGGAACTGGACAGCAGGGGTATACTTCAGAAGTAAATCCGAGTAGTGGAGGCAAGCATACTCAGGGCCGCCATCAAAAACCCCAGACATCTGAGAACACCCATGTGAACAGTGGAGTAGCTCTGGGGACGGCAGGGACAGGAGCTCTCGTTCTCACGGAGGTGCCTTGGTCAAGGGTAAGATGTCGGGTTGTTGGTGAGGCAGAGAGTAGATACGGGAGGTGGCGTCTCAGCAGAGAGCAGACTGCTTGTGCTCAGCATGGACATGACCCTGCCTTGTTAGAAACTCACCCAGTGACTACACAGCCAGCACCCACCTTGGGTTCACTGGCACATTTCTGTCAGAGGCCACAGCCTTCCTCACAGGTGTCTCGCCGACCACACTGAAGTGCATTCAGTGGGAGAGGGAACATGCCAATGAGGCAGAAACAACAGAGCAAAGGAGCCTGATAAGAAAGTCATCAGCAGCTCCAAATTCACAGAACGCCATGCCACAATTTATAGACTGTTTCCCTTAGGTCACAAGCATGAAGGTGAAAGAGAAAAGACGATTATTCCATGTGAACAGGTGAAAGAACCATCTCTGACCCCAAGACTCGACTCCAGTTGTCTTGTGAGTACTGCTGTCAGTTTTCTTGTTCGTAGCTCCTTCAAGGGCACATGGAAGTGGCAAGATGTCACCTGTGCCCATCCCAGCTGCACTTGCTTCCTGGGGGTCTGCATCGCCACAGCCTGACCTTGAGGGGTGGTGGGGCACATGCTGCTTCCCAAATACACCGCCATGTTTTCATCTAATAACCGGGAGAACAAAATGCGACTCAATGGAGAAATGTATTCTCAGTTATCTGATGAAGTTTTCTCCTTAAATATTTTGTTATCCATTTTTGGCATTGGTATGAATTTGGGGCTGCTGCCACCAGCTTTTGGAGTTTGTGAGAACCAGGCCTCGGGATGCGTGAGTCAGCTGAAGCACTGCAGTCTTGCTGGTCTCTCTTTGACATTTCATTTCTCTGGCATATCTGAATTTAGGCTGGGAACTGGAGGTTTGGTACACGTGTGTCTATTACTACCCTTTGTAATCTGGCCAGTTCCATACTCACGGAGACAATTCCCAGATGGCTGCAGCATTTCATTTAGAGTTGGGCTTTGGGATTTGTTGAAGAAGGAATGCAAAAGAGAAACATGCTTTATTTAAGGCTTAAATTTCTTCCAGTGAACGACTTGCTTATTATTGCTAAAGAGTTTTTGGGGGAGCAGCTTACTTATCTGGAATTTAACACTCAAATCCTTGAAATTCCTGCCTGTTGCTTCATGTTTTCTCATGGATTTGGAAGAAGAGCTGTCCTGCAGACTTCCAAGTTAGCTCCACTGACCTACATTTTCACTCCATGTAACATTATTGACTGTGGATCGAGCCCAGAGAGCTGGGGAAGAGCATAACTCCTGATCAGAAGACAGCGGCAGTTTAATTAGAATAAAGCAGCGACTACCGTGTAATTAAAAATTAGATGAACCATTGGATGCTAAGCAGCCGTTTAGAAGGTGAACTTAGGAAACTTACCACTGCCCCTTGGCATGGCATGGTGGAGATCTGCCCCATAGAGACCCCAGCACACTGACAGCCCAGCTGTCTGAGAACTATTTTGTAAGAGGGTAGTCACGCTGGCTTGAGGGGAGGGATAATAGATTGGGAGTGGTCGTCGTCTTCTCTAATGTATTTAATAATCCTTGCCCATGGGACAGCATTCAAAGGGTACAGCAAGTAGAGAGTGAACAGCAAATTTCCCTCGTCCCCTGTCCTCCATGCCCAACTCCGTCTCCCTGTGGGGAGCCCTCGTTAAGTGTCTGGCATATGCTTGCAGAGATGGCTCCATGCATTTCTAAACACCTACATAGGTTTTCTTCTTGCTTTTTTTAAAAAACACAAAAGGTAGATAGTATCCACACTGTTGACCGTGTTCCCTACCCCTCCAAATGTAACTTGGAGATTGTAATGTATGAGGATATAGAGCTGCCTCTTTTTTAAAGGCTGTGTGGTACTGGCGACAGTCTGTGGAAGCATTAGAATTCATTTACTCTGTCCTCTAGATTGTTTCCAATCGTTTGCTATTACACTGTGTTCTAATTTTAGATGCCACCAGGCAGTTCTCCAGGTTAGGGGCCAGGCAGAAAACAGATAGATGGCATGCTAAACAGAGGTGGTTGATGAGACTATTCATGAAGTGAGGGCAGGAATAAGGACAACCCACAAGAGATGTGGAAGCACCCTGAAAAGTCATTAACTCCCCTTGGCCCCGAAGGGAAAGGTCAGGGGAAGCGGGGTTACTCCAGCCAGTGAGACCTGCCTGACAGGAGCCATGGTCTTCCACCTGTGGTATGTTGGTAAATGTTTCATACCTGGCTGTCCGCGATGGGGGCCCTGGCGTGTACTGCCCGCTGATTTCTGTGCCATTAAGTACTTCCACCGGGTTTTCAAGGCACCAGCATGACGGGGTGAGACCCCCACAGTCCCCTGTGAGCCAGCTCCAGCGTTTACCGCCCTAGACCCCTGCTTCCTGCTAGGGTCCCCTGTTGGCTCAACCCTACCAGAAGCCAGAGAGCAGGGAAGCCTGGTTGATGCAGTCCTCAGAGGTCAGTGAAATACACAGGCTGTACAGTTTTGGACCCGTCATTTCAGCTCTCTGAGGCCCTGTTTTCTCACCTGTAAAATACCAGAATTACCTGAAATGTTTTCTATGAACCTGTATTAAGTTTCTTTCTTTCACTTGCTCTGTGATGAGTGAATCTGGTGACCTAAGTGGGTTTGGTCATTTAGTGCACAGTTGCTATTTAATGTGAGGTATCTTTGGTCCTGCAGTTAGGGAGCTTATGTTTAATGAGGGAGATAAGATGTGCACGAGCAGGTCCAGCTATGTTGTAGGTCTAGCTGTGGACAGAACCATATGCCTTCAGAGGAGGAAGTAATCTTTCGTAGCTGGGGTGATGAGGTTATTGATGGCAAAGACCTGGGGTGACCTTTGCTCTGTGGTTGGGAGTCTGAATGATTCTCCAAGTGGGAAAAAACAGAACACTTCTAGATTCACTCTACATATACACTAGGTTCTCTAAGTATGGTCCTGGAACTGAAAACATCTCCAGGGAACTTGTCAGAAATCCAAAGTCTTGAGTTCTGCCCCACCTACGGAATCTATGTTACTCCATGAGATTCTGATGCATGTAGATGTTTAAGAAACACTGAGCTATACCATACCAGTGGTTCCCAAACCTGGCTGAAAATCGGAATCAGATGAAGACTTTAAGCACGTGCACGCTAACACTAGGCTCCCGGGCGGTACTTCAGACCTACGCAGCATCAGAATCTCCCTGGGGAGCGAATACTTCCCAGATGTGACTATTTTCTACTGTTGAGGTAACATTGAGCCTATTTAATTATTTGCCTTGTTGATACTGCCTGTTCTTCCTTCCCTAGTGGTTTTTTTTAAATCACTCTTTCAAAGTCTGAGAGTCTTTAAATTCTGAGTGGTGGCAGCTATCTTATTTGGCTCTTTGCTTTGGTTGAGGGTAGAGATGACTGTTTTTGACCTGAGTAGTTGGTAGGAAGTTGAGATGAAAACTGGACAGCTGTGGATGCTTCTGGAGTCTGACCTAATGCTGCTTTGTGATTAATTTGTAGCAAATTTTCACATGATACACACCACTTATCAAATATTAAGTATAAAAGCTGCATTTTGAAGGAAAATTCTGATTCTGGGACTGTCTGTGCCTCTGCCTGGTTAGAGTTCTTGATGGAAAAGCCTGGAGTTTATTACAGTGGATAATTTGGCACAGGACTTCTAAAGAGTGAACTGGGCAGAGTTGCTGGTCATTTGAGGCCTGAGTTTTCTGAATATTTCTAGAGACGACATGAAATAGGAGACCCCCTGCCCCTTTGAATTGTGAAGTCTTTGGTGATTGTAAATAAAGCTCTCAACATCGTCGTACGTGGCTTTCAGTGGACTGTGCTTTCATCTCTCTTGGGTAAATACCTAGGAAAGGACTTGCTGGTCTTAGGGTAGATGTATGTTTAACTTTGCAGGAAACTGCCAGTTTTCCAAGCATACCATTTACACTCCCATTCGTCCTGTCTGGGAATTGCAGTTACTTTACATTGTTGCCAACACTTGATACACTGTCAGCCCTTTCTGCTGATCCATTCTGGTGGATGCCATATTACCTGTGGTTTAACTTGCATTTCCCTAATGACTAAAGAGGTTACACACTATCAAGTGCTCACTGACATTCATTCCCTCGGCTTCTTTAGCGAAATATTAAAGGGACTTTCAAGCGTCTTCTCTGTATCATAATATTCCAAACATTTTTCCACCGGTTTCACCTATGATCTCAGATCCCCTTTCTCCTTCGCCTCCTTGAGAACACCCTGGACTGCTAAAATGACATACCTTTGAGACGTGGTTCCAGCTGCCTCTTCACCCTTCCAGGCCCAACTCAGATGTCACCTTTGAAGCTGTTTAAGCCTCTGGCCCTGCCCTATCTCTGCAGAATTTAGGTTGGCCTCTGCCATGCTTCTGTGGTGCTGAGTCCCCATCTGTGTGGCCACACTTGCCATGCTGTGTGCAAGCTGCTGTGCTTCACTGAGGGCAGTTCCTGGTTTCACTCTTAGCATCCACAGTGCTTATGCCATCATCTGCCCCGGAGTCTAAGCGCAATATTGCTGGATTAATTTATTACCCATTTCCTCCTCTTAGCTGCTCTATGCAAAAAGATAAGTGTTAGCCTTAAATCAGGGACAAGGGTCAAGTGACCTGTCGAATGTGACACAACATATTTGTTACACAGCTAAGTTTTGACTCTTTGACATTATGATTTTCCAAAGAGGTGTGTTTTAGGTACAGTGTACGTTGACCTAGCTTGCTACCAGTACCCATGTACATGCACAGAAATATTTTCCAAGGGATGTGCAGGCACAGGATGGTTTTAAGGGAATCCATTTCCAGACCCTCAACTTACATACACACACCTAAAACTGAGCAGCCTTGGAAGGGGCCTGAAGCAATGGAAGACATGAAGCTGCTTGGCCGCCCCATCTCCCTCTCACAATGGCCATTCTCCCACTTCATACAGAAAGGCAGACTTTTCACCTATCATCTTCCTGAGGTGCACTGCTGCAAGATGGAAAACTTCCAGGCCATGTAACAAAGAGACAATTAGAAATATTCATGGTGTTAAGAAGTCAATGACTTTAACGACTGGAATTTCGCAACTCAGGGGTTTCCACTTCTTAGCTTTCACGGAAATCAAAGGAGACCTAATCAAGTTGTTAATAAATGATTTAAAACATTTTTAAATTATGATAGACCATATCTGGACTTTGGCTATGTAGCTCAGAAGACTTCAAAGAGTTAAGTTATACCATAACAAAACTCCTTCCATTTTCATGTATTTATTTTTGTGAACAAAGTTTTTCAGGGTTTGCATAAAAATCCCCCAAGATAGGAAAAGAAGTGATGCGAGGCCATACCTCACAAAGAGTGATGGTCATTCATGGGCAGATGAACACACTAATGAACCAAAGAAGCCCCATCCATTTCATCAAAAAGATTCATTTCTGGCTGGGTGTGGTGGCTCACGCCTGTAATCCCAGTACTTTGGGAGGCTGAGGTGGGTGGACTGCTTGAGCCCAGGAGTTCAAGACCATCCTGGGCAACGTAGTGGACCACCATCTCTGAAAAAAAAAAGAAAAAGAAAAAAGAAGTACACTTCCAGATAAAATTTTGCTTTTTATATGTAATTTTAAAAAACTGTAACATACTATTTCCATCATTTGTGTGCTCATAATAGTTGTGTTAACTCAATTCAGAAAAAAAATCAGAGCAATTAAATTCTTATGGTTTAATACTCTTGACGGTAGAGTCAATTACCATTATCTGTGGTATTATGTTCTAGAAAGTTACCTTGATCACTGAATTACTGACACATGCAACATTGCTCCTAGGAGGAATAGAGGGTTAGGATCCTTTAAGAGTCTGGCCATAACATTTTGCCAACCAATCAATACATAACCTGTTTTACGTGTATTTTTGAAGATAGCTTTTTAAATATGTTTCTTACAATTCATTAATTATATGCAGTATTTCTTTATAATGAAACACTGTGTTTCCGTTACAGCATTGTGAACTCCTCTGATGGTACCAGTTCAATTCTCAGTCATAAGTACATACAGGCACAGAGTACACATATAGAGTACTCACATAAAAGAGTATTGTGAACATACTTCATACTGTGTAGTACAGTAATCACAAACACAGTCTTGAAGAAAGCATTAAGAGTGAGTATTTAAAGTTTTATAAACACATTACTTAAGACCTTACTGTGGATGGAGCTGCAGGGTGTGTGATGGTCAGTGCTCTGTGGTTTACCCTACCTATCTTAGCTTGCCCCGTGAAAATCAGAGGCTGATGGAACTTACTCTGCACAAGAGGAAGATGTCAGTAAGTGCAGCACATTGTGATTTGGCAGAGCTACCTTAGGAGTTTGTCTTTTGCAACTTGTTGATTGTGTTGGCAACTCTCTCTCAAACTGGCTAGAAAAATTGGTTCGGCCTTGTCTGCCTGGCTTTTTGCCTCAAATCTTTAAGCGATAAATGCAGTGGAAGTGAGGTGCTAAAATGCGAGGCTGTGTTCAAGCACAGGGTCACATTCTTCCATGTCGTTGAAAATTTTTTCCAAGGCAGAATTCCATTTGGGTATTTTAGCCACTGTGACAGGGAATCTTGGTGACTTTCATTGCTGACTTTGCTGCCATGTTTTGCCATCTCATCCCCATCTTTGTGGTTTCTACTGCCTTCGCTAACAAAATTTCCTCCATCTCTTCTTCCTTCACGTCGCTGAAACCTTCTCCACTTATTTACCGTGCAATATGCATCATGTTTTTGACATTTAAAAAAATATTTTCTGTAACCCCGTCAAAGCCTTGAAGTTTTCACAGTCTGGCAAAACGTTTTTCCAGCAGTTATTGATAATAGCCTGCTTGATGCTGTCCCAGGCTGTGCCAACATAATCAATAACAATCCATATAGTGAGTGATTTCCAGTAGTCTATCATGGTGGCTTCCTCGTTGGTGTCAAGAACCTCACAAGCTTTACATAGAGTTCCCTCGTGTAGTGTGCCTTGAAAGTTGTATGTCCTGAATGAGGGGCTAGATGCAAGATGTCGTATTGGGGGCATGAAAAAAACTCCTATGTTGGGGTAAGCATTTTCACGTTCTTCGTGGCAATGAACTGCGGCATTCATTATCCAAAATTAGTAAGACCCAGAAAGCAAGGTTTTTGCCCTGGAGATACTGTTCAACTTCTGGAATGAAGCAGTGGTGGAACCAATCCCAGAATATTTCAGATGCCATCCATGCTTTTCTGTTCCACCTCCAACGGACTGGCACAGTTCAGGTTTCTTCCTCTAAGCGCTGTGGGTTTTGGGCTCTGTACACCATTAGAGGTTTGCACTTAAAGTCACCCTTGGTGTTGGTGCACAATAGCAAGGTTGCATGGTCTCTGAATGCTTTAAAGCCAGGGGCTTGCATGGCCATTTGCATTACATAGGTTTGTTTGCCAACATTCTTATAAAACAAGACAGTCTCATCAGCATTGAAAACCTGCTCTTCAACATAACCCTTTTTATGTATAACACTTAGCAGGCGTTTTAAAAATTCTTCCGCAGCCCCCTTATCTGCAGAATCTGCCTTGCCTGCAAGTTTAAAATTTGATTTCATGCTGTACTGCCTTTTAAAATGTGCTAGCCAGCCTGGACCAGCTGAGAAGGGTTTAACATTTTCCTGACCTTGGGTAACTTGGCTGTAAATTTCTTCAGCTTTCAGCCTCATAATACTGTCCACTACACTTTTTTTTAAATTATTGATTGTCATCTCATGAATGACATCTCATCCACAAATTTAGCTGCTTTTCCATCTTTTCCATAGCTTCATCACGCACTATAGATACCACTTTATCACCTTCTGGGGCAGCCTCACATACGGATCAGCGGATCCCCACTTCCTCTTTGTGGATGTACCATACTGTTGATTCATTAACATTGAACTCACCGCCAACAGCACTGTAACTCATGACGGAATGAAGCTTATCTAACACATGACACATCACAGCCTTCTTGTAATTAGGGACATTAGCCAGCATTTCAGCACTACGCTTGGGGGCCATTTGAAACAGAGAAATCACCATGGGAAAAGCACAGAAGTCTGAAAAATGTGACACTAAGTAGACTGAGGACGTATGTTTACACAGTAAGAACTAAAACAGGCCGGGCACGGTGGCTCACGCCTATAATCCCAGCACTTTGGGAGACTGAGGCGGGTGGATCACAAGGTCAAGAGATCGAGACCATCCTGGTCAACAAGGTGAAACCCTGTCTCTACTAAAAATACAAAAATTAGCTGGGCATGGTGGTGCGTGCCTGTAGTCCCAGCTACTTGGGAGGCTGAGGCAGGAGAATTGCCTGAACCCAGAAGGTGGAGGTTGCAGTGAGCCGAGATTGTGCCATTGCACTCTAGTCTGGGTAACAACAGTGAAACTCTGTCTCAAAAAAAAAACAAGAACTTAAGAAGGCAGAGCATGGCCTTGTTCAAGCTCAGCTGGGAATATACACAAGGTGATCCAAAGTTTTCACAGTTCTGCATGTGTCCATATATGACTGAAAGTGTTTCAAGAATTGATTTTTGGTTACACACACTTCTTAGCAAGTAGCTGAGTTCGTAGCCTCTTTGAATGATGACTGACTACATTTGTAGAGGTCCTTGTCAAATAAGTTTGTTTTAAGCATAGATTATATGAGGATATAACTTTTTGGGTGAAATTGAATAGAAATGAGTTAAAGGAGAAAGATTTAATGTCTGACTTGTTAGGAAACTTTTTAGGTGGAGAAATGGGCATTATGTTCCTATTGTATTTAGATTCTACTGGATATGATTTTTATAAAGGATGCAACAGTTTAATTTAAAAATGTCATCAGAATGGCAGAAATTACATCCCTTGCAACTATTTAAAACTAAGAAGAAAAAATTTAGGTATTGCCTAGATATGTGATACATAACTTGAAAATTATTTTGAAGCGAAGAGAAAAATGGATTAGGAGGTAGCTTTGCTTTTGCCATTCCACTGAAAAAATGTTCAATTTTGATGGAAACATGTCAGAACTTGGTTGTAGGAATTTTTCAATTGTAGAAAGAAAAAAGCCTCATTTCATCCCTTTTGGCATTTCTGAACACTTGGTTTTGATGTATAATTTTAAAACACCTGAGCACCATGAAATGAAACCACAGTATTCCTGAGAGTAGCCTGGTGAAATGTGATTTTTCTTCTCCAGTACAGAAGGACAAAAATGTGTTTAATGTCCTCAAATGCTAGACTTCTAGATGATGCACTGGTTTAAATGTCAACACTTAATGTCTTCACATATAGCTTGGAACAGAAATTTTCTTACAGTAAAATAATCCGAGAGTTAAAAAACAACTTTTTGTATACCTCAGGCTTCTTACAATTTTCTAGTAATTGGTACCGTTCCTGGTTTCCTTAGTTTCTTGCTGTGGGTAAGGTCCAAACACCTTACACGTGTTGCTGATGGCTCTCCAAATTCTACCTTGGACTAAAGCACCAGGCAGTCTGCAGGCACCTTCCTGCGCTCCTCAACTGTGGTGGAGGCTCCATAGGATACAATTTCTTCTCTGCTGACTTACTGGATTTCATGTTAGCTGTCTACTTCGGTTAATCATTCCTGAAGTACGGGGCTTATATTTGGAAAAAGAAACCACTGCACCTTAATCCCAACAAGCATAATTTATGTTGCTTATTTTAAGTCATCGCATTAGAATAATAACTGCTCTCTCCATGAGCCTTGGCTTGAAGGAAGGGAAGAAATCCCAGGTTCTCTTCCAACAATCAGGGGTTACTCAAGCCGCCCGAGTTCTCCGGGGCCCCTCTGGGCCGGGCTGCGTTGACTCGCGAAAGGCCGAGGATGAGGCGCCGAGAGGCGGCGGCATGTGCACGCGGAGCGGAGCGGGTGCGCTGTGTCTGCGGGGCGAGGCCAAGAACCTGACGCAGGGAGGCGGCCTCTTGTGGGGTCAGGCCTAGTAGGCTGCGTCCGCGGGGCTGGGGCCGGGGCTGAGGCCGAAGACTGGGCAGGAGGGGGCGGCAATGGCCGCGCGTGGGGCCGACCGTCGGGCTGCGCCCACCTAAGTCGCGGGATAACCGGCATAGGCTCCGTCCGCTGCGGGGAAGACCTGGCTTTAGCCGGAAGACGTCCTGCGCTGGCCGGCGGGGGCGCGGTCTGAAGACGTCACTTCCGGCACCGAGGCTGACTTCCTGGTGCGGAAAGGGGCAGAGATTGGTGCAGCACAGGAGGAGGAAAAAAGGGTGAGGAGAAGCAGCGGCCGAGCGGGTCGGCGGCGGCGGCGGCGGCGGGCTCGCTCCAGGCCGCCGGGGGCCCTCCCAAGCGTCGCCAGCTGTGTTGGGAGCGCGCGCCGTGGGCGTCGCTCGGCCTTGTGCGCGGCTTCCCCGCCGCGGGCTACTGCGCTCAGCGCTTGTGCTCTGTGTTGCAGGTCTATCCGGAGCCCCGGAGCGAGAGCGAGTGCCTGAGCAACATCCGCGAGTTCCTGCGCGGCTGCGGGGCCTCCCTGCGCCTGGAGGTGAGCGGGGGCGGCCGCGGGCCGAGGGAGGGGCCGGGAAGACAGGGTTGGACCGGGGGTGGGGGCCTCGCTCCTGCCCGACGTCTCCTCCGCGCCCAAGTCCTACCTTCCTCGGCCGCTCGGGGGTTCGGGATGTGTGGAGCTGGGCGTTGCGGGTCGCGGTAACGGCCGGGAGGAGGCGGCGCGCGGGTCTCCCCCAGGGCAGGGTGGAGCCCGCGTGTGGAACTCCAGACCTTGCCCTCTTTCCAGTGAGGAAGAATGGTTCAGGTCGCTCGTGGTGCAGGTGACCATTTGTCAGGGGTGTGAACCGATTTCTTGGCACCCGCTTCAGCCTGAGCTCTGCTTTTAGGGATTGTCATCCAGGGCTCGCATGTAGGTCTGGATCAGGCCTTAGAATCCTCAGCAGGTGATCAGGCAAAGTCGTGCAGAAATAAAATGGGCCAACCCTCCGCCCTCTTCTCCCAGCCGCACTGCTTTCTCTGCTTTTTCTTTCTGAGACCAGAAATTCGGTGGCTTTTCTGTACCCCCAACTTAATGTTTAGGTTAGAGAATTCACATTAACCAGTATCGGAGGTTTAGAAAACATGCTATCGGGGAACTGGGCAGGGTCTCGATTCCCTGTAGCAAAATGTTGTCACTTCTCTAAACATTGTCCTTCCAGTCTTTCAGTGGCAGTTTCTGCGAATTTAACTTTTTATTTTACTATTGTGATTCTTCCTACACTTGCGGTGGCACTTTAAATACAGAAATCTAGCTTTGCTTTTCTTGGGATCTGCTTAAGTGGTTGCAGTCAGTCCTGTACTTAATTAAGTCCTGCCTATTATGTTGCTACTTTGTCACTCTTTTTTTTCCTTTTTTTTTTTTTTTTTAGACGGAGTTTCACTCTTGTTACCCAGGCTGGAGTGCAGTGGCTCGATCTCGGCTCACCGCAACCTCCGCCTCCTGGGTTTAGGCAATTCTCCCACCTCAGCCTCCTGAGTAGTTGGGATTACAGGCACGCACCACCATGCCCAGCTAATGTTTTGTATTTTTAGTAGAGACGGGTTTCACCATGTTGACCAGGATGGTCTCGATCTGTTGACCTCGTGATCCACCCGCCTCGGCCCCCCAAAGTGCTGGGATTACAGGCTTGAGCCACCGCGCCTGGCCGCTACTTTGTCACTCTTAGCCTTAGTTTTCTTATCTGTAAACTGAGATGGGCAATGTCAAGCTCCCAGGTGAGAGTACAGTTGGCCCTTCTTATCCAAGGTTACCCATCCTTGTATTCAGTCAACCTTGGAGTGAAAATATTGGAGGAGGGGGAAACCAATTAAAAAAAAATACAGTATAACGATTATTAACGTAGCATTTATAATGTCCTAGGTAGTGTACATAACCTGGAGATGATTTAATGTTTACAAGACTGTCATTTTATATAAAACACTTGAGCATCTGAGGGTTTTGGTGTCCACGGGGATCGTGGAACCAGTTCCCTGCTGATAAAATGGACACCTGTGTATGAAAGCGTCTTTGTAGAACCTGTTGTATAGGATAACCCAATTGAGGTTTCTCCTCCCGAAGTATAATCTCTTGCTATAGGTTTCTCTTCCTGAAATATAGTCTCTTGTTACAGGTTTCTAGGAAAACCTAGAAGTATGTGAGGGCAGGTTACGTGGAAAGCTCATTTAATTGAAATTAGACATGTAGTAATTCGTAAATTAAAGTATTAGTGGTATTAATGATTGTAAACACAAAGAAATTTATTGTTAATATTTCATGATCGTGAGAAAATTATTACACAAAAGTGGAAGTACTAGGGGAGATTCCAACAAACTTAGGGCTCTTTGAAAGGGGAAAAAGACATTGTATCAGCTTTGTCATTCTGTAATCCAGCTGCCTTATTGGCTGTGATAATATGCCTGGCTAGTGGCAAGTTTTACTCTTTCTTGGCTTTGGTTGTGGGATTTTGTTATATTATCCTATCCTCCTGAAACTACTGAGTTTTGGTTATACCACCATACTTTTGAAACTCAATTTGCACATTTAGGTTATCTGACTTTAGTGTAAGCCTTTTTAAGAAAGTTTTGTTTTAAAGTAAATTGAGGCCAGCACAGTGGCTTATACCTGTAATACCAGCACTTTGGGACACTGAGGGGGACAGATCACACACATGAGGTCAGGAGTTTGAGACCAGGCTGGCCAACATGGTGAAACCCTGTCTTTACCAAAAAAAAAAAAACCACCCCAAAAACACATAGCCCGGCATGTAGCACTCACCTGTAGTCCCAGCTACTCGGGAGGCTGAGGTGGGAGAATCGCTTGAACCCCAGAGGTGGAGGTTGCAGTGAGCTGAGATTGCAGCACTGCATTCCAGCCTGGGTGACAGAGCAAGACTCCATCTCAAAAAAAAAAAAAAATTATTGTTTTTAGTTTTACAAAGTTGCTCTTGACATTTCATATAGTAACTTTTTTTATAATTAAGAGTTTATTGAAAGGTTGTCTGGAAGAGAGTTCTCACTAACATATGCCGAGCATGTAGAGCAGTGCTTGGTACATAACAGGCTTTCAGTAAATATTTGCTACTCATAGAATGAGCTTGAGGTTGTAGTTGACAGCAAGTGCTTTATTCTAAAGGAAAAAAAATTAGTTTTGACTTATTTTTTGCTATTTTTAAAGAGTAAATATCTCTTCCAGTAAATTTAAACAAGAGGCAAATGTTAGTATTCTTTAAGCTTAGTATGAGTCACACTTGCAATTACCTAGAAGATAATAAAAACGAAAATAGGAAAATAGCACATGAAAAACCTGATAAATCAGTCACTGTGCTTTTTTGGGAAGTTACCCTGAGAAGTCATTATGTGTGGTATGCATCCAGCTCTGGCTTCCAGCCTTGTAAGGTGGTGTGAAGAGACAGGGCTGGACCCCGAAGGACTTGGTCATGTCCCATGTGGGCCACAGTGCAGCAATGTCCCAGTGTTTGAGAATTGTTTAGCAAGTGAGGAAGGAAGAGCCTTGCACTTGTGAAATGTGTTCTAGGATTTACACATTTAATTTTCACAAAATTCTGAAAGGTGGGAAATGGAAAAGAAATGTTTTGAAATTACAGACACAAAACTTAAAACTGATAGCTTAAATTCTAGATAAGCTTTCATTCCATAGGTTTTTTTTTTTTTTTTTTTTTTTTGAGATGGAGTCTCACTCTGTTGCCAGGCTGGAGTGCAGTGGTGAGATCTCGGCTTGCTGCAACTTCTGCCTCCCGGGTTCAGGTGATCCTCTTGCTTCTGTCTCCTGAGTAGCTGGGACTACAGGTGCGTGTCACCACGCCCAGCTAATTTTTGTATTTTTAATAGAGACAGGGAAGGTTTCACTATGTTGGTCAGGATGGTCTCAATCTCTTGACCTTGTGGTCCACTCTCCTCGGCCTCCCAGAGTGCCCGGATTACAGGTGTGAGGCACTGGGCCCACCCAGCCTTTTGTTCTGTAGTTATAAATGTCAAGGTGCTTTTCTTCCAGGGGTTAGAGTAAATTGTGTTTGTAACAGATTGTTTTTGGTGTATATGCTTTCTTATTTACTGTCAGTTTAAGCTTTGCTAAGATTTGTTGAAGGGAAAAAGGAACTAGGTTAATATATCAGCTATTTTGATGCATGCTGTCCTTAATTACCTGTAGAAAATCAGATATCCGTCAATTGTTCTGATTATGAAAATATTTTTATAAATTGATTTTAAAGGAATATTGTGTGAATTGCATTTATTGGTAAACTTTGAGAAGCACTAGGTTTTAAGTTGGAAAACTTTTATATTTGGAAAATTAAAAAAAATAGTGTTGGAAAGCAGTGCAACTTGGGTGACTTCATTTTGTTATAACTCTTTTACTTGGCATGCTTAAATTTTTTTTTCCCCTTAGGGCACAAGAAAACCTGGGCACACAATTTCTCTGTATTTGTGTCTCAAAAGCAACAGAAATAATAATTATTAATAAGAATAATGATGATGATGGCTGGGCGCAGTGGTTCATGCCTGCGATCCTAGCACTTTGGGTGGCCGAGGGTGGGGGAATCGCCTGAGGTCAGGAGTTTGAGAGCAGCATGGCCAAAACGGTGAAACCCCATCTCTGCTAATGGCATCACTGCCCTCCAGCTTGGACAACAGAGCAAAACTCCATTAAAAAAAAAAAAAGAATAATGATGATGTTT
The DNA here is from genome assembly GCF_049354715.1 of Callithrix jacchus. Taxonomy (NCBI): domain Eukaryota; kingdom Metazoa; phylum Chordata; class Mammalia; order Primates; family Cebidae; genus Callithrix; species Callithrix jacchus. Next base: position 26,714,779 of record NC_133502.1, read on the forward strand.
GTAGAATTTCACTTAAGTTATACCTGACCTTGCTATCAAAGTGAGTAAACCAACCAAGTGATAGGACATTTCTTTGCACTTTCTTAAGTAGCCATGGAGAAGTTGAGGGATTTTTCTTTCCAGTTTTCTGCACTGTTAATGTGTAACTGATTCAAGTGTTGTAGCTCTTGTAGGGTGTGTATGTGTGCGCCTGTGTGTGCACATGCTTGTTTGTTCACTCAGTAGGTCATGATGAATTAGCTTCCAAGATATTCCCACCCAATACAACATTATCTGATTAGGTATCTGACAACTGTGGAAGCAGATGAAATGTAACTGGCAAAAGCAGATTTTATGTTTCTAGAAGGCTGTGTCTGGTTAAAGCCATCTCACCTGTAACATGTTTACCAGTTTTTTATTCAAAGAGCTGAAAGTTGATATAAGATTCCAGTTGTTTAAAATGGTACATCATTAAGCTCAGGTTAATAATGTGGTTTCAGGAATATTAGAAACAATATTATAATAATGCTATGGATTTTGACTTAGTTCTGTTTAAAAGAAAGATGTTTATTGTTCTCAATATTTAGTTATATTCATACATAATCGAAAAGTGTAATTTTGATGGATAGTTTGATATTTATGAGGCTTTTTTGGTTAACAGCTGACTGTGAACTCACATATAGTGTTACCATTACTGCTTGAGAGGAAAACAAAACATTTCAGATGAAACTGGATGAGCCTGTTCTCATATTTGCCAAGAGGGAATAAAGCCAGTTTGTCAAGTGTAAGCAAACCACAGCTCTTTCTTCCCATAGACCATTTCTGGAATAGTTATATTTGACATGATAGGGATGGAAACCCTAATATATGAATAATTGATCTTTCCAGCTCCTTGGCATGCCAACTAATACTAAAATTGTCTGCAGATTTCACAGTTGCTGTTCTTTTATTTAACTTCTTCTGGAGAAGTGGAAATCATCCAGAGGCCCAGGTGGTTCATAACAGAAATCTGCTCTTTTCTCACCCTCACCCTTGGAAATTTCTGGTTGGTTTTTTGGTCTCTGAGATCAATAGAGCATGAAATTTAGATCAGTAGTTGCATAAAGCTTGCCTCACATCCAGTTTCTTTTCTTTAATTCTTATATTTTGTTTTTAAATTGACAAATAGTTATGGAGTGCAAGATTATGATATATGAATGCATTGTGGAATGATTTAAGTCAAGGGAATGAACATATCCATTACCTCACATGTTTCTTATTTCTTTGTGATAGGAACATTTAAAATCTAATTTTTTTAGCAATTTTGAAATATACTTCACATTATTGTTAACTAGTCACCTACTGTACAATAGATCACTAAAATTTATTCCTCCTGTCCAACTGAAATTTTGTGCCCTTTGACTAACATCTTCCCTTTCCCTATCTAGCTTCTTCCTGTTCCCTCATTCCCAGCTCCCTCAGCATCTGGTATCCAGTATTCTCTGCTGCTGTGAGTTCAGCTTTTTTAAACTTCTCATATAGGTGAGATCATGTGGTGTTTGTCTTTCTGTGCCCTGCTTTCTCTTAGCATATGGTCCTCCAGGTTCAGTCACTGTGTTGCAAATAACAGTATTTCATTTTTTAAAAAGTCTGAATAATATTCTATTGTGTATGTGTCTCACATTTTCTTTATTCTTGCATCTTTCAGCGAAAACTTAAATTGGTTTTATGTCTTGGCTGTTGTGAATTGTGCTGCCATGCAAATGGGAGTGCAGCCATCTCTTCAACATACTGATTTTAGTTTCTTTGTCTGTGTACCCAGAAGTGGGATTGCTGGATCATATGATAATTCTGTTTTTAGATTTCGAGGAATCTCTGTACTGTTTTCTAGAATGGCTTTATGAATTTACATTCCCACCATCAATGTACAAGGCTTATCTTTTCTCCACATCCTTGCCAACACCTGTTGGTTGTTTCATCTTTTTGATTATAGCCATTCTAAGCCATTTTACAGCTGTGAGATGCTGTCATGATTTTAATGTGCATTTATCTGATGATTAGTGATGTTGAGCATTTTCTAATCTGTAGGCCATTTGTATGTCTTTTGAGAAATGTCTGTTCAGGTCTGTTGCTCATCATTCTTTAGTCAGATTTTCTTTTTGGTTACTGATTTTTTTGTATATGAACTTCATATCAGATGTATGGTTTGCAAATACTTGTCCATTTTGTGACTTGCATCTTCATTCTGTTGTTTCCTTTGCTGTGCATAAGCCTTTCAGTTTGATGAAATCTCGTTTGTCTATTTTTGCCTTTGTTTTCTGTGCTTTTGGGGTCATATCCAAGAAATCATTGCCTGGACCAATGTCACGGAGCTTTCCATGGTGCTTACTTCTAGTAGTTTAATAGTTTCAGGTCTTAGATTAAGTTTTTAGTCCAGTTCAAGTTGATTTCTGTATGTGATGTGAGACAAAGTTCCAATTTAATTCTTTTGCATGTAGATAGCCAGTTTTTCCAGCACCATGTGTTGAAGACTGTCCTTTCCCCATTGGGCGTTCTTGGCACCTTTGTCAAAGATCTGTTGACTGTATTCCGTGAGTTTAATTCTCAGCTCTCTATTCTGTTCTGTTGGTCTGTGTATCTGCTTTTATACTAGTGTCATGCTGTTTTGACTACTATAGCTTGGTAATACACTTTGAAATAAGGTAGTGTGATGTCTCCAGCTTTGTTCTTTTGGCTTTAGCTACTTTTTTTTTGGTGATTCCGTGTGAATTTCAGGATTGTTTTTTTTTCTGTGAAGAATACCGTTAGAATTTTGATAGACATTGCATTGAGTCTGTGGATCACCTTGGGCAATATGGATGTTTTAACAGTACAGGTTGAGCTTGCTGATATGGTTGGCTGTGTCCCTACCCACATCTCATCTTGAATTGTAATCCCCATGATCTCCTCAGACATGTGGTGACCATGGGGTTTACAATTCAAGATGAGATGTGGAGTTAGAGATCAGCCTCTGCAACATGGCCAAACCTCATTTCTCCAAAAAAGGAAAATACAGAATTTTCTATAGTGCTGGATCCGGTGGAATCCTAGGAGACTGGATCATACAGGCAATTTCCCCCATACTGTTCTTATGATAGTGAGTGAATTCTCAGGAGATCCGATGACTTTATAAGGGGCTTCTCCCCATTTGCTCCTCACTCTTCTCTCTCCTACTGCCCTGTGAAGAGGTGCTTTTCCTGTGATTGTAAGTTTCCTGTGGCCTCCCCAGCCATGCAGAACTGTGTCATTTAAACCTCCTTTCTTTATAAATAACCCAGTCTCTAGTATGTCTTATAACAGTGTGAACATGGACTAATGTACATGCCAAATCTGAAAATCCAAAATGCCCCCAAATCTGCAACTCTCTGAGCACCAATGTGACGCTCAAAGGAAACGCTCGTTGTAATCTTTTGGATTTTTGGGATTTGGGAGACTCAGCTGGTAAGAATAATGAAAATATCCTCAAATCTGAAATACAGAACACTTCTGGCCCGAGAGGTGTCACTTCTGAGAATGTGTACATGATGCTGAGTAGCACAAATCACGCTTGTGGCATGGGTGCTGAAGGTCAGCTCAGCACACTCACAGCTAGTAACTGTGACTTGGACCTTCAGCTGATTTCTCCTGTCTTGACTCTCAGGGTCATTGCTCCCTCCTGGTAGCTGCCAACCATTATCAGGCATTTGTTTTGTCGGGGATGGTGTTGGGGGGGAAGGAATGTAGTTTCTGGCTTGAACCCGTTTGTTGGGTTGCTGTCCTGCTCTGTGACTTGCCAGCTGTGCCATCTGCAAAATGGGAATCACATGTGTTTGCTCTTTGTGTTGGTCATGAGGATTACATGAATTTATGCAAAACTCTTAGAACAGTGCCTGGTAAGTAGGAGGTGACAAAGAGACATTAGCTGTTATTATCATTTTCATTATTCTTTCGTGTAGTTGGAGCCATGTGCTATATTTTTAAAAATCTTTACCCAGGGTTCCATATTCATTTTATAATCTTCAGTAAATAGAGCTAGGTAAGAAGAACACGGAAAAGTTGTATAATGCTACCATCTAGAGACATCAGTGTTAAAACTAGTACTTCTTTTTTGGTCATTTTTAAAAAACTCTTCCAAGTATATACTTTAAAAATAACCCTGACATCATAGATCCATATAATATTTTATAACATGCTTTAACTTGATACGGTAAGACTTTTCTCATGTTAAATATTTATTTTACTACTGATTTTAATGACTGCCTCTTAGTTGCTGACAATAATCCTCAGTTTTGGATATAGAGGTGGATTCTAAGTTGTCATGGTTGTGAGTGGTGAACTAGGTGATGGACATTTCTGTACCACACCCTTAATCTTTGATTTTCTTTGTAGGATAAATTCCGATAGGCACTGCAAGGCCCAAGGTGGGGACTTTCATAGGTTTTGAACACCTGCCACTGTACGGCCTCCAGAGGACTTTGCCAATAGCAGTATATGAGAGTACTCCTTACCGCCCTGTGGCTGTCCTGTGACTGTCTTGTATCTGTTACGTATTTTCTTTCTCTTAGAAAGATGGAAAACTTGTTACGGATTAACATTTTGGCTTTTCTTTCTGGTATCTCGCTCAGTCCTTTACATTTCTGAGGACATTGCAAACTAAAATAAATGTAAGGCACTCAATATTTCCTGCATTAGACTTTTGAAAGAGTATATGAAAGAAAAGCTGCTAGAATGGGAAATAGAAGTTGAAAACCCCAGAAACTTGCAGTGTTATCAGCTGTTGCACAAGTAACCTGGCATGGCACTGGGTGGGACATTCTTTGGCCACTCTGTACAGGCTGGAGCTCTGGCTATAAATGCAGCTTGAGGCTGTCTGCACAGGTGAGAGGGCAGGTTTTCATTTTCTCACGTTGCTGTCGAGAGAATTCGAAAGGAGTTCATTCAGGTGGGCAGTCCAGCATTGTCAGGAGCTGGGATAATTTAGTGAGTGAGAGGTTTTGGAAAAGAAATTACCTTACCTATTTCTAAAACACTCATCTTCCCTGTGTCTTTCTGAAGGACAAATTCTTTTATTGTGCTGCTTTGCCTAATGCTTAGTTCTCTTTTAGATTTTTTTTAGCCAAGATTGTGATTAGGATTTTGTCCACAAGAATAGTGAAAAATATTAATACTTTTGAAAGAATTCAAACATGGGGACCACTTATTGAAACTCAAAGTAAATCTATACTCTCTTTGTGATGAGATGCCCAACCAAGTGTTGTCTTTGTTCTAGATTCAGAGAGATGAGGAGGTAAACTGTTTATTCAAACTTGGCGTTGAAGGTTTATGAAGCACTGAAGATATGTTTGAGGCATTCTTTCTAGCTGGGCATCTTCTGTACTGTTGATACTGAGCATGAAACGGTTGGTCACAACATAGTGTTTATTGAATGATTTATTGAAGAAACTCTTGAAGTCAGTTTATTCCTATGTAGAACTTCAGGAAGTTAAGTAAAAAAATGATTGTTTGGGAGAAAAAACATATTCCCAGAACATTTTGTAGGTAGTTTAAAGACAGTTTCATTCAGATACTGTAGTTGTGTTTTAATTTTACCTGGCAAGAAGTATCGGAGGTGGCCGTCTGTCTTGTACCTTAGTGCCTTGCTGTACTGTCTGGCTGGGTGAACACAAAGTGTTCCTGTGTGCCCAGGCCGCTTTTCTAGTGTACACGGCTGACTTTCCCCTTCATTTCAGATGTTTGGAATGTCTAATTGTCTAGATCAGCACTTTTCAATAGAAATGTATTGGGAGCCATAGGTGTGATTTTAAGTTTTTTAGTAACTGTATTTAAGAAGTGAAATCAAGTTAATTTCTTTTTTTTTTTTGAGGCGGAGTTTTGCTCTTGTTGCCGAGGCTGGAGTGCAATGGCACAATCTTGGCTCATCGCAACCTCCACCTCCTGGGTTCAAGCAATTCTCCCACCTCAGCCTCCTGAGTAGCTGGGACTACAGGCACACGCTACCATGCCCAGCTAATTTTTGTATTTTTAGTAAAGGCGGGGTTTCACCGTGTTGACCAGGATGGTCTTGATCTCTTGACCTCGTGATCCACCTGCCTCGGCCTCCCAAAGTGCTGGATTATAGGTGTGAGCCACCGTGCCCAGCCAAAATCAAGTTAACTTTATTTTTCATTTGCAAATTTTTATTTATTTATTTATTTATTTTTGAGAGAGGGTTTTGCTCTGTTACCCAGACTGGAATACAGTGGTGTGATCACAGCTCACTGCAGCCCCACCTCCCAAGTAGCTGAGACTACAGGCATGTGCCACCATGCCTGGCTAATTTTTGTATTTTTTTTTTTTTTAATAGAGATGAGGTTTTGCCATGTTGCCCAGGCTGATCTCTAACTCGTGGGCTCAAGCAGTCTACCCACCTTGGCCTCCCAGAGTGCTGGAATTATAGGCATGAGCTGCTGTACCTGGCCTAACGTTAATTTTAAATAATGTATTCTATTTAACTCAGTGTATCCATAAAATTATTTCAACAAGTAGTTGATACATACATATTAATGATGTGTTTTGGTTACTTCACATTGAGTCTATAAATCTGGTTGGAATTGGTTAGGGCCACAGCACATCTCGGTTTGTGTTAGCACACTTCAGTTGCTCAGCAGCCTGCCTGCGAGTGGCTCCTGCACTGCCTGTTGCATTGAGATTATTTAAGTGGCTGGAGAAATACAGTCATCTTTGAAATGAAGTGGGACCGTTCGTTGAGAGCAAATTGTGTGCCTAGGCCTTTTGCATCCACTGTTTGGTTCACCTCACAATTCCCTGCAGAGAAGGTAGCAATTTCCCACTTAGCAGATGAGGAGGCTGAGACCTAAAGTCATTCAGAGGTCCCAGTCCCATCTTAGCCAGTGAAGAGTCAGAATTTGGACTCAGATTCACTTGTTCCACTGGCTGGCTTCTTCATACAAGCATGCTGCTGCGTGGTGTGGCATTAGGTGAGGTATTTAACAACAGCTAGGCAATACTTACTTAGGCTGACTCCTGGCAAGGCCCATGGGCAAGTTCTCAGGAGAACTTACCTGGTGACAGGATCTGCCTTGTGGGCGTGTGACTAGTGTTGTCACACAGGGTTCCGTGCTTGGTTTCATGCTCTGCTGTTTTCACCAGAAGCTCTTAAGAATTTTTTGACAAGGAGCTTTGCATTCCCAGTTCATGCTGGACCCTGCACTTGTGTACTTGGTCTAGCCTCCTGCTTTTGTTCTTAGAGGTCTGATCAATAACAGCATTAAGCAGCATTTTCTGAGTGCTTATTATGGCCTGGGCCCTGTTGTGAAGTGTTTGTTAACCCAGTCTAAAAGCAGCTGTCTCAAGTTGGTATCATCATTTTCCTCACACGACTGCGTCCCTGACCCCAAGCGAGCGGGATTGAGATAAGAGTAACCCTCAGCAGTCCTTGCTATGAAACAAGTGCTTGCTTAAGTATATCCTCCTGATGGGAAGTTAAGATAATTTGTCATGTCTCACACATTAAAAATTGCCACAGCTTCCAAGGTGGCCACCATTTCACTTGTCGGTAATAAAGACCTGTGATAATACTGGCTGTGGGTTTTGTTTTTCTGAAGGATCCTTTTGGGAATCCCGTGTTGGCATGGTAAAAAGGTGGGAAGTCGGAGTCAGTTTGAACTTACTGGCCAGAGAACATGTTGGTGGTGAATGGAGGGGAAGAACCTCTACGAGGAATTGGAGAGAACTTTCTATTCACGTTACATCTAACTAGCCAGAGGATGGGCGTTGGGACCGTGTCCTTGTAAGGTTCCTTCAAAGCCTGAGGTGTGTGAGTCAGTGATGCTGCTACTTCCTCGAAGAGCTACCAGTTTAATAATAGGACTTAGCCCCAGATTCTGATCTGCCTTTTTGGCCCTTGATGTGGGGCACAGATCCCTTAGTAGGTGTTCATGCCTGGCCCAGGTGGGCAGCTGTATAAGTCCTTCCAGTGCAGCTGGTCAGTCGGTCCCACATGGGGGTTGTGTCCCTGGTATCTCAGCTACTTGTTCAGCAAGAACTGGCAGCACTTCACACAAAGTAGTGAGGCTGTTTTGCCGCCATGAAAATGCAGTTCAGTTTTGCCTAACGTGAAAATACTAAGTTTCTGTGTACTCTCTGCTACCCACAACGAGAAGGCTTGGAGGAAAATGTGTGACATGAGATCCCTGGGGGTGTTTGGGCAGATGGGGGAAGGGATGTGATGTGACTTTTAACGGGATTATTTTGGCCGCTGTTTTGAGTATAGACTGCAAGGCTCAAGGGCAAAAGCACGGAAACCAAAGAGGACAGGATGGCAGCAATCTCGGTGACCTCCCAGGTGCTGATGGCTCGAACCACAGTCCAGTCAGCATAGGTAGCAGGAGAGGCTGAATTCTGGTTTTATCAAGAAGGTAGAGATGAGATGATTTACAGATGGACCAGATGAGGTATGCAGGAGAGGAGTCAAGGAGGATCAAAGGTTTGGCCTGAGCAGTTAGAAGAAGTTGCCTTTGGGATGGGGAAGTCTGGCGGGGCCAGATGTGGGCACTCAGCTTCAGACATGCTCCAGCAGGGTATCTGTGAGATGCCTCCATGAAGACCCACTCGCAGGTCTGGAGTTAGAGATATGGCCTGGGCTGGAAATAATCAGTTTCAAGTTCTGCAGAAGCAGGTTCCGATTGTTTAGAGTGATACTCCTGTTAGTCTGTCATGTGGAAGAGAGTCTTAAACATGTAATCTGGGCAGGTGCTGCAGAGAGGAGGACGTTCATGCCTCGGAGAGAGTGAAGGAATACCTGGTGAAGGGGTGGCAGAGGAAGTGAGGCGGTGTTAGTCCCAGAACGTCGTAGGCCCGCTACACGTGCGTGCCACATTGCTCATTTCCTGGCCAAACTGTAAGCACCTGAGCAAACGGTTGGCTTGTTCTTGGATCAGGTGTATCCACAGCAGTCACTCAGTGCCAGGGTAGTTAGGTCCTCTTTATTATCAGAAAATCACAGAGAAGCACCATGTGAAAATAGGCTTGCAGTTATGTAGTGTGAAAGTTGGCAAAGATATGAGCTCTGGGCTGTTCTGTATATGAGGTTAGAAGAAGCCAAGGACACCGTGTCATCAAGTTGTGTTTTATAATTCTTTTTTTTTTTTTGAGACGGAGTTTCGCTCTTGTTACCCAGGCTGGAGTGCAATGGCGTGATCTCGGCTCACTGCAACCTCTGCCTCCTGGGTTCAGGCAATTCTCCTGCCTCAGCCTCCTGAGCAGCTGGGATTACAGGCAGGCGTCACCATGCCCAGCTAAGTACATAGCTTAAAAGATAAATGGTACTTAGGGCCTCAAAAGGAAGCATCCTCCCACCCTCTCCTTATCCTGGAAACAAACTCTCAGCTGGTGTTTCTTTTTGGTCTTTATTTCTCCTTTCCACGTTGTATCCTGGCACTGTTGTTTCTTATTGGTTCTAGTTAAGAACTAAGATGAGGGTAGCTCTGTTAATCTTGCATCACTTCCTTTTCCCCAGTTCAGGAGAATACTTCCTTGCTCCTCCGTGTGTGACATGAGATTCCTTGATGCAGTGTTAATTGTTTTTCCAATGTTTTTTCTTAGTTATAAATGACAAGTGTGCATTCTGAGCAAAGCGTGTTACAGGCACACATAAAGGGAAATGTCCACTCACTCCCGTCTTCCTCCTAAACCCCCAACCCTGCTTCCCCCAGGAGCTACTGTTGAATGCTGATGCAGGGTTGGGGGTTTAGGAGGAAGACAGGGGAGTTGAGCATCAACTTTTTCAGGAATTGTGGCCGTACTAGGTATACTCTTGTGCAGTTTGCCTCTTTCCGCTGAGACTGTAGCACCTGTCCTGTGGGCACCACTGTGGTGGGTACCACACAGGAGCCAGATAGTCCCATAAGGCACATTCCAGGATTGGGGGCCCCCGCAGGACAGAACGCCAGAGCCACCCCTTCCTCACAGGACACTTGAAGAGTAAAACCAAACCTTCTCAGTGTGACGGCGTGCAGTTCTGGTAGCAGAACAGGGTGACCGTCCAGCCTCCATAATGTTCCCTCCTTGGCAGAGTGATTTCCTTCTGCCCAGTTCGTCTCTTGGGGAGTTGGGCACCAGCAGCCTGAGGAGAGGGTCCTGGCTTACCTTGGTTTTTGTTAACTCTTGTCCAGGTCATAGAGAGTCTGTCAGGGTTGAGATAGCCGGGTGGCTCAAGTGGAAGATGCTAGCCCTTGCCTGTGCTGGCTTCTGTGCCTCGCTTGGTCTCATCCACTCTGTCTCTGTGGTGGGTGACAGCTGTGCGAGGCCCCGCTGGGCAGGGGTGTGGGTCCCCTCCAGCCCTGCCCAGCCACCTAGCAGCTGCTGCTGTTCCAGGCTCAGAGTTCCCTCCTCCTGCAGATTTCTTCAAGCTCTTCATGCTGCCTCGAGGGTAAACACAGTGGAGAGTTGACACTTTTCCTTCCATGTCTTTATGTTCTCGGAATGCGCCAAGAACTTGGAATATTAACAGAGGTTTCCGCATAAAGGTGGATAAAATAGACAAGAATTGTTCATGTTCAGTCTGGAAATGTAATGATTGAAAAGAGATATCCTTATAGATTACGCAATTTTGAAGGTTGTGAAACGGTTTCTCCCAGAACCAAATCACAGAATCCCAAAACTTGGGTTTAATTTTTTGAAGCTTGAGAGATGATTTTTGAAAATAAATAAAGGAAGTATTAAAGGTGTGAAAATGTCACACTTTGCAGTCTTGACGTGCTCCTGCCCAGCAAAGTGGTGAAGAGGAACCTGTGTGGAGAGAATAGGTTCCTTAACGACCAGTCTTCAGTGAGTTGTTCACGGAAACCGGGAGTGTTAGATGATGTGAGGATGGTGGTGACAGTGCTCCCTCACTGTGTTCTTTGGTACCTGTGCCAGAGATGATGCAGACAGCAGCTCACTGTTCACAATTTGGAGCAGACCTTATCATTTCTCTTTAAGTCAGTAGTTCTGAACTTCTGGGTGTTCAGTAATTCGGGAAGTTGGCTTAGGTAACAGATAATGACAATAATGGTTAAGCTTGGGGGTGCTTACCATGGGGATGTGCCAGGCGGTGGTGTATCTGTTTAACACACACTAGTTTATTTAATCCTTACAAAAGTTACCTCGTGTTTTTGGGAAGAGAAGAACGTCATGTGTTAGGAGAGAACTGGTTACTGCCACTGTAATAGTCTATTCTCACATTGCTATAAATACCTGAGGCTGGGCAATTTATAAAGAAAAGAGGGTTAATTGGCCCATGGTTCCACAGGCTGTACAGGAAGCATGATGTTGTCATCTGCCCTGTTTCTGGAGAGGCCTCAGGAAGCTTACAATCATGGTGGGAGGCAACGGGGAAACAGGCTGGTCTTACCTGGCTGGAGCAGGAGCAAGAGAAGGGGAGGTGCCACACACTTTGAAACAACCAGATCTCACGAGCACACACGAGCCATCATGGGAGCATTACCAAGGGGAAATCTGCCCCCCATGATCCAGCCACCTCCCAGCAGGCACCACCTCCAACATTGGGGATTAGGCTTTGACGTGAGATTTGGACGGGGACACAGAACCAAACCATATCAGCCACAGAGGCTTCTTCCTTGTACGTGTGTTGGTAACCAGTACGCTGCTGGAGCTCCGGGACCTTGTTTGTGAGACATTTGGAAGTTTTTTTTTTTGTGGAATTATATTCTTTGGAGTCTTCGATTTTACTGTAAATTTCTGTTTATATGCTGTTAAATTGATGAACATTTAATGATCACCTCTGTTTGCTAGACACCATTCTAATTGCTGGAGTAAGGGAGGAGGGCCCTGCCCTCAGGGAGTATGATTCTTGGGGGAAACTCTTAAGCAAAGGAATGACTGTGTGAACAAATAAAAATACTGTGGGAACAACTGCAGAATATTCCAGGGTGAGGCAAAAGAGTACCCGAGTGCTGACAGATTGGGTTGTCGGAGAAGGCCATGACCGTGACGCTTTTGGGATTTACTCTCACAGCTGAGGTGGTAAAAGCTAGCCAATCTTCTTCTTCCTCCTCCTCCTCCTCCTCCTCCTCCCCCTCCTCCCCCCGCCCCGCACAAGTGCAGTGGTGTGATCTTGGCTCACTATATAACCTCTGCCACCTGGATTCAAGCAATTCTCATGCTTCAGCCTCTCAAGTAGCTGGGATTATAGGCATGTGCCACCATGCCTGGCTAACTTTTGTATTTTTAGTAGAGACAGGGTCTTGCCATGTTGTCTAGACTGGCCTTGAACTCCCAGCCTCAAGTGTTCTACCACCTCAGCCTCCTGAAGTGCTGGGATTATAGGCATGAGCTACTGTGTTTGGTGCAGTTAGTCAGTATTCTGAGGAAGATTGAACATGGATGTCAAAATTGCCCTTCTGTTGACCATTTTCTTCCTCCTAACTGGAATTCTTTTCTAGTTTATATCTGATATAGGGAAGCTGGGTGAGAATTGATCATGTTACCTGTGTCATCAGTGGCCTTGCACGAGGTTGCTCAAGTCTTCCTGCCTTTACTGAATGCAGTGCTGAGTGGCCGGGGAAAGTGCTGTGTGTTAGCCTTAGGCCAGATTCACTTTCTTAGTGGAAGGTTCCTTGCTGGGAGATGATGGTGGCCGGCCCGAGGGTCTGGCTCCGCTCCGAGAGGACTAGGGAGAACCCTGCCGACTGATGGCGCCCAGGCCCCTGCACGTAGAGCCTGCTGCTGTGTGTTTGAAGTGAAAATGGGAGACCTGCTTGTTAGGTACCTGGGACAAGAAGTTTGATTTGGGAATTCATTGTATGGCAGATAACAGATAATTGGTCTCAGTCTTTTCTGTTGCAGATATAAAAAGCAGCAGTGGTAATCTTTAATTTTTAAAAGATTTTATCATTTTATCATTTTTCTATTTGTAGTCATAAGAAAAATTAATGCATACTAAATGTTCATCATAAAATAGGGAACTAAGGATTTTGTGTGCGCTGGATTTTCTCTTTTTAAAATTATTGTTTGAAATCTATTAAGCAAGGGCTTGAACACAAATGAAAAAGAACTGGCTTTTACTTTAAGTTTAAGCTCACCAGTGCACTCCTAGAGTTACTTTTTCTTCAGGGGTCTGTATCAACAAATTGAACGAACCTGAGGAAGGTACACATGCTTCTGATGGGTTTGTTTTTAACAGCATTTTGTTTGTGATGAGGAGGCCAAGATATTTTAAACTGTGGGCTGACACTGCTGTTACCATGAAGATTTGATATATTTGGGTTTTGGTTGTAGCCAAGCCTTGCTTGGGGAGCTGTGTCTGCGGGGGTCCGGGTGTCTGAGTAGAGTGTGGCTGCTCAGTGGTGGATGAGGCCCGTTGGTGACAGTCTTTGAGAGCAAATTAAAAAATAGGGTGAAAAACATTAAGAATAATCTGTTTATAGAGTTACACTTTCATATTGCTCCAGGTTACATACTTGAATCTACAAGTCCGTTCCCTTCACGCTTTGCTCTTTTAGTTGAGGAAGTTGGCTCGTGGGTATGTGTTCAGTTTTCATGCACGGTTTTTACGTGGTTAACCGTGTGGTCTGTGAAGTGAGCTTGGTGAATGCTTTTCTAATTGGGGAAGGCTGGTAAAGTTTGATTTCAAGAGAAAAAGGAAGAGATAAGTCAATGAGGCTGTTAGGTGGCTGCCATGGTCTGAATGTTTGTGTCCCCCTCTGTAAATTCTTGTGTTGAAATCCTAACCCCTAAGGTGACAGTATTAGGAGATGGGTCTTTTGGAGGTGACCAGGCTCACGAGTGCGGTTAGCGCTCATACAAAGGAGGCCTCGGAGAGAGCCCTCTCCGCTCATGCCATGTGAGTTTGCAGTGAGTCCAGCTGTGAGGAAGCAGGCCCTCACCAAATACCGAACCAGTCCATGCCTTGATCATGGGCTTCCCACTTCCAGAACTGTGCAAATACATTTCTGTGGCTTATGAGCTGCCTGAATTACGGTAATTCTGTTACAGCAGCCTGAATGGTCCAAGGCAGTGGCAGAGAGCATCAACATGTGGTATACTGAGAAGAACACGTTCATAACCGTAATGAGGGGCTGGTATTCTAAATACATAAATAGCTCTTAGAAGCCCATAAGGGAGATTATAACGAAATAAATTCAGGTCTATAAATGGAAGCAGTAACTGAATCAGTGCTCCAGGAGGTCTTTAGAGCATAGTCTCTAGAAGTAAGGTCCTGGAAGTGTATATTCTCTTAATATCCTTGAAGTCATGACAGTCTCCAGTTCCAAGTCACATGGTGGTTTTGTTCTCTAAGGCTGCAGGAAAGTTTGTGATCACCGCATCCTGTCACAGTGCCACATACTCTCTTGACTGCTTCTCACCTTCACTTTTTGGGAACCATTTCCTCAAAGGTACCTCAAGCCATGATAAAACTTGTATTTAAAAAACCAGCCTTGTTTTCTTTGCAGTAGATTTGAACTGTCATTTGCACATTTTGTGAAAGCACCCTGCTGCAGACTGGGTTAATAGCAGAGACAGGGGTCCTGGTACTGTAAACCAAGGCTTGGCAAAGTTTTTTGTAAAAAGCTAGATAGTAACTATCTTGCGTGGGGAAGGGGGCAGGGGAGGACCGGGCAGATCTCTGTTGCCATTATTCTGCCATTGTTTTGTGACAGCAGCCAGAGTTGGCATGTGCAAACTAGGCATAGCTGTTTTCCAGTCAGACGTTATTGATGCTACCTTCTTCTCTTGAGTATAGTAGCTATGTGTGTAGACACCAAGGTAGAATCAGTGTCACCTTATTTCCGTGTAAAAGGTTTGTTTTGAAAAAAGAGTGATATTTGCTGCTATTTAAAATCTAGGTAATGTTTTATAGAGACTACTGAGATATTTTGGGATTGGATTATTAAAATTGGTTACTATTTTATTTCTCCGAGCTTATACTGTAAGACCATTAACTGATTTTTACATTTAACTGCGCTTAAAACGGTTGTGCCCATGGAATCCCTCTGTTGGCCCCTGTTTCGTATCGGCATCTTCATCTCCTCTGGATTCTCAGAAGGCTTTATTCTCCCCCTTTGGTCCCCAACAGATTTCCGTCCACCCAGCGAGGAAGAGGCTGTTGTGCAGTCTTCTGTCACCTCCTTGTCTGTCTCCCTTTCTTGCTCTTCCTTCACCTTTTCTGCAGTCTTGCTCTTGCATGTCAAGATTCCTGGTCATTAGGAGGAGCTGGGAAATGCCATGTGTTATCTGGGCATAAGTGGCTTAGTTCACTAAGTTTTCCTGTAGTGCTATTTTGAGTTCATTGTCTTGCCTTAGTGAAAGTGGATGTCTGCAGGTCCACTTTCCTCCGGCTTTGTGAAGATACACCTTCTGGGTTTGCCCTGCTCCATGTCCACACACCGTGCCTCAGCTGTGCCAGCAGTCTGTTCGTCTGTACCTGGTGATGATAGGCAGAAAGGATTGGAAATGCCTGGAGGTCCTTGCACCTCCCAGAAAGCAGTTTGCTGACACCTCACCTGGGTGTGCAAGGATTGGAGGTTGCTGGCAGTCCTTGGGTTGGTTTTGTTCAGCGCACCTGCTTGTGTGTGTTGGGTGAAACTCAAAGGGTCCATCCATTGCGTGTGTCTCCAGATCTTACTACTGTCTCCTTTTTAACCATCCTCCTCTCTTGGGATCATAGAGCAGTGTGAATTTTACTCTTCCCAGTTTTAAGTTGAATGAAATAGATTATGGTCTTTCACAAGGTAGATCTGCCTTCTGGGAGGGGGACCAGTTTCTCTAAATTGAATATTTGTTTGTGGTAAGCTGCTTATTTATATTCAGAATAGTTCACTGAAATAGCCGCTAGGGAGTCGATGGGATAATTCAGCAGCTGTGCACTGAGTGCCACTGTGGGTCCCACACTGTCTTAGAAGCTGTAGAGACAAGGCCCACACTTGTTTGGTTCGGAATGTGCAGAGGACAAACATGTTCACGACAGAATTCCTGGTGCTGACAGAAGCCATGAGGAAGACAGAGTCAGGGGAGAGCAGGACTGCTGTGTGAGACTCAAAGCCTGGGAGCACCTCTCCCGGGGCCATTTCAGCTGAGGGTGCTGCCCTGTGAGTGTGGGTAAGGACACCCACACAGAAGAGTGGCTGGGCAAAGGCTCTGAGATGGCATTGAGCTTGCCTGCCACAGGCTGGAGCCTGCAGTGGCTGAGTGAGCATATGGGGGAAGGACTGGAAGCCCCAGGGGTGGGTCTCCTGAGCTGCTGGCTCTTTACTGGGCTTCCTCTGTTCCAGGCACTTTGAAAGGTATTGCCTTGGACTTCCTTACAGCAGCCCTGGGAGGTGGGACTGCCCACTTCTCTTAATGGATAAGGAAACTGAGGCATAGCAGTTGAGTCCTTATGAATGTCTTAGTCCGTTCTCACACTGCTGTAGAGAACTGGCCGAGACTGGGCAATTTATAAAGAAAAAAGGTTTCATCTACTCACAGTTCCACAGGGGTGGGAGGTCTCAGGAAACTTAATAGTCGTGGCAAAAGGGGAAGCAAACATGTCCTTCTTCACATGGCATCAGGAAGGAGAAATTCAGAGTGAAGAGCAGAGAAATCTTCTTAATAAACAGTCAGATATCTTGAGAATTCCCTCACTGCCATGAGAAGAGCATGGAGGTAACCACCCCCGTGATTCAGTTATCCCCCACTTGGCCCTCCCATGACATGTGGGCATTATGGGAACTGCAAGTCCCATAATGCAAGAGTTGGGTGGGGACACAGCCAAACCCTTTCAGCTATACAGGTAATCTGACACCGGCACCATGCTCTTCCCAGGACTCTGATCCCCACTCTGTAGGCTGATGGAAGGGTGGATTTTAGTGTTATGATGGCCAGAAGCTGCTAGAGGATTTTAAGCATGATGTTTTACCCATACATAATATTGCTGTTGTTTCTGTCTGGAGAATGACTGTAGGCGAGCAGAGTTGCTTTCTGCTGTCTAACGGTAGTGTTTGAGGTCTGTAAGGCAGTTTCTATTTGCTGAGAATTGTGCGTGATGTGCCCCTCTCCCTCTGGTGTTGGCCGCCATTTGTGCAGTGGATGTGGTTAGATGGCCAGTCCCTGGACTCGTGCTTTGCTCCCTCCCCAGTTTCTTTCCAGGTCGTTGACCCTGCCTGCTGCCTCCCCAGTCTCTCCTTTCTCTTCACTGAGTTCTGTGCCCTGTGTGGTGATCACGCAGCCCCTGCCCGGTGTCCTGCCTGCCTGCCACCTGTCACTGCCTAAACACTCCCCTGGGAAGGTGCCCATCAGGTAGGGCCATGTCCGGAAGACTAACCACGATGAGTGGGACCCCTGTGTGGGGACCTCTGTCCTCCATCTGTGTTCTTGGGCTTTCTGTTCCAGGTGTGTCACATGATCTGAGATGTCCCTGTGTAGTATTTGCTGATTGGCTCATTTGATAAGTAAGTGGCACGTATTCTATGCCAGGCGTGGCTCCGGTGGCTTCACCACATTCTCTCATTTAAACCTCTAACAGTGCTGAGGAAGTGGGCATTGCTTTAGGGGAGAAATGGAGGTATTGAGAGGTCTGGGAATTGGGCCAGGGCCACACAGCTGGTGCGTTGTGGCCGAGGCTGAGCCTGGGCCTGTTGTGATGCACTTCCTGTCTCTGTGCCTATGTGCCTGTTGAAGAAACACACGTGATTTTGTACTCTTATCCTTTTGTCCCTTTACCCTCAAAGAAGTCCACATTTTTCCTGTTGCAAACTGGTCAAGGGCCATTGGTCATTTTAGGAGCTGAACTCAGGTGGGGGTATGAGATATATTATCAGTGGAGTCCGTGTGTTCTGCATGCAGCTGGAATCTAAGGACCGGGTCTGTGCTTACTGAGAAGGGGAGGGTCAGACCCCCTGAGAATGTGTGCTCAGTATCCCTGAGCCTTGTCAGTGAGTTTGCAGGTTCTCACAAGGTACTGCTGGCAGTCCTGTTAGGCACTGCTGCCCTGGTGCCGCTTGTCTGGACTAAATCAGCTAGCCACATTTGTCCCTGTGACTGTCACTGGGAAGGCCTCTCACTAGACTCTGACAGAGTGGCCTAGAGTGGGTAAAAGACATGTCTTTCTGGGCTGTCTTGAATTTATTAGGTCACATGCATTTTTCGACGTGCTGTCGAACAAGGATGTTTGATGTTGGCCAGATGGTGGGGAAAAAAGTGTTAAGCGGGTATTTGTTTTTATTTTCTGAAATCCTTGTGAAAAGTGAAGCAGAGACAGTCATGACCAGTGAGTGGGAGCAGTGTGAAGCTTGAACTTACACACAGGGTGGTCCTGAGAACCCTGGAAGAGCACACCGCGTCTTCTCCACACAGAGGGAATTCTGCTCTCTCAGTGCCTGTCTTCTGACCTCCTTCCCCTTGGAAACTTCCTGTTTCTCGGTTTGACTAAGGCCAGTAAAACAGGGTTCTCTGATCATCTTTTAGTCATCGCTTCTGTGTTTTCATTTAAAAACAAGGAAAATGCCAGCTGATCTTGTAGGACTGGGAAGTCCCCCTCTCTTTTTTTTGACAGGCACTTGCCCTGAAGCACTCTTGAGTTCCTGAGGGGTTCCCTTACGTCCTGGGAACCAGCAAGAGAACAGGTTCCCAGTGAGTAATTATAAAAATACAAAACCCTGAGTCCTTTTCAGACCATATTTAGAAGTGCAGTCTACATTTAATGTTTTAAAAAATAACTTTCTTATCCAGAATATGTATTTTGGGCCAGATTTTTTACCTTGGGTATTTTCTCTGATAGTTTAGAGAAATGGAGTGGTCTTCAGTCAGAAGTGATAGAGTATTCAGATGGAATGTTAACTCTTGCCCTTTAGGGAAGGTTTCAAGGTTAGATTGGGTGGTATCCACTTGGGATTCTGAGTATGGGAGTGTTTTTAAAAAATGCTGACCCGAGCATCTCCCTGGAGAGTTTCTGACTGAGTTAGCTTGGTACTTAGCGCTGTCCAGCTGGGCCTGGTGAGGAGTACCAGCCATCTGTCAAGAAGGCAGCTGCCGTTACCCACCCAGGCGGGGGTGGGGGGGGTGTGGGGGCGGGGGGGGTTGTGGAGCCACACTTTTCTCTCTCGTTGCAAAACTGGGCCCGCCCAGCTGTGCTGAAAGTCTGAGGGGAAGATTAGTGTGGCAGCAGCGGCAGCGATCTTTAAGAAATGTTGGGCCTGTCAGAAGGATTGTTCACGTGGGTGCTTGTTTGCACGAAAGGCCCGCAGATGATGAGTGAAATGCTTTTGTTTTCCTCCTAGGCTGGGGATGGTGAGCGGATGCTAGAGAGAGCCACTTAATGTGCTATTCCCCCCCCCCTTTTTTTTTTTTTTTTAGTTTTGAAAAGTTTAAAAGTAACGGAAAGGTTGGGAGACTAGTGTGTGGTAAACATCTGTGTGCCTTTCTCACAGATCACCAGCATTCTGAGTTTGAATGCCTGTTTCTTCTCTTGTTTTTGAAGCAGAGCCTTGCTTTTGTCACCCAGGCTGGAGTGCAGTAGTGCGGTCTCAGCTCACTGCAGACTCCGCCTCTTAGGTTCAAGCCTCTTAGGTTCTAGGGTGACTCATGCCTCAGTCACCCTAGAAGCTGGGATAACAGGCTTGTGCCATCACGCCCAGCTAATTGTTTTGTGTTTTTAGTAGAGATAGCATTTTGCTATGTTGACCAGGCTGATCTCAAACTGCTGAGATTATAGACGTGAGCCACCGCACTCGGCCTCAAACGTCTGTTTATATTTTATTTGGCCAACTATTCAAATCATGTTGTAGACCCCATGATCCTTACCTCTGAACACTTCAGCATGTGTATCTTAAAAATAAGAACGTTCTCTTACGTAACCATGGCATTATCACACCCAAAAATGTAACATTGTATTTCCATGTGCTGGGTCCCATAGTGTTACCGCTCATGCAGTCCATGTTGAGATATGCGTGGTGGTCTCGAAGTGGTGTTTATGGCTTTTCTCTTTTTCAGTGTAGGATCTGAACAAGGGTTCTGCATTCCATCTGGTTTATCTCTGTAGTTTCTTTTCTGTAGGATCGTTTTTCTGCCTTCATCACTTTAATGTTAGGCTTTGACGCTTTTGAAGAATCCAGGCTTGTTAGGGTGTAGCATGCCTTACAGTCTGGACATGATTTGGTTCAGGTGAGACGTTTCTGGCACGGATTCTGCATAGGTGATGCTCTGTACTACCCATTGGGTCCCAGCGGAAGGCTCTTACTGTTAGCAGGCTCCGTCACTGCTGGTCACTAAAGTGATGTCCACCAGGTCTCTGTTAAAAGGGCGCCTATCCCTTGTGCTAATCTGTGGGTGATACTTTAAAACGTGTGACTCTTCTGCCCGAAAGCCTTTCACTGATGCTTCTTGCGTGTGCTGCCGATCCTTGCCTGAATTACTTCCTGTTGTGGTTGTTGCCAGGTGGTTCTCAGGCCCTTCTCCTGCCGTCTGATGTGAGGCTGCCTTAGGGCCTCAGGCTCCTGTTGGTAGGGCACTGGAGTGTGGTGGTGGTCATCTAAGCTGGGAAGTTGTGGGATGTGGAAGAGGAGAAAATGTTAGTTTGCTTTCAGGAATCCAAAGGCTCTATATCATTCGTGAACTTAGTAATTTACTTCTGAGGTCTGTTTTACTTCCCTTACAAGCTTTTCATTACCAAGCAAAAAAAAAAAAACAAAAAAAACAAACAGTCTTTGACTCAGACTGAAGCCATAAACTGAATTTTATCCATGTGAGCTTCAGGAGTGAATAGAAAGAAGTTGATTGATAAGGAAGGAACACATACAGATAGGTTGCTTTCCATTTTGTGAAAAGTAATGGTGGAAATATAGAAGAGGTAGAAATGCCTTTAAAAAAGGCATAGCAGCAGCTTAGTAACAGCTACTGCTTCCGGAGGAGCTTCTCAGTACCAGAAGCTCCACAAGGCAGTGTTGCAGGGCAGAGGCAGTGATCTCGTTATGGGAAGCAGAAACAGGGATGTGGAGAGATCAAGGAAGATGCCCTGTGTCTGACGGTTACGAGATGACGGAGTTGGGATTTGAATACAGGTTTACAGTGATTTCAAAACTTCCAAGTTGAGAATTAAAGATCAGTCCCAGCAAGAGAATGCACATTTGGTGGAAATTATAGACACCTGGAAATTTAGTCTTTATGGGGAACTACATAATGTGGTGTCCATAATGTTCTGCATTTTGAGTTTTTCATACACGTGTTTATATAGATAGCTTACCTAATCTGCAGCATGCAACTGGAGGGACATTTAACTAAGATTAAAAGATGTCTAATTGCAAAAACGTTAGTTTTCAGCATGTCCCTCATCATTTGGGCATGATGGGTAGCTCAGTGAAGGCCATTGAGTATAGTGAAAGACTTAGTGCTTGGGAAATAAATTGGAGCAGGTGAATGGCAGCTTGAAAGTTTGAATAGTGCCCATCCTTGTTGTATTTGCTGTTTATCTCTTAGTGGTGAATTTATTTAAAACTCAAACTGTTCAGCAACTTTATGGATTCTGTGTGTATTAGTTATAGTGTGAAATGCATTCTGTATTGTGGATCATGCTCAAGAGTTTGGACGTTGATCACAAAGAAGTCCAAGAAGGAGTGGGACAACAATGTTGGGATAGGGAAATTTGTGTATTAAAAGGGTTTCAAGTTGTCCCAACTTCAAATTGTACATCCATTTGCTGAAAGAAGACCTGGAAACTTCCTTTTATCTTGTTTATGGCAGTTTATTGGAATCTTGGTTTAGAACCGGCCCCTGGAAGAGGTGGAGATCATTTCATAGGACTTGGAGCATGCCCAGAAAGAGATGGGACAAGGTCATGACATCTTTTGATTGGGGCATTTCTTGGATAGATCGTGTTTAAAACAACAACAACAAAATACTACTGGGGAGCAGAGTCTAGATTTCATCTGGTGAACTTGGAGTACTTCTCCAGGTGCTATGCATCAGTTTGCACTCAATTCTGAGGAAATGTCTTGAGCTGTGTGCCTTGCCCTGAGGGAGTGTGCAGGTGAAGCAGATATTTGAAGCATTGTGGAGCGGCGCATTGAAGTGGAAGGAACCCCTGTAACCGGAATAGGGGGCAGCAGCTGTAAGTACTTCAAGAGGGGCGCAGCTGTCATGGGGTTGGGATTCAGAGAGGGGAGGAAACATTCCAGGTGGAAACGGAAAGATCTTCAGGTAGGAAGCAGCCTTTGAAAGGGCAGGGGCTCACGCCTGTAATCCCAGCACTTTGGGAGGCCAAGGTGGGTGGATCACGAGGTGAAGAGATCGAGACCATCCTGGCCAACATGGTGAAACCCCGTCTCTGCTAAAATTACAAAAAAATTAGCTGGGCGTGGTGGTGCGCACCTGTAGTCCCAGCTACTCGGGAGGCTGAGGCAGGAGAATTGCTTGAACCCAGGACTTGGAGGTTGCAGTGAGCTGAGGTCACGCCATTGCACTCCAGTCTGATGCCTGGTGACGGAGTGAGACTCTGTCTTCAAAAAAAAAGAAAGAGCAGGGGGCCAGACATCATGCTGCTGTTTGGTTGGCCTGTGGGCTTCTCAGGTTGATGTGTTGAACTGAACCAGCAAAGGGCTGTGGATTTGGTGAGGTGTCCTAAATGTGGATTCAAGGGAAATCTTAAGTGCCTCAGCATTGTGCATCCTGACTGCTAGGGGATGGGATAACTTGAATCTGATGTTTGTTCAGAGGAAACCGGAGGGATTTATTCACAAGAGTGACCTTAATTCACAAGCATTGGAGACTGGGAGGGTGGCAACAGCGCCGTTCTGGATTGCAGAGGTCTTATTGGTCTTCATGGTGTTGAGCATGCTGGTATGCTGCTTTCACGTGACAGGTCCCTGTTCTTCAAAGGGGTCAGGACTTCTTTAGGAAGCATTTCTGAGACTCTTTTCCTCCGTGCCTAACGGAGCCCCCATCTTCTCTGGCCAGCTTCCTTCTGCAGGGTGCTGAGTTATTATTGCCCTGTGTGTCACTCAGTGGACCTTCAGACTGCCTTTGGTGGTAAAAGCTTGTCTGCACGTGTTGCCTACAAAAGGCTTTTCTTCAGTGTCATTCTGTCCACCTGTAAATCTGAGGAGCCTGAGAGGATGAGAAGGTCTTTCCACACCTTGTGCATCTCTGTCGCTTGGCTTATGGGCATGGCTGGGCTTCTTAACTAAGGTGTCATGTCCAGGGGCAGGGGGAGCATGACCTGGGGTCTGACAGATGTGCCAGGAATTTCAGCTCTGATAAACGTGGAGACTGCTCCCACCTTCCATCTCAGTGTGGTGGCTCTCATCTCTGCCCCTGCCACTGGGAGATGTTTAGAATGCAGTTCTAGGGTTTGGATAAATTGGGCCTCGCATCTGTGGGCTCACACAAATATGGTTCATGACCTCCGGTGGTTCAACTTACGTGATTTTTTTGACTTTTCCATGGTGCAAAAGTGATACACATTCAGGGAAACAGTGCTTTGAGTACCCATTCAGCCCGTTTTTCAGTATGGTATTCAGTATATCACACAGACTGTTCAACACTGTGTTATAAAATATGCACTGTATGAGATGATTTTGCCCAACTGTCAGCTAATGTGAGTGTTCTGAGCACATTTAAGGTAGCTAGGCTGAGCTGTGATGTTGGGTAGGTGAGGCGTGTCAAATGCATTTTCAACTTAACGATATTTTTTAGCTTACAATGGGCTTAACGGGATGTACCCATCCTAAGCTGAGGAGCATTTGGATGGCCCTACGTGGTAGAAGCAAGGTGTAAATAGGAGTCACCCACGGTATGTCACTGTACTCGTGCTAGCAAGTTTTGTTAAATGATGCTTATTCTGAAATAGATGTGCAGTGGGCATGTGCTGGGAATTAGAAGTGCAGTGGGCATGCGCTGGGAATTAGAAATTCAGTGGAGAAGGCAGACGTAGCATTCTATACCATCAGTTGGGAGTATTGGAATGTATTTTTTTAAACAATCTTCTCAGTGAAAATGTGGTTATAAGCTTATTTTTTTTCAATTTCTCTCAGAAGCTGTCTGGCAAATGTTTTGATTCTCTGGATGTTTTTGGTGGGGTCTACCCTTAGGTCTCATCTCCAGCATCATCTGTGGCTTTGTCTTTTCTAATCACTCAGACCTCCTTTGAACTTTTCATGTTGTCTGCTGAAAGTTACATTTGCATAGCATCAAATAGTGCATAAACCATGTGTACTTTCTCATTTTATCAATTACTACAAAGTCTTGTGAAGGTTTACCTATAAACCCTCTTCTAATCCATTTCTTCTTCTCATTATGGCTTCCTATGAGGGAGGAAACTTAATATACTTGCCCTGTCTCTCACCTTGCCCACAACCCCACTGATTCCCTGTTTTTGCTAATTGTACTGTTTTATGATTTTCAGTTTTCTAGTAGTCACCTCTTAACCTGTTTCTTGACTTGTCATCATAGACTTCTCTCCTTTGTAAAAGATGAGGGGCTCTGTGAGTCTTCGCCAGGCCTGTGGGGAAGGGTTGAGGCTGGGGGTCTCTTCCTTATGGCTGGGTGGGACTGCATTTTTAAACCCTCCCTGTGTGATTGGGATAGGTGGTGATATGGTGTGACTCTGTCTCCACCCAGATCTCACCTTGAATTGTAGTAATCCCCACTTGTCAAAGGCAGGACCAGGTGGAGATAATTGAATCATGGCAGTTTCCCCAGTGCTGTTCTCATGATAATGAATAGTCTCACGAGATCTGATGGTTTTATAAGGGGCTTCCCCCTTCGCTTGGTACGCATTCTTGCCTGCTGCCCTGTGAAGAGGTGTCTTCCCGCGTGATTGTAAGTTCCCTGAGGCCTCCCCAGCTATGTGGAACTGTGAGTTAGTTAAACCTCTTAATCAATTACCCAGTCTCGGGAATTTCTTCATAGCAGCGTGAGAACGGACTAACACAGGTGGTTATTGTTGAAGTCTTTGACCTACCAGGCTGCCCTGTCCTGTTCCTTTGGCTATAGAGGATCGGTTTTTTTTCTTGAGGCTTTTTGTCTGTACCTGTTGGTGTTTCTGGGTTGCAGTTTGGGGCATTTGAGGCAAAAGGAAAACACAGAGAGCCCGCTGGCATGGTTCCCGGCCCTGAAGCCCTTAACTAGTCTGCCTTCTCTCTCATGTTCAGAGGCTGACATCTGTTTTATAGGCAGCAACCAGTGCTTTTAGCTGCACTCAGCTGGAGGGAGGGGAGATGCATCTTCTCCATCTTTCTGGGAGTCATAGGTCAGTTCTCTTTGTGCTGTGCTGTTATTTCCTGTCGAATGTCGCCTTGATGGGTTCTTCCTGTTTGTGAATAAAAGCCCAGTTGACTGGCATCAGAGCGGAGGGGACTGTGCAGTCCCGAGTGTGGGTTACTGGCCCCGAGAGCTTCACTGTGGGGCTGGTATGGTCTGGGAGAAGGCAGGGATAACTGGATGGAAGGCTCTAGAAGCAGCTCCATGAGCAGAGCTGAGGGAGACACCTCTGCACCTCTTTCCTGTGTCACACTTCAGATAGGGGACAGCCTAGGCTGGCGGTGGAGCTGCCAGGGGATCTCACTTCTGAGTAGAATTGCTTTTTTTTTTTTTTTCCTCTGTTGTGTGGGTCTAGTGGCCCCTCAAGTTCACCTCCCGTTAGAATCCAGTGCAGGCAGCAGCTTCTCCTTAGAGAAGGGTCTGGGTGCTGGGCTTCCCATCCAGGAAAAGGGGCTGTTGTGCTGAAGTCCCTGAGGTGTGTTGTGTGTTGTCTTCCTGTGTTAGAATACTGTCTTTGGTTCTCTTGGGGCTCCCCCTCAGTGCTGCTCTGAACCGTTAGGTCATTCAGAGTCCATGTGTATCCTGTCCCCAGGAATTTCCTCAGACCCTGTTTAGACTGCTGATACCTCCCCTTCCTTTTTAGCACTAGAGTAGGTTTCTTCTTTGTTCAGTTTTTAAAGCTTTTTCTTTCTGTTATTTTGGTGGCATCTTGGGAGGGATGGGAGTTAGAGAGGTGTTTTCAGTTGGCCGTCTTGAGAAACTTCTCAAAACTGGAGTCTTTTAACTGCTTGAGTTTTGAAGTTAACTGAATGGGCTCATTGCCTTGATCGCTTTGGGGGCCTGTGGAGGCTGTATGGGGTGCTGTGTGTGTTGTGGGCTGTGTCTGAGACTGCCCCCCTCCTCCTTTGGGTACTGTGTGGTCTGTCTGCCTGACCACTGTGGGACACCACTGTCTCCTGGTGCCTTCTCCTGGCTGGCAGTGTGGTGTGGTGGGCAAAGCTAGGCCAGTGGGCGCAGATCTTGGTTCTGCCTTTGTAACCTTTGTCACAGTGTCTTTTGGCAGCTCCTTTTTTTTCTTCCTGTAAGATGTACTGGCATGCCATCTACACTATGAAGTACGGACTGTGTTGGAGCCAGCACAGCATCCTGTGGTTCTAAGCAGGGAGGTGTCCTTGGTATCCCTTGCCTGGCGGGACTGTGCTTCTCTGCCTTGCGTGCAGGTTGCTCCTGGACTGCAGACGGAAGAGAGCATCCTGGCGAGATGAGTCCTGCCTGCGTTTCCACTGCTGTGCACCTACCTCCCCGCTCTGCTCCTCCCCGCTCTTCCTGGAAGCTACCCAAAAATTTGATTACCTCTTTTTTGAAGTTATGTTCTCTGTCCTAGTGTTTGGGTGTTGATACAGTGGAATATACAAAATCGAACAAGATTTGATTCTCATTTTAAAGTGAAATAAATCATCTGGGTGCAAGTTGGGTGAGAGTGTCATAATTGATAGCATCCCTCATCAGACTTTAATTTTATCCCTGGGGTGTAGGAGTAGGTGGGATTAAGTAAAAATCTACAGAAGCCAGGAAGGCGAAAACCTAGTGCTGGATTTCTGTTTCTCACATGTCCCCAACAATATGGACCATTTGCATTAAACTTAAATAGCACCACTTATTTAAGATTCATTTTTTACTCGTGTTCTGAAATCACGAATTCCATTTGACAGAGTGATAGGACAAAATTATATTTTAAACTTTGCAAACCACACTTCAGAGCTGTGCCAAAAATAACAATTTCTTGTGTCAAAAATAATTTCCTCATCAAGTCATTGGAGGAGCCTAGCTGACTGGTGGCATGTAGACCACTGAAGCTTCGGAGCAGTCCCACATTGCAGAGGCCTCTCTGTTGGCATTGAGATGGTAGAAAGTGAGGAGAAGCGAAAAGAAGACTTTCTCCATTCTCTGGTCTGGTCTTTTTGGGGTCTGCTTAGAGGTGCATCTGCCAGCGCCACCCTGGAGGCAGGAGGCATTCTTCCTGCTCTCCTATCAGTGTTGACGGGGGTGATGAAGGTCACTGTGCTTGTTGGTGAGAGTATCAGAGGGTGGTGTGAAAGCAGCTGGGCTGGAATAGAGCCGATCACAGTGCGTCCTGTGGCCTGGGATCCTCTTTGTTTGCATTTGTGTGGCCCTAGTGCTGCAGTGATGTCACTTAGCTCCCGGGACGGTCTGAAGTTTTGTGCTCTTATTAATACGTGTTTATGTGTGGGTTTGCCAGAACGCTGTGTCCGTCATTGTTGGCTCCTGGAACAGCTCTCCTTGTTCTGCCTCACTGGCTGCGGAATTGGCTCACGTGGTGGGCTCTGGGGCCAGTGAGATGCATCTGAGGTGTTGAGGCATCTGGTGGTGCAGGCCTGGACTGCCAGTGGTCCTGCTGCCTGATGAGGGAGACCATTCCTGAAACCGCAGCACACAGGGGCGAGCAAGAAAGAGCGTGGAGAAAGCCCCTGGTTCTGAGCCTGTGGCTCTTGCCGTTCTTGATGTATTCATTGTGCGAACCAGTAATTTCCTTTTTTTGTTTAAGCCAGTTTGAGTTGGGTTTACTTGCTTGCAGTGAAAAGATTCTGACACAGGATCCTTATTATATGAAGTGTTATTCACAATGTATATTGTGTTATACATTATGACGTATCACACGATATATTTTGTGATGTAGTTTGCTATTTTTATTATGTGGAAGATACTCCCGAATTGCTACACTTCCTATGAATTTGGAAGCCGGGGTGAGGCAGAGTCACTAATATTAGGGTATCAGTAGGGGAGCCTTTCAAATCTCAAACATTGGAGTGTCCTGTGATCCGTTTCTTTGTCAAGTTGCGTCCGCTCTGCAGAGTGGCTGTAACATCTGGCATCCAGTAAGAAGGTGTGGTCACTCAGCTGGAAGAGAAAAACCTAGGATCCTGGGAGTGGGTGGATCCGCTGGGGATTTTCAACCAGTGTCGTCCCGTTTTTCGATGCTCTTCCCTTCTGTAGATAGAGCCTTGTTCTCTTTCCCTTAAGTACAGATGGGCTGGTGACTCATTTCTAATGAACAGAGCACGGCCCGCACAACTGCTGAGGCTAGCTCATAGGATTCCTGAAGCTGGAGGTCCTGGCTTCCTTCCTGTGTGTGCTTTGGGGTTACTCACTCTGTGGAGTTCATTGTCCATGCTCTGAGGCCTTCTGAGGCCTCCTGTCACAGCCGTGCCATGAAGTTGTGGTAGCACCTCCTCAGTCTCAGCAAGGCCTCAGGCTGCCAGAATCCTGCAGTTCCAGCTGTCGTCTTGATGACCTCCCCGTGAAACCCAGAGCCATCCTTCACCCAGCTAAGTGGCGCTGAACGCTGACCTGCAGAAACTGAGATAATGGATGCTTGTTGTTTGAGCCGCTGAGTTTTAGAGTGAGTTGTCTGCAGAAATGGATGACCAGTGTCTGTGCCCAGAGGTGAAGGGTGGCGCCAAGCGGGTGTCTCTCAGAGCCCGCTGCCATCCCTCCCTTCCCTGCCTGCCTTCCTCCACACGGTGCTGGATCAGCCAAGAGGAACAGCCGCCGAGAATCGTCTGTGAAAGGATGTGCTCCTTCAGGGCCGACTTCTATTTGTGCTTTTTTTTTCCCTTGGAAACGTCTGTAAAACAGCAGCCATTAGCAGTTACTTGATTACTGCGTTTAGGATTTTGGAAGCAAGGGAAAACCTTGTTTGCCATGGAGTGATAAGTACTCTATTGACAAGTCTTTCTTACTTTGAATAATTGAGAATTCTGTATGTATCTTAGCCAGCTAAGAGTTACTGTTATCATGTATTAAAATGATAAAAGTTACTCTCAGTGCCCTAACTGCTTCACTTAATGAGTTTTGTTTTCGTTCTTGCCAGAACTACTTCCTCTCCTTCAAGATTAGGTTCTGTTGGGGAAAATACAGAATTATGGGATGTTGCCACCTCCTGCTAGATGATGCCGTGCAGTTCCCACATCTCAGTGCTTTACAGCCCGGAAGGTTTAGTATGTCAGTTACATGTTAGCTGCAGATAAGCTGTTGCTCTGCTCTAAGTGTCGTCTTTTTCAGCATCCAGGCTGAAGAGCAGCTCCATTTTGAGCCTTGCCTTTCTCATTTAAGGGGAAAGGCAGGAGGTTGGCTGAAACACCCAAAGGCTCCCAAGGCTTCAGCCTAAACCACTGTGCATCCTTTCTGCTCGCAGAGCTGGAGTCTGCCTCTTCTGTCACATTTCATTGGCCGGAGTCATGTGGCCAGGTCTGCCCCTGCCTGTAGGAAGCTGATGGGCATCACTGGGCTGGATGCAGACTCCTCGGGAGGCCACGGGAGTGAATGAAAGCAGCCTTACTGTCTGCTGCAGTGAGCCTGGGTTAGAGAGACAGAGGAAGTTGGAACATAGTATACGGAATGTGAATACTTTAGGTTGGGTCAACGTCCGCTCTTAGAACTTGTGCCTGTTGAAGCCTTTTTATTTTACGATAATCCTTTTGGTTGAAGCTGTCCTGCAAACCACTGTGGATATTTCTGCTAATAGTCATCCTCTGGCCAAAGGTTTTCATATTTGGAAGCACAGGTGACTTTAAGCTCCCTGATTTTGCCTGTGCATACATGTAGGTCACCCTAAGGGACTTAGCCTGCCAGATGGATGCTGGTGACCAGCTGAGTCCCATCTTCCTCATGTCCAGATGAGTCCTCCTCTTGTCAGGTGTTAGTTCAGGAACTAAATAATAAATGTGGCTGCTATAGCGAAACCATAAATTGAGGAATATGCCAAAATAGAATTCCTTTGGAGGCATGGCATAAATTAAGGCTGGAAGTGAAGTCTGCGCCGGATTGTGGAGCCTGCGATGACTGGTTCCAGCACCTTTGGCTTCAGTTTCTTCTGTGGGGTTTGGAGTTGGAGTGTAGGGGGCCCAGGAACAATCAGCCTGGGCCTAGAGACTGGACAGCAGTGGGGAGGGGACACCAGACAATGACCTCCTGCTATGCCTGTTATGGACGGTGGCTTTAGGTCCACATTTGCATGGATTTGCCCCTCTTCCTTTTTTCTGCTCTAAAGTCTGTATCCCCATTGGGAGTATACACAGTTGTCACCCTCTCTGTGAAGCCCTTTCTGACTCATGTTACAGGTGCTTGCTTTCTGCCACCCTGGACTACTTGGTGACTACTGCTCTTCCTCGACACCCAGGGTGACTTTCCTCCACCATCTTTCTGTGTCTGTGGATGTCACTTCTCCGGGCCCCTAGGTGGGAGGGGTCCTGACCAGCCTTGGGCAGCAGCCTCTCTGGGAAGATCCCAGAGCCTTCTGCTGTGTCTTTCATCTTCCTTCCAGTCATCTCCAAGCCGAGCCTCCTTTCTCGGGACCCAAGTGTGGGAGACGCAGTTGCGGTGCAGAGGTGTGAATGCCCACTTGCCGTCTGTGGATTTTCACTCATTTTTTTTTCCTCTGGTTGTCCTATAGCTGGCTACTGAAATCCCCCACTGCTCACCTTCACCCTTCTCTTATTTTCTGTTCCGCTCTCTTGACCCTGGTTCTTTCTTGCTTGAAGTCATGTTTTTTTTTGTTTTTGTTAATTTTTAAATTTTAAAACACGCTGTATCAGAGGAATCATTGAGTTTTACAACTGGAAGTGACTTTGGAGGTTAGCTGATTCAGCTAGATCTCTCCGCAGGTGAGGAACAGGACACATGCAGCTGTGTGGAGATTTGTCCACCCCGCAGTGCCAGCTGCCTAGGGGCGGGGGTCCCTCTTGGGTACCGAGTGGCCACATGCCCACATTTTTCTGGGATGGTCTTGCTCTGCATCCCTGGTCCCAGGTTAATTTCTAACAGTGCTCCCTTTTTCTCTCAGCAGTGATCTAGATGGCTGGAAAACTGCATGAGCGTCCTACATGGACTGCCATCGTCCTGTGGGCTTTAGACCTTATGGTGTCTTCTCTGCCGTCCTTGTGTCAAAACTTTTTATTCCTCATCAAGTTTGTTGTCAGAAAGACTGGCCCATGTTATTAAAAACAGAAACCAGCCCAGATGAAACAACTGAGTCTTCATTAGTGTCTCCTGGTATTGGCTGGGTTATTTATGCATTCCCTTGTCTGAAGGTAATTTTAATTGTCTCTGTGGATTAGGCAGTTCTAGGGTTTTTCTCTAAGCTGAGGAATAGGATGTGTATGCTTGTGAAGAAAACTGGTTTGCGAGTCCCTCATGGGTGTTGAGTGTGAGTCACTCAGGACAGTGTCACTGGTGGACTGCCTGTGCCCTGCCTTGAATTTAGTGGTGCCGCCAAAGGGAAAATGCTGCAATACTTGGGAAGACGCTAGCGTGCATGCTTTGTGATTCAAGGGGAACGGCATACCGTGTATCAGAGTTCTCATCCCACAGGCTTGCAGGCTTCAGGGCACTCCTTCCGTCTGCAGAAGTGGAGGGAGTCTGGAGGATCCCACGGTTGGTGCCCAGGAGCTAGACGAGAGCTGTGTGTGGGTGGCCTGTGTGCTGTCGCCTCCACTGTGCCTCCAAGTTAGAGTGCTCTGGGGGGAGCCCTTCCACATGGGAGAGGCAGCACCCTCTGCACTGAGTCTGAGGTTGACATTTCTTTCCCTCCAGTTGCTGGTAGGCCCAGTCTATGCAGTCAAGACCTTCAGGAGGAAGGGTGTTGGTGGTGTGTTCAGGCAGCACCCTTTCCTGCTGCTCTGAAATCTGTGTGGTTTCTGTCTGCCGCGCGCAAGCCCCCTGGCCAGGCCTGCTATTGAGGCTCATGTAGTTCCTGACACTCAGCTTTGAGGGCAGTGCTGTTTGATTTTGTGATCATGCATGGACCATACTAGATGAAAAATGGGCTTGAGCTGGCCATGATTACCACCAGAGGGTACAGTGTGAAATGGTGCTAGGCTGTTCAGCGTTGTGTGGACAGTGTGGGGAGTGACAGTTGTGCATCCGTGGCCTGAGAATTCGGGTGAGGGAGGGGCAGGATCATCGGGGTGCCAGCACAGCTCACCAGAATCCCGAGCGCACTCTCAGAGCGGGCTGGGGAGGCTGCCCTCCTCTTTTGTGTTGGTGTCTGCAGTCCTGCTGTGAGTCTCGGATGGTGAGGCCAGTTCAGGCTGTCATGACTGAAAGGTGAAGTCGGTCATTTAGTGTGTGCCGGGCAGGAGTTTGTGATAGAAACAACTGCTTCAAGACTGTGGCTTTTGGATGGAGTGAGGTGATCTCCGGGGGTGTGACTTGGAATCTTACTGATGGAGATCTGTGGAAGGGTGGTGCCTACCTATATTGGTAGCTGTAGAGCTGTAAAGTCATGTGCATGCGCAGTGTTTGCAGTGCTTGGGTCTGCAGACATGTAGCCCATTCTTGCGCAGTGGGACTGGGAGGTGTGTGGGTTCAGAAAAGAGCACTGGATTAGGATTGAGGAGTCTCCTGGGACCCTGGATGAGCTACTGCTCTACTGTGGCCTTGGCTCCCCTGTGCCTGATCACCCTGTCTGTGGAGGAAGCTGCCGTGTGCTGGAGCCATCTTTTTGTCCAAGAATTGTCAATAGCTGCAAGAAAAGCCGTAGCAGCTCCCCATACCTTCTGTTGCTTCCCCACTTGCCTGGAGCACCCTCCCCTCACCTGGCCAAGTCCTACACACCTTTCCAGACTGGACTACTCCTTGCCCTGCACTGCCTCAGCCCTGTGGCCCCATTTCCTCTCCGCGTTCCCACTCAGCTGGAAGACCACAGCCTCCTACATCTGCTTTCTCTCTTGAAAGCCCAGCTTTTTTTTTTTTTTTTTGAGACAAAGTCCAGGCTGGAGTGCAGTGGTGTGATCTTGGCTCACCACAACCTTGGCCTCCTGGGCTCAGGTGATTCTCTTGCCTCAGCCTCCTGAGTAGCTGGGACTACAGGCGTGTGCCACCATGCCCGGCTAATTTTTTGTATTTTTAGTAGAGATGGGATTTCACTGTGTTGGCCAGGCTGGTCTCGAACTCCTGACCTCAGTGATCTGCCCGCCTTGGCTTCCCAAAGTGCTAGGGTTACAGGTGTGAGCCACTGCACCTGGCAAAGCCCAACTTTTTTTTTTTTTAAAAGCTTATTTTGTATCTTTGAATATTCTGACATATTTTCACCTGGGTTATATTAATCATGACATTATACCCCTAAATTTTTCAAAACGATCTCTCCAAAAATAGCTCCATGTTCTAACATAGCCTAAATTGTAATGTCTGTCATACATGACAGTGTTAGTGATGGATGTCTCAACACCATCTGATACGTGGTCTGTGTTCACATTTCCCAGGTGTGCCCAGGTACGCTTTGTAGATGGTTTATCCAGAATGGCCCAGTGCAGGGTCATGCATGGTATCAGTCTTGTTTTTCATGGCACAGAATTGTGGACAGACGTAGTGTCTGGCGTTTATAGGTGCCCAGGAGCTGCTTATTCAGTGAAGACGCAGTGAAGTGGATGGGGATGAGATACTGAAGATATTTTTTTTCCTCTTTGGCTCAGGGGAGGGATTTCCCTCAGTTTTAAATACTAATGATGTGCAGTGTTCAATTAAAAAACCATGCCCTTGGTCCTCCTCCATGCCTTTGTCTTCTGGTCTAGAACTTGACCTCCAGGCTTGTGGCTCTTTCCAGTCTCTCCGCAGGGTTTGTTGAAATCCCCCTCGTCCCCTGGTCCCTGAGGCTGAAGTTCTCTGACCTACGATTGTAGAAGCCTTCCTCAGGTAGTTTCTCTGTGTCTCGCTCCGTTCTTCTACGGTCTGATAGTCTAGCACCTTCTAGCTGTTCTTTTTTATGCCCAAATTGCTCTATATAAGGCCTGTGTATTTCATAGAAGGCAAGATAATTTTCCTAAACAATGCCAGCTACAATTCAGCTTCCTAAGAAGCAGTTTCTGCAAAGCATTGCAAGAGAAATGAGGTCTAACGAACATACTTTAATTTTTTATTAATGGGGTTGACAACCAAAGACTGTCAATCGTAGTGACTCAGAGAGTAGACTTGGGAAAGTCCTTGTATTTTAGGACTTTATTTTTATCTCTGAATGATAGGGTTGACCTGTAAGTAATGTAGATGATTCTTCTCTCTGTTCACTGGGCTTTTTCTTGTGGTTATTTTGCATTTTTAAAATTAAGAGTTTTCCTGGGCGGAATGGAATTATCTGCAGGTCTGTTTTGATAAGTGGGATTCAGCGTGCCCTTTTCTTTTCAAAGGTGTGGGACATTCCAGTTGCTGCTTCCTGTTCTTAAGTGTGTTCCCATTTTCTTGGTAAGGATGGGAAGTCTGAGGCCTGAGGGGCCCAGGGCAGGGCTGTAGCAAGCAGGTGGCCATGCTTCACCCAGGGAGGCTCCGCTTTATGACTCAGTTCTCTTCTTCCTTCCAGCGCCTCCACCTCCTTCCAGCAACGTGCCACCTGTGTTGTGCCGTTTTGTGTTCGACCGTGGGAACTTTTTTTCCTTTTTTAAAAAACAAAAAGCAAAACAAAAAACTTTAAGACTGAAAACTCAGAGATAATGGGAACTTTTAAGAAAGTATTTTTCTATCCTTATTTGAATACTCTGGGCTTTTTTAATTCCCTAGTTTGATATTTATTGTATTTCATTATGTAGTTTGTATTGAAAGTAAAATAACAAAAATAAATGCTAAATTTTAATATTTTCTGGTGGAAAACTGGTAGGATGATTTTATTTTAGGAATATCAGATCATTCCACTGCACATTTAATGCACTTAAATGTAAAAGTAAGGGTGAGTGTTTTAAATAAGCTTTTCCAAATAGATAGATCCTAAAGTGTATCATGGGGCAAAGTGTGTCTGTGCAGCCCTGCTCTTCCCCAGCATGGTGCCTGTGCGGGGTGGTCCAGATGGCAGGAAATGTGCCTGTGCCGGTGTTGTGAGCCTTTTGCTGGGCAGGATTCCCAGTGACCTTCCTTATCTCACCAGGAGCATCTTACCCTTGGCTGTGAATTGGAGTCACTGGGAGAGGATTAGCATTTTGATTTCAGAGTCTCTCCCTTAGAGACTCCAGAACATGACTGGAGTATCCTGCCCTTTTACGGCACCCCAGGAGGTCCTAATGTGCAGCTCCTGCTGAGAATCACTGCTCTCGAGGCTGAGCCTGGAGACAATGGAATACCATTTTAAC
Source organism: Callithrix jacchus (assembly GCF_049354715.1). Taxonomy (NCBI): domain Eukaryota; kingdom Metazoa; phylum Chordata; class Mammalia; order Primates; family Cebidae; genus Callithrix; species Callithrix jacchus. The sequence continues at coordinate 26,750,115 of NC_133502.1, forward strand.
TTCCTTCCCTCCTGCTGCCCCTTGCCCTTGCCAGGAGTGGAAGTACTGCTTTTTAAAGCACCCAGTGGGTTGTGGTGGGGAGTGAATGAATTCTGTCTAAGACGACCTGCCGACATAACTCTAGGGAACAATTTAGCGTGTTAAATGCCATGGTAATTCTTATATACACACTGATTTACTTTTCACAAAGATAAGTCTATCAAAGTTGAGACTTTCCTCTTATTCCCATAGTACAAAATTTCTCTGTATTCAGATTTTGTTTTTGTTTTTGTTTTTTTTGTTGAATAGATGTTATTTTAGGAAATAGTCTGCTATTTTTCTCTATAGATGCACTTCAATCTAAACATTCTGTTGGCCAAGAATGTGCATTTTCCACTCTCAGTAGTAGGGATTTGCCTCATCTCATTGTCTAGCTTCCTGTTGAGAAGTGTGGTGTGTGTATTCACTTAAGCTCTGATGTCATATTGAAGCCCATTGGTGGGCAGTTTCAGCCAATCAGATGCTTCCTGGTAGTTAAGTAAGAAAGATATATAGTTCTGGAATAACAGGAAACTTCCCATTTTTCGCATCCTGTTATTCTGGGTTTTCTGACTTGCTGCTTTGCCAATATGAAGGTTAGTAGAAATGTATATATGCATTTCTTTTCGTTGTATACCATGACTTTAATTTTTCAAGCTCTCAAATTAGATGTGTAGTGTTGAAAGACAATGAGATCTCTCATTTAAACATTTTATGACGAATAGAAATTTTATGTTTTGCATATAAGGAAGCTGAGGCCTACTTAATTCTTTTTTAAAAATACAGCTTAACCTATATTTGTCATAGATGGTTTTGTCAGCCTAGATGATGCTCTCATTGGAGTTGGAATTTCTTCTTAAATAATAAATATTACAGCAAATATATTCTGTGTGAAAGGTGATTCTAAGGACTTTTACGAGGAAGGATTTAGCTTCACGAAATCAGTTATATTTAGCGCTTCATGTTAGAAATGGTGTCAGTAAGCACATAGAAGGTTTAGATGTATTCACAGCTTTCCTTTTACATTTTGTGGTTTCATTCCATATTTTCTTGTGAACTTTAAGAAAGTGACCTCTGGTTTTCAGCTCCTTTCTTGACTCTGTTAGTGATTTGATGGCTTTTTTTCTTGAGGTAGTTTTTCAACTTCTGATTTTTCTGTTTTTATTTATGTTTAAAGAAGCACAACTATTTTTACTTATTTCAAAAATTATAGACAGAAAGCCTTTGGCTGGAGATGAATTTTGAATAATACCGGGCTTTTCATGATTGGCGTCCCTTTTCTTAGCTTCTCTTGGCGGGAGCCTCATCACAGCAGCATGCAGCGCCTGCAGGCTGGGTGGCTGGTTGGAGTCTGGTGCATGTCTCCATTCCGCTGCCTGTCACTGTGTAGCAGCCTCCGTGCTGGGTGTTGGGAGATGTACAGTCTGCCTCTGCAGCTTTTTTAGTCCAGGGACGCCTGTAGACATCCACCATTAGACTATCATGACACATGTTCTGGGGGAGCCTGGCTGGGGACCTGACTGGGTGTGGTGGGGGCAGCAAGGCTGTCAAGGCGGGGCTCTGTCGGGAAGCAGGATGAATAAGGATTAGCCAGGAAAGGGAGGGGACGGAAGGCAGGAAGAGCTGGAGAAGTGGGGCTTCTTGTAGGGCGTGCTAGAGGTGTGGGGGGAGGGCAGCCCTGGGGAGAAGGCGGGCCCTTGCCCACGGATGCCCATTTCTGGTAACCTCAGTTAGAACATATGGCAACAGGATACACGTTTTGGTATTTAAATACATCTTTCTGTTATTTGCACCTCTGAAAAATTTTTTCTTAATTTTTCTGGAGCACAGTTGTAGATGATTTGATGGTTTATTTTTGCTTGAGGTTATTTGGTGATCAGAAGCCATATGTAGTCTTTGCGAGGTATCTGAAATGAGAGCTTTTTTTTTTCTTTTCCCAGAAAGTGATTTATTTAGGCAGAGAGAGAGAGAGAGAGAGAGAGATGAGCAAGAGAAAGCTTCCACGACAATTGTGGAAGGGGACCCAAGTATGGAATCCTGGAGAGGAAGGCAGCTTCCATACTGAGTGGAAGGGGACCCCAGAGGGGGCAATCCCGGGGAGAGAGAACGCTTCCACGAGGATGGTGGAAGGGGAGCCAGAGATGGAATCCCCAGCTCTTTGACATGGCTGTGTGTGTGCATGCCTTCTAGACTCTACTTGCAACAAAGCTAGGCAAACCGATGTGCTTCATCTTTCCAACCTCCTAAGGCGGCCACACAACCTGTGTGGGCGGGTGGTAGGAAGTGCCCACCAGTGGCAATGTGACCAACTCCGCCATGGTCCCAGGTCTTGAGACGGCCCTGGATTGGAGGGGGTGCGGTCTGGGGCTTGCCTGGTTCTGGCTTCAGAGCTCTGAGGTGATGGTGGTCTCTTGTCCCTACCCCTTTCCCATTTGGGATCTGCTTCTCCTCTTTCCTGCTTTTATCCTCATATCCACTCAGTTTTCTGATGTCCGCGTTTTCTTTTGCTGCTGTTGGCCTTGGAATTGACTGTCATTTTCCCTTCCTTTCTGTGACCAGGAAAGAACATGTGTAGCATGCCTTGCCCTGGGGCCTCTGCGTTGATTAAGGAGAGGAGGATTGCACAGGCAGGCTGTGTGCTTGCCAGATGCCAGCAGCCTGCTCCCCTCCCCTGTGAACAAGCTCACACACCAGCATGTAAAAAGGGGTGGGCGGTGTTGGACAGAGAACTGGTCTAATGCCGTGGGGGTACCCTGCCCCTGAGTGAGGATTCTGATTGGATCCTTACCCCGGGACTTGGAGATGAGCACGCTGGTCTCCCTGTCACAGGTTGTGTGGCTGCCTTAGGATTTCAGGCAGAGCCTCACCACATTGCTGGGAGAACTTGGTTCAACCTGCACCCAACGAAGACCCTACTAATTTTGCTTGTTTAATTTTTCCTTTCAGACGTTTGATGCAAATGATTTGTATCAGGGGCAGAATTTTAACAAGGTCCTCAGTTCCTTAGTGACTCTAAATAAAGTAACAGCAGGTAAGACTCTTTTTATTGCACTCGAGGGGGTGGGAAGACATAAGGGTGGACACTTTGGTTTCTTGTTTTTCCAAAGCCAGGGGAGCATTATTGTATTTAGAAAAAATAAGCTTCTGCTGCATTACATTTTGATTGTTCCTTTTGCTGCGATATTTTATTTTCCTTATTAGAACAGAATCTTCTTTAAATGTTCTGGTATATATCAGGGGCTTTCCTTTCTGTGGGTGGAGAGATTTCTCACCTGAAGGTATAGCAGGAGAAAAGTGTCTAGTTCTCATGGGAAGTCTTGGAGCTAGAATCACCTTTCTCTGGGTTTTTATTGAATGTGTGCTGATTAAAGTTTGTATCGAGTGAGCAGAAATTTTCAGCTGTGACCATAAGGGAGTGGCTTATGGATTGGCCTGTAAAGTCCTCACCACCTGTCCAGGGCTCCTGAGGGCTGTGGCACCCGGATACATGGTTTGTGGGGTCTTAGCCCCCATTAGTACTGAAGTGGAGAGGAGGCTTTGGGGACATAGTGTGCCCCTCTCATGGGCCACAGTGAGGGCAGGAATTGTTTAGGCAAGGACCTTGAGGGAAGGCGCATGTTGTCCATGATGCCAAGGTCCCCGGAAGAAATGCTCCATAAGCCCTGAGGGGCTCTTTCTTAGATCTCTGCGTGGCTCGAAAGGAAGGAACTTTTTAGTTGTATTTTTGTTTTAGAGTAATTTTGTTTTTTCTGTTTACCTTGACAGATGTTAACTATCAGATTTGTGGGGGAAAGTGACATGTCCTTTTCTTTTGAAAAGGAAACCTCTTGAGTTTATTTTGTCAGGGTCTCTTCTCAGTTTCTTCTGGCCCTTCAGACTGGGATGTACTTGTCTCACCGCATATGGAGGAGACACTGACTGGGGTCACTAACACTTTGGGCTGCAGTTCCTGGCTCTGGGAGACTTAATCGGTGGTGCAGGGGCTGTCCTTGGTGCTGCCTCCCAGAGCACGTATGCTCTGACTGCTCTCTGGGAGCTGCTGCTGCTGCTGGTGCCCCGGGCGAGAGGCACTGGCCGCCATTCCTGGGATCAGGGGCAGACCCCAGGCAGAGGTGTGGACATGGCCGAATGTTCACAGCTTGACTTCTGAGGTTTAAAGGGCTGTTCAGATGAAAGCATCTAGGAAAAAATTTCAATGGCAGGATTATGAAGATGGATATAACTAGTTAAAATTGTTGCATTATTGAATGCCTTCTGTCTCTACAATATAAAAATGATAGTTTTAATATGAACAAATAGTAAGAAAATCACTTATAGAAAGGCACATACATTTAGAGTGGATCACCGGAATTTAATACAAGGAGTACTGCCACAGATCACTCACAGAAGGTGGCATATTCCGCATGTCCTGACCACATGGGGGATTTATCCATGCCTCAAAGTTTTGCATGATTTTTTTATGGGGACTGGGTCTTACCCAGGCTGGAGCACAACCGTGATCTCAGCTCGTTGAAGCCTCAGCCTCCTGAGGCGATCAGGTGATCCTCCCACCTAAGCCTCCTGAGCAACTGGATCTATAGGTGTGCACCTCTATGCCTGGCTAATTTTTGTATTATTTTGTAGAGACGAGATTTTGCTGGTCTTGAACTCCTGAGCTCAAGCTGTCTGCAAACCTTGGCCTCCCAAAAACAGGCATGTGCCACCTTGCCTGGCCTAAATGCTGTGTCTTATAATTAGCATAGGTCTCTGTGACAGATGGGACAATAGCACAGATAAATAAAATCTGCAGGTAATTTTGAATTCGATTCCTCTGTTCCCGTTGAATACCTTTGTAGAGGTTTGTTCATAGGAGCAGAAGAGAGTAACTTTGAATTTCGCTGTAGACATTTTCTCTGCCTATGTTGTAAGTGGGGGGTGCTAATTAGGAAGCAGTGGCTTTAGACGATGGCTTTAATTTGTACACTCGGCCTTGGGATTGTCAACTGTCAAGGTTTGAGACGGTAGGACTTACAAGTAAATAATAGAAGCCAGAACCCAGTCACTCTGGGGCTACTGGTTTTTATTCCACCTTATGGAAATATGGAATTGTATTTCTTGTATGTTCTTGGTATCCTGGGCTATGTGTTGGATGTAAAATAGGTAGCTTTGTTCTTTACAAAGACAATGTGGAAGTTATGAGGTAAACCTGGTACTTTTTAGCTTTTAAACTGTAGAAATGACCCCTTCCAGATGGAAGGAGTGTTTTGCTTTTCTGTTTGTTGGCCAATTGCCCTTTGTTTTTGTTTTCGAAGTTAGTGTGCAGGCAGTGTTCTTATCTTTGTAGATTTCAACTTTCCTTGATTGGCGAACAGTGAGACGGCTGTAGCAGCCACAGTTACCGTGGGCATTCTTGGGAAATTGTCATTGTCTTTCTGTTTTTGTCACTTAAAACCCTATGTGTTCTCAAGGCATTTAGGTGACTGTACCTGGCCTTTTAACTGGATAGAAGAAAGCTTGGTGGTGGGGAAGTACACGTCTTGAGGGTGCCCTCCTTGTATGAGAGTTCCCTGAAGGCCAGGGCCAGCAGAGCATGGCAGCTGTGGCAGGGAGCCCTGTAGAATTTGCTGGAAATGCTCTCGTGGCTGGTTTTGTGCTGCAGGTTGCCTGACATCCCAGAGTTCTCAAGTAGCATGCCCTCTGGACATTACTGGCAACCTACCCTCAGCAGATCCTCGGAAATACAGGGTGCTTGGGTGACCTGAGAAGAATTTGAGACTCTTGGGATGGCAAGCCCACGTCTGCAGGGTCAGGCGGGTGGCGTGAAGGGAGGAGCTGGGCGGAAGGGCATGGACGCTGGGTCCTTTCGGGATAGCCCCTGCCCAGCTCTGAGCCACCTTTACCTGAGGGGATAGAGACCTGGTGTGGCTGCATCCTAAATGTCTCAGGAGCAGTGGAGAATCTGCGTTTTTGGTGATAACTTCAGACTTCTAGACGTTTACCAGATACTGTGTAAGCCAATCTAGACATCTGCTAGGAAGCTGGGACCTGGAGACTTAGGTGTGCTTTTTTGGAAGGCTCCTTTGAGCTTTAGGACATTGCTGGGCACATGCTTCTCAGAACAGCGATTTTCCCAGCAAACTTTTTCATAGCCCCCCCGCCCCACCTTTTTTTTTTTTTTTTTAAATTGAGTCACTTTTAAGAGTAAGTTGCTATTATTTATTTGTTGCTTGGTGTTTGTGGAGTGTCTTATACCCAGAAAGGGGATCCAGGGAATAGAACCAATAAAACCTTTTAGTGTCTGTTTACTCTGATCTCTCAACTTCATGAGGTGAGTATAGCATGTGCTGCCTTAGTTTTGAGGAAATAATCTTCACAAGGTTCGCTCTGGCCGAAAAAGACACCGGGATTTTCTATTTTAGATAAGAGTCTTTCCCTTTTGTTGCAAAATAATTCCTGTTGCTTATTGCATGATGCGTAGTCCTGGAAAAGTGGGCACATGGTGATGATGCATTGGAGATTCAGTGCTTGTTTGTTCTCTGCTCCGTAATCGAAGTTGAGAGGCTCTTTTTTCCAGGTGAAGGGAAAATCATGATTATAATACATTTCACAGACTTCTGAAAAATTATACTGGATAAGAAGTGATTAATAGTTATCTCCAGATAATTTCTGGAAAGGTAGTTGGGGAATGAATGCAAGGCATTTATGTAAAAAGAATTTGTTCTTTGTTTTCTGCGTAAATGGACTGCTTTGTTGTGGTCTTTGGTGTGTCCCTCTGTGCTGGCCTAGTTTTCAAGTCGAATGTGTAGTGTGGGTGCGTGGTATCAGGCGCTCTCAGCTCTCTCTCTCTGTGTGCACGCCCTTTGCAGACATCGGTCTGGGGAGTGACTCCGTGTGCGCCCGGCCCTCATCTCACCGCATAAAGTCTTTCGACTCCCTGGGATCGCAGTCTTTGCACACTCGGACTTCAAAGCTGTTCCAGGGCCAGTATCGGAGTTTGGTAAGTTTGAGAGATTTTGTTACTTAAATATGTTTGGGAGGATGTGAGTGCCTATGGATGTATCTGGAAAGATACATGTGCCTCGTTAATTACCTTAAGCAGCTGAAGGTAGTGGGACTTTGCCTCCGTTGCTCCTGTAATCTGGTTTGGTGTTTGTTCATTACCAGATTATCCAGATGTTATACTTAATGAGTGCTTTTGAGAAACTCATTTGTTTTTAGGTTGTATTGCAAGACTCATAACTGTTGACATCTGGAGTGATGCATGCTTTTAAAATGCATCCTTCATCACCTGCATGGCATTATCAGCTATGCACATGGACAGAAATATGAGGATAAGAAATTCGTATGTAAAAGTACTCAGCTCTGCAGAGAAGACATGGTTCAAACTAAAGAATCTGGCTTTTTTTTCCTCTTCATGAAAGCATGGCTTAGTGTGCTTTACTAAGTCAGGATTTAGTTTAGAGAGGAGGGAAGCCCCCTCAGAATGGATGACTGGGAAGCAGAGAAAGAAACTTAAACGATGGAACAGTCGTCTTGGAGAGTGAAGAAATACTTGTTTGTTAGTGCTCAGGATACAGGCTGTGAGTAAACCCCCCGGAATGTAACCGTGAAGCTGGAAATGAGAAATTCAAGCAGGTTGACGCAGGGCTGCCTGGAGAATGTTGGGGCAGAGCTGGGACTGCCACTCTGCAGTCTGCACCCTTCTCTGAGCTTCAGGCTGGCGGGCAGTGATGGGGATACCACTACTCTCTCTCAGTACAGTACTTCGTTAGAAACATAGTGATGTTGTAATGTGAGTCTAGAGAGAACCCTATTCTAGAGGTGTTCAGGGTCCATGGATTTTCCTCTGCCTTAACATGGAATGTCTAAGTAAGCTGATGGCGACCCTCAAGAAATAAAAGTTAACTTAGATAGAGTCCTGTTTTGTAGAGGGAAATAAATTTGAGTGGTTTATGAAGCATTGTTAAAAATGGAACGATAGGCAAGGAATGTGATTTTTATGTTTCTGAACTTTTTGAACCAAGCTTGCTCTCATTGCTGTGTCTCCTCTCAGAGGAGCCCTGAGGAGTCTCACTGCTCCTGGCGCTGTGTGTGGTGTGCGGTGTGGACTGCATGGGCGGAGTGCTGCAGTCCTCACAGTGCCCCTTGAGGCCTGGCTGTTGCCGTTTCCTCCTTTGCAGGAGTCTGTGCTGGAGGAGTTTTGTGGACTGTCACTGAGAGCGTTAGGATTCTAAGTTAAGGAGAACTAAACAAACCACTTTAAACATACCTGAAGTTAGCTCTGTAAAACACGAGGAAAATGTCAGAGAAATGAGCATGCCTTGGGTAAAGCTGTCTCACCCATTCACTGGTGACAATTTTCAGGTGATTTTTTTCTTTTTGTGTAGAGGAGTATTGGGTTACAAATGTATAATTTTAAGTAAAATAAAGTTAAATGTAATGTTGGGATTGTTACTGCGATCATAATAAGTATAGGATTAATTTTTCATTAGCTACAGAAATTTCGTTATACTAGAAATAAAGACTTGAGCTCTCTGACCTGTGTGAAGTCTTTTTGGGGCTGATTGATGTTTTGATTGGGTGCTAGTGAGCTGCCTTCTCTTTTACGGAACGTGCCAAGACCTCTCTCAGCCATGCTAGGTAAGAATGAGTGTTCTTTACACTTAGGTTTTTCTGTGTATAGTTTATCAGTGGTACTTTGAGGTAGTTTTTTTGGATTAAAAATTTATCTTGAAACAAGAATGGCCAAACATTCCCTTGAAGCTGGCTGGTGGGTGCATGGAGGCCCACCCATCATTCTCTCCTTTTGTGTATATTTGAACGTTTCCATGATAAAAAGTTGAGCTAAAAGGCAACTTGCGGTTTCTTGAACGTCAGTTTTGAGATCATATTAAAGCTGAGCTTTGCAATTGTGTGAGCTGCTTCTACCCCAGGCGAGGATGAGTGTTCCGAGGGCTGCTGCTGTTCACGCCCCTGTGCTATCACGTCGCTCCCTCACCACCTGCCTGCCTTTAAGTGTAAGAACACCTCCCTCAGCCACCACTGCAGTTGCTGGGTGTTTTTTTAAGGTTGTTTTTCATCTGTGAAACTGTCAGTCCCCTGCCCCAGGACAGATTTCCTGCCTTGGGATATAGGCAGGCTTGAACAGTTTTGATGTTGCATTTACTGCTTTTCACTGAAATAGAGGTTTTAACTTGCCTTGCCTCTTCTCCTTTCCCCGACTCTTCTTTCCTTGGGAGAGTTCTTACCCACTTCCAGAGGCTGAGCTAAATCAAGCTCTTTGTCCAGTTCGGCTCCGTGGTGGGTCTCCGTGGTGAAGAACGTAGAATGGTTTTCCTCATAGATAAGGCGTGCATTCACATTTCGTTCTTAAGAACGTTGATCAACACTGCTGGAATTACTGGTGTCTCTGCTGTGCTTTTAGTCTTCACCTGCTGGCCACTGATAGGTTCAGCCTTGAGTGCTGGATCCTGTTCTCAGAGTTTGGGGACAGCATTTATGAGGTGGTTGTTCCCATCATCCTTCATTTCTGGGAGAGGTGACTTGATTTTTTAAAGTGGTTCCTCTGCTGCTTCTGGAAACCAGGGACCTGAACGTCTGGCACAGTCCTGATGCTGGCAGGTAGCCTTGCTTTATACCAGTCACCAAGTGTATTTCCAAGACTTGCAAGAAATGATATCCAAGTGTATTGCACACATTGTTAAATATTTTTAACTTCGCTGTTTAGTAAACACAGATAATATTGTGCTTTAATCTACCATATTTTGTCAATTCGAAGACTTCTCTTTAAGTCATTTTAACACATCTGAAAGTACATGTATCTTGCAGTGATGATATGCCATAATCTGGCAGTATTTAGTGAAATCTCAAGGCATCGTCTAATTTTTGGCATCTTATATTGGATGACATATATTATGAGGAAACTGAAGCTTAGAGAAGGTGTTCATACAAGATCACAGCACTCGGAAATAGTAAAGTTGAAGTCAAAATTGTGTCTCTCACCCTGACAAGCTTTTCTTCTTCTGAAAAGGAAATTACAGGTGCTCTTAGTAGAGAGGAGAGGAGAGGGTAGAGTTAGTGTGAAGCAACACTCCGGAGTGTCCTTGTTTTGGATTGTTAGGATAATGTCAGAACATGGGATGTAATAAAGCAAACAAGTGATTAAGTTTAATATGCCAAGATACAGATGGGTGGTGCTTCGGCTCTAGGCATCAGAAAGAGGTTGTTACGGAGCTTGGTGGGCATAGGTGACGGATCCCGGCCAGGGTCACGTATGCCTGGATAGGGCTCTTTTCCCTTTGGGTTAGGGCAGTTAGGGCAGTTGGGGAACTGTCTTCACTCCCTCCAGTTACTTTTATTGACACGTAATGTACATAGAAAAACATTTTCTATGTAGTGTTCTATTTACAGTTCTATGTAATGGTTCTATTACATTTTCTATGTAATATACATAGAAAAACAGTTCATGTGTTGTGCACATACAGCATGATGTACAGCATGATGAGGTTTTATAAGGAGCACCCAGATGAGGAGGCAGAGCATGACTGGCCTCCCAGCTCCTCAGCAGGACTCGTGTTCCCCAAGGCATCTACTGTCCTGTCTGATGGTAAAGATGAGTTTTATCCATTTTTGTATTTTTTAGCAATGGGATTCTATGGCATACACCCCCCCCGCCCCGCTCTTTTTTTTAAACGATTGGCTTAATTTTTCTCAGCCCAGTATGATTTAGACTTCCTTAGTCTTGTTGAGTCTAGACAGGTGACAGGCTGCAGTTTCAGGAGAGCTTTTAAAAAAAGGGAAAAGCCCACGATAATAAGGTAGTGATGGAATACCTCTCTTCCCGCTTCCTGTAACACTGTTGATAGTGCATGGAGCCCTCACTCACCTGCTGGGATCTTAGGCTGAACTTGGTGGTGTAGAGTGTGTAGTTGGAATATAGCCTTTTTAGGACACCCTCTTCTAGCTTGTCCCTGCCTCTTGTGCTCTGATGGAGCACCTCTTGGCACGTGCTGTCTGAGCAGTCTGTCTTAAGAGTAATAGTGCAGAAAGAGACATTCCAGAAGCCTGCACGTCCTTCTGTGTAATGACTGCTGAAGAATGAAGATAGGCTGCATTGAGATGTTTCACCTGGATACCTGGATCTGAAATGGCTGCCTGCCCCCTGCACCTCACCTTGAGCCCTCCCCGCCTTAGACTCCACCCTTCCTTTCTGGGGTGTTACACTGATGAAGTAACGTCAGTAGGGGTGCCTCCCTCACTGTGCCTTGAGTGTAGAGTGTACCTGCATTTGAACACCCATGACCATGAGGAGGAACACTGCTGCCTCTTGTTCATCCCTTATCTCCCTTCCGTTCCTGTTCAGGCTCAGCCCTGGTGCCGGCTGGAGCTTCAGGGCTGGCCGAGGGTGACCCTGGACACCTGACCTAGGAGGGGCCTGCTGCGCCTGTTTTGCTTTGCTCACCACAGTTGTGTTCTGGTGTTGGAGCTGATCAGCAGCATGCTTGCACTGTGAGCCTGTTTTCCACAAGGCCCGGGTGCCCAGGTGACGTTGGACTGCTTGCAGGAGAGCGTTGGCGATCTCAGCAGACAGCTGGTGAGTGGAGATGGTGGTTTGCAAAATGAGAACTTGACATAGCATGGTGAGATCAGGTCATGTTTCACCGCACAAGAGCAAGGACCACGTGACGGTTTCTGGATGTGAGCTTCAGTGGCAGTGGCAAACTTGACCCTGCTCCTTGTGGGTCATAGGGGCCAGAGAGCTTTGTGTCTGCGCTGGTGTCTGCTGGTGCTTTTGTTGCCAAACACTGAAGAAAGGTTTGTTGATGAAATACGAAATGTGCATTAAATATTTAACTTACAAATTTGAATTGCTAAGTACATATTTATAATTAATGCTTAATCTGTAAACACATTTAAATAGGTAAGCATTACATATTTTTGGAAGAGTATAGCCACTCCTTATTGAGCATCTGCTGGGGCCTGTTTGCTTTGATGCTTTACCTTTAAAAACATTATTTTTCAGTGATTTATACATGTACTTAAAGTCAAGTAATTCTCTGAGACCTGCTGTTAGGAAAAACAGTAGAGACTGAGCCACTTTCCATTTTTCCCACTTTTTTTTGTTTTCATTTTTATGGTACCTAGTATATACATATATATTTATGGGGTACATGAGCTGTTTTGATACAGGCATACAATGGGTTATAATCGTCTCAGAGTAACTGGGGGCATCCGTCCCCTCTAGCAGACATCACCTCTGAGTGCTGGTTCTTAAGGAGGTGCTTTCTAGTATGGATAGTTTGGTGTTTTGCTGGGCTGAGGGGGCAGTCGCTGGAGGGTTATTTGGCTGTCTTGCTTTGCCCCCAAGGCTCTGTTGGTTCTTTGTAGGTATTGGCCTGTGTGTCTCTAAATAAAGCACCTTTTTTTTACTTAATTTGAAGTGGTATCAATGTGGACTCCCATGGAGGAAGAGAGGCTGGTGCTGTTTTCCTCCCCTGGCTCCCTTACCTGCATAAACACCTGGGCCTGTCTTTCCCATGGCTGAGTTCCACCATCCTTTCACTGAAATTGGGGTTCAGGGTAATGTTATGACAAGGTGAATAGTATTCCGAGCAGAGCCACGTTTTATACTATGACTATTCTTAACTTTCGAGTAGCGTTTTTTTTTCCGGGGTGAATTGGTAATTCTCATTTCTTTGTTTAGTTTTCTGTATACGTTTTGCAGGTTGCAGATCTGGTCTTTTGTGTGTTTCTAAGGATCTCTTCTTTGACATTCAAACACGTTATTTTTCTTCATTTCCTGATAAACGCTCCTGGAGCCTGTGCTGCATTTTAAACTCTCTTGGTTGTGAGCCAGGCTGGCTGCGCAGCTGCTGCCTCCGTGGTAACCTGGGGCACTCCCCTGACAGCGTAGATCTCCTCTGCCTCTTTCTCTTCAGTTTTTTTCCTTTAATTCCCCTGTTTTGGAGAAGCACATTTTTAACTCCTTGAAGTGGTGCATGGGAGGTAAATTTTTGAGATCTTATATATCTGTAGGTGTGTTTTATCCTATTAAGAACTTTTTTGGCTTCAGTTTTCAGAAGTTTGATTATGGTATGAGTTCGTTTGAATTTCTTTAGGTTTTTACTATTTGAGGTTCACGCAGGTTCGTGGATTTGTATATTTGTCTTTTGCCAAACTTGGGATATTTTGGGCCATATTTCTTACATTGCTTTTCAGCCCTGCCCTCTTTCTCAAACTCTGCTTCTGAGATGATGGTAGATAGCAGTGTTTGACATTCTGTTATTTCCCACAAGTCCCTGGGACCGAATGTTGCTGGATGTGGGGGCGATGATGGGCCTACTAGTGGTAGAGCGGGGGCTGTAGGTCAGCAAGTGTGGGTGGTCTCAGGTCTTCCCTGTGGCTGGCTGGAGGGCAGGGAGAAGTGTGGGCAGATGGAATTGCCTGCTGCCACCTGGTGGGGATAGAGGCCTGGACTCTGCTGAGGTCACTGGTGTTCGCTGGAGCTCTAGACGTTCTGTACAGTCTGTGTGGACACTGTTGCAGGTGGGCTGGGCTTGCCTGCTGTCAGTGGTAGGGAAGTGGGGTGGGCCAGAGCTGGGGTCTGCTGGGTGGCCCTTTCCCTGAGCCCTTGCTGGTGCGAGCAGGCTTCTGGGGTTGTCAGGCTGCGCCCTTTGGTAGTTCTGCGTTGCCAGCCTCTCCAGAGCTCCGTCCAGGGCAGATGGAAATCAGAGAGGCCCCAGCCACTCTGCCTTCCTCTTTCTGCCTTTCAGAAATCTGAAAATATGCACAGTTTCTGTGAAAAATGCAAATTAAAATATGAGCCACTATTTTTTCCTGTCAGACAAAAATAGAAAAGTTTGGCAATGCTGAGTGTTAAAGTTTGATGAAATAAGAACTTTTAGGTATTGGTGGGGGTATCGCTTGGTGTAGTTTGTAGAAACGTCTTGGAGGACAATTTAGAAAGATGTATTAAAAAGTTAACTGTAATAAGTATGTCTTCTGACCAGAGTTTAATTTATAGGCTTATTTACAAGTGTATTCAAAGACAGATGTCCAAGCATTTTTAATGCAGCCTTGACTACACTGGGAAAGTACAGTGTGTGGTGTATGGAACTATACTGGAAATAATCTCAAAGTCCACTCGTGGAGAGTGGACTCAGTGATGAGTGGCATGGTCATGTGGTATAACGTTAAGCGGTGTGTTAGCACTGGTAAGTACGGCCAGAGGAATGGCCATGAGGTCTTCACTTCTGTGACTTGTGGAGAAGTGCGTGTAGTGTGACTCCGTCTGCATGTACGCGGACATGTCTGATTAGGTAGGTGTCACAGTGGCAGAGCAGGACCTGTGCATGCTGTGGAGAGGGTGTGTTCTGGGGCTGGAGTGGTGCTGGGGTTGGTCACAGTGCACTGCAAGGAAGGAAGCTGACATTTCTGTGAACGTTCTTCTGCTCCTGGGTAATGACGCTACCTTTGTATTGGTAAAGTATGATCTGTTTTATAATGAAGTAGACTGTTCTTGGTATAATTTTTCTCCCGCCTTTCTTCCCGTTTTAGGACATGACCGATAATAGCAACAATCAACTGGTAGTAAGAGCAAAGTTTAACTTCCAGCAGAACAATGAGGACGAGCTTTCCTTCTCAAAAGGAGATGTCATCCATGTTACCCGCGTGGAAGAGGGAGGCTGGTGGGAGGGCACACTCAATGGCCGGACCGGCTGGTTCCCCAGCAACTACGTGCGTGAGGTCAAGGCCAGCGGTAAGTGGCCGAGCATGGCCTGTATGTGGCTTTTCTTTGCGATGAGGAGCAGAAAGAAGTAAATGTACTTTACATAGTGTTTACTCTCCAGGTGAACCTGTGCACATGACCTGGTCTTAAGATACAGTTTTCTATTTGATGTAATGGATTTTCACCTCAGCCTCACACTGGGGCCCTGGGATCAGGGGCTCTGCAGTGACCAGCCAGCGTTTCCTTTCATCCTGGCATGTTCCAAGCGTGAAGAGAAGTACCTCAGTTGTGCTGTGATAGAATTGATCCCTTTTTAGAGCCGGTGTCAGGACGTGGAGTTGGTGATGCGCAGACTGTTTAATTTTTGTGACTGTGGTACTTTTGGCAGTGATGTGCAGTTACATAATTTCTGTCATTTTCTTTGTGCTAGTGATGGTATTTTACAAACGCATCCCTTCCTTATGTTTTCTGGTTGTTCAGCATTATTTCATGGACTTTCTGATCTTGGGGCTTTAGTTATTATGAGAGAACAGTGGTCCTCGGCACATGGCTGTGGCTGCTCAGCTGTCGTGCTTGTCGTGGAATTGAAAGTTCTCTCAGAAGCTTAGTGGTTGTGATTTACGTCATGCGTGTATGGCTGTGAAAATTCTGTAAAGCTAGTGATTTGAGTTCCCAGCAGGCATTCTGTATTCAGGGAATATGTGTGTTATGGAATATTTATTGTGCAGCTTCCTGAACACAGGTGTTAGTTAGCCATTCTTCATTCCGTCAGTTAGCGTTACTGAGAAGAGAGTACTAGGTTTTCTGAATACAACCATGTAGTTCTTCCTTCAAGGGACGTATGATAGATTCATGTGTGTGTGTATGTATATGTATGTGCCTGCAGACATCAGTGGATTCATATATATGCACACACGTACACACACAACAGATTCACATGTATGCATACAGACATGTACATACACGTGGTGTACATGGATTTTTATATACACATGTACACATGCTCATGTACATAAATAATGGATTCATATATACATACAGTGGATTCATATTTGCACACATGTACATACACAATGGATTTTATAAATATGCACACAATGGATTTATGTATAGACATATGCATATGCACACATACACAGGTACACAATGGATTCATATATACATACATACACATATAGTGGATTATCACACGTGCACATACACAATGGATTAACATAAATATACACACACAGTGGATTCATGTATCTACATATGCATACACATGTACACAATGTATTCATATATATGTGCATACACATGTGCACAGTGGATTCATATATGCACACATGCACAGTGGATTCATGTATATACATGTGCACATACATACACATGTACACATAATGGATTCATATATGCACACATACACAATGGATTTATTTATATATGCACACACAATGGATTCATATCTATGTATACATATATAGTGGATTTATTTGCATATGCACACACATTGGATGTACACACGTACATACGATAGACATGTATGCACATGCATATACACACAGTAGATTCATATATGTGCACATATACACACAGTGGATTCTTCTGTGCGTACACACACATACATATACATGCACAGTGGATTTTTATTTTCTCTCTCTTTTTTTTTAACCATTATACTAATGAGTACACACAATGGATTTTTATATATATCCACACAAAGCGGATTCACGTATATGTGTATATAATGTTCAGATCTGCATTTATATTGGCCTTGGTTGTAGGTGCTCTGAGATATAAAAGAAGGAAGATTTCAGAAATTGAGTCATGAAGGAGAAGTGTGTGGGCGTGACAGAGGCAGGGCAGGATTTGTTAAGGGCGCATCACTCAGGTAACTTTACTTGCATTTTGCCTCTGTGGTTGAAAAGCACCGTTGTGTAATACAGTTTCTCTGATTCTGCTGGGGAGAGTGATTTATTGAGAATAGCTGATACATAGCGAGGTGTCGAAAGAGCATGATGTGAAATGATAGCTGTGCTCTGGGGCTTGGGTGACTGACCCTTAGAGCCACAGGTGTTTCAGATGGAAAATGAGGATGATAGTCCGCCCTTGTGAGGTCTCTTGGAATTAGGTCGTTAAGGTTTGTACCGTGTGTATGGAGTCTGGCAGAGTAGGAGCTCAGGGAATGTGAATGGCTGCTCTTGTTTTTCTAAGGTAGCAAGAAAAAATTTATAAATGGGAATATGACAATTTAGATGTAGAAATATTTTCTCGGTAGCAACCTCGAAAATAGGTATTTTAATAAAGCAGCACGCAGCCCCTAATTGTAAACTTCTCTGCTGTTGGAATTTTTAGGAACAGCACACACCTGTTCTATTTTTTATTGTGTATATATGTATATGTAAGAAGCAGTTTACCATTTTTACCATTTTTAGATGTACTGTTCAGTAGCACTGAATACATCCACAGTTCATAACCATCACCACCGTTCACCTCCAGAACTTTTTCTTCTTCTCAGACTGAATTCTGTTCCAGTTATGCAGTCCCCCTTCTCCTCCCCAGCCCCTGGCCTCTACCGTTCTACTTTCTGTCTCTGAATTTCATTACCGTTGGTGCCTCATGTAAGTGTATCATTTTGTCTTTTGACTGGCTTATTTCACTCAGCATAAAGTTCTCAAGGGTTTTCCACGCTTTTGCATGTGGCAGAATTACCTTCCTTTTTAAGGCTGAATAATATTTTATGTATTTACAACATTTTATTTACGTGTTGATGGGAACTTGGGTTACCTTCACCTCTTGGCTGTTGTGAATAATGCGGCTAAGAGCGTGGTTGATAAATATTTGAGTCCTTGCTTTTGAGTTCTTTTCTGTATATACTCAGAAATGGAATTGCTGGGTCAAATGGTAATTTTGTGGTTAAGTCTTGAGGAACTGCCACGCGGTTTTCCCCATGGCTGCACCACATCACATTCCCACCGGCAGCGCACAAGGGTGCTGCTGCTTCTGCATTCTTGCCAACTCGTTTTCCGTGTGTTTTGTTTTTTTTTAAATAACAGCCATCCTGTTGGATGCAAAGTTGTTGCTATTTTTTTGTAGTTGTTAGTAATGATAATTTAAAAGGCAGTAATTTTATTATTATAATAAAATCCACCTGGGTACGATTTTTTGTTGGCTGCTTGTTATGTTCTGGTTACTGTAGAAAGTACTTTCCATTTGTGACTTCAGTTCTCCCTGTAACGTTGAAGACAAGCATGGCTGGGATATTAAGAAGTGGGTAGGTTACAAGTACATGACATCCTTTAAAAAAAATCTGCCCCTGTGTAGAGCCCACTGAGAGTGTGGCACTGGCACCATGCTGAGGGGTGGAAATGTCAACTTGATAGACATAACTGTTAGGAAATGCACTTTAGTCTGTGACTCACTTGGGTGGCACTGGCTTGCATGAGCCTGCCTGGAGACCGAGGGCTAGGGCAGGCCCTGTCCATGCTGTGAGTCCATCTCTAGCCCAGCCCTGCCAGCTGTAGTGCTCTT
The DNA here is from genome assembly GCF_049354715.1 of Callithrix jacchus. Classification (NCBI taxonomy): domain Eukaryota; kingdom Metazoa; phylum Chordata; class Mammalia; order Primates; family Cebidae; genus Callithrix; species Callithrix jacchus. The sequence continues at coordinate 26,768,350 of NC_133502.1, forward strand.
TCTCCTGGGGACCAGTGGGAGCAGCCCTGGGCCGAGAGGCCTGAGGTGGCACCAGTGGACTTCCAGGAGAACATTTGAGCCAGGGCAGAGGAGGAGGGTCTCGTTGCTCACCTTTGCGAAAGAGTGTTGAGGTTACAGAGCTGCTAAGTGGGGTACACCTTTGGAATGGGGACAGACACTTGTTCCAGCTAGTCTTTCTGACAGTACTCTGATTTTCTTTAATTCTTAAGTGAACTCCTCTAAGTGTGAATCCTGGACTGAGTCTGAGCCACCACAGTAAGAGTTCAGCTGAGTGTGTTTTTTTTTCCCCCCTGTATTTCTCCTTGTGGATTTTTTAGAAGTAACCCAGCATAAGGCAATTACACTGAAAAGATAGGGTTTGTGGATCTCAAAATCCACTGTGAGTGGCTTCTGGAAGTGATTTTCAGACACATTTGAGGTTGTCAGTGTCATCTGCTGTGGGACTTGGTTTTGCAGCATGCTGTTACCCCTGATAGCCCACAGGAAGGCATCGTGAGCCCCCTCTTTGGAGTGGATTGTGGGCCCTTGAGCTGGCAGCAGAGGACGCTCTCCAGAGGAGCAGCGGAGCATGTTTAGAAACGAGGCTTTCATGAGGAATAGTGCCCTCACTTTGTTCTGCTAGAAGCCCCCACTCTCATCCTATGCGTGTCTGAGGATGTGTGCGTGCCATGTTTAAACGTGTGTGCATGTACTTGGTGTGTTGCCATCGAGGAGCTCTTTGCAGGGACCACACTGAATCCATAGGTGTATTTGCCAGGGTCTCTAGAGGGACAGAACGAATAGGGGAGCTATATATAAAGGGGAGTTTATTAAGTATTGATGATCACAAGGTCCTACAATAGGCTGTCTGCAAGCATGAGGAGCAAGGAGAGCCAGTTAAGTCTGAAAACTGAAGAACTTGGGAGTCTGATGTTTGAGGGCAGGAAGCATCCAGCATGGGAGAAAGACGTAGGCTGGGAGGCGAGGCTGGTCTCCCCTTTTCACGTTTTTCTGCCTGTGTCATATTAGCTGGCAGCTGATTAGATTGTGCCCATCAGATGAAGGGTGGGTCTGCCTTCCCCAGACCCCCGGTTCGAATGTTAGTCTCCTTCGGCAACACCCTCACAGACCCACCCAGTATTAATACTTTGTATCCTTCAGTCCAATCAAGTTGACACTTAGTATTAACCACCACAAGTCCGTTCCTTGTCAACTTGAACCCATACACATGTCCTGAGATCATACATAGTCTTCAAATAAAGACAATAATAAGGTCATAATTATTATGCACCAATCCCCAACCCTGATTGTTATTGTATAACATAAAGTTAACTATACTTAAATGCTGATATGAAGACAGTAAATCTTGTTACACGATAAAGGAAAAGGAAATAAAACAAAGATCTTTTCTTAGCACAAGTGTATACATGCACATACATGTTTTTAACAAAAGGAGGAGGAAATACTCATGACAGTTACAGACCTTGTTTCTGCAGCTGGTCATGTAGTCATAGCTGGTATTGATGACTGTCTTCTACTACCCATTCTGTATTCCTTTTGCCTTTAGCAAGCACCTCAGCAGGTCGTGGTTGTTTTTTTTTCTTCATGATGGAGCGACCCAAACCTTTATTTGTGAGAGGTCTGGACCATGTGTAGTCTTGCTGTATTGGGCTGTTGTAGTTTCCCATTGATCTTAATCATAGGGCATGATAGTGATAAGAGACGCCCTAAGGTATCTCCTGTATTACTCTTCCTTACCTTTATTATCAAGTAGTAGACTGATTTCATCTTGATAGTCTGGATCAGTCACCCCAGCCAACACTGTAACTCTTTCTTAACCTGTTGACTTAAGTGTAGGTAGAGCCCAAAGTGCCAGGTGGCAACCTTAAATTCCAGTTTAACGGAATTGCTGTTGTCTCCTGGTGGCAGCATCTCTCCCTCTGAAAAGAAGACATCTAGGCCAGCAGAACATAATGTCACGGGAACAGAAAGCAAAAATTTTGCTGGTGGGTCACTAGGTGTGGTGGTGAGTGGTGCCATCTCCATCCCTTGATTCCTCTACCTGTGAATCCTGGCTGTGGGAGAAACAGTACCATATATTGGACACTGATTCAGATAATACATGGCCTTCTGGAGAACTTTGCCCCAGCCCTGCAAAGTATTGTCATCTAGTTGGCATTGTAATTGTGTCTTCAAAAGGCCGTTACACTGTTCTGTCAATCCAGCTGCTTCAGGATGGTGGGGAACATGGTAAGAGCAGTCAATTCCATGAGCATGAGCCCACTGCCACACTTCTTTAGCCTTGAAGTGAGTGCCTTGGTCAGAGGCGATGCTGTGTGGAATACCATGACGGTGGATAAGGCATTCTGCGAGCCCACGGATAGTAGTCTTAGCAGAAGCATTGAGTGCAGGATAGGCAAACCCATATCTCGAGTAACTGTCTATTTCAGTGAGGGGAAGCTTCTGCCCTTTCTGTGATGGAAGAGGCCCAATATAATTATTCTCTGCCACCAGGTAGCTTGGCTGATCACCCCGAGGAATGGTGCCATATGGAGGGTTCAGTGTTGGTCTCTGCTCCTGGCAAATCGGTTTGTTCTGATAAGTTGCTGATAATGCAGCAACTTATCCTTTACCTTAGAAGGAATATCTCGTTCCTTTCACTGCTGTCCTTCAGGCCACTCAGTAGTGGCCGTAGCCAGGTCAGCCTTGGTGAGTGCAAGTCCATGTTGCTGAGCCCATGCATAACCTCCATCCTTGCCACCATGGCCTCTTTGTTCGTGGGACTATTGGGTAATTACAGGGGTGACTGGGGAAAGAGGCTGAGTGGTGGTCATCCAATCCAGTTGATTATTAAATGGGTCATCCTATCCACTTGATTTTTAAAATCCTTCTCTGTTGAGGCTACTCATTGCTGAGCACTCACATGGGATACAGATACCTTCACAGTTTTTGACCACTCAGGTCCATCCACATATGTCTTCTCAAAATTTGTCACTTATTTTCCAGTTATTCTTCTAAGTCCTTGACCATCCAGCCAAACCATTGGCTATAGCCCATGAATCAGCATATCATTGCACATCTGGCCATTTCTCCTTCCATGTAAAGTACACAACCAGGTGCACTGCTTGAAATTCTGCCCACTGGGAAGATTTTCCCTTCACTGCTGTCCTTCAGGGATGTTCTAGAAAGGGGCCATAGTGCTGCAGCTGTCCACTTTCGAGGGGTACCTGCATACTGTGCAGAACCATGTGAACCAGGCCCTGGTCTTCTCTTATGTTCAGCTGATCACAGGGAACTCCCCATGAGGCTGTTGGTGCAGGCTAGGGGAGAGAAGGGAGGGTGGCAGGAGTGGAGACTGTGGGCATTAGAGCCGCTTCCTCATGTAACTTACTTGTGCCTTCAAGGCCTGCTCAAGCACCATCACATATATACCACTTCCATTCGATGATGGAACGTTGCCATCCACGACCAACTTTATGGCTAGATTGGTCAGAAAGCACCCGGTTCATGTAGGTGGTTCAGGTCACACGGTGACTTGATGACCCTTGGTCAAATGTTGAGTTTCCACCAAAGCCCATTAACAGCTGTCTCTCAAAAGGAGAGTAGTTATCTGTAGAAGATGGCAGGGCCTTGTTCCCAAGTCCTAGAGGCCTCCGCTGTGATTCACCTGCGAGGGTCCGCCAAAGGCTTCAAACAGCGTCCCTATCTGCCACTGCCACTTCAAGCACCATTGGATCTGCTGAGTCATAGGCTAAAGTGGCAGAGCAGCTTGCGCAGCAGCCTGGACCCATTGCAGAGCCTTCTGTTCTGGACCCCGCTCAAAACTGCAGCTTTTGGGTCACTTGGTAAATGGATTGGAGTAACACACCCAAATGAAGAATGTGTTGCCTCTAAAATCCAAGGAGGCCCACTAGGCATTGTGCCTCTTTCTTGGTTGTAGGAGGGGCCAATCCAGCAACTTACCCTTCACCTTAGAAGGAATATCTCATCAGGCCCCACACCCCTGGACCCCTAGAAATTGTACTGAGGTAGAAGTTCCCTGAGTTTCAGTCGGGTTTATTTCCCATCCTCTGGCACGCACGTGTCTCACCAATAAGTCCAGTGTGTTTCCTGCTTCTTGTCCACTGAATCCAATCAGCATAATGTCATCAGTATGATGGACCAGTGTGGTATCTTACAGAAGTGAAAAGTTATCAAGATCTCTGAATAAGATTGTGACACAAAGCCGGAGAGTTCTATACCACTGAGGTAGGACAGTAAAGGTGTGTTGCTGGCCTTGCCAGATGAAGGCAGCTTGCTGCTGGTGGGCCTTACGGACAGGAGTGGAGAGAAGGGCATTGGCTGAGGCAGTGGCTGCACACCAGGCACCGGAAGATGTCTTAATGTGCTAAAGCAGTGAAACCGCATCTGGTCCTGCAGCTGCAGTTGCATCACCACTTGGCTAAGCTTACTGACATAATCCACTGTCATTTTCCAGGATCCATCTGAATCTGCACAGAACAAATGGGAGAGTTGAACGGGGACGTGGTGGGAATCACCACCCCTGCATCCGTCAGGTCCTTGATGGTGGCAGTAATCTCCACAGTCTCTCCAGGGATTCGATATTGTTTTTGATTTATCATTTTTCTAGGTAGAGGCAGCTCTAATGGCTTCCATTTGGCTTTTTCCACCATAATAGCAATCACCCTACCAGTCAGGGACCCACCGTGGGGGTTCTGCCAGCTGCTAAGTATGCCTGTAGCACTTATGTGTTCTGGGATGGGGGAAGTGACCACAAGATGAGTCCAGGGACCCACTGGACCTGTGTCTGTAGCACTTATGTGTTCTGGGATGGGGGAAATGACCACAAGGTGAGTCCAGGGACCCACTGGACCTGTGTCTGTAGCACTTATGTGTTCTGGGATGGGGGAAATGACCACAAGGTGAGTCCAGGGACCCACTGGACCCACTGTAAGTCAGACCTGAGCTAAAACTCCATTAATTACCTGACCTCCATAAGCCCCTACTTTAACTAGAGCACCACAATGACATTTTGGGTCCCCTGGAATCAGTGTCAGCTCAGAACCGATGGCCAGTAGTCCCTGAAATGTCTGATCATTTCCCTTTTCCCAGTGCACATTTACCCTGGTCAAAGGCTCGAGGTCTCCTTGGGGAAGGATGGGAGAAAGATTGATGGTATGAATTCTCGGTAATGAAGTCCTTCCTCAATGGGACCTGGCTTCCCCTTCATTCAAGGAGTTCTGGGACTGTAATCTGGCTCAAGTCTGGAAATTGAGGGGCCATGATTTTTTTTTATAATTCAAATTAGTCTTTTGTCCATTCGACCTAGAAGTTTTCTCCTTACATAAATTAAGTAGGAATGGAGTAGGCTTCCTGTCAGCTTCCCTTCTTGGAACACTGATTAGCCAATGCTAGAGCTCTAGACAAGTTAAACTATTCTGATTGCCACTTTGTCTCTGCTGTCCGTTCTGTTAGCTACGCCAACCTTGCCTTTGATGGATGGTTGAGTGCTGCCACTTGGCCCTGGCCACCTTGGGATCCAGTTATTTCCATTGTATTTGAAGTTTATAGGTGAGCGACTGCAGTTCCCACTGTTAGACATGACATACAGAGAAGAGCAGTTATAGGTCTTCTTCGGAGATGCAGGTGCTATCCTCACAAATCTATCTCACAAGGCATTGGTCAAGGGCATAACTTCTGGACCCTCCCATGTGGGATGAGTAGGTCTAAAGTAACTCATCCGCTCCACCATCCCAATCTCCCTAAGCCTTTGGATCCCTTCCTCTACATTAAACCAAGGGAGATCAGGCATTTCCAGCTCACTCACAGAGGGCCATCTTTTAATTCATATTTTAGCAAACCAAGCAAATAAACCATTAGAACCCTTTTTAACTCCCAGAGGTGCAATAATAAAAGCAGAGTCCCTACTTAATGGGTCTAAATCAATAAAGTCAGCCTGCTCCAGCTCTGCGTTCCGTCCACCATTATCCCACACTCTTAATACCCATTCCCATGCCTGTTCTCCAGATTTCTGTTTCTATAAATTAGAAAACTCAGTTCTTTTTGAGTGTAGTGAACCTCCTCATGGGTCACACTCTCAACCTCATTTCTAGAGGCCCACCAGGACTTTAGTTATAGGTCTTGAAGCAAACAGGGGTGTTGGGGGTGTCTTCTGAGGAGAATCAACATTTTGCCTGGCAACTGCCTCAGGCAGTGCAGGGTTTATCTCCTCAAAGGTGGAAAGGCTGATGGCAGCATGGGTCAGAGAGGAGATGTTGCCGCTACTGGCGATGGGGAGGCTGTTCCTTTGGCAAAAAAGGTTCACCCTAGTTTACAAACTCAGTGCCCCCAGCTTCATCAGGGTCCTCTCACACGTCCCCATTCCAAACTGTAGGGTCCCGTTCTTCTCCTATCACCTGATGAGGCTGTGCATGCGCCTTTCATTGCAGGTCAGCCACTTGCGTAAGAGCTTGTGTCTGTTTGTCCACAGTTTCAGCTCTGTCTCTACAGGAGATAAGACTCACTCAGGGCAGTCTTAGCAGATTGGAGGCTCAGTATCTGCTTCTGCAGCCGGGAGACAGAGTCCCTGAGTCCATTATTTTCCTTCATCACTTTGTCCCTGAACTTAGGAGCAGCCAGCCAGCTTCTTCATGTTCCTCGGTTCTCCACCTGCGGTCAGAGGTGTTATGTATGCGGTCATTAAACTCCTTGCCTGTCATGAGTGATGAGCCAGGAGTGTCAGATGCATTTATTTCACATAATTCTTTAGTTTATGCCAAGGACTATCAGTGTTCTCCATACTATTAGAAGTAGAGTCCTTAGCATTTTTGGATCTCATCATACTAAGCAGCCACCTCCAGAAGCCCCCAAACCAACAAAAGAACTCCATCCTTAATATTGCTTCTCTAAAACCACTCCTGCTGCCACCAAAATCTGTATCGGGGTTCTCTAGAGGGGCAGAACTAATAGGATATATATATGTATACATGTGTGTGTGTGTTTGTGTATATACATATACATACGTACGTAATATATAGAGGGTCTTGCCTTGATATGATGGCTGTTTATATATATATATATATGGGTGTTTACTAAGTATAAACTTATATGATCACAGGGTCCCACAATAGGCCATCTGTAAGCTTGAGGACCAAAGAGAGCCAGTCTGAGTCTCAAAACCAAAGAAGTTGGAGTTTGAAGTTCAAGGGCAGGAAGCATCCAGCACAGGAGAAAGATGTAGGGTGGGAGGTTAGGCCAGTCTTGCCTTTTCACATTTTTCTGCCTGCGTTATATTTGCTGGAAGCTGACTAGATGGTGCCCACCAGATAAAGGGTGGATCTGCCTCCCCCTCCACCCCCGACTCAAATGTTAGTCTCCCTTGGCTACACTCTCACAGACACACCCAGTATTAGTACTCTGTATCCTTCAATCCAGTCAAGTTGACACTGAGTATTAACCGTCACAATAGGTTTTGTGCCAAACTGAGACCTAGGTAACTTTGGACAATTGCCCTTTTTTCCTGCTTATTTTTTAAAATTGAAGAAATACCATTTTTGAGCATGTTAGTGATTCATGCTAAACTTTATCTGATGGCGGAACCAAGGGAATAACCTTGTATCCCTGGTGTTCTCTAATTACCTGAACATACTGTATGGAAAGTCATGCTAGTATTATTTTATTTTGTTTTGTGAGATGGGGTTCCCCTCTCGTTGCCCAGGCTGGAGTGCAGTGGCATGATGTCCGCTTGCTGCCACCTTTGCCTCCCGGGTTCAAACGGTTCTCCTGCCTCACCCTTCCGAGTAGCTGGGATTAAAGGTACGCACCACCACACCCAGCTAATTTTTGTATTTTTAGTAGAGATGGGGTGTCACCATGTTGTCCTGGCTGGTCTCAAACTTGTGACCTCAAGTGATCCACCCACCTCGTACCTCCCAAAGCACTGGGATTATAGGCATGAGCCACCATGCCCAGCCTGGTCTGATTTTAAATGTGGGCATTTGAGGCAGGTATGAAACCACATTTTTTACCGTGTCACTATAGAGCAGTTGAGAATAAAACTCTAGGATCACAATTACATTTCAGTACAGCAGACCTCCTTCCCACCTCTGGCTTTGCTTAATGTGGTTACAGTTACCTGCAGTCAACCATGGTTCAAAATAGGTGAGAACAATAGTAAGATTTTTAGCGAGAGAGACCACGTTCACATAACTTTAGTTATAGTATAATTGTTCTGTTTCATTATTAGTTGTTGTTAATCTATTATGGTGCCTAATTTCTGGATTAAACTTGCATAGGGATGTCTGGGTAGGAAAACATAGTATATAGGATCTGCAGATATATACAGAGGTAGTGTATATAGGAACTGCGGATGTATACAGAGATGTAGCATATAGGAACTGCAGATATATACAGAGATATAGTATATAGGAACTGCAGATATATACAGAGATATAGTATATAGGAACTGCAGATATATACAGAAATGTAGTATATAGGAATTGCAGATATATACAGAGATGTAGTATATAGGATCTGCAGATACATACAGAGGTAGTGTACATAGGATCTGCAGATACATACAGAGATATAGTATATAGGATCTGTGGATATATGCAGAGATATAGTATATAGGATCTGCAGATATATACAGAGATTTATATAGGATCTGCGGATATATACAGAGATATAGTATATAGGATCTGCGGATACATACAGAGATATAGTATATAGGATCTGCGGATATATGCAGAGATATATAGGATCTGCAGATACATACAGAGGTAGTTTATATAGGAACTGCGGATATATACAGAGATTATAGTATATAGGATCTGCGGATATATACAGAGGTAGTATATATAGGATCTGCAGATATATACAGAGATATAGTATATAGGAACTGCGGATATATGCAGAGATATAGTATATAGGAACTGCGGATATATGCAGAGATATAGTATATAGGATCTGCAGATATTTACAGAGATGTATATAGGAACTGCAGATACATACAGAGATATAGCATATAGGATCTGCAGATATATACAGAGATATAGTATATAGGAACTGCGGATATATGTAGAGATATAGTATATAGGATCTGTAGATACATACAGAGGTAGTGTATATAGGAACTGCGGATATATACAGAGATATAGTATATAGGATCTGCGGATATATGTAGAGATATAGTATATAGGATCTGTAGATACATACAGAGGTAGTGTATATAGGAACTGCGGATATATACAGAGATATAGTATATAGGATCTACGGATATATGTAGAGATATAGTATATAGGATCTGTAGATACATACAGAGGTAGTGTATATAGGAACTGCGGATATATACAGAGATATAGTATATAGGAACTGCGGATATATGCAGAGATATAGTATATAGGATCTGCAGATACATACAGAGATACAGTATATAGGATCTGTGGATATATACAGAGATGTAGTATATAGGATCTGCAGATATATACAGAGATGTAGCATATAGGATCTGCAGATATATACAGAGATATAGTATATAGGATCTGCAGATATATACAGAGATATATAAGATCTGCAGATTAGTATACAGCGATACAGTATATAGGAACTGCAGATTTATACGGAGATATAGTATATAGGAATTTATAGGATATAGTATATCATATATAGTATACAGAGATATATCTGCAGTGTCTGACATCCAATGGGTAGTCCTGAAGGTACCCACATGGATAGGGAGGGAGCGGCTGTATTGCATTTTTTCCAATAGTTTACGTGGCTTTCTGATTTTTGAATAGGTTTCCTTTTTTGAAGAGTGTGTTTAATGTATTTTAATTTGTAGTTAATTAGTGTTTGATTTTTCTGAAAACAAAATTGTGTCAGCTTCCAAACCTAGAGACTTCTCTGACCATGTTAGGACCATTTTTTTATTCATGAAGATACTGACTTCCTTCAAATTGAGGGTTTCTCTTCTGCATTATATTTTAATTTGATGTATGAATATTTTTACTGAATAAATAAGAACTGAAGTTTTTCTCTAAATGACGTTTTTTAGGCTGTTTATCTCCAGATAAATTGACCAGGTGGTCCGGCTCGTCGCTGGGGAAGTGTACATAGCTGCTGGTTGTCTGCCCTCTTGTGGTTGGAGATGGAATTGTTTTTGTCAAGATTCACCGTTTCTTGTTTGAAGACAGATAGATTATTTTCCAGGATTCTGTAATAAGCCTCTTTCTAATGCTTGCATCAAAAGCATAGTACATTATTCCTGGATTGTACAGTCTTATGGAAGATACATAGTTGTTACTTGGCATTTATATTCTGTGCACCTTTTTTGGTTATGTAAGACCCATGGATTTCTACAGCAGTTTTTACACACTGATTGATAGGTATTTGTGTTTTACACACACCCACCCTCTTTCTTGCTTCAGAATTTCCTAAATTCAAGAGAGAAGATAAGGAGAGAAGCAGCAAGGTCCATTCTGGAAGTGAGTGGCGAGGGTGGTTGCTGTGATTAAATAGAAGTGGAGGCACTCAGGATCGCACATGGCCAGCATGGTGTGGCGCAGTGCACGTGGTTAGCAACTCTGAGAACACGGCTTGTGTTGTGTGTGCTTCCAATACTAGTTTTCTCTGTGTGCATGTGGACTCAGGCTTTTTTAGATGATGATTTCTAATGTGCTGACTTTAGTAGTTCTCCCATTTCTTTAGTAATTCTCCCAATTCTCTCATTATTTGTTGTACGTTAAAGACATTTCTTTTAAATGCCATTTTGTGGGCTGGTTAGCTTGAGATGATGACCAGCAGTCTGTGTTTAGGAGTGATGTGACAACTTAAACCGGACTGTCATTTGCTGATCACAGATTTTTAATGAGTGTTCACATCGTCACTTTTAAATACTTTTTATTTATTTTTTACATAAAGCAAAATAACATGCAGCTGAATTTGGATGTCGTTATTAATTTAACTGTGGAGGAACAGTGTTTGGTGTAAGTGTAATCTGTGCAGGGAAAAGGACAAAAGTAACAGAGAAGCTTGCTTTCCTTTGTGCCACTGGATGTGAGTTTGTCCTTCCCCCTCTCTGGTGAGGACTGGGTTTGGATGGGGTGCATAAGGCTGTATTGGAGGATGGGCCTCTCAGCACTATTGTTTCTATATCCATCCATCCATCCATCCATCCATCCATCCATCCATCCATCCATCCGTCTGTCTGTTTTTTATATATATGTTTTATTGTGTTTCAGGTTTTGGGGTACACGTGAAGAACATGCAGGATTGTTGCATAGGTACATACATGGCAATGTGGTTTGCTGCCTTCCTTCCCATTACCTATATCTGGCATTTCTCCCCATGTTATCCCTCCCCAACTCCCCACCCCTCGCTGTCCCTCCCCTAGTTCTCTCCCACAGACCCCAGTGTGTGATATTTTTTTAAACAAGAGGGAAGAACATAAATTGGAAGATAAGGGCCCCCTGAGGCAGGTGTAGGGAGCGTCTTATAGCATTATGTGCAAAGGGGTCTTGGACTAGATGGTTTGGAAGTTTTTCTGGCATGTGAAAGTGAATATTCTCCTAGATTGGTATACCATGCATGCCCTCACTCAAATGTGGCCGTCTCCCATTGTCAGTGGGAGATTGCACATCTTCCATTTCAGGGGCACATCCCATAGATCAACTGACTTAGAGTAATTTGGGGTCAGGTTGTTAGTCTTTCAGTATTAGAGAGTCTCTTTTTTTAAAAAAGTTGTATTTGCATTTATGCTTGAGTAACTGTATTACGTACGTGCCATGTGCTTGTAGCATGTGATAAGCCAGTAGACGGAAGAGCTTATGTGGGGAAGAGCAGAGGCCTCCCGCTCCCGCAGGCCTGATCCAGGAAGAGCCTTGACTCACCCATGTCCTCCTCTAAGTAGCCGCCCTGTACCTCTTCACAGCATGCAGAGACTTCTCGGCTTGATTTATGGGGCACACCTCTCTTTATGGCGCTTCGCTTGTTTTTTTTTCCTCTTAGAAATGGAAGGTTTTCGGCAACCCTGTGTTGGGCAACACTGTTGGCACCATTTTTCCAGCAGCTTGTGCCCACTTCCGGTCCCTGTGCTGCATGTGGGTAATTCTTGCACTATTTCTCACTTTTTCTTTATTGTATCCATTATGGCGATCTGTGGTTAGTGATCTTTGGTGTTACTGTTATACTTGTTTTGGGGTGCCATGAACCGTGCCCATGTAAGATGGCAGACTTAATCGATAAATGTTGTGTGTTCTGACTGCTCTGCTGACTGGGAATTCCCCATCTCTCTTTCTTTCCTCAGGCCACCCATTCCCTGAGGCAGAAAAGTACTGAAATTAGGCCAATTTGTAACCCTACTATGGCCTCTGAGTGTCCAAGTGAAAGGAAGAGTTGCATGTCTCTCACTTTAAAAGAAAAGCTAGAAATGATTACACTTAGGAAGGCGTGTGTAAAGGCGAGATAGGCTGAAATCTCGGCCCGTTGTGCCAGCCGGTCAAGTGGCGAATACAAAGAAAAAACTTTGGAAGGAAATTATAAGTGCTACTCCAGTGACCACACGAATGATAAGCAGTGAAACCACCTTATTGCTGATATGGATAAAGTTTGAGTGCTCTGGCTGGAAAATCAAACCAGCCACAATATTCCTTAAGGCAAAGCCTACTCTCTTGAATTCTGTGAATACTCAGAGGGGAGGAAGCTTCAGAAGAAGAGTTTGAAGCTAGTGGAGGTTGGTGCATGAGGCTGAAGGAAGGAGGCCGTCTCCAGCACATAAAAGTGCAAGGTGAAGCAGCATGTGCTGACGGAGAAGCCGCAGCGAGTCATGCAGAAGATCTAGCTAAGATCGTCAGAGAAGGTGGCCACACTGACAGGCTGCCTCTTGGGTCTGGGGCTAATGTAGCTAGTTACTGAGTTGAAGCCAGTTCTCATTTACATTCTCAAGATCCTAGTACCCTGAAGAATTATGTTCACCCAACTTTGCCTCTCTGCTCTATAAGTTGGAACATGAAGCCTGGGTGATGGCGCATCTGCTTGTATTATGGTTTGCTGAATATTTTAAGCCCACTGTAGAGACCTCCCACTCAGGAAGAAAAAAGATTCCTGTGAGCATGTTACTGCTCACTGACAGTGCACCCACTCACCCATGAACTCTGAGGGAGCTGTACAAAGAAATCAGTGTGATTTTCGTGCTGCCAGCCCAGCGTCCATTCTGCAGCTCATGGGTCAAGGATTAATTTAGATTTTCGGGTCTTAGCATTTAAGAAATATATTTCGTAAGACCATGAATAGTGATTCCTTTACTGGATCTACTCAAAGTAATTTGAAAATCTTCTGGAAAGGATTTACTGCTTTGGATGCTGTTAAGAACATTTGTGATTAATGGGAGGAGGGTAAAATCTCAGCATTAACAGGCTGGGAGATGTTGACCCTAACCCTGATGGATGACCTGAGGACTTCAGGACTGCAGGGGAGGAAGGCGCCACCTGTGTGGTGGGAATATCAAGAGAACTAGAATTTGAAGTGGAGCCTGGAGATGTGGCAGCACTGCTGCAGTCTCGGGAGAAAATTTGACTGGATGAGGAGTTGCTCCTTATGGCTGAGCAGAGAAAGTGGGTTCTTGAAATAGAGTCTACCCTTGCCGAAGTGCCGTGGACATTGTTGAAATTAGAAAAGATTTAGACTGTTGCGTAAAGTTAGTTGATAAAGCATTAGCAGGGTTTCTGACTGTTGACTCTAACTTTGTAAGAAATTGTATGTGTGTAAAATGCTGTCAAACAGCATCTCGCGCTCCAGAGAAATCTCTCATGAAAGCAAGAGTCAGTTGACGTGGCACACTTCATTGTTGTCTTGTTTCAAGAGGTATCCGTGGCCACCCAACCTTCCGCAGCCACTGATCAGTCAGCAGCTGTCCAATTTGAGGCAAGACCCTCTACAGGCAAAGGGTTACAGCTTGCTGAAGGCTCAGATGATTGTCAGCGTTTTTAAGAAACATTTTTTAACTAAGGAAGGTACTTTTTTAGACAGTATAATTGCACACCGAATATTCTACAGTACAGTGTAAATATAGCTTCTGTATGCTAGGAAACAAATTTGTGTGACTCACCGTATTGCCATGCTCTGAAATCAAGCCCTCGGCGTCTTCAGGGTCTGCCTGTGTACCCCGTAGATATGACCTGTTGACTTCTTGTCTTCCTCCTCCTCCTTCCTTTCTTCTGGGTTTGTTCTTCGTTATTCATTTGTTCTTCTGTTGGTTTCCTTTATTGGTACACTAAATGAGAGGCTTTGTACCATGAAGGTTCACCTGGACCCTTTTCTCTGTCCTCTTACGTTTTGCCTTTTCTCAGCTATAGCTTTATATTCACAATTACACCAGTTACATTTGGTTCTAAAACCACAGACAGCATCCATTCCACAAATACTTTGGTGACCACTATTCTGGAAAGTGAGAAGCAGAGCAGTGGGAAACCCAAGAGTTTCTTCCCAGAAGTTTCAGTGCACGGTCCATGACGTAAGGGTAAAGGTGCTGTGCTCTCTGCTCTCTACTGGCATCCAAAAGAGAGGAGGCGTGCCTTTATGGAATGAGAGACTTAGAGGCACAACGGCCGGATGTGCTCTGCAGACTTTATTTGGTTCCTGATTCAAATAAGCTGACTTCAGAAACCTTTGTTGTGACATACAGGGAGATCCGAATAGAGACAAGGCATTAGGATTATTTAAAAATCATTAATGTTGTCAGGTGTGTGATCATGGTCTGATGTTAGGGTTTTGAGTTTGAAGAAGAAAGGCTTCTTTCCTAACACTGAAGTTTGGTGGGTGGAGACGATGACGTCATTTCTGAGACTTGCCGGTCGTGCTTCTAGCAGAGAACAAGGCGGGAGTGGATGAGATGAGGCTGGCTCAGTGCTGAGGACAGCTACCGCTGTTAAGAGCGTACATGCTCATTCTCTGTGTGTTTATGTATAGTTATACGTTTCTATCTTAAAGTTTGGGAAAAAACAGTAATGGCACGATTAGAATATTTTCAGACAAAGATTGAGAGTATTAGTAAATCATCCCTTGAACACTAGGAGGGCGCATGTGGTTCAGGAAGTGGCACACCGGCATTGAGTGTGTGTGAGGGACACCCAGCAAACCACACTCCACGCTCTGGTGCGGGAGGTCAGAGGAGGAAGTGGGACTTCCCGCTTGCTTTCAGGGCCACATCTGCTCTGGTGGTTGAAGCCAGTGCTGATGATTAACTCTGGACTTTGTTGGGTCAGTGGTATGTCGCCAATGAAAGCATAACCACTAAAACAGAGAGAGAAGTGGCTGGGCAACTTGCAGTCAAGTAGAAGAGGCCAATAAGGACTCACGGAAGTGTATTCTTCTCATGAGAGGTGGAAATACCCAGCCTGTGATGGTGGAGCTGCCGCTGGGTCGGGGAGGGCATTGCACCTGGCTTTCCAGACCTGGCCCTCGCCGGGCTGTGCAGCATTCCCGTGTCTCGGTGGACTCTGGTTTGCTCGGGGCTGGCTGTACGTTCTCAGCCCAAGGAGCCCAGAGCTCTTCAGCTCCGGAAGGTACCTTCTCAAGGACTGTTTCCTGCTCATTCCCTGTGTTTTCTCCTGCATATCTTACTAAATGTCTTATTTTCTCCTGTGTTGCTTTTAGTGTGCTTTGTGTATTTGGTTCACTGCTACATTAATTGTAGTCCGTTTCTCTGCCTGTCGGTTCATCAGTTCCCTCCTCACCGTGATCATAACCTGTTTGCGGAGATTTCCCTTTAGTAACCATATTATTATTTCTAGAAGTTTTGCTGCTGCTTCAGATGTTTTTAATCTCATGATGCCTTTTCTGTTCATTGTGGCTGGTCCTAATTGTGTATTTTTCCTGTCATCTAATTTTTTAAAATTTTTATATATTTTTTTGAAATAGAGTCTCACTCTGTTGCCAGGCTGGAGGGCAGTGATGGGATATTGGCTCACTGCAACCTCCGCCTTCTGGGTTTAAGTGATTCTCCTGCCTCAGACTCCCAAGTAGCTGGGACTGCAGGTGCGCACCACGATGCCCAGCTAATACTTGTATTTTTAGTAGAGATGGGGTTTCACCATGTTGGCCACGGTGGTCTAAATCTCCTGACCTTGTGATCTGCTCTCCTCGGCCTCCCAAAGTGCTGGGATTACAGGTGTGAGCCATCGCACCTGGCCTTTCATGTCATTTTAAACAATACATTACATTAGGTCTTGACTTTCCTCTTATTTCTACTTGGCCCTTATATGCCACATCTGCTCACTCTCCTGGCAGCTCAGTCCCTTCTGTGGCTGATATTGTTTAATGGTGGGTTCATTCCTGATGGTGGGTTCCTGTGTGCCCTGGGTTATAGAAATATTTCTGCAGAGAGCAATAACATTGCTTTTTCAGGGACTCCCAGAGAATTTTTTGTCCCAGGCAGGTCCTGGTAGCCCTGCAAGAGGAGAGCGTAGGTCGAAGTGGTGCTGCCAGGCAGGTGCGGCCTCTGGGTTTCAGTTTCTTTTAGGTTGTGTCCCCATCTGTGTCTGTGAGCAGCCCGCACACTTCCTTGCTGTTTCTCTAGACCAGTGCACAGAAGCTTCCAGCCGACTTTACATCAGCTGTTCAGGTTACTAAGGGATCCAGTTTTATTTGCTTAGGTTGGAGCAGGTCTCTTTTCTCCTGCGTTAGGTGTGGCCCCAGCCGCTGGGGCCTGGAAGCAGGCCTGCCTCCCCTCCCCCAGTGAGAGGGTTTCTTCTTTGCTTTTTGGCACTTCGTTTTTTACTTTTCTTTTGCTCGTCTATGTTTAAATTCTCTTGTTTTCAGCATTTTTCTAGTTTATGGTAAGAAAGGGAAGACTTGCTGCCCCGGCCAGCCCCTGGAAAGGTAGCACAGAACTGAGCTAAAAATACCAGTGAATTTTATTTTTAGCTACCAGACAAGCCAAAAAATGCTGCTTTTCTTGGGATAGTAGGACGATTGAGTATTTTCTAATCAATTTACCTGCTATGTGCTCTTCTGTCTGTTATGAATGGCCATAATTTTGCCTCTCAGGTTGATTTCAATGCTTTTTTTTGATAGATGCTACTATAAGGCTTCCTAGACTGCGTGGGAGTTACCTGTGCCCCTGCTGCCCCTTGCCCCTCCTGTTGATGGTGCGTTTCCTCTGGCGTGACTGCCCAGGAGCCTGGACAGTGGTGGGCGAGCAGGGAGCCTCGAGTCGGAAGCCAGGAGTGGGCTGGCTAGGGTCTGGCAGCCAGGGGCTTCCCGTCCCCCCCCCCGCAGGGTCTCCTGACAGCAGGCTCGCCTTGGGTGTTTGTGGAAGTTATGCTTCCTAATTGGAAGCAAGTGTATGTTGTGGGTGGCACACCTCAGCGGCGCCCTCTTGTTGGAAACTAACCATAGGGTATTTTGGGGAACTTGATCTTGAGACCCCCCCATTTGGCACCCGCAGAATTGGGAGCTCTTTTTTTCTAAGGGAGAAAAGGCAGCCTGCCTGGACTTAACCTGATTTGTCTGGGTTTCTTCTGCCTGTTTCTTATTTTTATATAATGTTAGTAACTTGAAACTTTTTCTTTTGTTTGAAAACTCTTTTTTTTTTGTTTCCTGATAGTTCTCATAGTAAATTAGTGGAATTTTGTTAACTGTGGTGTTGAGCTGTGGGGTATGTCTTAAGTTTAAAATAACATAGCTGGCAAAGTAATTACTTTTAAAATAATTCAAAGTGGATTCAGCTCACATTAGGAAGCTCAGTTCTCTGGTGCGCATGCCGACGTGTGGTTGTGACTTAGGTGTGGGCAGTCTGCACTGTGCTATTAGTTTCTATCCTGCCTCCAAAGTGCAGATATTAAAGATGAGAAAGTGTTATTTTTCCTCAAGTGAAAACATGTCATGGTTTTTCTTCTATAGTTAAATTTTTAGCTGCAGATAAGAGATGGAGTAGGAAAGTGTGCTAGCAAGAATAGATTGGTTTTCCTCCTGTAGCTCTTACAGTGTAGAGGTGATTTGTTTCCCATGGAGTTGTGTTTTCCCTCCTGTAGGCAGAGAGAATTTTGGCAGTGGCACCTTGTTTTCAACCACCATGAAAAACTTGACAGTGAGGCATTGAAGGAAGATGTAGGTGAACAGCTCCACAGAAGGAGGATGCAGGGTTCAAGAGCATGGGGTTGGTTTTGGGCATTCTGGGTTTCTGTTGCTAGAAGATGTTGCAGGTCCTGAGGAGGCAGTTGGCGTTAGGGACCTGAACCTGGGAGTGTTTGGGGATATATGACCTCAAACCGCAGGACACTGAGATTGCGGATGGGGGATGTGTGGGAGGAGAGGAGAGCAGAAGGGATGGACTATGGACAGGTGCTGCTCGCACACCAGAGAGAAGGGGTGTGTTTTCGCCCAGTGAGGGGTTTCACACGGCAGGATTCTTGCAGTGGAGGCGAGCTTCAGGGAGAACTGGGAGGAATTAAGTTCCCTAGAAAATGCTCATCAGAGTTTCTTAGGGAAGAATGTGGGAAAAAAAACCTCTCCCTTTCATTTGTCCCCACTAGCTGCAATTTGATACACTGCCCCTGTAGCCCTGGAAAGCCAGTGGTAGACAGAATCCATAGAACCAGTGTTAGATGTGCAGAACCCATAGAATCAATGTTAGACCTATCTGCTCACCTCATAGGATTACTGAGAGATATGCCCCCTGGAACTGTGATAGACACACACACACCCAGCCATTGAAAGACCCACCCCATAGAATTGTGATAGACACACACTCTGTCCATCCAGCTATTAGTAGAGATATACACACCAGTAAAACCATTGAGTGACAGGGACCCCCCCCCCCCCCATGGAACCAGTGATATAGACACAATGCACTGTCTGTAGAACTAATGGTAAAGACACAGACACTGTCCTTAGAACTGAGAATAGACACACACACACACACACACACACACACACACACACACACACAACCAACCATTGAAAGACAGACTCACCCCGCAGAACAGGTAATAGGCACGCCCACACCGTTTGTAGGACCAGTGACCCCTCCCGTAGAGCCGACAACAGGCATGCGCAACGTCCTGTTTCTGTTCAGCAGATGTTTCGTCAGCATCTGTTACGCTGAATAAATATGTGTTGAATGGATGTGGAGCAAGAGTGGTGCTGTCTTAAAATATCGAATCCTTGCTGGGATCAGGACTGCTCTAGCAGTTTTGGCTGGTGTGGAAGCAAAGACCATGTGGGTTTTTCTTGGTTTTGCCCTGTTTGAGGTGACTTTTCTTTCTCCTCCTTGTCCCCTGTGAGTGATGGTTATTTCAAGCCCTGAGCAAATCCTACCTGTTTAAAGAGACTTTTCCATTCTGAGAGATCTGAATCCCTAACATTTAGCCCTGATGTTTTAATATTGTTACATTTCTGCCAAAATGGCTCTCATTTGGGTGCTGCTTTGTATTTACCACACTGTTAAACTGCCCTTGTAGCTGAACTGCTTCGGTTTTGGCTGACGCTCGTGGAGCACAGTCTCAGAGACGTCTTCAGCTTGAAACTGGGAGAGTAGAGTGGGATGCGGTGTGGAGATTGGCCTTGGTGAGCCGAGCCTGAGGGACTGGGTTTCTGAGGGTCACCGTAGAGGCCTTTTCCTCGGCTTTCCTTTTGGCTTGTTAATTCAGTGAGGCTGCTGGATGAGTATCCTTGGGCAGCGTGAGGGGCTGGAACTTTTGTCATCTTTAGTATTGATCAGTAAAACTATGTTACTTTTATTTCAGAGAAGCCTGTGTCTCCCAAATCAGGAACATTGAAGAGCCCTCCCAAAGGATTTGATACAGCTGCCATAAACAAAAGCTATTACAATGTGGTGAGTAACTGCAAAACATTTTTGTAACTAGCAAACTCAGTGACGTAGAATGTAGGTAAAGTGCCTGGAATAGGAAGAAGGAAATACACTTGGTTCATCTGCTGGTTTCCTTCTAATTTCAGCGTTTTTATAACTGTGTTTTTTTTTTGATACCGTGTATATGGAAACATCCCTTGCTCTTGTCCCATAACATGGTACTGTCACTGTTTCCCCATGTTATTGCCAGACTTCCAAAATGATATTTTAAAAGGCATATGATGACATTTGAGAATTGTATATGCATTGAGTGCCATTCTGTTTGTGCTCAGAGTAGGGGGTAAGTCCTTTAGACATAGGGTTTCTAATTTACTTTGCCTCTCAGTATAGTCTTTCCCAGGACCGATGTGTACCCATGACATGGCGGGGAGTTAGTGGAGCACATCTGAATGCTACACCCATTAGAGACAGTGTTCTGGGCCCTAAAATTTGCTGCCTAATAGGTTCAGTAGGTGGTATTAAATCTGCAGAGCCTAATGCTATTAAATCCGTGTGGAGTCTCATGGCGTTGAGTCTGTATTGTCTAAACCTTCTTTGTACCTAAGCTTATGTGGCAATTGTACGCGCTACAGAAGTGGAAAATAATTTTTTAAAGAATTTATTAAAATTTTAAATTCCTGGTATATGTCTACTCAACATAATAACAGCAAAGCAAACCCTCTAAACGTATGTATGTTTTGAATTCTGGGGAAAACATGCATTTATTTTGTTATTTCTTTCCTTACTCCCAATCTTTCTTATCTTGGCGAGGAGATGTATGAACCTCCGAGACCTTTGAGTTGTGGGTGTCTCTGCACAGCAGCCGTTTTACTGTGAGTGTTTCATTTTCTGCACAGGTGTTGAGAAACGGTGAAAAGTTGTGGTGAAATGGAGTCTGCACAGCTCCAGCACGTGGACCTATGCCACCGTTTTGTGCTGTGGGGCCTGTGCTCTCAGCGTCCTCCTGAATGCCCACCTTCCATCTGCTCTGGCATCTTTCTGCAGGACAGACTGACCTGAGGACCCACTCGTTAATAACTGTTTATCTGGTGCCTGCTCTGTGCAGCTGTTAAAGGCACTGGGTACACGGTGAACAGAGTGGCGGGTGCCTCTCCCCTTGCTGAGCTCGCACTTGGGTACGGGAACACAATGGTCTTCTCTTGCCTCCACTTTTACTGCTAATTTTTCATAGTTTGACATTTCTGCATCTTCTTGGGAACAGGTCTCTCTTCATGCCGTTTCTCTTCAGTGGCAGGCTTTGACTTCCTTTTCTTGTATTTGGTCGACTCCAGATCCTTTTCTGCCCTGGGAACCCTTTCCTGCTTCCCCTCTTTCTTCCCTTTTTTTCACCCCTCTTCATTTGGCTGCTTGGGCTCTGCCTTCCATCCCAGCTTGGCCGACTTTCATAGGTCAGACTCCTTTTAGCCCGTCGTGAGGCCCACGTTCACTGGGATACCTGCTTTATGTTGTCTCCTGGGGCTGGCTCTGCATCACTTCACCTCTTGGCCTGCTGGGCATTTGCTCCCAGAATGTGGCTCTACTAACTTATTTGCTTGTTAGTATGTAATGTAGTTTATATGTAGTTTTGTGTACATAGCTACAAAATCAGTAGATAGGCTTTATGGGTTGTAGGAGAACTTCAGTTTTAATGCCTGGTGCTGCGATTTCCTCTTGCATTCTTGTAGAAGACATTGCTTTCCTTGCGACTGCTTCATGTTGTGACTAACACAGCCGCAATCCACAGTGAGGTTCCAAATAGGGTGTTACCCTGTTATTGTTCAGGTCCAAATCATTGTGTTAGAAAAAATGGTGAGCAGCGTCTCAGTTAGTGCCAAGGGCATTCTTCAGTTTCTCCATGACTCTTACTTCCATTAGGCACTTTATGAAACCAGGCAGCCATGCTTTTTTAGAAATCCTGGTGGGTTTTTCTTTGCATTGTACATTCTGTAATACTGTTCAGATTGAAATAGTCAATACCTTTTTCATTTTCCTTCTCAAACTGTCCTTTTATAGAGAGAATAGCCTGGTTATTATGAGTGCTCTTTTCTTCAGATCAGCCAACTTTTTCCTACAGAAAGATGGAAAACACCTTGATCTCAAAATCACATCTAAATTGTTGTCTATATAAAGCTGCTTTCATAAAGAGTGCATGGTTACGGAAACAAACTCATGGAATTCATAGAGAATCCTCTTTGATGTAGTACTCTCATTTTACAGTAAAGAAAACAGAAGTTAAATGCCTTGTCCAAGGTTATACACTGGTTACTGACTAAGCCGGGAATCAATTTCAGCTTTCCTAATTTTATATTTATAAATTGTGCATAAAAGTAGAGAACAGAATACAACACAGAACAAAATACAATAGATAATGTGTTAGGCATTTCCACAGCCCCTTTAGTAGAAAACTATAAGGTCTAGGTGTTTTTAACCCCATGAGAGTTGAAAACTTGCTAAAGGGGAAAACCAGTGTGGACGAGTGGTGTTAAAGTTACATGAATGACTTGTCTTAACTTGCGCTCCATTTAATGGAGTGAGAGAAGAGTATTCCACATGAAAGTGCCAACATTTTTGAAATTAAGAGATAATGAGACAGGTATGAATGGGATGGATGTGTCTTCTGCTGTTGTGTAATGGTTAAGATGAACACCAAAAAGAGACTGGGAAGTAAAAAAAATAACTCTTAGTAATTTGTGACTGTTATTATGGTCCATTCAGTAACTGTTTCTTTCTCTTCTCCCTCTGGGACTCCTGTTGTGCAGTTAGTCAAATATAGACAGTATTTGAACCATTGTCTTCATATTGTCCTTTAATTTTTAAGCATAGTTTACTTTAGTTCGTTGCACATGTTTATATTAGGTGCTTTGAAACCTTTACCTCCTAAGTCCAATATATGTGCCCCTCAGAGACAGTTTCCACTGACTGATTCTTTTTATTGTGCACACGTGTGTGTCCACGTGCACGGTCACACTTTCTTGCCTGTCTTACAATTTTTAAATTTGAAAACTGGACACCTTAGACCTATTTTAGCAGCTCTGGATGCTTGAAATCCACCTCCCCTGAGATGTGCTGTTGCTGTGTCTTGCTCGTGACTCAGAGCAGTTCTGTAGTTTGTCTCCCCACAGTCACTGATGTCTGTTTTTAGTTTTGTTTTTATTTTTAAGTCTGTCTTTCTAGGATTCACAGTTGGGTAGCATAATTTAGTATTCAGCCACAGACTGACCAAAGATTGTGCTTACACACCTTTAACAGTCCAGGTACTATGGCTCACACCTGTAACCCCAAACTTTGGGAGGCCTAGTTTGTGAGGATTGCTTGAGGCTAGGAGTTTGACACCAGCCTGTGCAGCATAAGAAGACCTTGTCTCTCCAAAGACCAAAGTTAGCTGGTGGCAAGTACCTGTAGTGCCAGCTACTCAGCAGGCTGAGGCGGGAGGATTGCTTGAGCCCTGGAGTTGGAAGGTGCAGTGAGCTATGATTGTGCCACTGCACTCCTAGCCTGAGCTACAGAACAAGACTGTCTCTCTAAAAAATACAAAAAATATCTCTAATGGTTAGGTTTCACTCTTTGCCAGTGATCTGTATGGGGTTGGGAATGCATTCAAAGATGGGCCTGGGGAGCAGCCTGACTTTTTAAAAGTTAAAGGCCGTGGATGAAATGACAAAGGAAAAGCTAAATCTTTTAGGCTACATAATGAGAGTTTAATAAATGATTTGCCTCAAACAGTACAAGCCAGATTACAAGTTAATTGGAATCTTATTTGCATCAGGTATAATGCAAGGTCATCCTTAAGGTCTGAAGAGCTTATTAAGACAAATACATTAAGGTTAATAGATAAATAGGAAAGGACGTGAGCAGTTTACAAAATGATAAAAACTAGACTTTGAAAAAAAATAGTTAAACTTACCATAAAAATTTAATAGTCACACTTGCTGTATTCAGTGAGCAGAGATTTAAAGAGAAATTTTTAGTTCTAATGGTGGACGTGAAAATCCGTATAGACTTTCTCCAAAGTAATATGGCAGTTATATATAGAATTCTGAGAGTGATCATGGTCTTTAATTTAGGGCTTTCTTTTAAATTTATGCTTCTTAAAATCCACTCCAGAGAATTAACCCGAAATATATTCGAAGATGCTTATATAAAGGCATTTTCAGAAGATTATTTGCTATAGTAATAAATTGCAAGCAATCCAAAATAAACAGCATGAGATAAACCGTACCAGAATCATGAAGTGATCAGTGGTTTGTCCATTTGTAATTATTAAAATGTACATGAGCCTTTAAAAATACCAAAAACATACATTTTCATGGTAAGCGCATTAACAGTATGAAATTATGTAGGTGACAGGATCTAATAGTATTCAAAGTTGGCATAGAAATAGAGAAGGGTTTCTTTTGAGTGGAGGAATTTTAGCTTCCCACCAATATAAGGGATAGTCATTATGGGGGAGTGTTTGACACCACAGTCCCGAATGTGTTGGAGATAGAAACAGGCCTCTGAGGCTGGGGAGGAGGCCAGTGTGGAACATGGCAGGCACAGGGCCTTGGACTTGGAGAATGACAGGGAAGGAAGAGGACATCAAGATCTTTCATATGCAGCTCTTTTCATTTCAGCTAGTTTTTGTGGCTAAGCCAGCCACTACTCTTGCCTTTATTTTCTCACATATGTCTGGTTTGAACTCAGTCTGCTAGCCATGTCTTCTTAGGGTGCCCGTGTTGTAGGTTGCTGAGCTAAGATCAGGGTGGCTTGAAGCAGTGGAAGGTGTGCAGCCTTTGTGTTGAATTGTCCATGCTGCTCAGCCAGGGTGGCCAGGAGGTTTGCCCCTGGCTTCCTGAGCCCAGAGGCCTCGTTTGTAGCATGAGGTTGGTAATGCTGGCCATGACCTGGTAGTATGTTAAGTGGACTGGCAGTTGGCCTTAGGGGCTTCAGCAAAGTGCTGGACCTTAGAGGTTTTTGTGTTTATTAAGAAGAGTATTTAAGAGCATTGGGAAGGGAAGGCATCACTGAGGCCACCATACCATTCTGTTTGTAAACTGGAATCCCAGTAGCTTTTGAGGGTGACGTGTGAAAGCTGTAGCCAAGGTGGCCTGATGATATAATTAAAGGGGACAGGTTTGTGACCTGACGTGCCTGAGCTTGGTGGATTTGACAGTGAAAGCACGCTCATTGGTGACCGACGTCTTTCCCGATAGGGATCAAAGGAAGTGGTTGGCTTCCTAGGCCAGAGAGAATGATAGTCTGGAGTCTCCTCTTGCAGGGACGAGGAGCACCCCTCCATCATTAGAGAATGGGGTTCCTTAAGTTGCTGACTGGGAAGACATGGTCCTCATGGCCTTCTCTGCTCAGTGATACGCACTACGATTTTATTTTGTAGGCTTTTTGTATTAGTCTGTTCTCGCAGTGCTATGAAGAAATACCTGAGACTGGGTAATTTATGAAGAAAAGAGGTTTAATTGACTCACAGTTCCACATGGCTACGGAGGGTTCAGGAATCTTATAATCGTGATGGAAGGCACGTCTTCACAGAGCAGTGGGAGAGAGAAGAGTACCAACAGGGGAAATGCTAGTTGTTTATAAAACCACCAGGTCTTGTGAGAATTCACCATCATGCCATCATGAGAACAGCATAGGGGAATGCCCCATCCCCTGTCCCCCGCCGTGATTCAGTTACCTCCACCCAGTCCTGCCCTTGACACATGGGGATTATGACAGTTCAAGGTGAGATTTGGGTGGGGATACAGAACCAAACCATGTCACTTTTCCTGTTATTTAGTGTATGATGGTAATACTGTGACTATAATGTAATAGGTGGCAGTCACTCATTTTAATCCGTAAGTGTACAAAAATGGTTTTGTATCCTTAGATGTCATGGCACACTTCCACGGGCCTTTCCTGTGCTCCAGAGAAGCCCCATGGCTGTCTTTTTCTTCCTGCTCCTTCAGTTTCTCGGGGCCTCCAGATGCCAGTCCAAGGAGGAAACCCTGGTGTCCTCTGTCTCCGTCTGTCGGCACTGACCCTGAACCCTGGAGTTGCTTCATCTCTTCATCTTCTACT
Source organism: Callithrix jacchus (assembly GCF_049354715.1). Lineage (NCBI taxonomy): Eukaryota > Metazoa > Chordata > Mammalia > Primates > Cebidae > Callithrix > Callithrix jacchus. The sequence continues at coordinate 26,794,250 of NC_133502.1, forward strand.
TTTCCCTTGGCTTTTTCCACCTTAAACCAAGATTTCTTCTAAATCTTGGGACCCCTGAAGTCTCTGCCTGGGACTTGTAGGTGGAGATGGTTAATTATGAGGGGCCCTGAGGCATCAGGGAGGGTGTGCAGCTTGTGGGGTTTCCTCCTTTGCTGGGTGGTGAGGTGCCTGCTGGCCTCTTTCACACTTGGCTCCCATTATTTTTCATGGATTTCTTTGCTGTATCTGGATGAAGATGATATAGATGAAAGTTGTCAGGTAGGCAGTAGTGGAAGGCTGACACAGAGAAGAGCTGAGTGTTTGGGAGAATTGAGTTGGTTAATTGGAAGAAAGCCTGACTTGTAAAGTCATTGCCCTCGGACTGAAGGAGTCATTCAAGAAGCAGCTCCAAGTAAGACTCCAGACTGGGCTGGAAGTTTGAAAGGTGGCTGACTAGATGCCTTCCTGCCGTAAGCCAAGGGCTGGCACTCTTGAGTAACCATCATAACCCAGTAAAACCCCTTTTTGTGAAAAAGAGAAACAGACTGATAGACTTGTCCAGCTGCAGGCAGTCGGTGGCGGAGTGCAGCTGTGAGCACAGGTCTACCTGGCTGCAGACGCCAGCTGTTTACCTGTCGTCATGCTGCTGTGCAGGTGCCGTTGCGGGCATCCGCATCCCCCTGTGGGCTGGGAGGCTTTGCAGGAGCTGTAGCCTGTAAACCTTTAACATTTGCGAGAAACATACCCCAAGACCTGTGAATCTCCACGTTTAAAAATAATATAATAACATATTTTCTTTCAAAAGATACAGTGTCATAAAAGAAAAGCATGATGTGGTCCCTCCAAACTTTTTTTGAGAGGTAATGTTCCTAGGCATTAGTAAGGACCAGCAGCCCTAGCGTGCTGATTAAATTAGTAACTGTGTGTGGTGGGGGAGCCACTGACTGCCCGATGCCATTGCCACCTGTGGATGAGCCAGCAGGGGCTTCAGGGGTTGCTTGTCTGCACTCCTCCCTCCTCCTTTCCCTGTAGTCACATGTTTATTAGAGGCTACACTGTGTGGTGAACCACTGTCTTTAATTTACTTTTTGAAAATTAAATGCTTGAAGTGTAAATAAACTGGAAGGGAGAAACTTAAATGATGGCCGTGTTTCTCTGTAGCAGTGGGCAGGGAGGAGCTGCTTAGGCAGGTGGATGTAGATGTTTGAATAGTTGTGCCATCTTTTAGGTTTTCTTCTTTGACTTCAGACTTGGGCTATGGAAATTTGGTTGTATGATGATAAAAATCTTTTATCCAAATGAAATTTAAAAAATTGATGTTATTGGTTCTCTTATGTAAATCAGTTATTTATTTTTAAAAGGCTATTGATGACATATAAACATAAAACACATACCAATATTGGCAGTGAAAGTTGTAACCCAATTGTAAAATCAGAAATACTAAGTATTCCTTTAAGGAAGTAATGAATAAATAAGCGTTGGCGTGTGTGTCTGCGAGGCGCAGAAGCGAGTCATCTTTGTTGTGCGGGTGGCGCAGGGATTGTGTGGCACCAGTGTTTGACTGTGCTCCACGCCTCATGACCCTGGAAATTGGTGCTGGCTGAGCTTAGCTCTCTGGCCCTTTCTTCAGCACTGTGAATTGTAAAAGCTGCTTTTTCTCCGAAAACTGCGTGTGTCCTCTGGGTTTCCAGCGTTGGTGGGATGGAGCTGTGGTGGCCAGGCTGTGAGGTCTTATGGGGTCCTGCAGCAGCCAGATCGTGCAGAAGACAAGGAGGGGAAGAAAGGTGGTGAGTGGCACCCATGGCTGCACTCAAGGTCAGGAAGGCCAGCAGCCTCCTGGCAGAGGGAGTGGGCACCCCAGCTGGAGCCAGGGAGCCAGGCCTGGCTGTGTGTTAGAGGAAAAGTTAAGTGTAACTTGCAGTGTTTGGTTGGGAGTAATAAGAGGAATTGTGTTTAGCACCCTATTTGAAAATAGTATTTAAGACTATTAGTCGAATTAACCAACTTAACTATTTTCATGAATGTAGCTTTTTGTCAGAGGGTTTTTTGGAGTAGTTTTTGGTACTTATGGGAAGCTTTCATTTCTACATCCAGTGCTTAGTGCTGTGATGGACAAAAGGTCATTGTATTTTCTTCTCATATTCCTGCTAGTTACAGTTGCTAGTGGCTGTTTTCTTTCTTATCTCACATAGGAACATTTTTCTGTTTGAAATAAGTATATAGGTTTTCAGGCATGCACCGAGCAGTATTAAGTTGGTATTCAGCATTTGTAATTATGCTAAATAATATTTTGTATCTTTAACATTGGAAAAGGACTTTTCTTACATGTCAGTGACAGATCTTATTTTATCTTCTTTAGTTTGAGATCCTGTTATGCTTGGCTGGCTTCTGATGTTGTGGAGAACAGGCCTGGTTTGGGGTGTGTCTCTGGGTGCAGTGCCTGGCATCACTGTATGCCTCTGTTCACTGGGCCTTTGACATCTGTGTTCAACAGGAATGTCATAGAAGGAAGACATTGTGGTTGTGGGCCCCGAACAGCCAGCTCCCTGCAGGGCCCCTCGCTCTGGCTCCCCCACAGCTGTCTCCCATGAATAGACCCCTTCAGGGATGAGCCAGAGTTTCTTGTCACTAGTGGAAGAGCCTCTGTTTCCCGCCCCCCCCCCCACCCCTAGTAGTTTAGAAAGTGATTTAGTCAGATTTGCATTTGCTCAGGATGACTATTTACTCAGGAATGTGCTCTTTCTCAGAGTTTACAGTCAACTGTGTAGCAAACAGAATAATGGTCCAGGTTATCTTTACTAAGGCATTTGTATTATCAAAAATTACAGGGAGAAAACTGAGCATGTTTACTTAATATCTTTATTACTTCTGTACAGTTTCTTTGGTATGAGTAATTTAAAATGTGTCGTTAGCTCTGGGAGACAAATAGCACATCTTAATGCATGTACTAGATGCACAGAAGACTCATGAAATGTGATTTTCTGGTGGAAAAAGCACTAGCTCTCCAGCAGAGTCAGGTGAAAAAGCGTGGAGGCAAGGATTCCACTTTTTTCACTTAGGTCACCCCCTCAGTCTGATGCCAAAGAAGACAGTGTGGTGCAGTGCAGTGGCAGGAGGACCTGGGGCTACTCCCAGCTGTTTGAGTCGGGAGAAGTAGTTTCTCTAGGAGGAGAGGTGGTGTGTGCAGAGCACCTTGCTCGGTGCCAGGAGTGCAAGGAGCACCTGCAGTTGACATCCAGGCGCCTCCTGGCTCCGCCCTGGGCCAGGAGTGGTAGCTGCAGTGGTAGCTGGTGGAAAGCATCCTGCTTGGTTTCACCAGTTTACACTCCATATTTATCTGTCAGTTTTTAAGACTTATTTTTGCCTAGTTTGCTACACTAATCCAGGGTATCAGGAAACATTTTAATTTTAAGGTTAATTTGTAATTATTCTGCTATCTTTAAATGAAGTAGTAAAGATTGTTTACATTGATAAACCTTTAATTTTTAGTAAATGTGGTAATAAGGTGGTCTGAGACTGTTCATATTTACTAGGGAAAATCTATAGTTCCTAGAAATTGATTTCAGTTTTTAGATGCAGTCTAAAGAGTACACTGTTTTTTTAGTTGAGATAAATTTTACATTCGTTAAAGTGCATGGATTTTAAAGGTACAGTCTGATGAACTTTGACAATGTATCTATCTGTTGTAACCGGTTCCCAAATCAAAATACAGAACCTATTTATCACCTTAGAAATTTACCTCATTCGCCTTTCCCTGTTGTCCTCCCCATCCTACCCGTCACCTCTTCTCTGATTTCTGTCACCATAGATTAGTTTTGCCATCTCTTAGACTTCACATAAATGGAATTATGCAGGGTGTGTGTTGGGGGATGGCTTCTTTTGCACCGCACAGTGTTGTCGAGATTCGTCTGTGCTGCTGTGATTACAGGCGGCTCTCCTTTTGATGTAAACGGACATGGTATCTGATGACGGAATTCATGCCAGGTGTACCTGTGTCAGATGAGGTTGGCAAGAAGAAAAAGTCAGTTGTGTGGCCTTCGTAATCATTCATTACGTGGGTTTAGTAGTCAGTGTCAAAAGGAATGGTGATACTCAACGCCTTCGTGTTATGTGGAAGTAACAGTATGAATTGAACAATGGTGATGAACTGTCCAAAGTGTATAAATCTTAGTGTCAAATAGCAATTGAAATGTCAAATAACACATATTCATCATTTATTATAGGTGCTACAGAATATTTTAGAAACAGAAAATGAATATTCTAAAGAACTTCAGACTGTGCTTTCAACCTACCTACGGCCATTGCAGACCAGTGAGAAGTAAGTTAGCTGATAAATTGCATTAACTGTAAACTAGTCTAAACCTTAGGCTGTTCTCTTGTATTTTCAGAGAATAGAGGGTTAAATAGTGTAACAGAATTTAGGGTACCGGTTGGCCTTACACATCAGCAGTTTGTCTATCAGGTTAAGACTTCAGGTTGACATTGGGATGGCAAAGGCGAAGAATGTAAGTGACACTGTTTACATATTTTTACTGTTATTTTTCTTGGCTCTAGGTTAAGTTCAGCAAACATTTCATACTTAATGGGAAATCTAGAAGAAATATGTTCTTTCCAGCAAATGCTCGTACAGTCTTTAGAAGAATGCACCAAGTAAGTGAGATGCTAAAAGTTGGCAACGCTCAGGTTGGTATAATTGGTATTTAAAAGATTAAGTGTGGCATAATTTTAGAATTCGCATTTCTGAAGATGCAAACTGAAGTTATTTTAAATCTTTGGGGTAAATCAGCCTTTATAGTCAGAGCTTTATTTTAGACCGTCTCGTTTATATAGCAGGAATCTTCAGAGAAACACTTGACAAGAATGGTGGTTTTTAAGGTGTTCCGTAGAGGACTAGGAGGGATGAAGAGCCTCTGGGAGAGACAGAGAATGGCCTGACGTCAAGAGCACTGAGGGGACAAGTGGCTCAGTGCCTTGTGTGCCTCGGGTGCTGTACAGGCGGCCTTGAAGGCCAGGTCTTTTCAGCAGCGTCCTCTAGCTTGCCTGCTGTTTCGGGCCTTCCAGAAGCAGATACGGTGCTTCTTGAAATAACATATTAGGTTGGTGCAAAAGTAATTGTGGTGTTGGACTGTGAATTTTAAATCATAACCAGGCTTAGGCACATCTTTATTAATTAAGAACCATTCCAGTCAACACATTTTTTTGCCAGTGAGAAATAAGTTTATTCCTGCAGTGTAAAACTCTGTGCTTCAGGATTCGACAAACTCTTGGAAAAGTGTTTTCTGCATCCTGCTGGTTGTGGAAGCATTTTCCCTGCAAAAAGTTGTCGAGATGCTTGAAGTGGTTGATGAGAGGTCAGGTGAATATGGCGGATGAGGCAAAACTTGGTTGCCCAATTTATTCGACTTTTGAAATGTTGGTTGTGTGCCGTGTGGTTGGGTGCTGTCCTGGAGAAGAACTGGGCCCTTCCTGTTGACCAGTGCTGGCGGCAGGCGTTGCAGTTTTCAGTGCCTCTCATTGACTCGCTGAGCGTACTTCTCAGGTGTAGTGGTTTTGCTGAGATTCAGAAAGCCGCAGTGGGTCAGACCAGCAGCAGACCACCAAACAGCAACCGTGATTTCTTTTTTCTGGTGCAAGTTTGGCCTTGGGAAGTGCTTTGGAGCTTCTTCCCAGTCCAACCACTGAGCTGGTCCAACCGCTTTAACATTTTGTCGTATAAGATCCACTTTTCGGCACACATCACAATCCAATCAAATGGTTCATTGTTGTTGTTTAGAATAAGAGAACATGGCACTGCAAAATGACAGTTTGTAAAATTTTTCACTGAGCTTATGAGGTAGCACCCACTTACTCAGCCTTTTCACCTTTTCAGTTTGCTTCCAATGCCGATGGCCTGTAGAATGGTTGGTGTTGAGTTCTCACCAGCTCCTCGTGTAGTCGTAGAGAATCGGCTTCGGTGGTTGCTCTCTGTTGGTCGTCGTCAGCTTCTGACGGCCACAGCGCTCCTCATCCTCCAGACTCGTCTCCTCTGCAGAACTCCTTGACCCCCGCTGCATTGCACGTTTGTTAGCAGTTCCTGGGCCGGTGCGGTGTTGATCTTGCAAATTGTCCCCACTGCGTAATGACCCATTTTGAACTGGAATAAGAAAATTGCTCAGATTTACCTTTTGTCTAATCTTTTCTGTAGTCTAAAACATAAAATAAACAGCAAGTACCAGATCATGAGCAAAAAACCGTAAAGCTAGAAATACGCATGAAAGTGATGTCTAATCACATTTATTTAAGAACGTATTCCAGTATCTAATGGCAAATTTCAACAGTGCAAAAACCGTGAAAACGTTTGCACCAGCCTAATATAATGTGCTTTGAGGTTTTGTTGCTTTTCTGAAATTTTCCTTTGGAGGGACGGAGGCCTGTGCTGGATGATCAGCCATCGGTTTTTTTCTGTGTGACTATTTTATGTTCTTTGTTTACATCAGGTATTAAAGGGTATTTATTAATTTCCTGCCAGGTGACGTCAAACAGTTGTGTGCATGGAAAGTTTTAGGTTTTACTAATCTGCCAGGTGATCTTTACTTGTGGATTTGATAAAGCCGACACAGTTTTTTTTTGTAATTGTCTTTGATCGTCATTTATGTAACCCTCAGGAAAGACCGCAGTACATGATTCCCTTGGATTCTGGTTGGTCTCTGTTTTTTCATTCAGCTTGTGTCTTTTTAGGTTTGGAACTTGGTGATGGAGTGGCCTTCCTTTTGTGCCACTAATTCTTTGAATCTGTGACACTTTACCAACCATGATGAAAATACTTTGTTCCCTTAACTTTTTGGCTGTGCTTTGAGGTTTTTTCAAGGCATTTTATACTGGACTGTCGATATGGCAAGGAACGCTGAATGCCAGAGGAACAGAATGTTTTAGAAACAGAAAATGAATATTCTATAGAACTTCAGACTATACTTTTAGCCAATCTGTAGGCCATTGTTTTTACTTTTATAGCATTTTTTGTTTACGTAAAGTGGCATTATTTACATGACCATGGAAGAATAGTTTTGGAATCACTTTGGTTTGATTTGCTAATCATTTGAAGTCTTTGTAAGAGTTCATATTGTGCTAAAAGTGGAAGTAAATGCTTGCCTCCATTTTTCTCATTAGCTGTAGATAATGTCTAAAAGTTGTCACAGTACATTTAAAAAGTACAGTTTGTAGTACCTCTGTTGGGCATTATATTAACGCTGTGAATTATTATCCTCACTTTTTTGATTAAAAAGCTGAAATAAAGGGCAGTAAAGTAATAGGCTGGAAGCCACGTGTTGTTCACTAAGGCTTTAGTCCTTACATGATCTAAGAATTCATTATGGCTTAGGTATTAGTTTGACCAATTTTCTCAAATTTATGCTACATGTATGCGAGGTGTTAGAGTTCCACAGGGAAATGGAACGTACAAGACAAAGTTTTCCTTCTTAGCTATTTCTCTTTTTTATTATGAATATTCTGACATTTTCATTGTTTCCCGTTTTTAAGACAGTTAATTTCGTCTTTTTGTTCTGTATGTCAAATTTCTGTACCACTTTACAGTTTACCAAATGATATATATATATATACATATATTTGTGTGTGTATAGCAGTTTCACGTTCATTCTTTTTTTTTTTTTGGGATGCAGAGTCTTTTCACTCAGGCTGGAGTGCAGTGGCACGATCTCAGCTCACTGAAACCTCTACCTTCTGAGTTCATGCTATTGTCTTGTCTCAGCCTCCTAAGTAGCTAGGATTACAGGAGTGCACTGCCACACCCGGCTAATTTTTTTTTTTTTTTTTTTTTTTTTAAGATTTCTTGTGGAGACGGTTTCACCATGTTGGTCAGGCTGGTCTTGAACTCCTAACCCCAAATGAACCCACCCACCTCAGCCTCCCAAAGTGTCGGGATTACAGGCATGAGCGAGCCACCACGCCTGGCCTTCATATGAATTATTTCTTTTGATTTTCTCATCTCTACACAGACTTGATTCCTAGATGTCCAGCCCCTTTCACAGCTGCCTGTTGGTTAGACCAGGAGGTGACAAACTATACGCTGGGTCACATTCCGCCTGCCACCTGTTTCTATAAAGTTTCACTGCACACGCTGAACTTGTCCATTCACACATTGTTAACGGCTGTGTGTGTACTACAGTGGCGGCACTGGAGTTGTGATACAAACAGTGGCTCACATACCTCAAATATTTACTCCTTTGCTTTTGATAGAAAATTGGCCAACTCCACCTGAGATGTGCTTTCTCCCTTGGGACCTCGACCTAGCCCTGACCTCTCCATTCCCTGTGTGTTCTGAGGCCTATGTTTGTTTCTTGGTATCTTTGCCACGTAGGATGTCTGTCTTCCCTCATGAAAATTGAAGTTTCTATCTGTTGTCATTTTTTATCAAGTGGAGGAACACTTTATTTTTTATTTTTTTGTAATTCAGGTCTGTTACTGACAAAAGTGATCACAGAGTTTGCTGTCTGAAAATTGCTGCCTTCATTCCCGAAGATTTTTTTTGCTGGATACTGAGCTCTAGGTGACAGATTTTTTGTTTCAGCACCTGAAGGGTGTTTGTTGCTCCACTGTCTTCTGGCCTTCACTGTGCCTGGCGATTGTATCTGATGGTGACCTTCATTATATTCTGATCAGTACAGTTTCAGATGGTTGTTCCCCTGCCCGTTTTCTAGAGTTGAATTTAGTTTTTAGGTTTTTGGCATCTTGATGGTGATTGTCTCGGGTGTGGTTTTCTGACTTCTCAAACTTGAAAATTTATCTTTTTACCAAATGTGGGGAATTTGGGGACGTTATTTCTTTAAATATGTTTCTGCTTTTCTTTGGGACTCCACCTACGTGTATGGAGACCATTTACACCAGCGTGTAAAGTCTCAGAGGCTGTGTTTACTGCCTTCTAACCTGGTCTCCCTCTGCTCTTCAGGTGGAATGGCGTCTGCCATGCCCTCGGGTTCACTGGCCACCTCTCTACTCTCCTTCATCCCGTGCAACAAGTCTTTAGTTTGAGAATTTTTTTTTTCTAGAATTTGTTTCACTTAAAAATTTTAGTTCTCTGCTAAGATTTTATATTTGTTCATTCACTACAGGAATATTTGTCTTTATATCTTTTAGCAAGAATTAGACTCCTTTAAGGTCCCATCTGCTAATTGTCTTTTGTTGTGAGGATGGGTTACGTCTTCTTGATTTTTTTTATTTCTAGCGACTCTGAATTGTGTCCTGTTTACTGTGGATTGGAAACTCTTGGTCATGTTCAGTTTGCCTGAAGAGTATTGATTTGTTTGTTTGTTTGACAGGCATTTAACTTGGTCAGAATTGCCAGCTCTCCCTTGGCAGATGCTCAGATCTCAGTCCACTTATTTTAGATTCAGCTGATCTGTAGCTGGCCTTGTGCACGAGTTCTTTCTGCCATCAGCCAGAGATTTGGGCAGAATTTAGGGACAGAATTCTGGCTCACACTCACTGTGATTTTCTCCCAACTTGCAGCAGCTCCAGTTGAACCAAACCCTGTGGATTTTTATTGGAGTTTTAACCATTCCACACAACAGAGTTGGCTGCCGTTAGCTTAAAAGTTGAGATAGCACGAGGTGCCCTGCCCATTCTTTTTTCAAAATGTCCATTCTTTTCCAGAGTATACCTGATGTTAACTAACAAGTGATTGAGGCAGGTCTCAATCGTTAGAGGTTTATGTAGTTGCAGTTGAGGATATGGCAGATAACAGGAGCATTTGTGCTTTTTCCAAAGGGGGCTTTGAGAACTTCAGTATTTGAAGGGGAAGGAGCAAGCGGGAGGGGAAAAAGGGAGGCTGGGGAGACAGTGAGGCAGATGCTGACATTGTTGAGCCTCAGATTAGCCTCAGTATTCCTGTGTTTTACCTGTGAAAGAGGGAGTAGAGGAAAGTCAGTTGTGCGTTTGTCTCAGGGTTCTCTCTCACAGGAAGGATGATTCCTGCTCCTTTTGTCCTTGTCTGTAACTATGAAGACAAGCCGGTAATTGACATTGCCAGGGTGAGATACAATAGAACTTGGTTTTTGGGCTAGTTTATAGTGGGGGTGTATGTTCTGATAGATTTAGGGGATCACAAGAAATCTCCTGTGAGCACTTTGTGAGGAAGGCCATCTGGGAAGCTATGTGGCCTTCTGTAGTTGTGGGAACCTGGCTTGTGGATGAGGCCATGACACAGGGTTGTGGAATGACAGCTGTCCGTTTGGCAACAAAAGGCAGGCAGTATTGCACAGCTCAGTTCCCAGGCTCCACTTCCCCCAGCGATGTGAGTCTGTGTCCCAAGATTCTGTTACCTTTCATGTTACTTTGGAGTGCCTCTAGGTAGTCACTTTCTATTTATTTTTGTAAATTTTTGATGTTATTGTAGGTGAGACAGTTTGATGGGAGTAACTTGACTATAGCCAGATTTAGAGAACCCGTTTCCTTTCATAGCTTTTCAAATCACAGTTCTTGCTTCCAGCAGCTCTGCAGGGCTCCTTGAAATCATGCTTTGTCTCGGCTCTCGATTCAAAACGAAAGTACAGTCTGCCTTACGTTCCCTCGTGCAGCGTGCCGCATTAGTAGCGGCACACTGTGGTTTGTGTTGGGAGGTTGTGATTTCTGGAAGGTCCCCAGCTTGCCCAGAGTGCCTTTCTCAGGCATGCATTCAGTGCTGCGTACACACGGCCACCGCATGCCTGATGCTGGCGGGCTGCTGACAGACCCTGTCCTAGTGCAGCTTATTGTATAGTGTGGGAGCCAGATAATTGAAAATTGTGTGAATAGTTAGAAGGCTACAATTTCGGAAATGCTTATGAAAGAAATCAAGTCAGGTGCCATAGGCAAACTTGAGGGAAAGATCGTTGAGCACTGAGGGGCGAATGGAGGTAACCAGGCAAAAAACGGGAGGAGAAGGTTTTTTCTCACGTCGGCACTTCTTTGATTCTCTGACACTAAGTTTCCAGGGTTCAGTTCTATTCTGACATTTGTCTCCCACAGAACTGCCACATTTAAAACCCAACTGCATATGGGGTGCCCAAGCTATTCATACCCCTACCTGACCGTCTACAGATTTGAGGGTTCCCATGACTCCGCTCAGGTTTGATAATTTGCTAGAGTGATCCATGTAACTCAGGAAAGTGCTTTACTTCCTGGTACCAGTTTATTATGAAGGATGCAACTCAGAATGTGATGGATAGAAGAAAGGCGTAAGGTGAGGGATGAGAGTGGAGTTTCCAGGCCCCCTGGGTACAGCACCTCCCAGTACCTCCATGCTTTGTAGCCTCAAATCTTTCCAAGCCCCTGTCCTTGGTGGCTTCTAACGTAGGCTCTGTTAAGTAGGCATGATTGACTAGATCACCGGATATTCCTGATTATTGCGATCTCCAGCCCCCTTGTCCTCCCTGCAGGTGGTCGGGTGGGGCCGAAAGTTCCTCTGATCATGGTAGTCTTTGCGGCACCCAGCCTGCACCCTGTAAGCTGTCTGGGGTCTGACCTAGAGTACCTTGTTAGCATAGACTCAGGTATGACAGAAAGGGGTTCATGATGGGTAACAAAAGACCCTTCTGTCACTCAGGAAATTCCAGTGGCTTTGGGAGCTCTTTGCCAGGAACCGGGGACATTTTATCTAATACGACAGGAGAGACTGCCCTGTGGTGGGCATTGGCCGTGGCTGAGCCTGTGGTCGCAGAGCAGTGGAACAATAGGAGCACAGATGGGCAGTGAGATCAGGGCCTGGAGTCCTTTGATTGGATCTTAGGTGACTGTCAAGAGTAGTTGGAAGGCATTGATAGATTTGAGGCTTGGCAGTATTACAGTCAGCGTTCTTCTGTAAAAGGAACTGTCTGCTCTGTGAAGAGTGGTCTGGGTGAGGCGGAGGGCAGAAGGACGCAGAGACTCCAGAGAGGAGGGTGTTGAGTTTTGTTGGGATTCTTTTCCATGTTGAATAAAAAATATATATGACCTTTAAAGTCACTGACTGATAACCACTCGGTAGTTATTTTGTGGAAGCATTTATGAAAGTGACTTAGCGAGTCTTTTTTGCTTAGGCGTTGGAGTCAGTGCTTCTGGGATACATGGCAGGTTTAGGCAGCGACTTCTCCCGGAACCACCCTGAACCAGGAAGTGGGTTGCCACTTTCACATACACTCATGCATGCATGCATGCATGCATGCATGCATTCATTCATTCTCCTGTTTTCATTTTTTCCCCTAGAATGACCCTATGCCTAGAATTATTTTGTAGCTTATATGACTTTTTCCAAGCATTCTTTTATCCCAAAAAGGAATCTCTTTGTTCTGTGGTTGCCATTGCAGTCGATACTTCCAAAGTGGGAGGAGTGCCCTGGGGCCTTGCCCTCCTGAGGTCCTTGTGTGGTCCTGGAAGGTCCACAGCGGGTGACTTGCTCAGCATTGGGGGGAGAGGCCTAGATGGCATAAAAGTCTCATTATGAAATGCCCAGAAACTATAGAATAGGACAGATTGAAAAGCCACCAAGAAACTTTTCACCCGAACATAATTATTATTGATGTTGCCATCTGCATCTCTAAGCTTTGGAGTTTGAGAGAACACATGCATAATTAGGGCCAGGATTGAGAGCCTGCCTGTGGCATTTGACCTCAGTATGGGGCAGGTGTGAATAGCACAGGCAGAGGCTCCTCCTTCCTGGTTGTCCAGTACAGAGGACATTATGTGTTGCCGCAAATTGAATGATTGCAGATGTGCAAAAAAGGCATCGCAAAAGAGAGCCGTGGAAGAATTCCAACCATGGTAGTGTCCTTAGGAGAGCTTTTTAAATAGTGCCTTAATGGCAGCTCATGTCTCACCTGTTGGCTGTCTTCCTATCAAGGTGTGCAGTGAACTTCCATGTACAGACCCACTATCTATTGAATTCTTAGTGTTCCTGGTACTTCTCACTTATTAACTCATTGTATCCTTTAAAGGACCCCTGAGGCAGGTGTTTAAGGATAAGAAAGTTAGGACACTAAGAGGCTGAGGGACTTGCCTAAGGTCACACCACTGGTAACTGGGGACTCAAATTTGGAGACAGGTTGTCTTCATTCAAGGTTTGTGAAAGGTCAATTCTACGAGTCTCTGACTCCTAGTTCCACCTCTTTGAGTTGGCAGTGCTTTTCCCAGGCCTGGCAGCTTCTCACCCCACCCTCTGCTGCCCTAAGGCAACCCTAGTGAGACAGCCAGTTAGGTTCCTCTCCCAGGGCCAGGCCCCCTTCTCCTGTTGGGGACAGGGCCCCTGCCTCACTTGGGGAGAGGAAAGCGTGTAGTAGAGAGAGATAAGATAGTGAGTGCTCTCTCAGGATAGCATTTGAAATACAGTTTTCCTTCACACTATTATTCTAAGTGTTGGAGAATTCCCTCTACTAGATGATTTACCGTAGACCCTGTTTCAGTGTGATTTAAAGAGTCTTTGGACTAGTCTGGGAATGTGAAACAGAGGCTTGTAGAAAATTGCTTCTGTGGGAAAATGAAGTCTTGGAATCTACTGGTATCTTTTAATCAAGTTTTTAAAATAAAACTCATATGTTGGGAATTTGCTTCTAGTTTATGATAAAAAAGAAGGTTGAATTCTGTTGAAAATAGGACCTCAGAAGATGTTCCTCTTATGGAACATCCTTGTTGTACCAGATTTTATTCTTACTTATTTTGATGATGACTCAGTGGTCTTCTAATACTTCCCCTAAAGAAATACTAAAATACCCGGTAACTCTCCGGCTCTGTTTTGACGCACATGGGCTGGCGAACAGTGGAGATGACAGGATCTGCCCTGTTCTTGTCTCAGATGTGCAGCTCTTGAAATTGTGAGGGTGCCTGGACCACTGTACCCCAGAGTCTCTGCTAAGCCTGGGGTGCTAAGTCATGCTGTTTGGCGTGTGTGTAAGTGTTGCTTGGGGCCTCCTCGACCCATTTCTCCATTCCTCCTTGAGTGTTCTGGGCACGTTTCCCACCTCATTCTCTAGCCTCCCCTGATCCAGGTGCTTTGTGCTACTTTGGCCCCACTTTGGTGACGTTCAGGGCCACCTGCTGACCTTCCGCAACCCAGTTGTCATAGTTAAAATGTCTCAGAGCATCCTGGCTGTGCTTTAAGCCACCATGGGATACCTGGGATGCCTTTTCTTGTGGAGTTTCACATAGGTTTTTGATGGTTCTGCTGTGTTCTCTGGCTGTCTGGGAGATTACAGAATGCCACACCTGTGGAGGACTGCAAGGGAAACCTGCTCTTTTTATAGCTAAAGTTGAACCATGATAATGCTGATTCATGGGAACTGTGAGATTAGAGGGCAAGGTGGTGAGTCCGAACTCACCTGAGTAAAGGGTGAGTTAGAACTACCTGAGTAAAGGACTGGTCCAGTCCTTTACTCAGGTAGTTCTAATAATATGTTGTGAATTTTCTGTAAGGTGATAGTGGAGACAGTACATCAAGAGAAAGATTTTCTTCTCTAGAGACTTAAATTCTCAGCATATTTGTTTGAACTGCTTTTTGATCTGTTAACTGCTATGTTTGTAATTTTCAGTTTCTATTTTGGTGATAGTTTTTAAAAAATGTGATTTTGAGTCAACTTGTTTGAGAGGATATGGGTGCCACTAACATACGAAGGCTAGCTCAGAAGGGGGTTCGGGATAAGGTGCTGAGTTCCCTTTGGGGTTGCTCTGAATCTCTGTTGGAGATGTTTAATGGGCAGTTGGCCAGCCCTGGGGTCACAGGGGAGGTTGGCAGCAGAGACTGGGAGCCGCAGACTTCCCACCCGGCTGCTGGATGTGTGGGAGAGGTGTTGCCCAGCTAAGGGTTACGTTTGGATTGACAGCTCTGCTGCTCGCTTGCCTCCTGTTACTTGCCCATGTCTGTCTCAGTGTCTATAAAGCAGGGGGGCTGGTGTCACCTACCCGGACTCTCATGGGAGTGGCCTGGTACTTACAGAGCCATCTGCAAATGCTCAGGGACCTGCTTGGTGTGCCTGGAGCTGAGGTCCTCCAGCCTCTGATTTGTAACTTTTGTTGTGAATATGTTACTTCACACTGGCTTTGGAGGGCCCTAAGTGAGCTTGGCTGGCATTGCTGAGAGAAGATCTGTTTTCTCTCACATTAGTGAGGGACTTCTTTTTCCTCACATCACGCACCCCCCCCCGCCCCCCGCAGCTTTGTCTTCATTCATTTCATTGCCTGCCTTTAGACTCAGGGACATTTTGTGACTGTGTTTAACTGGGGAACATTTCTTTGTGGAAGGTGGGGTGACGGTGCTTTCTTTTCAGTGCTGCTTTTCTCTTTGCTGAAGTGTCGGGGATGTCTGGCAGGCAGGCAGTTGGCCAGGTATGGAGTCAGGTTGGAAGTAGGGAATGACTTCATGAACTCCATGAATGGTGTAATGCATTGCTATGATACTTCATTCATTGTCTGCCTGTTATTTTTAACGTGGATATTTTAATTACTATTTTTTTCCTAAAATAGCTGGATGCTTTTTAGCTGGAGACCACTTGTTTTTAACCACCAGCTGGTTAAGCCCACCAATACCTATATTTGGAATGGTAGAAAACAGCAAAATGTGTGCTTCATCTTATTCTTAACCTACACTTATCAGTTACCTGACTAGCAGGTTACAGCTACGGAGGAGGCTGTAGCTACGGCATAAATGAAAGAAGGCAGGAAGGTTTCACTTGGAAGGTGATGGAGAAATGGAGTAAACGTTCAGGAAAGAAATGTTTTTGATGATTAAGGAAGCTTTATAAATGGCATGTGGGGAGGCCCAGGGATTGGAACCATGGGTGGGCACTTGGATGTTTTTAGCCACCATGCCTCCTTTTGTAGAGGGTTACCTGTGGCACGTTCTCCCTGCCCACACTCAGGTTCTGTCCTGAGCCTGCTCTGCTTCTCACTTGATGCAGTGTGGTCTCCACCATCCCTGGTCTTTCAGCGTCACGGTCAGTTGCTGGCTCCTGCCTCTGAACTTGGCCTTTCCGGATCAGCTCTCGCTTGTCTTTTCGTGTTGGTGCCGATCTCTATGGAGACCTTCAGTCAGCCTGCTTCAGGAATCCGGCGGTGTCGTCGTCGTCGTCTCCTCCTTCCCCCCCCCCCCCCCCCCCGCTCAGGCTCTCTCTTATCACTCACCTGTTGATTCTTTCTAGAAACCTTTGGCATATCTTTAACTCTTCCCTCTCCTCCACCTGGAGTCACTTGCTGAGCTACCTGTTCTGTGCCTGACCCGTCCTGAATGCTGTCATTCAGGTCCCCTGGGTTTTCCTGGTGTCTTTGTAGTAACCTAATTGGACTCTGACTTCTGGTTGGTTCCTGTTCTGTTGGCTTCTCCACCAGCACTGGCCGTGCTGAAATGGTTCAACCTGGAAACCGGGTGACGCCTCTTCCTTCGCTTCTTTGTATACAGCTTCGCCAGCTGATCCTTGAGACTTTTGCATAGGTCCTGTTAAAATCGTGGCAGTTTTTGCTTTTTGGAAACAGCTAATATAGATTGGTTCCAAAGTTGTAATAATCTACAGATGTCCCTCTACAGATGGGACATCCCTTTTTAGCCTCTGTGCTCAGGCCTTGGGTCCTGAGCCTTTCTTGCTGTTCCCTGGTGGGGCTGAAAAGTAGGATTTCCCTCCCACGGAGCTCTCCTTAACTATTCCCTTTGTTTGGATTCACTTCCTCTCATCTTCTTAATTAAAATCCTACTTAACCCTCCAGTCCCAGTAACTGCAGTTCCTAGTACAGCCTTCCCTTTGTCTCTTGCGTTTCGTTTGCAGGTCCGTCCTGATTTCGTTTTAGTGATGGATGCCTTTCAGTGTTGTCACAGACATCAGTAGAGTGAGTTCCCATTTGTTGCCTTGTATATGATAGGGCTTCAGTGTATCAAAGAAAATACCCAGTGGGTTTATAAGTATTTAATTAACTGTTACATTAGTTAAATATTATGTATTGATTTGTTCAAAATTTAATTATAAAGCCTAAGATGCAAGTAACAGGGAGGAGGTGTGGAGCAAGATAGCCGAATAGAAACCTCCAGCGATTGTCCTCCCCACAGGAACACCAAATTGAACAACTGTCCACACAAAGAAACACCTTGATAAGAACTGGAAATGGGGTGAGTGATCATAGTGCTTGGTTCTAACACTGAAGAGGGTAGGAAAGACAGTCTTAAATTGCTGATAGTACCTCTCCCTGAACTTCAGCAGGAGTGGTGTAGCAGAGACAAAACCTGTGCGCTTTGGAGAGGGAGGGCTCAGTGGTGGTGGGACTCTTTATTGGAACTCAGTGCTGCCCTGTCACAGTGGAAAGCAACATGGGGCAGAACTTGGCCAGCTCCCACAGAAGTAGCGTTTGGACCAGTTCTAGCGAGAAGGCTGGTTACCCGTCCCAGCAGTTGGAACCTGAATTCTGGCAAGCCCAGCCACTGAGGGCTAAAATGCTCTGGGGTTCTAAATAAACTTGAAGGAACGTCTAGGCCACAGGGACTGCAGTCCTTGCTAAGACCTGGTGTAGTGCTGGGGCTCTGAGCCAGTGGCCCTAGGGGCACTCGCCCTAGTGAGTCATCCGCAGGGGCAGCCAAGAGAGGCCTTGCGCCACCCTCCCCCGACCACAGGCAGTGCAGCCTGCAGCTCCGGTAGAGGGGGGCAGAGTAAAGAGGACATTGTCTGGCAGCTTGGATACCAGCTCAGCCACAGTAGGAGAGGGCATCAGGCAGAGTGCCCCGAGGCTCCTGGATGACGTTTCTAGACATACCCACTGCTTTGAAGGGAAGCACCCAGTTCCTGCCAGGATTCATCATCTGCTGACTAAAGAGCCCTTGGGCCCTGAGTAATCAGCAGTGGTACCCAGGCAGAGCTCGCCATGGGCCTTGGGTGAGACTCAAAGATGAGCTGGCTTCACGTGTGACCCAGCATGTTCCCAGCTGTGGTGGCTACAGGGAGGGACTTCTGCTTGAGAAAAGGAGAGGGGACTTTGTCTTTCAGCTCAGGTACCTGCCCAGCCACAGTGAGGTAGAGCAGCACGTGGGCTCTTGCAGGCCCCCGGTTTCAGGCCTTGGCTCTTAGATGGCACTTCGGGACCTGCCCTGGGCTAGAGGGCAGCCCACTGCCCTGAAAGGAGAGTCTTGGGCCTAGCAGCATTTACCACAGACACTGAAGAGCCCCTGGGCCCTGAATGAACAACAGCGATAAACAGGCAGCACTTGGTACAGGCCTGGGGTGGTATGGCCACAGGGAGAGGTTCTTGCTTATGGAAAAGGGGAGCAAAGAGTGGGAAGGACTTTTTCTTGTGGCTTGGGTGCCACAAGTAATACTCAACTGCAGTAGAATGGTGCACAGGCTAGATTCCTGATGTTTCAGATTCCAGGCTCTGGCTCTGGATGTTATTTTTAACATTTTAAGGCCTCTCTAGACCTGCCCAGAACTGAGGGGAACTCGCCGTCCTGAGGGAAAGGACACATGCCTGTCTGGCTTTGCCACTTGCAGATTGTGGTGCCCCAGGGCCTTGAGCAAATATAGGCGGTAGCTAGGAAGTGGTTACCACAGGCCTTGGGTGCAATCCAGTGCTTGGCTGGCTTCAGGTATGAACCAGTGCAGTCCCAGTGGTGGTGACTATAGGGGTGCTTGTGTCACCCTTTCCGTTTTGGAGAAAGTAAGGGAAAAGAACAAAGAATCTCTGCCTGGTAATTGAAAATTCTTTGGGATTTTATTCAGGAACACCATGGTGGTACCTGTGTGAGTCAGCAAGAGTCACAGCATTACTGGGCTTGGGGTGCCCCAATTTGGTCTCAATGCAGCTATAACTGCAATGAGAACAAAAACTTAAATCACAACACCCAAGTCCCTTTGAATACCCGGAAAGCCTTCCCAAGTAGGATGGGTACAAACAAGCCTAGACTGTGAAGACTTCAATAAGTACGTAACTCTTCAATGCCTAATGCTGCCCAGACGCTGATAGACATCCACAAGCATGAAGTCCATCCAGGAAAACGAACTCGCCAAAGAAAGGCACCAGTAAGTGATCCTGGAGAGACAGATAAGTGACCTTTCAGGCAGAGTTCAAAGATAGCTATTCTGAGGTTCAAGTGACATTCAAGATGACACAAAGAAGGAAATCGGAATCCTATCAGATAAATTTAAAGAGATTGAAATAATATAAAAGAATCAGGCAGAAATTCTGGAGTTGAAAAAGGTAGTTGACATGCTGAAAAATGCATCAAAGTCTCTTAGCAGAATTGATCAAGCAGAGGAAAGAATTAGATAGCTTTCAGACAGGCTATCTGAAAATACACAGGGGAGACAAAGAATAAAAAACAATGAAGCGCGCCTACAAAATATTAGAAAAGAGCCCCAAAAAGGGCAAATCCAAGAGTTACTCGCCTTAAGGAGAAAGTAAAGGGAGACATGGGGTAGAAAGTGTATTCTAAGGGATAACAACAGATAACTTTTATATTAATAAAACACCAAGTAGATTTAACCCACTGAAGACTACCTTAAGGCGTTCAATGAACACTCCCATAGGTCAAGGATGAAGAAAGGATCCTGAAAGCAGAGAGAGAGGGAGGAAAAAACACCATACAAAGATGCTCCGATACATCTGGCAGCAGAGAGAGAGGGAGGAAAAAACACCATACAAAGATGCTCCGATACACCTGGCAGCAGAGAGAGAGGGAGGAAAAAACACCATACAAAGATGCTCCGATACATCTGGCAGCAGAGAGAGAGGGAGGAAAAACACCATACAAAGATGCTCCGATACACCTGGCAGCAGAGAGAGAGGGAGGAAAAAATACCATACAAAGATGCTCCGATACATCTGGCAGCAGAGAGAGAGGGAGGAAAAAACACCATACAAAGATGCTCCGATACATCTGGCAGCAGAGAGAGAGGGAGAAGAAAACACCGTACAAAGATGCTTCGATACATCTGGCAGCAGACTTCTCAGTGGAAAGTTTCCAGGCCAGGAGAGAGTGGGTGTGACTTTTAAATTTCTGAAAGCAAAAGCCTTTTATCCTAGCATAGTATATCCAGAAAAAATATCCTTCAGACATAAAGAAGAAATCCCAAACGAAAATTGAGGGATTTTATTAATACCAGTCCTGTTCTACAAGAAATGCTAAAGGGAGTTCTTCAATCTGAAAGAAAAGGACATCAGTGAGCTAAAAGAAACCATCCGAAGGTACAAAACTCACTGGTAATAGTAAGTACACAGAAGAACACAGAACAGTATTGCACTAATGGTGGTGTGTAAACTACTCATAGATGAACTGATCAAAAACTACAGCTTTTGAAGACATAGACAGTACAGTAAGATATGAATGGAAACAAGTTAAAAAGCACGAGGATAAAGTGTGGAACTTTTATTTTCTCTTTCCTTGTTTGTTATGTTATTTATGCAATCAATGTTGTCATCGTTTTAAAATAATGGGTTATAAGATATTGCAAGTCCACGGTAACCTCAAGTTAAACATACTATACATCCATAAAAAATAAAAAGCAAGAAATTAAAACCAGAGGGAATCACCTTTATGCAAAGGAACACAGGAAGGAAAAGGAAAAGATTATGCAACAAGAAGACAGATGACAAAATGGCAATAGTAAGGCCATGGTTATGAATAAACAACATTGAACTTAAATGAACTAAATCCTGCCATTAAAAGCTGCAGAGTGGCTGAATGGATTAAAAAAAAAAAAAAAAGACCCAGTGATCTGTTGCCTGCAAGAAACACACTTCACCTCTGTTAAAGATGCCTGTAGACTGGAAACAGGAATGGAAAAGGATATTTCATGCAAATGGAACCAGAAAAGAGCAGAAGCAGCTGTACTTAGAGCAAACAAAATAGATTTCAAAACAAAAGCTAGAGACAAAGAAGGTCGTTATATAATAAAGGGTGGATTCAGCAAGAGGATATAGCAGTTGTAAACACACATCAACACTGGAGCAGCCGGAGAGTATAAAGCAGATATTATTAGAACCAAAGAGAAAGATAAACCCCAATTCAATAATAGGTAGAGACTTCAACACACCACTTTCAGCACTGGACAGATTTTTCATACAGAAAAGCAACAGGAAGACGTTTGACTTTATCTGCACTTTTGAGCAAATCATCTGATAGATATTTACAGAACATTTCCTCTAGTGGCTTCAAAATACACATTCTTTTCTTCAGTGCATGGATCATTCTGAAGGATAGACCATAAATATTAAACACAAAGCAAGTCTTAAAAAATGATATTCATTTTCTAAAAATCAAAAATAATGTTATCTCTGACTACAATGGAATAAAACTCAATAGTGAGGAATTTTGGAAACTATACAGACACATGGAAATTAAACAGTATGCTCCTGAATGACTAGTGGGCCAATGAAGAAATTAAGAAAATTTAATAATTTCTTGAAACAAGTGATTATGAAAACACAGCATATCAAAAGCTATGGGTTTAGTGCAGCAAGAGCTGTACTAAGAGGAAGTTTATAGCTGGAAGCACCTATGTCAAAGAGTAGAAAAACTTCAAATAAACAACTTTCATGATACCTCTGAACAAGAAAAGCAAGAGCAAACCAAACCCAAAATTAGAACGAAAATAATAAAGATTAGAGTAGAAATAAATGAAATTGAAATATTACAAAAGATCAACAAAACTAAAAGTTGGTTTTCTGAAAAAATAAAATTGATAAACCTTTAGCCAGAGTAAGAAAAAAGAGAGAAAATCGAAATAAATAATGTTTTCTTTTTCATCTCTGATTTAAAAACTGATACTTCAGAAGTTCAAAGGCTCACCGAAGGCTGTTGTGAACAGCTGTATGCCAATAAATTGGAAAACTTAGAAGCTTTCTGGTAGTCAGCAGGAGAGGACCTGCCAGCAGTCATGTGGCTACAGGGGCTCTGTCTGTGTGTGTCTGTGTGTGTGTGTCTGCCTGTCTGTTTCTACCCTGAGTGCTTGTGTGTGTGTGTGTGTGCGCGCGCGCGCGTGCACGCACACGCGCATCTGCCTGCCTGCCTGCTTACCCTGAGTGGGAACAGGAGGCTACTTGTGAAGAGAGAGAGAGAGAGAGTGTGTGTGTGTGTGTGTGTGTGTGTGTGCGCGCGCGCGCACGCACACGCGCATCTGCCTGCCTGCCTGCCTGCTTACCCTGAGTGGGAACAGGAGGCTACTTGTGAAGAGAGAGAGAGAGAGAGAGAGAGAGAGAGAGAGAGAGAGTGTGTGTGTGTGTGTGTGTGCGCGCGCGCGCGTGCGCGCATCTCCACCCCGAGTGGGACAGGAGGCTGCTTGTGAAGTCTTGTCTGTGAAGGCTGTCTGTCGATCATGGACAGATTGCTGGGTTTTTGTGGCTGGAGATGTCTGTGGAGCCCAGCACGTAGCCCTGTCTTCATATGCATCTCAGTTTCCATCTGAAATCACTTGTTATTGAAATGAGAACCTTTCCTGTCTAGTTAGTAATACCATTAGGAGTAAGTGTGTTGTGGAGGAAACCGCTTAGCATTTCTTTGATTTCTCAAATGTTTTTGCTGAGACCCAGTCATCTTTACTCTGGGCAAGGAGGGGGGGAAAAACCCTCGGGTACCTTCTTTTACCTTGTGCTGTTGCTGTTACTGTGAAGATCTAGAGAATAGAGTATGTGTGACTTTAGCTGTCATCAGATGTTGGACCATTCATGGACACAGTGTGACACCACACCTGTAGATCATGGCTTTGCTTCTGCCAGGAGGCTTGGTGGAAGCACCTGGCATGATGCGTGGCACCTCTGGTGACCCACGTGCACCCTCCTGCTGTCCATGGCCTTGATGTAGCCCCCGTGGGGTGCCCTCCTGCACATGATCACACTCTGAAGAACAGCCTGTGGAGCACAAGAGAGAACCAGGGCGAGTATCCTCTCCTTTAACTGTGAACTCATACTCTGTGCTGGTGATTGCTGTGAGTTTGGTTGGTTGTCGTGCGGATTTAGGTCCCTAGGCGGCGTTACCTGTGGTGTATGTGGCACATTATGCTCAAGTCCTGGGATTCAGCTACTTCTGTGAGCTTTACCTGCTACTGAGTTAATGATTACAAGGGCTTCATCAGCCATGAAACTGGGGTGGCAGTGACAAAATTCTTGCAGAATTGGTTTGGGACTGAAAGAGGTAATAAAAATCTAGGGCCTCGGCTCGGGGGGCGTGAATGAAATAGGAAAAGACACTTGTACATTGAAGTAATTGTTCCTTTATAAGCTATACTGAAATACGACTTAATTTTTAATAATTAATGAAGTGTCAGAAATGAAAATCAGTTTATCTCAATTTTCATTTCTGAATGGATCGGGGCTGTGGCACTGGACCAGATAGGAGTTGAAATCTTAGCATACATCGTGGCCCAGCACTGAGCAGTATTTCTGCAGTATGAGAATTTAACCCATTTTAGGTAACACATAGCCGATAATTTTCCTGTGCCGCATTTCTGGCAGTGTTCTTTTTTTGTTCATCCACCTTTGGCCTTCCATCATTACTCAGTTATCTTCAGTCCTCCCAGTGAGGCACACAGGGTTCTGTCATCCTAGAAGCCAGCCTCTTGCAGTGCTGTACTGTGTCCCTGAGCATCAACATCACCTGCTCAGATGTCAGTATGTCATATTCTCAAAACCTGTGTGCCTCCAGTACCTGGATTAAGGGCGGGTCCTGCCTTGTCTGTAGGCTGGCAGCAGTTTGGAGCTCGTGTCATTGAGACTCATATTGTCTTACATTCAGTTTACTTTTGTACTTGTTTCATATTCCCCAAAATGATAGCAGTCACTTTCAGGAGGAGACTGTTTCTTACCCTCTTTCTGATCTGCTCCCAGTGCCTTGTGGTGGTGCTGCATGCTTGCAGTGGTTGAAATCCATCTGTGAGTCAGTGACTATCCTGCAAGTGTAGACAGAACTGTGGCTAATCCCTGAAGGCTGTTAAAACCCCGCTTAACCGTTCACAGTTGGAAATGGGTCTGCAGCAGTGCAAACGCCAACTTACTTTGCCTTCAGCTGTGCTTTAATCAGCTAAACAGTAAAGCTCTATAATAAATCATGACACATTCAGGATTTGGAAACATGGCTTGGATGAGTTAGTGTTCAGAGCTTGCGCTGATGGAAGTGCTGTATCTGCTGTATGACTGTCAGTAGCCTCTAGCCACTTGGGGCTGTGAAGCTCATGAAATGGGTTAACACAACTGAAGAACTGAAGTTTCATTTTTTTAAAATTTTATTAACTTTTCTTGAAATAGCTGCAGGTGGCTAGTGGCTATTGAATTTGAGGACAAAGAAGCATGGCAGAGAAGGCAGGTGGCGCAGCTTCCCGTCTGTGCAGAGGTCTGTTTGCCCCGCCCCCGCCAGGAGGACTTCTGCATCCTCACCCTTGGCCCCTGTGTTGTGCGGGGTCCCGGCTGTTGCAGACCTCACTGAACTCCGTGTCCCTGCAGGTACCTGTTGTGCTTCTATGAGCCTCCTCCATTACACAGGGTGGGGACATGTCTTGCTCAGACAGAGATCAGAGGAGAGCTAAGAGAGGCAGAGATGGAAAGTTACATATTGAAGGAGGGTGTTGGTCTTTTTTTTACCCAGCACAGAGAAGAGACGGGTAGGTGGAGGGAGCACTTACATTTGTTATGTTCTTCCACAGATCAGCCGCCTGAACCTGTGTGGGATATTTTTATTGCCTACATTTTACATTTCTGTTCATTTCTGTTGTCTGTGTTATTCACATTAACTACATTTGGCACCTATGTTATTGCTGCATTTTAGAAGCAGAGGTATACTCTCACCTCTTTTCCAAAGACCACGTTTTATAAAACTGACATCTGTCTAGTTTGGAAGGGAAGGCCCACGGTACTGGGAATGACTGAGAGTCTGAGGAGAGCAGGTGGCAGTGGCAGGATTCGGAACGCTCACAGCGTCAATCCCTTGTGCTTTTCTGTCTCCACAGCTCTTACTGTAGGACGTACTGTAACGGCTCAGTAAATGTTCTTACATTGATTAGAACTGGAACAGTCTTTTTGAGCCTCGGTTAATAGTTAATAAGGAATGAATAAAAAATTGTTGCAAAACAGGGAGAAGACCAAGTTAGCATAAATTGAGTACTCTGTGTTTCGAACATGAGATTTTTCCTAATACTTGTGACTTGCTGATTCTCCTGACTATGACTTTCTCCAGCACCACTTCACAGCTGCAGAGCGGAAAGCAGTGCTGAGGAGACACCTGGAGACTGGATGGGAGGGAGGTGAACTAGGAATTCTGGGCCTGAGGTCCTGCCTGCAGGGTTGAATGGCATGTTGGGAGCCAGAGTATGCTGTGATCTGAATATGTTGCCCAGATCATCTCTAAAACTTAGTCACCAGCTGGATGGTATTAAAAGGTAGGGATTGGAGACAGTTAGGTTGTGAGGATGGAGCCCTCATGAATGGGATCAGCTCCCTTGTAACAGCTGTGAGGGAGCTGTTTTGCCCCTTGCCCCTGGGAGGATGCATAGGGAACCACCTGCAGCTGCCTTGATCTTCGGTTTTCCAGCCGGCAGTGCATTTCTGTTGTTGGTACGTTACCCAGTCCGAGGTGTTCTGTTACCAGCAGGGGTGGACCGAGGCCACGTGCTTATCGGAGGGGATGGCAGAGCAGAAGCAGTGTCCCCATGAGCTGCAGGCCTGGACCCTAGTCCTGGGCTCCATCCACCTTTGTGTTGGATGCTGCTGTCTTTCCCTTTTTTTGCATTCCTCTGTCATTTTGGTTAAGTACCTGCTCTGGGAGATTCCTGAGGAGTGAGTGCATGTTGGGCAGTTAATCCACATGAGTGTTCACTGTTGCCTGAGACAGAGACAGTTAGGGGGAGGGATTTCCACCCCTCATTTCAAGGGGTGCTTCGGTGTCTCTAGGCTGTGGTACTGAGGAGCCCCATGCTGTTCTGTCATCTTGGTGTGAAAAGGTGCTTCTCACTCAGAGCTCTTTGCTTCTTTGTTTCTGGGCTTCGGAATGACTGCACTGTTGTCTGGGGCCTGGGTCTGCTTTCGGCCCATGCTGACAGTCTTGGGCACCTTTGACCTGGTGCCTTGCACTCTTTTTGCTTAGTCATGTGATGGTGTCTTTGACTTCTGCTTATGTTTTTGGCTTTCTGTATCAGGAACTGTTATTCTGATGTGGAATGACTATCATATTTCCTTTTTCCGCTTTGCTCCTTCATGTCTCCCCGTTTTTAGGCAAATGTGTTTGTGGTCCTTTCATGCCTGAAAATGCTTTGGAAGTGCTGTCCAGGAGCTGAGACTAGTGACTTGTTTTCTGGAGGAATCCGTGGTGTTAGTGTTTTGGTCACTTTTTTCTGGCTCCTATTCCCTGGGTAGGAGGATGTGCTCCTTTTGGGAATATTGTGGGTGTCTGGGGAGCAAAGATGCCCTGGGGTGCAGGGAAGGTGGTAAGAGTTCGCATGGGCCTCCTGTTTTCAGCACATGTGCCCTTGCTCCGGGTTGCTGCTGGTGTCCTCACCCCAGAAACCCTGAGGTCTGGAGAGGTGAGCATGTAGTACCCTGCTAGGCATAAACCCCTGCTGAGGCGGCATTGCCCAGCGCCCTGATGCAGCTTGTGCCAACTTGCCACCCTTCATATCTGTTTTGCAGCTTCCATTGCTCCTTCTGCTCATCTCTTCCTCATTCTTTTTGTTCTCTTGAGTTTATGCTTTTTGGAAAAGCCTGTTAACTGTCAGGATGGTGTGGATCCAGGGAGGAGAGGCACCTGCTAGGTGGGCTGGGTTTTCAGT
Organism: Callithrix jacchus; assembly: GCF_049354715.1. Lineage (NCBI taxonomy): Eukaryota > Metazoa > Chordata > Mammalia > Primates > Cebidae > Callithrix > Callithrix jacchus. The sequence continues at coordinate 26,820,946 of NC_133502.1, forward strand.
CTCTAACCTGAAGGGAAATGCAGTTTTTGTATTTTTTGTTAGTTTTGATGCTACTTTGGTAGAAAACTTGCAGACCAAATAACCACATTCAACAATTCTCCTTATTGATGCAAAACTGAAGGCTTTGTGACATCTGTTTGTCTCACTGCCCAAAGAGCTTAGGCCTGAGTTTGGTCCTGATGCAGTGCGCAGTCCTGGCAGTCTGGACGCTGCAAGAGAGGACCTGGCAGCAGAGCTGCTTGCTGGGCGCCCCTTCTCTGTTGGACTCAAGGCAGCAATACGTGTATGCTGGGATCAGGGCATCTTGTTTTCACGGATAGGGTGCAGAGGAAGGTTTTCCTCACTCAGAGGTATGCTATGTTTGTCATTAGCAGTTGTCCTTTTGTCTGTAAAACTGATGACGGGGCCGGGTGCAGTGGCTCACGCCTGTAATCCCAGCACTTTGGGAGGCCGAGGCGGGTGGATCACAAGGTCAAGAGATCAAGACCATCCTGTCAACATGGTGAAACCCCGTCTCTACTAAAAATACAAAAAATTAGCTGGATGTGGTGGCGCGTGCCTGTAATCCCAGCTACTCAGGAGGCTGAGGCAGGAGAATTGCCTGAACCCAGGAGGCGGAGGTTGTGGTGAGCCGAGATCGTGCCATTGCACTCCAGCCTGGGTAACAAGCGAAACTCCGTCTCAAAAAAATTAAAAAAAATAAAAAAAATAAAAAACCGATGACGATTTCCCTTTGTGTCGCATTTCCCCAGGTTGCCTGAAGCTCAGCAGAGAGTCGGAGGCTGCTTTTTAAACCTGATGCCACAGATGAAAACCCTGTACCTCACGTATTGTGCCAATCACCCTTCTGCAGTGAACGTCCTCACGGAACACAGGTTCGCTCACTAGGCACCTGGGCAGTAGGGAAGGCAGGCCCTATGTGTCCTTCATAGGGTGCGAGGATATGAATTTTAATTACCCCTCAAAATTCGTGCTTAAGAAGTACTGGTGAGAAGTCTTTGAAATGATGGTTAGTATTGTTGTAAAAAGAGATGTTTCCCCCACCGCGTGGAGCTCTTTGGCTAATAGGTTGAAGGAGTTGGTAAGTGTTGAGGGGTGTCGCTACAAGCTTAGTTAAGGGTCCTGGAATCGTATTTCTCTCAGTTCTTAAAAGTGGAATTATACGAGCTCAAATTACATCAGCTGTAAAAGAAGGGATCAAATTTTAAATTAGGATCAGGTTTTATATACAAAACATTAAATCGGAGACCATTAGCTTTAGCTTTTCAACCTGAAACTAAAAAAACAAGTGCAACAGAGACTGTCCAGATTGTTTTGCTAATTTTATGAGACACAGCAATGTCTGCTTCCTGCGAATGGGAGGAAGATGTTTCTCAGCTGTTTCAGTTATTGAGGAGGAGCTCGGTCCTTAGAGAGTGTTAAGATTTGTTTGAGAATTTGCTCTAATTATTTGTTTGAGGATTGGCTTGGAGGAGACCACATGTGGTCTTAGCTCAGAGGCTCACTTTCTGCTTCTAAAAGAGGCCAAAGAACTATATTAATGTTTTATTAAAAAATTTCATAATTTCTTTTGAAAATAGAAGTTCACGTTTTCAAAACTGTAAATGGAAAAAGTATTGTTTTAGTAGTATCAAGATAAATGTCATTGTCTTTCTAACTTAAATATTTAACTTCAGCTTACTCTTCACCAAACATTTCAACTCAGAACTTAGAAAACCTCTTCAGTGAGCCAGGTGTTCCTCTCCTCTTGAGAAGCACATTTGGGGCTCAGGTTTGGCCCTGTGTGGGTGTCCTACAACAGACGAGACCTGGTAGCAGGGTGTACTTGGCTCTGGCTGTGACTGCGGCTGCAGGCTGTGCAGCCGTGGGCAGGCTTCCTCCTGTCTCTGGGTTTCAGCGTCCTTTCCTGAAAGAACTCATTCACAGGGATATTACCAGCATTCAGAAAAACTGTCAGCAGATCATGTCAGGGTGAACACGCTACATGTTCAGTGGATGTTTTGTTCTCTTCCATTGTTTAAAAAAATAAAGACGACCTTGGATCGTTACTGTGTTCTGGGTGTGCTCCAGTAGTAAAGGGTTAAGATTTTGTGAACTTCTATTTGTTATTAAAGCCTCTGAAGCCCTGGAAGGAAGCAGCAGCCTTTAACAAAGCAGTGAAAGGACAGGAAGTTAGAACTCCCAGCAGCCACAGAAAAGGAGAACCCAAAGAAACCCTCCCTCGGTGAGGTCCTACTTGGGAGTGTGGGCTGTGTCAGCAGTGTCAGCAGTGTCTCTAAGCACCCAGCATGCTTTCAGTCACGTGCTGTCCCCTCCACTCCACTCCTGGGGATTTATGCATCAAATGAGATTTCCACAAAAGTGCGATGCAAGTGTTACATTTTATCTCTGGGAATTCTGCAGGAATTATTGGTGGAGTGATGAGGAAGATGAGCAGAAAGTAAGTGGAATGTGAGGGTTACATTAGAAAGCTTATTTTTTTTACCCCACCCCTTTGCTGGGGGAGAGGAGTTGACCCTGGATGACAGGGGAGGGAATATAGATAGAGGGTAGGACGGACAGTTTTGGGGGGAAGAGAGTCTTAACTCAGTATTTTCCTCCCAAAATTGAGGAGCCGTCCTAAAGATGACATTGAAAGTCACTGAGACTGTTAGTTTCCTAGAACTCGAAGGCATTCAAGAGCAGTGCGTGTGGGCGAGTGCTGCATTTAACCTCTTCTCTGTCATTACATTAATGACTGTGTTTGTTGGGTCTTAAATGTACATGCAGTGTTTTCCTGAAGTAACCAGAAGACAGAATACAGGTGGGTTTTTAGTCAGGAGGGTCTTTGTGCCTCCGCCCCAGGGCTGCCCAGAGAGTGAAGAGGCCGGCTGAGTGCACGTTTCCATTGGGCACATCTGCATGGCACTGAAGTGTCAGAGGGCCTCACCTTCAGAAGGATCTCACGGAGACCCATACATCCTGTGCTGTGCACAGTTACTGTCGCTCATTGGAGAGCAGCAGCGGGACCCCTCGGGTGGTGGGAGTCCCATTTGGCATTTCCAGATAAGCAGTGCAGATTTGGGATAAAAGCTGGAGTCTTCCTGATGTTAAAAGCAACATTCCTCTTGCATAAATCCTGGCTGTTGCTCATGGAGATCAGAGAGCCACCGTGGTCTCTCATTACTAACCACGTCTTCTCTCTTGCCACTTGCTGCACAGTGAGGAGTTGGGGGAGTTCATGGAGACCAAAGGTGCCAGCAGCCCTGGGATTCTTGTGCTGACCACAGGACTGAGCAAACCCTTCATGCGCCTGGATAAATACCCTACACTGCTCAAAGAGCTGGAGAGACACATGGAGGTACTGCGCTTTCGTTCTCTTCCTCAGAGTCCTTAACAAGGGTTAGTGCCTGGTCAGACTTACTGCGAAAGAAGCCAGAACTAACAGAGTTTACAGAGTTTTAACTCAGTGGATTGTCAAAATGATTTTGTCAAATATTATGTTTGTCTCATTACTCAGCTCTGTTAAAAAACATTTACCCCTTGTCTCTTTTACCCACTGCTGCTGATGGAAAAGTTTCCAAAAGCTGTCACATGAGAATTGATTCTCAGATAGTGTTAAGATGTCTTACTTGGACCATCCAGCTACAGACAATCTGTGCCTAAGTTATAGGGTAACGCTGTACTAATCGTTTCATGAATGATTGTGCTCTTTCATTTTGAATGACAGGCTGCAGCCTAGCAGACATTTGGGTAGAAGTTACTCTCTTGCTTGGGTTGGCAAACCTTTTCCATAAGGAGGCAGACTCTAGGGTCTTCATCACAGCTACACAGCTCTGCCGTTCTAGTGCAAAAGCAGCTGGAATACTGCACGTGGGCCGTTGCGGTGTTCCAGGAGGGCTTCATGACGAAGCCAGCGTTGGCTTGCCCACCCCTGCTGCTTGTGACTATTCTGTTTCAACTTATGTTTCCCCTAAGTCCAGTGGCTTCCTGACTTTCTGAAAGACTGACACTTTAATGCTGAGGGAAGAGAGGGAATGTGAAGGGTTGAAAAGTATTAGGCTGGTCTTTAGAAAGTACCTTTTTAAGAAAAGCTTTTCCTTGTGAAAGCTAATTGTATGTTTCTTTTACTCAAAGGATTATCATACAGATAGACAAGATATTCAAAAATCTATGACTGCCTTCAAAAACCTTTCAGTAAGTGATTAAGCATATTGTTTTTCCCCCCAGACATTATTGTGGAAAATGAATGTAAAAGAATTATCAACTGAAAAAGTCAAATGATTAAAAAATGTCTTGTACTGACATGAAGGAAAAACAGTCGGCATTCTGTGGCTGCTCAACTCCTTTAGTGGACTGTGATAGAATAATTATTTACATTTTTTAAAAGCGCAGTGTAATTGATGTTAGATCTACTTTAAAATTACTTAGAACATTTTTTTAGCTTCCATTCATGTTGTCTTTAGTGACTACTGCAAAACAGAACAGCGGTGGTTCCATTGTGTCTGCTGTTGTGCGGTCTTACCAACTGCAGTTTTGAAGTAGACACCTTATTTAATAGCACAAGTTACACTTTTTGTTTCCTCTTTTCAGTCTTCTATATTGGCAAACACTAACAAAACCAGAATGAAAACACAATTCTTGTCCTGTCCACATTTCTTCTTCATACAAGTGTCAAAATCTGCTCTAGTTTTTCTAAACTAATACTTACTATTCCAGAGCAGTGTGTCATTGCTTCTCTTGACTTGATTTCATACTTTAAGCAAATGGTTCAATAGATTATCTATCCGAAGAAGTAAGATATAAAGCAATAATTGTCTTAAGGATGATACAAAGCAGTGTGGCCAGAACCTAAGATTCTGGAAGTTTGTCTTTTAACATTGTTGTTCTGTGTCTGTCAGGCCCAGTGTCAAGAAGTCCGGAAAAGGAAAGAGCTTGAGCTGCAGATTCTGACGGAAGCCATCCGGAACTGGGAGGGCGATGACATTAAAACTCTGGGCAACGTCACGTACATGTCCCAGGTCCTGATTCAGTGTGCGGGAAGCGAGGTACTGCCGTCCACGCACACATGCATCGGGGCTTCTGTCCCACTCGTAGGATCTCGTAGCAGAAGATTTTAAAGAAATCTCAAGCAATGAAAACCTTCTGCTAGAAGGCTCTATCTTATAATTTGTGAGCTACTTTTTATTTTTGACACATGAAAGAGGCTAATGGCATGTTAGAGAGTCTTAGAGCTAAGTGCGGACTTGCTGACCAGTTAGATCCAGCTGAGGTGAGTGTGGCCCAAAGCCCGTGTGGACGGAAGGATAATGTACAGAAAGACTTGCAGGAGTCCTGTACACACATCTGCACCGGAGCTGTATGTGCTTATCTGGCCAACAGCTTCATCCCAAGGCTCTCACTCTCTGGGGCCGGCTGCTCTCAATGGTCGGGTCATTCTCCTTTCCTGTGAAAGAATGTTAGCTGACATATGCTATGGGAGTCACAGTGTTCTTATGGGTTTGGTTTAATGAGAGATCAACCCAGATTTTGTGACATACCCACCCACACAGTGAAAATCAAGCAGTTTGTTTCATGATTCACATAGACGCACATTCAGTGGGTCACTAAACAGGCACCTCTGAATTTTATTCTACTTTTGCAGAAATCACATGATTGTAATGTGCTAAATGACTCCTTTTTGAACACAAGACTCTAAGGAGAATAAGAAAACTAAAACTTAAAACTTTTACAGTGTGTTTTCCTGTCCATCTGTGAAATACCAGCCCTTCTCCATAGTCTTGTAGTTTGGGTACCTTAAGAAACTGATCATATAAACCTCAGATCTCTTCAGCTCTTTTTACATCAAGCTCTTTTAAACTTTAAAATAATCTGTGGAAACATTACCCAAAGTGTGTTTGTAATGTTAGATGTACACAACATTAGTGGGTGTTACTCCACAGTGCTTGAGTGGTTCTGATCATGACTGAACGTAATCAGTGGTAAAGATTCTTGATGACGGAGCTTCTCACACTTGGCTCTGTGTGTTCCCAGTGTATGTTGTGACTCTTCTAGAGGGGAATACAGCAAGTCATTCTCAATGACCCCTTTCAGGTGTGGAAGCGTCTTTTCCAGGTGCTTTGCACAGGCCTGCTGTTCTGAGGAATATGCTTGGGCAAACTGCTTCCCAGGGCTTATCTCACTTTTGGGGCAGTAGTTTAAATGTCAACATGTGAAAAGGACTGTGGCATTTCTGTGTCTGTTTTTGGATTCTTAGGAACTTTTGTCTTTGGCTTTTATCTTACTGAGGCAAATGGTTTTTAATACAAAAGTAATACTTGTAAGTGTTTGTGTAACCAGGTGAAGTTTGTGGGGTGAGAACAACACTGAGTTAACATTGGGAGGTCTGGGGAAGTTGTGGGGATTACTAGGAGACCGAAATTGATTTTCACATTTTACCATACCCTTTCTTTAGCTTAAAGGCTCCACCTATTCCCCCGACCCCACTAAAATTTATAGGTTCTCTCCTTTTTCTCTGAACCACAAAAAGAAAATTTTAGCTTACCTGAAAAAGGTTAATCACAGAGCTGAACTCCTTAACCAAATATTTTTTCAAGATGTTACACAGGCTAATTGTGAGTCCAGGATCTTTTAATCATTCTGTTTACTTTCTTACCTTTTGGTTTTTGAAGAATTTAGAAATCTTTCTCTTATATGATAAAGCTCTCTTAATCATATTTTAAGACTTAGTACAGAATTTATCATAATTTTGTTACCATTTAATTTACGTGATAAAATTTGATAGAAATACCTAGACAAGAAAATCATGTAATATTTCATAGGGCCTAGGATAAATAAGTATTTGTGTTCACATTTGTCAGTAGATGTTTTTTAAGAAATTTTTTGGATTTTTTTTTTTTGTATTAGGAAAAGAATGAAAGATATCTTCTACTCTTCCCACATGTTTTGCTAATGTTGTCTGCCAGTCCTAGGATGAGTGGCTTTATCTATCAGGTAAAACACAATTTAAAGTTATATTTCGTTGTGTATTGTGGATCTGAGGGTAATTTCAAGCTGGCTTTGAATTTTGTGTTAAATATTAACATTTATCTATCTGTGTATGTGCTGTGTGTGTAGTGCTGTATATTCAGAGATGGATGTACAGCTTCTGTGCGTTTTGTAACTATGCAAGCACATCCTATGCTAGTTTAAAAAAGGAAAGAAGTGTAAATTTGTAGAGCAGCCTCATAAGGGCACAGACTGCCGTGGTACAAGTCAGGCTCTGTCGTTGCCTAATGTCAATTCAGGCAGAGTACCTTGCTCCTCCCAGCTGTAGTTTTGTTCTGTGAAATGGGTTCAGCTAGGGCTTATGGGGTAGAGGGGTGGGGTAGTGTAGGATGAGATCTTCTGTCAGTGGCACAGTGCTGCCCAAATGCATGAGCAAATAGAAGTGATGTAAGTAGCATGTGTGATCATTTAACTGTTTTCATTTTTGTTTTCCTGCTTTGCTTTGAGAAAACGTGAGAGCGGATTTGAGAAGGAGGTGCGAGGGTGAGCAAGGCCTTTTCTGTTGTGACGGTGGTTTATAGTGGGTGATATATGAAGGAGCTGGTATTTTTTTCTGTATATCTAGTAGATGTGCTTGGCAGGTTTCATTCTTTTTTTTCTGTGACGTTACAGAGGTTCCTATCCTTCCCATCACCTTTCTGAGGACTGGCCAGTCACCCCATAACCACTGCAGCAGAAGTCACTGCTTCGTGTTCTCTGGGTTGTGTTTCATTATGGCATGTGTTGTTTTGTGTTGTCCCAGCAGGGACGTTAGAGAACCTGAGTAGACACTGTGCCTTCACAGAGGCTTTGTCGACCTCCCAGAGAGGACTTGTTGTCATATGCTTACTCCAAAACGCGTGCTTTAGAATTGGTGAGTTATAGATATAGGAACAGACTCAGGAAAATAAGGCTGTAGTTTGTAAGGTCACTGCTGAAGAGAGGTGATCTGTGGCTGAGATAGTGCCCACTAGAGTTTTCCCCCAAACTGGCAACTACTTCTTTGTTCAGTGACCTTGATAACCCTAAATCTCTGTCCTTTCTGGTCAGCACTGTCTGGCTCCCTGTTTTATATCCCCAGAATCTCATTTTAGTGGCTGGAGACAGTGGCCTTCTCTAACCTAAGGGAGAAGAGGTACCACTCATGGCAAGCTTGAGTCCCTGCCTGTGAAGCTGGGGCTCACACTGGCTTTTCCCTTGTTGTGTTGACAGGCTGTTGGAGACCTCATCTCAAAACTGGATTTTATTTTCCATTCTCAACACAGTGGTGACCTGTGGTCTCTGTATCATCAGTATCCATTTCTACTATTAGAACGCTGACTTTGGGGGATGCTAGAAAAGCGTTTGATTTAGCTGTAGTCATAGTGGTCTATACACTGATGCTCAGATGGGCCACAGTCGTGCGGTTTTATTTTCCGTAGGACTCACAGCTGTTAAAGTACTTACGTGCATTATGAATCTTGGAAAGGAGTTCACAGTGTGTAGCATTTTTGAAATACGCTTGGCCACAGAAATGTCCAGCAGTCTCCTCTTCTACCTGCTATGCTTTAGGATGGGATTCTCCGCCTGGGCACTGCTGACATTTTGGACTGGGTCATTTGTGGCCTAGGGCTGGGGGCTCAGGGAGACTGTCCTGGGCACTGTAGGGTATCAGCAGCCTCTCTGGCCTCTTACTTGCTGGACATCTGAGCCCCTGCCAGGTTGCGGCACTGCCACCTGTTCTCTCTGGGGGGCATGGCCCCCATACTGGTTGAGCAGCACTCCCTCTGGAGGTGCTCACGCAGAATCCTGCTCCGAAGCTGACTGAGTGCTCCCAGGCAGCACGGACTCTCCCTGAGGATTTGGTGGGCCACCGTGCACTGTTGGCTTCTATGAGCTGCGCCACGGGTTTTGTGTTCACTTCTGCCTTGTTGGTAATGACTGTTTGTTCCCCTTCCAATGTCTCTGCATTGACATCTCCTGTTGCAGTTACGATTTCTGCCGTGTTCAGGGAGGATTGGGTTGCCACCCATTTTCTGCACTGTGTGCAGCATTTAGCACAACTGCTTATTTTCTGTTTGGTGGATTACAAAGGAGAATGTTATGCAATTAGTGTTCTTGCCTCAATTTCCCACCCTTATTTTGACTTTAAACTTGGAGCTTCCTCTGCATTTCTTTATGAGGCAAATACATGCTTCTTTCCTGCAAAAATGTCATTTAAAACAACTGTTAGGCATGGTAATTTTTAAAAATCATAATGTGTAATGTTTTGTGTCCTGGTGCCTGTGTTTAGCAGCAGCTCATCAGATGCCGCCAGTTGAGTTTCTCAATTACAGTACAGTATTAGGATTTATTATTTGAGATAAAGATTTTTGTATTATGCATATATCTGCTATAAATGAGCTTTTTTTGGTTCACAAACACAGTTCCTCTGCCAGTTCTAAAATCATTTAGTATTTACCTTAATAATGGTACCTTTTTCTAGAAAAGCACTAATTGTTTTTTTTTTTGTGTGGGGGGGTCTTTTTTAGGGAAAGCTTCCAACGACAGGAATGACAATCACAAAGCTTGAGGACAGTGAAAATCATAGAAACGCATTTGAAATATCAGGTGATAGGCACAAGCTGTGTGAGTGCTGTGTCGCGGGGAGGAGAGGCAGCTTGTCCCGCGTGCACATTCTTGCTTGCGTATTTCAGGAGGTGGTGTTGAAGGGCTGAGTGGAATTCGGGGGTGTGTGTGTGCATGCACGCGCTTTTTACCTGTGTTTCCACTCGGCCTGTTTTTTTCCTTCTGTCTTCTAGGGAGCATGATTGAGCGGATATTAGTGTCCTGCAACAACCAGCAGGATCTGCAGGAATGGGTGGACCACCTACAGAAGCAAACAAAAGTCACGTCCGTGGGAAACCCCACCATCAAGCCACATTCGGTGCCATCTCACACCGTAAGGACTTAGCGCTTTTTCTCCTTCTAGACTCCAAACGGTGGCACCGTGGCTGAGCTGTCAGCAAGTGATCAAGTGCTTTAAAACCTAATCAGTATTTGGATTAAAAAAAGGCAAAACACTTGCTTCATATTTCTCTGCAAATATTTGGTCCTCTTCGGGCTTGTAGTGAATTGTTTCCCAGTGAGTGTTCTTGAGAAACCGCCCAGAGTTTTGCTTCCTCACACACAGTTCAGAGGCGCTTGGGTGGGAAGCTGCTTCTGCTCAGCGTGGCCCTGGAAGACTCATTTAGGGGAGTTTTACACGAAACTATAGATGATTTTGCTGAGAATTTTAACTGTTTATCATGCTTCATTTATGAGAGAGAAAAATAAATGATTGATGATGATAAGGGCCAAATTCATGTTGAAGGCATTAAAATAGAATTTATGACACACTGTTTTGGTTTTAAGAAATTGAGGTATCTTATACTTAGAAAGGCTCAACAACTCTTTGTATTTTTAGAGAATTACCACTTTTCAGAATAGATAAGCACTGAAGTTGCAGTGTCTAAACCTCTCCTGGTGTTTTGTGCTTGAGAAGCTGGTACTGGGTTAACAGCTGTCATCTTTATCGAGTAATACCGAAAAACTGGGCAGAACTTTCAAAGAATGAATTATGATGACACTTTCAGCTTGCAGATGTCCTTGCGTCCTTATTAGGTTGTTAGGTTCAGTTCTGTCATGTGGCTCACTTTCCACGTTTTATTCTTCATGTTAAGGTTGTATAGCTCAAGAAGGGTTGCTGTATTCTGATATTCTCATTAGAGTTTCATAGTCCATCTGATTTCTCTCCACAGTATGGAGATTATAGCTGCTCACTGGCTTTCAGCTAGCATTTCATTTTTAATGGCTCTGCCATTTTAAAATTCTCCATTCTTTCATGGAGATCAGTTTATCCCACGGATGCCTGTGTACACACGTGTTTATAAAGAACAGTGGGGATGAGCTGCTTCACTCAGGTTTTCAACAGCAGCCTGAAAGTCGACTTCTTAAAGTTTTATATCAAGTCAGCTTTTCTCTGTGGCCAGATCCTCTGTCTTAGTGTTTCTTTCACTGGTGGCTGGGAAGGCACCCCTTCAGTGTGGAACGCACGTGCCTTACAGTTCTCCCACCAAGTTTCTTTTGTGGGATGACGTACTCTTCTGTAATCCAACTCTGTCCACCTGAAATCATATTCTAATTTTAGCATAAAGTATACCTCCTTTGATTTTTTTTTCGAGAAAAGGAGAAACAAAACCAGACATTACTTAACTCTGACGACGTCTTTCAGTCCATCTATGCTTTATTTCCTATGGAAAGATTACCTTGCCATGGCTTCCTAGCATGGCCTCCATCTTAACACACGTCCCTCCCCATGCAGGGACTAGAATGGGATCCTCGTAGTCAGTTGACTGCGTCCACTCCTGCGGGACCTGCCCTCTCAGCCTGTGTTAATGTCGTGCGTGTCTTCAGAAGGCTGACCCCACTCAGGTCTCCAGTTCACAGCGCCATGCAGCTCATTCTCCCATTAAATTTGCCTTTACTGTTATTGGCTAATTTGAGGTCATTAGCTGATTGTGAGAATTACTTATTTTATTTAACTTTCCTCATTTAACTGCCATTGTGATGGGATATTTTGCGTTTTCCAGGAATATAAAATTTATTAATAGCACAGCCCTCTAAGAAGTTAATTTTTGATTAACTTTGATTTGATTAAAGTTGAGTTTTCTAAGAAGATAGCTTGTTTTATACCAGGGGTTGGCAGTTAAAGAGCCAGGTGGTGGTAAACATTCTCTGCTTTACAGGTTCAGGTCTCTTGCCACTGTACTTTGCCCTTGGGACAGAAAAGCAGCTATAGACAGGAACGGGCCTGCTTGTGTGCCAGGAAAACTTTTTTTAAAAAAAGTAGGTGATCAGGCCTTAGTTTTGCCCAGTCCTTTATCACAAGGTGAAGAATAATACGTGGCTGGGGAGAATCACCTTCCTTCTTACAGCCACGTCCTGTGTTATTTTTTAAATTCTAATCTTTGTACTAGATGAAGTAGCTTTTTTCTATTAATAAATGTTACTGCATAGCCAATTAATGTGGCTAGTGGATGCCTGAGTGGTGGAGCCCCAGCTTGAGCTGCCCCTCCTGCCTGGAGCAGACGCCATGGGGAGCTCCACGCTCAGCCCAGGTGGCGCGAGGTGGTGTTTAGCTCCAAAATCTGACTGCTGAGAGTCAGAGATTCAAATGAAATGATTAATCCTGGGGTTTATTTCACATGGAGTGTTTAAGAATGGAAGGAAGTGCGTGATAACTGCACTTTCACAGTGAGCACATGAGTTTCTTCCCGCTCTGTGCCTCGGCAGCTCCCCTCCCACCCGGTCACTCCGTCCAGCAAGCATGCAGACAGCAAGCCCGCGCCGCTGACGCCTGCCTACCACACGCTCCCCCACCCCTCCCACCATGGCACCCCGCACACCACCATCAACTGGGGACCCCTGGAGCCTCCGAAAACACCCAAGCCTTGGAGCCTGAGCTGCCTGCGGCCTGCGCCTCCCCTCCGGCCCTCAGCTGCTCTCTGCTACAAGGAGGTGAGGTCCCTTGACCACTCAAACAGCCAGACAACGGTGAGCATGCCTCGGGCCCCGGGGGTGCCGGGCTGGTCCTTCTGTACACAGCAAAATGCACCCTGACTCCTAGAGAATGGAGAAGGGGGTCTGCCTGGGTTCCCTGGTTATCTGCTCTGCTGCTGGGAGGCCCATGGTTACCCTGTGAGGGAAGGGTGTGTAGCGCCCCTTCCTGTCTCGGTTCCCTGGGTATCTGTTCTGCTGGTTTGAGACCCGTGATTACCCTGTGTGGGAAGAGTGTGTGCAGCGCCCCCTTCTTTCTGTGCCATGCAGAGAAGGGCCTTTCCTGTGCTTGCCAGAGGACTGTACCCCTGGGGGCCAGGAGCTGGAAAGGGGCTGATTTCTAGGTGGCTTTCCCTCCATGCGTGAGGCCGCTGCTCTGCACCTGCATGCTGTCTGTTGTGTCTAACAACTCCTCCTCTAGGTTGGGGATCCTGTCCTGTCACCCAGTACCATTTGAGATGAAGAGAGCACTTACCAATACAAATGAAACAGTTACTTAAGGCAGTTCCCTGCTTCGATGTGTAAGAAATCGTGATGCAGTCTTTGCTCATCTCCCTTCTGAGCCAGCATTTTTTATATGCTAGGTGCAAAGTGCAATTCTAATGACTAAATATAAGTATTAACAGGTTCTTACACTTTGACCTAAACCAGTTTGGATGAGGAAAGGAAGTATCTTGAGAAGTGTGTTGTGAGAAGTATTTTCACCTGAGGAAGCTGATAATTGAGATGAGTCTTGTTTTCATAAGCAGTTGAGTGTGTTCACTGGTGAGGTATAAGGAGTGGCTGTGAGGAGGGTAAGGGTATCATGCCTGTGAATGTGAGCAGCAGTGTCATTGGTGGGTGTGAGCGTGAGGGTGGTGACGCACTCTTGCCTGGCATTGTGCCTCTATCTGATCAAGGCCACATTTGCCAGGGAAGCTGGAGCAGACCTTTTCTACATTCTTGCCAGCAGCCTTGAGGGTTTTAAGGTCCGTAGAAAAATACTCTGTAAGAACCCACGATCAGTGCTTTGCACTTTTTGTTCTTACTGAGTCACGTTTTTATGATACCTTGCAGGTAGTCGTGTGTGCAAGTCAGAATTTTTTCTATCATGCGAAGTTACTTGAAGAATGCTGGTGTTCCTTATATACTTTAGTATGCACAGTCTAAAGAAAAAGGGAACTATTGCAAGAACTGGTGGAGATTGAATTACTAGAAAAGATTGGGAGAGAAGTAGACAGGGCAAGGGAAGGGGTATTGAAGTGAAGATAAACATTTTGGTTTTGCCAAATCTGGCTGCACTTGCTTTGCCAGCTCCACGCTGGGAGAGAAGGGCTCACACCAGGTAGCCGCTGTCTAGTGTTGCTGAGCACCGCACAGCATTGGTGTGGAGAGTGATCCTGCAGAGCGTGGGAAGAGGACGTGGAGAGTTGTGGAGGCCGCTCTGCCGCCTGCCCTGCCTGGCTCTGGGCTTGGGTGTGCTGTGTGCTGTGTGACCCTCTGTGCCTGAAGGTGTCCTTGGAGCACGTGTTGGGTGGTCATTGGCTCTTTAGGGCTCTTCATCTCAATTTGCTTTGAATTAGGGAAGCCAGGGAGCACGTGTATCAATGTTTCTTCTGGAACGGATTGCTGCTGCATTTCTAAGAGCTTTGAAATTTTTATTTTTATAGGAAAATTTTTGTTTTTAAACGTCATTTTTTCAGAGTTTGTGACATGGCTGTATTGGATGGTGCTGGGGTTTGGGCTTCTAGGGTACCTATTACCCAAAGAGGAAACATGGTACCCAGTGGGTAGTTTTTCCAGACTCGCCCCCATCACCCTCCTGCTGTTGGAGTCCCCAGGGTCTGTCATTTCCATGGTTGTGTCAGTGTGTACCCATTGGTTAGTGCCCAAGAAAAGACTTTTAAAGATGACTTTAAAAACGCAGCTTTGTCTGCTCTGGTTGCAGCCTGGTTCACTCCATAGCACAGCTTACTTCCGAGTCTTGGTTTCGCATGTTGACATTCGTGAAGATCATGTCATTGGGGTGATGCAGAAACCAGCCTTTTGATACTGGTGTTTAACACATGACTGACACTGGACACCTTCCTGCTCTGCTGGACTTGGCTTTTAGTTCACTTTGTTTTTTGCTGTCGTCTTCTGTGCTTTTTTGAGAAGCTGTTTGAAGAGGAGGTGAGGGGTGGGCCATTCTGTTTTGAACCCCCCCTGAGCTGTGTCCCTGTGGGCCCTGCAGAGCAGCCCTGGCCGAGCTCGGCTGTGCTCCCGGCCCTCAGAGCCAGGTAGCTGAGCACTTGCTCTCTTTTCTTCTCTCTGAGACTTCAAATATTTTTTAAAGCAATTATTTTTTGCTTATCTATCATTTAATGATAACTTTAGTCTCCTCCCCTCTTTCCAGTTAACTGTATGGGGAGTGGGTGGGTCATCCCCAGGGAGTGGCTGCCCCTCCTCCCTCAGGAGTGTGCAGGGTGTCCGTGCACACCACCACGGCCAGCTGCCTCCCGGTGACACTTCCAGTCACAGAACTAAGAGGACCCAAATGGCACCAGGGGTTTTATCAGATTGAAGAAAATATATTAGCCAGTGACTAATACTGAAAATGCCCTATTGATTTTAAAATTAATATTCAGAAGCTGGTAAAGAAAAATCAGAGTAGGAAAAAGCGAGAAGCTCTTATCAGTGGCTGTAATAATTTGGGGTGTTATACCTTTACAACAGCCTTTCTGATTCGCGAGTGAAAATGATTGCAGTACGTCAGCATTTTCTTTTCTGTCTCCCTAGGATCTTAGTAAGAGTCCCAAGACCATGAAGAAGCTGCTGCCCAAGCGCAAACCTGAACGGAAGCCCTCGGATGAAGAGTTTGCGTCGCGGAAAAGTGAGTGCCTGTGGTCCGTGTGCAGGAGGACGTGGCCTGCTGGTCGCACAGGCCATGGCATTCAAGGAATAGAGGGAGGCATTGGTGGCTTTCTGAAGACTAAACAAAAGTCGGGTCTGCCTCTTGAGGCACTGATAGGAATAAGCTGGGTAGCGTTTACCCAAGCAAGTAGGAGAAGTGCCTCTGTGTCAGTGACGAAGCCTCTGTCAGTCCCAGCACCACTGCCTCACAGCCCTGGCCTCATCTAGTGTGGGGGCCAGACCTGGAGGGCTCTCCTGCTCTTCCGGATCTCCCTCTTGCCCGAAAGATATTCCACCCACACTTCCTCAAGTGACATCATCTCCAAAGCACACTCCGTCCGTTAGAAGCGTGACCTGCTGTGTGCGTTGCCCTCACCGCGCTGTTCTCTTGCTGTTACTGGTCTCTCTGCTGTTGGACGTACATGTGCACCCGTCCTGTCTGCGCCTCAGGGCTAGGCGTCTGACTCAGCTCTGGGTTCCTACGTGGCCTCTCAGCAAGCACCTGGCACCTATTAGGTACTCAGTAGATAGCATTTGAATAAGTGGAGCTCTTTTCAGAAGCAAGTGATTTTCCTTGGGGTGACTGCTGGGAAGAGGTGCACCTGAACAGATTGCTGTGGACTGATAGGTGCAGCCTGGAGAGGGTGAGCCAGCCCTGGGGAAGTTGCAGGGTCTGTCCTCCAGGGCTCTGCCCTGTCTCGCCCCTGCGTCTTGAGCTCGGCCTGTGCTGCTCCTGTGCCTTCACTGCTCACCTCCCCCAGCCTCAAGATGGGGCCCAGCAGCTATTTGACACACACACACTGTGCCGTGCCGCCGCTGGCCTTCGTCACTCCCCTCTCATCAGTCAGCCCTGTGAGATGACTGAGCTGGACTGTTTATTCTTTTCTTGTCCTTGTCACCTGATGTCCATGGCAGTGTAAGTCACCATCCTGACTGTCCTTCTCTTCAGGTAGCCCAGATCCTTCATGAGATAGTGAAGCCCTGGGTCTAGTGTTAGAACTGGAGCTGGTGCTGGCCACCTACTCTACTGTTCACTGGCTGTGCCACGGCTTCTGTGAGAGGCTGTTCTGTGGGTCCCTTCTTTCAGCAGGTCCAGGGGCAGCACTGAGCTGGGCATGGGGCTGGCTGCAGCTGAGACTCTCATTCATGGGCGTGTGCTTTGTCAGCCAGCACCTTCGTGGGCTGGGTGCAAGAGACAAGGTGTGGCCGAAAGAGCTCCCTGTTTTTGTAGAGCCACATTTTAGTAGAAGGTTGCAGACAAGACACAAAACGAGTGAACAGTAGTGTGTGTGCTGGGCTGTGGAGTGACACAGACACCCAGTGGGGAGGGCAGGGGGGACTTGGTGCCAGGGCTCCATGTGAGCTGCCTCCTGGGCTGAGGAAGGAGGCCAAGCAGGTGTCTGGGGAGGAGCTCTCCAGGCCTGGTCACAGAGACCTTGGGCAGGACGCCAGACTATGCTCAAGGAACAGCATGGTCTATGGGCCGGAGCTCCCCTGGCAGAGCGGGAGGTGACATGGCACCCTGAGCAACAGGCAGCCAGAGTGTGGTTCTGCAGAGATGACAGGACCTGGGTTTTAACAGGACCAGGGGCTGCCGTCTGAGGAACAGACCGTGTAGATGTTGGGACCTGGGTTTTCACAGGACTGCAGGCTGCCGTCTGGGGAACAGACAGGCTAAAGAGGGTGATGGGACCCGGGTTTTCACAAGACCGCGGGCTGCCTTGTTGGGAACAGACAGGCAGAGATGCCCTCATGACACTGAGAGTTGTTGGCTGTTTGTTTTTTTGTCTGACTGGCATGTGGAAACATGAAAACGTTGTAATTTTCATTTCTTGTTTCAGTGAGATTGGACATGTTTTCCTACAACTCTTTGTTTTGTGACTTGATTATTCTTACCTCCTGCCCCTTTCCCAGTTTGGGAGTAGGGATGCTAATTTTCTTAGGGGTTGGTAGGACAGTCATAAAGTTAGGATGCCTTTTCCAAATGCGTTGCCGATAAAATATTTTTTAAAAATTGAAAACCTTTTTAAATATGACTTTTGTAAATATTTAGAAAACAGTTATCTGACAAGAAAATAAAGGGCGGATTCTTTTCACTTTGGATGAGTTGATGTCTGCGTTCGTCACGCTGGTTGCACTAGAGGCCTTCTAGTTTGATGCTGACCTGCTGTGTGTGTCTCGACAGGCACAGCTGCTTTGGAAGAAGATGCTCAGATTCTGAAAGTCATCGAGGCTTACTGCACCAGCGCCAAAACAAGGCAAACACTCAATTCAAGTAAGTTTCACAGTAATTTAGGCCTGGGACTTGTGGTGGTCTCTTCTGTTTAGTTTCAAATTGCAGTCCAAAGAAGCTGGTTGTGGTGGGCCCCTTGCAGGACCCCACCCACCTGACCACCCAGTAAGCGAGGTTTCAGTGAGGGGTGGCCGGCAGGACAGCAGCTGAGCTTCTGGTCCCTAAATTCAGGGAGCTGGGTCTGAGCTGCAGGCAAAATCGCTGTGTGATTTTCTAGATAAAATTATACTAGGAAATATTTAAATATAAGTTATTTCCAGAATTCATAATGCTTTTGCTAAAAGAAGACATGTTTAGAAGATCGTAGAAGATGAGTTCAGTTATTTTAGCTATTTAAACTATTGGTGTGGTACTTGAATTCTTGGATATTTTGTTATATTTTTAGCTGCTTAGAGATGTCCAAAATACAAACCATTAAGCAAGGTTTCTTTTAGCCTTTTAAAAAAATAATTGCTTTCAAAAATTTTTTTGTAAATTTACAACAAATTTATTCGGTAGATTTCAGAACCGCAGGATTTCTCTGTGTCTGATGTATGGTGTCTTTGATGAAAACATGTTTCTATGAAGGCGGCTTTTTTCTGTGTTTGGAGACGGAGTCTCTCTCTGTCACCCAGGTTGGAGTGCAATGGCATGACCTTGGCCCACTGCCACCTTCGCCTCCTGTGTTCAAGTGATTCTCCTGTCTCAGCCTCCCAAGTTACTGGGATTACAGGTGCCTGCCATCATGCCTGGCTAATTTTTTTGTGTTTTAGTAGAGATAGGGTCTCACTCTCTTGGCCAGGCTGGTGTCGAACTCCTGAGCTCAGGTGATCCACCTGCCTTGGCCTCCCAGAATGCTGGGATTACAAGTGTGAGACACAGTGCCTGGTCCTAAGGTGGCTTTGTTTTCTTTAAAATTTTCCTTCAGTGTTAGGAGTGAAGTGGAGCAGGATGGCAGCTGATGCAGCGTGCCTATCCTTTACTCTTCTGGCATCTGTGTGCCCGGGACAGCTGACATGTGGGCACATGGTCCTGAGGCCTCAGATACCACAGGTTGTCCTTTTGAGAACTGGATGATTTCTGTATTACCTCAGCATAGAAACTGATTTCTTTTCAATTTTAGACCTTGGCATCCTTTCCAGCTTGACTGTGGGCAGGTCACATATCTCACTTTGTTTATCGCCCGTGGTGTGATGGTTCCAATTAGTGTCAGTATTGTTTAACAGGGAGAAAAGGAAAAAGAAGGAAGAGCGCTTCTCAGCTGCTTTAGCTTTCAGCAAAGACAGATGCAGCTGTGAGGAGAGGGAAGCAGGGTCAGTCCTTCATGGACTCTCCATTACCTAGAAGCCGCTCTTTTTAAAAAACATTTCCAGTATTTTGCTGGTATTGTACTGTGTCCCGCCTATGACATTAAGACTTTTTGCCAAGGGTCAACACTGTTGGTTTTTTGGTCCATACTTTGATGAAAAATACCCATTTGTAGTGACTACTCATCAGAATAGGAGAGAAATAGAGAAATGCAAATAGTAACCTATCAAAATGTGGAATAAATATGTATAGAATCACAATAATGTGTAAGTACACATTGTTGTAATGAAAGTATTACATTTTCATAATTTGATATTGATCATGTTTTGAGTAATAGGCTGTAAACGTTTTGGATTTTGAATTTGAGATTTCTTTGTCATCTGAATTTCAGTTACTTGAAATACAATTTTAACCCAGTAGTTTCAGATGAACAGACCAGGTTTAGTTGGCCATTTGTGTCTCTGAGTTCTGCGTTTGTAAATTCAACCAACTGCAGATCAAAAAATACTCAGAAGAAAAGAAACGATAAAAAGTAACAATGTAACAGTAAACAAAAATATGCTATAACAGCTATTTCTGTGGCAGTTACATTTTATTAGGCATTATAATAATCTGGAAATGACTCAGAGTGTATGGGAAGTTGTGTGTAGGTGAAATGCAAACACCATGCCATCTTACACTGGGGACTGGAGTGTCTGAGGATTTTGGTATCTGAGGGGAGTCCTGAAACCAATCCCTGATGGATACTGAGGCGCCCGGCTGAGGGTTGAGCTTTGTATGTGTCATTGTGCATGCCAGGTTTCTTCTGCCCAGGACCCTATGACATGCTGTGGCGTCACCGCCTCTGGCTGCCTAAGGGGAATGACCCACGATTACTTTTTTCTTATTATCGCATTGCCTGTATTCTGTATTTCCATTTCTCCTGTGCAAGAAAAGTGTTCAATGATACATTGATTTTTGTTTTTAATTCATACTCTGGGCAAACCACTCGGGGGTTCAGGGAACTTATCTTCATATATGGCCTTAAACCTTACACTCAAAACTAGGGAGTAACAGGAGAAATTGCTCATTTGTGCTGGAAAGGTGTTATACTTAAGATGTTTGGAAATGGGATTGTAGTGAAAGCAGCTCTTTTTATGTTAAATGCTTAGTACGGTGGTTTTTAGAAGGATAATATATTTTACCCAAAATGCAGCTCTGTTCACACATTTGGATGCCAAGAAGACTTTGTAAACCAAACTTCCTTGGTATTGATTTCTAACTCCAGGAAGTAATGGCCCTCACAGCCTGTTAGGACTTAGTTCTTGCAATCTGGGAACAGAGGTCAGTTTGAGAGAAGCAGGAGCAGGGAGGGGCTGGGGCTGCTGAGGTTTGCCTTCACTCAGCAAGGGACCCCCGCCGGCTCTGCATGGAGGGAGGCCCTGGCAGCCCGGCCTGCCTCTCAACCCAGGGGCCTGGACGTGGGCAGTGCTCAGAGTTGCCAGCCACACGTGATATTTCTCTCCTGCCATGCTGTGCCACTTCCTCTGTCATTCTCCTTTTAACACCGGGGCATTTCCACTTCATGTCTCTCTTCCTGCCAGCAGAGGGTCTGCATCGGGGTGGCTGGCATGGCCAGCAGACCCAGCTTCCCACTGCACCCTGCCTGTGGGCTAAGCTCGAGTGCGCCCTGGGAGCAGGTGGTGGGTTCTGGGGCTGTGGGCCCTGGCCAGGCCTTTTCTGTCCTCTCAGTTCTCACAGTGGTTATCGATTGATCAGGTAAGTCCAGGCTCCCTCTGGGATTTATGGTCTTGGCAAAGAGACAGCTGAAGAAGCCCGTAAAAAATCCTTTGAAATTATTTTGCATTTGATACATCTGTTTATTGATAGGTTTTTAATTAGCCACATAAATGGTACCTTTTGCAAATGATGTCTTAAATGAGACTATTTGTTAATTGAATGTGGAATAGAATCGGTTAATTGCCACATGTCTATAGACTCATCTTTTGGACATGGGTGTAATTTGTGAAAGATTTTCTTAAAGGAGGGCTTTAGAGCAATATCTTTTTTTTTTTTTTTTTTAAAAAGGGAGCAATTTTGAAGCATTTTCTGTTAGGTTTAATTAGATAATAATTGATCTAGTTTTATTCTAAGGGTTTTGCTAACGTTCGTTGTTGAAACCCAGCCATATATAAGGAGAAATATGCATTGTTGCCAATTTTTAACAATGTTTTCTCTTTTCCTTCTCTTCCCATCACCTTTTGCTTTTGTTCCATGTTTTGGTTGTGGCTCTTCCTGTCGTTCTCCTCCTCACCCCCTGCCTGTCGCGCCTGTCCCTCCGCCCGCCCGTCTTAGCATGGCAAGGCACTGACCTGATGCATAATCACGTCTTGGCTGATGATGACCAACCAAGCCTAGACTCCTTGGGTCGCCGCAGTAGCCTTTCCCGTTTGGAGCCTTCAGACCTCTCGGAAGACTCTGACTATGACAGTATATGGACAGCCCATAGTTACAGAATGGGTTCTACATCTCGTAAGAGCTGTTGCTCATATATCTCTCACCAGAACTAATGCACTTCTGAGCTTTCTTAACAAATGCTTGTTGTATCGCAGCCTGCTTTTCTTAGATGTTTTCTTGCTGTTCCTTGTCTCTTTTATGTGATATTTTAACAACTTTTGAGAGTGTTCCTGATATTTCCCATTGTACTTTGTGGAGGCTTAACTGCCGATGAGAGTATACATTTGAATGACTATTGGAGGGAGGTGGTGTGTTTATGTGAGCCTACACCCGAGGGTGCTCTTCGTAATGGGTAGTTGTTGTTTTACAGCTCCAAATGTTTTTTTTTTTTTTTAATTCTCGGTGTAGCAACTGTTTGATTTCTTTCTGCATATAGCTGTATGAACACTTTTTTATTTTGTACTGAAATCACACGGGTTTGTGATCTAAGTGCCAGAACCATGGAGGAGACTCTGGCCTTATCTGTAGGGACCTACATTTTTTAAGTATGATGAACACTGATCAAATGGTTGTGGAGAGATGAGAAGAATACATGCAGCAAAGGTGCTGTGAGCCCAGTTCCAAGGGCTGTGTTCTGGTAATCATGCAGAGCGGCGTGTGGGCTCTGGGCCTTAGCAGGTGCACAGACGGGCGGGCGTCACGTGTGTTCAGAGCTTGTCTCCACCTCACGGCTCTGTGCTCTTCCGTGTGCTGCGTTGTGGCCGTGAAGTGGGAGCTGTCTTTTCCAAAGGCAGAACTTACTGTCATGGCCCAGATGTTCACTCTCAGCTTCACCCCAAACTTGCCTGGATTGAAATGATTTGTTATATGGCACTTAGCAAGCCTGTACCACTCTACAGTAAAACCTCTATACTAAAACTTTAAAGTCCGAAATCTGGAGCATTCAGCCTCTGCAAGTGTAGACTACTAGCCTGTATCTGGAGAGGCATTTGGAATACTTAAAAAGTCAAGTGCTGTGGCTTCAGTCCCCCCCCGCCCCCGGCTCCCCCCCACCCCCGACATCCATACTTACGTTGTCTGGAAGAGCCATGGACACATCATTGTTTTCAGCGAGCAGCTGCAGTGAAACTCCGTTTACAGCAACCCCATGATGTAAAATGGCAACGCCTCATCATAATGGGATATTGAAGTTTGTTGGAGATTTACTAGGTTGCCATGTTGCTCACTTAAAAAAAAGTCTCCCCCATTTTCCTGGGATTTGTTGTAAGGAGTTTTCACTGGCCTCACTCAGACCAGTTTCTGCTTCAGAAGGAACTGAATGTGACCTGTTGCATTCAGTTGCAGTGTCAAATCCACAGCTAGTCATTGCTTGAGGGGCCAACTGTGTTCTTTTCCATGCACGCTCTATTTGGTGTTACAATGGAACCTTACAGCTGTGTCTGAAGTAGTCATTGAAATCAGCTTCAGAAAACAAGGTGCCATCATAAATTGAGAATAACATTTTTTCCTTCTTTAGGGTGGCTGTAATTCCAGGTGGCCGTGATTTCTTTCTTCCCCACCGCCCACTCCTTCGCCAAACCCACGTATTCAGTGTTCTGATCTTGTGTGTGCAGCGTGAACTCTGATGCAATATCAGTCTTGTCCTGGGAGCCAGGTCCTGCCGCTCACAAGCCCAGAGCTGCCGGGGAGCTCCTGGCAGTAGCACCTTGTTTAGAAAGTTGGGTGGCTTCATTCAGAATGGACAAAGCTGATGGCACAGGAGGCATCAGGGCAGCTGTTAATTCCAAATATTGGCCTGTTCCAAAGTAGCTACTGAACTGCTCATGCCACAGAAGATTTTGTATTTTTATGCCAATTAATAAAAATAAGGAAGTTGAGGAGCAGTCTTGTAGAATTAATCAAATCCCTGTGTTAACTCTCCAGCAGAGATGGGGTTTATATACGTTCAGCCAGTTAGTAAAAGGAATTTTTGGAGAAATAAGATAACCACAAAGTTTCTGTACTTACTGTGAGTGGATTTAGAAGTGATTTTGGTTTGTGTCACATACAGTGGTCCTCCGTGTCAGGGAGCGCCTTTCTGTTTGCCTCGAGATGACTTAGCGCATTGGCTTAGCTGCCTTGGCTTCTCTCAGAGGTTGCCCATGTCGTGGCTGTGTAGACCATGACACTCACAGTTGCTGCACTTGGGTTTTCCTTTAATACCAAGTATCATTTGGTTATCTTACCAGGACATTGTCACTGATACTCTGTACACCAGAGCTTTGGCGGTTTCCCATCATTCCGTTTTGTACCAGTTCAAGGCATTTTGACCATGTTTTTTGTTGATGCCAAGATCACACTGCATAATAATAACCTGACCTCTTCTTTGTTTGCATTTGTTTTGAATGTCTAACACCATTAGCTTTTGTGACCTGGATAAGAAATATTAGTACCACAGGCCCGAAAAGACAGTTCTCTTGTGGCAGTGGTGATATGGCATCCAGAGGGCCAGTGTTTCTACTTTTGTGGGACTTCAGTCATGCGGATAATGGTATCTTCTGTTCATGCAATTCTCTAATATCTATGTGTACAGTTAGTATTCTAATGAAAGGATGAAGAGTCTGAACTAGAAGGTAGGTTTAAGCCATCACCAGGCCTTTGCAAATGGCCTCAAGGGTGTTCCCTTTGAAGTAACACTTGCCACAAGTATATAATAAGCTATATTAATTGTGTTTTGCATAAAATTGCCAAAACACAGTAATGTGTATATAGTGGTATAAGATCTTGAAAAAAATCTATTTAACTGTGTTCTTTATCTGTGAATGGGAAAAGCCATTTTTAGTAGGTGACTACCATTTGAAAAACTCAATTGGATGTATATCTGAATGTTGCATTGTATTGTACAGTATGCATATTATTGTTTGTGGTTGCATATGGCAATGAAGTGTTTGTTTTATAAAAAAATCTGTTATGTACAGTAAAAATAAATTTTGCATTTGCTAGCCCGTGGCTTTTAATATCTGTCACATGGGGGAGGGGAATAGCATAGTTTGCAGGTTAGTATGATTTGGCTGCTCTACCTGAACAGAACGTCTTCTAGAGGCAGGCAGGTGACAGATAGATCACTTCTGCCTGTCCTGATAGAAAAGCACGCTTGCACTTCCTTAAGATAGCTGTGTTCTGGACAGGACCAAGTCGCTCCTTTTACATTTCTTATTTCATCTAGTTCCCTTTACTTAAAAAGTTTTCAGTCACTGGTCAGTTTGTCTTAAGAAAGAAGCATTATTTTTTTGTGTGTGCGTACATGAGAAAAAGCGCAATTAAAAATTTTTTTATTTAGACTAAGGCTGCTTTTTAACTTTTGTTTAATAAAGTTCTTGTCCAGCCAAGAAGAGAATAATGAAACAAAATAAAGGGGAAGGAAAAGAAGTTCTTGGTGGCAGGTATAGTGTTTGGACAAGGTGCAGTCAGTAAATGCAGAGAGCTCTCTCAGCACGAGATGGGAGTTTTCTTTTCCTAAGAGAAAGAAATTAGACTCCTAGAGCCATAAATAACAAAATGACTTTTGGAGAGATCTTATTAAATCATTTTTCTTTAAGTGTAGTCATATTTTGCTCAACCGTGAATGTTACTTGATTTTCATTTGACTCTAGATGCAGATTTTAGAAAGATGGTGAATTTTCCTGTAAATGTCCTAGATCACTGGCCAGATGGACAGATGTTCTGTTCTGATAAACTGTCTTTAGGCTTTTGGTACAGGTGGACATAGACATGCATGCATGCACACCACGCCGGTGCCTGGACTGGACAGTGGACACTGCATTGTTCCTGAAGCAGTTAGTTGTGTGTCGTCAGATAAGGCCCCAGAAGGGTGTCTGACAGCCGAGCATGGCAGTCGTGAGTCGATACTTGGAGCCGCAGGGGTTGATCACCACTGTCTTCCTGATGTGGCAAGTCGTCGTCTATGAAATGGTACTACTGGATTGGATCTGTGTTTCTTAAACGAAACTCTGTAGTTCTCTAGAGATACGTGCATATTTGGGGTGGAGAAGGAGCAGGGTTCTCAGACATCTCTAAAATTTTAACTTTTGTGCTCATGTGAACACACGTGTACCAGGCTTCTCTGGATCACACCTCTGAGTGAGTGTTGCTTTGGGGTCCCGGTGCCTTCCGGGGTTTCCAGCCACATGGTGCACAGCAACCGCTGAGTGAAATGGTTGCTGCAGGATTTTTCAGCACTTGGTGGGTAGACACTGAGTATCTACAGGCACATTCTTGGAGTCCTTTAGGTCGAGAAGTGCTGGATTGGTGTTAAATATGAGTCATTTCATTATATTCATGTTTTTCTTATTCCCTCCTCCATATGGAAATAATAACCAGTTTCGTGTATGTGGTTATCAAAATAGATTATAAGTTGATCTAGCACTTCTCAAAATGTTAGCCACAAAACCAAAAGATGTTAATAATGATTTGTAAAAGAAAAAAAAATCAGCACTCAAATGCGTTTCAGAAATGCTGAATTAAGATTAAGCGAGAGTGTTTATGGCAGACTTCATCAGAGTTTTTATTTCTCCAAGAAATATTGCACCCAACATGTCCTGAAATTACGTGTTGTAGAACCCCTCTCATCTCCCAGAAACAAAGCAGTTTGGGAAACACAGATCTTGACTGTGGTAGAAGCCATCATGACTGTGTTCACCTATGTCTGAGCCTCTGTTACGGATTTTAAATAAAGTGACAGAAAATTCTCTGATAATTCTGTTAAAATTGTTTTTCCAACCTAGCTAACTTGGGGAAAATGTGCCATGATGCCTCTAAAAACACTTTAATAGTTTCTGAGATAACTTGTTAAATCTGCTTTCTAAAACATTGTTCTTTAAAGAAATAGTCAACTTACATTGTAAACTTGGTTGGGCATTTCTTTGTTGATTTTTGAAAGGCTGTAAAAATTTTCATTTTAGAAAAATTGTATGTTGAAAACCAGGCAGATTATTTGAATTGTGTGATTTCTAGGCATGTTAATAATCCTCATTTGCAAGTGGCCTTGGCATTTTTAAGATCCATAAATGGCATTTTTCACGTTAGTACATTTCAGGAATCAAGCAGTACATCCTGTCTGTAACACCACATTTTCCAACTTATATCTGAATCTCACTAAATCCTCCTTGCATGCTTTAAGTGTAGCTGTAGAAATAAGACCTGTGCCATGCATATACAGTAACTGTACCAGTTCTTACAGGCTTAGATGCTACATAATGGAGTGGCTTTTATCTTTATGAGTGTATCTCTTAAAAGATACTTACAGAATGTAATATTTAAATCCTTGGAACAGCTCTAGAGAAGTAGTTTGGTTGTTCTCCTTTATAAAGAATGAAATTGAGACTCAGTGCTTAAGTGATGTGCCCAGGTTAAGACTCACCACAAGGGGCGTCCGAGCTCTGGCTGGAGGCAGTGGACACATGGCTCATGCCCTCATGACTCCTGTATGGAAGTCACTATGTCTGACCCATTTCTTTAAGGTTGACATTCTTCATGATCCCATTTTATATGTCACTTGAAAATGTTAATGCTGGAAACAGGTGATGTCAACAGGTTGTCTAGGGAGCTAGAAGAGACAAAAATAATTGAAACGTGGAACTTAATCTGCCCAATGCGTAGTTACATAACTTTTTCCAGTGTCTCGTTAGCGACTCCGTTTGAAGAAATGTGTTGCCGACCTGAATGTGAGATACACGAGTAATACCTTCCGTGGATTTGACTCTAACAGTCATCAACTGTCTGGGCTCAAAGCAGGACAAATGGGTAAATCGGGGGAAAATTAGGAGTTGCCTAAAATGTGCAATGTTGTCGGTTTACATGCTTTGCAGGGAAGAGTAAGCGAAGCCATTTGATTTCTTCACAGCTGGTATCAGTATCTGACTCTTTATGAATATTCTGGATTTTCAATGTTTATTTTCTTTTTTATTTTCTATGAAATTATTTTCTGTATCTTCTGGGCAAATAGCACATGAATTAATGTTTCCTTGAAGGAACATGGGTACCCTTTTGCATTTGTATGAGAAGCTCTGGCAGCTTCTCCACCTGGCTAGCACCCCACGCTTCTGCTGTAATCTCCTTCACATATCAGTTTCCATCCTAAGCAGTGTATTCTTGTGTGTCATGTCTCTCAGCAGCATTACCCGTTAGCCTGGAAGGGCCTACAAGAAGGCAGCCCAGAGCCTGCCGCCCTCAGGGTCCTCTCCTGTGGCCTCTGGGAGCATGAGCACCTGGAACCATGGGAGCCCTCACAGCCCGAAGGGCTGTCTCCGTCCTTGTCTCCTGGGCCTGGAGAGATCCTTTGGGCTGATACTATCAGCCTCATGTTTTTAAAAACATCTTTCTGAAATCTGGCCTCAGTATTCTGTCCAAAAAGTTATTCCCGAGACATAGGTCAGTGTGTGCACGGGTGGGTGGACTGTGGCCCATGGGATGCATCTGAGGAGCTGTGCCCCTTCCCTCCCTCCCTCCCTCCCTCCCTCCCTCCCTTCCTTCCTTCCTTCCTTCCTTCCTTCCTTTCTTCCTTTCTTCCGTCCTTGTTCCAGGTCTGCTGCTGCCAGCTGGTAGCACAGTGGGGATACAACAGTGTGAGCGGCAGGGAGGGTTGCCTTTAAGGGGCACTTGACCTAAAGATGCAGGTGTGCCAGCCATTCTTGTAATGGAATTTTAAGTGCTGCATTTGATTCTAAGATCCTGCAGTTATCCTTATTTTCCATTATTGATGTGACAAGTGTCTCCTGAAGCTTGTGCTGTGTGACATAGAGTGGCACTTGGTTGCTTTCCCAGGACTTACTCTTATCTTCTTATCCCTGAGAGGATGAAGGAACGTAATGTTTTGATTTTCTTCAGTCCCTGGATTTCCAGTTTCCCAGGGGTGCCATTCTGAGGGGGAGAGCAGGTTTTGCAGATGCACAAGGGACAGCACGTGGCCAATGAGTGCCAGCCCTGGCCCCTGTTGCATACTGCTGTGGAAGTAGCAGTGGTGCCCTCACATGTCAAGAACGTCTTATGAACCATCTTACCAAGCTTTGGCATCATGGTTCTGCTCAGGATCATAAGCATGCAGCGAAATGTTGGTGAAGCCATTCTTTAAAATCCTGTCTTCATAACGCATTTGTATGGTACTGAGCTTTCCTGTGACTGAGGCCGCACAGCAAGTGCCTTTCTTATGATCTGACAAACTTCTAGGAACAAGGAAAGGCGAGCCAGAAGAAAGACCCAGCAGGTGGAAGCACTGTTTCCATAGTTAGCATGTCTCGAGCACGAGTGTGCTTTCTTCACGGAGAAATACCGCAGTGCCATTTGCAGGCGTCTGTGTTCCGTGACAGATTATAGCTTTCCTCTGATTTGCATCTGGTATAATTTTTCAAAAATATAAATGGTACACGTTATCATAATATATGATCTTAAAGAAAATACTATTTAAGATTTTCTCCCTTGCATTGTTAAATAGAATTTGAATTCTCTTCCTCACCTTTTAAAATGAGTATTTTGATTTTCTCATTTCTAAAGTACATATTTTGCAGCATTTATTGAGGGCCTGTCCCATATAAGCTCTTGTGTGAGTGTTGGTTATATGACACGAATGCTCCTCTGACATTGTGAGCAGTTTATTTCCTTTCATTAAGAAAAATGTTTATATTCCAGAAATATAAAGTTTTCATAAAGGACTAAATAAATTTTGCTTTTTCTAAACCATATGCTCTGGTGCTGTAATATCTTGATTATTAAATGTTGCTGTAGTGTGAAATGTTTTTATTGCCAGATCTTTGATTTATAAACACTGTATATGTTCTGCTTGGTCTCATATGTCTTTCTGAAACTCTTGGAATAATGGGTCAAAATAGGATGAATATCCAGAGCAGTACATTTACAACCTTTAACTTTCTCCCTGTTGAAAATGATCAGGTTGAAACCGTTTATAATTCAGATTTTTGAAAGGCTCCAGTTTTCCTTTCCTCTGTATGGCTCTGGCCATGAGGCCTGGGCTCAGTAGACAGAAGTGAAGAAAACTGATGAGAGATGTCCTCCTTTAGTTTGCTTGGATGAGCATTTTTAAATTCATAGTTGCTAGAATTTAATATTTAAGTGATGTTGTATAGTCAAGTTATTTTTCTTCATTCCGCCTTGGCATTCGCCCGCGGTTTATTTGTTATGTTTTCATGGTCCTAGGTTCACGCAAAGAATCTGCTCCACAAGTTTTGCTTCCAGAAGAAGAGAAAATTATAGTCGAAGAAACTAAAAGTAATGGTCAGACAGTGATTGAAGAAAAGTAAGATTTCTTCTAGTATTCTAAAGCAGGCATTTGACCTCTGCAGTGTGGTAGTAGAGTCTGAACAACTCCCTGAGGGTAGGGGTGTGACTTCAGAAACTTCACTTTTTTTTTTTTTAAGACAGTCACTCCAGTCACCCAGGCTGGAGTGCAATGGTGCGATCTTAGCTCACTGCAACCTCTGCCTCTTGAACCCAAGAGTTCAAGTGATTCTCCTGCTTCAGCCTCCTGAGTAACTGGGATTACAGGTCTGCACCACCACACCCAGCTAACTTTTGTATTTTTAGCAGAGATGGGATTTCACCCTGTTGGCCAGGCTGGTCTCAAACTGCTAGTTTCAGGTGATCTGCCTGCCTCAGCCTCCCAAAATGCTGAAATTACAGGCATGAGCCACTGCACCTGGATGGAAGATTCACTTTTAAAATCTCATCAGAGACTGAAGCTCCCTTGATTAGGCTTGAACCTGCCATCCACAGAGGTTGGCGGTGTTTAGTTGTGAATGTAGACGGTCCACAGCCTAGGGCAGAGCAGCCCGTGTACTCCACTCAGCCTCGTAGTGTCTCCTGCTACGTTTCCGTGTGTCCTCTCCAGGCCTCACCCTGTTTATGTGTGTGCTCTGTTTCCTGTTTCAGGAGTCTTGTGGACACTGTATATGCATTAAAGGATGAAGTGCAAGAGTTAAGACAGGTACGTCACAATCCATCTTTCAGTTTTTTTTTTTTTTTTTCCAAATGGGAAGAAAAAACACTTTATTAAAAAGAAGCTGGCCAGGTGTGGTGGCTCACGCCTATAATCCCAGCACTTCAGGAGGCTGAGGTGGGCAAAAACCCATCTCTACTGAAAATACAAAAATTAGCTGGGCATGGTGGCAGTTGCCTGTAATCCCTGCTACTCAGGAGGCTGAGGCTGGAGAGTCACTTGGACCCAGGAGGTGGAGGTTGCAGTGAGCTGAGATCATGCCACTGCACTCTAGCCTGGGTGACAGAGCATGACTCTGTCTCAAAAAATTACATATACATAAAAATAAGCTGATTGTCTATAAGCAAAAACTGAAAGGAGGTCTTGTCTCTCAGAAGTCCAGCAGATAAAACAATTGGTTGTCTGTAAAGTGACTTGTTTCAAGTCTTTTTTTTTTTTTTTTTTTAACAATACTGATTTTGATGTCATAAACCATTGCAAATTCTGTTGGAAGATTAATTTTAAAATATCGGAAGTTCTGTCTGGTGACAAATCCTGTGGGGTACCCCTGAGATTAGCCTCTGACACTGGATGGTCCTTGGCTTCCGAAGCCAAGTCAGCAAGCCAGATGTGGTGACTCACTAGGCGTGTTCTGGACATTGGCACGTAATATTAAATATGAGTGACTGGCCCCCTCTCTAGCCAGACGGGGGAAGGTTGGGATATTTTGGGTGAGGAGCGGCCTTAGGAGTATGGCCTGGATAAAGAGCTGAGAGTAGGTGGCTGTGTGGGACTGCACAGTTCTCCGCCATTCTACGCAGTGTCTGCTGGGTGTCCAGGTACACCTCTGGCTGGTGGGTGGGCTCCCATGTTCATGCTCTGCCCCTAGCAGCAGCACACATCCCAGTGCGCGTGCCTCCTCATCCTGAGATGTGCCCGGGTTCAGCTGCTCAGAGCAGGTGCTCACTCCCTTGCTCCAGCACCTGTCAGTTGCTGTTACTTCTAGTCCTTTCTATAACTCTGGAAGGTGGTTATAAATGCACAGAAAAGCTGAGTAGGAGCTATCCCATCTGCAGTTTCCAGCCATTTTCTTACGGTATGTTCAATAGAGATTCATTTGTGGACTTCATAAGAGCCATTAGGACCGTTTTCATCCTGGGAGCAGCTGCAGAGTCAGGAGCACCGCCACCCTGTCCAGGTGGTTAAGCTTCACGGACCCCTATGACCTCACAGTCCACAGGCAGCTCACGCAGGATTTCATGAATTGAGGCCTTAGCTCCTCGAGGATGCGTATTTGGGGAAAGGAAGCCCTACGCGGTCGCAGAGATAGTGAGCGTACTGTGATCTGCTTAATTTTCAGGACAACAAGAAGATGAAGAAGTCTCTGGAGGAAGAGCAGAGAGCCCGCAAAGACTTAGAGAAGCTGGTGAGGAGGGTCCTGAAGAACATGAACGATCCTGCCTGGGACGAGACCAATCTGTAAGGGGCGTCCGTAGTTCTTTCTGTCCAAGATCAGTTCTGAGGGTGCGCTCAGGACCACAGGCAGGGCTGTGGGATGCCACCTGGCTCTCTGCACATAGAAAAGCTGGAGCTTATTCTGCGAACGGAGACCATCAAACCATCACGGAAGAATCCAGATGGGAGGGATTGACTCTGAGGACCTGAGCTGCGTCAATCCCACTGCGAACATCTCAGTTACCTCATTCTGCAATAAGTTCGGTGACTTGACTGAAAGGCTTGGTTGTCCAGGCTTTTAATCGAATATATAAATATTATATATACATGTTACTTGTAAATATCCCAGTTTGAATGCATACCTGTGGTGGTTCTGTCAGGGCTAATCCCTGTGCTAGAATGTCCTTTCCAGCTACATGAATGAGAATTCCCACGTCCACACCCACCGGAAGCAAAAGCCTGGTGGATGTCTGGTTTGTCTTTCACCATCATGGCCTCCTCCGTGCTGTGACAGTACTTCCCGTGTCGGTATTTCTAAATAACCTTATTTATACCTGCAAAGGTACACGTCATTCCCATTCAGAAGTCTTAAAGCAGCGTGACAGTCCCAGACCTGCAGAGTTCTGAGGGCAGCTTGCTGGCTGACAGACTCAGTCTTGAGCTCGAGGAAGGCCCGTGCAGCACCAGTGCATCCACCTAGAGGTGTTTGCTCTTGTCCGCTGAGTACTGTGATTCTCAGATAAGTTTGCTGCATTTTGGGAGATGACACATGTTTCTGTATAGGCTAGTTCGGTAATAACAAAATAGTTTTGTCCTCCCTTAAAGAGAGATATTATTAGAACTTGTAAATAGAATGTATTATTTATTGTAAGTCACTGCAGCTGATGAAAGCAGATGGAGGTCATGCTGCAGGCTGGTACTGATGGGTGGAGTTTTGCTGTCAGGCCAGACTCCCCCTGAGGTCCGCTTCACCGTAGGCTGCAGCCAGCAGGGTTCAGTGTTCACCAAAAGTAAACTCCCCTCTTTCAGCAAGAATAAAGCAATATACATCTTAGGTTCCACTAAGTAATGCAGGCATAAACAGGGAACATTTCCCCCACTGTGTCCCAGGGCAGAGGAGACGGGGGAAGGAAGCCTGTCCTCGCCATAGCTTGCTGGATCCAGACTGGCTCTTCAAAGCACATGCTGTCCTCACGGCGGCTTGCTGGGCCCAGGCTGGCTCTGCAAAGCCGGTGCAGCCCGGGGCAGGTTTTTGTTCTGCTTCAGCAATAAATCATGGTGATCACAGGGACTTCGCTTTTGGTTTCCCCTCCCATGAAAAGGTTGGTTTTAAAGTGAGACATTTTCCCATAGAATAGGCATTCTATCTTTAAAAGCCAAAATTGCGGCACCGTGGATTATTGGTCTCAGAACAACTCACTTGGCATCAGATTTTCTGATTTTTAGTCTGTTGGCCAAATTGCCCTTTTTAACTGCACCTGAATCCTCGGTTTTCTGATGCCTTTGAGCCAGACACCCTGGGAGGGCGTTCTGTTGCTGTTGACGGTTCTTCCTTGTCCTTGGCAATTACAGTCTCTGGTGCCCAGCAGTCCCTCCAGCTTCCTGCCCTGACTCTGGCCACAGGGTCTGTCTGGGCTCAGCATGGACCTGGCCCATGCTGCAGAATCTGGCCTCACTTGGACTTTTCATCAGAATTGCCAGCTTCCTAAACTTAGCATATTACTCACTCATGCTGGCACAAGCAAAGAGCAACACTTCCTGTTTTGGTAAGCTTCAGTTTTGCAAGTTATTTTTTGGTGATGCGTAAGACATTGCAGTGGGAAACCATTTAACCTGAGTGTGTTGAAGTTTGCAGTTGTAGCAGGTGTTAACTCAGGAACAACTCTGATCTCTCCGCCCCTCTGCCGGGAGGTGACACTCATGTCCTCTCGGAGCCGGTAGCGTTGCTGTCTGATCTCCTGCAGACCTGCCTTAATGCTCAGATTGAAGTATTTCACAAGAATACTTGTGTTTTTAACAGCCCTTCCCCTGGACGGTGTGGCCACGACGGCCTCATGTTACTGCATTGCCTTTTCTTTCTGTGGATCCAGTATCTTCCTCAGCTTTTTAGGGAGCAGGAAAAATGCGTCTGAGAGCAACTCTTTTTAAAAACCTGCCCTGTTGTATATAACTGTATCTGTTTCACCGTGTGACCTCCCAAGGGGGTGGGAACTTGCTATAAATGTTTAAAGGGGCCACGATTTGCCCAAGGGTTACTCCTTTGCTCTCACCGTGTGTGGATGAGGAGATGAAGCCATTTCTTATCCTGTAGATTTGAAGCACTTTGAGTTTTCAGCGATGTTGGGGTGCAGCACCCGAAGCTCGTTCATCACACTCGGTGGCGTCTGTACCTGTCCACATGCGCTGGGCATCTGGGACCTTGAACACCTGCCCTGGTCCTGTGGACTCCTTCATGCCAATCATTTCTTCACCTCTCTGGGACACCAAGTGTGACGAAACTCCTAATGGAAATGTCATAGACAGTGTCCTAGTGTTGACTACTACGATGTTGATGCTACACTGTTGTGATTATTAAACTGGTTATTTTTCTTACGTCACGGAATGTGCCGCTTCATCCTCTGATGTGTTTTCCGTGTGCTTGATGGCTTTACCGTTTCTTTGGGCTGTTTTAAATTTTAACATCCTGTATGTTTTTGATACTGGAAGATTTCATGTTTCTTTTCAAGTCTAGAGTTTGGGAAAATGTGAAGATTTTTAAAGACAAGGAAAGAACGCTGGAAGTCTTAGGAAGAAAACCTGCAGTGACAGGTCCTGCCGGTGGGCACAGTGCCCAGGCCCTCACCTGCACCTGGAAAAATGAGCTTCATTCTGGAGGGCGCTCAGGACGCTGTTGTGTGGGATTGAGTAAGTGGAAACTTTCCTGAAGGTGTCTGTGGGTCCCTTTTAGGAGCTGTCGTCAGGCAAGAGGAAATTGCTCGTGTGTGTCCTCGTGTGGCTGTGGTGTCAACAAGGGTGTCTTCTGGACGGGTGGCTGGGAGAACCGAGCGGGGTCTCCTGTCCGTGGACCTGGCCCAGGCGTGTCCACGGCTCTGCTGCACGTCATTTCAGCCAGCCAGAGGTCAGGCGGCCACACACACTGCCCCGGCAGGAGCCCAAAGGAAGCCAGGATCTAAGCTTTCAAGGACTTGAATCAGTTCAGCCTGAAACAAGTAGACGTTCAGAACTTCATTTCTGTTGATCTGCATTGTAACAAGGGTGTGGGATGCATAAGTCACCCAGTTTGAATTGTTACCTTATTGGTGGAGTAAGCAGGTATTTGTACTCGGTACCTCACCAATAATGGAAAACGAGCACGGGTATGAGCCGTGGGTACTGTTCTTAAAGGTATACTGAGCCGTGTATACTTTTCACTTTATTTTCTTGCATAACTATTTCTATCTTTCCCATAAGCAGGTATTATTTTCCTAATTAAAAACTAGCATGTACTTGAGTTTTTAATTGTGAAAAGAATACCTGTTTATGGGGAAAAGAGAAACAACACACCAAGATATAAAGTAAAAAGCGGGTATTCTGCCACCCAGTGCCCTGCCCTGTTCTCCAGAAGTAGCTGTGCCCAGGTTCTGTGCCCACCGTGCCCTGCCCTGTTCTCCAGAAGTAGCTGTGCCCAGGTTCTGTGCCCACCCAGTGCCCTGCCCTGTTCTCCAGAAGTAGCTGTGCCCAGGTTCTGTGCCCACCCAGTGCCCTGCCCTGTTCTCCAGAAGTAGCTGTGCCCAGGTTCTGTGCCTAGGTTCTTCTCTTCATTCTTCTGAGCAAATGGCAGTGTGCAGTTTCTGTGTTTAACTTTTTTCCCAGCAAGTGAGATCGCATTAAATATAGTATTTTCTAATTTGCCTCTTTGAACCTTATCTTAGATCGCTTTCCATATGGGTATATATAGTTCAGCCCTTTCATTGTTTTCGACCATGGCATAAATATTCTGATTGAAGGCACTGCAGCCACCTCTGAGTAGATACTTGGGAGGGCAGTCGATATTGCAGAAATGCTCTACTGAATAACCTTGTGTGTATACCTGTGCAGCTGTGCACAGATAGCTCATGATTAACTTCTGGAAACGTTTGTGCGTTAATAGAATTTGCCAAATTTTTACGTGGTGTTTTGGAAATTACAGTCTTGGCAGTCACAGTTCTGGTTTCTCAGAGAAGGAATGGAGCCACGATGTGAGGGGGAAACCTGTCTTCATTGCGGAGGGCTTCTCTGGAAGCCGCTGACTCAGCACCAGCCTGGCTTTGGAAGTGGGAGTCCCCAGCACTGCCACATCCTAGTTAGTCAGGAGGCCACACTGTTCTTTGCTGTATCACTAAGAAAGAGCCAGGGCTGCCCATCATCATTGGAGAGGGTCGTCCATTCTAAAACATGTTCAGGTTTTACAAGTGTTAAAGAGCTTTGGAAATTGGGGCTGGCGAGATGAACTATGGCTTTGGGGGTCAGTCCTGTCTCCAGCTCTCCACAGTGGCTATAGAGGGTCTCGCAAATGCAACCCCACTTCCTCCCTGGCCCTCAGCGTATGTTGGATGCCTTATAGAAAGATGCAAGCCGCTGGGAGGGAACTGCCTCCACCCCTTACCACACCTAAAACCTGCCTCCAGCTGCTCTGTCTTGTTTCAGTGGAAGAACTCCCCCATGCCCCTAGCTCTGGGGCTTCCTCGCAGGCTTGGGCAACTGCCCCTCTCTCCTGCCTTCCTGAAAGCCAGACCCTTCTCTTGGCTGCTGTGTCTGTTGTATTCGGTTCTTATGGAAAATGTCAACTTCTATAGAAGGAGGATAATGAGTGATGATTGCTCTCTGAGATTTACGAACATTCCAGGCCCTGTGACCCCTGATCTGTTCTAGAATGAAGGGAAATAGCTGTGCAGTCCCAGGAGGAAAACACTATGATCCAATGATAAGATTCATACATTTAGTTACAGTTCACTATCCATTTGTGGAGATGAAACCATTTGCAGACCAGGAATAAAAGGAAAGTTCTTTAGTCCGATTGAGGGCATTTACCAAAGACCCTGTCTATGTAAGAAGGCTGGTAACTCACCCCTACTCCCCAGGGCTTGAGGGTGGAGTAAGGCAAGGAGAAGGGGGAGGGGAGCAGGTTGTAAAGAAATCACTACAACAATTATACTGTTTTTTATGTAGAAAATACAAAAGTACTGCAATTAATAATTAGAATTAGTAATGCTGCCAGATAGAAGATCTATGTGGAAATTTCCTTTAAACGAGGAACAACGACAAGATATTAAATAGGAATGAAATGAAAAATATGTGAGACCTTCATGTAGAAAACTACAAAACATGCTTGAGAGAATTTAGAGCAGGTCTGAATTAATGGAGTGACGTGTTGATGGCTTAGAGGGCTGCATGGGAGGCATCAGTTCTCCTCCCGTTGGCTTGGCGGATTCCTCGCCATGGCATTCAAGTCCTGTGAGTTCCCCCCCCGCCCCGAATCTTGAAAAACAATTTATGTGGAAATGCAGAGTGCCAAGAACAGCCGAGAGCCACGTGCCAACGCAGAGCGAGGCGGGAAGATGTGGTGCAGGATGATGAGGTTAGGCCTCCAACGCGGGGGTGGTGCCCTGGGAGGGACGGGTGAAGGTTACTTCAGGGGTCTGGCTGCAGAGCAGTGGGGAAAGGACAGCCTTTCCAGTTGGTAGTTCTTTTTGGCCAGCAGTTTTTCCATGGGGACGAATGTGAACCTTGACGCCTCCCTCACACTGTGTCCATTAATCCTAGGTGGATTTTAAATTTAAATGTGCAGGGGACACCGAGCGTGGTGGCTCATGCCTGTAATCCCAACACTTTAGGAGACTGAGACAGGTGGATTGCTTCAGCTCAGGGGTTTGAGACCCCATCTGTAGTGAAAATACACAGAAAAAAAGCCAGGTGTGCTGGTGCATTCCCGTGGTCTCAGCTACTTGGGAGGCTGACCTGAGAGGATTTCTTGAACTCCTTGGGTGGAGGTTGCAGTGAGCCAAGATCGCGCCACCACAGTCCAGCCTGGGCGACAGAGTCAGACCCTGTCTCAAAAAATAAAAATGTGCAGGGAAGCAAGAACCCTTTAGAAAATAATGTGGGAGAACATCCTCATGACCTTGGAGTTCGGAAGGATTTTTAACAGGACACACAAAGCTCCGATCACAAAGATGAATAACGTTGACTATATTAAAATTAACATGACTGGTGATAACCTGCTTGTCAAGACACCACTGAGAAGATGCAGCAGTGCTGTGGGGAGTGAGAGCAGCACACACCCAGGGCCACACCCAGGCTATGCAGCAAATCACAAGGGAAAGACAGCTTAGACAAGGCAAAAGATTTGAAAGATTCACAAAGAGTATCCACAATTGCCAGGCAGCAGAAAAGTGTGGTGGCTCATGCCTGTAATGCCAACACTTCAAGAGGCAGAGGCAGAGGCAGGCAGACTGCTTGAGCTCAGAGGTTCAAGACCCCATCCCTAGTGAAAATACACAGAAAAAAAGCCAGGCATCGTGGTGCATGACATCAAGGTCTCAGAGGGACCAGGTTCCCCTCTGAGCTCAGGGGCCTCTTCTGGGCACTCATGCAGGTGGCTGGCAGCATCTGCTCCTTGTGGTGGAGGGATGGAGGGATGGAGGCCCATTTTCTGGCTGACCATTGGCCAGAGGTTGCTTGCTCCTTGGCTGCTAGTCATTCTCTCCGGTTCCCACCCCCTGGACCCCTCACACACTCCAAAGCCAGCAGGAGAATCTCTAGCCAGGACAGAGTGCCACATTTTGTGCCATAATTGCAGGAGCCAGGATCACACCAACTTTGCCCTATAATGCAGCTGGATCCTGGGGGTGACCCCATCCTAGTCACGGATCCCGGGGATGACCATGTCCTAGTCATGGATCCTGGGGGTGGTGACAACATCCTGTTCACAAATCCCCGCCATATTCACAGATCCTAGGGGGTGACCCTGTCCTAGTCACAGATCCCGGAGTGACTTTTCTAACCATGGATCCTGGGGGTGACAGCATCTTGTTCACAGATCCTGGGGGTGACAGCGTCCTGATCCTGCCTGGACCTCACAGGGTGGGGGTGGACACCAGGGGCAGGAATCTTGCGGCACCTTTGAATTTGGCCCACCATACTATGCAGCACCGCTCTTAGGAGCACGCCCGACAGAAATGACCCAGATGGTTTGAGTGGATAAGTAGTGAAAATATGCATGTCTTAGGCGCACGCCCGACAGAAATGGCCCAGACGGTTTGAGTGGGTGACTGGTGAAAATGTGCGTGTCTTAGGAGCACGCCCGACAGAAATGGCCCAGACGGTTTGAGTGGATGACTGGTGAAAATGTGCGTGTCTTAGGAGCACGCCCGACAGAAATGGCCCAGACGGTTTGAGTGGATGAGTGGTGAAAATGTGCATGTCAGGCCAAAGCTCTGCTCAGCAGCATGGGTGAGGCTATGAACATAACATTGAAGGAATTGAGGCCAGATGTAGAAACGCACTCAATGATTCGGTTTAAGTGAAGTTAAAATGTTGAACCGTAGGATATAGTGATACAAGCTTAGGTGGCAAAAGTGTGAGGAGAAACAAGAATGTGATTCCCCTGAACACCTGGCCTGCTTTCAGCTGGTGGAAAGTGCCCTTGGGATGGAGTTTTCTGACTGGGAGTGGTGAGGGGACCTGGCAGAACCAGGGTTCATGGGCCTTCCCTGTGAGGAACCTTAAGCTTTTCAAGAAGGCGAGCGTGTCTCCAGTGCCATTCTCTGAGTGAGGAGCACGGTGACAGAAGTGGGTTGCCCAGATACAATCAAGGCAGGGGTTGAAATGGGCCTTCTGATGGGAAGTCTTTCTTGGAGGAGGGTCAGCTCCCAGGCAAGAACTCATTTTGCCCGTCCGTGGCACTGACCTGCCCAGGGCCTCAGCTGCCTTGAATGTGGACTCGGGGGAACTTTGATTCCAGGAATGATACTGCCAAGGCCAGGGCACTGCTTTTGTTGACGGATTTGGGGAGAGCGCGGGAATCTGAAACTACACACGAGAGCCTCCTAGAGCATCTATGGGCCCACAGGAGCCACATGAATCTGTGGAAGGGAGGAGAGGACACTGGGGCTCCTCTGGCTGAGACGGCAGAACAAGAAATGGAGAGAACAATCTCAGATTTGTTTGTTTGTTGTTTGAGATGGCGTCTTACTCTGTTGCCCAGGCTGGAGTGCAGTGGCGCGATCTCAGCTCACTGCAACCTCTGCCTCCCGGGTTCAAGGGATTCTCTTGCTTCAGCCTCCCAAGTAGCTGAGACTACAGGCACCCGCCACCATGCCCAGCTAATTGTTTTATTTACAGTAGAGATGGGGTTTTGCCACATTGGCCAGGCTGGTCTCGAACTCGGGGCGGCAGGTGATCCACCCATCTCGGCCCCTCAGAGTGCTGGGATCACAGGCATGAGACACCATACCCAGCCGAGTCTCAGATTTAAATTTACTTTTATTTATTTGGGCTTCAGCTTGCAATAGCAAGGAGATTTAGCGTGCAGACTTCAATTTCCCCACAGGTTCATCAGGAAGGAGTTCACATGAGGATGTGTGGTATCCACGTGATGCTGACCCTGCATCATCGGGATGTCTGAGTCTGTCTGTCTGCATTGTCAAGTCCTTGTAGTTGGAAAGACCCCACACATGCCGAGTATCCTATATTTGCCCCTAAGAATGAAAGTGGGTTGCTCTTGTTCCTTGGTGTGTGTCATGGTTTTTGTTGAATACTGAACATTTTACATTATGATAGCAACTCTGGATTCCAGAGAGCAGTTATTGGAGTTTTGTTCATTAAGTAACGTGTCTGGACGAGATCTGTGAAGTCTGCTCCCCGTCAGTGTGGGCACCTGTGTCGGCACTCAGCTTTTGCTGGGTGTCGGGGGGACTGTTTTCATTCTGAGTTTTGGTGGGTTTTGCTGTTTGCCTGCATGATTGAGCTGGAGGTTGGGCTGAGGCTTGGTTGGAGCTGGTGCTCCCACAGCTGGGGCCAACATGGCCTCCCCTCTGCTAGGGCTCTGTGGGTGGGCTGGGAGCACAGGCACCTCTTCCTCCAGCTCTGAGTGTACCCTCTGGGCATGTCCAAGGTGGCCCAGCAGCACCTGGCCAGGGAGGCAGGCCTAGAACCTCCAGTGCACCTGCCCCCAGCCTCCCCTGGCTCCTCTCCCTGGCCCACCATGCTGAGTCCTGCGGCGGGTCCCCACCTCTGATCTGGCAGGGCCCCTGCACTTTGCCAGCCCTGCTTTTGGACACCCTGCAGGGAAGCACCCCCACTGGAGAGCTGGGCTCCACCTTGTTTTCTCCCCTCAGAGACCTCAGCTGTGCTGTCTGCTCTTCAGTGCCTAGAAGCAAGAGCCATGCTCCTTCCCTGGGGAAGCCCCAGCAAAGCCCCGCAGACTGGGTGGCCTTAACTCCAGAACTATGTCATCTCCCGGCCTGGAGCTCAGGGCCCGAGCTCAGGGTGTCAGCAGGGCCGGTCCCCTCTGAGGCTGTGCAGGAGAATCTGCCCGGGCCTCTCCTCCAGCTCCTTGGTTCGCTGCTGTCTTTGGGGTTCCTTGGAGTGTAGATGCCTCAGCCCTCTGCATCCTACGGGGTGGGCCCAAATCGCCCCCTTCATAAGGACACCAGTCACATTGGATCAGGGTTCTGCCATCTGACCTGACCTTAACGCGGCACGTCTGCAAAACCCACTTTCCACACAAGGCCACGTGGAGGCACAGAGGTCAGAGCTCAGCATATTTTTGTGGAAGCAGATGTAACTCAACTGGTGACAGCAGCCTCATGCATTTGCCCAGTATTACAGTCGGGTTCGCCTGGAAGAAGAACCTGCTGCCCGGCATCTGTCAAGGAAGACGGGAAGTAGCAGTGCAGGCTCATAAGTATCTGTTGGGTGAATAAAGGAAATCGGGGATGGCACCCTAAAACCTGAGGAAGGCATGGGGCATGTGCACACCTCCCGCTGCCCACAGCACCCTCCGCTGCCTTGAGGAGCCCGTGCTGTCTGCCCTGAGGCTGTCGCATGTGCAGATCCTGGAAGGAGCTCAGTGCACTGTGGGCTGTGCTGTTGCTACAAGAGGGTGCTGTTCCTGGGCACTTGTGAGTTAGAAAGTGCCAGTTATTTCCAGTGTTTCCCAGACGTTGCTGGAATTCCACGGGCAAAGGGCCAGGGTGTCAAAAAGTCCATCTACAGTGGCTGAGAAGAGAGTGAAACCATTGGTACCCCATGCACAGAATCCTGCAAGGATGCTTTTCCCTTTTCCAAACACGGATGCAAATCATCTGGGCTCTGCCTCAGCTGAAACCGGTGCTGTTTTAATTTCTTTCTTACTGTATTAGTCCGTTTCACACTGCTATAAAGATACTATTGAGACTGGGTAATTTATGAAGGAAAGAGGTTTGATTGACTCACAGTTCTATGTGGCTGGGGAAGCCTCAGGAAACTTACAATCATGGCAGAAGTGGAAGGGGAAGCAACCTTCACAGGGGGGTGAGAGGGTAAGGAAGTGCCACACTTTACACTTACCCTCTCAGGAGAACTCACTATCATGAGAGCAACCTGGGGGAAATGGCCCTCATGATCCAATCACCTCCCACCAGGTCCCTCTCTCGACATGTGGGGAATCACAATTTGACATGAGATTTGGGTGGGGACATGGAGTCAAACCAGATCACTTACTTAGATGTGGTATTTACTTGTTTTATTCATAAATGAAGGTGGCTGGCATCTAGTAGCTGAGAGGACGCCTGTGGGTGGTGGCGCTGCCATGTAAAATTCACTGCCAACAACTTCACAGAGTAAGGAAATCTATCATCCGGGAGCCGCCCACTCTGAGACCGTGGGTGTGAGGGTCTGTCTGTGACGTCAGCGGTCTGCTCTCGCCCTGTGCTGTGGTGAAGGATCTGGGCGTCAATCAAATGGGCTGCTTTGCGCAGTTGGCAGCAGCGCAGGGAGGGCAGGGAAGCCAGGCCTGAGACCGCAGTGCCCTGTGGTGCTCCGGCGCTCAGGGTTGGGGCCACAGGCTCTGATCTGACCCCAGGCCCGCCTCTAATCTACAATATGATGGACCTGGTGTGCTCCTCAAGCCTTCGTGTCATTTCCTTTGGGGCTGTTTTCTAATGGGAACAGTGGACAGGGGGTTGAAGATTTGGAAGTATCTTTGCTCTGTTTATTGTCCCAGCAAAGTTGTCAACACGGGCGTGTTCGCTTCCTGAGGCTGCACCAACGTGGCGCCAACAGCAGGGCTGTCTTCTCGCTGGCTCTGTGGCCACAACCTGAAGTCAGGATGTGGGTAACGCCCCGCTCCCCCGAGGGCTCTGGGGAGGGCCCTCCTGTCTCTCCTGCCCTGGGGCCGCTGGCAGTTCTCCATGATCCTGGGCTCGCAGGCATCTTGCTCCATCTTCACCTCTAGCTACGCAGCTGTCTGTTCCCTCCCTAGGCCTCTGCGCCTGCAGGTGACACCCTCCCAGTGTCTCTGTCTTCTCCTCTGAATGGGACACTGGTCCTATTGGACTGGGTCATGCTCAGGACCTCAATTCAATTACATCGGAAAACACCCTATTTCCAAATAAGCCACATCCTTAGGTCCCAGGGGTTAGGACTCCAGTCTCTTTTTTGAGGGAACACAGTTCAGCCTGTAGCAATGGGGAAACTGGACTCACACCCCTGTCGAGGAGCCCCCGGAATCCCCTGCCCTCAGCCTGGAGAGTTGCCCTGCCAGGAGTCAGGTCTGAGTGCTCTGCTCAAGTTGTTAGCCAAGTCCGTTTCAGGGTGAATAACACCTTCATAGTTAGGGGTGCTTAGAGGTTGTAGTGGGTCCCAGTGGCACTTGTCCTATTTCCAAAGAACTCCCACACATTCCCATGGGAAGACCGCACAGTCTACCCTGCAGACATCTTGTTCTTAGCTAAAATTGTGACTGTCAGTATAGCCACTGGTTACTACATGGGAACGGATCTCAGGACCAATACAGACAGCTGAGTCCATCCTGTAGCCTGCTAGGTTCCACTCCTCCATTATGTAGTCTCTCCCTAGAAGCCTTTGGTGAACACCC
This sequence comes from Callithrix jacchus, assembly GCF_049354715.1. Classification (NCBI taxonomy): domain Eukaryota; kingdom Metazoa; phylum Chordata; class Mammalia; order Primates; family Cebidae; genus Callithrix; species Callithrix jacchus. The sequence goes on from NC_133502.1 coordinate 26,864,911, forward strand.
TTCTCCCTGCAAACCTGGGGCAGTCCCCACTGCAGCCAGCCAGTGGCTTCCACAGCTTCCCAGTGCTCGCTCAATCCTGGCAATGATACTGGCAGTGATCCTGGTTCAGTCCTGTCAACGATCCTGGTAGTGATCTGGCTTAATCCTGGTAGCGATCCTGGCAGTGATCCTGGTAGTGATCCTGGCAGTGATCCTGGCAATGATCCTGGCAGTGATCCTGGTAGTGATCCTGGCAGTGATCCTGGCAATGATCCTGGCAGTGATCCTGGCTTAATCCTGGTAGCAATCCTGGTTCAGTCCTGTCAGTGATCCTGGCAGTGATCCTGGCAATGATCCTGGTTCAGTCCTATCAATGATCCTGGCAGTGATCCTGGCAATGATCCTGGCTTAATTCTGGTAGCAATCCTGGCAGTGATCCTGGCAATGATCCTGGTTCAGTCCTGTCAATGATCCTGGTAGTAATCTGGCTTAATCCTTGTAGCGATCCTGGCAGTGATCCTGGTTCAGTCCTGTCAATGATCCTGGTAGTGATCCTGGCAGTAATCCTGGCTTAATCCTGGCAGTGATCCTGGTTCAGTCCTGTCAATGATCCTGGCAGTGATCCTGGCAATGATCCTGGCTTAATCTTGGTAGCGATCCTGGCAGTGATCCTAGTTCAGTCCTGTCAGTGATCCTTGCAGTGATCCTGGCTTAATCCTGGTAGTGATCCTGGTTCAGTCCTGTCAGTAATCCTGGCAGTGATCCAGGCAATGATCCAGGCAGTGATCCAGGCAATGATCCAGGCAATGATCCAGGCAATAATCCTGGCAGTGATCCTGGTTCAGTCCTGTCAATGATCCTGGCAGTGATCTTGGCAATGATCCTGGTTCAGTCCTGTCAATGATCCTGTCAGTGATCCTGGTTCAGTCCTGTCAATGATCCTGGTAGTGATCCTGGCAATGATCCTGGCTTAATCCTGGTAGCGATCCTGGCAGTGATCCTGGTTCAGTCCTGTCAGTGATCCTGGCAGTGATCCTGGCAATGATCCAGGCAATGATTCTGGCAGTGATCCTGGCTTAATCCTGGCAGTGATCCTGGTTCAGTCCTGTCAGTGATCCTGGCAGTGATCCTGGTTCAGTCCTGTCAGTGATTCTGGCAGTGATCCTGGCAATGATCCTGGCAGTAATCCTAGCTTAATCCTGGCAGTGATCCTGGTTCAGTCCTGTCAGTGATCCTGGCAGTGATCCTGGTTCAGTCCTGTCAGTGATCCTGGCAGTGATCCTGGCAATGATCCAGGCAATGATCCTGGCAGTGATCCTGGCTTAATCCTGGCAGTGATCCTGGTTCAGTCCTGTCAGTGATCCTGGCAGTGATCCTGGTTCAGTCCTGTCAGTGATCCTGGCAGTGATCCTGGTTCAGTCCTGTCAGTGATTCTGGCAGTGATCCTGGCAATGATCCTGGCAGTAATCCTGGCTTAATCCTGGCAGTGATCCTGGTTCAGTCCTGTCAGTGATCCTGGCAGTGATCCTGGCAATGATCCAGGGAGTGATCCTGGCAGTAATCCTAGCTCAATCCTGGCAATGATTCTGGCAATGATCCTGGCTCAATCCTGGTTCTGATCCTATGATCCTGGCAGTGATCCTGGTGGTGATCCTGGCAATACTGGCAATAATCCTAGCAATAACCACACTGCAGGCTCATGTGTCTCCACTCCTTCCCTGGAAGCTTGTTGATGGCATGGTTCTCCAGCTGACTGCTGCCCAGGTTGGTGCCTGCTGTAGGTGACAGTTCCAAGGAGATAGAAGCAGTGCCTCTACCTGGCAGGAATGTGAAATGGTGCAGCCACTTTGCACAGTAGCCTGGCAGGTCCTCAGAGGGTGAAACAGTTCCCACATATCACAGTCCGTCTGGGCTGCTGTATGGAATGCCATAGCCTGGACGACTTCTAAACAACACACACTTGTCACTCGCAGTTCTGGGGCTGGAAGTCTACATGGAGGTGTGGCAGATTTGCTGTCTGGCATGCTGGCACCTTTTCACTGGGTCCTCACCTGGAGGAAGGGGTGAGGGAACTCTCTGGGGCCTCTTTTATGGGGCATGATTCCCATTCATGAGGCTCTACCCTCGTGACCTCATCACCTCCCAAGGCCTCACCTCCTAATCCCATCACCTTGAGGATTGGGATTCTGACTGGTCAATTTTAGGGGGACACAAACATTGAGTTCTTCACACCGTGTGACCTGGCAATTCTGCTCCTAGGGATACACCAAAGAGAAGTCAATATATCCGTCCACACAGAAACTTACACTGAGTGTTCCCAACAGCATTCTTCATAAAAGCTGAAATGTTGGCCCAACCCAGTGCCCACCCACAGACGAACGGATAAGTGAAAGTGGCATGTTCCTGCAGTCCCCGCAGTGGAATATTACCCAGCCGTGAAAAGGAGCAAAGCTCTGACACATGCTACATGGTGGATGAACCTTATGCAACATGAAAAATCTAGACACACACCTACGTCTCGTGTGACTCCATGAATGTAAAGTGGCAGCGAAGGCAGATCTGGAGAGACGGAAGGTGGACTGGGGATTGCCTAGGTTGGGAGCGTGTGGCTGCCTGAGGGCCAGGCTTCCTTTGGGAGGATGAAATGTTCCAGTGTGGACCATGGCTGCTCACATCGTGGACACACTAAACAGCAGGGAACCGCATGTTAGGTGGGTGACTTCCTGGTGCACGAAGTAGATTTCAACAAAGCCATCATAAACATGAAACAGGCAATCTTGTGTCCTGTGCACGGGTGAAGTTTGCCACGTGGTGGATGGTGACAGCCCTGTCCAGGCCATGTAAACCCCCCATGGCCATCACAGTCCCCTGGCCACGGGAACAGCTGTGTGCTGGGCATTGGGCCTGAGGGGGCTCTTGCCAGGAGGGCTGCATTGTTACCTTCCTTAAATAGCCGGGGAGGGTTGGTCCCAAGGGGGAGGTCACAGCACTGGTGAGGTGGGGGCCAGAGCCCAGCCTGTCTCATTGTGCACAGGAGTAGGGACCTGAGCGCCCCCCACATGCTGCACCCCAGAGCCTGTGATGCATGGGGACCAGCTCTGTGCCTCTGTGGCTGAGCCACCTTCCACGCCCCTACCCCTGGCTACAGCTGCCCCTCATTCTCAGGCTCCTCTCTCCTTCCTGCACCCTTGGCCCTGCAGTCTGGCTGGTCCCCTGGGACGTCCCTCCCTCTGGCCTGGAGGTGGGGACTCCCAACTCTGACTCCAACTCCACACAGCCTGGTTCCTTGATCCCCCTTTCTGCCGGCCTCAGCTGCTTGTTCCCAGGGATGGAGCCTTGGCTTTGTCCTCATCCAGAACCGAGCGTGTGCAGCCACCTCACCCTTAGGACCCCCACTCTCACTGCGACTTTGTCTCCAGCTCGCTCGGTCCACCAAAGGCCGAGTGTCCCATGCCCTCCCCTCTCCCTGGGATGTCCTCGTGCTCTTTCCCAACTTAGAGTCCATCAGCACCACGGCCCCCTGCAAGCCTCGGCCCTCTTAAATCCAGCTCCCCAACCCTGCCTCCTGGGCCGCCAGGTGTGACAGGCAGCAGGTCACCCCACAGCATGCTGGCACCTGGCCCCCAAGTCACACCTCTGCCTTTGCTCTAGTGAATGCCAGGTCCAGCCAGGCAGCCCCTCTCCACTCACCCTCCTAACGGCACCGGCCCTGCCTCCACTTCACTCCTCAAAGCTCCTCCGTTTTTGCAGGCTCACCTGGGCAGCCCCCATGTGGTGCCCACTGTCCCCACATCCACGTGGCACCCACTGCCCCACACGGTGCCTGCTGCCCCACATGGTGTCCACTGCCCCACATGGCGCCCACTGCCTCCACACGGCGCCCACTGCCCTTACATCCACATGGTGCCCACTGCCCCACATGGCACCCACTGCCCCACATGGCGTCCACTGCCCCCACATGGTGCCCACTGCCCCCACACAGCACCCACTGCCTCCACACAGCCCCTCTGGCCTCTGTGGCACCACGGCTACTGGACTCCGGTTGCCTCCTACTCCTCTCACTGGCCCTGGGCTCCTTCTCTGACTGGGGCTCCCTGGGGTGCTCAAGCACATGCTGGTGGCTTTCACTACCAGCTGCTGGTGTCCTTGCCTGCGAATCCCTGAACCTGCACCACCTCCTGGGTGTGTCCCCTGGATGCCTGTCTGCCTGACCCCCACAGCACTGGCCTCCAGCCCCCAAGCAGTGTCCTCGCCTCACCATCAACTGTTCCTTTTGCTCTCCACGTCCAAGCTGTCTGCCACTCTTACTGATTGATTGGTTGATGGATACCGTGTCCCCCTCTGCTGCCCAGGCTGGGGTGTGGTGGTGCAGTCACTGCTCACCAGAACCCTGATCTCCCAGTCTCAAGCAATCCTCCCACCTTGGCCTACCAAAGTTCTGGGATTACAGGGGCGCACCACTATGCCTGGCCCACTCCTTCAATTCCAGCGACGAAAGGCAGCTGGCCCCTCTGGCAGCTGGGTTCCTTCCTCCTCTCTGGCTTCCTGTCCTTCTCATCCTTCCTGCTCGCTCACTTCCCGAGAGCCATTGCCAGCTCAGTGGAGTGATGCTGGGAAAATGATCCCATTTCTCTGCACAAAATCTGCTCCTGGCTCCCTGCTTTGCGCAGAATAGAGCTCACCATCCTCACCGTGACCTATGCAGTTCTATGACCTGCTGTCCCTCGGTATCTCAGCTTCTTGTATGTCTCAAGTCACCACATCAGTCTCTCCCCAGGACCTCTGAGTGCTCCCTCATCAGTCCCAGATGCACCTTCCTCCCTGGAGGCTGCCCCCCCCGACCCCGTGGCAAGGGGCATCCCCTGCCCTGACCCACCCTGATGCATGCCCCGAGCTTCCTTTCTCCCCACAGCCCAGGTCTGGTCCAAGGCAGCTGTGTCACTCTGCCCCCTCCCCAGGAAGGAAGGGACTTGGTTTTCTTCCCTGCTGCACCCAGTGCTGGCTGGCGGAGAGGGGTGTCCCAGGGAGGACTCATGCGCCTGCACCCACAGCTGGGCTTGGTGGGCAAGGGGCAGGGGTGTCCCGCATGGAAGGTGGGACCCAGCCCGTGGTGTCCCCAGCAGCGTCTTGCACCTGGAACTCCCTACATCTGTCCCTCTGAGGGGCGTTCATCCTTGATGCAGCCAGTATTAAGGTGGTGGACACACGCATGGCTCTAAAGTGCTGTGTGCCACCCAGGTGACCTCATGGGGCTGTGTGATGTCACAGCAGGTGGGGCAGGGTATGCCCAGCCTGGGCCCACAGTCCACAGTGAGTGGACAGAGGGTGGCCAGTTTGTTGTTTTACCTAAAGGCGTTTTCCACTTGGAGTAGGACCAAGAGGCACAGGTGGCTGAGGGGACCCGCCTGGGACGTGAGGCACAGGTGAGTCACAGAGCGCTCCCTCCTGGTATGACCCATCCACTGCCCGACAACGTCCTTGGGGCTGCTGACCGCTGCTGTTTTCCAGGTCTGCTCGGCCCCCGCATCTGTCTGTCAGCAGTGACAATGAAATATGTGCCAGAAGTCAAGAAGTCCCCGCCGCACCTCCTGAAGCAGTTCACAGGTATGGAGGGAAGCCGCCCAGGCTGGGATGCGGGGAGGAACTGCTTCCCGGGGAGGAGCCATGCGCGTGTCCACCTTAATGCTGGCTGCATCAGGGATGAAGTCCCGGTCCCAGGCCTGGCTAGGGCGGCAAGGCAGAAAAATGTGTGTTCAGAAAATAACCTGGGAAAATGCTGTGAAGTCTTCATTGTTGAAATGTTATTACAAAATCCACCTGAACCTGAGGTTTTCTAAATGAAGAACTGTGTTTAACTATTTCGAGGGGTTAACAGGTCAAAGGCATTTTGTCCATGAGATGCTGAAGAGCCACCTCAACTGCTTCATAATGTTTATTGCAAGAGAGACCATTTTCTTAGGGGAAAATGTGTCTCAGCAACGAAGAAGCTCCTGATTCCCTTTCCCCGCTGGGCAAGCAACCCTGAAACAGACCTCGCCACTGGAGTGGGAGGAACTGTGTGGGGTGTGGCTTTGTCCCACGTGAGCTATTAGTGTACATGGATGGGGGAAGGCAGTAACTTAGGGCCAGGAAAAGGAAGATTCTGGAAGTTCTCGCCTCCCTGGGAGAGGCAGGAGATGCCACCTTCCATGACTCAGGCTTACCTGCTACTTGAACTGTTTTTTTTTTTTTTTTTCCTTAATTGAACTTGTATTTATGCACTGCTTTTATAATAACAAAAAAAAAGAAAGAAAAACAAGAAAATTCACCGGGTGCGGTGGCTCATGCCTCTAATTCCAGCACTTCGAGAAGCCGAGGTGGGTGAATCACCTGAGGTCAGGAGTTTGAGACCAGCCTGGCCAACATGGCAACACCCTGTCTATACGAAGGTACAAGAATTAGCTGGTTGTGGTGGTGGCTCCTGTAATCCCAGCCACTCCGGAGGCTGAAGCAGGAGAATCACTTGAACCCAGGAGGCACATGTTTTAATGAGCTGAGATTGTGTCCCTGCACTCCAGCCTGGGTGACAGAGTGAGACTCCGTCTCTAAAACAAACAAAAAAACAGAAAATGGATTAGGTTGTTTTGGGTCGTTTCCTTTGCTGGGAAGGTAGACTCGGGAGCACTTCCCAGGCCGGCAGAGCTGCTGGCAGCCACTGACCCCCTGCCCACAGCCGCACCAGGCCCTGCAGCTCTCACAGCAGGAGAGGGAGGCCCAGGTGCCAGGAATGTGTGGCATCTGCCAGCCTGCGAGGCCTTCCAAGGACAGCCAGCCACCAGGCTTCGTCACACCAGAGGGGCAGCTGCATCTTTGGACATAAGCAGGATCTTTGCAGTTCCTGACCCAGACGCACCCAAAGTGGAGTGGGAGGCCTGCACCTGGGCCCCAAGGGAGCGGGTGCTCTTGTGGCTGGCTGGGGTGGCCTCTCTAGTCTCCTGGCAAGATGGCCCTGTAGCCAGGGCAAGCCCATGGGGAGAGAGCCATCCCTTCTCCAGCTGTGGGGGACACCCTCCTGGCCTCTGCTTCAGGGCCAAAAGCATGGCAGCTGTTATGGGTACAAGCTGCTGCTACTGGGCCTGGCCACACCTGTTTGAGGGGCCACTGGGGGCTGCTGGAGGCTGGCGCCCCTTCTTAGGGCACGTGGGACTGGTGGGGATCATCTCAGTTGTGCCAGGTCACCCAGGGCACTGCCCAAGCTGCCCTCAGGCTGGAGTCCTCTCTCCTTGCCATGGCCATGCCCAGCCCCCAGCTCCTGGCATCTGCAGGCAATGCCCCTGTGTGCTCCTGCATGGCCTGTCCTCGTGGACTGGTGGACAAATGCAGGGAGTCGACGCTGTCTTTGTCATCCGTTGCAGACCTTGGTGTGACTGTTCTGCGAGTGTTTCTATTCCTTTAGGGGCATAGGGAGGCTGCGAAATGGATGACAAGGCTGGCATTGTCCTGGCTTGGAGCTGGCTCAGGTGTCTGTACCACTGGTGGCCCCAGTGGGCAGGTGGGGAGCCAGAACCTTTCATTGCAGTGGCCGGCCCTGAGGCTCCTATAGCTCAGGCCCTCTCTGCCACCCAACCCTGGGTCTGAGCCCAAGAAGCAGCCAATTCCTCCTGTCCTCTGCACAACCTTCCAGATACAGAAGAGGCTCTGTGGCCAGTGCGGGATAGACTGGCCTCCAAGCCCACCTGCCCTGCAGCCTCTCCCCATGTGGTGCAGAGTCCTGCCCACGTACCCTTCCATGCAGCTCTGCTGGGCTTCCCCATGTCCACATTCGCTCACTGGGACAGGAGGCAGCTGGGCCTCCAGGCAGCCCCCTAGCAGGTGATGGCCTGAGGCTGGCTCCCGGGGTGCCAGGTTCACATGGCCCAGGGCAGTGGGTGACCTAGGGGTGCGGGAGCAGAAATGAGGATGGGAGGATGCCAGGCGGCCCCTGGGGAAGAGATATGTGCGGACGCTCCGCCCTGGCTGGCGGCTGTGCCTGTACTGGGGTGCTGCAGCCTCAGCTGCTGCCTGAAGACAGATGTCAACTCTTTGCAAAAGTGTTTCTACACTCTTTCCACACCAGTGTGTGTTCTCCTCTGAGTGGCTTGTATGAAAGAGTGGGGACTTGAAGCCACTGGCCTCTGCGCTCTCACCACAGGCTCTGGGGTCCGTGGACATGTCTCGGGGGTCTCTGTGTCTGAATCCCAGGGATCCGTGGCCCTGCACACCCCAGACCCCATCCACATTCACACATGTGCCAGGCAGGACCCTCTGCACACACCTGCCAGCTCCTGAACCCGCTGTGATCCCTGCTCAGCTTCCTCCTCCTCCTCCTCCTCCTCACCTCTCCTTCCTTGTTCTGATGCTCAAACTCTGGGAGAACTGGCGCCTTCTGTCCTAAGATAACTTGATATGCAGCTTCAAGCTCTGTGTCAAGAAAATGGGTCTGCAGTTTCAGAGATTTTTACATTATGACATCTGCTGTGAAGACACATTCAGTCGAATTCCAGGTGGTGTCGCAGCTCACAGACAGAAAGGGCTGTGCGGGCCAGGCCCGCTGATGGTCTCTGGGGTGCCAGTGGCAACCGTGATCCCCGGCACGGCTCCCGAGAGCCTTGCCGCAGTCCCTGTTGTACTCAGAAGCTTGCCTTCTCTTCCCACCTGGATTGTCTTTGGAAACCTCTCTGTGGTCGGGTCTGGCTGTCCATAGCTGCGCTGCCAGGAACCCTGAGCTGGGACATTCTTGGGGGCTGTGGGGCAATGTGGCTTGGAGGTGTCCCCTGGAGGCCAGCCCGATGCCTGTCTATCTGGGGGAGCAGCTCCCAACAGCGAGGCTAAGCTTCAGGAGTGCTGGGGGCCTCCACAGTGCTGTGAGGTCATGGCGCTGAGTCTGCCGCTGCTTCTCCAGGAGGTGACCATGGTCTGTCCCCTGCTAACCGACCGACTGCCTCATCACGGGGGCAAATGAGGTGGCAGAGGGACTTGGATGGGTTGTCAGATGGAGGACCCAGTGCTGCTCCTGCAGAATCTCTGGGCTTGGCTCCTCCCCTGGGAAAAACTCCTGCAAGTGTGCATTTCACAGAGAGCGGGGAAGGGAGGAGGACAGAGCACAGGAAGGAGAAACACCACGGAATGGTCAGCCACGTTTAGAATGGTGATGCCGCCCTGCCTGGCTGGAGAGCCCTGGCCTCAGATCTGCGCCTCTCTGGCACCACCCCCTCCTGAACCTTCCTCTCCTGCTGCAGAAGCAGCAATATGTCCAGTGAAGAGACTGTCAAACAATCAAACATTTGCCACCATGAGGGCATGGGCGTGTTAGGAGTCCCAGGTGGTGGCAGGCTGGGGATATGGGATGGGCGAAGAGCGATGGGAGTCCCACCGTCCCCAGGGAGCGGTGGCTTCCCTGGGCTTGCCCTCTCTGCAGACGAGATGATGCCACAGACTCATGGGACCAGCTGAGAAGCCTCAGTTCACAGGCCCTACCTCACCCGGCTCTCCTGAGCCAGGGTGGCTCCTTCCAGGAGACACTCAGCTCATTTTAGATGGACAGACTTCGTCCCAGCCTCGTTTCAGCAGATCAGGAGGAACGTGGTTGCCCTGCCATCCTGAGGCAGCACCTCTCCTCCCATAGCCTGGCCCAGCCAACGACTCCTTCTCTCCTTCCCAGCTACGCTGTCGTGACTCTCGGGGAGCAAAGGAGAGAGCCAGGTGGTGAGCCCCACACTTGGACTGCCCTGGCTGTGGTGTGGGGGGTGTGGAGGGCCTGCTGGAGACACTGCTGCCAGTGCCATGGCTGGGCATCCAGAGAGTGCGCAGGGGGCAATTTGCCTGTGATGTTGTAGAGGGAGCGGGGAGCTGCGTCAGCCCTGCCAACCAACCACCACGTGGGAAGCCCACCTTGGCCCCCTCGGTGGCTGTATGATCCCCTGCCAACCCCCTACCACGTGGGAAGCCCACCTCGGCCCCCTCGGTGGCTATGTGATCCCCTGCCGACCAACCACCACGTGGGAAGCCCACCTCGGCCCCCTAGGTGGCTGTGTGATCCCCTGCCAACCCCCTACCATGTAGGAAGCCCACCTCGGCCCCCTAGGTGGCTGTGTGATCCCCTGCCAATCCCTACCACATGGGAAGCCCACCTCGGCCCCCTTGGTGGGCAGCTGTGACCTGTACCACCCAGAAAGCTCACCTTACTCCAATCTCAAAGCCTATTACAGGTTGTGGAGGAGGGTGGATGTGAGGCTAGGATGGAAATGTTTGAGAGACTTTTCAGGGTCCAGTGGATTTTAAAATGCATGGCGGCATCGCGGAGGTTCAGGAGGAGGTCGGTGGTTGTGGAGGGAAGGAAAATGGGATGCGGGAAGAGGCAGGAGGACTGGCTGGATTCGACACCTGGGCGTCAGATGCGATGGGACTGAATTTTTAAAATGAGGCAGGAAAGCAACTACTATTTAAAAATATTAAAACCTTCAGAAGGAGAAGTTGGCATGAATGTTCATGTAGTGATACTGAAGAGAATCACTTTAAGAATGAAAATGATGCTTGGTTCAGTAGCATGTTTCCTGCCCAGGCTCTTTGCTGAAATTAAACATCCGCTGTCTCTGGAAACCTTTGTTCTCTTGGCTTTGTGAGCAGCTGTGTCTGCGCCACTGGGGCTTCTCCCGCATCTGGGGATGGTGGGGAGGGCGGCTGTCACCACGGATGGAGCAGGACCCTGAAGCCAGAGGTCACTGTGGGTCCCAGCCCTGCTGTGTCCAAGCTCGTGGGATCTTGGGTTTCGTCTGAATCTTCCCAGATGGGCGGAAGAGCCTGCACTCATCAAGAGCTGGGCACTGGGGGGTGTCTGATGGGGTAGGGGCGCCTGCAGTATCCTGAGCTGGGCGCAGGTGGGTGTCTGATGGGGTGGAGGCGCCTGCAGTATCCTGAGCTGGGTGCCGACAGGTATCTGATGGGGTGAAGGAGCCTGCGGGCATCACGAGCTGCGTGCTGGCGGGTGTTTGCTGTGCTGTTGCTGTCATGATCCGCATTGGAAAGTGGAGGCAGTGGTGGACTCTGAATTCTCTGCGAGCGGCCTGTGGGTAGTGTCTGTGAAATTGTGGCATTGTGTCCACCCTGGGATTGCACTCCTGAAAAAAGGCCGTGGTGCCCGGATGCCCTGGGAGCAAAGCCCTCCTAGTCACCTGCTGTAGACACATGGGCTGCTGCGTGGAGCATGGGTGACGGTCTGTCCAGCCACAGCTTGTGAATGGCCACCGATCACAGGCCCCTCTGAGCCTGGCTGTGCAGGACCTGCCTGCTGCTGTGGGGCTTCTTCCCGGCTCCCCCAGCCGCTCCCAACGTGGGAGGTCAGCTCAAGCCACACAGAGCCACCCCGTGCAGCTGAGGGAGGAGAGGGTGGTGGCAGCGGTGACTTCAGCCTGCCCTGGGCACTCTGCTGTGGCAGGTAGGGCATTGCCTCGGCAAGGCTCCCAGGTACACGATGCATCTGACAGAGGGTGAGGCGGCAGCTGTGGCATCTGCAAACCTGAAATGGGGGTATCTGGGGAAGGGGACCAGGAATGGCAGGTTCCACGGGCAACTCTTTAATACGAAAGACGAAATCAACCCTAAGGATCACAAATGGGGTTCCTCAAGGGTCAGAAGGCCAGGCAGCTCCCCTCCTGGCCCCCGGCCCCCGGCCGCACGGAACAACTTACAGAGGGGCCAGGGAAGACCTCCAGTGGCTTGGGCGAAGCTGTGGCCAGGGGCGTGGAGCTCGGCTTTGCGGGACTGCGGTTCACCCAGCAAAGGCCTCTGCGGTACCCTGGGCCCTCACCTGCAGGAATCCCCCACAGCAGCCAGCCCAGTCCCCCGGTGGCCCATGTCCAATGGAGGGAGCCACATCCCTTGGGGCTGAGCACGTGTGAGGCTGCCAGAGACCGCGGCAGAGGGTCCTCTGCCAGGAGCTGCCCCGCTTGCTTCCTCTGCCTCCCGCGGCCGCACACTCAGTGTCTTCCTTTCCTCTCCCTGTGGGTCAAAGCTGGCATTAAACTTTCTGTCCTTTTGATGCAAGTTTTCAAATTCTGAAATAATCCTCAGCCCATGCTGCTAATTCTACCTCCTGTGTGCTGAAGTGTGAATTAATCACACGTTCCCTCCCGAACTCCCAAGTCCCCATTGTGTGAGCCGTTTTCTTGTGCGGGCTCTGCCGCTGCTGCACAGAGATGTATTATCTCCTAATCATTAGTGGGCCCTGCATTATTCTGTGTAATTAACTTGACATTATTTTGCTCAGAAATTTAATTCACTCTGGGTCTTAGTTTCAAAGAAAGCTTTGCATGATGCATAATTCAGAAAATAACAAAACCACAACACAAGCCGGCAGCGGCTCCCCCAACCGGTTCCCTGGTTCTTCAGCGGAGCACAGAGCGGCTTTCTTTTTGGGGATGACACTGGTGTGTGTCTGTACTTTTGCAGTGTGTGACATTCCTCTGTATGACATTTGTGACTACAACGTCTCCAGGGACCGATGCAAGGAGCTCGGGTGCTGCTTCTATGAAGGCGTCTGCTACGAGAAAGCGGTTCCCGGTGAGTAGCCACCCGGGCCACCTCAAGGCGGCAGCCAAGGTAGCCATGTCCATGCCGACCGCCGCCCTGCCTGTCTTCCTTTCCCAGGGTCTCTGTTTGCTGGAAACGCCTTTGTGTTGTTCTCTGGTCACACTCTCCTCTCTGTTAGTGGGGGCAGTAGACTCTGAGCTGGAGGGCCTGTGAATGTGACGTAAGCTACCAGAGGGGTTTCATTCCCACACGGGCTGGGCAGCGCATGCACGGGGACTGATAGAGGAATCCGATTCCTCCAGATTCATGGAGGAATCTGGCCATTCTGGGTGGTTGCCAAGGCTGGATTTGAGGAAATAGCGCTGCAGAAACCTGTGGCACAGGCAGGGCACAGGCCACTGGCTGGCTGTGCGGTGAGCCCATGAGGTGGAGCAGACCTTGTCCACTACTGGCGCCGTGAGGACAGCAGAGACTCTTGGTCCTGACTGGGGACACGTGCGCTGCTTCAATGTTGCACTAGAAGCCAGAGCAGACATGAGGATCTGCTGGCAGCCCCTCCAGCCCCTCAAGCAGTGTGGGGGGTGGGGGGTGAAGTGAGAACATCAGGTACCCGGTGGTGGCATGTGGGGGCTGGAGGTGTTGCCACTCCCCATCCCCATGAAGGCTTCTGGAGGGAGGCGCGCCCTTCAGAGCCCTCGTCTAGGTGTCAAATATATTCAAAGGGAAGGGGGAGGAAGGTGAGAAACCAGGATGCCATGAGTGTGAAGGACATTGGGATCCTACCTCCTGTGAGGCACTGGCCTTCTGTGCTGTGGAGATCTTCGAATTTCCAAGCCCTCATCATGCACCACAGGCTTCATGCGTTTCCTTGTCCTGTGAGGGCGCTTCTGGAAATGAGGGTGAAGGGGCTCTTTGCACTGTTGGGTGAGGGGGACAGGAGCACAGAGGGAGCAGCCGGCACAGCAACTCTCAGGAGGGAACAGTGCGGCCCTTACTGGTAGAGGCGCTGGATGGCCATGCCCTCTCACAGCTCCAGGCTTCCTTAGAGCCGACTTCCAAACCTTCCCTGTCCCCCTTCTCTCCCCTCAGCTCCCCAAACTTAGGAGCAGTGCCCGGCTTTGTGCCCCTCGGGCCCATTTCTTCCTCCTCCTTGACTTCTTCCTCCTGCGTTTCCCGCTAGACTCAGCCCTCAGAGGCCAGGTGCCAGGTCTTCATTCCCTGCACCTAGTAGGGCTTAGAAAGTCAGAGACAGCGACTGATGGGAGTGAGTGACTGCTGGAAATTACTGAGTAGTGGCCTGCTGGTGTAACCAGCATGAGCTCAGCCGCTGTCTGCTTGCAAAGCCAGTAACAAGTGGAGGGAAACTGACTTTATTTCCAAGGTGAGCAGCGGTGAGGTGCTGACTTGTGCTTCCAACTGCAGGCTGGGGAGAGAGGCTTCAAACTGGGACCTTAGAATGGGAGGCACGTGGGAGGAGTTCTGCTCTGAGGTCTGAGGGTCTCGTCCTGGAGGTTGTCGCAAGCCACAGCCAGCCCACTCTGAGGGCTGAGGCTCTTGCTCTGGTGGCTGTCTCTAGTTGTGCCCGCCTGGAGTGAGGGCTGGCGCCATGTCTGTGGCTGGTCACAGGCTCACTGCCTCCAGGTGCCCTCTGGCATTGTGCAGTTTGGTCTCCATGCTTGGTCTGTCTCAGGATGAGCCCCTAGAACTTCTAAGGTAAGCCGATAATTAAATGCCAGCACACGGATAAATGTGCATGGGCTGGGGGGTGTGTGGTGTTACAAAGAAAGTACATTTCAAGGCTATATATATATATATTTTTTTTTTCTTTTCTTTTTTGAGACAGAGTCTTGCTCTGTTGCCAGACTGTAGTGCAGCGGTACAATCTTGGCTCACTGCAACCTCGGCTGCCCTGGTTCAAGTGATTCCCCTGCCCCAGCCTCCCGAGTAGCTGGGACTACAGGCATGAGCCACCAGACCACCTTTTTGTATTTTTTAGTGGAGATGGGGTTTCACCATATTGACCAGGATGGTCTCGATCTCTTGACCTCATGATCCACCCTCCTCAGCCTCCCAAAGTGCTGGCATTACAGGCATGAGCCACTGCGCCCGGCCTCCAAGGCTATATTTTAAGACTAAGAACAGAAGTTTTCTGCAGTAAGCTTTCTGCATTGTGAGACTAGGAGAAGAGAGGAAAAAGGAAAACAAGTTTTAAATGCACTTTCAGGCTAGACTATTTGATTGTGTGGGGACTGTCCAGTCCTACCGTCGTAAAGCCCTAGCCAGCTCCTACGAGAGGAAAGGGATATTCCGGGCACAAAAGCAGTCAAGAAACAAAGCGCTAATGGGATTCTGGCTGCAGCGAGGGCATCTGTCCTGCTTAGTGGGGAAGATTTGGCACCTCATCAAGAGAAGATGAATTTTGGCTTCTCAGAGGCAAGTGAGAGGTTACAGTGGATACCACCAACAGTTGACAATGGCTCCTGCAGATTCAGGCTTTAGAGACTCGGGATCAGACTCCTTGCTGCCCCAGCCTCCGCTTCTGGGGGCCCCTGGGATTCCTGGGATCCCATGCCTTCCTTTGATTACAGATAAAATCAGTTGGAAGTGGCTTCAGTTATTATTTTTATCAAGATGCCATGCCATAAAATTCACCCTTTTAAGGTACACAATTCAGTGGCTTTAAACAGAGACACATTGTGCAGTCATCACCACTAATTCCAGAACATTTGCACCACCCCAGAAAGAAACCTCACGCCCACTAGCAGTCATGTCCTATCCTTCCCTCGCTCTGGCCCCTGGCAGCCACTAATCTCTCTGTGGCTTTCCTTATTATGGACATTTCATGTAAACGGAACCACGTGACTTGTGGTTCTTTCACTTACATAGTTCTCAAGGCGCGTCCACGTTGTAGCCACTGTCAGGACTTCATTTCTCCTTAGCCTTAATAACTTTCTCTGTATAGATGTGCCACATTTTGTTTAGCCACCTGTCAGTTTATAGACATTTGGGTTGCTTATGCTTTTTGGCTGTTATGAATGATGCCGCTCTGAACATTTGTATATAGGTTTTCGTGCAAACATGTTTGTGCTTCTCTTGGGTATATTCCTAGGAATGGAATTGCTGGATCATATATTAACTCTATGCTTAAACTTTTAAGGAACTTCCCAGCTGTTTTGCAGGGTGGCTCTACCTTTTGACAGTCCCCTCAGCAATGTATGAGAGTACCAGTTTCTCCACATCCTCACCAACGCTTGTTGTCCTTTTATTTGTGGCCATTGTATTGGGTGTGAAGTTGTATCTCATTGTGGTTTTGATTTGTATTATTCTAATGAATAATGTTCACCATTGTTGCTTTTTTTTTCTTTATTTTTTTTTTTTTGCTGTTTGGATATCTTCTGGAAGAAAAGTGTGTTCAAGTCCTTTGACTGATTTTAAATTGGATTAGTTGACTTTCGGTTATGGAGTTGTATGAGCTCGTTGTATATTCTGGATATGAAGCTCTTATTAGAGATATGGCTTGCAAATACTTTCTATTCTCTTACATGCCTTTTCTCCTTTTTCATAGTGTCCTTTGAAGCATTAATATTTTAAATTTTGATGGTGTCCATTTTATCAAATTTCCCTTTGGTTGCTTGTGCACTGGTGTCACATCTAAGAAACCGTTGCCTAATGCAAGGTTGCAAAGATTTATACCTGTAATATCTCCTAAGGGTTTTATAGTTTTGACTCTTACATTTAGGTCTTTTGATCCTTTTTGAGTTGACTTTTGTGTCTGCTGCAAGGAAGGTTTCCAACTTCGTCATTTTGTGTGTGGAAACCCAGTTGTCCCAACATCATTTGTTGAAAAGATTCTTCTTTCCCCATTAAATTGATACCCTTGTAGAGAATCATTTGCCCATAAAGGGAGAGTTTATTTCTAGATTCTCAATTCTATTCTGTTCATCTATATGTCCATCCTTAGCCAGTACCACAGTTTTGATTACTGTAGCTTTGCAGTGAATTTTGAAATCAGAATGTGTGAGTGCTTCAAATTTGTTCCTCTTTTTCAAGATTATTTTGGCTATTATGGGTCCCTTACATTTCCATATCAAATTTAGCTTGTCAATTTCTGCAAAACAGAGGTCCTTTGGCAATTTGATTGGGGTTGTGTTGAATCTGTGTATAATTTGGGGAGTACTGACATCTTAACACGTATTCAGTGTTCTAGTCCATGAACAGGAGATGTCTTTCCATTTGTTTAGGTCTTTAATTTTTCTCAATGTTTTATAGTTTTCAGTGTACTTGAGCTTTTTAAATTAAATGTATTCCAAAGTATTTTACCCTTTTTAATGTTATTATAAATGGAATTGTTTTCTTAATTTCATTTTCAAATTGTCTATTGCTAGCATCTAGAAATATAATTGATTTTTATGTGCTGATTTTGCATCAGGCAACCTTGTTGAACTTGCTCATTTTGTTAGTTTTCTAGCTTATTCCTTAGGATTTTTTTTGCATACAAGATCATGGCCTCTGAAAATACAGTTTTACTTCTTTCTTCCTAATATGGACGGCTTTTTAGGTCATTTTCTTGCCTAGTTTCTGACTAAAACCTCCAGTTCAATGACTAAAACCTCCAGAAGCCTTTTCTTTTTTCTGATCTTAAGGAGAAGCTGTCAGTGTTTCACCATTAAGTACAGTGTTAACTGTGGGTTTTACTAGATGCCATGTATCTATTAATAGTAAATGTAAGAAACAACTTGGAAACACATGAGTTGAGAAAATTCCCTTCTCTTCCTGTTTTGTTGAGTGTTTTTATTGTGAAAGGGTGTTGGATTTTATCAGATTACTTTTCTGCATCTATTGAGCACCTTAATGGTGCTCTTTGTTACTTCATGTGGATTTGACTTACTGTCTACTCTTCTTTCATTTAATCCCAGAGGACTCCCTTTGGCATTTCTTATAAAGAAGCTCTGCCAGTGATGAATATTCTGACTTAGTTTATCTAGGATGTCTAAATTTACCCTTCCTTTTTTAAGCATAGGGTTGCTGTATATAAAATTGCTAGTTGACAGTCTTTCTGTCAGCTCTTTGAATGTTTTATGTCATTGCCGTCTGGCCTCCCATGGTTTCTGATGAGAAACTGCTGTGAATCTTAAGGCTCCTTTGTATATAATGTGTCACTTCTCTCATACTGCTTTCAAGATTCTCTCTTTTTCTTTTGCAGTTCGCCAGGTGTCTGGGTGTGGATCTCTCTGAGTTTATCCTACTCAGAGTTCACTGAGCTTCTTGGATGTGTAGAAGTTTTTACCATTATTTCTTCAAATATTCTTTCTGTTCTTTTATCTGTCTCGGCTCCCTCTGGACTTTCGTTATGTGCATTTGGTAGACTTTATGGTATCCCACAGACCTCTAAGACAGTATTAATTTTTCTTGATTATATTTTGTTTCTGTTACTTAACCTGGATAATCTCATTGACCTGTCTTCAAGTTTACTGATTCTTTTGCCTGCTCAAATCTGCTGTTGAGCATCTCTAGTGAATTTTTCATTTCTGTTATTGCATTTTTAACTCCAGAATTTCTTTTTAGTTTTTTCTTAATGATGTCTATATTTCTGTTGATATTTTTGATTTGATGAATGTATTAGTCATTTTTTTATACTGCTATAAATAACTACCTAAGACCGGGTAATTAATAAAGGAAAGAGGTTTATTTGACTCAGAGTTCTGCATGACTGGGGAGGCCTCAGGAAATTTACAATCATGGCAGAAGGTAAAGGGGGGAAGCAAGGCATGTCTTACATTGGCAGCCAGGTTGTGGGGAGGGAACTGCCAAACACTTTAAACCATTGGATCTCATGAGAACTCCCTCACTATCATGAGGACATGATGGAATAAACTGCCCTCATGAGCCAGTCATCTTCCACCAGGTCCCTCCCTTGACATGTGTGGATTACAATTCAACATGAGATCTGGGAGGGTCAAAGAGCTAAACCATATCAATGAAATATTATTCTTATACTTTTATTTCATTTTTTAGACATGATTTCTTTTAGTTCTTTGAATACGCTTATGGTGGTTGATTTAAAGTCTTTGTCAAGTGAGTCCAATGTCTGTGCTTCCTCAGTGATGATTTCTAGTAGTGGCATTTTTTATGTGTATGGCCATACATCTTCATTTCTTTGTGTGTTTAACATTTTTCTTTCTCGAGAATTGGACATTTTAGGAAAGGTAATATAGTAACTCTGAGAATCAGGTTCTTTCAGCTCCCAGCTTTTATTGTTGCTGCTGTTTGTTATTGTGGTTGTTTGATGACTTTCCTGAACTCAGTTTAGTCTTTATTCTTCGTGATGTGCAACCACTTAAAACTCATTTTGGGAAGCTACTAGTTAGCTAATGACTAGACAAAAATCTTTTTAGAAGCCTGGAAGTACAAGCCTCTCAGACTTTGCAGAGGGGTTCTGTGTGCATGCTGAGCCACACCTTCCACAAAGTCAGAATAGTTCTAGCTCTGCCTTAGCCTTCACTTCCTGCTTATGCAGATCCTCAAGTCAGCCAGAGGTGAAGTCCCAGGGCCATGGTAGGTCTTGCCTTAAAAAGCCCACAGCACTGGACATGTCCATGGCCCTGTAGATTTCCAGGAATGTGTCAGGGCTTTTCAAAGCTGTCTGTGCACATCTTATTTCCCAGATTTTTTATGATAAGCTTTTTGGTTAGCCTTTTGTTTTCCCCCAACTGGTATTCACCACATTAGCCAGCGAAATGATTTTCAATTGCTTCTGATTGTTTCTAACAGATGCCTGGAGAAAAAGCTGTTCTCACTAAATGAGCTCAGTTTAAATAAAGATGATATTCCAAGGAAGCAGACAGATCAAGTAATGACAATCCTCTGGGCATGGGGCTTTGAAGGAGCTCCCACCCTATTCCACCCCCATGGTGGCTTTACCATGATTTTAGGCTGTTAATTTTCAAGCTACATGGAGGGTAGGGAGCAGAGATGGGAGCTAGGCTAGATAAAAGGTCCAAGCTTGCTCTTTTACTGAGATTCAGTTGTTTGCCTCAAATAAACAGATTTCTGCAAGATTTCGGTTAATTTATGGATTTCTAGAAAACTTTCCTCTGATGACTTTGCTAGTGTTCTCATTGCTTTTATGGAGGAAGAAATTGGCAGGGGGGTTGCTTCCCTCTGCCATTTTTGCTGATATCACCCTGAAAGTTAATTATGGGCTTTGCTGAAGCCCTAGTCCAGTACATAGTCGGTTAGTGAGAGTTACAACAAGATGTAGTGCTTTTTCCCAAAGCACTTTCCCATTATCCTTCACCTGTCTCACCTATTTCATCCTAAAACCCATGCCCTTTAGCCCGAATCTTACTTGAGAAATCGTTTTGGGTTCCAGGCCTTCCAGTGTTGAGCGACCTGTCACATGGCTTCATTCCAGCAGCTCGTCCTCCGGGGCATGTGCCAGTGCTGCTGAAGCCGAGCTCATGGCAGTGGGTGCTGACTTGGCCACGATTTGCTGTACTGGCACTTGTCATCATTTTGTTTTTGTTTTGTGGAATGGGAGTTTGCTGCTCACATTTCACATGCAGAGAGCAGCAGATGCTCACAGGCACGCTCAATTCTTTCCATCATGGAGTTGGACTTCTTACAGAACTCCAGTTTCCAAGGCACTTATACAACTTAGTTTTTCTGAGAAGTTTACCATTTAAGGCTCCTAAAACCAGCAAACATTAGCATCTAAAAGGTATTTAAGCCTATTCTTTCAATCTTCTCCATATAATGATTAATGATTCCGATTTCCTTACATCCCAATGAAACAGAGATCCAACCATGTAAAGTGGTGTAAATGCATCATTCCTGGAAGATCACAGCTAGGAAGGGAGCTCACATCCAAGCTGCTGCTGCTGCTGCTGTTGCCACCTCTCCGATCCCCTGAGCACCTTTTTTATCAGAGTACCATGCAGAGTACAGTGCAGGTGCTGGCCCATTTGTAAGTGTTGGTATGTATGTCAGACATGGCTTAAGTTAGAACAATTGCTGCATGCCTGTCATTCATTTTGAAAGTGAGCCTTATTCTCTGCAGCAGCTTCATGACTGGTGTCACAAGGAACCTAGAAGCGAATTTAACCTCTCAAGAATGGTTTGGACGTGGAGAAGTCTCACTGTTTTGCAAGAGGGTATATCATTTTTGCATAGAAGCAACTGTTAAGCTCCTTCCATCACTCCAACTTTAATAGCTGGGTTGCATAGCTGTGTTTTCTTGACTCCCGATTTCTTCCAGGCCTATGGGTCTGCAGGAAGAGCCTGGGCAGTGGGCCCTGCCTTGGGGCTCTCACTGTGCCCCCACATTACTGTTCCTTTCTTTGACATCTTTCTCATTCAAAATGACGAACGAACCTTTGTGCTGCGCAGGTTGTAGTATTCGGTGACGGGTAGTGTGAGCTCTTTGTGCACATAATTCCATGTTATGAAAACCTTTCACCAACTTCTTAAATTGGCTGCCTTGAAGTGCACTTTGTGTTATGGCATAATCTGTATTATTAAGAATATGAATTGGGTAATTAGCATTAGATCTTTCAGAAAGAATTGGGAATTCAAAGAGAAAGACTTGCCTTCATTCTTCAGTCTTGATTTCGGGTATGTTATTTAACATGTCAATTTCTTCTAAGTATCTGACTTCAGTTTCTTCATGGGACTTGCTGAGATGATTTCAAAACTTTTGTTTAACTATATTTGGGGAAAATTTACCAAGATATTTCTTAAAGAAAATAATCCTTTCTTCAATTGCTGCTATTTCTGAAAGATGAACCAGAGTTTGTGGTTTATGATAAGCCATAGATACGGTCTGTGTTGCTAGACAGACACTGTACAGAAAGCATCACTGAGGTTGGGTCTCCATCTTTAGGAGCTTCGCATCAAGGACAAAGAACGTCAGCGACCGGGCGCAATGGCTCAGGCCTGTAATCCCAGCACTTTGGGAGGCCGAGGTGGGTGGATCACAAGGTCAAGAGATCGAGACCATCCTGGTCAACATGGTGAAACCCCATCTCTACTAAAAATACAAAAAATTAGCTGGGCATGGTGGCGCGTGCCTGTAATCCCAGCTACTCAGGAGGCTGAGGCAGGAGAATTGCCTGAACCCAGGAGGCGGAGGTTGCGGTGAGCCGAGATCACGCCATTGCACTCCAGCCTGGGTAACAAGAGCGAAACTCCGTCTCAAAAAAAAAAAAAAAAAAAAGAACATCAGCACATATGAAGATGTGAGGAGACATTTCGACAGTAGAATACTAAGATGCTGACTATGTATGTTTGTGTGGCTTTCTCCTTTTTTTTTTGAGGTGGAGTTTCCTCTGTCACCCAGGCTGGAGTGCAGTGACATAATCTTGGCTCACTACAACCTCTGCTTCCTGGGTTCAAGTGATTCTCCTGCCTCAGCCTACTGAGTAGCTGGAATTACAGGTGTGTGCCACCATGCCCAGGCAATTTTTGTATTTTTAGTAGAGGCGGAGTTTCACTATTTTGGGCAGGCTGGTCTCAAACTTCTGACCTCAGGTGATCCACTGGCTTCAGCCTCTCAAAGTGCTGGGATTACAGATGTGAGCCACTGCACCTGGCGCCTATATGTGTCTCTCACTCATATCATTTTGAATCAATTCCATGAACTAAGACACAAAGTCATACTAAGAAATAAAGCATTTCCTGGAGTTCAAGAATTTCAGGGTTACCTTGACTCACAGAAGCTCTTTTTTTTTTTTTTTTTTTTTTTTGAGACAGAGTGTCACTCCATTGCCAGGCGCCAGGCTGGAGTGCAGTGGTACAACCTTGGCTTACTGCAACTCTCACCTCCCTGGTTCAAGCAATTCTCCTGCCTCAGCCTCCCGAGTAGCTGGGATTACAGGTGTACGCCACCATGCCCAGCTACTTTTTGTATTTGTAGTAGAGACGGGGTTTCACCATGTTGGCCAGGATGGTCTCGATCTCTTGACCTCGTGATCCACCCACCTCGGCCTCCCAAAGTGCTGGGATTACAGGCGTGAGCCACCACGCCCAGCTGGATTCATGGAAGCTCTTAATTCACCTTTCACTTTGTTTGTGCATTTCAATTCAATAGATTGTTTGTTCAACAGCATTTAAGTGCAGGCTCTCTCGGCAAGCTCTGTGCTACCTCTCAGATCCATCTTCTACTGCTGTGTGGCAAATTACTCCAAAACTTAGTGGCTTAAAGCAACTTAGAGGCTTTGCTGGGTGGACTGGGCTTGGGTGTCTCATGAGATTGCAGTCAAGATGCTGACGAAGGTTGCAGTCGCCTGAAAGCTTGGCGTCCCAGATGACTGATGTTGCTGAGAAGTCGATACCAGATGTTATAGGAGGCCTCTTCTGCTCAGTCGTTCCCAGAGCAAGTGGCCCAAGAGAGAACAGGGCAGAAGCTGCAATGTCTTTTTCACGTGGCCTTGGGTGTTAGACTCTGGGGTCTCCTTTGGCTCCAAGAATCAGCGCTGTTCAGTGTGGGAACATCTATCTAGGGTGTAAATCCTGGGAGGTGAAACTCAGGAGGCCATCCTGGAAGCTGGTTATGGTGGCCCTGGAGATTTGGAGGTGAGTCTGCGCCACGGTTCCCCCTCCTCAGGTAAGCACGTTTCCACGGGACAGTCCTTGCTTAGAGAAATAAGCCAACTGATGGGGGTGGGGGCCGGCTTTTCTTCTCCTTCCTTTTCTATTTATTTGGATCTAAATGACTTCGAATCCCTCCATTTTTCAGTTTACGTGCAAGTGTTCTCCGCCCTGATTGTGATCATTGCCGTAGCCTTCGTCATCACCATCATCTACAGGTCAGTCCTTTGTTCTCTCACCGCAAGGGTGGGGAGGAGGGGACTCACCTCTTCCAGCCGCAGCCTCCTGCCTGCCTGGGCCCCTTTGGGCTTGGTGCTGCTGGGGGGACCGGGAGCAGCGCTCCGTGAGCCTGGGGAAGGTTGCTGGGCAGGCAGGGATGGCCCCACCGATTTTCCCAGAGAGATCATTGATGAAAATCATAACCCACATTTAGTGAGCACCTTTCTCAAGTCCTCTGCTCAGCCTGTCCAGCCCTTGCAGAGGGCATAAGTGCCATTACTGTTCCTGGATTGGGACGATGGATCCGGCACTGAGGGGCCCCCAAGGGTGATGGATGGAGCAGCGAGGCTGTAACCAAGGCTCCCATTTGTCTCAGAGCCCTTGAACCCAGGGCTGCCTGCGCCTCTTGGCCTCGGCCTCTGTCCTTGTTGCAGGGTGTCAGGGTTTTGGAAGTATCTCAGAGATGATGAGTCTACTTTCTCTCATTTTAATGGTGAGGAAATGCAGACCTGGGGAAGCAAGGCAGCCCTTGGCTGTCCCCAGGGCCGGACTGGAATCCAGCATCTCACTCCCTGGCCAGGCACCTTCGCCATGAGCCCACTCTGACTTACATACAAGCCCCTGAGTATTTGAGTCCCTTTGTCCAGGAGTGAGTAAAGCCATTTTCCTGTCGTGAGTGGTGCTATGTGCCGTCTTACGTGTGTTCGTCACAAAGATGAAGCCTCAGTATCCTGCAGTGCAGCGCCACCCCACCCCGACCGGAGCCAGTACAGCGCACACCCCACCCTGCCCGGAGCCAGAGCAGTGCCACCCCACCCCGCCCGGAGCCAGAGCAGCACACACCCCACCCCGCCTGGAGCTGTCTGTGGGAGTCCAGCTGCCTCATGCAGTCATCTGTTTGGAGCCTGCATAAGAAACTAATATAAGCCTGGGTGTGGTGGCTCCTGCTTAGAATCTCCCAGCACTTTGGGAGGCTGAGGTGGGAGGATCACTTGAGCCCAGGAGATGGTGGCTTCAGTGAGCCGTGTTTGTGCCACTGCACTCCAGCCTGGGTGACAGGGCATGACCGTCTCCAAAAAAAAAAAAAAAGAGAGAAATAAACGAAAATGAGAACTGTTACATCAAAGCATTTACCTTAAAAAACAGATGTGCATGATCATGAGCCAATGTTTTCAGAGGGATGTGCGGGTGGGGGGACTAGAGAGTTTCGCCTCTTAACTTCTCTGACTATGATAAAACCCTCTTCCCACCAGAGCTGTTCAGGAGATCAGGAGAGAAAAGGTGGACGCCAAGCTGTCACAGAAGTCCAGTGAAAAGGCGGAGATTGCCTCATCCATCAGCAAGCCAGGGCTGAAGCCTCTGGGTGCTGGGCCCTCACCTGGTGAGGGTGACAAGGTGAAGAGTGACGAGGCTGAGGATGACGGTGAGAAGCTTCTGGAATGATCTTTGGCTTAGGGTCGAGGGCATGGCTCTGTTCCCTCAGGAGATCTTCCCCTGAAAGGTGCTCAGCACCTGCCCCGACTGTTCAGTCTCAGTGATCAGTGTTGTAGCTTGTGCAAAATTCTAATTTACCAGACTGTGGAGGCTCAGGTTTGCAGGGTAGGCGTGACTGTCAGAGAGTTTCCCTCTCTGAGTGTTGTCCTCCCCTTTCCCTTCCCCTTCTGTCTCCCTGTCATTTCGCCCTCTGGCGGGGCCCTCGGTGTTAGTGGGGGAGGCTCCCGGGGAGGGGATGAGGTCCAGCAGAGCCTGTGCATTTGATCAAGTGACTTCCTGCAGGAGGCTGCAGGGCCACCATGGCTACTCTGTGGCAGGCTGATCACATGGTGGTCATGGTTAGATAGGTGGACGATCACCCTATGCCTGCCTGGGTTTCCAGGAAGGAAAGTTGCTCATATGTTGGTTAATCCTCCTCGAAGGCTCTTGGAAGTTTCTGGTTGCTTTTCCTGATCAGCAACTTAGCAGATTAGGGAGAGAAACATCTCAGATGGTAAGCCTTATCTTCAGAGGTGTTTCTACAGGAATGTGAATGGCCTGGCCTTTTCCACTGTTGCCAAGTAGCCTGGGTTTTACAGGGACCATCAGGAAAAGCAGGAGGCAGGGGAAGAGGGTGACTCCCACTTGATTTTGGATCTGGAATGCCTGACCCCTAACTGTGGCTGTGACTGTGGAATGAGGCTTTCCTGCAGGACGGACGTTGGCCTGGTGCAGGGAGCCTCCTGTGTAGTGCGACTGTGGGAGGAAGACGGTTTCACTGCCCTAAAAAGATGCTTCTCCCTGGAAGGCACTGAGAAACACAGGGCAGCTGTGGCCACCCCCCAAACTGGCTTTTGAGTCAGTCATTGCCAATCGGACGCCACGTAGATGTGTTCAAAGACCCTGATGAAATATTTTCGGGACTGCTGAATATTTCATTTGAAAAACAATTCTTCTTTTCTAAAAATCTAGTAACAGTGATAATAACAGAAGCTGAAGAAACTGAGGACTGACTGAAATACACGAAGATGTGAGGTTGGAGAATTCCCCAAAGGAAATGGCACAGCAGGTGGACTGTTATGAGACCACCCAATGAGAGAAAGATAAAGGGATTTTGAAAATCGCTTCTCGTCTGATGCTGCTTATTAATTCCTGTATTTTTATCTTAGGAGGGAGAAAGCCTTTGGGGTAGGAGAGTGGGAACCTGAACTTTTAGTTTTTAATGGCACGCTTGTCACTAAGATTGATGCCACGGGGGCTCACAGCATTGGCACAGGGTGGTGTCCCGGAGGTCTCTGCACTTTCGCCAAGAGTGGGCTGCCACATGGACACAGGCAGCTCAAGTTTGGCTTTGCTGGGACTTAGTCATGCTGTGGGGGAGGAGCAGCATCCAGATCTGGATCTGTGAGGCCCCAAAGCATCGGCCGCAGCTTCCTGAGAGCCCCTCATCCAAGGCAGAGCGCGCTCAGTCCCAGCGTGGCCGACAGACACTCACAGGCCGGCCCAGGGCAGCCCACGGAGCTCGGAGGCTCTGTTTTTTCCACCTTGGAAATGTGCATCTGCACAGCAGCTGTGGCCCTCCTGTCCATGAGCTGCAGCTTTAAAAAAGAAGGATGATGAACAATCCAGATAGACCAGACGCATCCTGCTCCAAGGATTATTTAGCTGAGAAATCAGTTTGCAGGAGCCTGGAGAAGCCCTGCGTTGGTTTTCTGGCTGGTAAACCTTGTCCGCTGCTGATGGGCTTGGCCCTAGGCTGCACCTGAACTTGAGCTTGGCTCGGGCCTGCCCTGCTCTGGGGCTTCCTGCAGGGGAAGTTACGGGCCTGTGTTAGCCCTTTCCTTCTGTGGGCACCTCGCTGGTCTTTGGCCTCTCGGGCTCTTGTACTGGTGTCGATCAGGCATCAGCACACCCTTACGTCCTGACACAGTGGCTCTCTGGTGTGATTTCCCTGGTGGGGTGACCCCAGCCTCCATTCTGGTAGAATCTGAGTTCTCGGATGTGGTCTTTATTGAGTTGTCATAATTTCCCTTTGACTGGGACTGTTCAGCAAGGATGTCCCAGGTTTCCCAGTGGATTCCCAGGGTTCTAGGCAAGCTTCTTGCACTTCCTCTGGTGAGTGTCCACCTTCTCCCGCCCTGGCTCTCGGTTCAGAGGGTGAAGAGCTGCAGATGGCCGGTGGAGGTCTTGGCTTCCAATCCTTAGAAGCAGGACCGTGTTCTCTGGTGGAAGCGCTCCTCCCTTGGCCCCAGAGCCTCCTACTCACCACTGCTTTGGTTTCTGTCTCTCCTGAACACACCTCCTAATACCTAGACTGGCTGAAAACACCACCAATCATGCATGTGCTCAAGATGATCAATTTGGGTGGGGCTTGATGGGGAAACTTGCGTCTGCTCCACACAGCATTAGGTGGAGCATCCCAACTGGGGCTGGGCAACCACCTCATGTTGAAATGTGATACTTCCAAAAAGGCTCCCTAACACAACTGTCCACTTGGCGCTGGTTGTCAGCTGGGAGGTGGTAGCCAGGGCTTTGAGTTTTCCTCCCTCTGGCCTCTCTATGTGGCCCGTTGGGCTTCTCACAGCACCACTGCTGGGTCTGGGAAAGAAAATCCCAAGTGACCATTCTGCAAACAAGGGGACGAACCCCAAAGGGCAAATACTAACCAAGTGCCGGCACCATGTTTCCTGATGTTCCATCAGGCACAACGGGTCGTGGCCAAGCCCAGAGTCAGGTTGGGAGAGTATGACCCAGAGACATGAACAAGCAGGCATGGTTTGTTGGCGTCACCAGATAGGCTACCGTAGCCATAAAATATGCGCCTTGGTTCGAGGTGACTTTGCTGGTGTCAGCAGAAGTGCTGTGAGCAGGGAAGGCAACTACACACCAGGGACATTGTCTATGGTTGAGAAGATACGGTGTTGTCCCCGTCATGATGGAAGGGCCCAGTGTACTCAACCTGCTAACAGGTGGTATCTGGCCACCCTGAAAAATGGCGCCACACAGCTGTCTGGTGTGGGCAAAGGTAGGCGGTTGAGTGATCAGCCCTGGTCAGAGGAAGGTTGGGCCGCTGAGCCCGCGCACAGCTTCCATCCCTGCTGCTGTGGCTGCTCTGTGCGTGAGCCCTTTCAGCAAGCCTCAGGGTAGCCGAGGAAGGGCTGGTTGACACTCGCGGGGTATCGGGTTGTTCGTGTAATTTTTAAATGCCTCCCGCAGTGGGTGTCTTGTGGTGGACATAGGTTCTGAGAGGTTCACACATGTGTTTCTCACCTTGACCCCTGATAGAGTTTGGATACTTGTCCTCAGCCAAATCTCATGTTGAAATGTGATACCCAGCATTGGACGTGGGACCTGGTGGGAGGTGTGTGGATCATGGGGGCAGATCCCTCACGAGCTGCCTGAGCCATCCTCTTGGTGACAAGTGAGCTCTCTGAGCTCACACAAAATCTGGTCATTTAAAAGTGTGGGGCAGCTCCCCTCACACCCCCCCCACTTCTCCCGCTTTTGTCATGTGATGCACCTGCTCCCTGTTCTCCTCCTGCCACGATTGGAGATTGGAAACTTCCTGAGGCCTCACCAGAAGCTGAGCAGATGCTGGTACCATGCCTCTGCAGCCTGCAGAACCGTAAGCCAACTGAACCTCTTTTCTTTTTTTTGAGACAGAGTTTCGCTCTTGTTACCCAGGCTGGAGTGCAATGGCGCGATCTCGGCTCACCGCAACCTCCGCCTCCTGGGTTCAGGCAATTCTCCTGCCTTAGCCTCCTACCTCTTTTCTTTATAATTCTTTGTAGCAGTGCAAGAACAGCCTAATACAGGCCCCTTGACACCAATTTCCCAGTCTTATCCTCTCCAAGCCCATGGCCAGGTGGTCAGCCCATGAGTCAGCACCCCAGGCCATGTCTTCTTCCACAGAAAGTGGATGTGGATCATGCCACATACTTTGCTTACTGGGAGGGTCTCCCTTCACCCCTGGGTTTTGTGTGAGGCGGCAGCACAGGATCTGCCTGCTTCTGCAGGGCTGGAGTACTGTACAGGTCCACCCATAAACCTACACTTGGAAGAAATGGTTTCTGCCAGAGCCTAATAGCAAGCCAATAGCTGCTTTTGAAAAGGAGATTTTCCAACAGAATAGGGGTTAACCTAACTGCAACTTTCAGAGATTTGTGCAGTGATTCTCCTATTAGAACTTGCCAGATGAGTCCCTACAGTTTCTCGGTATGATTCAATTCAGACTCTTCTCGAGGTCTTAGGCCTCCAGAGCCATGCAGGACAATGCATAAGACTTGGCATTGTCCTGAATAAGGTGATTGTATAATTTATAACCCAAACCCGGACTTTTGAAAGGGAAAGAAGTGCTATTGATAATTCTGCCAGAGTAACAGGTGTACCTGGGCCTTGGCAATGAAGCAGCTCATTAATGGGACACTGCCGTTGCTGCTATGTGAAGGCAGTGTCTCGTTTTTCTTTATGAATGCACTGAAATAAAATATTTTTCAAATTGACAGCTGCTAACTGGTTGCATACCAGCTGATTTATTCTAGTAAAGGGAAATGTGTAATTACACCTGCCATTGTGATCAACACCTCACGAAATCTGCGTGACTTGCGGTTACTCTCCAAGACCCATGTGGCTGTTATATTTGCTAAACAGGTGAGATAAATGAAGATTGTGGCAGGAATCATCACTATCTTAGTCCATTTTCACACTGCTGTGAAGAACTACCCGAGACTGGGTGATTTATTAAGAAAAGCATTTAATGGACTCACAGTTCTGCAGGCCTAATGGGATGCATGACCAGAGGCCTCAGGTAACTTACAATCATGGTGGAAGGGGAAGGGGAAGCAAAGACTTTCTTTACATGGGGGCAGGAGGGAGAGAGAGAGAGAAAGAGAAGGGGGAAGTTCCAGATACTTCTAAATCATCAGATCTCATGAGAACTCACTGTCCTGAGAACAGCAAGGAAGAAATCTGCCCCCATAATCCAGTCACCTCCCACCAGGGCCCTCCTCCAATTTGACATGAGATTTGGGTGGGGACATAAATCTAAGCCATGTCAATCACCCAGACACCAGGTCTTCGGTGGAGGCACTAATATTTAAGTCTGCTTGGGGTATTATATTACTTTTTCTTAACATTTTTATTGAGGTGTTATTAGCAGATACTGTGCACATATTTGAAGTGCACAGTTTTGTAAGTTGTGACGTCTGAATCCATCCATGAGGTCATCACTACAGTCAAGCTAATGAACACATCCGTCACTCAAAGGTAGAGTCAGGCTCCTTTGTGATCCCTCACACCTGCCATCCTTCATCCTTCCCGTCGTGCTCAGCAACCATGGATCTGCTCACTGATACCAGAGATTAGTTTTCATTTTCTATACATGGAATCATACAGTATGCATTCTTTTTGTCTGATCTCCTTCACTTAGCATAGGTATTTTGACATTTAGCCATGTTAATGTATTTATTAATGGTGCATTGCTTTTTATTGCTAAGTAGCATTCCTTCATCTGCATATTCCACATTTGTTTATTCAGTTACTTGTTGATTGGCATTTAGATTGTTTCTAGTTTTTGCTTATTATGGATAAATTTCCCTGAATATTCACATGCAAGTTTTCATTGCAAAACATGTGGATATATGTTTTCATTTCTTTTGGGTAAATACCTAGGAGTGAAATGGCTGGGTCACATGGTAGATGTATATTTAATTTAATTTTTTTTTTTTTTGAGATGGAGTCTTGCTCTGATGTCAGGCTGGGGTACAGTAGTGCGATCTTGGCTCACTGCAACCTCTGCCTCCTGGGTTGAAGCAGTTCTCCTGCCTCAGCCTCCCAAGTAGCTGGGACTACAGGTAGGTGCCACCATGCCCAGATAATTTTTGTGTATTTAGTTGAGATGGAATTTCACCATCTTGGCCAGAATGGTCTTGATCTCTTGATCTTGTGATTTGCTCACCTCAGCCCCCTCAAAGTGCTGGGATTCCAGGCATGAGCCACTGTGCCTGGCCATATATTTAACTTTTTAAGAAACCGACAACCTGCTTTCCATTTTCAATTCCTACCAGCAGCTGAGAGTTCCAGCTGCTCCACGCCCTTACAGAGACTTTTCTGGCCAGTGTTTTCAATGTGAGCTCTTCTAGCAGGTGCGCACAGTCATCACATGGTGATTTTAATTCAAAGTTCCCTGATTACTAATGATATTGAACTTACATGCATATGGTTTGTTTGCTTTTGTTAGTGAAGTGTCTGTTGAAATCTTTTGCCTATTTTTTATTGAGCTGTTTTCTTATTTTTGAGTTTTGAGGATTCTGTACATATGTAGGTGCAAGTCATTTTTTTCAGACAAATGACTTGCATTTTGTTTTTCCAGTATGTACCCTGTGTTTTCATTCTTTTAACAATGTTCTTCAAAAAGAAGTTCATAATCTGGATGAAATCCAATATACTCATTTTTCATTTTATAAAACTTGCTTCTCTCTCTCTTTCTCTCTCTCTCTCTTTCTATCTCTCATAGTCTAAGTCATCCTTGCCTTATCCAAGGTCATAAAGATGTTTGTCCTTTGTTTAATTCTAGGTATTTTATAGTTTTGCATTTTATATTTAGGTCTATGATTCATCTGGAGTCCATTTGTCCATCAGCTACAAGGTGTGAATTGAAATATAATAGTTGCATGTGAATAGCCACTTGTTCTGGCACTATCGAAAAGTCCATTATTTCTTCACTGAATTCCCTCTGCACCTGTGTTTAAAATCAATTGACCATATATATGTGGGTTTACTTCTGGACTTTGTTATGTTTCATTATTTTGTCTCTGTCTTGATGATGCCATCCCACACTCTCCTTATTACTGTAGCTTCATGATAAATCTTGAAGTCTGGTAGTACAAGTCTTTGTGAATGTTTTTCAAAGATCAAGTGGAAAGAAGGATATCAAAGATTGAAGATCAACTCAATGAAATAAAATGAGAAGACAAGACTAGAGAAAACAGAATGGAAATAAATCAACAAAGCCTCCAAGAAATAGGGGATTATGTGAAAAGACCAAATCTATGTTTGATTGGTGTACCTGAATGTGACAGGGAGAATGAAACTAAGTTGGAAAACACTCTTCAGTATATTATTCAGCAGAACTTTCCCAACCTAGTAAGGCAGGCCAACATTCAAATCCAGGAAATACAGAGAACATTGCAAAGATATTCCTCAAGAAGAGCAACCCCAAGGCACATAATCGTCAGATTCACCAGGGTTGAAATGAAGGAAAAAAATGCTAAGGGCAGCCAGACACAAAGGCCGGGTTATGCACAAAAGGAAGCCCATCAGACTCACAGTGGATCTTTCAGCAGAAACTCTACAAGCCAGAAGAGAGTGGTAGCAATATTCAACCTCCTTAAAGAAAAGAATTTCAACCTATAATTTCAAGTCCAGCCAAACTAAGCTTCATATGTGAAGGAGAAATAAAATCCTTTACATACAAGCATTTATTGAGAGATTTCATCATCACCAGGCCTGCCTTACCAGAGCTCCTGAAGGAAGCACTAAACACAGACTGGCAAATTGGATAAAGAGTCAAGACCCATTGGTGTGCTGTATTCAGGAGACCCATCTCATGTGCAAAGGCACACATAGGCTCATAATAAAGGGATGGAGGAAATTTACCAAGCAAATGGAGAGAAAAACCAAAAACAGGAGTTGCAATCCTGGTCTCTGATAAAACAGACTTCAAACCAACAAAGATCAAA
Source organism: Callithrix jacchus (assembly GCF_049354715.1). Taxonomy (NCBI): domain Eukaryota; kingdom Metazoa; phylum Chordata; class Mammalia; order Primates; family Cebidae; genus Callithrix; species Callithrix jacchus. Next base: position 26,897,454 of record NC_133502.1, read on the forward strand.
AGAGACAAAGAAGGGCATTACATAATGGTAAAGGGATCAATGCAACAAAAAGAGCTGACTATCCTAAATATATATGCACCCAATACAGGAGCACCCAGATAAATAAAGCAACTTCTTAATGACCTACAAAGAGACTTAGACTCCCACACAATAATAGTGGGAGACTTTAACACTCTACTCTCAATATTAGACAGACCAATGAGACAGAAAATTAACAAGAATATCCAGGACTTGAACTCAGATATGAACCGAGCAGCCCTAATAGACATCTACAGAACTCTTCACCCCAAATGCACAGAATATAGATTCTTCTCACATCACACTTACTCTAAAATTGACCACATAATTGGAAGTAAATCACTCCTCAGCAAATGCAAAAGAATGGAAATAATAACAGTCTCTGTGACCACAGTGCAATCAAATTAGAAGTCAGGGTTAAGAAACTCACTTAAAACCACACAATTACATGGAAACTGAACAATCTGCTCCTCAATGACTACTGAATAAACAATGAAATGAAGACAGAAATGAAGATGTTCTTTGAAATGAATGAGAATGAAGACATAACATACCAGAATCTCTGGGACACATTTAAAGCAGTGTCTAGAGGGAAATTTATAGCAATAAATGCCCACCAGAGAAGTGAGGAAAGAACTAAAATTGACCCTAATGTCATAATTAAAAGAACTAGAGGAGCAAGATCAAACAAAATAAAAAACTAGCAGAAGACAAGAAATACCTAAGATCAGAGCAGAACTGAAGGAGATAGAGACGCAAAAAACTCTTCAAAAGATCAATAAGACCAGGAGCTGGTTTTGTGAAAAGATCAACAAAATAGATAGACCACTAGCTAGACTAGTAAAAAAGAGAGAAGAATTGAATAGATGCAATAAAAAATGATAAAGAAGATATCACCACTGATTCCACAGAAATACAAACTTATCAGAGATTACTATAAACACCTCTATGCACATAAACCAGTAAATCTAGAAGAAATGGATAAATTTCTGGACTCTTACACACTCCTAAGACTAAACCAAGAAGTCGAATCCCTGAATAGACCAATAACAAGGTCTGAAGTTGAGGCAGCAAAGCAAGTAATAGCCTACCAACCAAAAAAAGTTCAGAACCACATGGGTTCACAGTCAAATTCTACCAGAAATACAGAGAAGCTGGTACCATTCCTTCTGAAACTATTCCAAACAATACAAAAAGAGGGAATCCTCCTAACTCATTTTATGAGACCAACATCATACCAAAACCTGGCAGAGACACAACTAAAAAAGAAAATTCCAGGCCAATATCCATGATGAACATTGATGCAAAAATCCTTAATAAAATACTGGTAAACTGAATCCAACAGCACCTCAAAAAGCTTATCCATCATGATCAAATTGGCTTCATCCCTGGGATGCAAGGCTGGTTTCACATATGCAAATCTATAAATGTAATCCATCACATAAACAGAACAAAAGACAAAAACCACATGATTATCTCAATAGATGCAGAGAAGGCCTTCAACAAAATCTAACAGCCCTTTATGCTATAAACTCTCGATAAACTCAGTATTGATGGAATGTATCTCAAAGTAATAAAAGCTATTTATGACAAATCCACAGCCAATATCATACCGAATGGGCAAAAACTGCAAGCATTCCCTGTGAAAACTGGCACAAGACAAGGGTGTCCTCTCTCACCACTCCTATTCGACACAGTAGTGGAAGTTCTGGCCAGAGCAATCAGGCAAGAAAAAGAAACTGTATTCAATTAGGAAAAGAGGAAGTCAAATTGTCTCTATTTGCAGATGACATGATTGTATATTTAGAAGACTCTATTGCCTCAGCTCCAAATCTCCTTAAGCTGATAAGCAACTTCAGCAGTCTCAGGATACAAAATCAGTGTGCAGAAATCACAAGCATTCCTATACACCAATAACAGGCAAACAGAGAGCTGAATCACGAGTGAACTCCCACTCACATTTGCTACAAAGAGAAGAAAATAGGAATACAACTAAAATGGGATGTGAAGGACCTCTTCAAGGAGAACTACAAACCACTGCTCAAGGAAATAAGAGAGAACACAAACAGAAGGAAAAACAGTCCATGCTCATGGTTAGGAAGAATCAATATTGTGAAAATGGCCATACTGCCCAAAGTCATTTATAGATTCAATGCTCTCCTCATCAAGCTACCATTGACCTTCTTCACAGAACTGGAAAAACCACCTTAAAGTTTTACGGAACCAAAAAAGAACCCACAGAGCCAAGACAATCCCATGCAAAACAAACAAACAAACAAAAGTTGGAGGCATCACGCTACCTGACTTCAAACTATACTACAAGGCTACAGTATTCAAAACAGCATGGTACTTGTACCAAAACAGAGATGTAGACCAATGGAACAGAACAGAGGCCTCAGAAGTAACATCACACATGTACAACCATCTTATCTTTGACAAACCTGACAAAAACAAGCAATGGGGAAAGAATTCCCTATTTAACAAATGGTGTTGGGAAAACTGGCTAGCCATATGCAGAAAGCTGAAACTGGTCCCCTTCCTTACACCTTATACAAAAATTAAGATGGATTACAGATTTAAACATAAGACCTAACACCATAAAAACCCTACAGGAAAACCTAGGCAATACCATTCAGGACATAGGCATAGGCAAGGACTTCATGACTAAAACACCAAAAGCAATGGCAACAAAAGCCAAAATAGACAAATAGAATCCAATTAACTGAAGAGCTTCTGTAAAGCAAAAGAAACTATCATTAGAGTGAACCAACAACCAACAGAATAGGAAAAAAAATGTTTGCAATCTACCCATCTGACAAAGGCTAATATCCAGAATCTACAAAGAACTTAAACAAATTTACAAGAAGAAAACAACCCCATCAAAAAATGGACAAAGAATATGAACAGACACTTCTTAAAGAAGACATTTATGTGGCCAAAAAAACATATGAAATAATTCTCATCATCACTGGTCATCAGAAATGCAAATCATAACCACATTGAGATACCATCTCATGCCAGTTAGAATGGTGATCATTAAAAAATCTGGAGCCAACAATGCTGAAGAGGATGTGGAGAAATAAGAATGCTTTTACATTATTGATGGGAGTGTAAATTAGTTCAACCATTGTGGAAGACAGTGTGGTGATTCCTCAAGCATCTAGAAATAGAAATATCATTTGACCCAGCAATCCCATTACTGGGTATATACCCAAAGGATTATAAATTGTTCTATTATAAAGACACATGCACAGGTATGTTCATTGCAGCACTGTTTACAATAGCAAAGACTTGGAACCAACCCAAATACCCCTCAGTGATAGACTGATTAAAGAAAATGTGGCACATATACACCATGGAATACCATGCAGCCATAAAAAAGGATGAGTTCATATCCTTTGCAGGGACATGGATGAAACTGGAAATCATCGTTCTCAGCAAATTGACACAAGAACAGAAAACCAAACACCACATGTTCTCACTCATATGTGGGTGTTGAATAATGAGAATATATGGACACAGGGAGGGGACCATCACATACCAGGGCCTGTTGGAGGGCAAGGGGGCTAGGGGAGGGATAGCAGGCGATGGGGGATTGGGGAGGGATAACATTAGGAGAAATACTTAATGTAGATGATGAGGGGATGGAGGCAGCAAACCACTGTGGCATGTGTATACCTATGTAACAATCCTGCATGAGCTGCACATGTACCCCAGAACTTAAAGTATAATTAAAAAAAAGACAAGCCCATTATATAATAATACAGGGGTCAACAGAGCAAGAGGACATAACAATTGTAAATATATATATGTACCCAACACTAGTGCATGCAAATATATGAAGCAACTATTAATAGACTTAAAGGGAGAGATCAATGTAATAATAGCAGGGAACTTCTGCCACTTTCCACAATGGACAGGTTATTTAGACAGAAAATCAACAAAGCAGCCGGGTGCGGTGGCTCACGCCTGTAATCCCAGCACTTTGGGAGGCTGAGGCGGGTGGATCACGAGGGCAAAAGATCGAGACCATCCCGGTCAACATGGTGAAACCCCGTCTGTACTAAAGATACAAAAAATTAGCTGGGCATGGTGGTGCGTGCCTGTAATCCCAGCTACTCAGGAGGCTGAGGCAGGGGCATTGCTTAAACCCAGGAGGTGGAGGTTGCAGTGAGCCGAGATCGCGCCATTGCACTCCAGCCTGGGTAACAAGAGCGAAACTCTGTCTCAAAAAAAAAAAAAAAAAAAAAAATCAACAAAGAAACATCAGAGTTAAACTGCAGTCTAGACCAAATGGACCTAACAGACATCTATGGAGATTCCATTCAACAGCTACAGAATGCATATTCTTTTCAACAGCACATACATAGAATGTTTTCCAGGATAACCCTATATTAGGTCACAAAATGAGTCTTAACAAATTAAAAAATCAAAATTATATCAAGCATCTTTTTTGGCAACGATGGACTAACACTAGAAATCAGTACCAGAAAGAATATTGGAAACTCTACAAATACATGGAAATTAAATGAGACACTCAACAAGAAATGGTTCAATGAAGAAATTTAAAAGAAAATTTAAAGATTCTTTGAGACAAGTGGAAATTGAACTACAGCACACTCAAACCGATGGGATACACCATTCTAAGCCGGAATTTAATAGCAGTAAACATCTACCTCAGAAAAGTGGAAAGATCTGAAGTAAACAACCTAATGTTGCATGTTAAGAAACTAGAAAAGCAAGAATAAACTAAACCCAAAGTTGGTAGAAGAAAAGAAATAATAAATATCAGATCAGAAATTAAATGGAAAGTTAAAAAAAAAACAAGAGATCAACAAAATGTGAGTTGTCTTTAAAAGATAAAATTGACAAACCTTGGTTAGAGTGAGATGAAAGAAGATTACAATAAATCAGAGAAATGAAAAATGAGACACTACAACAGATACCACAGAAAGACAAAGGGTCATGAGACTGTTACGGAGAACTATAAACTAACAATTTGAAACATTTACAAGAAATAGGTACATTACTGGACACATAGAGCCTAATAAGATTGAACCATAAAGAAATAGAAAGCCTGGATATAATAATGAGTAATGAGATTGATGTAGTGATAAAAAGTCTCCCATCAGTGAAAAGCCCAGGACCTGAAAGCCTTCACTGCTGATTCTTTTTTTCACTGTCTCATCCAGGCTGGAGTGCAGTGGTGCAGCCACAGCTCACTGCAGCCTCAGCCTCCTGGGCTCAGCTGATGTTCGCACCTTAGGCTCCTGGCTAACACATGGCACCGTTCCTGGCTAATATTTTGTATTTTTAGTAGTGATGGGGTTTTGTCATGTTGCTCAGGCTGGTCTCAAACTCCTGGGCTCAAGTGATCTACCCACTGTGGCCTCCCAAAGTGCTGGAATGACAGGCGTGAGCCATCATGCCTGGCCTGAATTAGAACTAATGTCAATTTTTTTCAAACTCTTCCAAAAAGCTGAGAAGGAAGGATTACTTTAAACTCATGATACTCTGATACCAAAACCAGACAAGAACACAACAAAAGAAGAAAACCGCAGGTCAGTATCCCTGTTGAACAAAGATGCAAGAATCTGCAACACAATACTAGCAAATCAAATTCAACAACGCCTTAAAAAGAGCATTCACCATGATCAAGATCAAGTGGGCTTCATCCCAAGGATGCAGGGACAATTCGACATAGGCAGGCTGGGTGAAGTGGCTCATGCCTGTAATCCCAGCATTTTGGGAGACCAAGGCAGGTGGATCTCGAGGTCAAGAGATCGAGACCATCCTGGTCAACGAGGTGAAACCCCGTCTCTACTAAAAATACAAAAATTAGCTGGGATGACAGGCATGAGCCATCATGCCTGGCCTGAATTAGAACTAATGTCAATTTTTTTCCAAACTCTTCCAAAAACTGAGAAGGAAGGATTACTTTAAACTCATTATACTAGGTCAGCATTTCCCTGATACCAAAACCAGACAAGAACACAACAAAAGGACTGCGCACCTGTAGTCCCAGCTACTTGGGAGGCTGAGGCAGGAGAATTGCTTGAACCCAGGAGGCGGAGGTTGTGGTGAGCCGAGATAGCACCATTGCACTCCAGCCTGGGTAACAAAGCGAAACTCCGTATCAAAAAAAAAAAAAAAAAAAAAAAAATTAGCCGGCCATAATGGCATGTGCCTGTGGTCCTAGCTACTCAGAGGCTGAGATGGGAGAATCACCTGAGCCTGGGCAGGTGAAGGTTTTAGTGAGCCGTGATTGCACCACTGCACTCCAGCCTGAGTGACAGAGTGAGACCCTGTCTCAAAAGAAAAAAAAAAAGTAACTCTGTTATAATGTGGTTGAAGAAAACTGTTAACACCATTGATTATAATGGTGAGAGTAAGGATAAGAAAGGACATGAGATTTGTTAACACTATTGTGTTATAACAGGGAGAGTAGGGATAAGAAAAGGAGGTGAGATTTGTTTTTTTTTTTAATTGATAAATTTATGACATTTTTTTTTTTTATTATTGCATTTTGGGTTTTGGGGTACATGTGCAGAACATGCAAGATAGTTGCATTGGTACACACCTGGCAGTGTGATTTGCTGCCTTTCTCCCCTTCGCCCACATCTGGCATTTCTCCCCATGCTATCTCTCCCCAGCTTCCCCCCCACTGTCCCTCCTCTATTGCCCCCAACAGACCCCAGTGTGTAGTGCTCCCCTCCCTGTGTCCATGTGTTCTCATTGTTCATCTCCTGCCTATGAGTGAGAACATGCTGTATTTTATTTTCTGTTCTTGTGTCAGTTTGCTGAGAATGATGGTTTCCAGGTTCATCCATGTCCCTACAAAGGACACGAAATCATCATTTTTGATGGCTGCATCATCTTCCATGGTGTATATGTGCCACATTTTCCCTGTCTAGTCTTTCATCGATGGGCATTTGGGTTGGTTCCAGGTCTTTGCTATTGTAAACAGTGCTGCAATGAACATTCGTGTGCATGTGTCCTTATAGTAGAACGATTTATAGTCCTTTGGATATATACCCAGTAATGGGATTGCTGGGTCAAATGGAATTTCTGTTTCTAGGTCCTTGAGGAATCGCCACACTGTCTTCCACAATGGTTGAACTAATTTACACTCCCACCAGCAGTGTAAAAGTGTTCCTATTTCTCCACATCCTCTCCAGCATCTGCTGTCTCCAGATTTTTTAATGATCGCCATTCTAACTGGCGTGAGATGGTATCTCAATGTGGTTTTGATTTGCATTTCTCTGATGACCAGTGATGATGAGCATTTTTTCATATTTGTTTGCCTCATGTATGTCTTCTTTTGTAAAGTGTATGTTCATATCCTTTGCCCATTTTTGAATGGGCTTGTTTGTTTTTTTCTTGTAAATCTGTTTGAGTTCTTTGTAAATTCTGGATGTCAGCCCTTTGTCAGATGGGTAAACTGCAAAAATTTTTTCCCATTCTGTTGGTTGCCCATTCACTCTAGTGACTGTTTCTTTTGCTGTGCAGAAGCTGTGGAGTTTGATTAGGTCCCATTTGTCTATTTTGGCTTTTGTTGCCAATGCTTTTGGTGTTTTGGTCATGAAGTCCTTGCCTACTCCTATGTCCTGAATGGTTTTGCCTAGATTTTCTTCTAGGGTTTTTATGGTGTGAGGTCTTATGTTTAAGTCTTTAATCTATCTGGAGTTAATTTTAGTGTAAGCTGTCAGGAAGAGGTCCAGTTTCTGCTTTCTGCAATGGCTAGCCAGTTTTCCCAACACCATTTATTAAACAGGGAATCCTTTCCCCATTGCTTGTTTTTTTCAGGTTTATCAAAGATTGTATGGTTGTAGATATGTTGTGTTGCCTCCAATGCCTCTGTTTTGTTCCATTGGTCTATATCTCTGTTTTGGTACCAGTACCATGCTGTTTTGATTACTGTAGCCTTGTAGTATAGTTTGAAGTCAGGTAGTGTGATGCCCCCACTGTGTTCTTTTTGCTTAGAATTGACTTGGCTATGCAGGCTCTCTTTTGGTTCCATATGAAGTTTAAGGTGTTTTTTTCCAGTTCTGTGAAGAAGGTCATTGATAGCTTGATGGGGATAGTGTTGAATCTGTAAATTACTTTGAGCAGTATGGCCATTTTCACAATATTGATTCTTCCTAACCATGAACATGGATTGTTTCTCCATCTGTTTGTGTCCTTTCTTATTTCGTTGAGCAGTGGTTTGTAGTTCTCCTTGAAGAGGTCCCTTACATTCCTTGTAAGTTGTATTCCCAGGTATTTTATTCTCTTTGCAGCAATTGCGAATGGCAGTTCGTTCTTGATTTGGCTCTCTTTCAGTCTGTTATTGGTGTATAGGAATGCTTGTGATTTTTGCACATTGATTTTGTAACCTGAGACTTTGCTGAAGTTGCTTATCAGTTTCAGGAGATTTTGGGCTGAGACGATGGGGTCTTCTAGATATACTATCATGTTGTCTGCAAATAGAGACAATTTGACTTCCTAGAAAAGGAGGTGAGATTTGTTAACACCATTGTATTATAATGGGAGAGTGCCAGGCGTGGTGGCTCAAGCCTGTAATCCCAGCACTTTGGGAGGCTGAGGCGGGTGGATCACGAGGTCAACAGATCGAGACCATCCTGGTCAACATGGTGAAACCCCGTCTCTACCAAAAATACAAAAAATTAGCTGGGCATGGTGGCACGTGCCTGTAATCCCAGCTACTCAGGAGGCTGAGGCAGGAGAATTGCCTGAACCCAGGAGGCGGAGGTTGCGGTGAGCCGAGATCGCGCCATTGCACTCCAGCCTGGGTAACAAGAGCGAAACTCCGTCTCAGAAAAAAAAAGAAAAAAGTAAAGGAGGTGAGAATTCTGTACGTCCCTCACAAATACAGCTGCCCTGGAAAAACAGTTTGGCAATTTCTTAAAATTTTAAACATACAATTATTATATAATAAACAATTGTATCCAAGATATGTATTGCATGGAATGGAACCTTACGTGTGCACAAAAACAGGCACATAAATGCTTGTGTCAACGTTCTTTCTATTACTAATAGTTAAAACTTGGAAACGCAGTCCTACAACAGCAAATAGTGAAATAATGTGTGGCACATCCATGCCACAAAACACCACTGAGCAATGAAAAGGAAACATGCAATAGTGTGGACAGATCTCAAAGTCATCAGACTGAGTGAGAAAACCAACTGCAAGTCACATAAGGTAAGATTCTCGAAGTGACAAAATTGTAGAGATGGGGAAAAATCATAGGTTGCAGGGTGAGGAGTCCTGGGGGGTGAAGTTGTGGGGCATCTCTGAAGGGTGGCACCATGGAGGTGCCCGTGGTGATGGAGGGTCTGTGTCTTGATCTTGGAGAAGTTGTGGAATCTGCACTGGTGATGCGTGGCACAGAACCCGACACACATGACGGGCTGTCTCTAGGCTTCGGGATGAGCTACAGTCATGGGAGCTGTCACTGTTGGGAAGACCCTGCTGTACCATGTGTGAAACTTCCAGTGAACTATGACTGCTGCAAAATAAAAAGTTAAAAAGTGTAATTAAAAAAAAGGTTTTCTGATGTGAAGCAGAGACAATGAAATACCCATCCTACACCCGAAATTCAGCAGGCACAGCTTGGTGTGTGGAGATTGCGCCTGTGGGCATGGTGAGCGTAAAGGAAAGTTGTAGTTACTGTGGGGTTTGAGGGGTGCTACTGTGGGGAGAATAATTAATACAGGCCAGCACTACAATTCCAGTAAGTTACGTAAATTCACGGGGTAGCTCTTCGCTGTCTCTGTGCTTCCTGGAGTGGAGTTCTGATTTCCGCCCTGCCCACACAACCCTCTAATTTCTTTTGATCAACAATGAAGATCTGTAAGAAGATACTGGGCTTTCATCAATAGTTCCAAGCTTCTTAGTTATCCTACCTTTTTTCTTTTATGTTTTCTTTGCAGTGTGATCCAACTTTGCAAAATAAAAGAAAAAAAATAAAGAAATCCTTTCCACATTAATGACTGACTGTTGTGCCAATTGCCAATTATATTTGTGCCATCTTTTCATACTGAGAAGGCTGATAAAAATGGAAGAATTTAAAAGACTCTTGTATCAAAGACTGGGGACCTCCTGTGTAAAAGTTCCTTTGTCCTGTGGCCTCTCCTCTCCCCTGTGCTCGTTAACACAGATGGTATCTTCATGCCCAAGGACAGAAAATCTCGAGTAGCCCTTTCTTAAGTGCTCTTTAGTTCCTTCCATATTACCTACGTAACAGTGGACATGTATGTGTTTACTAAATTTGTGATTAAAATATCAGCCTCTGTAGGGTGCGCTGAAGGGGCTTTCATGCACCCACAAGTATAATAGATATTCCAATGCCCTGAGAAGCAAAACTGAAGAAAGGCAGCTGAATGCTGAGCTCCGGCCCCTCTAGACAGGGCTGTGGGAGTTGTAGGGTGGCAGGGAGAGGGCCATGTTTGTGGGACCAAAGTCTTTACAATGTAAGAGCCCTCTTTGAGAGACAGAATAAAAATATATGAGGATGAAATGTCTAGGGCCACTCTCAAATCCAACAGCTCTGGTGCTTAAGCTTCGTTAGGGAATCTTCTGAGATGACTGCTTGAGCTCAGGAGTCGAGGCCGTGGTGCCTAGAATGACAGAACAAGGCCCTGTCTCCAAAAACAATGGAGGAGGAGGAGGAGGAGGAGGAGGAGGGGGAGGGGGAGGGGCGGGGGAGGAGGAGGAGGGGAGAGGGGGAAGGGTAGGAGGTGGAGGGGGAGGGGGAGGGGGAGGGCAGGGGGGAGGGTAGAAGGGGGGGAGGGGAGGGGGAGGAGGAGGAGAGGGGAGGAGGAGGGGGGGAGGGGGAGATCGAGTTTCACATGTTGCTGGTAAATGATCATTGGAATTACTGCCTTATCTTCTCCAAAACGTATCTCATCCATACCTGTATTACAGCATTTATTGGGTTTTAGTTAAATATTAACAACAGTGGCCATTTGGGATCGTGGGAGCATGTACTATTTATTTTTCTGTTCTTTCTAAATTTTTCATATGTTCATAGAGGATTTTGTAGAAGGAGATAAACACTACAGCTGTACAGTGTCAGAAGCTGACATCTGTGGCTTGGTTTTGATTGGCTTATGGACCTTCCCAACAAAGTGAGAGTTTAAGTTGTCTTTTCCACAGAAGGAGGAGAAATAAAGAGAGATGTGCTCCTCAGAAAAGTCATCTGCATCCACCTAGTGACTGTCCAGCGAGGTCCATGGTCACCAGCGGCACACGCTGGCGTCCCCAGGGCTGGGAGCAGGTGGAGGTGGGTGTCCCGGACCTACAGTTCTTGTCCCCACCTTTCCCCAGCACTGTCCAGCTCCTCAGCCCCTGGTCACACGTGGCTGCCAAGCACTGGAAATGTGGCCAGTCTGACCCGAGATGTTCTGTGACTCTAAAATGCATGTTGAGAGGCAAAAAGGAGAACATAAAATAGCTCATGAGCCAGTTGTGGGTTTTGACCATATGTCGAGGTGATGATATTTTGGATATAGTGGGGTAAACAGCTTGTTGACACTGAACTCAGTTTCATCTGCTCTGCTTTTTCTCCATGGCAAGGAGACAACTGCCTACTTGTGTACATGACGTTTTATGAGGACGCAGCCACGCCTGTCTGTGTCCTTCCACAGCTTCCCACAGCTTCTTTCACATGTCAGCTGCAGTGCTAAGTAGCCACGGCAGGGACCACTTGGTAAAAAAGACTCCAGTGTTTACCCTCCGTGTCCCCAAAGGATTGACTGTCCTGTGCTTTGGACTCGAAGCAGCTCCTCTGTGGCCACGAGACATGGAAGCTGCGATGCTTGGCAGACAGGCTTGTGGTCGGTGGGACAACAGACACTTCCTCTTTGCCCCCGCAAAATAAGAAATTTAGTCTCAGCCCAAAGAGAGGTCTGGCCTTTGTCCCCAGTTCCTGGGAGAGAACCTCTGAGGCCTTGGGACTTTTCAGGTGACGGGCATGTCTTTGTTCTTCGTGGTAGGTCCTGCTGGTTTCTGCTAGTGAGATGGTTCATGGTGGGCCCCCAGTTGGATGCTAATGACTCAGGAGGGGGACAAGCCAGGCCAGAAAGACCATGAGAGGGCTGGGGATTTGAATCACATATCAGTCCAACCTCCTGACCTCTGAGGAGGGGACGGGGCTGGAGCTGGAGTCCAAGCACAGGGACAGAGCTCCTCCAGCTGTGCCTCCAAAAGCAGCCACACCACCAACTCTGGACATGGAGGCTCAGGGGTGCTTTCCTGGCCGGCGGCACACACAGATGTGTTGTGGGGTGACGCCCTGCAGAATGACACGCCCTGACCACACGGAAGCTTCGCACTTGGGACCTTCCCGGACCTCGCCCTGTGTGTCTCTTCCTGGTTAGTTCTAGCCTTCATGCTTTTGTTAGGGTAAAACTGACTGTAGACGTGGTACCTCTCTGAGTTCTGTAAGTTACTGTAATGACTTACAGTCTAGTCTGGGACCCCCGCTTCATGGTCTCTCTCTGAAGCCAGGGAAGCCTCATCCGCACCGTTCCCACATTTGTAGTACAGTTTGCCACTCCCCTCCCACGGAGGGGATTCTGCTGCCTGGCCCCACCTGCTAGCTGGGGTGGGAGAGAGTTTCAGGCCCTTGTGAAGCTCGGCTCTGGTGTCCACAGTGGGGAGAATTGAATCCACTTTCTCTGTGGCCCTCACTGTGCTGTGAAGGGCAGGCCCAGGTGTAATCATCTCTGGTGTGTGCATTCACAGAAGACCTAAGTGGCTTGGCCAAGGTCAGGCAGAGGTGGGGGAGGACCAGATTCTTGCGATAGGGCACCGGGCTGCTCTGCTCCTGAAGGAAGCCTTCGCTCTGGCCAAGCATTTCCCGTCTGGAACGCACGCTGGCAGCAAATGTTTTCTCTTTCACAGATTGCGTTTCTGACTTGTTCTTACTCTCCCCTGCTGAAGCCTGTTGTGCTTTTCCAATGGCAGAAACTACTGGACACCCCTCATCGCAGGGGAACAACAGCCTCCGCCATGGGGCTGGACCACACCTGACAGATTATGTAATAGTTTGCATTGTCTCACTTGTCTGAGAATAAAAACATTTTCTTCTGAAAGTGAGGCGGCGCACACTATAATCTGATCTTTTGATGAAGCAAAGAAAAGCTGATTTATTTTTAGATAATGAACTTGCTGATAAGCCTTAATTTGGACCCAGTCTGTTTGACTCTGCCCTGCGGCGCCCCTCCCGCTTCTGGGGGCCCATAGGGACTGATGTTGCCTGCCTGTGGGTGCTACACCCTCCTGAGCCCACCCACGAGGCTGCTTGGAGTCTCATGAGGAGCAGTAAAGTCAGAACATTTTTGGGGGCTCAAAATTCTCCTCCCTTCCCTCCCTTGACAATTTCAGGAGTATTTTTTTTCTTGTTTCTAGGTTTCAAGCAAATAGATTTTTAGAAATGATTCTTGATCTTTTGCTTTCATAGAGTGATTTGAGACATTAAATATGGGTGCTTAGGGCCGGAAGCAGGGGCTCATGCCTGTAATCCCAGCGCTTTGGGAGACCGATGTGGGCAGATCATGAGGTCAGGAGATCGAGACCATCCAGGCTAAAACAGGGAAACCCTGTCTCTACTAAAAATACAAAGAAACTAGCTGGGCTTGGTGGCATTCACTTGTAGTCCCAGCTACTCAGGAGGCTGAGGCAGGAAGATTGTTTGAACATTGGAAGGCGAAGGTGGCAGTGAGCCAAGATTGCACCACTGCACTCCAGACTGGGTGACAGAGCGAGACTCCATCTCAAAAAAAAATTAAAAAATAAAAATGGGTGCTTAGAATAAAGGCACCAGGACGCGGGGTTCCTCTGATGGGGAGGGTCTGTCTTCCCCATCACATGGGGGCTCTTCCTCCGGATAGTGGGTGGGGAGTGGACAAGTGCCGCTTACATCTTTGTGTTCACAGATTTATCTAAATAGAAAGAACGATCAGGACAAGTGGACCAAGTGCTGGACCAGGGTGGGAGGGGAATGGTGGCTCCAGGTGCCTCTTGGTGAAGACTCTCCTGGCCATGGGACGTTGGTGGCATTGTGGAAGGGAGTAGGCAGGGCCAGACAGCCGCAGCTGGGAGGTGTGAACGCAGCCTTTTATCCGGCCCGTGGATAGCAGGCAACCCCTGGCCCACCCTTTTGGATGTAAAAGGGAACTGGCATCCATGTGGCATTGGTTAGATGCCTGGGACTTGGTGAGATACGGGTGATGCACTGGGCACGCCCAGGTGTGCAGATGATGGCGACATTGCCAGAGTCCTGCAGGTGGGCCAAGGTCACCCACTGGGAAAGAGGCTGTTGCAACAGAATAACAGCCCCCAAAGACATCTGCATCTGAATCCCCAGAACCTGTGAACACATTGGTCACCTTACAGCTGGGACTGAGGGACAGGGCCTTGATGGGGAGATCATCCCGGATCCTCCAGGTGGCACACAGTATGAAGCAGGCTGCTTTCTGTGGGCCCTTAAAAGTGGAGAGCCCCTTCTGGTGGCGCTCGGAGGGATGTGGCTGCAGAAGAAACGCAGAGAGATGCAGCGATGGCTGCTGGTGTGGAGACAGGGAGGGGCTGAGAGCAGAGAATGAGGCTCTGGATCTGAAAATGGCACAGAATGATCATGGCCTAGAGAGTTCGGGAGGAAATTCAGCCTCATAGCCACCTTGAATTTAGTGCAGTGGGCCCTGGGTTGGTCTTGGGACTGCAGAACTGTAAGGCACATGTCTGTGCTGTGTTGTGCCACTACGTTTGTGATTTGCTGTTGCAGCAGCAGGAAGTGAAGGTGGTGGCATGGAAGGTTCGAGGAGAGGACAGAGGAGCCCTTGTGGGGCCCCCTCCAGGAGCTCAGAGTGCCAGTCCCTGACTGAGCTGGTGGGAGGTGCAGCAACCTGTGCCTCCCCTGACAGACTCAGTGCTGGCTGCTAACAGTGTCCTCAGGTCCTTGCCTGCTCAGGTCCAGGAGAGTAGAGCGTGAGGCCCATGGGCCCACAAGGACGTGGCTGTGAATTTAAAAGGCACTGATCTCGGCAGCCATGTGTTCCTCCTCCCAGTGCTGCTGCATGGGTGCAGGTGTGGCCGGGTGGGGAGCAGGGTTGAACCTGGGCCACAGGTTAGCCAGCCAAGTGTGATGCTGGGAGGTGGGGGTGGGGATGAGGGGTGCATGTCAGGACGTTCTAATGAAAGGAACATGAAAATAACCTGGGTGCCGAGGAGTGGAGGCCACAGCGTGGGTGAGGAACCTGGGAGGAGGTAGGTCCTACAGAGAGGACCCGGGCTGCCGGGCGGAGGGCATGTGCAATGCAACTTAGGGGAAGTTGAGGTTATTGGTTACGACAAGGTTGAGAACCAGAACCAGCTTCCTGTTTGAGTTTAAGATGGAGATAGACTTTCCATACTGTGGAAACTTCCTGAGGGCACCGTTAAGTCTGACCCCACTGCCGCCACCAAGGATGTCAGTACTTAAACATGTGTGGGCAACTGTCTGATTGGCCTCTAACTGGACCCTTGTGGTTTAATTTAATTCTATCCACAAAATGATACCTTCAAGTATGATCATATCCATTTTACAAACAAGGAAACAAGTTCAGACGGACTAAGGACGGCCACCGAGTCCCACAGCCGGGATGTGGCTGAACTGGGGTGGAGCCTGCTGTGGGAAGTAGAAAAGACCCTCTTCAAAGTTTCCTTCCTTGCTTAAAAAAAATTCAGAAGTGTGAGACGTAATAGTTTGTTTTAAACACTTTCTTCAAAAGCCTTCTTGCTTTTTGCTAGAAGCCCTACTATGTCGCTGTTAGACATGCTCACAGGCACGCAGTACATTCTATGTCCTTGCACTTTTTTTTTTTTGAGATGGAGTTTCGTTCTTGTTACCCAGGCTGGAGTGCAATGGCATAATCTCGGCTCACTGCAACCTCCACCTCCTGGGTTCAAGCAGTTCTCCTGCCTCAGCCTCCGGAGTAGCTGGGACTACAAGCGTGTGCCACCATGCCCAGCTAATTTTTGTATTTTTAGTAGAGACTCGATCTCTCGACCTCGTGATCCACCCGCCTCGGCCTCCCAATGTGCTGGGATTATAGGCGTGAGCCACTGCGCCTGGCCCCTTGTACTGTAACCAGAATACCTGTGCTGGACGTGCTCACAGGCCTGTCCCCGCTCGCACCCTGTGGCCCTTCCTTATTTGGACTTCCTTTTTTTTTTTCTCTCTCTCCATTGCTTTTACCTGTTTAGAAAAGTTTTAAGTTGTTAGCCATTGGGTTTTAGCTCAGATTGTGAGGTCTGGTTTCAACCAACAGAGATCAGACACAGCAGTAAGGACGACCCCAAGTGGGTAAGAAATATGTCTGCTTTCCTCTGTTCGTGGTACTCTCGTGGCAAGACGGGTAGTGCGAGTACCCTTCCTCCAGTCCAGGCAGTACAAATTGTGTTGCTGAAAGATCCTTTGTCCCAGGGCTGCTTTTTATTTGTGGCACCGAGCATCTGCTTCCAACAACTATTTCCAACACCACCGCCCTCATCCCTGGGATGCATGAGTGAGACAAAAACGCTCCGGGAAAGTGGACGAGAAACAGTACGATGTAAAGAACGACTGAAGAGAAGGAAGAGGGAGGAGGATAAGAGAACGGGGAGAAAACTCTGTGTTAGCATTCCTAAAAATTACCCTCCAGCCACGAGACGTAATCTGAGTTATTCTGGTCGTCAGCAGCCACATGTCTAAGTGAGCCGAATTCCTCTCTCCCATGGGACAAGGGGCCTTCCGTGCGTTTTTCCATTCAGGGCTACAAAATGCAGAGGCTCTGGGTGATTCTGGGTCATGTGGTGGACCGATTTATGTCACTATCCCCAGAGGTTAAGAGTGAAGGTCCCAGGAGGGGAACTCATCTTGATCCTGAGGTGAGCATGGTGACTGGCTCCCCCGTGTCAGGACTTCCCGGCACCTGCCCTTCGTCTCATGCCTTTCCCTGTCTGAGGAAGGGAACAGCTTTCCTTCCCGGCTTCTCCGGTCAAGTCCACGGGCAGCACTGAGGACTCAGGCAAGCTGGGCCCGCAGCTCCACGCTGTGTGAAGATGGTGCTTGCCAGATGTGGCCCTCTGCCTACTTTTTTACAACACGTTTATGGGGACACGAACAGAAGCAGAATCAGGTGTGCGTGCAAGGGTGTTCCTTGAAACGCCATTTCCAGTGGCAAAAATCTAGACACAGCCTTCATCTCCCACAGCGTCTGCCACTGAAAAATAACATCTGTTACAGCCACACAATGAAATGCCTGCCAGCCATTGCCAATCAAATTTTCAAAAAGTTTTATGGAAAACTGCTTAGAATGCATCAGGTATGCAGGACTATGTAAATGTTTCATGTTTGTTGTATTTACACAAAATAAATGCAGGGAATGAAAACAGGGAGACAACACACAAAACTCTTGTCCATGTTTATCCTTGGGCGGGAGGATTGCTGGAAACTTTAACTCTCTTAGGTATCTTCCAACTTTGTATACTTGTTTATGCGTACCCCTGTCAGGCATTTGAGGTACAAGAGCCCAGATAATTATAATACACTTTGACGAAACAGAAATGTAAATTACATAGTTGGTGCCAGCAACCCAAGAATGAAAGGGATGGACTGGAACTCCACCATGGCGGCCTGCCACACCAGTGGTCCACGCCAGCCGGTCCACACCAGTGAGTGATAACAGAACACGAGCCACTCCAAAGGTTAGAGGACAGTGACCCTGGTGTGGGGGGTGGGGGTGCCACTCAAGGACTCCACCTAACATGGAGCTTCCCGGTAGCCAAAGAAAAGAAGAAAATGGAGGGTCCTTACATTGATTAGTGGCATCAAACAAATTCATCTTGAGAAAGTCATGTTTTCCTGCTGTGCTTTCAAGGTATAACTTGCTCTGTGGATTTTTACCCAAGAGGCATGACTTGAATTCATGCAAAAACAACTAGAAATGTCCCTCCCATGGTATGGCCCTTTGTTCAACATCCCATCACATCAGGTGCGACTCAGAGGGTTGAGCACTACTGTGACATTTGTGAGCCTGACTGGCAAGGACTGAAGGAGCCACCACAAGCCCGGGGTGGAGGGCTAGCTAGTGCCCATAGCATCAACTACCTTTTCCTCCAAAGGCATCTGACCGCTAAGCGTTCGGACAGGTGCTTAGATGTGGAGGCAGGAGTTTTGGTTAGGAAGCCTGTGGCCCCCAAAATATGAGAGATGTTACCTACCGGCCACTGACTTCCATGGTTCTTCAAAGTCAAGTTCAGTTTTGTGCAGTGAAGATTTTTTGGGTAGAAATATAGGAATTAGGTCAAGGTGTGTTCCCTGCAGCAGAAGCAACCCACTTTTTGGATGGGAGATTTCAGAACTGCTCATTTAAATGCTCAAGAAGCTCTGCTCAGGATAGTGATTCATTTTAAGGACTGTGGGTTCCGGGCTTTTTCCCTTAAGTGCGGTGCACAGAGGCTCGCTCCTCTTGCTGCTCCCTGCCAGCCACCCAGCACATGTACTCACCTCTTTCTACCTCTCCGAGTCCCCCAGATTGAGAAGAGCTGCCTTCCTGAGGAAGGCTTGGATGCTGGTGTCCAAACCCGGGCTGTGAATCTATCTTCCAGGTGGCAATGAGGGGCTGACTTCTGTTTTTTGGTAACTGGCTCTCAGTACCAAGTGTGTGGTGGGGGGACGGTGAGGACTCAACCCTTTCGTTATCGATTTTCTCACCGAAACACCTCATCTTTGCTTTGCTAAAGCCACATCCTCAGCTGATAATGAGAGAAGACCACTGTCTGATTTATACAGAAGGGATGGAATTAGAAACTCCCTATAAGGAAAGGCTCTTTCTTTGCTGACCATTCCAAAGTGAGGAGGTTCCTTTGAGCAGCTGTCTTCCTGTCTTAGACCTATTTCTTGAATCACTTTTAAACTTATAGAAACATTGAGAATTTTGATAAGTTTGGGTCCTGCATCTAAAATGAATGTCTAAAGGAAGACAAAGATTATACTTGATAGTGTTCCTTTAATACTTGGGATAGCGATGAAACGGGCAATCTTAGAAACTCCCATCCACAACGTTGTTTCCTTCAGCTACCAAAAGTTTTTCCCCACGGAACCATTTCCGAGTAAGGTGCAGATATAATCCCCTTTTCTAAATATTCTAGCGTATTTCCAATAACGCAGGACATTCTCTTATGGAACCAGAACCCAACTACCAATATCAGTGTAAGTCCATTTTTGCACTGCTGATAAAGACATCCCTGATTGGTCGGGCACAGTGGCTTACTCTTGTAATCCCAGCACTTTGAGAGACTGAGGTGGGTGGATCATGAAGTCAGAAGTTCGAGACCAGCCTGGCCAATATGGTGACACCCCGTCTCTACTAAAAATACAAAAGTTAGCCAGGTGTAGTGGCACACACCTGTAGTCTCAGCTCCTCAGGAAGCTGAGGCAGAAGAATCGCTTGAACCCAGGAGGCAGAGGCTGCAGTGAGCTGAGATCGTGCCCATGTGGGCACTAGGAGAGTGCAATTCAAGATGAGATCTGGGTGGGGACACAGAGCCAAATTGTGTCAATCAGGAAATAAGCATTTACATGTATGACCATCGAACACTTCCCTCCTGCCATGGTTTCAACAGGTTCCTCAAATTTTACGTGTTGAAACTTAGTCTGCAGCGTGCAGTATTGAGAGGCAGGGGCTCTAAGGGTGACTGGATCATAGCCTCCCTGAATTAATTAATCTATTCATAGATTAATGAGTTATCACAGGAGTGGGATTGATGGTCTTGTAGGAAGAGAGAGTGAGACACCAGAGCCAGCATGCCCAGCCCCCTTGCCAGGTGATGCCCGGCATGGTCTCAGGACTCCCCAGAGTCCCTACCAGCAAGAAGGCCCTCACCAGACTTGACCCTTGTCCTTGGGCTTCTCCGCCTCCTTAAGAAATAAACTTCTTGTCCTCAGAAATTATCCAGTTTCGAGCATTCTTTTATAAGCAATAGAAAGCAGACTAAGATTAACCCCATCCGAGTTCAAGATGGACCCCATGTTTTCAGTTCAACCAAGGATGCCCATTTATCCAAAGTGCCCGGGTGAGAAGTGCACACTGAGGGGGCTCCAGGACCCTCAGAAGGGACCCGGGTGAGACGTGCACGCTGAGGGGGCTCCAGGACCCTCAGAAGGGACCCGGGTGAGACGTGCACGCTGAGGGGGCTCCAGGACCCTCAGAAGGGACCCGGGTGAGACGTGCACGCTGAGGGGGCTCCAGGACCCTCAGAAGGGACCCGGGTGAGACGTGCACACTGAGGGGGCTCCAGGACCCTCAGAAGGGACCCGGGTGAGACGTGCACACTGAGGGGGCTCCAGGACCCTCAGAAGGGACCCGGGTGAGACGTGCACACTGAGGGGGCTCCAGGACCCTCAGAAGGGACCCGGGTGAGACGTGCACACTGAGGGGGCTCCAGGACCCTCAGAAGGGACCCGGGTGAGACGTGCACACTGAGGGGGCTCCAGGACCCTCAGAAGGGACCCGGGTGAGACGTGCACACTGAGGGGGCTCCAGGACCCTCAGAAAGGGCCTGGGTCGGGTAAGAAGTGCACACTAACAGGGCTGGGGGACCCCCAGGCCTCCTCAGCCAGGAGCATTTCTCACACTTCGGTTCGTGGGAAGGTCCCTCTGAGGCGGGAGGCCGGGACTTACTGCAGGGCCCCCGTGTGTGTCTGGTGTTTCGTGGGGATGGACTCCGGCTCTGCGCCTCCCGGATGAGGAGCCGGAGAGGGTGGCGTCTCCTCAGGCTCAGGCCTATCCCTCTGGGCTGCCCTGTGGCTGGCGACGGTCACTGGAGCGCTCGACGAAGGTGGCATCTGCCGGGCTTCTCCGTGGCCCGTTCCTGCCTTCTCGGCTGGTGTCTGTGTGCCGGCTTCGAAACGATGCCCATCCCCTCCGTGCCCTCGCATGTGCGCTCCTGCGACCTTCACGTGGGCACGGACCCGGCTCTCCTGCGCGACCATCGTTCTTCGTTTTGAGGCGTAGAGTCTCTGCAGTGTGGCCAGGTGCAGCCCTGCAGGTGGGTTCCCGAGTCTCGGGCACATCGCCATCGTTCTCCGAGGACGTTCCTGCTTTGTGACACCGCGACGCCACCATTCCACGTCCCGCCCCGCCCTGGGGTCTGCATCCCTCCAGGGAGCCCGGCTCCTGTCACTGGTGCCTCCTTTATCCTGGAATTGAGACGCCGGCTCCAGCCAAGCGAGGGGGGCAGGGTTAGGGAGGGATTTTCCTTGTTTTGGGGGGACGAGGCGGCTGCAAGTTCCCCTCCCTCTGGGCCATCGCTGTTTCCACACCTCTGGGGAAACTGAGGCCGGGCATGTAGACAAGCCCTTCCCGGCGGCCGGGTCTTCCCCGCCTCCCTCCTCGAGCAGGCTCGGGGCCGGTTGCCAGGGCCCTGCTCCGAGGCTTTGCGGAGTTCTCTTTTCTTTCTTTTTTTGGGGGGGGGGTTTGATTTTTTTAAAAACCCGCTTATCTATTCTGCTTAAATGAATCCCCAAATGGGGCTTTATCAAACCATCGTAGTTGCAGCGGCTGCTGATTACAGATGTACATCATTTCTCCCCCAGCCTTTTTAAAGGGCCAATCACTATGGTAACCACATTACAGAAAATTGCCGCGTCTCCTTAAAATACCCTTCAGAGCAAGGTCATTCGGTATTAACACGCTCCAGCTAAACGAGCTGCGAGAGCGGCGCTGGAGCCCTGTCACCACGCACTGTGCTTCCGTGTGCCTGGCTTCAGTGCCTAATTTCAGCAAACTCAAAACAGGGCTAAACATCGAGAGTGGAATGAGCTGCAGTGCGGCACCATGTGTGCATATGTGCGTGCACGCGTGTGTGCAAATACAAAAGCTACACTCCCTTTAGTACTTGTGCTCACAGAGCAAGGATTATTGGCACTGGGTTCCATTTTGCTGTCGGCCGGTTCTCAGTGTGGGTTGAGATTGAGGGCACCTGCCCAGCTCAGAGCCCAGGCTGACCCATAGGGCAGGGCCGTGGGCGGGGTGGATGGGACAGCTGCCCCTGGGCATTGGAAGCATTGTGCCCAGGCAGGCTCAGGCCATGAACATTTTGTTGTTTCTCATGAAACATCACGATTTTGCTATAATATTCCATTGCTGCTGGGGTTTTATTTCCCAGAAATAAACGCCAACTCTCTCACCTCTTTCATCTTCCAGGGGAGGAGAAGCAGCACAGGGGCCCCTGAATCTCACAACTAACGTTTGTCCAGATGGTACCAGAAGTTCCACCTTCTAATCCTGTGTTGCTGCTTTCTTAAAAATTACTCAAGAGTTCACCCATGAGCAGAGTGTAACAAGCAATAATCCACGAAGTTCACAATGAAACGCAGCAGCCTCGCCTCCCCACCTCCTGCTCCCCGAGGCGGCCCCGCCACGTGGTTTTGGTTAGGACGCTCCTATTTTCCTCCTTACTTCTAAACAAGCTCCCCCATAGCCCCTTAGATCTGCTGAAGTAGCTATTTCTCCAACATGCACTCTGCCAGGCTCTCTTAGGAGGGCTTTACATGTTTCAACTCTGACTTCACTTAGCCCAGTGAGGAGGGTATTATTGTTCACCCCACGAGGAAGCAGAGGTCCTGAGGAATGAAGTAGGCAGCCCCAGCACAGGGGGTGAGAGACAGAGGTGGGCTTGGAACCCAGCACTGCGCCTGGGGGTTCATCAGCTTTGCATGCTATGCACCGAGTTACTGCTGTGGATGATGAAAATGGACGTCCCGTATCCCCCAATTCTCATGATTCCTTCCCCCCATCTTCCCAGCTGCATGCTAATTGCTCACTGTTTCTGAGACCCTGAGCCTCTGTCTCTGTCTCTTTCTCTCTGTATGTTTCTGTTACACACACACACACACACACACACACACACACACACACACACACACACACACCTTGAATCATTTGCAAGGACCCCCCACCTGTGTCTCCAGGAACAAAGAGAGCCTCCCTTGTAACTGCAGATCTATTGTCTCCTCAATAAACCACACACATCCCATGATACGGTTTGGGTCTCTGTCTCCACCAGAATCTCATGTCCGACAGTGATTCCCAGTGTTAGAGGCGGGCCTGGTGGGAGGTGATTCGATCCTGGAGGTGGGTTTCCTCTGGGTCCTGTTCTCGTGATAGCGGTGAGTGCTCGCGAGAGTGTGGTTGTCTAGAAGTGCGTGGCACCTCCCCCTTCACGCTCTTCCTCCTCCTAGGGCCACGTATGACACTTCTGCTTCCCCTTTCACCTGTGGCCTCCCAGCTGTGCTTCCTGTACAGCCTGCAGAACTGTGAGTCAATGAAACCTCTTGTCTTTATAAATTACCCTGCCTGCAGTAGCTCTTTATAGCGGTGCAAGAACAAACTGGTACATCCCATGTCCTCATTGATGCAGTCATCCCCTAGATGTCCTTATGTATTTTTAAAATCTGCAGATGTAACCCAGTGTGGTTGGATTTTTGGGTACCTCCTTGTAACTGTAGCACCTTGAGTTTCTACTGTTTCAGGAAGTTCCAGGAAGAAGCTCAGGCCTGGTTGGGAGATGAACTTGGGTGAGCCCTCCTCATGACCATCCTAAAATCCCCACCCACGGAGGAGCTGATTCACCATTTCCTATGCACGTGACGTAGAAGCACGATCAGCACCCATGCTGTGCTGCCTTTACTCCCACCTGCGTGCAATGACTCAGTGCACCAGCCCAATAAAACCCCGATTTCTCCTTTTTCTCAGGGAAGAAATGCTTTCGGAACTATCCCAGCACTTTCCTTACTTGTTACAAGTAGTAAAATCCCTTTGTGTTGCGGTCATTACACCAGCACCCACCCAGTGGTTAAACCCACCTGTTGTTGGAGAACGAGCAGTTAAGGCTCGAGGGTCACATTTGTTTCCAATGTCTCCCTAATTGTCCTTAATCCAGAGTGTGCCCACTCCCTTTCCTTTCCTTGTAAGACCCCAGTCAGCGTCCCGGAGTGTAGGTGCGCCCTGCTGCAGCAAACCCTCAATGTGGTCTGACTCTTTCCTCGTGATGAGCTCGGGTCACACGTTTCAGCACGTGCCGCACTTCCTGTTTCATTGCTTCAGGAACATGTGACACTTGTTAAATTTGATCATTTGGTTAAAGTGGCTGCCAATGTGACTGTGACTGTGAATATCCTGTTCAACAACTTTTTACCCGGTGATGTTGCTTATCTTAATTATCAAGGCAGAATGGTGTTTTAATTCTATTTTTCCTCCCGCATTTATTAACTGGCCATTTTCTGTAGTGAATAACTGTCCCTCTCCCCCTGACCTTTTTAAACAATTCACTATAGACTCACGGGTTCTTTTAATTCAGTGTATTATAGTCCGCTGCCCTCATTGTTCTTTTTGATGAGGGAATTGTTTCACCTGTGGCCAGCAGGAGACTCCGCAGTCAGGCTCTGGCCTCTGACGTGCCGTTAGTCCTCCAGTGCTTCCTGACACAAAACCTGGTCCAGGCTCACTTTGCCATTTCCCTGCCTAAGACCTGGAAGAGCTGATTTTCTAAGGAGTCTTGGTTACTTTCAGTGGAGAGTGGTATTTGTGAAGAAACCCTGGGTACTGGTTCATGACTTCTGGGTTCATGTCACTGCTCCTGGTCCTTGGAATGAACAGAGCAGAAGTTTTATATTCTTACTTCTCCAATCTGAGCCAAACACCACAGCTCCTCCTATTCCACACTGACATTTACTTCTTTTATGGTGAGACTCTTGGTTTCCCCAGACTTCATATATTTTACCTGTTTGCTTTCTGCCATGATGGATGCAGAATTCTGTCAGAATTACTATTCTGACACCTCCACCAACAACAAAGTGTTAAGAAAAATTCAAGATTTCTTTGTAATAATTTTTGTCATTGGTTTATATCACACCAGGTGTGTACAGCCAGAGAACTAGAGTCAAAGTTTTCTTGCGTTTATTCTCCTTTCTCTGTGGCTGCGGTATCCATTTGATGTACATTCAGTCCATTTGTTCATTTTCAATTTTAGGGCATTTTTACTGAAACACTGGCATTTTTGAATATGTTGTTTCTACATGCTCAAAAGACAAAACTGTATGAAAAAAAGCATCACCAGACAATTCTTTTTTTTTTTTAATTGCATTTTAGGTTTTGGGGTACATGTGCAGAACATGCAAGGTAGTTGCATAGGTACACACATGGCAGTGTGTTTTGCTGCCTTCCTCCCCTTCACTCACATTTGGCATTTCTCCCCAGGCTATCCCTCCCCAGCTCCCCTTGCCGCTCTCCCCTTTATTCTCCCCAATAGACCCCAGTGTTTATTACTCCCCTCCCTGTGTCCATGTGTTCTCATTTTTCATCACCCACCTATGAGTGAGAATATGCGGTATTTCATTTTCTGTTCTTGTGTCAGTTTGCTGAGAATGATGTTCTCCAGATTCATCCATGTCCCTACAAAGAACATGAACTCATTGTTTTTGATGGCTGCATAATATTCCATGGTGTATATGTGCCACATTTTCCCAGTCCAGTCTATCATCGATGGTCATTTGGGTTGGTTCCAGGTCTTTGCTATTGTAAACAGTGCTGCAATGAACATTCGTGTGCATGTGTCCTTATAGTAGAATGATTTATAGTCCTTTGGATATATACCCAGTAATGGGATTGCTGGGTCAAATGGAATTTCTATTTCTAAGGCCTTGAGGAATCGCCACACTGTCTTCCACAATGGTTGAACTAATTTACACTCCCACCAACAGTGTAAAAGTGTTCCTATTTCTCCACATCCTCTCCAGCATCTGTTGTCTCCAGATTTTTTAATGATCGCCATTCTAACTGGCGTGAGGTGGTATCTCAATGTGGTTTTGATTTGCATTTCTCTAATGACGAGTGATGATGAGCATTTTTTCTTTCTTTTGAGACGGAGTTTCACTCTTGTTACCCAGCCTGGAGTGCAATGGCGCGATCTTGGCTCATGGCAACCTCCTGGGTTCAGGAAATTCTCCTGCCTCAGCCTGCTGAGTAGCTGGGATTACAGGCACTCGCCACCATGCCCAGCTAATTTTTTGTATATTTTTTAGTAGAGATGGGGTTTCACCATGTTGACCAGGATGGTCTCGATCTCTTGACCTCGTGATCCACCCGCCTTGGCCTCCCAAAGTGCTGGGATTACAGGCTTGAGCCACCATGCCCGGTCTTTTTCTCTCTATTTTTAACAAAATTTTATGTATGAGGGAGATTGGCGCTTTAACTGTGAGAGACATTGTATTTTCTATCATTTTATCTCTTGTTATTTGACTCTCTTTATGGTGTTTTTCAGAAGCAAAAAAAATTTATAGTCGAATTAATTCAGTTGTTGCTTTTATTGGGTATGAATTTTTTTAAATTGTACTTTAGGTTCTGGGGTACATATGCAGATCATGCAGGGTTGTTGCATAGGTACATACATGGCAAGGTGGTTTGCCCTTTATCCCCCCAGTCACCTTTATCTGGTATTTCTCCCCATGTCATCCATCCCCAACCTCCCCAACCCCGACTGTCCCTCCCCTAGCCCCCTCCAACAGACCCTAGTGTGTGATGCTCCCCTCCCTGTGTCCATGTGTTCTCATTGTTCAATACCTGCCTATGAGTGAGAACATGCGGTGTTTGATTTTCTGTTCTTGTGTCAGTTTGCTGAGAATGATGGTTTCCAGATTTATTCATGTCCCCACAAAGGACACAACGTCATCATTTTTTATGGCTGCATAGTATTCCATGGTGTACATGTGCCACATTTTCTTTGTCCAGTCCATCATCGATGGGCATTTGGGTTGGTTCCAGGTCTTTGCTATTGTAAACAGTGCTGCAATAAACATACATGTACACGTGTCTTTATAATAGAACAATTTATAATCCTTTGGGCATATACCCAGTAATGGGGATTGCTGGGTCGAATGGAATTTCTATTTCTAGGTCCTTGAGGAATCACCACACTGTCTTCCACAATGGTTGAACTAATTTACACTCCCACCAACAGTGTAGAAGTGTTCCTGTTTCTCAACATCTTCTCCAGCATCTGTTGTCTCTTGATTTTTTAATGATTGCCATTCTAACTGACATGAGGTGGTATCTCAATGTGGTTTTGATTTGCATTTCTCTAATGACCAGTTATGATGAGCATTTCTTCATATGTTTGTTGGCCTCATATATGTCTTCTTTTGAAAAATGTCTGTTCATATCCTTTGCCCACTTTTGAATGGTTTTGTTTTTTTCTTGTAAATCTGTTTTAGTTCTTTGTAGATTCTAAATGTTAGCCCTTTGTCAGATGGGTAGATATGCAAAAATGTTTTCCCATTCTGGTGGCTGCTGTTTCACTCTAATGATTGTTTCTTTTGCTGTGCAGAAGCTCTGGAATTTAATTAGATCCCATTTGTCTATTTGGGCTTTTGTTGCCATTGCTTTTGGTGATTTCGTCATGAAGTCCTTGCCAACTCCTATGTCCTGAATGGTTTTGCCTAGGTTTTCTTCTAGGATTTTTATGGTGTTAGGTCTTATGTTTAAATCTGTAATCCATCTGGAGTTAATTTTAGTGTAAGGTGTCAGGAAGGGGTTTAGTTTCTGCTTTCTGCACATAGCTAGCCAGTTTTCCCAACATCATTTATTAAACAGGGAATCCTTTCCCCATTGCTTGTTTTTGTCAGGTTTGTCAAAGATCAGATGGTTATAGATGTGTGGCATTGCCTCTGAGGCCTCTGTTCTGTTCCTGTGGTCTATATCTCTGTTTTGGTACCAGTACCATGCTGTTTTGATTACTGTAGCCTTGTAGTATAGTTTGAAGTCAGGTAGCATGATACCTTCAGCTTTGTTCTTTTGTTTTGGATTGTCTTGGCTCTGTGGGCTCTTTTTTGGTTCCATATGAAGTTTAAGGTGTTTTTTCCCAGTTCTGTGCAGAAGGTCATTGGTAGCTTGATGGGGATAGCATTGAATCTATAAATTACTTTGGGCAGTATGGCCATTTTCACAGTATTGATTCTTCCTAACCATGAGCATGGAATCTTTTTCCATCTGTTTGTGTCCTCTCTTATTTCGTTTGTAGTTCTCCTTGAAGAGGTCCTT
The DNA here is from genome assembly GCF_049354715.1 of Callithrix jacchus. Classification (NCBI taxonomy): domain Eukaryota; kingdom Metazoa; phylum Chordata; class Mammalia; order Primates; family Cebidae; genus Callithrix; species Callithrix jacchus. Next base: position 26,925,597 of record NC_133502.1, read on the forward strand.
TACATTCCTTGTTAGTTGTATTCCTAGGTATTTTATTCTCTTTGTAGCAATTGTGAATGGGAGTTCACTCCTGATTTGGCTCTCTTTAAGCCTGTTATTGGTGTATAGAAATGCTTGTGATTTCTGCACATTGATTTTATATCCTGAGACTTTGCTGAAGTTGCTTATCAGTTTTAGCAGATTTTGGGATGAGACGATGGGGTCTTCTAAATATACAATCACGTCATCTGCAAATAGAGACAATTTGACTTTCTCCTTTTCTAATTGAATACCCTTTATTTCTTTTTCTTGCCTGATTGCTGTTTCTAGAACTTCCAATACTATATTGAATAGGAGTGGTTAGAGAGGGTATCCTTGTCTAGTGCCAGATTTCAAAGGGAATGCTTCCAGTTTTTGCCCATTCAGTATGATACTGGCTGTGGGTTTGTCGTAAACAGCTTTTATTATTTTGAGACACGTTCCTTTGATACATAGTTTATTGAGGGCTGTTGAATTTTGTCCAAGGCCTTCTTTGTATCTATTGAGATAATCATGGTTTTTGTCTTTGGTTCTGTTTATGTGGTGAATTACATGTATTGACTTGTATATGTTGAACCAGGATGAAGCCTACTTGATTGTGATGGATAATGGATAAGCTTTTTGATGTACTGTTGCAATCAGTTTGCCAGTATTTTATTGAAGATCTTTGCATTGATGTTCATCATGGATATTGGCCTGAAGCTTTCTTTTTTTGTTGAGTCTCTGCCGGGTTTTCATAGCAGGATGATGTTGGTCTCATAAAATGATTTGGGAAGAATTCCCTCTTTTTGTATTGTTTGGAATAGTTCAGAAGGAGTGGTATCAGCTCCTCTTTGTACATCTTTTAAAAGGCTTTCTTCACATTCTTTACCTCCAGATTATATATAAAAGAATTGCCTATGTTTTCTTCTAGAACTTTTTCCATTTAGAACACTGATCCACTTGGTGTTTATTCTGGTGTATGATGGAGATATAGATCCATTTCAATGTTTTTTTCAAATGGTTATCCAGTTAGCATAATGTATTTTATTAAGCCTATCTCTTCTCTGGAGTTTGAAATGTCACCTGTATTAATACTGTATTTCTATGAATACTCTCATCTGTCCTGGACTCTTAATTCTGTTCCATTGGTCAGTCTGCTCATCTGTCAACAGCACAGTTTTAACTAGTTAGGCTTTTGGAATGTTTTAAAATTTCAGAGGCTAATCCTCCTGCCATCGTTCTTCTTGTAGAGTTTTTTTCTAGCTTTTCTACTATTCTAATTTTTCATTTAAGCTTTAGATTCAATTTGAGTCAGTCCAGAGTAAAAACTTTTTGGGAACTTTATTTCAATTTTAATAAGTTTATATATTATATCTAGGAGGACTGATGTTTTTATAAGATTGAATTATCTGATCCAAGAACAAGGGATTGTTTTTGTAATTTGTTCAAGTCTTTTCTGTGTTTCTTAGAAGTGGTTTAAAATTGTGTTCATATTGTTTTTGCTTATTTCTTGTTAAGTTAATTTGTAAATACTTTATCTTTTTTGTTGCATTTGTAATAGTGAGTTTCTCTTCCATTCTATATGTTTATTATTTGTGTGCACATATACACCCATGATTTTTTTTTGGTAAATGATACTGATTTTCATTGTATAATACATTCTGCTCATTTTTGAATTCTTTTGTTACTCTCATCATTGAATCTTCTGGGTTTTCTAAGTATATTATTGTATCATCTATACATAATGTTTAATTATTTTCCAAATGTTTATTCTTGCAGTGTTTTTTCTTCCCTAATTGTATACATTATATTTTCAATACCATGTTTAATAATAGTGCAGATAGTGAGGGTCCTTGCTTTATTTCTGACCTTAGTAGGAAATGCTTTTATTGTTTCCCTATTAAGAAAGCTGATTACTTAAAGGTTGATTTTATACATCTACACATACATACACATATATGTATATACACATACATGTGGATATGTACATGTGTATATAGACATGCAGATATATATCTATATACCTGTGTATAGATACATATAATCTATATACATATGTGTATACATATATCTAAATATTGATATGAGTGTGTATCTTTTTAATATGAAGAAAATTATGCATTTTTTTCTTATGTCTACTATTAATAGGGCAAATTATATGGATTTTCTAATGTTGATCTTCCCATACATTCCTGGAATAAGTTTTACTTGGACATAATGTACTATTTATAAGCCTGTTTTTCTATTCTTTTTACTTATATTTTATTTAGAATTTTTCGGCCATATGAAGTTGTAGTTGTCTTTTTGGGGCTATCTTTATTGGTTTAGATATTAATGTTATACTTGTTTTTTAAAAATTTGGAAGTTTCCTTCTTTCTATATTCTGGGACCAATTATGTGACATTGAGGTTATCTTGAATATTCTTAGTAGATCCTCTGTGAGACCATCCAGGTCTTGTCCTTTTTTGTGGGACAGTTCTTTGATTACTTTCTGTATACTGTTTGTGGAAGTAGGACTGTTTAAGCTTTCTGTATTTATTTGCATCAATTTTAGCAAATTGTATTTTCTTTTTTTTTTTTTTTTTTTTTTTTTGAGACCGAGTCTCGCTGTTGTTACCCAGACTGGAGTGCAATGACGCGATCTCGGCTCACCAAACCTCCACCTCCTGGGTTCAAGCAACTCTCCTGCCTCAGCCTCCCAAGTAGCTGGGATTACAGGCACGCGTCACCATGCCCAGCTAATTTTTGTATTTTTTGTAGAGACGGGGTTTCACCTTGTTGAACAGGATGCTTTTGATCTCTTGACCTCAATATCCACCCGCCTCAGCCTCCCAAAGTGCTGGGATTACAGGCGTGAGCCACTGCGCCCGGCCTGCAAATTGTATTTTCTTAAGAAGTCATTCATTTTATCTAAATGTTTAATTTGCATAGAGTTGTACAACATGTTCTTATGAGTTTTTTATGTTCTGTTTTTTTATGGCTATTTTCCCCTGGTTATTTCCTTTTCCCCTATTTTTATTTTTTTTGAGACAGGGTCTCAGTCTGTCACCCAGGCTAGAGTGCAAAGGCATGATGTTGACTCATTCCAACCTCTGCCTCCAGGTTTCAAGCGATTCTTGTGCTTCAGCCTCCCAAGTAGTTGGGATTAGAGGTATGTGCCACCACACTTGGCTAATTGTTGTATTTTTAGTAGAGATAGCTTTCACCGTATTGCCCAGGCTGGTCTTGAACCCCTGACCTCTGGTGATCTGCTTGCCTTGGCCTCCCAAAGTGCTGGGATTACAGGCATGAAGCATCATGCCCAGCCAACAACCCTGGTTATTTCTTTTTTTCCTTAACTTTCTTAATTAGGCATAGTATACAACTGTCATTTGTTCATTTCTTTGGAAAGAAACAGCATTTTGAAGTATGTAATGGTTCTACTTTAAAAAAATTTTTTTCTGTTATATGATTTTCTGTTTTCATCCTTATTTATTTTCTTCTGCTTTCTTTTGGCTTATTGTTATTTTTCTAGTTTTTTTAAATTGAGGACTTAATTTCTTTATTTTTGTTTTTAAATGTATTTGTATAATTATTTAAAGCTATAAAATTACCCTTGATTGGTAGTTTAGTTCTCTCCCGTAGATTCTGAATTATCTTGGACAATTATTGAACTCTAGTTATCAACTTATTGAAATCTAGTTATATAAGTTATTTTTCATTGTTTTTTTTGACTTCCAATTATATGCATGTTAGATCTTCTTTGTCTGTCTTCTTTATGTATTGTTTTGTTTGATCCTTTAAAAATATTTCTTGTTTATTTTTATTACCTTTTTTATTTCGTGTCCTCAGTATTCCTTTTATATGTTCAGTTGCATACCTTTTTCTCCTGGACACCCAGTAGTGTAATTTTATTTCTTTTTATTCCGTTTTTCTTAAATTTAGCAAATTATCATTTTATATATTTCAGTAGTTTTTAAAAAGCCATGTTTTGTTTTCAGCTGTTGAATTTTTGATGTAAAAATTTTTATACACATTTGTTGTTTTAATAATATTTAATTGGGTTTGGAGTATTTGTTACAATTCTCCACTGTTTCATGTTTTCTCTTGGGTGGAGAATTTTCACCAACTGAAGTGTCTTCTATTTTCTGTGCAATTAGAAATGTGTTCTGCTTTACTAGACTAGCAACAATGAGTGATGCTATGTGGGCAGTAGTGAGCGGTTTGTTTCAGTTCAAGAACATACTCTTACAGATGGTGCCTTTGCAGGATATGGGTCTGTTTTCTTTCCTGTAGGAATTTTTTTTTTTTTTTGAGACAGAGTCCTGCTCTGTTACTCAGCCTGGAGGCAGTGGCACAGTCTCAGCTCACTGGAACCTCTGCTTCCTGGGCTTATGCAGTTCTCTTGCCTCAGCCCCCCGAGTAGCTGGGATCACAGGCGCATGCCACCATGCCCAGCTAATTTTCATATTTTTAGTAGAGATGAGGTCTCACCATGTTGGCCAGCCTGGTCTTAAATTCCCAACCTCAGGTGATCTACCTACCTCGGCCTCCTGGCATGCTGGAGTTACAGGTGTGAGTCACCATGCCCGGCCTTTCCTGTAGGATTTTTAATTTGCACCACTTGCTCCCTACTTTCCCTTCACCAAAATTCTGCAAGTAATGCTCGCCCTCCCCAGACATGGTGTCTGCCAAGGCTGCTACCTCCAGTCCCACACATTTTCATGTCACGTTCTTTTTAAGACTTTTGCTTTTAAAATAATTTTAGATCTTTAGAAGAGATAAAAAGACAGTACAAAGTGTTCTTGTATGTCCTTAGATTTCTCTACTGATGACATTTTAAACATGGAATATTTATCAAAACTAAGACATTAACTTTGCTACAAAACTGTCTGCTAAACTATGGACTTTGTTAGGTTTACCCCAGTTTTTCCACTAATTACTGTTTTTCTGTCCTAGGACCAATCCAGGATACCACAAGCATTTCTTCGGTCTCTTTAGCCTCCCTAGTCTATGGCAGTTTCTTGGTTTCCCCTTGCTTTTCATGACCTTGGCACTTCTGAAGAATCATGGTCCAATATTTTGTAGAACACCCTCAATTTGTCTTTGTTTAACGTTTCTCATGATTAGGCCAAGGTTGTGGATTTTGGATAACAATACTGCAGAGATGATGTATCCTTCTCATCAAATCATATTGGAGGGACATGATATCAATATGACTTATTACTGGTAATATTTATTTTAATCACTCAAGGTGGTGGTTGTCAGATTCCTTCATCGTTAAATTAACTGTTTTTTTCTTTTCCACTCTTTGTTCATTATCTTATTCATATGTCTTCATAGTGAGTAAGTGGGTCCAACCCACACTCAAGTGAGGGAAGGTAAGCCCCATGTCCTGGAAGTATCTAAGGGTTTGTGGGATTCATATTAAAAACAAGACAGTAATGATCACATTTTAGGAGAGAGATTTTCAAGTCATGTAAATATTCTGCTTTAAGTCTTGGACACTGATTTTAGCATTTGTCAATGAATCTTTATTGTAGCAATTACTCCTCTGGTATATTAGTGGTGATTTTCTATTTCCCTCGTTCTTTCTCCATGTATTAGAATTTTTCTGTAAGGAAGATGTGTCTCTTCTTCCACATTTATTTGTAAGCTCAGTCATTTATGTGAGTATGGTCTTGTGCATGTTTATTGTACTTGAGGGGTTATAATACAGTGTTAGCTATCATTGTTTATTCTGCTGCTCCTCACGTTGCTTCAGTTTCAGTCCTCATGAGTATCCTCAGGTTGCTTCTGGGTCTTTCTGACACCTTCATCTTGTTTGCTTGAATACTTCCTTCCTTTCTGGCTCTGGAAGATACCATCTGTATTCATCCTCTAATTTCCCTGCCTTTCCTGGAAAAAGCCATCTCTCTAAGGAGCCTCCTGACTAGGCGATGGTGTTAGAAACCATCATCTGGGTGAGGGATGTGCCCGCCACTCCTGGGGTGTCATGGCCTCCAGTCCCTCTCAGCACTCCCCTTTCTCTGCTTGCTGGATTTCTGGGCGTGCAATGGGACTTTCTGTGCAGGTCTGTCTGCGTCCTGGCACGGCTGTCCCCCACTCTCCCCTTCCCTCCTCCTGAAGCTGTCCTGGCTCAGGTTCCTGGCCTGGTTCATTTCTGCTCGTTCTCTTTTCCAAGTTGGATGGAAACATAGCAGTGCTGTTCCCAGGCTTCTCAGTGGAGTAACTTGGTGTCAGGTTTTTTTTTGTTTGTTTGTTTTTTACATTGATCAGGGTAACCAATTTCTTAAGGCTATTAACCTGGGAAGACATATCCTTTGATTCTAGGAAACTTTTTGGTTTTGCTTTTTAAAATAATTTCTAACTTTTATCCATTTAACTATGAATTTAATAAATAACCCTCATTGGAATAGTAAAATAACTTTTCAAAAAAGGAAATTTAATACAACACACATAAGTGAATTTACCTACCATGGAAGTTGATTGTAGATTCTTTTGATTGTATTTTATTCATCTTATTTTTTCCCCCTCCAGCATCTCTTGGTGAGAGAAATTAGTGGAGAGGTTTCAACAGTCTTTTGGGTCATTGGTTGTTCTTCTGGGTCATGTGGAAGGTTGTGTTGGACCCACTGACGTGGTGGGTCAGCAGCCCCAGGGGTAGCAGCTCAACTGAAAGCACTGGGGTCCTTAGGAAGAAAGTCTGCAGGGATCTCACACCATCCACAGACACCTCTTCCACTTTCTCCTCATCTGTTCTGCCATGTCTCCTTACTGGAGTATGATTATGGACATAAAATGCCCGTAAAGTGACCCACAAAGCAGCACAGATGCAGATGAAGGTGTGTGTGTAGGCAGCTGATCCCAGGAGCCTGGCTGTGCTCTGCACCTCTGGACATAAGGCATCATCTCAATTAGAATTTATTGAAGGAATAAGGGAGTGCACTTGTGAATGAGAGAGCTCCCAGGGCATCCTGCCCCTTTCAGAGGGTGAGATAATCATTCCGAAGTCAAGCATGTGGTTCTGATGCAAATGCAAACTCTACAGACCTGGGCTGGGGGTGGAAGCTGGGGCAGAGTGAGCTCTGCAGACATGGTGGAGGCAGTAGCTGTTCCAGGGCTGTGGTGATGGGGAGTGGGATGTGGAGATGGTGGGGGCTGTTCCAGGGCTGTGGTGATAGGGGGTGGGACGTGGAGATGGTGGGGGCTGTTCTGGGGCTGTGGTGATGGGGGGTGGACATTTGGAGATGGTGGGGCTGTTCCAGGGTTGTTCCAGGGCTGTGATGATGGTGGGTAGAGTTTTGGAGATGGTGGGGGCTGTTCTGGGGCTGTGGTGATGGAGGGTGGGGATGTGGAGATGGTGGAGGCTGTTCCAGGGCTGAGGGGATGGGGGATGGGGTTTCGGAGATGATGGGGGCTCTTTCAGGGCTGTGGTGATGCGGGGTAGGATGTGGAGATGGTGGGGGCTGTTCCAGGGCAGTGGTGGTTGTGGAGGTAGGATTGTGGAGATGTTGGAGGATGTTCCAGCGCTGTGATAGGAGACAGAATTTGTGCTCAGGGCCAGGCAGCCCTGGGGATGAGCCCAGCTCTTTCCTTGCTTACTCTGTTACTGGGGCAGGTTGTTTTGTGTCTGGTCACAAAGTGAAATTCCCCTTCTCAGAGAAAACTCCTCTGTGTCCTCCCACTGCACCCACAGGAGACTCTTGTGTGGAATCTACTGCTCACTCACTAGGTCCCTGGGGCAGGAGATGGGGAGGCTGAAGGCAGGAGGGGACTTGGGCCACCACACTGGGACGAGGCCACCTCACTGCCTGGTTCTCAGCTCTTTTTGTTTTCTATGATATTTGAAAATAGATAATAAAATTCCTAGACTAATCCTTAAATTGTCTCTCTCTCTCTCCATCTCTGCCTTGCTTTCTTTGTTTTGTTTTTATCTGGGTGGTTTTCTCTCTATTCCTCCAATTAAATTAAAATGTATTTTTCTTGTGTTGTCTTTTTTGTTTTCTGAATGATATTCCTTTTATGGAATCCTCTCCTCATTTTATAAAATCAGCTCTCCTCTCTTTGGCATTGTTAGTTATCCCTTTCAAAAAAGTTTTCCTGCTCCCTTTGTGACTCCTACTTGCTCTGAGTTCATGCTCGTTTTTCTGCTTTTCCTTCTTAGTTATGGGAGAAGCTTTCACCAAATGCCTGGGATTTCTGAAACCGAGCACACTTCTGATGCTTGGTGTCTGTGGGTGAGGTTTGCTGGCTGGGGGGCGATTGTGTGGGGACCTCACTGTTTCATCAGGAGACCCCCCTAGGCTCTATTGTCTTTCCTTGTGGGCATGGGATGACCCTCCTACTTGCCAATGGTGACACAGGCCTGGGAGCAGGTGCCCTGAGCCCTGAGGGGGAAGGACGCCAGGCTCCCAGGGATGCAGGCTCTGGTCCGTGTCCAGGTCACACCTTGCCTTCACCCTTGGCTGTTCCTCTTTGCTTCATGCCAAGATCATGGATGGCTCCCACTCAGAGGCTACCTGCCTGCTTCTGCTAGAGCAGAGAGGCTCCATTTCCTGGCTGTGGGGCTGGGAGAAGGGACCTGGGGCTCTAAATAGCATCTCATTGGAATTTGATGACTGTGTGTCCTCCACACACCCCTTACACCCCTCATGTCTCTGCCTCAAGAGACACAGATGCCTCTGTGGCCACAGCTTCTCCATGGCCCTGGGTGTCCCTGCTGGTTTTTCAGGCCTCATCTCACCCAGAGGCACACATTTCCCTGTGCTGTGTTTGTCTGCGCCAGTGGCTGGTGTCCACCTGTCCTCATCATCGGGGTGCTTCCACGCCTTTCGCCAGCTGCCAGCTCCCTCTCCTTTCCATTTGCTCTTGCAGTTTGTGTCTTTTGTCTTCTAGTGTGATGAGTTTAATGTGGAGGCAGTGGAGATGAAGGACGCTTTCCCTGCTCTAAGCGCTAGGTGCTTTCTGCGCTGCTGTCCAGCACCCCTCACCTCGCTCTCCGGTGTGCCTTCTTCCTTTTCGGCCTCTGCCTGAGATGTTTACATGTGAGAGCTTCTCGTTTGTTGTTACAAAAATGCTTCCTGCCTGGAAAATTTGCACCTTTCTAAATGAAAACAAAATTAATAGTATTATCCCTCAAGGTGTGAGTTTGTGTGTGAGCATGTGTGTATGTGTGCATGTGTGTGTATCTGCATGCGAGTGTGCATGCATGTGAGTGTGTGCATCTGTGTAGCTGCACATATATCTGTATGTGTGAACATGTGTGTGTATCTGCATCTGTGAGTATATGTATATCTGTGCATGTGTGTCTGCATGTATGTGCATGTATCTGCATGTGTTAGCATGTACCTGTGGGTGTGTGTGCATATGTACATGTCTGTGTGTGCATGTGTGTGCATCTGTGCATGTGTATATCTGTGTATCTACATGTGTGAGAATGTGCATGTGTGCATGTGTGTATCTGCATTTGTGTACATGTGTTTGTGCATGTGTGCATGTGTGTGTTTGTACATGTGTATCTGTGTGAATGTGTGTATCTGCATGTGTGTGCATGTGTGTACCTGCATGTGTGCATACATATGTGTACGCATGTGTGCATGTGTGTATCTGCACATGTATCTGCATGTGTGAGCATGTGTTTATCTGCATACGTGTACATGTACATCTGTGCATGTGTGTCTGCATGTGTATCTGCATTTGTATCTGAATGTGTGTGCATGTGTATCCATGCATGTATCTCATGTCTGCATGTCTGTGCATGTGTGTATCTCATGTGTGTGCATGTGTGTGTATCTGCATGTGTGTATACATGTGTGCATGTGTGTTCATCTGCATGTGTGTGCATGTGTATCGGTGCATGTGTGTGTGTGTGTGTGTACATACCCGTGAAGGGGGGTGAGGGAAGTGGTGCGGCAGGGTGTTGGGGGAAGGGTCCCAGCAGAGGAAAGCCTGATGAACAAGTGTAAAAGATGCCAGAAGCGCAGCTGAGGCTGGGGAGGCTGAATCCCTCGGATGTGTGCTTGCTTCTGATGGCAAGTTATGGTGTGACATTGTGACACTGTCTCTCAAGAAAGAGGAAGACTGGCATGAAAGACTCAGAGGATGCTAGTTTAACTGGAACGCAACTGAGGGCTGAAGAGCCACCGTGTCTCTGCACAGTGGTGTTGGTTGAAGGTTGTATGGAAGGTGGCCTTGTTAAAGTGACAAGGCAATTCAATTCCTCTGTGCACAATGATTCTACTTCATTGATTTACAATGGGAAGGATATAATTTTGCTAGTGTTGGCAGAAAGCTCAAATGTCAGCCTTTTCAAATCGCCATACTCGCCTTGTTCAGGATGAATAATGAATAAGTCACCTTTTGTCTACAGTTAAATATTCTTGAATAAATACAAAGAACATAAAAGACATAAATGATTGCCTGATTTATATTTAAAATAAAGATCAACATTGTGATAAATGGTTGAAAATGCTGTGTGTGCAGCAATATGACTCTCCTGATAATTACATTATCAATTAGGGAGCAGCCCAGGTGTAGACTGTCACAGCGTGCACACACCCACTAACCTGCAGCCCCATATGGAAGCAGACCCCAGGCCCTCTGTGAAGAGGAGCTGGGGCCCCGGTCTCCTCAGACTCCTCCACATCCTGCAAACCCCCCACCAGGGAAGGCCAGGGGCTGGGACCCTTCCAGCTCCTCAACAGAGGGAGGAGGGTGACTTCAGTAGAAGCAGATTCATATCCAAGATCCCTGGATCGTTTTATGTTTGATGCTTTTGAAATGAAGTTTGTAAGAAACGTAGTAGAATAAGAAAGCAGGATCATCTGAAAATTTAGCAAATCCTCAGCTAAAATAACCCTAGCATATCCACACCATGGAATTCTGTGTAGCTGTTGGAAATGAAGGAGCAGGAGAAGAATATTTTATGAGGAAATTACTATCTTCATATTCTCAAATGAATGAAGCATACTTCAGTAAGATTCTATTTTTATTAAAAAATGTGTGTATATGTATGTATGTGTGTGTGTATATATGTGTGTGTGTATATATATATGGGTATATTAGGGTTCTCCAGAGAAACAGAACAAATAGGGTGTGTGTGTGTGTATGTGTGTGTGTGCGCGCGTGCACATGTGTGTAGAGAGAGTGATTGATTGATTTTAAGGAATTTGCTTACATGATTATGGAATCTGGCAGATTTGAAATTTGCAGGGCAGGCCAGCAGGCTGGAAACCCAGGGCGAATGAAGGTGATGGTCCTGAGCCTGAAGATGGTCTGGAGGCGAACTCCTACTTTCTCAGGGAGATCAGTGTCTTTATTCTTAGGCCTTCAACTGACCGGATGAGGCCCTCCTGCCTCAGGAAGTGGCACCTGTTTTACTCAAAGCTCAGTGGTCAAAGATTCATTTCACCTAAAAATACCTTTAGAGCAACATCTAGACTGATATTTGAAAAATTTTGGCATCAGGGCCCAGCGAAATTGACACATAAAATTCAATCATTGCAAGGTGTGTGTGTGTGTGTGTGTGTGTGTGTGTGTGTGATTAAAAGAAAACGTATCAAAATGCTAACAATGCTTGTCTTTGGGTGATTGTCCTTTTCTGTATATTTGCATTTTCTTATTGCTTTTGCAACAAATGTATTTTATTTTTGCAATAAGAAACAATACAATCAGGCATATTTTTAAAATATCTTGAGACTCAAAGCTGTTACTGTACAACACACCTGAATCTTGGCATTTCCAGGACCATGGCCAAGGGTGACACATTCAAGCACTTGATGCTTTCCTCCTGCGGTGAAGGAGCCCCTCCCTCCCAGGGCATCTGTCGTGATGTCGGCATGGCTGGTCCTGGGAGGGGAGGTAGCTCTGGGTTCTGGTCTCAGAGCTGCCACTGAGCAGCTGTGTGCCCCTGAGAAAGCACTTTGCTTCTTAGGGTGTCTCTGTCCTTGCATGGTGATGACACGTGGCCTTCTGCTCCCAGTGAGAGGTAATTGAATTGTGGGGACAGGTCTTTCCTGCACTGTTCTCATTACAGTGAATGAGTCTCATGGGATCCGATGGTTTTGAAAATGGAGTTTCCCTGCACAAGCTCTCTCTTGTCTGCTGCTGTGTGAGAGGTGTCACCTTCCGCCTGGGAACTATAATTCCAATAAACGTTTCTTTTGTAAATTGCCCAGTCTCAGGTGCGTCTTTGTCAGCAGCGTGAGAACGGATGCATATAGCCATGATAAAGCCTTGCTTGCTCTGCCCACTGGCAGGATTCAGGTGTCACTGTGCAGAAGTGATGGGGCATGAAGACCTCTCTGAGACCCTGTGTAGAGTCACAGCTGAGCCCCAGAGCCCTCGCCTGTGCTGTCCATGTCCATGTGGCATGTCCATCATGCCACTCCTCCCTCAGGCCTGTCCCATGGCCTTCCTGCAGCCTGAAGCTGAGGGAGTTCACGCTCTGTCTCCTCTGTCCTCCTGGCATCCTTCTTAGTGTCTCTTTGCTGTTTTATTTCCCTGACTGGATGGAAAGGTCCCTGAGGATGGACCAACGCAGGGCCCCTGCTGCTTTCCCCAGGGTGGTGAGAGGACGGTAGCATTTGCCGAGGACGTGGGTGGAGTCACACAGAGTTATGCCGAAGGAGGAAGCGCTCCCAGAGGCCCACGGGGGTCACGGCATCCGCAAGGCTTTCAGGGGTGGTGGACCCCTCCGAGGCCACACCTCTAGCTGCCAGGTGCCTTCCTGGCCCGAACTATGCCCACTGGGCTGGGCTCTGTCCCTTGTATCTGACTCTCCCACCCAATCATGCACCGAGGGAAGAGGGGATCTCGGGATCCTGGGGTCAGGGCCAGGCAGGGTGCATTCAGACACCTCTTTGACTACTCAGTGCCCTCCTCATCTTTGGCATTGGCGCCTGTGCGGGTTAAGAAGCCATGTGGAAGTCCCACCCCCAGGACTTCAGAACATGACCTTATTTGAGAATCGCGTTGTTGCAGGTGTAATTAGCTAAGGTGAGGTCACAGTGGGGTGCGCCCTGATCCAGTCAAACTGGCGTCATAGGAGGATACACAGAGGAAGACCTCAGGGAGGAGACCTGTGGGGGTGGAGGTGGGGCTGGAAGAGGCTGAGGGGCACGGTTTCAGGGTCCCAGGGTCCCGGCACTGACTGCAGGCCTTGTGTTGCTGTGTTTTAAACCTCCGTCTTGCGGTGCTGTTACGGCCGCCCTAGGAGTCTTGTGCAGGGCCCGTCTTGCACGTGGGAACCACTGTCCTTCACTCAACACTGAGTTGTTTTGCTGAGACTGACCGCAGCCCAACACCAGGGCTGCGTCCCTCCGGTGCCACTGACCGAGTGGATGATCCCTGGGCTGTGAGGCCTGGGGAAGGACCCACCTGGCCAGTGAGAGGTGGCTGGGCGTGTCTGTGGCCTGTTGGAAGACCAGCCCCTTTCCGCAGAGGATTCTCTGTTGCAGCCGCGGGGATCTGCGCTGTGGCTGAGGGAGGTCGTGCCAACACTGAGTCTGTCAGAACTGGGAGTGAGAGGCCGCCTCTAGCTTCAAGTGAACTTCTGCTCTGAAACCTCTGTGTCCCCCTCCCTGCACCCTTTCTCCACCACCTTCTTGTTTTATGGGTTAAAAAAAAATTGTTTTTTGCTTGAGAGATTTGATAAGGTTTCAGTCACTTGGAAATGAAAGATACTGTGTCTTGGAAATGGCTTAATCAAATAATCTCGTGCCACAAACAGGGGCGGTGGGACCCAGGACAACTGGTGTAACTGGTGAGTGGCAGGCAGAGCCTCAGGACATGGAGAAGTAACTCAGCTCCACGGCACTGCTGGGGTATATGAGGGGTTTGCAAATGGTGTTCCTAGGAACGCTAAGGGTTCTTAGAGCCCCCAGAGGCTGAGAGAGAGAGGGGCTGCCCTGCCCACCCTGCCTGCACAGCAGCGCCCCACCGTTCACTTAGTTTATATGCGCTTGGGTTCGTTGTGAGAAACAGTGCCGAGGTCACATAAAACCCAAGGCTTTTGACTCAAAACCAACTCCAGAATTGGGATACTTGAATACCTTGTGAACTCTGAGTCAATATCACTGCGTTCCTGCAGTTTTAGGGGTTAGAACAAAACATACCCTCAATTCTTTGTCCACGGACAGTTATTTCCTGCATTGACACACACCATGCTCATTCTGAACAAGAAGCTGGAGGAACGAGGGGCAGTGGAGCTCCATACGGAGCAGGAAGGAGCTGTGTGGGAAGCGTCCTCCTGTGGGAGCACTCCCGATCTGCTGACCACAGTCAGGGCCCTGCTCACGTTTTCACTTGGTCCCTGTGTTCGGGTGCCCAGAGGGAATGAACCTCAGAAGCTGTCACAGGGGCACGTGCCTCCCGTATCCACCTCCTGCTCTGCAGCCCTACTTCTCTTTCTCCCCTTCTCATGCAGTTCTTAATTTCCTCCCAAGGGTTCAGTGCTGCCTTTGTCACGTGCTGTCACTGGCAGGTGCTCATTTGAGTGAGGCCAGCTCCGTTCTGTAAGTAGAGTCTGGGCAGGGAGCGCCCAGAGACCCTGGGCAGGACCCAGTGGGAGGCTGAACCTCACCTCACCTCACCTCAAATGAATGAGGGGCAGCTCTGGCCTGGACTGAGAACCTCGTGCCACGAACAAACCCGTCCACTCTTCTCGCATGGGCCGCCCCACTCCTTTCAAAATGATTTCTAGGGTCACTGCGATCACAGAGCTCCTGCTCACTCCTGCCCCTTCAAGCCAGAGGGCTTCACCCTCAGAATCGGAGCCCTGTGGTCTGGACACCCACAGTAAGCAAGAGTAGCAGTGCCTGCCCCCTTTTCTTTCTTTCTTTTTTTTTTTTTTGAGACGGAGTTTCACTCTTGTTACCCAGGCTGGAGTGCAATGGTGCGATCTTGGCTCATCGCAACCTCCACCTCCTGGGTTCAAGCGATTCTCCTGCCTCAGCCTCCTGAGTAGCTGGGATTACAAGCACACGCCACCATGCCCAGCTAATTTTTTGTATTTTTAGTAGAGATGGGGTTTCACCATGTTGACCAGGATGGTCTCGATCTGTTGACCTCGTGATCCACCCGCCTCAGCCTCCCAAAGTGCTGGGATTATAGGCATTCTTTTTTTTTGAGATGTAATCTCACTCTGTTGCCCAGGCTGGAGCCCAGTGGCACAATATCGGCTCACTGCAACTTCCACCTCCCTGGTTCAAGGATTCTTGTGCCTCAGCCTCCCAAGTATCAAGAACTTCGGGTGTGTGCCACCACGCCCAGCTAATTTTGTATTTTTAGTAGAGACAGGTTTCATCACGTTGGCCACATTGGTCTCGAACTCCTGGCCTCCAATGAAGCAATCACGTTGGTCTCCCAAAGTGCTGGGATTACAGGCATGAGTCCCCGTGCCTGGCCTGCTGCCTGCTTTTTAAATGTATTGGATTAACCCTTCACTGTGACAACACGGTTTATCAAGTGGCACCATTGCTTCGCCACCAAAGTCCGAGAGGACATTTGTGGCTTGTCCCAACGTGGGCTGGAGCTGCTCCTACAAGTGACAAAAATGTGTTCTTGCAACGTGTACCAGGGTGCTCCATTTTCCTGATTGGGTTCAGTCTGAAAACACGAGGCAGGTGACATCTAAGAGGGGACTTCAGGGAGAAGAGGCGAGGGCAGCAATGGGTCAAGCAGGTCGGCCAATAAGCAGAAAAAATGGGTGGTGTTTAAATGGCTCTTCCTCAACCCTGAATAGTCAGGCAGTGGAGGAGTGAATGAAATTCCACCGCAGAGGAGGCGATGCCAGGTGTCACGGGTGCGGCCCAGCCTGCCTTCCTGGCTCTGGAGTCCCAGGCGTCCTGCCTCTTGGATGTGCAAATAGGAACGGCAATATGATTTGCACTGAATTTGTAACAGAAGAGATCAGTGGCTTTAGAATTTCAGAATGTTCAGGGCAGCCTATTCTGTGGTGGAGATGGGGCAATGCAGGCATCTTGTCTCTTTAGCATGTGAACGTGTGTGCAGATGACAGGGCTGGTCACTGGAAGCAAGACGGGTATTTCTGGCCATCTCAGCTTCACCAGTATCTCCTCATGGCCAAGCTGGAACTGGACCTGGACTGTGGAGGTTCTGGAGAAGAGAGGCTGGATTGGGCCGGGTGCTCCCATGGGACGGGAGGAGTGTGAAGAGACTGCCGTCTCATTGTTTCTGCAGTGAGACCCGTCCTGTTACAAAGCAAAGAACCCACCATGTGTGAAAACAACCGTGTGGGTCCTTTCCTTCCCCGGCGTCAGGCTGTTCCGCGAGCTTCCTTCATCCCGGCGGCATCTCTGGGAGGACAGGTACTAGGCAGGACGATGTTTCTCTCACAGATGGAACGTTCAGGACATGAAGAAGGAGGATGCATTCAGCTCAGCTTTCTGGCAGAGTCAAAACTGGCAGTGGGGTGTCTGGAATCCTGGTGGGCAGACCTGCCAACTACTGTTCCCGGGGGAGATGGACGGGGCAGGATGGGTCCTAATGAAGCAAAGACAAGACAGAAGAGAGAGCAGGAGAGAGGGGCGGAAGCCCGGAGCTCAGCACAGCAGGCCCTTTGTCCCTTGAGTGAGTGTGTGTGTGCTCAGGAGGAGTGGGGCAGACGGGAAGTGGGGTGAGCCGTGCTGGCAACCAGTGCCCATCCTGTGCTCCCTCCGAGAAGGCACAGTCCTCACTACAAGCCGGAGTCAGGGGCGGCAGTCACCCCGTCTTCCAGTGACAACCTGAAGGAACCAGACGGTTCCGAAGCTTCCCATGGTTGCACAGTTCAGGATTTGTCTCGGTCGTCTCTGGAATCCAGCCCTGGGCCACTCTGCTGCATGGGCCTCTTACTGCTTGGATCCACCCGGTGCTGGGCTCCGTCTGAAATTCCCTCCTGAGTCAGTGGGGCATCCCAGGCTCAACCTGGCCTGAGAGTGCAGCCCCAGCAGGATTCCGAGCCTCCGTCTGCAGAGCCAGACTAGGCTGAGTGCAGCGCTCCTGTGGGAGAGCCGCGGTGCCCATGCTGATGTGGACCTCTACGCTGGAAGCACCCAGGCCAACTGCATGAACGAGACTTTCGTTCCTGGCTGCTAAAGTGGGGACAGAGCTCGGAAGATGAGGTGCTGGCCTCAGGGCATCGTGGCTTAGCTCCTGTGGAACAAATGAGGCCTCTGCTGATGGATAAGGTCACAAGAGTGAATCAGTAGGTGAAATTTGTGTCGTTTTTCGGTTGCCCTGGCTGGGATCTGGCTTCAATGACCGGTCTTGCCCACAGTCTTGGTCTGGGAGCCGCGTTTACTGGGACTCTGCAGTGTGAGCCCCGCCTGGCTCAGGGCACTCTGCAGACAGGGTCTTTCCACCCTCATGCTCTGGACACTCCCATGGTGCGTGTCCATCCCAGGCCAGCACCTGTCACAGCCCCTTTGCCAACCTTTCCCTCTCCTCCTGCCCCCCTCCTCTCTCCGCCAGGGAGTTCCTCCTGCTGACAGTGCCTGTTTTCTGCTGTTTAACTCTCACGGAAAGCATTGCCTCCCATTTAGAAACCTCCAGGGTATGATTTCCTTGCTTCGATTCGGACACAGAAGCAATTCTGGCACTTTTTTCTAGGCCGTGTGTGACATGAAGTTGGACCCAGCATCAAGCCATCGTTCCAGCCATTTCCACACCAGTGACCCATTCACTTATGGTTCTTCTGACCGTTTTTTCATCCTCTTCGGATATTGTGTTTAGATTTTTTTCTATCCTATTTTTTTTTAGTAAAAAGAAAATGCCTGAGGTTTTCCTGATATATTCACTGTTCACTTCTGAATGGACATATATTCAGCTGTAAGGAGATTCTGAGGCTCCAGTGTGGCGTGTGAACCCAGATGTGTGTGAGTGAGGTTGAGCCGGCACACCTGTAGTTCAGAGACCCAGGAAGCTCTACTGAGAACTGCAAACCCCACGGCATCTGTGACTGCCCCCCTGAGGGGCAGGACCTGGAGTGAGCGAACCTGCACCCAAAGTGCCCTCATTGAAATAGATGAGAAAAATAGTAAGACATGAAGTAACGTATCTGGAATCCATCCCACGTTTGCTGTGTGTGAAGCCCACCGTGAGTGATTTCACTGTTGAGGGTACCCGGCCTCACTGACATCCTAAAGGCTGTGTTAGCCCCAGAACCCAGGTTCGAGACCAGCTCCATCTGCACCAACGCCTCTGTTCTTCTCCAGCTCACGCTGCGAAGCACTGGCCAGACCATCCCGGTTAAACGGTCGTAGCAGGCTATCCTACAGCGCAAACCAGAGGCCGCTCACCAAAGGCACTTTCTGTCTTTTGCTGCATGAGGCCTGTGGACTTCTTTGGTCTCGCTCACTTTAGACCACTCCCTGGATTCTTCCCAACATCACAACCTCCTTTCCATTTCCAGCCACTGCCCCTTTCCCTCCTGGGTGTGGCCAGAGCCCCTCCCCTGACCTACACGTCCACCCCTGTGGGCCCACTGACCACCTAGAGCGGCGATCTCCCACTGGGACTTGGTCCTCCTGACATGCTCTGTAGAACACCTTCCTTCGGGCCTCATCGGCCGCTGGAGCTATGCCCAGGCAGGACAGAGTGGTGGGCTGTGGGAGGCTCCGGATCCTGGGGAGACTCTGCCTGGACACGCCAGGGAAGATGGTGGCCCCAGATCCTGGTGGGAGTTTGTTGGCATGTGCCAGGGAAGATGGTGGCAAATTGAGGGGCCGAGAGCTCCTCTCTTAGTGCCCTTCAGCTCAGAAAAATCCAGGCTTCACTTGCTCAGGTCTGCACAGGTAAAATGGGTGTGAATGTGTGATGAACATGAACTCCAAGTCCAGAGGGTGCATGCCCAGGGAGTGGCTCTGTGAGGTCTCCGGGCTCCCCCGTGGCAACATCGCGGTGCCTGTGCCCGCGTCCACCTCAGCCCGCACTGGTTCCCCTCACACTACTTTCTTGATGTGTCTAACCTTCAGGAGCCAGAGAACACCTGCTCCATCTCCCTTAGCAAGCCCCAGGCCACTTTCCTGCTCCCAAACCAACAATCCTGGCCTCAGTTGGGATGAGTCAACTCATTTAACTCCAGAACTGACGTGGAGCTCACTACCCCTTGGGTGGGGTGCTGTGTGTTAGGAGTGGGGAATGGAACCAAAGGGGAATGGAACATGTTCCTAGGCAGGGTCTGGGGCACAGTTACTCAGGAAGCAGCCGGCAGTGCCCAGCATGACATGCTTCCTCTTATCTCTACTCCTGTGAGCTTTTCAGGGTCAAGATCAGTCCCCACCCCAGGGGCTGTGGGTTGGTGTCTCACATGCTTTAATCAGGAGGCTCCAGGGGTCTCACTCAGCATCCACATGGTGCCATCTCAGCTCACTGCAACCTCTGCCTCCCGGGTTCAAACGATTCTCCCATCTCAGTCTCCCAAGTAGTTGGGACTGCAGGCACCAGTCACTACACCAGCCAATTTTTTTTTCATATTTTTTAGTAGAAACAGGGTTTTTACCATGTTGCCTAGGCTGGTCTTGAACGCCTAACCTCAAATGATCTGCCCACTTCGTCCTCCCAAAGTGCTGGGATTATGAGCCACTGTACCTGGTCTTTCCTTATTTCTGAGGAACGCCTTTGATGTTGAGTCTATGTTAATGAGGTGACGTGCGTTCTCTTCTCCCCCCAGCCACAGGGTGGGAACTTTCAGCCTCACCCTCTGACCTCCAGTGACCTCTTCTGGCAAAACCAGCCACAGGATGAGAACTTTTGGCCTCAATATCTGGCTTCCAGGGAGGGAAGAAGCACTGGAGTTGAGCCCCACCAGTCATGCCTGTGTGATGAAACTCCACATGGAAACCCTGGAAGGACAGAGCTGGAGCTTCCAGATGGTGAGTGTGTCAGTGGTGGGAGGACAGTCTCTGGAGGGCGTGGAAGCTCCAAGCCACCTCTTCCTGTAGCCCCAAACCTTGCTGGCCTACGCCTCTCTTATCTGGCCATGTGTTTGTATTCCTAATGAACCAGTGTGCCCATCTCCCAAATGCTCCAAGTGCTTTGCAGGGCATTCCCTCCAGGGCACTGAGATGACTGCTGAGTTGCAGGCCATCTCCCAAGGCCTCTGGTTACAGGAACACAGCCCACACCATGGTGCCAGGGCTGCTGGACTCACCAGCCCCATAGGCCACTCGTGGTGTTTTCTGAGTTCCGTAAGTCATTCTGTCAATTATAAAACCTGAGGGAAGCATGGGAACCCCAGAATTTGTAGCTGAAGTACAGGTGGTCTGGGAGTCAGGAGCTTTTGGCTGGTGTCTGAACAGGGGCAGCCTTGTGGGATGAGCCCTGTAGCCTGTGAGGACTGTGCTGACCCCAGGCAGCCAGTATCAGGATTGAGTTGAATTTCTGGACACCCAGGTGGTGCCAGAGAGCAGAGGCCAGGACACACTGGGTGAGCATCTCATGCTCCATGTCGTTCACACTGGGTAAGCATCTGGTGCTCCATGTCGTTCACACTGGGTGAGCGTCTGACGCTCCATGTCGTTCACACTGGGTGAGCGTCTGACGCTCCGTGTCGTTCACACTGGGTGAGCGTCTGACGCTCCGTGTCGTTCACACTGGGTGAGCGTCTGACGCTCCGTGTCGTTCACACTGGGTGAGCGTCTGACGCTCCGTGTCGTTCACGCTGGGTGAGAGTCTGACGCTCCGTGTCGTTCACGCTGGGTGAGAGTCTGACGCTCCGTGTCGTTCACGCTGGGTGAGCGTCTGGTGCTCCGTGTCGTTCACGCTGGGTGAGCGTCTGACGCTCCGTGTCGTTCACGCTGGGTGAGCGTCTGACGCTCCGTGTCGTTCACGCTGGGTGAGCGTCTGACGCTCCGTGTCGTTCACGCTGGGTGAGCGTCTGACGCTCCGTGTCGTTCACGCTGGCTGAGCGTCTGATGCTCCGTGTCATTCATGCTGGGTGAGCGTCTGACGCTCCGTGTTGTTCACGCTGGGTGATAATCTGACACTCCATGCTCATTCACACTGAGTGACCATCTGATGCTCCATGCTCATTCATGCCACTCTCCTAGCCCCATGGCCGCATCTGCTCCTCATAGTAAAACACACTTCCCGGAAGCCTCCCTGGAGGCAGCATGTAGCCTCTGAGTGGAAGCAGGAAGACTGCAGGGTGTGAGTGGAGGTAAGGGCTCAGCACACATTTCTTCCTTCAGAATTAGGGAGCGTTTTCTAGATGTATGGAAGTATTTCCTCGGGGAAGGTTGGGTGGGGACAGGTCCTGTGCATTTGGGGGCCCAGTTCTCCCTCTGGGGTGCCGGTGGGTGTGGCTGGCCTTTGCATTCTATGACAAGGCCTAGGATGGCCATGTCCATCCCTGGGAACGGCCTGCAACTTTGGAGCCTAAAACGCCTGTCACTAGAGCAACATCGCTGGACCAAGTTGAGAAAATTGTCAATGAAGAAGGCTTTTAAGTAGAAATTTTCTGAATGAGGTAGTTTATACTCAGGGTTGAACCTGACTCACTTTCTTACTGTTACATACGCGGGAACCGAGGGTAAAGTAGCTCGTCCCAAGCCTGATTCTCATTCTGAATGTGCATTCACCGTCACAAGCTACGAGCTGCTTACTATGAAGATAGGTCCAGAGTCTCCATCTTTTGAGAACTGGAGAAGGGGAGCAGAGAAGGGTGAGTGCACAAGGCAAGCACTGACTCCATGTGTCTAGGTTATAATTTTGAAGGATGAAATAGAATAAGACAAAAGCTGGACGATGAATAAAAACATGAAATGGGAATTAGTGTAATTTTTAGATTTTTTTCTTGAGAAGTGAATGACAGTTTCACCTCCTTCTTGAAATGTCTAGTGAGTCTTGAGCGTCTGCTCTGACACCATCAGACTTGCAGGAAAGGTCCTCCCGAGCTTCGAGGCTCAGGAAACAGTGCTGTTTGCTATGTCATGCTCTAATCAAGGCACTCACGCATGTCACTGCTTGTCAGCAAGGGGGGCTGCAGCCACTTGGCGTGAATCACGGGGGCTTGGTTGCTTGTGATCACGTGGTTATTTCATTTCCGTGGCCTCCTTGGTTATAATCTGTTGCAAGGCTCTGATTGCAGAGGTCTGGACTCTACCTACAGGACAGACACTGGCAGGATGTTCTCTGGAAAATCAGTTGTCACTTTCTGGAACTCAAATTACACAGTTCCGCTTGGGGGTAAGGAAGCTGCTTACAGGATAAGGTATTTTATTGTTGTGCAGCGGTTTTATTTCTTTGCTTCCAAGTTCCGGAAGCCAGGAAGGTCTTTGGGGGAAAGGGAGTTTCTGTGCTTATGGATGAAGAGGGAGAAAGAAAACCAACTCACTGTGGTGGGGAGAAGCTCTACGTCGTTAGGAAGTGTGAGTGTGGGTTCACAATTCCAAAGATCTTTTCCTTTTTTCCTTGAGGTAAACAAACTCCTGTAATATTTGAATCCGTGGTTTTCCTTAACGGCACGGCTTCTGAGCGGTCAGCTGCAGGCAGCGTATGGCATGGCTCAGGATCCTCCTTCCAGGTTCTGCAGCCAGTATGCCCAGTGTAAAGCCATTTCACCAGGGTATTTTATTGAACAGCTGATGGAGTGGCAGGTGTCCACCTGAATAAAGGTGCTCCTGGCTTCAAGGGGTACATAGTGTGACAAAAGGGCGGGGTTGTCCCACAGGCGGGTGGCAGGTCTGCCTGACGTGAAGACCCAGCCTCCTTTTGAAATCGTTTCTGGCTTTCTGGGCCACGCCACGGCTGGGAGATAAGCATCCTTTCATGGGCGATGCACCCTGTGTGTTTATTTTGAACATAAAGTCACTGATTGGGGAGTGTGCATCATTTTGTACCTGATTTTGCCCCTCAAAGTTAGGGCTTTTAAGAGCACCCACACTTTGTAGGGGTCACTGGGTGGCAAATCAGAAAAGCAGATTACTAGGACCCCACAACAGGGATGCCAGGCAGACTGCGCAGGACAGGCCCAGAAGCTTCTCTTTCGCATCAACGCCCAGGTGACTGTGCTGGTAGGGGTGAGACCCACATTTGGAGGAAAGGCCCTACCACTAGGTGGTCACGCAGGCCGCGGCCTCATCTCCCAGCTCCCCCAGATGAGCGCAGGCAGGCCTGGCCCTGTGCCCCTGCTGAGAAGCGGCCCTTCTCTGCCTCTGGACGTTGCTCCTTTCTGTAGCCTCGTCTGTCACCGCTCCTCGAAACGCAGGCCCGGTGTCTCCCTGCGCCCTCCTCAGGTCTCACTCTTGGAGTCCTGCCCAAGCTCTGGGACTCTGCAGTCAGCCCTGGTCCGGCTCACACAGACACCAGCTGGTAAACGGGAGGTGCTCAGTGAGTGTTGGCTGGTCACTGAGCGTGCCTCACTGATGTTCCACTTTTCGCTTTTGTCTCCGTCAGCTTGGGTTGTCACAGTACAGAACTGCAGACCGGGTGGCTTCAACAGCTGACATTTATTTCTCACTGTTGCGGAGGCTGGAAGTCCAAGGTCAAGGTGCTGGCTGTTGGTTCCTGGTGAGGACCTCTTCCTGGCTCACAGGTGGCTGCCTTCTCACCGCGTCCTCGCATGGTGGCAACAGGGAGAAAGAGCCCTCTCTCCTTTCCTCATCTTACAGGGCCACAGACCTATTGGATCAGGACCCCACTCCCATGACCTTATCTAACCTCGGTTACCTCCCACGGCCCATCGCCTAATCCAGTCTCGCTGGGGTTAGGGCTTCAACACATGAGTTTGGGGAGGATTCAGTTCAGTCCACAGCAGCTCTGCTACTTGCTAGCATTTGTAACCTCCCAAAATGAATCATCTTGGAACGTTTGCAGATATCCTCAGAATGGTCAAATGGGAAAATGTGTCACTAGGCCAAGCGTGCTGGCTCACGCCTGTCATCCCAGCACTTTGGGAGGCCAAGGCCCAGGAGTTTGAGACCGGCCTGGCCGACATGACGAGACCCTGTCTCTGCCAAAAAACACAAAAATAAGCCCGGCATGGTGGTGCGTGCCTGGAGTCCCAGTACCGGGAGGCCGAGGTGGGAAAATCGCTTGAGCCTGGGAGGTGAAGGTTTCAGTGAGCCGAGATTGTGTCACCACACTCCAGCCTGGATGACGGAGTGAGATTCCATCTCAAAAAAAAAAAAAAAGTATCACCAGACGTGTGTATCCCGAGATGAGATCAAGCAAGGAGATGCCGAGACTTGCTCTCGTCCTGTGCAGTGTCCTTGCAGTCTCACGAGCGCCATGTTTGTCACATGTCTGTGCCTTTGCTGGTGATTTCATGATGTGAGATGGCTCAGGAGCACAGGGCAGAAGTGCTGTCTGGGGCTCCT
The DNA here is from genome assembly GCF_049354715.1 of Callithrix jacchus. Taxonomy (NCBI): domain Eukaryota; kingdom Metazoa; phylum Chordata; class Mammalia; order Primates; family Cebidae; genus Callithrix; species Callithrix jacchus. The sequence continues at coordinate 26,949,899 of NC_133502.1, forward strand.
GAGTGCAGGAAGGCTGTGCTGTGCCTCAGGAGATAACACGTGTGTTTAAGAAGCCACTCACACATGCTGCTGGCTGTAAGCTCCATGCTAATGACTCAATACTACGTATTGAATAAGGAGTTATTAAATAGGAACAAACATTAAACAAGGTCATATTTGAATGGATTGGCAAAACTGTTGTGACCAGATGTATTTCTCTAGGGGCGAATTCTCTGCATTTGCAAGCTCAGTACGCACAGTAACTTTAGCATATAACCACCATCAGCGTTTCACTTTACAACTGACTGTATCTTATTAACGAACGGGCTGGGTGTGCAGGGACCAGAAGCCCTGAGAAAGGCAAAATATTCATCGGCTCCTTGTCTTTCATTGTCAGCCCGATGCCCAGCACTGAAATCTCTGTTAGCACATGAATGCTATGGAAGTAGCTTTTCTAAATGATCAGCCTTGACATTGTTGAAATACAGTGCTGGTGGTTACGAGATTGTAGCCATTCTGGGGCCAGGACGAGGGGAGCCATGGAGAAGGGTTTATTGCAGCGACATCTTCCTGTTTTCTACTAAACAGTAATGTTCGGGGACCTTGAAGTCATTCAGTTTAGAGCAATGGTTCTGAGAACCTTCAAGGCACATGTGGCAACCCTGAGACCCCAGAGGATTTCCTGTGAGACGCCTCGGATTTCAGGCAGAGCCCCACAGGGCTGGTGGTTGGAGGAGAGTTCAAGGTGGCAGGGCTGAGCCAGGCCAGCCCCTCCTGCTGTGTGTGATGACCTGGGAAGGACACACGGCTCCTCTGTCAACCCAGCTCCTCCCCAGAGGACAGCTGGCATCATGTCTGTGCTCCAGAAGCTGAGAGAGAGTGGGCAGAGTGCTTGACTGTGGCGGAGAACTGAGAAAACCTTGACCACGTTGGAATTCAACAAGTCTTTTGAAAATGCAGTGGCCAAGTGGGGGCATTTTTACCTTTTCTCTGGTGTGTTTGTTTTTAAATGTGAGTATTTCTCAGCAAACAAAACATTGAAGGTCGCACACTCTTCACGCATAAATCCTGACTGTGATGGATGAGAAAGGCCGGAGAGGAGTGGGTCTCCAGGCCGCTGAGAAGTGCTGAGGCACCTTTAGGCGCTGGTTGGCGGAGGTCGTCAGATCTCGCCTGAGGCATCTACATGAACAAGACGTTGTCTAGGGGCCTTGGGAACAGCGTGTTTTTATACCGAAGACTCTATTCGCATAATTGCAAGTGCAGGTTTCTTTGGCGACCCTGCCAGCATGGCCATTATTGCTCAACTTTTAATGAAAGGAATTCTAATGTGCATGTGGAGAAAGTCATTTCAACAGTAACTACCTGTATCGTTTAAACACTTACCCTAAACCCTTCTCATGAGCACTCCAGTCCTCGTGGACTTCTCACTTCTCTGGGGGATGAGAACAAACAGGACCAGGGACATGTGCCCACCAGGGCCCCCCAGCACCACGCAGGTGCGTAGCAGGCACGTCCAGCCTCTGGGCTCCTGGGCCAGATTTTTTTCCATTCTAAGATTGTGAAGATGAAAGCCTATTCTGGGGTAAAGATTCTCCAGAGTCAAGCCCGACGGCAGCCACCCTGACAGCCCTTGGCGCAGCGTGGGGTGCGCGTGAACTTTGTCCCTGGGCGTGTGGTTTTGGAGCCTGCCGGGGTGACATTCAGCCTCTACATTCATTTTTATGATAATTCCAAGTAAATTGTGGTGCAATAAACCCTTCAAGCCTGTCTTTCTTGTGAAAGCCATGAATCAATCAGCTGTGGGCTTTTTTGGGGGCCTTTCAATGTATAGTGATCATTTAGATTTGACGTGCATTGTGAGACCTTCGCGTGCCTCCTCTCCCTGGTCTGTCATTAATTCCAGCCTCCGCTATTCTGGAGTACAGTGAAGGATGACTGAGAAATCATTGCCCCTCTTCAGCTCTGTTATTGCACAAAATAGCAGCGCAATAATTTTTTGTCAATGTTTTACTCTAAAAGCTTTCTACGTCAGTTTTGAAAAGGAAGCAATAAAGCCCATTCAATGGTATGAATAAAAATCCTTTGAGGCTTAGGAGCAGAGCTTCTTTTCTTCAGCTGGTAATCAAATTGGAGCTAAAATGAAATTGAGTTTTCTTATGAAAATAGCCTTTGTTGCTGGGAAGGCTGGTAATTCATAAACAATAACCTGCTCTTTTGTGTGGATAATAATATATTCATGTTCTTTCAATAGGGTAAAAGCCAGACCTAGTGCATTATGGTACAGTAAAAATAGCAGAAGGAGCTGGCTGGAATGATCTTGAAGAAGAAGCGAAGCACTCGGTGGCTCTGCCCTTCTGCCTCCCTCGGAAACGGCAGCCGGCTTTATTTGCGCGCCGGTTTCGTTGTTGATTTGTGGCTGCTGTACAATATTCAGTTAATTGTGGACGGGCTCAAGCTGTGTTCATCACTGCAAAGGCTGCCGCGGCTGCACAGAGCTCACAGGAGCAGGCTTGTTTCTCGGGGACCTGCCAGCTCCACAGCCTGGCACCAGTGAGTGACGGGACACGGCACTCAGGAGGTGAGCAGGCTGGGCCCCGGGAGGAGCGGATGGTGCATCGTGGGCTCAACTGGGACCAGGTAAAGTGTTGAGGGGACAACTTGCTATGGATTTTCTGCTAAGTTTGGGGGGCAGGGTGGAGACGGAGAGAGCAGGACACGGTGGGTGGAGGGAAGCGGCGTCTGGATTGTGGGGGCTTCGACCTGGCTCACAGGTGGATCTGACAGCTGCCGTGCCTCTCAGCAAGCGCGGAACCTTTTGAGGAGCCTGCTGGTCATGGGAGCTGTGCTGACCCTCATGGCTGTGTCTGGGGTCCTTGGAGACCCAGTGGTACCTGCCAGTGCTGGGCGTAATGTGGTCTGGAGGTAGACTGATGGCTTCTCCTGGTGAAATCTGGTTGCTGAACTTAGCTTGGAAGTTGGCTGTGCAGAGGCAGCGGGCTGCTGGCGTCGAGGCAGGGGCTGGAACTGCCGCCTGTAGACAGCTTGCTGGCTGCTGCTCCATGGGCAGCAGAGACTTTTGTTCTCTATCTCAAGTTGGTGAAAAGTTGTGTTGCAAAAAAGTCTGCCATCCCAATCGTTATATTGGCGTATGGAAATGACCTCGGTGTTCCCAAATCCAGAGCCTGGGGCCAGCAGATAAAAGGGGACTTTTCCATGAGGTCATTTGTTGTTACCATGCAGCACGGTGCTTAGCATGTCTACTCAGACTGTAAGTGTGAGATGAGGCTCCTTCTCATAGAATACTCCAGTTGCTCTTTTGGGAATAATTTTTGGTTGCTGTTTTAAGTTCTGTTTGCTTGGCTCTAAACACAGGTCAGTGGGCAGAAAAAGAAAAGAAAATGTACCTTCGTAAGCGGAGAAGTGTCCAGGATGAGGTGGGCAAAGACAGCAGGGTCCAGAAGAAAGTGTTGTTCTGGCTGGACTGCAGTGGTCACGGGGACGGCGGTGCTTTCCCTGTCATGGGTGGCTTCTCTCCGGGTTACCTTTTCTGTGAGGCTCCTAAGGGATAGTGGGCATTTTCCTGGCTTAGCCTAAGGGCTCTGCAAACTCCATGAGTGGTCCAGAACTGAAGAATGGAGAAATTGAAATGAGTACCGTGATGTGCAATTTTAAATGCCTAAACTTTGACAGTGTCTGGAGACGCTGGATCAGTGCCTGGTGAGCCTGCTGCCCTCACGGAAATGAGAGCAAATGGAATGGGACCGAAGCGCGGGAGTGTTTGCGTGCATGCAGCTACGGCGGGGATGTGGGCCGGGGTTAATGCCGGCCATCAGGTATCTGTGTGTTGTGTTGGTATTTTAACAATGAAATTACATGCTTAAGAAAAGGAACTTTTTAAAGGCACAGTGGAAGCTGACAGTTGTGGTAACATATGTCATTATCCAATTAGTTTACGCAACTGCATGTTTTTATGCTTTGCTGAAATGCCTCCATGCGTTTCAGGTCTAACAAATGTTACCTCATTGAAGTCTTTCAAAATGAGGATTCTAATTGTATATATTTTACTCTGCTGCAGTAAGTGTTCTGTGCTTTTCAATATCACGAGCACCTAAATACATTTTGATTTTTAAATCTATTTCACATTCATTTTGGGGGAAAAAAAACCCAGGATTCTTTTGGCTCCCATTATACACTTTGTCAAAAACCACGACAAGTGACAAGTCCTTCTGACTTTCTCCTGCTGACAGAGCTGCAGGCACGGTGCCTTTATTCTTACCCTAAGGTTGAATGGATGTGAAAGAAAAGATTGTTAATTGTCACAGAATTACCCTTCAACTCAAGGCAAAGGAAACCGTGGAGGAAAGTTCCTGGAGTATTTCTGCTGTGGAAGAAATGATAAATAGATTTCATTCTGGATGCAAATTGTGGATCGTATGTCACAGCACTGTTCAGCCTGAAAATCATAATTTTCTTCGTTTTAACTCTTTGGTGGTGTTGATGCAAAGTTCTCCCCTTCACAGTACACACTTTCTCAGGTGATAACTTGGCTCTTTTTTGCCTGAGGGTGTGCAGGTTGCTGATTCCGAGTTGTGCAGAACTGGCTTCGGAAGTGTGCAGAAAGGAGAGGGGAGGGGAGGAGGGTTCTGTCGGTGGCTCCGGGCGTCTGGCCAGGCTCTGGGCAGGTTTCAGGAAAGGACGGCTTTGGACTCTGGTCTTGACTCTGATGTTCTCTCTGGTTATTTGAAGACATAAAAGCCACTTGTAATGACTGTCCCCTATTCTCGATGGCCAAGCACATGTTCTCCCTGCATCGCTTGGGCTAACTGTACTCTTGGCAGAGGAACGGTTCCATGGTGAGCGCTGGCTCACACACACACCCTGGGCACTGCACAGCCCCAGAGCCCAGCCAGATGGCATCTGGGTGTGTGGCGGGCGTATGGCCAGTGCAGGCTTTCGGAGGGGAGCCGGGACAGAGTGCCGACACATCGGGGATGGGGGCCTCAGCAGACGGGGCCGGCACGTTGTTGTGCATGGAGCTCTTCACCCAGGTCCTCCTCCCAGCTCTGCTTCCCCTGCTCGTGACCCAAGCCCACTCTGCCCTTACTCCGGTGAAAGCTGCGCTGACTTGGAGAAGAGACTTCCTCCTCCTGTCTTGGAGCCCTGGCATCCCACGAGCCAGGCACAAGCCCCTTGTTGGGGAAAGAGCTGCTCCTTTCTTTTTTAAACGCTCGATCTCCCAGGGTACCAATGTGGGGCATACGTGTGGGAACGAGGAGGCTCAGGGACAGGAGTGGGGGGGGTGGACAAGACAGGGACTGGGGGGCAGGGGGAACTCTGGTGATCTGGAACTTTCCCAGGTGAGTTCTCCCCAGCCCACTCATCCTCCCTTGCCTGGTCTCTGGCCAGGGCTCGCTGTGCCTGAATGGCAGGTCCCCTGCCTCCAGTCTAAAGGCCATGAGGGTCAAATGTCCACCACCCACCCACCGGCTCCCATCTTGTGCCCTGGGGCCACCTGCTGTGGTGACCACGGTGGGTAGTGGCAGTTTCTTTAGTTCTGTAAGCAGACCCTGTGAGGAGGTCACCAGTGCGAGTGTGGCCACCTGGCCCCTTTGACCATGGCCGGCTGCTCACAGCTACTCGGAAACACTGGGACAGTGCCAGTGCTATTCTGGTCTGAAACAGACTCAGCTGGGTCAGTGGCTGTTCCTGATGGGTATGAGGTCTGTGGACTCACCTGGCTGTGATGATTTCTTTTTTAACCTGTGGAACTAGCTGTGAAGGTGGAGGGGGAGATGGAGGAGATGGAATAAGATCCAGAGTGCAGCGGATTTGTTCCCTGTGGCTTTTCTCCTCTGGCGAATGTCATCTAATACAGGAAAGCTGACCTGTTAAATTAGGGCAAACACAATGAACTTTCCTTAGGTGAATGTAAATAAAGTCAAAAATCTTTTCATTATTTTTACTGATTCTCTTTTCTCCCGTTAGCTTCACTTAAGTCTTTTAATCCTTAATCATCAAATAATTTGTATCTACTTCGCTGGACGAGATTATCTGCAAGATAAGGCAGTATGTACATACAGAATAGAGATGCTTGAATCCGTGTATTTGATTTGTAAGGGAATGAGAATGTAGATTAACAGTGATGACTTCGGGTCATTAGAGAAATGTTAGACACGGAACTGTGGAAGGAAATCAGGAGTTGTGTTTTCATGGTCCAGCTGTGGCAACAGTGCCAAAGGGCATTATGACAGATAATTAACTGTCAAAAACTGCACCACAGCGCGCCCATTTCTTTCTTCTGTTTTCATCCTGCTCTACTTGACCTTCTCCTTTCTGAAACTTTGGGACGTCGGTTAAGTGCTTTGTTACTGCTCTATGCAAATTACGTCTCCAAAGTTCAAAGATCTGGTCCAAAGCCTGTCACTACTTGGAAGATTTCCTTGTTTCCTTGTGCTGTTGAAAATGAGGAGCTTGTTCACGGATGAGTGCTTCTTGTCCACTGCTGACACGGAGGGTTTGCAGACCTCATTCTCACCGTGCCCTCCTGAGCACACGATTCAGAAACCTACGCATGAAGCTTCCTCTGGCAATTTCTGAAGAATACAGGTTCCTGACAGACAAACAGGAAAACATCCAGATACATATTTTACGGCAGCTTCAGTTTTGGCTTATGTGTATAATTAAGAATGCCATAGAGCAAGGATGCGTTATCTCGAAAGTGAAAAAGATGGCTCCAGTCTTTTCTGCAAAGTTTTAAATAAATTCTTAAAATACCACTTTTTTTCTCTTTGAAAAGTTGAAATAATGTTTTAGGAAACAATTGTTACATCAATGTTCCTGGCCCCTTGGAGAAAACATTCAGTAGAGAATGTGTTAATTACTCTGAAAGGTATATATTTTCAACATGAAGAATGTTTATTTCCTGTACGGTGATTGTGATATTCCTCAGAATTGGTGTTTAAGGACTTAGGATTGTACTTATTTGTGGAGACAATGGTTGGAATTACTGTGAGAGTTGATTTTTATTATTTTGTCAATGTCACCATATACTGCAGCTATTTTTAATTTTAAAGAAAGCATATAACAGAGATACACCTTAGAACATGAATCTCCTAACTGGTTTGACTTAAATGGCTGTAGTTGAGTTCTGCTGTAGACATTTTTGCCATCATTTTTAGGTTTTCAGCAAAGGTTGTAAAGTCATACACTTAGAAGAAAAGGAATCTGCACGGCGCCACACTTAGCAACAGAGCATTCGGCAAAAATTTAGCGTGGTGTGCGGTGTCTGGCGGAGGGACTGTGTCTTCACTCTGGTCATTTTAATTCTTTAGAAGTGGCTTTTTACCTTTGCATGTAAACATAGGAGTTTTTCTTCTTTTGGATTTTGTTAATTATATGAAACCACTCATCTTTTCCAATCCTGACTCTGAGCCTCATATCCTTCAGCTGAAATTGAAGACACTGACCTCCTGGCCTATCTAAACCCTCATATTCTGGCTTTCGTGGTTCGGTGGTCCACAAAAGCAGGCTTCCAGCAAGCAAACCACTGAACTCCAGAACATGCAGAGCTGGCTGCCCCTCCCTGAGTTTGTGTGGTCCAGAGCACGAGTGCAAGAGTAGGCTCTCATGTTACATGTCTAAGCGTTTCAGTTATAAGTCAAGCTGCACACCAGGGTCTGTCCCCTACCTGAACGAATGCCCTGTCACATTCGTGAACCTAAAGGTCTGGCTTAAACTCAGAATCCTCACCTTCTAGGATGTCTGCACAGGAGCCAGGGATAGAACCATGGAGGTAACATTCAGATTTATGATGGTCAGTGCTTTAAAACTGAGGTGTGAAACAGACAGACTCGAGGCAGTCAGCTGCGTAATCATCACACACAACATCTGATGCTCAAAGACACAAATTGCTTGATTTTGAAAGGGACAAAACATTCTCTTTTATCCTGGGCACAAACAGACTTCACAAAAAGAAGGCAATTTAGTTGAGACCTTCATTTTCCCCTTGGAAAGAGATCAACTATATTCAGGCCCTGGAACTAAATGCAAAACCAAAAGTTTTCTCAGAATCACTGTGCTTCCCACTGGTTTGTGAACACCTCAGCTTCCGGATGTGTTCCAGCCCAGGCTGAGGGTTCCAGGGAAGCCTGTGCCTGGGCCTCATCTTGTTTTAGGGGTACTGCCCTTCAGTGCTGCTGACTTCACTCGCCCTGGTGCCAAACCCTCTCCGGATGGGGGTCTGGGATCTGCGTTCTTTCCACCTCCCACCAAAATGCAGCATCCAAGCTTCACCAAACTTGCCTGGTCTAAGCAGGTAACCCTGCCCACCCGTGAGCTGGGGAACCTCCCTCCAAGGAGCTCTGCAGCTCTTGAGGAGCCCCGAAGATGCTCTAAACAGTGGCTTCTGCAGAATAAGGCCAATGGGTGCTTTGTGACCAGTACCCAAGACAAGAACATGGCGCCCTTGTTGATTTGGGGCGACTCTCCGTGGTGGCTGGGGGGCTGCCAGATCTCAGGGCTCATCTCCACTGGGGAGACTCGGGCCACTTGAATGCTGAAGAGGGCAACGGGAGGGTGGAGAAGGCCGAGATTTCTTTTTGAAGACATCCAGATTGTCTACGTGGACTCTTCTGTAAATTTTTATAGTTAAATATTTAAAAAACTATAAAAGTCCCCTGAACTGGAAGGAACACATTCAGAAGAGCCCTTGCGTTGCCCCCGAGGGTGGTGGTCTTGAAACCTTGTTGGCTGAGCCCCTGTGCAGAGAACTTGCAGACACTTCCAGTTTGTGTACGCGCGTTCTCATAAACAGTTTGGGAATCACTGTTCTGGACTGTTAGGTGCATTTATCAGACCGGGTCTGGGCAGGAAGCCCATGGCACCTTCAGAAAGGAGGGGTGAGAGGGCTGAGGGAGCAGAAGTGTCATAGAGAAGTGGGCAGGGCTCAGGAGCCGACCTCAGAGGGGAGGCCTGGGTGCCCGAGGTGGCCCTCCCGAAACTAGGGCCATGGTGGGGCAGCCCACAGCCTGGTTTGATAAACACGTGACTAAGCTCTCTTTTCTGAAATACTCTAATTTTGTACACATTTCTGCCATTGGCCCAAATCAACCTGGGGTGGGGCAGGTGGCAGACAGTGGCATCCTGGCCTGGGGAGGGACAAGCTTACCTGGTCACAGCCAGCCCTTCAAAGCAGGAGACTACAGAGATGAGCTGAGACCAAGTCAAACAGAACAGACTTTGGCGTCCTATAGCTTGTCTCTGGTGAGAGAGAGAAGGGCCTCCCTCACCCATTTCTGCTGCTGTGTGTGGGAACGGAGGAGGTGCTGAGAGAGGGTGGATGTCTGCAAGCTGGAATTGGGCCACGGAGATCCCGCAGCCTGAGGATGGCCCCTGGTCACCTGGAGCCATAGGGGCTGCGGGGGTCTGAAGAGACACCCCAGGGTCCTCTCAAACACAACACTGACTGCTCTCTGCGCAGCGTATTCACTGATATGGCCACTTGTGTTCAAATGGAATTAGCCATGTGGCATGAGAACACCGCAGAGCTCCCACCTGAGGGACAGGAGGAAGGGCAGCGCAGTCTCACTGAGGTGGCCTTTTTTTTTTTTTTAACTGAGATGGGGCCTGACAGTTTTTACATGCTTTGAAATTACCACTAAAACTCGCTACCCATATACAGTCCACCTGGTCGCCATTTAAATTCACAACTTTATTTTTCTTGATAAAAGTAATAAAAGTTCATTCTAGTCAGTTTAAAACTAGGCAAGCAGAAAAATAATACACATCACCCAGACAACTGCTGGTGATCTTTGCGATGATTTGGTGATCTCTGCTGGTGATCTCTGCGATGATTTGGTGATCTCTGCTGGTGATCTCTGTGATGATTTGGTGATCTCTGCTGGTGATCTCTGCAATGATTTGGTGATCTCTGCTGGTGATCTCTGCGATGATTTGGTGATCTCTGCTGGTGATCTCTGCGATGATTTGGTGATCTCTGCTGGTGATCTCTGCGATGATTTGGTGATCTCTGCTGGTGATCTCTGCGATGATTTGGTGATCTCTGCTGGTGATCTCTGCAATGATTTGGTGATCTCTGCAATGATTTGGTGATCTCTGCTGGTGATCTCTGCGATGATTTGGTGATCTCTGCTGGTGATCTCTGCAATGATTTGGTGATCTCTGCAATGATTTGGTGATCTCTGCTGGTGATCTCTGCGATGATTTGGTGATCTCTGCTGGTGATCTCTGCTTTACCTGTATGAGCAGGTTCAAGGATGCCAAGGCCCCCATCCTGAGCCAGAGGAAAAGTGTCCTGCACCTTTGTGCTGAGAGGGACAGCCCCACACAGAGCGCCTCCTTCTTCTGGAGCAGCACAAAGGGCGTCAGCATCCCCCCCAAAGGCCTCTGAGGAGCAAGGATGTCACCGGGTCTTTGCAGGAAGAGCCGGCTTTGTGTGTGGGGAAGCTGTGGACATGGAAGGAGGGAGGGGCACAGGAAAGGAGCTGGAGTGGGACCGACCTGGGCAGCCCATGGGCCTGGCTGTGACTGGCACATGGCTGTGCCTCTGGCGACCTCCTCCATGGGACCCTGCACCGCCCTGAATCGAGAGGCTGGGCACAGGCTTTGCCTACTCAGTCGGCTCCATCTTAATTTCTAGTCCTCAGGGGAATGTGAGCAGAGCTGCTCGCCCCTCTGTCCTCCACGTCTTGCGCGTTTGTGTATCCATGTCACAGAGCGTGGAGCCAGCTGTGGGCTTCACGGTTGGGGCGGGCGAGTGAGCATGCCACATCTGGTGCTTTGCTTGTACCATGGTCAGTAGGCTGTGAGTTTCTCAGGTGCTCTGTCCCTGTGTCCTGAAGTCCCCTAGACAGAAGGTGCTGGGAGCCTTGCGGGACAGGCTGCCTTGTTCCTGGGCCTGGGCCTTCTCCCTGTGACTGGTGCCCAGAGGTGCTTCCCCCAAGCCTGAGCACGGCCACTCCCCTTGTGTGGCCATCACCACCACCACCAACCATGGCCTGAATGCCTCCATGAGGCTGCGGCCCACTTGTGACATTGCCGGGATGTGTATAAAATGCCCAACATATAATCACAGCTCAGCTTTGGAAATGGGAGCTCTGCAGTGTTGGAAAGACTGAGGAAGCCCTGCCAGCCCTCTTCTCAGGAGACCAGCTGTGTAGGGAGGGGTCAGGGTGAGGGGGTGCCAGGGGAGGGGACAGCAGCTGCCACGCAGGGTGCTGGGGTGGGGGGCAGCAGAGGCCACTCAGGGCCCTGGGGTGGGCTCGTGGCTCCCTCCCCTGGGAGTGCTGATGGAAAAACCCCTCGATTCTCTGTACTCGTGCTGGGCATTCCCCTGGCCCTGGTATGTGCCTGTTTTTTTTTTTTGTAACAGGAACTTTCCATCAAAGACACTGAGAGGACAGCTGACCCCTGGCCCAGGAACTAGGCTGCATCTGTAGAAGGGAGGGAAGAATCAGAGTGGGTGGTTAGGATCAGTTCCGGCCATTTTCTCTTCCATTTTGGGACATTCTGCTTGGTCGGGCCTTCTTTAATGGGTCTGCTGGGTGACAGGTGCAGGGGCCATGATGGGAGATGGGGACCGATGGTCCTTACACTCTGGCCAGGGCTGCTCTGGCTGGAAGGAGGTCGAGGTGCAGGCTTGGGAAAGCGGCATGTGGCCTCTCAGGCCCTCCTGGGGCACTGTGCATGAGGGGCTTACCTGGGAGCAAGTGCGTGGAGGGTTAGGGCAGCCTGGCAGGTGCAGGGGCGAGGTGCGTGTGGTCTGCCGGAGTGGGACCTCTCTTGGAGGGCCATGCATTTGGGCTTCTCTCTCTCTTGCATGCATCAAAGGCCTGTTTTCAAGCAGATTAAACTTTGTCATATATCTTCTGGGCAAAGATACTTTCCTGATATTTCAAATATCAGCAGCTTCCAGGACTGGGGTTGTGAAGGTGAGTGAGCTGATGATAGAGCCGGCCACGTGGGAATCAGCACAGAGCCCGGCCGGGCGTGATGTGTGCTCTGCCGGCAGCGAAGGTCTTCTAAGAGCTTGCTTTAGCTAAGCCAACCTGAGTAAGATAGGCTGGTCTCTCCCGTGTACTAGGACTGTGCCATACGTGGTGGCCTGGTACTTGGGGTCAGCGTACGCCTCTGCTCCTCAGACCTGGACTCAGTATCCTGGCCCGCCCCGCCTCAAGACTGCTGCTCGTGGGCACTCAGCCCCGCGGATGTCTGTCCTGTGACTCTGGGAGCCTCTCTTGCTTTGTCCCAGACCTGGGGCACGTTGACTTGACGGGGGAACCCTCCAGTGCTCAGCAGAGCCAAAGCGCCTCGGAGCTGCAGGCCCTCCTCTGCTGGACGGCCTCGGATGGCAGCAGCACACTCTGTTGTGCATTCAGACTTCGTGTAACCTTCACACAGGCCCCAGGAAGCCAATCTGATTTCTTTATTATACAGACAAAGAAATCAAGGCCGGGAGGTGTGCACTCACTCACCCCGAGTGACACCCCTGCAAAATGGAATGGGTGGGATGAGGTCGCCATGGAGCCTCCCAGCCTGACTCGGTGGTTGTGTGAACATTTGCAACTCATCAGCTTTGTGACAATGACGCTTTGTTGAACGAAACGACCAGAAGTTGCCACTTGGGACAAGATCTGAAAATGCCGCAGTGAGCAATAGGCTAGAGAAGGTAGCAGGAGTTCCCCGCAGATGCAGAAGCGGGCACTCACTCCCAAGGCATTTGGGAGGGACCACATTGCCGTCTCCTCGAGTTAGGTTAGTGCAGTGCCCAGCTCAGGAGGCACTTGACAAATGCTTCCTTGTTTGCATTCTCACTTAGACAGGGGCTGGCAAAGGGGAAATGTGGTAAAGAACCAGGACACACGAGGCCAGAGATTTCCAACAGAGAAGGGGATGTCAGGGAGAGAGAGGGGCTATAGCTATGACTGGATTCAACTCTGGAAATCACCATTTACACCGTGGCCGAGCCGCCAGACCTTCAAGCCGTATCGGCTCAAGCCTCTGTCATCACAAGCCTTTTCAAGAGAGTGTATATCCCTCTGCAGTCCTGTGATACAGACGTTTTTTGGTTCACGTCAGCAAGAGAAATGTACAGTTAAGGCATTGAGAAGAAATGTACAATTAAGGCATTAAGGAAGATTCTGGATTTTCCATGGATGGAGTGACCATGAGATCCCTGGGCAATGGAAACAAATCGAAAGTAACTGAGCAAGTCTCCACATAGAATGTTTTCCTACAGTAACAACGTTTGGTTACATAATTGCATTATTAAAAATCATGTTGCAGAGTTGCCACAGCAATGCAAGCAACCTGAATGCCTCCATGCTGGCCACGAAGGTAGCCAGTGTCACTGTCGCCAGACCCTGGAGGGAAGGTGGGGAGCAGGTGACCCCGGAGGGCAGGGGGAGGGCAGGGGGAGGGTGGGTGACCCCAGAGGGCCGGGGAGGGCAGGTGACCCCAGAGGGCAGGGGAGGGCAGGTGACCCCGGAGGGCAGGGGAGGGCAGGTGACCCCGGAGGGCCGGGGAGGGCAGGTGACCCTGGAGGGCAGGTGACCCCGGAGGGCAGCGGGTGGGCAGGTGTCTTTGGCTCACTTTTCATCTTATTCCTTTCAGTAGCACATACACACACTGGGACCTTGTGGTCGTGAGAACGCAGGAATCCTAAAAGCTGGTGGAGATGTTAGCTTCTGCGCTTCCTCAGGGTGGTGGGGCTTCCCGTCTCATCCAATTGCTGCAATGACCATAGGGTCACGCTGCCATAGAGCTTCCCCTCCCGTGCCTGTCCCTCCTGATGGCTGATGGGTGTCAGGGTTTTCAGACGCTCTGTACCATGTGGCTGAGTTCAGGAGAGCCCTCCTTCTCTTTGTGTCTGATGTTTTCCAGTGATGATTTCAGCAGCCAGGTCTGAGGCCCCGTGTCCTCCTGGAGCCTCTTCATGCGGAACTCTGCACCATGGATTGTAATTTCCTGCTCGTTTGCTTTTTTCGCTGTGACTTAGAGCGAGGGGAGGGATGAGGCCTGTCTCAGGTGAGACTCTCACTGCTGGGCACAGGGGCCCGGAAGTCTCGTCAAATGCTCGGATGAATCATTGTGGCCCCGGCATATTTTGAAAGGAAAAATCTGGGTAGAATGAAGATAGCATCTGAGTTATTTCCTCAGCTCAGCCACTTTGTATCTGGGGAAAGATAATGGATTTTGGTTTTTTCATTTAAAAAATTTGAATAAGAGCATCTGTTTTGCACATTTCATAGTTCGCTCGGCAGATCCACGGAAAGTGCTTAGAAGCGCAAGAGCCCCCTCAGGAGCAGGTGCGGCTGGTGGAAACAGCGTGAGTGTGGATTCCAGGCCCAGGGCTTGGAGTCGGGCGCTGCGTTTCAGGAGGGGTGGTTAGTAAATGGTCACTCCTCAGTGCTGGTGGAATCTGTGCTTGCAAATTTGCCTGCTCACTAGAATTTATTTATAATTCCAAATTATAGAGCTTTTGAGGACGTGCACACGTCTTCCTCTGGGAGGAAAGATTGAGTCACCAGACGTGCTGCTTTTCCTACACATGTTCCCAGCTGAGATTGAACAAGGCCGCATTCTGCCTTCTTGCTTCAGGGCTCAGCCTGTGAACAAGTATCCTTTCATAGTCACACATCTTGTGTTTAAAACAGGCCAAGCATGGTGCTAATGTGCTGTCTGATGTCCTAAGCACAAGGGGCGGGGAGGCCCTTCTTTGAGAAAACATGTGTGAGATGAGCTTCGCTCAGGGGTGGGTGATGATGCCGCCCGCCTAGGGTCAGTGCCTCTGAAATCAGGTGCCTTTCAACAGGAACACACACAAAACGAGGCTCCTCCTGGGTCCATTGACAAAGATGTGACCGGAGGCTTGCAGGAACCTAGCCCCATGTGTCCTGAGGAGCGGTGGTGCAGGATTCATTAATTCATCATTTGTGGCAACTTTCTCGAATATACCTGCTGTGAGCAGTGAGAAGCCACAGCACATGAGAATGCCCGGCCCAAGGCAGTCCCTCAAAAGATGCCCCATGCCCTCTCCCAGAAATAAACGTGCACATAAAAATCTAATTAAATCCTGAGGGGAGAAGAGTTGGGAGGCAAAGGGGAAGCATCTACACCGCGTCTGTCCTGCCTGACGCCGCGTGTCACCTTCTTCCAGCCATTGTCCCTCCAGCTGGGCAGCATGCCACATCTTGTTTTGTGTAATTTTACAGAAGTGTGATCTGATCCAATGGAAGTTTCCATGGTCGTGGAAATGTTCTTCTGTGGGCTGTCCACTGCTACAGCCGCTGGCCATGCATGGCCACTGAGATGCACATGTGGCTTGTGTGTCTGATGAATTACATTTTAAATTTTACTTGATTTTGATGAATTTAAATCTAATTTGCCACAGGTGGCTGCTGTTTTTGACAGCAAGGATTTCCACACCTGGTCCCTTGGTGAATGGTCTGTGATTGGGGTGAGCTATGGACTCAGCTGGCTTGTCCCAGCTCTCCCAGGAGAGTGGGGCTCATATTTGGAGGTGCTGTGGGCTCAGGCCAGCTGGACACGGCAGCTGCCAGTGGGGCGGGAGGCCCGTCCGTCGGGGGTGCTTCCCGTTCTTTTCTCTTTGCTTCCACTGATCCTCGGAGCTCCTTCAAATGATTCCCAGGGACCCCGAGGCATGGGGCCTGCAGTGCCTGGGTGGGCAGGCATATTCTGCTGGGCCCCTCCTGCAAGTTTGCGGCCCTGGCTGAGTCCTGCCCTCTGGGAACTGGCCCCTCCCTGGAACCTCCTGCCCCAAGACCACCACAAACCCACCCAGCAGTACCTTCCTCTCTAAGTGACCCTCTCAGCGTCTCCTGCACAGCTTCCCGCCTCCACTTGCTGGTAGAGCGTTTGAAAAAGGACTCTTTTACCCCAAAAGAAACCTCACTTGAGAGGATTTCAGACTTTTGACCAAGGGAAGTGGAGCATCGTGGGTGCTGGGGGTGGGCAGGCGTCTGGTGCTGTGAAATGCTTTGCCCATGCAGCTGTGGGAGGAGACAGAAGTCAGAGATAGGAGGCCAGGCTTGCCCAGTTAGAAAAATAATAGCTGAACCTGATGGCGTGTTTAACACGCACCTGGCATTTCACCACGCACCGTCTCATTTAACCAGTGCACCTGACTGGGAAGGAGCTGCTGCAGCCACCTCCACCTCGTGGATGAGTGCCTGAGGCAGATCCCGCCACCTGCCCACTGTCCCCTTGTGGGGAAGTGATGGGGTCAGGTCCACATCCAGGTTTGGGCCCTGAGGGCTTTCTCCCTGAAGGGAGGTGAGTGCCCCGAGCAGCCGTCATGCTTCCCCGGGTGCAGTAAGAAGACACCTGGGCTTCTGGCACACGCCTCCCCCGTGAAGTTCAGTGACACCACGAGAGAGTCATCTGGATCTTCCAGCCAAGGCTCTGCAACCTTGGAGTCGCATCCAGCAATGATACCAGGTTTGGACATGCCACCGTTCCTGCTTCCAGTCTCCCGCCATGTTTCCTGAAAGGTCCGTCTCAGCCTCCTCACTGCCTCAGGAGCAGAGAAAAGGCAGTGGAATCCACCACACAAAATGGGTACCAGGTTGTTTTTCCATATTTAATTAGCAGGATTTCTCCTCTCATTTATTGCCAGCAAAGGAACAGGGCTGGTAATGGATAGAGTTACAGAGTTACTTTTTAGAGGGGGATAGAGTGGGAATCTGTCCAGTCTAAGAACCTAGGGCCGGGCATGGTGGCTCAAGCATGTAATCCCAGCACTTTGGGAGGCCGAGGTGGGTGGATCACGAGGTCAAGAGATCGAGACCATCCTGGTCAACATGGTGAAACCCCATCTCTACTAAAAATAAAAAAATTAGCTGGGCATGGTGGCACATGCCTGTAATCCCAGCTGCTCAGGAGGCTGAGGCAGGAGAATTGCCTGAACCCAGGAGGCGGAGGTTGCGGTGAGCCGAGATCGCGCCATTGCACTCCAGCCTGGGTAACAAGAGTGGAACTCCATCTCAAAAAGAAAAAGAAAAAAAAAAAAAAGAACCTGCATCTCTGAGTGTCTGCTCCAGCCATTGAAAATGGCCAAGCTGTGTGGCTGTGGCCTCTTGAGGGAGGACAGAGCCCCTCTCAGCCCCGCCCCCTACCAGGCTCCAGTTTCTGGGTCAGAAAAGACAGCTATTGTGATGTGTAATTCTGTCGATAGTTACAGAAGTGCTGTGTTTTATAAGCACTTTTATAATGCATTGAACTGGTGTTGAACATACTGAATCCTTCAGACTGGGCTGATGCCCTTCCTTTCCCCAGGTAATTGCAGAACCTGGGTCTGGATGGAGGCAGAGGTGGCAACGGTAGGCTTTCTCCTTTCCTGTGCCTCCCAGGGAGGGAGACTTTGGAAGACGTTGTCTTTTCTGTCCTGAGACCTACCCCAGCCCCGTGCAGGTCGGGTTGCCTCACACCCGTGTCTGTGTTGTAGTCTTTGCTTAGCTATTTGGACTTCGACGTATGGAAAAGATTCCTTTGTTCTTTTCCTTGGGCATACAATTGGCAGCCTACCTGCTGGGTGATGTCCTACATATTTAACAGCCAGCAGGCCCGGGACCCACCAGCCAGGAAGGGTGATGGCAGTGAGCGACCAGGGGTGCGAAGCTCACAGCAGCGTTCCTGCCCGGGGCTCAGGACCCTGCAGAAGACAGCAAAGAAAGCTTAGTTTTTTTTTTTGTTTTTTTTTTGAGTTCACAGTCTTTTCTATAGGGCAATGATGCTTATTTTTTTTCCCTAGTTGTTCAAAAGTTAAGGAACGCTTCGCAGGGAAAGGTATGCACGCATTCCATTTTGCTTATAGACTTGAAGAGCACTTTCTCTGAAGTGGGAGATACAACAAAACCAAGTCCGAGCACCCCCCTTGCAGGTGCTAGCATCCATGTGAGCGGAGACGGGAGAACAGTGAGCTTTCACCGGTCACGAGAACTTCAGGAAAGCGGTGATACTTTATTTCAGTATTTTTGGTAACTTTTCATTGTGGTAGACTGTCAATCTCAAAAGCTAATAAACAGCAAGAATAGCCTAATAAACTTCCGTATGTCCCTTAGCTAGTTCAGCTCTTACTGACCTTCCACGCCTTTGCCTATCACCCTGTCTGTACACACGCACACATGCACACTCTCTTTTCAAGCTATCCCAGATTAGGTCAAGCCCCTTTATCTAAATGTGCATTTGCTGAGATTAAAATATTCTTTTACATTTATGCAACGTAACTATCAAAATCGGGAATGTTAACATCTGCCTCAGTTGTGTGGTCTCTAATCCAGCGGTTCTCAAAGTGAGGTCCCCCGGTCTGCGGCAGCATCTCTTGGGAACTTACTGGCCGTGAAGACCCCTCGTGGATGGGAGCCTTGGTGATGAGGCCAGCAAGCTTCCCCCACAGGCCTCCAGGTGAATCAGACACAGCTAGGACCGTGGAATTCTCATGTTATCAACCGACTCAGTAAACATCAGTCCTAGGTGTTTCTTTTTCCTGTCCAGAATTGAATCTAGGAATCGACTTGGCACTTAGTTGTCACGGCTCTTTAACCTTCTTCAATCTGGGACAATTCTTCAGCTTTTCTGGGCCTTCCTTAATCTTGAAGTTTTTGAAGAAGACAGGCCTATTCTTCTGCAGACAGCTCCTGAATTTGGCTTTGTCTGGTGCTGTGCATGATGGGATTTGAGTCATGCCCGCAGGGTGGGACTGTCACTAAAGCCACACTGCATTCCTTCCGGGCTGCACTTCGGGGGCCAAATGCCACTGACTGCTCCAGCATTGGGTGACATCAGCTTTGATCCTGTGCTTAGTGTGGTGTTGATGTCTATTATGTTTCTTTGTTTTAAAATTATATTTTATTCTAATTAGTGGTTTGTGGGGACATACACTATGGAAATATTCTATCCTTATTTTAGCATCTGCTGGCGGTTCCCTAGCCCCATCATTTCCTCTATATTATTTAGATATTATAAGTATTATTGATACATAAGCTATAACAACATAAAATATAACATCATATAATATAGAGATAGACATAGGCATTCTTTTATAAGGGAGAACTTTCGCTTCTCCCTCATTTATCTATTATTTATTTACTTCATACATCAATTTTTTTTTTTTTTAAGATGGAGCTTCACTTTGCTGCCCAGGCTGGAGTGCAGTGGCACGATCTCAAGTTACTGCAATCTCTGCCTCCCAGGTTCAAGCAATTCTCCTGCCTCGGTCTCCTGAGTACCTGGGATTACAGGTACCCACCACCACACCCACCTAGATTTTGTATTTTTAGTAGAGATGGGGTTTCACCATGTTGGCCAAACTGGTCTGGAACTCCTGACCTCAAGCGATCCTCCTGCCTTGGCCTCCTAAAGTGCTGGGATTACAGGCATGATCCAGTCTTTCATTCTCATTTTATGCAATAGGTTATAAATAACCCAGTAGAATTATCATTCTTTTTGATGTCTAAATTTTTCCAGATTTGGCCGTTGGGGGAGCTGATGGGCTGTTGTGTCATAGGACATTGTTGTCCCACAAGCTTGTGGCCCCAGGTCATAGGCAACCAGCAATTGGAGCTAAGCACGTGCAGTTCCGAAAAACCTGGACCGTGACCCAAGAAAAAGACATTCTGGCTAATGAAGCTGGGTCCACAGGGCACCTTTGGTGCCCTTGAATCTGCCATCTTACAGTGCCTTCCCAGTTCCCATACCTGTACCCCTCTCCAGAGCATTCCCCCTCCCTCTCATTGGTTCTGCCCCATCCAGGACCACCCCTGCCCTCTGGCTGCTGCTGCCCCCGGCTCTTCCCAGTAGCTCCACCTGTGTAGCTGCTCTACCCCAGAGGAGTGCCTTTTCCACCTGAATGTCCGTAAGCAGCACCTTGAATCAGGTATCACTCCCTTCCCAGATGCATGTTTCTCTTCCATGAACTATCTCAGATGCCCAGGCTAGAACTGTGGGCTCATTCTAGACACTTTCCTCCTATTCAAACTTCATATGTTACGAGACATGTGATGTTCAAAGTCCTGGAGACCATTAATTGAGTTCTGGCTGGAAATGGTGATTCTGTTTGAAGTCTGCCAGAGGTCAGTGCCACCGTGGAAAGCTGTCGTGCCTAGGAGTGCAAATCCTGGGCTAGCCCTTGCGACTTGTTAGACGCTGGTGAGTGGTCACATGCCGTCATTTAAAAATACAAGGTAAAGCTCTGTGCATTTTATATCTTATAATCATGAAGTTGAGTGTCTAAATCTATTTATGAAGAAGAGCAAAGCCCTTTTCTGCATGTATTGAAAGTTTTGTTTCACTGTTTCCAAGGTCTGTTGAAGGCTAACTTTGAACAGTAAATGTTTGTGTTAGAAATCTATTTTTTGTAAGGTGTTTGTTGTAGAAAACAGTTAATTTATATGAAAACTTATGCCTGTCGTCGAGGCAGGTTTTACTGATCGACTGTGTGAGGGTTGACTCAGCATCCTTGGCCCAGGGGGTTTGTTTCTCCTCTTCCGCTGCCTGGTTTCCTTCATGATTAGGCAGCCCCAGGGCTCCCCGTCTTCACGTGTTCTTATGGACGTGTGTGTAATTAACCTTGTGGCTTTTGCTGACTGTTTCCTTAGAAAATACATGGCAGTTCAAGGTTAGCCTCATCCTGTCGGTCCCCTCATCTTCTTGGTGTTTTCACATCTTCTCTCTTCCCGTAGCTGCTGTCTTAGTTTTTTTCCTCACTAGCTGTGGTCGTTCCACTGGTCTTCGAATCGGTCTCTCTGCACCGGATGTGCTGCACACATCCTGCCCTGATGTCCTCCCGTGTCACAGGTGGCCTCCGTGGAATGCAGGTCTCTGCTTGCTTTCCCCCTCTGTGGAGAGCTCTTCGTGTCTCCCCAGATGGCACAAGGCGGGTTGCTTGGGTGGACAGCAAGGCCTGCGTTGGGCTCCCTAGCCACATCGTGCGTCTCTTTCCAGCACACCCACTGCTCTGTCCACCCTGAACTGCCCATAGCTGCCCAGCACGGAGTACCCTTTCCTCCTCCTTCCTCTCTGGTTCTGTTCAGCCCACTCCTCCCCTCCCCTTTTTGGCTTGGCGAATGCCTGGTGCCCAGCATGACAGCCTCCAGGCCAAGCCAAGCTCTTGCTGCCCTCCCTCAAAGCGTTTGACTGGTTTTCGACACCCGCCTCTGTTAAGTCCGACCAGACTTCAGTGACTTGTTTGCATTAACTCTTTCCTAGCAGGCTGTCGGCAGCTTGAGAGAGTGTCTGTCCTTTATTCGTCTCTTCCCACCTAGATGACTACGGCACGTGGCAGATGTTCAACAAGGCTTTGCTGGATGAGAGCTCAGTGGCTCCCTAGCATGATGGAGAGAGGTTACATAACAGGCTCGAACACAGAAGGGTGTCAGCTAATGCAGCTGCTAGAAAAGCAGCTACTTTAAATAGACTCTGGAACCTTCCATTCCCTTCCTTCACGGAGGGCCTCACCTCAAGAGGCTGCCTCCACTAGAGGAGACGTTGTTCTCTGATTTCCTTGTTGTTGTGATTCAGGGGCTTCGCTGTGTGTAAGTAACACCACTGAACCTGGGCACATTGCTGCTGTTTTGTTGCTTTTTCCTGGGCAATTTGCTACAATTTGAATCTGAAGTGTTTTTGTAGCCTTTAGGAAATCTCTTTCTGGAGGAAAAGTCTACTGTAGACAGAAATAATGTTTTCAACGAGTTAGCAATTTTTGGCCTCATTGATGACTAAAATAAACCATCAAAAGTGCTCAATTTGAAGTGGGTCTTAAAGAAAGATGCGAAGTTAGGAATGAAAACAAGGTTTTCCAGACATCACAGGAAAACGCTTAAAAAGAAGCAAATGGAACCAGCAGGAAGAATGTGAAAAGACCTTAGAAGAAGGCAAGAGGGAGGAACAGAAGCCTTGGAGGGTGTCATGCGCACAGGGTAGAGGACCGAGGGTCTTTCTTGGGTGGGTGCAAATAGAGCCAAAGGAAGTTTTGGGAGAGAGACCATTCACACGCCGGCAAGCACTGCACACCGCACTGGAACGCGGTCGGGCCGGCACGTGGGCTGTGCTTTGGAAGCTTCTAGACAGCCAGGCTGGTGTTCTCTCTATGGTGTGCCCTGAATGGCAGTAAGCAGATGAGAATGTTTTACGTGGAAGAGCCTCTTGTATAGAAGGAACTGCATTTATCAGTCCCATGCCCTCTTCTCTTTGGATGGTGACCTGCATCACAACCAGAAGCTTCTAAAGTTAGTAAAACAAACAAACAGGGGCCGGGCGTGGTGGCTCAAGCCTGTAATCCCAGCACTTTGGGAGGCTGAGGTGGGTGGATCATGAGGTCAAGAGATCGAGATCATCCTGGTCAACATGGTGAAACCCCGTCTCTACTAAAAATACAAAAAATTAGCTGGGCATGGTGGGCATGCCTGTAATCCCAGCTACTCAGGAGGCTGAGGCAGGAGAATTGCCTGAACCCAGGAGGCGGAGGTTGCGGTGAGCCGAGATCGCGCCATTGCACTCCAGCCTGCGTAACAAGAGCGAAACTCCGTCTCAAAAAACAAACAAACAAACAGACAGACAACTTTATTAAATTCCATCATTGCCTATGTGGTGTGCTCCCCACTTGTGCCCCTCCACACCAGGGCTGTGCTGTCGAAGATTTGCTGTGTGGGCATTTACTCTAGCACATTATCAGTTCTCAGGAAAAACAGTTTGGAATCGCAGAGTCACAGGTACAAGGTTTAGGTAGTTCCCTTAAAACTGAGCCAGCTTCCTTAGTTTCTATCCAAGGAGCTCCTCCATCTGACCTTAACGTCCCTTCCTGCTTTTCTTCCTCCCTCCCTCGTCACTGACCATCTCCTTATGCTGACTGTGTTTCCTACATAAGCTCCACCTCCCATGTGGCTTTTGGGTCATGTTCTTTTCTGCTTCCTGCTCTGTGAACTCTCCGTGGAGGATTTTCATCCATTTTTTAGGTACTGCCCACACACTGTTGACCCCTAAGACTGTATGTCAAGCCTAGACGTGTTTCCTGAGAGCCAGACACCCAAAAACCTACTAGAAATCTCCACTTAAATGTCTCACTGGCACCTCAAACTCAACATGCTGCAAGCTGGGCTTGTCCTCTGTCTTCCTTACCCTGACTAATGTCTCTGATAAGCTGTTATGTCTTCCCACATAATGGTACCGCCATCTTCCTGGATTCCTTCAGCTTCCCCTTCACCCCCGTGTTCCCAAGTCCTTTGCGTGACTCTAAGTCTGACCTTGCATCAGCCTTCCACCTTCGCCCTGGTAGCCCGTGCTAGGCCAGGAGTCTCCCCGTAACCCTCCTCCGTCTACTTTCTTCATGGCCCTACATTTCTCTACTGGCTACCAGTTGTGTATACAATAAATGTCAGACCCCATTATTCTGGTGGACAATGTCCCTTTCAAGTGGATCCCATCCTCCTCGTGGTCTTACCTCCCTCCGCCCCACCCATACATGTTTCACTCTAGCCACACAAACCTTTCAAGTGGATCGCATCCTCCTCCTGGTCTTACCTCCCTCCGCCCCACCCATCCATCCTTCACCCCAGCCACATAAACCTTTCAAGTGGATCCCATCCTCCTCCTGGTTTTACTTCCCTCTGCCCCACCCATCCATCCTGCACCCCAGCCACACAAACCTTTCAAGTGGATCGCATCCTCCTCCTGGTCTTACCTCCCTCCGCCCCACCCATCCATCCTTCACCCCAGCCACACAAACCTTTCAAGTGGATCCCATCCTCCTCCTGGTCTTACCTCCCTCCGCCCCACCCATCCATCCTTCACCCCAGCCACATAAACCTTTCAAGTGGATCCCATTCTCTTCCTGGTCTTACCTCCCTCTGCCCCACCCATCCATCCTTCACCCCAGCCACACAAACCTTTCAAGTGGATCCCATCCTCCTCCTGGTCCTACCTCCCTCTGCCCCACCCATCCATCCTTCACCCCAGCCACACAAACCTTTCAAGTGGATCCCATTCTCCTCCTGGTCTTACCTCCCTCCGCCCCACCCATCCATCCTTCACCCCAGCCACATAAACCTTTCAAGTGGATCCCATCCTCTTCCTGGTTTTACTTCCCTCTGCCCCACCCATCCATCCTTCACCCCAGCCACACAAACCTTTCAAGTGGATCCCATCCTCCTCCTGGTCTTACCTCCCTCTGCCCCACCCATCCATCCTTCACCCCAGCCACACAAACCTTTCAAGTGGATCCCATCCTCCTCCTGGTCTTAACTCCCTCTGCCCCACCCATCCATCCTTCACCCCAGCCACACAAATCTTTCAAGTGGATCACATCCTCCTCCTGGTCTTACCTCCCTCTGCCCAACCCATCCATCCTTCACCCCAGCCACACAAACCTTTTAACTGGATCCCATCCTCCTCCTGGTCCTACCTCCCTCCACCCCACCCATCCATCCTTCACCCCAGCCACACAAACCTTTCAAGTGGATCCTATCCTCCTCCTGGTCCTACCTCCCTCCACCCCACCCATCCATCCTTCACCCCAGCCACACAAACCTTTCAAGTGGATCCCATCCTCCTCCTGGTCCTACCTCCCTCTGCCCCACCCATCCATCCTTCACCCCAGCCACACAAACCTTTCAAGTGGATCCCATCCTCCTCCTGGTCCTACCTCCCTCCGCCCCGCCCATCCATCCTTCACCCCAGCCACACAAACCTTTCAAGTGGATCCCATCCTCCTTCTGGTCCTACCTCCCTCTGCCCCACCCGTACATGTTTCACTCCAGCCACACAAACCTTTCAAGTGGATCCCATCCTCCTCCTGGTCCTACCTCCCTCTGCCCCACCCGTACATGTTTCACTCCAGCCACACAAACCTTTCAAGCCCCCACATCTCCTTGTGGTTTCATGGTTCTGAAATTTTCACATAGTTTTGGGCCTATACTACCCCTTTATTCTTTCTTATTTTAGACTTTTACCCAGAAGATGTACTTCTTTTTGCACTGGAATTTGTCAGTGAGCAAATGTTGTTTAATGACTTACTAAGAAGGTAAGTTTGGAAAAGTTTCTTAACTTTTTCAAGGCTCATTTTCTTCATCTTGATGACGGCAGTGATAGTAACATGCACAGGGATATTCATCACGTTCGTGTCGAGTGCCTGTGTTCCAGGGAGGAATTGTGCCAGCCCTCGGTTTTGAAGGACGTGGGCAAGTGGGAAGAAGTGGGGAGGTACACACATTAAAAACAGCGGAGCATCTACATCCATGCAGGCCAGGAGCACAGGCTGTGGATGACCATGCGGAGGGGTGGGAAAGGCTTCATTAAGGGGGTGTTTGGTTTCATGGAGGGGACTCAGGATGATATGATGGCTGTCAGGTTTTAAACATGTCTCACGTGCTATGCTACATATTTCACATGCATAATTTTACTTAGTTCCCACAAAACTCCCCTGAGATAGCTGCTTGTTATTATTCCTTCAGATTTGGGGTGTGGAGGTGTTTTGGGAATCCTTCTGAAGGAATTCACAACTAAGCTAAGACCTGAAAGCTGAGAGGGTTGGGGCAGTTGAGTCTGTTCCATGAGATGGTATCTCACAAATCTCACAACAGATTGTGCTGAGACCTAAATGGAGTGAGGAACTCGAAGCATGACGTGCTTAAGAATGTGATGAGTTCCTTCTGTGGAGATTGGAGGGAAAGGTGGAAGGAGAGCAGGACATGAGATCAGGACAGTAAGTTAGCAAGGATCAGGCCATGAAGGACCTTGGCTATTGCTTGAAAAGTTTGGAATTTATTTAAAAGCACTGAAGAGCCATTGCAAGAAAACATATACGCCTTTCCAGTAGATGGAGCACAGTGGCTATGGTGTGGCTACTAGATGAGTGGATGAATGAATGGATGTGTGGGTGGGCAGATGGATGAGTGTGTAGATGGATGGATGGATGGATGGATGGATGGATGGATGAATGGTGGGTGTGTGGGCAGATGGATGGGTGGATGAATAGGTGGATGGATGGGTGATGTGTGGGTGTGTGGATGGGTGGATGAATAGGTGGATGGATGGGTGGTGTGTGGTTGAATGGATGGGTGAATGTGTGGATGGATGAATGGGTGGGTGGGTGGATGTGTGGATGAATGAATGGATAGATGGGTGGATGTGAATGAATGGGTAAGTGGGTGGGTGGATGAACAGATGGATGGAGATATGGATAGATGGACAGATGGATAGGTGGGATGATTGAATGGATGGATGAGTGGGTGTATGTATATATGCGTGTGGGGTAGGTGGATGTGTGTATAGATGAATGCATTGATAAGTGAATAGATGGATGGGTGGGTGAGTATGTGGATGGATGGATGGACTGCTGAGTGGATAGATGGATGGGTCCATGAATGGATGAGTGAGTGGTAGGTGGGTGGATGTGGATGTATGAATGCATGGGTGGGTGGATGTGTGGATGGATGGCTAGATGAGTGGTAGGTGGATGTGTGTAAGGATAGATGCATTTGTGAGTGGATAGATGGATGGGTGGGTGAATGTGTGCATGGATTGATGAATGAATATATGGATGGGTGGATGAATGGATGAGTGAGTGGGTAGGTGGGTAGATGTGTGGGTGTATGAATTCATGGGTGGTTAGGTGGATATATGAGTGGATAGATGGATGGGTGGGTGAATGTGTGCATGGATTGATGAATAGATGGATGGGTGGGTGAACGGATGAGTGAGTAGGTAGGTGGGTAGAAGGGTGGATGTATGAATGAATGGATGGATGGGTCGGTGGATATATGGATGTATGAATGAATGGGTGGGTGGATGTGTGGGTGGGTACTTGGATGGATGAGTGGATGAGTAGATGGATAGATGGATGAGGTGGTAGGTGGATGGATGTGAATGTGTGGATGGGAGGGTGGCTGTGTAGATGGATGGATGGATGGGTGTGGGTGGGTGGGTTATTGGATGTGTGGATGGATGAGTGGGTCGGTGGATGAATGGATGGATGGGTGGGTAGATGTGAGTGGGGAGGTTGGGAACAGAGCCAGGAGGCTGAAGACAGAAGTAGGGTGAAAAGGTTACTGTAAAAACAGATGGGATCGATCAGTGGTCTAACGTGGAGAAACAAGTGGGATGGAGGGAAGTGATCAGAATTTAGAAATACGTAGAAACCAAATTAACAGAATTTGGTGATTGGTTGAGTGTGAGGAGATTGAGGGAAGGTTGGGAGTGACTCCAGAGCCGAAGAGGGCAGAAATATTTAAAACAGAGCCCCGAGGACAGTGACAGGAGGCCGTGGTGGAAGAAAGGAACGGATTGAAGTTTTGAAGGAGTGAACTTTTGACACGGAAGCACTGTCAGGGTCGGGGAGGTCTGGACGGAGGGTGTGGATGGCGCAGCGTGGAGGCTCCTCGCCATATTTGTGATGAAACATCTTGTAGTGTTAGTGGCATGGAGTGAACAGGTCAGAGTTCCCCCTCTTCCTTAAATACTGAAGAGTCGTTGCTGCTTCAGATTCCAAACACAGGCTCTTTCCTGAGTCTGCACAAGGTAGCTAGCTGTTCAGCATGGAGATGCGGGCTTAGGTGATAGTTTCTGCTCAAGACAGTTGGAGCTCTGATGCCACCTCCGTCCTGCCTTGCTTTCTGGTCATTTGGAACTCTTCATTTTGTCTTTTCTGGGATTTGAAAGGGTTATCATAATCACTAAATTCCAAAGCCTTTTCATTTAACGTAGTCTCAATATTTTGAAGGTTCTCATTTAAAAAATAACAATTTTCCTTGCTCCCATGAATATTCTCTACAAAATCTGGGATTTGATTAGGGAAAAGATCACTTGTGTGTTAATGCAATAAGGATATACATAATTAATGAAAATGAATGCAAAGCCGAGGTTATTCAGGGACTCCTTGGCCTCTGGGCTGATTTTCGGCAACACTGAAATGCTCCCACTTGGCTCCACAGATGTGCAGGGTCGGTGGTGGGTTCAGTTTCTAGGCTTTGGGGCAATCGCTGCACTGCCACAGAGTGCCAACATCCATGAGTCAGAAACCTGGGAGAGTCTTTGCAGGCCTCCAGGGGGTTCTGACACATACACAGGCCAGAGATCCAGTTTCCTTTACGCGATTTATCCCTCGACTCTGCTGATTTTGGTGCTGAGGCTGCACCTACTGGGCTCCTGGCCTCCTCTGGCTCTTCACAGGCTCCTTCCCTTTAAGGACTGATGCTCCCCAGGGTCCCCGCAGTCCAGCCCTTAGCAGTCTCACTGCTGTCCCTGATGCAGTCATTGCCCCTCTGGGGATAGCTCTCAGGGGTACCTGGTAGCCCACCACCTTCCTGCCCTGATAGGGGAGGGACTTGGGGCCAGGCAGCTCTTTGGAGAGTAACTGGGTCAACAGGCCAGAAGGCAAGATGGCAGGAGCGTTTGGCCACGTGAGCAGGAGGCCTGGCTCTCTGGGCTGAGAGGAGGCTGAGCAGCCAGGAGCATGGTCCTGAGGTCACCTGCATGGGTTCCCCACCTTGGCTGGGGTGGGCACTGACCCAGTCCATGACTTAGGCTCACCTCACTCCCTCTTCTTTCAAATGGTAATAACTGGAAGCTTCTAGAGAGCTGTGAGGATGACATCAGCTAGGTATGCAAGCAGTTAGCAGAGTCCCTGCCCAGGGCTGGCGCCAGCAGGGCTGTGGTTGTGGTAGTCCACGTGGATGGCCGGCTTGGCCACCTGTAACAGAGTGTCTGGGAGACCCGCATGTCTTAGTTGAACCAATTTTAGTAAAGCTGATGATACATGAGGCGGTTTTCGGAGAAGGACTGCGCTTGCTGGCAGACCTAAGTGTCTTGCATTCAGGACCTGGGTGGGAGCAGAGGCCTGCGGAAGGTCCTGTTTCTACCAGCTCTTGGACTCCCAGCCAGCCCTGCTAATCCAGGCCTCGTGTGGGGCTCTGTGAGCTGCTGTCTGGCCAAGTCCTAGCCTCCTCTGTGGTCCTCTGCTCTGGGCTGAGCTGCAGACTCGGGAGGTCTGGGATGGCTGGCTGGAGTCAGAGAAGTGGGGGCCTGTCCTCTTCTCCCTCATAAACATCCTCCCACCTGCTGAATGTGGCTTATGTAACATGACTCTGGCGAAGTCCCTCTTTGTGGGAAAGGAGCCCGCAGCCTCCAATTAACCCAATTAGAAGTCATTACAGGCGATCCTGGCCTCCCCCTAACTCCTGGATTAGCATAATGAGCCTGTATGAGTCGCCAATTATAAACACTCTCCATGGATTCATGTTCTCTAAACTGCACTTCCCGTTGATGACAAGTTTTCTCCAGAGCAGTTCCCTTGACACAGAAATTTGTTTTCCTGCTTCCAATATTCGGTCTCCTTCCCACCTGGGGAATCCACGTTACTGGACATCTGGTTCTTTCCCTGTGCTTAGAGATTCTACAGTTCTGTGTCTCTGAAGTTTTGGCATTTAGCAGTGGGTCACTGGGAGGGATGCATAGGGCTTAGGCACCCATAAGTCTTAGCTAAGGCTTATGTTACGAAAATGACATTTTCTTGGGCAAATTTCCGTGTGCGGTGCAGTGGTCTGTTTGTGTGAGGACTGGGCTTTTGGAGCCTCTTGTTCCTTCTCCTGCTGTCTTCATGGGTGTGGAGTCTAGCTCTCCCCACATGCTGTGGAGGCTCATCAGCCAGTGTCGGGGGTACCGTGGAAGAAAGCGCCATGTGATGTGTGCACGGCTGGGTGCCTCATGTTGCTTCCCACTGTCCCTCCAGCCTCTGCAGGGAGGGGGGAGCTAGGCATTCACAGCCCTTCCTGCGGCATAGTGGACCCACTGGTGGAGCCTTTTGCTGGGGAGGAGTCAGAGGAAGGTGGATGGTCCTTCCATTCCTCTTTTCTTTGGAACCTCACAGCAGGAATGGGACACATCCAAGACTGGCAAGACCCCTTTGAGAGATATGTGTGCCTCTTGGGTACAGAGGACAAGGAGGTGACAGGGATTCAGGCAG
Source organism: Callithrix jacchus (assembly GCF_049354715.1). Lineage (NCBI taxonomy): Eukaryota > Metazoa > Chordata > Mammalia > Primates > Cebidae > Callithrix > Callithrix jacchus. The sequence goes on from NC_133502.1 coordinate 26,979,870, forward strand.
TCCAAGGGGTGAGGAGGAAGGGAATGGCTTTCACAGCCCCATCCTGCTGGCGCCTGCACACTGCGTGTTGCCCTTGGAGAACGGATATGATGGAAGCATCTCAAGCCATGAAAGCGGAGGCAGTTTCTGCAGCCGTGGTGCCCCCAGACCAGAAGTGCGGAGATATTCACAGCCTGTGCAACGTAAGTGAGAGAAACCTCAGCTGCTCCCGCTCTGTGTGGATGGTCATGGACGTCTCGGCTCCTCTCACCCGAAGCAGAAGTCCTATTTTCCTCTCCAAACCTGCTCTCCTGCAGCTCTCTGCTTATGCTGAAGGCCACCAGATCCTTTCAGATGCTTAGACCAAACCTCTCAGCAGACCCCACATTACTCACCCAAACGTCTTGTTGGCTCTACCTTCGAAATATCCTCAGAACCCACCCCTCCCCGCCTCCCCGTCCCTGCCACCCGCTCTCAGCCCTGACCACGTCCTCTCCCTAAGTGGCCAGCCTGCTAGTTGGTCTCCCTGTCTTCTTCCTCGCCTCTTCCTCCTATAGCCTTTTGTGAACACTGAAGCTGGGGAGATCCATTTAAAATGTCACTCAGGGCTCTGCTCTGCTCAGAACTCGCCGATGCCCCCACCGCATTTCATTGAGAGCAAAGCCCAAAGCCCTTGCCATGGCCAGCAGGACTCCACATGTTTTCACTCTCCCTGTCTACCTTGCCCTCATCTACACTTGCCTCAGGCTCTCTCATCTCCAGCCTCTGGTGTGTGCAGCTGCCCACACCCTCCAGGAATGCCCCTGTTCCAGAGCCTCTGCACTGGCTGCCCCCTTGCTGGGAGCATTCTTCTGCAGAAATCCACATACGTACTTTCTCAGCTCCTCCAAGTCTCTGCTCAAACATTGCTTTTTCAAGGAGGCACCTTAACTACTCTCCATAGAAGTAGCTGGGTGTGGTGGCTCATGCCTATAATCCCAGCACTGTGGGAGGCTGAGGTGGGTGGATCAATTAGGGTCAGAGTTTCCAGAGCAGCCTGGCCAACATGATGAAACCCCATCTCTATTGAAAAGACAAAAATTAGTCAGGCATGGTGGCACATACCTGTAACCCCAGCTACTTGGGAGGCTGAGGCAGGAGAATCGCTTGAACCCAGGAGGCAGAGGTTGTAGTGAGCTGAGATTGTGCTACTGCACTCCAGCCTGGGTGACAGAGCAAAACTCAGTCTCAAAAACACACACACAAACCCCCCCCCAAAAGCAGTGCTTCCAGTATTCCTCCCTCTCCCTTAGTCCTTACCTTGATGACCTTTCTGCAGCCTTTGTCTCCTTCTAACAGACTGTCATTTATTTACTGATTATTTACTATGTAACTTATTTAACTACAAGGGCAGGCCTTCTGTCTCCCTTGCTTTCAGCTGTGTCCATCCTGAGCCACTGCACAGTGCCTGGCCTGTGACGGTGTGCAGTAGGCACCTGCCACCTGAGGGAAGGAATTTGAAAAATTGCTCCATATGTGAGTCCTGCTTTTCAGTTCCCATGTTCTCAAGATCTCATCTTGAATGAGGTTCAGAAAAACCTGCTTGATATTTTGAGCCAAGTCACGTGGCTCAGAGTGTGGTAGTGGCCTCCTATCAGGCTTTAGGGAGTGGGGGCAGCTATGGACACCGGTGGAGTTGAGCATGGGGTGGGTACGGGTCTCCTGGGGCAGCCACAACATGGGCCTGCAAGCAAGGTGGGATAAACGATAGAAATGTATCATGTCAGCCTGGAGTTGAAAGTTCCAGACCAACAGGTCAGCTGGGTTGGTTCCTCCTGGAGGCTCTGAGCAAGAGTCTGCTCCAGGCCTTGCCCCTGGCGTCGGGTGGCAGCTAGCTGTCCTGGGTGTCTCTGGGGTTGTAGACACATTGCTCCGTCTCTGCCTGTGTCTTCACATGGCCGTCTTCCTGCCTGTCTGCCTTCACATGGGGCTCCTCTCTTTGTCTTACACATTATGGTGATTACATCATCACCAAAATCAATGCATTTAGCTTTAATTCAATGCCTTTTGTGTCCAAATTTTGTCTGTTGTTACAGTCATGCCCTTTGTAGATATTCTTTTCCTAGTCCAGAATCATCTCCTGGATTTGGAATAATACTTCACTTTTTTTTGCCTTTCTTGATAATTTTGAGAAGGTCCGGCCAGTTATTTTATGGATCGCAGAACACTAAAGAAGTGATATTGTGTCCTCCTCAGTGCACCCTATCAGGAGGCACAAAATATCTGTCTGTTCCAATGTTGGTGACGTTAGCTTGGTAAGTTGATTAAGGTAGTGTCTGCCAGGCCTCTCCACTGTAAAGTGACTGTTAATTTTTAGATGGCCTGACCCTGCATGTGACACTGAGTAGGTCCCCGTGACGTTGGCAGCTTGAATGCCAGCGAGCCCCTCTCCTGGTGGCCTCTACCCTCTTTATTGGGAATCGCTGAAAGCTCCAGGCGGGAGCAAGATGGGCGGCAGATATGATTAAGGTGGGTGAAAGACAAGGCTATTTTTGAAGTGTCCACTGAATACAACGTCCACAAAGCACCATCTTAGGATGAAATCCCTAGTGCAGGTCAGCCTGCTTTTGATCCCACTTGTGGCACAGATAACTCCAAGTAGGACTTGCCAGGCTGTGCCCGTGTGTGTGCATGTGCACACGTGCATACATGCTCATGTTTTCCTCCCACATCCCAGCTTGGTTGTGATGGTTTTACGTAGTCTGAGAGGTCAGTGCTGTCAGAGGCAGCAGGGGACAGGCCTGGACATGCAGTGGCCTTCCTCATTCAGCTTCACACTCTCCATCTTCATGTCTTTTGCTTGCAGTGCTTTTTCCTGCACCCCTGTAGCCCAACTCACTGCAGGGAGACCTCCTGGGCCTCAGTCCTGTCGGGTTCTGCCTCTCCTGGCCCCTTAACTTGCCTGCGTGACTCGAATACCTAGTGATGGTGTCTGCATGGAATTTGTATTTGGAGGCCACCAGGATAAATTAATGCCCCCTTTTTAATTTTGAGTTTTTAAATTGTGATAAAATAGATGTGACATAAACATTTGCCATTTTAAACATTTTTAAGTGTGCAGTTCCTTGGCACTAGGGACATTCACCTCTTTCACAACCATCACCAGCATCCAGCTCCAGAACTCTTCATCTTCCCAAATGGAAACTCTCTCCCTATCCCCTGTCCCCCAGCTCCTGGACCTGCCATTCTACTTTCTGTCTCTAGAAATTTGACTGTTCTAGGAACCTAACACAAGGGGGGTAACAGAATAATTGTTTCTTTGTGTCTAACTTCTTTCACTCAGCATAACATCTTCAAGGTCATCCACCTTGTAGCACATGTCAGAATTTCGTTTTTTTTTAAGGCTGAATTATATTCCACTATATGTATATACCACATTTTCTTTATGAGTCATCTGTTGATGAATACCTGGGTTGCTTCCACTTTCGGCTATTACAAAAAATGCTGCTGCGAACATGAGCATCCAGATATCTGTTCAAGCCTCTGCTTTCTCTTCTTTTGAATACATGCCCAGAAGCAAAGTCGTTGGCTCCTATGGTCATTCCCTTTTTCAGTCTTTTGAGAAACCACTGAACTCTTTTCCATAGAAGCTGCAGCTTTTTACATTTGCACCAGCGTGCACAGGGGTTCACATTTCTCCACAGCCTCACCAACACTTGATATTTTTTCTTTTTCTTTTTCTGTAATAGCCATCCCAATGGCTATGAAGTGGTATCTCACTGTGTTTTTTAATTGCATTTTCATAATGATTAGTGATGTTGAGCATCTTTCCATGTGTACAACCCCTTTTTAAGAATATAAATTTGGCTGGGCACAGTGGCTCATGCCTGTAATCTCAGCACTTCGGTGGCTGAGGCGGGTAGATCACCTGAGGTCAGGAGTTAGAGACCAGCCTGGTCAACATGGTGAAATCCCATCTGTACTAAAAATACCAAAAATTAGCTGGGTGTAGTGGCAGGTGCCTGTAATTTCAGCTACTGAGGAGGGTGAGACAGGAGAACTGCTTGGACCTGGGAGGCAGAGGTTATAGTGAGCCAGGATCACTCCAGCCTGGGCAACAAGAGCGAGATTCCATCTCCAAATATACATACATGTGTATTTTACCTTTCTTTTGGTGGGTGAGGATGGATATAGCTTTGTTAGTGTCAGTATTTCAAAAGCAGCTATGAAAATGCTCAGCTGTCTGTGGAGGTGACCTGCTGGAGGAGATTTGGAGACTCTTCTGTTCGTCTTTTCCCTACTCATTGCTTCCCTTTATTAAATGTAGAGAAAAGTGAAGGCTCTGCTTGCCAAGCACTGCCCATTGGACTTCCTGTCCCTATGCCTCCTCCCTGTTCCCCGGAGATCTCCCCTCTGCATTAGTACCTGCCATGGCGCACAGAGGATGCAACCCGAGGCCCTGGCAGCCCTTTGCTGTCATTCACACAGTTGGTGGGGCTGGTGGACACTGAGCTGAATCTCCAAGCCCCGTGTGAGGACAGGAGACCGATGCTGAAAGGAGCAAAGGGCTGAGCATCTCTCGCTCACTGAAGGGAGTATACAAATTAGAACAAAAATAAGAACCCAGAGATAATACAAAATGTGAAAGAAACTAAATAAAAATGAGGGAAAAATAGAATGTCAGCTGGATGAGGACAAAAATAAAGTGACTGGAAAAATATTCCAAGTAAATACTGCTGAGCATCGTCAGAAAGCCATTGAATCGGAGATCACTGAGGCAGCATGTGCATTTTAATCTTTGGAAGCTGTAGCCCAGGTGCTGGAGAAGTGTATTCTGGGAGAGAAGACACCACCACAAACGGGGCTGAGCTTCACAGATCTGTGTGCCGGAGTCACAGGTCTGCTGTGTGGTGCTGGGGCTCAGTCTTTTTGTGTAGATGACATCATTTTTTTAAAAGCTTCTGCTTTCTCACAAACACACCCCCTGCCAACAAAATTATTACTCTAAGGGTAAGAAGGCTGGGCTGAAGCCCCCCGCTCTCATTAATACCAGCATTTACGTGTCAGCTATTTGGGAGAGGCTGTAGAGTCATGGCGGTGAAGGGCACAGACTTTGCATCCAGAGAAGCATGGGCTGAAAATCCAGGTTTCCCTTTCCCTGTGAATGCAGTGTTGTCTGACACATTTAGCCTTGCTAAACATTAGTACTCTAATTTACACACTGAAGAGAATGCCCTATGGAGCGTTGTTAGGGTTCTATGTGATAAATGATGTGACTCATCTCACTCAGGTCCTGGAACACACTGTGGTCCTTGATAAGTTATAGCTGTGGTTATCATCATGAGCTCAGACAGCTGGTTAGGAGATGGAACAGAAGTAACACAGGACAGTGCAAGAACAGTGGACAATCAAAAATACCAGGCAGAGTGGCCTGGGGGTGCTGCAAAATTATTTTTGGTATGTTTATTTTCAATCTGGGTACTTCACTTACATCATTAATTCCTCATGAATTACAATAGTTTTGTTGCACTGGTTGCAGTTATTGCTAATTTTGTTGACTTTTTAAAGCATATAATTATGTTGCCATCTGCAAATAGTGACATAATTTTCATTTTCTAGAATGGACACTTCTTATTTTAGTTTCAAATAGTATTGCCTTGGGTGTAGGAGTAGCTTCTGGGAGCATGATGGTCACCTGGGGAGTTTGCTAAGAAGAGTTTCCTATTTCAAAAGTGGCTTGATCTGATGCTGTCAAAACGACTCTAGGAATAGAAAAAGATGGAAATCTTTTAAATTTCTGTCTTGTTTTATGGATTCTTTTATGCTTTCTATTACTCTGTTTTTAACCTTTTGATTATTTCATCTTCATTATTTTAGCATGTCTATGTCTGCAGTTATTTTTACCTCTAAGTTTCTCTAAACCTCCTGTAAACTACATTTTTTTCTGGTTAAAAAAATGAAAGGTTTCTTCTTGATTTCATCAACACCAGATGCCCGTCTTCACTGACTCATCCATCCTATATCTTAGCCTTTGATGATGTAATCTGCGGTTTTGAACTGAGATCATTGTTGTTGTAATTCTGCTAAAACATGCACATGGCCCAGTCTCATAGAAGCTTTAGGTCAAAAGAAGATATCCCACCAAAAAGACCCAATTTAAAAATAACCCTGTTCTTTACTTATCCATCTCAAACACCACATTGGGGCTCTGGAGACTACAATAAATCTTAAAAACCTCATTTTCTCTCTTGTCTACTTTTTTCTATCCATCAAATTCTCCAATACTTTCTTTAAATTCTTTAAAAACTTATATTTTCATTCCCAGCCTTTATATCTCTTGTCCTTCTTTGTTTTCCTTTGATTTGGTTTTACATATACCAACCCCCACCTCCACAAAAACCCAGTCTACCAATGTAAGAAGATTCTTGGAAGGGAGAGGGAAGAAGATTAAAACAAATGAGCATGACCAGAATTTCTGTTGTTGGTTTACTGCTTTGTGGATTACATTCTTGTTTTTGTTTTTTTAAAAACAGTACGCCCTAAGTAAAGTCTCTTTGTATTTGAATGCTTGAAAGTGTATCTTTAAGCCTTTACTTTCAGTTACAGTTTCAGTAGACATATAAATATAGTTTGATAAAAATATGCTGTGGTTGAAGACTTAGGCTCCATTATCTTCTAGTATCTAGCAACTGAGACCAGAAACTGGCAGCAGCAGGAAATTGTAGAAATTCTGTTCTTTTTTCCCCTGGAAGTTTTTAGGACCTTTTCTTTGTCTTTGATGTTCTGAGATTTCTCTCTCATTCTGCTGGTACTTTTGGCAGAATATTCTGTGGTTCTGAGATGTTTTCTTGTATTATATCTTGAATTATTTTCTCCCCATGTTGTCTAGTCTTTCTGGGTCTATTTGGAGGATGCTGCTTGGAGGAATCCTTCCTGCTCTACCCTTCTTCTTGGACTATCCAGGTGGCACCCTGGAGAAAAGGCGATCAGAGTACTTGGCTCATGCCTGTTTCTTCACGCATTGGGGGATGTATTCTCCTCCTTGGTCTACTTTTCTGTTCCTTCTCCCTTCTCATCTCTGGAGTGGCAAAAATCTGAAAAACCTAGAAATCTAGGTTTTCAATTAGGGGCAATTCTAGCAATTGTCCCTCACCCCAGGGGATGCCTAGCAATATCCAGAGACAGTTTTGATTGTCACACTGTGTGTATGTGTTGGGGGGTGGGGTGTGCTATTGACACATAGCCAGAGATGCTGCTAAGATACTCAAAACAGCCACCTCAACTGAGAAGTGTCTGGTCATGAATGTTGATGGTGCTGAGGTGGAGCAACCTGCTCTAGAGGACGGAGATGATGGTAAAATCCTGAAGGATGCAGACTAAGAAGGCTGCTGCCTGGCTTTAGTCTCTAAACCACAGAAGCAAAAGAAAATGTGTGTCTCCCACTTAGCCAGCCTGATTTACTGGGGCCAGAGACCTGAAGGGGAACCTCTTCCAGGAGTAGCTCTTGCATCTCCGTTTCCAGAAAACTGCCTGGGCTGAGCAGTTGGGTGACAATATTGGCATCCTGAATTCCAGGAGTCTCTTTGAGTCTTTAGTTGGGGACAGTTGAGAAGTGAAATACATGTTTATGTCTCACCTCTGCACTCAACTTGTGGATACAGCATTCATTGGAAAGGATGTGGTCTTTGCCTGCAGAGTGTGGAGTTGAGTGGGGAAGAAAGGCAGTCATACAGATAAGAATCACTGTATTGTGTGTGGTCATGAGAGATTACAGGGGCTCATGAGGGCCTGTGGTGAGGAGACTAAAAGTCGTCCAGGGGCACGGGGAGGAGGACAGCTCTCTGAAACAGCGGTGATTAAGGGGGATCTGGGGAATAGCTCTGCAGAAGGACAGTGTCAAGGCAGAGGGAAGAGCATGTGCAGAGCTTCAAAGACAAGGGAGGCATCAGCGTGAAGAGGAACAGAGGAACTGCAGTGTGGCTGGACATCAGTGTGAAGAGGAATGGAGGAGCTGCAGTGTGGCTGGACATCAGTGTGAAGAGGAATGGAGGAACTGCAGTGTGGCTGGGGCATTGACATGAGAAGGGGTGTGTCAAGGGCTTAGACTGGAAGGATGGTGCCCTAGATGGTGGAGGGCTGGTGAGGTCGGCAGGCGTGACAGATAATTCATTGTCCACTGGGCTTGGGTATAGCATCAGATGTCTGGCCATTCATCAGCCTAAGCATGGCTAAGATGGTATTTTTTTTTAGATGAGATGATCATTTAAATCGGTTGACTTAGTGTAAAGGGGATTGCCCTCCATAATGTGGGCCTCATCCAGTCAGGTGAAGGACCAAGAGAAAAAACAGGCCAGCCCAGAGGAAGTCAGGCTTCAGCTGCAGGCGGCCTTCAGATCTGAGCCACAGCTCTTCCCTGGCCTCCAGCCTGCCTGCTTGCCTTGCAGATCTTGAATTTGTCAACCTCTGCAATCACATGGACCAATCCTTAAAATCTCCACCACACACACACACACACACACACACACAGACACACACACACTCTGGAGAGCCCTAATGCATGTAGTTGGCGACCCCAATGAGAAGGAGTGTTGGTTTCTGAATGGCAGGAGTTGGGGAGTGGAGGGTGATGACCTGACCCTGGAATTTGGAGTGAGGTGAGCAGTCATTCCTCACCAGGCCAGGCTCTACTCACTGCTCCAGGCCTTGTGCACAGAAGGAGGAGTGCAGTGGAGACTCCCCGGCCCTCCTGGCGTGTGGTGTGTGGTGTGTGGTGTGTGGTGTGTGGTGTGTTGTGGGGTTGCCAGCCCAGAATGTATCACAAGGGTCATGTTGTCTCTAGGTTGTGGCAAGATGGTTTTTTGCACCGTATTTTGCCCAGTTGAATAATTTCTCTAGAACAGTGAAGTATGCCCTTTACTTATTCCTCTAACACTTACATGGTATCTTGGGTTTAACTGACGCTTAAGAAACTTTGAGCAATGGTGATTCATGAGGCTGGTCTACACACTGGTGGCAGGGACAGGTGTGAGGGGTGTCTTTTGCCCTCCACCCAGGTGGTCACTCCTTGATAATTATTGGGTGTGCTTCTGTCAATCAGGAAGAGCCGCTTGTCCTTGGAACATTTGGTCCTTCCCTTGCTCATCAGACATGAGTGGCTCTTGTGGCCCCAGCGTGGCTTCCTGAATTCCTGTCATAGGGCAAGTTCAGATGTGCCCCCTCGGCATGCCCGACGCCAGCCTCAGCGCCCTCAGCCTCCTCCTTCCTCCCAGCTCAGGGTGTCCCAGGCTCCTTCTACCTGTGTCCTTGGCCCCTCCCCGTGCCGATGGAAGGGCCTCCCCTCTCTCTTCTACAGCAACTTTCACTCTTCTCTCATCCCCCAACTTTAACCCTCTCCCAACTTTCACTCTGCTCCCAACAAAGCATGCACATCTGTGTCACAGAGTATTTCTCTCCTAGTGCAGAAGTGATCATGCTTTCTTAACCTCCCAGCTGCTTAACTCCATGAGCCCGGGAATGTCCTTCTCGTCCTGTCTGCTCCATATTCTGGCACAGAGCAGGTGTTCCTGGCCACTTGGGTTTGATGGGCTAGTGTGAGAGCGGATGTGGCTTCTCAGGACTCCACCCTGGCTATGGCTACTGCAAATGCTGAATGCGGTCATTGGCCAAGGACACTGGAAGGCGCTCTTGCTCCGTGACTCAGTTTCCAGCTTGCATTTGGTGTCTGGCCCTTTCAGAAGGGTAATTGGGAATCTTTGATGGATCCTGGCCTGACAAAAACCTGGATATTTATGGAATATTTGCATCATTCTAGACAATTTGTTATAGACATATATCTATTCTATTATCTGTTAAATGAGAAAATGACATTAGCATGTGAGCGAGAGAGGCCTCAGAAGAGATGGATTTAATAGTGGATGAACTCAACCGTGCAGAAACATCTCAGCTCAGGGTGGCTCAGAGGGAAATCTGTCTTTGTGCCTCAAGCCTTCACTGTCTGTACAGAATTTTTCCATTGCTGAAATCTTTTATTCTTGTAAGGTAACTCTTCTACAAAGAAAGAACTGCTTTTCAAAATCTCCAATTAAGTTCTCTCTCTCGCGCGCGCATGCACGTGCACACACACACACACACACACACACACACACACACACAGAGTAACTGATAGCAAATGCTCAAAAATGGTCCTTTTGTTATTTTTTATTATTACTCAGACGTGAGAGATGGAGATGGCAGGATAGACCCTGCTGTGTGGCTGCCCTGGATGCTGTGGCCAAGTGTTTGCTCAGAATTGGCGGGAGGTGGACAGTGGGGTGTGGGAAGCTGTTTGCTTGTGAAGGTGTGGCTATCCTCAGAAACCCCACTCAGCCCTTTTATTCTGTGCTAAACTGTGAGTTGGATTTGAAAGAGATAGGACGGCTCTCCGTGGCCCAGAAGAGCTAATTTAATTTCTCTGTGTGTCTACTTAACAGGCATGGGTAATATCCCGGTCATTTGTCTAGAAAGGACAGAAGCCAGCAAGCTCCTTTTGTACGTTCCGCCTGCATCCCTGACGCTGACTAACCCATATGCAAACAGAAAGAACCCTTCCTATTGTTGCCTCAGAAACAACAAAGGTCTCTGCCAGCAGCCAGCCAGGAATAGACCCAGAAGTCACTTGGATTCTGTGTTTTCTGGCACAAAACCCAACACCACACACTCGGGCTTTGTTCTCTGTGCTTCATTTCCAAAATGTTTTATGTCTCAGCGACGATCGGGCATTCAGCAGCCCGTGAGCCATGTTGCCAATCTGTTTCTCCATCTTTGATCTTTAAAATGTGTAGTCATTTTCCAAAGATCAATATCTGACATTAGTTGCCTGGTGCAGTGGCCAAAAAAATGATAGGGCTCTGACCTGGAAGAATTTTGGACTGGTTTTCCTGCGGACATGTCTTAGGACAGAATCTGAGAGAAGCAATCTTGCATCTCCTGGGTTTCATCAATTCAGTGAGTGAATCTTTCCCGAGAAGCCGTGTGCCAGGCACTGCACTGGGTTTGGGAGCTTAAGACTCCGCAGGGAGCAGCAGGGTGAGGTAGAGTGTAAAGCAAGTGCCGTCCACATGCGGCACCACAGCTGCCCGCTCCCTCCCGTTCTGTCCACCTCTCTTTCTGGGACACTGCTGCAAGTTCCGTGATCTCCTAACTGCTGATACTGCCCTCTGTCCCAGCATGCAGACTGGTCAGATTTCACAGGTCATCTCGCAATATTCCATACATGACTGCTGGAGATGCCTCATCAGAGGCTGGATAACCTACTGCCAGCATGCCATCAGCAGGACAGAATCTCGCTTTTGATGGGAGGTTGCATTAGCAGCCTTCGAAGGTCCAATGCTGATACCATATGATTATTTTTCAAGCCACAACAGGATAGAAAAATAAGAGATCTATTAAGGGCCTAGCATTGTTCCTAGAGCACAGCAAACACTCCCCCAAGTGCTGCTGTTGTCATCATAATCATGGCACACAAAATATTTCAGTTTCTCTCTTCCCTTTCATTGTCGTAGAGTCTCTGACTTCCAACCTCCTACTTATAAATTTCAAAAGAAAAGGCTCTTAGCTGTCATCTCCCACAGTGTCTTAGGCAAAATTGGCAGTTAAATGTTCATTGAACCCAGCCCTTATGCACCACACATAACTAGAAGGTAATTTTTAGGGACGTGTGTTGTGCCATACACTGTAGAGACCTGAGAGGCCACTGCTTCTGGGAACTCATGGACCCACCTCGCTTTGCCAGGCCCTTTCTAAGGCCTTTCATTAAAGCCACTTCTGTGCCAGGACAAGTAGTGATGAGGAGGGTAGAGGTGATGCTTTCAGACTTGGTCCTACAATCGGCACTGCTGCCTAGCAGAGTGTGAGTGTGAGGCTCTCACAGCATGTGGCTACTTCCCCAGGGGTAAGATAAGATGGGTGAAGCCCACACCCCAGCTGGCAGTCACGGGCACATGGCTGGATCCCAGTAAACTTCCCTCCTGATATGGTTTGGCTTTGTGTCCCCACCCAAATCTCATGTTGAATTGTAATTCCCAGTGCTGATGGAGGGACCTGGTAGGTGAAAAAATTAGGGGGATGGATGTCCCCCTCGCTGTTCTTGGGATGAAGTTCTCATGAGATCTGGTTGTTTGAAAATGTGCAGCACCTCCCCTTCTCTCTCTCTCTCTTTCTCTCTCCTGTCTCTGTTTCTCCCCTGCTCCACCCTGTGAAGATGTGCTCACTTCCCCTTCGCCTTCTGCCATGATTGTAAGTTTCCTGAGGCCTCCATAGTCATGCTTCCTGTACAGTCTGTGGAACTGTGAGTAAATTAAATTTATTTTTATCATAAATTATCCAGTCTCAGGTAGTTCTTTAGAGCAATTCAAGAACAGACTAATACACCTCCCCATTCTCCATCCTTCTAAACCTTATTATTCCAATGTCAACATTCACTCTAACATTTAAGATTCCTACAATGAAGAAAATGTTCTTAACTTTAGATTAAAAAGAAAAAAATTCAGAATATAGAGTTTCTCTGCTGTTTTCTGTCTAGGCATGGAATAGAAATTAATATGCATGAGTGTTTTCTCTGTGTGTAAATGGCATGCTGGTGTTTCTGTTAGAAGGTATCATTTGAGGCCAGGCGCGGTGGCTCAAGCCTATAATCCCAGCACTTTGGGAGGCTGAGGCAGGTGGATCATGAGGTAAAGAGATAGAGACCAACCTGGTCAACATGGTGAAACCCCATCTCTACTAAAAATACAAAAAATTAGCTGGGCATGGTGGCACGTGCCTGTAATCCCGGCTACTCAAGAGGCTGAGGTAGGAGAATTGCTTGAACCCAGGAGGCAGAGGTTGCGGTGAGCCGAGATCGCGCCATTGCACTCCAGCCTGAGTAACAAGAGCGAAACTCCATCTCAAAAAAAAAAAAAAAAAAGAAGACATCATTTGAGACCAACTCTCTATCTAAGAAGAACTCTCCAGAACATGCTACTACATTTGGTGAACCCATTTACAGTCGTGGAAAAGCCACGGTGAAGTCTGTCTGTGGAATAGAAGTTCCATGATTTATAATAAGATCAGATCTGCAATCTATGAACTTTGATGTAAATTCTTTAGGACCAATAATATTAGAAAAGTAAGATGTTCCAACTTGTCAAAAGTTTTTATTTATTATTATTTTTTTTTAAAGACAGCTTTTTGAGGCTTAAATAACACACAATAAGCTGTTCATCTTTAAAGCGTACAATTTGCTAAGTTTTGATGAATGTATAGAAATGAAAACCATCACCACAATGAAAAGAACAAATGAATTTCTCTCAAAAGTTTTCTTATTGCAGATGCAGTTGCTGATAAAAAACAAAAGTTTTCTTATTTCATTTCATAACCTCTTCTTTCACTCCTTTGTCCCAGCAAATACTCTAGATTAGTTTATATTTTCTAGAGCTTCACAAATGGAATAATACAGTATAGACTCCTTTTAGTCTGGCTTTCATTCAGAGTCCAGTAGGATTCTCAAAACAGCCACTGGAACTAATCAGTGAGTTTAGCAAGGTTGCAGGATATAAGGTCAATATGCAAAAATATATAAAATGTCTAGGTACTAGAAACTGACACATAGAAACAAAAAAATACTATTCATAATAGTAGCGAATAATGTAAACCATTTAGGAATACATCCAACAAAAATATGTAAGACATTCACTGCACACTTTAAAATATTGCTAAGAGAAATTAAAGAACCTCTAGATAAATGGAGAGATATACCATGTTCATGGATCAGAATATTTAAGAGTCTTAAGATGTCAGTTCTCCCTAAATTGATCTGAAGGTTTAACATGATACCAATTAAAATTCTACCAGGATTATTTTTTGGTATAAATTGACAAGGTGATTATCAAAATTATGTGGAATTGCCAAGGACCTAAAATAGCCAAAACAATTTGAGAATGAGAAAAAAATCTGAAGAACTTACACTTCCTATTTTATGATTGATTATAAAATTACAGAGATCAAAACAATGTAGTTTTGGTGTAGACAGAGAGACAGACAAAGGAAGAGAATAGAGAGCACATAAATAGAATCACACATATATGGATAATTCATTTTTTGTGTGTGTGCAAAGAAAGCTTTTTATTTGAGAACATCTGATACCTTTGGACATGTTCTTGTTGGATCACAACCAACCTGATTGACAATCTATCTCCAACAGCCACAAACACAGCAAACAATCCAGTCCTACAGACCATACAGGGTACATCTACAGAGGGTTCTACTTGCATCACCCACACCTCCACTCCTATGAAGCAACTGTCTTGGGCATGAGAAGGGCCAGGATAGGCCAGGTGAATGGCAGGCCACCCAACAACCCCAATCCCAAACCAACCTCCCAGGCCATGGGCCAAAGTCCCTGCAGGAAGATGTGAACAGGTAGAACATGTAGAACAGGTACACACAAACAACTAGTTTATTTTTTCTGACTGTAACCAAAGTCAACAGAAGAAACAACAGAACTTCAGTGCTCTAGAGATCCTCCTGGATTCAATGACAATACATCGATGGCCGGGCACAGGGCTGGATTCCTTTTTTTTTTTTTTTTTTTTTTTGAGATGGAGTTTTGCTCTTGTTACCCAGGCTGGAGTGCAATGGCGTGATCTCGGCTCACCGCAACCTCCACCTCCAGGGTTCAGGCAATTCTCCTGCCTCAGCTTCCTGAGTAGCTGGAATTACAGGCACACGCCACCATGCCCAGCTAATTTTTTTTGTGTGTTTTTAGTAGAGACAGCATTTCACCATGTTGACCAGGATGGTCTCGATCTCTTGACCTAGTGATCCACCTGCCTCATGGATTCCTTTTATGAAACCCATCTCATAATCTCTCATCATCCCATGTCAGGACAGTGCCTTTTGGGGCTGCATGAATCTTTAATAGCTACCCACATTTTCTCATTCTTTAAGTTAGAACAGACTGGTTATCTCTCTCCAAGAGCATCAGGTTAGATGCTGTTTTGCTGTTACAAACTGTCAGGTGGATGGAGGACCACAACATTGTTCATTTAACTGTGAAGTCCGAGATGCTGTCTGAAGGCATCTCCGGAAAGACTGGAGGGTGATTGTGCTGAAGGGCTGCTCACTGCTTCTTTCACTGCATGCCACTTTTCTCACTCTGGTTGGGAGATTTGAAGGACCACGTAACCACAGAGAAGACCGAGCTCCCTGTGAAATCAGTCACTGCCTTTCCGTCTTCACAAAGACCTGTTCTCCAATAATGCATGCAGTTCTCTGTGGGAAGCTATATTCACATCAGCACTGGAGTCTCAGAAAAAAACACATGTTTACACTCTGTACTCTCCAATGGGTAATATTCATCATGGAAATCTAATACATATTCTTCAGTCTCGAATCCAAACTTCTGATACAGTAACATAGCAGGGTTGCTTGCTGAGACGTGAAGAGTTACGTCCTTGCCCTTGCAGGTCTGAATCAGATGATAGATCATGAAAGTTGCAATCCCTGCTCTTCTCCATTCAGGGTGGACAAACAGAAATGACAAGTAAGTTTCATTGTATTTCATATCGGGAACCATGAAGCCAAAGGCAATGATTACTTTTTTTTCAGACGGAGTTTCACTCTTGTTACCCAGGCTGGAGTGCGATGGCGTAATCTCGGCTCACCACAACCTCTGCCTCCTGGGTTCAGGCAATTCTCCTGCCTCAGCCTTCTGAGTAGCCGGGATTACAGGCACGCGCCACCATGCCCAGCTAATTTTTTGTATTTTTAGTAGAGACGGGGTTTCACCATGTTGACCTGGATGGTCTCGATCTCTTGACCTCGCGATCCACCCGCCTCGGCCTCCCAAAGTGCAATGATGACTTTTTTATAGAGAACAACCACACTGAAGTCTGGGTACCACAGACATTCAGACAGGTCAATGCCAGGCCAAAAAAACTCCTGACACATGGAGTTGATCGTTGGGATAGATATGATATGGCTGCATATAACAGTAATCAAGAGGTGCATCGGGCTCCGGCATCCAGCGAGGGTTGCTCCTGTGCAGGTGGGAACGAATCTGTGATAGGAGCTGCAGTTTGGGTGGCTTTGTTTCACAATCACGCCTGATATAAGGTTTCAAGATCCGAGAGGTATAAGGGCTGACAATAGTCTGGTCCACAGCCATATCTTCTGATCCTACCAAGCGATACAAAACTTGGTAGTCTGGTGTTGAAATCCCTTCCAAGGACGTCTGGTATCGGTCAAGGATTCTGAAGTCCTGACAGGTAGTTCGGTACATGGCTTGTCCAGCTGAAAGTCTGGAAACTCCTCCGTCTTTGGCTCCATAAATCCCATCAACTAAAAGAAGAGCAGCATTAACAAATTGATCCAAGTCAAAAAGTGGTAATCCCCTATCCCTTTTCGCTTGTCTGACAATCAGGTTGCGCTTCAGTCTCCGAGCTTCCGGAGTCATGGCAACCGCACCGGGACAAGCTTCCAGCCTCTTGGGCAACAGCTTTTCCTCACTGATGCTCATGGGAGTATATTTGGGCTCTTTCGCCTTTGTGTCCTTCTCCAGCTGAGGCTTCCTCTTTTCTCAAGCCCTTGTTTGCAAAGATGGGTTGGAATCTGTGTCTTCACTGTCAATATCCATCCTGTCGGGTTTTTCTTCCTCACTCTCTACCTCCTGCTTTATCTGTTCAGGGCCTCTGACCTTCTTTCTGCCCCCAACCACTGGCCCAGAAGCCACTGACCCAGAAGGGGGTGGAATGTTCTCCATCCCTGGGTCTATGACTCCATCACTTTCCATCTAAGCATCATCGTGAAACAAGGCTTGCGGGGGCATCACATCTGGAATCAGATCTGCTTCTGAAAGCAAGCTAGGCATGGCAGAATGAGAGGCAGGTGTCCCAGGGGCAGAGCAATCCAGAGAAGGAGATGGGCTTGTCTGCGGGGTGCAGTCAGAGGAGCTGAAGGAGGAAAAGTCAATCAGTTCTCCCTTTTCAAGAATCACATCCGGCCTATGGCCTTGTTTTATGAACATTACAGGGGTAGAAGACGTGCTCCTGTCAGGAAAGCAGCCGCCTCCTTTTGGGCTCTTCTAACGTCTTTTGCTTCCTGAGTTCGAGACCTTTTCTCTTGTAATTCCGTGGCAGATTCTACAGGATTCCGACTTGCCCCTTTTCTAAGTCCCTCGACAGTCATGAAGGGATCTAAAGTTGGTTTCGAGGCTACTTGTATTTTCAAAATCAAGGCAGACAGCTTCTCTCCTTCAGGTCTCATTGTTGGGGCTTGTTATGAACAAGTTTGCACCATCCCGACTCTCCAAATCCTGAGCACCTGAATGGAAATACGTGGGACTTCCCACGCTGAGGCACCCTGACACAGTGCTTCACCAGGTGGACGTCTTTTTCCTATTCCCTAGTAAAAAAGTCCAATGCTTCTCAATAAAAGCGCAGATGTCTTCTTTCCACCTGAAATAACCTTGACGTCCACTTCCTTCTAGAGACAAGTTGTCCATCGCCAACATGACGACCTGCTGCCATGTCAGCTTCAGCCTTTCATGCTGCTCCTTGCCATCTGCTGAGCAATCTGAACAAGTAAGCCTAAAAAATTATCACCCTTAAGGTAACTGAGCTGTTCCCTCAGCTGAGTGGCTGGTATCCGTTTTTGGCACTTGTCACAGAAGTAGGGCAGCTGCTCCTCCATCCACGACACGCCTCCTTCATCACTGTTGAGGGAATCCCCACTCTGGTCGTGTGATAATCCACTGAGCCTGATCCTCAGATTCCACAATCAGGAGCGACTCTCCCTCCACTTCACCTTCCTCCAGTCCTTCTGAGGTCGGTGTTCTCGTGGCTTCGTCACCGTGCCGACTAATCAGACTACTCAGGTGGATGCTACTCTCCATCCCTTCCTTCTCACAAGTTCAGGAGTGCTTCTCGGTAACAACCCTAAGCTCTGGACAGTGACCTTAGCAGAGCTTCTACCAGGCTCATACAGACAAAGCTCTTCCAAAGAGCGTCTGCCCACACTCCTTTATTCAGATAGAAGGGACACTGAAAGCAGTAATTTACAATATATGATCCACTGTCCTTTATCTGATCAACTTTAAAAGGACAGTGACCAAAAAAAGATGAAGACGCCACTAAGCTACTCTCCGTCAACACACACACACACACACACACACACACACACACACACACACACACTCATGTTGTCTGTCCCATCGATAGTTCACATTCAAGTCGTTTTTTGAGATTCTTTTGCCAACAACATCTCTCTTTCTGCTTCAAGTTGCTTAGTCAATTTAATCTGCTCTCCCAAAAGACGAATGTTTTCCTTTTTCCGATTTTGCCTCTGAATGTCTCTGATAACTCCGTCATGAAGCCTCTGCTGGTCCCACCGCTGCTTCACAGGTACGCCGGCCACTGTGGCCGCCGTTAGCAGCCCCGACAGGTCCAGCATCACCTTCGAGGTCCTCGACATGCCCACACTGGCTGCCGTGGCCTCTTTCTCCCGCCCGCCTGAGGCACGGGGGCAGCCGCAGATTCCGCGCCGCCACCGGTTCGGCCTAGGCTCGATCCCCGATAATTCATTTCTGATAAAAGTGCAAAGGCAATGCAGTAGAGAAAGGATAGTTTTTTCAACAAATTTCTCCAGAAAAATTAGACATCCATTTACAAAAGGGAAGTCTAATTCATACCTCACACCACAAGCAAAGCTGAACTCAAAATAGATCACACTTCTAAATGTAAAACCTAAAACTATAAAACTGCACGAAGTAAACATAAGAAAATCTTTATGACCTTAAATTAGGTAAGATTTCTGAGGCATATTATCAAAACAGAATTATAAAAGAAAAAAATTGACAAATTAAGCGTCATACAAATTAAGAACATCGGTTTTTCAAAAGATGTTTTTTGGAGAATGAAAAGTTAGGGCACAGACTAGGAGAAAACCATGCATCGAATAAAGAACATATATTTAGAATATAGAAGAAACACTTAAAGAAGACACGCAGATGGCAAATGAGCAGTTTCCTAAGTGGTTGAACATATGCCCGCCACAGAGTGGCCGTTCCACTATCGGTATCCACTCAAAAGGGGTATATCCAAACAGACTGGTACATGGATGCTCAGTCTTTTTTTTTTTTGTCGTTGTTGTTGTTGTTTTGAGATGGAGTTTCATTCTTGTCACCCGGCTGGAGTGCAATGGCATGATCTCTGCTCACTGCAACCTCTGCCTCCTGGATTCAAGCCATTTTCCTGCCTCAGCCTCCTGAGTAGCTGAGATTGCAAGCACTCACCACCATATCCAGCTAATTTTTATATTTTTAGTAGAGACAGGGTTGCACCATGTTGGCTAGGCTGGTCCTGAACTCCTGACCTCAGGTGATCTACCCGCTTCAGCCTCCCAAAGTGCTGGATTACAGGCATGAGCCATTGCACGCAGCCAAATGCTCAGCCTCTGTAATAGCCCAAAGTGAAACAATCTAAGTGCCCCTCAACAGGCAATGGGGTAAACAAACTGTGACATACTGCACTGATGTAGTTTGGAATTTGTCCCCTCCAAAGCTTGCATTGAAATATAATCCTCAGTACTGGAGGTGGGTCCTCCTGGGAAGTGTATGGGTCATGGTTGTGGGTCACTTACGAGTGGCTTGGTGACCTTCCCATGGCCATGAGTGATTCTCACTCTCTTAGTTCAGGGGAGAGCTGGTTGGTAAAGGGACCCTGCCACCTCCTCCCCCGTCTCTCATGCTCCCTCTTTGCCATGATTGGAAACTTCCTGAGCCCTTCTCAATTGCTGGGCAGATGCCGGTGCTAAGCTTGTGCAGCCCGCAGAACTGTGAACCAATTACACCTGCTTCATTTATAAATTACCCAGCCCCAGGTATTCCTTTATAGCAACACAAAACAGACTAATACACGTGCAATGGAATACTACTCAGGCATGTAAAGGAATAAATATTGATACTTAACAACAACGTGGATGAATTTCAAAGTAATCCTGCTGAGTGAAAGCAGCCAGGCAGTAGGATGCATCCTTTATGCTTTCATTTATACAAAATCCTGGAAAATGTAAACTAAACTACAGGGACAGAAAATAGGGCAGGGGTGTGGGGAGGGGAGGGAAGGATGAGAAAGGAGGCCAAGGAAGCTCTGGGCTGACGGACGTGCTCACTCTCTTGATTGTGGTGATGGTTTCGTAGGCATATGTTTATGTCAAAACTCAAGTCACACAATTTAAATAAATGCCATTTACTGTATGCCAATCATATTTCAACAAATACACATTCTTTTATTTCCCCCCAGAACTCTAGAGAAATGCCTTAGGCAGAGCCTTCGTGAAACAATGTATTTAATGCGGCCAGTGCAGGGCCCGATGCATCAGGTGTGTTCAATAAACGGTTCTTTTCTTTCACTTTCCTTCCCACCCCATCAGAACGTTCAGACTCCTGCACATCTAGTACAGAAACCTGCAGTTTTTCCTGTATGGACTCTGGTGAGTCAGAAAGGCACGAAGGTTTTGGTCCTCAAAGGTCATGTGATGCCATTTGTTTGGGGCCGAAACTTCCCAATGCTTTCATGGTGTTGGGAACAAGATATGATTATCAGAAGCACATGTAGTTCAATGTTGAAATTTCGTTTTTTTGAACTGCATCTGGGTTTTAAAAACGTAGTTACCTTATTGGGGCTTCTGCATGGAGGCCATCTCGATCCAGGAGGCCTTTACTGAGGGTCCTCCAAGGTGTTTCTGACGCATAGAAAAGGCAGTTAAATGAGTTGCGGAAGTGGCCACCGGCTGACCACCTCCCCGCTCGGCTGTTGGCAGCTCTGTTCTTGGCCGCCTCCCTCCTGGTGGCTCTGGATGAGCCGCTGCTGTGTACACGCCTCTATGTTGGCGTCCGTCCCTTGATTGCTGTCACTGCATGTGTCTCCGGCAGTGTCGTGCCTAAGTGTGTCACAATATTTCCACTTCCATCCATTTCTGTGGAGGCTTCCTTCATTTTCGGTGCCGAGAGGCGCCACATGCTGAAGTGAGCTGTACGAGGGAGGCTCTGGAATGCCAAGCACCAGCCTTTGAACCTACATGCAAGAAACGGTGAAATAATTTGATTTCCTCTCAAGAGGGGCATACAGGATGCAAAATGGAGGCTTTCGCGTAGGGAGCCTTTGGTGAGACTTGTGCATGGAAGCCTTCTTTCAATGGTGACCACAGTGTGGGCAAAGCCCCCCATGCAGAACCTCCAGAGAGTATGGGAGATGCCACCAGGGAGCTCCTGCCCAATGGTGAGGGGGACCCACAGGAGGGAGCCAGGATCCCCGAGAGCCAGCTTCATCCTGGGCACTGGCATTCCTTTATTCCTACCAGCCTGGCACTGGGGTACAGCAAATGACCGCATGTGGCTTTCAAATGCATCATGGATCCCACCAAATAGTAAACAAGCGGATACTGTCCCTTGAGCTCTCTAAGGAAAAGTCAACAGTTTAAGCTTCAGTTCATGTCCCACTTGTCTACGTCCAGTGATCCTGGTTTCGTGGGGGTGGACAAGATTCTTGCCTCTGTCTCTGTGTAACTGCTGACTGTACCTTGAAGGGTACCCTTTATCAGAGATAGGTGCTATCAATCAAAGTGGGTATCAGGACAATTCTCCACTGAGGCGTGCCGTTCAGCCTTCAGCTGTACAAGCTCCCAGGAAGCGCTTAACTTCAGGGAAAGCTAAGAGATGGGCAGCGCACTGCATAGACTTTTGTGAGACTTCCTCTGACTCCTTCCTTTGAAGCATCTGCACAACTCGCAGAGATCCTGAGTTAGTATCTTTGGGGTGAGTTATGTGTGTCAAAGATGGCAATTTAACTCTGAGTGAACCCTCCTAATACTCACAGAAACTGATTTCATCACACTCGTCTCCTGGGATAATGGCTTCTGGATAGGGCCTTCACTCGCCACGCTTTCTGGGTTGTCTGGCGCCGTGAAGCCTCCTTGCAGCACGTGTGAGGAGGCAGGTGCTGTGCTGTTCTGCAGCGTGTGGGCAGGTGGGGTGAGGTGCTCTTTTTCTGCAGGAAATTCCCTGGCTGCCGCGGCGACTGCCATTCCTCACCTCAACACTCACTGCGGCAGCTTCTGGATGTTCCTCCACTATGTGTTTTTGGCAGGTCTCAAGACAAGATTTCTGGGGCATTGGTGACCTTCAGGGGTTCTTAGGTGCTCATGGCTCAGAAGGTGGGGGAGCGTCACTGGGGTGGCTGTCTCCTGATGGAGGCTGGGTGCTTGGGGTTGGAGGCCTGGGCTCACAGCACAGGCAGCCCCAGCTCCACTGCTCCCCAAGTTCCACTGCTCCCCAAGCACTGCTGCTCCCCAAGCTCTGCTGCTCCCCAAGCTCCGCTACTCTCCAGCTGTGTGGCCTGGGGTGCAGTCACCATGTCTTTCTCTATTCTCTATTTCTGAGGCTTTGACTTTGCTGAGCCTGGAGGGACGGCCCCTCCCAGGGTCGGTTGATTCCTCGATAGTGATGACCTCATCTATGAGCATGCCTGTCACATGCAAACCCACCATCTGGAGCCCATGCCCTGCCACCTCCTCCTCTGGGCCCTCACATGGCTCATACTTCACTGGCCACTGTCCCCCTGCTGTGGTCACCCCAGGGGAGGCACCTGATACTCAGGGACAGCCCCAATTCCCCAGACCCCACTGAAATCACTCAGTGACCAGGACTGAAAGCAGTGAGTCCTGAGCCTGCATCACCCTGCCCACCCTGCCCACCAGGAAGGCTTCTGTCCAGTTTCCAGGCCTGGTTCAGCACCTGCCTTTGGCTAGGCTGCTCTGAGGGGCCAGTGGTGCTGTCCTCTGGGATGCTGCCACCTGGGATGCTGTCAGGGCTGCAGGTTGCCGGCATCTGCTTCTACGCGTTCCTGTTTAGTGCTGGGCTGGAGGTCTGAAAGACACAGTCAGAGGGGATTTTCTGGCTCCTGCATTTGACTCTGGTGCCTGGGATCCAGGATCCTGAATGGCTTTTAATGTGGAGGTTCTTTTTTGGTGCCTGTCTTCCTAGCACGCAGCATCCAGGACCTGTGAAATCCCAGAACATCAGGGTTGGGGTCGTTAGGTGCCCACTAGTCCCCCTCACTAGTTCTTCACTCCCTGTGGGCACAGCTAGGGCTGTCTCCAGGTTCCTTGGAGTCCATGGTGTGTAGGGAGCCCCGGCTTTCACAGGTACACAAGAATGGGCAGCCGGCTCCCCGGAGTCATGTGTCCACATTGCTGGGGGCAGGTCTGCACAGCGAACACCCTCCCTGCATTGACTGGGCCACAGGGGGAGGTCAGACGGAAAGTCCACACAGGACGTGGGTGCGCCTCCGGGGAGGGGTAAGGCACCTGCCAGCCCCGTCGGTTCACGGGCGATGCTGCGCTGGGCCAGCCTTCTTGTCCCACTGTTGGCAGCTCTGTCCTTCACTGCCGCCTTTGTGGGAGTGTGGGTGTGTTCTGCCGCTGTGGATAAAGCTGCAGTGAACAGACTCTATTTAGGCTGCAGCCCCTTTCTCAGTCTCCCCTGTAAAGACCCAGGACGGCCAGTGAATCCCATGAGGGTCCTGGGTGGGAGGAGTGGGGTTTCGGGGAACTAGGAGGACACAAGTGGAAATGCCATGGCCACGGCCAGGGAGCCTTCCGAGGTGTGATGCAGAACTCCTGGGGTTCATGTTATTTACCTGACACTGTCAGTTACCAACTATAAACGTTATTTATATTTTGTAGCCCAGATTCACACATCCTGTGAGCATATGTGGCACAAAAACCCAACATTTTCAAATTCCATGGGGAAAAACCTTAGGTTCAAATAAGAAGTGACGGACAAAAGCGTTACAGGGAACAAAAAAGGGAAACACCACATTTTCTGTTTTCACCTTGTGTTCTTTGTGAAACAACTCAAGAAGGCTTTAGAGGGACAGGAGGAGTGGAGGAGGGGTGGGGGGAGAGAGAAGGAGCGGGGAGAGGGGAAGAAGGGGAGAGACAGGGAGAAAGGGAAAGAGTAGGGGGGAAGAGTGGAAGAGGGGGAGGGACAGGAGGAGTGGAGGAGGGGTGTGGGGGGGAGAGAGAAGAGGAGAGAGAAGGAGGGGGAGAGGGGAAGAAGGAGAGAGGGAGGAAAGGGGAAGAGAGGGAGGGAAAGAGTGGGGGGGAAGAGTGGAAAAGGGGGAGGGACAGGAGGAGTGGAGGAGGGGGAGGGGGGAGATAGAGAAAAGAAGGGGGAGAAGAAGGGGAGAGGGAGAGAGGAGAGTGAGAAGAGAGACTGGGGAAGGGGGAGGGAGAGATAGTGGGGAAGGGAGGAGGGGAGGGGGAGAATAGAGAGTGGGGAAGAGAGAAGAGGAAGTGGGTGACGGGGAGCAGGGATGTGGAGGACATGATAAAGCCGCCTTATGATATGGGGTTCAGTGTTGGGAAGCAGGCCCCGTTGCTGGCCACACTGGGCGGGTGTTGTTGTAAGGCCCTGTCTTGCGGCCTGGTTGCCTCCTGATACCCAAGCTGCTCAGGGTAGGGTGGGTCCGGTGAGGGACCTGGGGGCTCCTGTCTGTAGCAGGTTTGCTTTTCTTGGCTGCACTGAGCTGGCCAGTGGTTTGTGGTGGCGCCTTTCCCTCTGCGTGGCAGATAATGCAGGGGTGTGAACCGCAGCTCAGGGGAGGGCAGGCGAGGGCCCTCTAGTCCACGTGCCCAGATCAGGCTCTCGCTTCGGCCTCTCCTGTGAGGACCGTACGGGGCGGCTTCAGCCACAAGGCAAGGCACTGCTCGGGATTCTCCCTGGAGAAACTGGGGGAAGCCATTGCCGGTCTCTGGACAGGTGCCAGCTCAACGGATTAGGAACTTGTGAGGTCGTCGCCATCTAGCGAGGAGACGCTGGAACGTCCCGGGCGTTGCTGTAGACCCGGCAGGAGGCAACTTGCTGAGCCTCGAAGCTGCAGCCGGTTTATCTCCCGCCCTTAGGACGAGTTGCTCTCGCCCTTCTCAGAATGTGTGCTCCCAGGCTCACCAGGCAGCGCTCTCCAGGCAGCTCCCTCCTGCCCTTTTAGAAAGGAACATGTAGACACCCTGAGCACGAGGAAGGCAATGGTGAGAATGTGATTGATGGGCATGAAATCACTGCTGAAGAACACAGAGCTGAGTGGCACTGTGGGGCCTGGCATGGGTCTGGCAAGCACTGCGCCTGGATAGGTGAGCACTGTGCCTGGGTGAGCAAGTGCAGTGCCTGGGTGAGCAGTGAGTACTGAGCACTGTGTCTGGATGAATACTGTGCCTGGGCAGGCAAGCACTGTGACTGAGTGAGGGAGTAATGTGCCTGGGTGAGAACTGTGCCTGGATGAGTGAGTACTATGCTTGGGTGAGTACTGTGCCTGGGTAAGCACTGTGCCTGGGTGAGTACTGTGCCTGGGTGAGTATTGTACCTGAGTGAGCACTGTGCCTGGGTGAGTACTGTGCCTGGGTGAACACTGTGCCTGGGTGAGTACTGTGCCTGGGTGAGCACTGTGCCTGGGGGAGTGAACACCATGCCTGGGGGAGCGAGCACCATGCCTGGGGGAGCGAGTACTGTGCCTGGGTGAACACTGTGCCTGGGTGAGTACTGTGCCTGGGTGAGCACTGTGCCTGGGGGAGTGAACACCATGCCTGGGGGAGCGAGCACCATGCCTGGGGGAGCGAGTACTGTGCCTGGGTGAGAACTGTGCCTACATGAGTAAGAACTGTGCTTGGGTGAGTATTGTGCCTGGGTGAGCACTGTACCTGGACAGGTGAGCCCTATACCTGAGAGGGTGAGTACTCTGCCTGGGTGAGTGAGCACTGTACCTGGCAGGCAAGCACTGTGCCTGGGTGAGCCGAGTGCCTGGGCAGGTGAGCGCTGTTCCTGGGTACGTGGGACCTGGACTTGGTCCTCCTGTGCACTCACCTGGGACTGGCAGACTGTGGACCTTGAGCGACAGTAGAAGAGAGGAAGCATCAGGCATGCATCACATCACTGTCAGACAATGCAGTGGCACCTGGAGAAGGAAAGCCAGGGGACATTGTCACATCAAACAAAGATGTAGGCTGTTTCCCCTGGACGGAGTGTGGAGTCTTTAGAGGAAATTCTGCCCTGGAAAGGGCTTTCTCTCAGATAAAGGAGCCCCCTACAGCCGCAGGTGTGTCCTGAGTGTTGACAGGTGCATTCCCAAGGAGCTGCAGAGCAGAGGCTCTGCACCAGCGCCCCGGTGAGTCAGGGCAAAGAGGCTGGGGCCTCACCCACCACCAGGCCCTGCAGAGTAGCCAGCAGAGGAGGGTCGGGGAGGAGCGGGGAGGGCAGGCTGGCCCTGTCTCTGCAGGTCAGTGCTAGAGGACTGCTGTCCAGTGAGAAGGGGTTAGCACGGGGTGCATTCTGCCCTTACAGCAGGCGAAGGTGGTCAATTGTATATGTGGCTTTCACTACAATTTTAACAAGGCCTACATTGGAATGGGGAGGCCTGCTTGCGTCACACTAAAATTACCTCTGACATCAATTGCAGTTCACACACCTGGGCTCAGTTTTCTTACCTAGAAAGTGGGTATCAAAGCTGTGTCCTGAGCACCTCGGAGCCAGTGGCGTGTGCTGGACACTGACGTGGGGGCCGCACTCTCTCTTTGGAGCAGGATGCAGACTCTAGGCATGGACGGATGACTCCTGCTTTTTGAGTCTTGTCTGAGAATCTGAAGTCTGTGAAAATCTGGTTTAGAAACGTTCTGGTTGAGCCTGTGTTGCGTCTACCCTTTGAGTCAAACTACAGGTGGCAGGACGGCAGCACAACTCCAACCCAGAGGAGCCGCAGTGCTTGGGAGAAACGCAGCCGCCGTCGGAGCGAATGGCTTCACCAGAGCACTGCAGGGCGTCTTCCAGCGTTGCTATGTGCTCCTGGGGCTGAATAAATAGCTATTTATTTATAAGGGGCTTCCTCACCTGGAGGGAGGACCCCTTCTGGGGTTGGGTCTCTTCAGAAGAGTGCCTGCTTGGCCCGAGGAAGCAGCCTACATCTTTCTTTCACGTGGCATTTTCTCCTGACTTTGCTTGACTGATGCCACCTAGGGGACCTGTCCGAAATCTGTCCTGTATGAGCCCATCATGGCCTCGAAGCTCTGGAAGAGCTAAGGCCACTTCTGCTACGTGGCCCAGACTCTGCAATACAGGCTGTATACTTGCTGTCATTTTGAAGAATTTAGAATAAAATGATTTTTTTTTCTTCTCTGTTTTTAGAATGTGCTAAGATAATTATTATAGGCCAGGTATGGTGGCTCATGCCTATAATCCCGGCACGTTGGGAGGCCGAGGTGGGTGGACCACTTGAGGTTAGGATTTTGAGACCATCCTGGCCAACATGGTGAAACCCCAGCTCTACTAAAATAAAAAAAATTAGCCAGGCATGGTAGCGAGTGCCTGTAATCCCAGCTACTCAGAAAGCTGAGGCAGAAGAATTGCTTGAACCGGGGTGGTGGAGGTTGCAGTGAGCTGAGATCACACCACTGCACTCCACCCTAAGCAACAGACTCCATCTCAATTAAAAAAAACCTAATTATTATAGAGTCTGGAATTTCTCCTTTTTAATTGCTTCCTAGTGGATCAGCAAAGTGATGCTTTCAGCCTTTCATCTACGAAAGCTGAATTGATGTGTGTAGATATGTCACTGAGTGGGGCTGAACCCTTGTAGTTGGGGGTGGCTGGTCACACACTGTGTGTCGTTCCCCTCCACACCAGTGGCACTTTGCATCCATGTCCTCCCAGACATTTTTGCCTCGTAGACATTTTTGCACACAGGGTCTCCTTCAGAGCGGCCGCTCTCCACCCTCCTCCAGGTCGCCATCTTGTTGGTGTGTCTTACGCAGGGGCCCCTTACGCCTTTTGGAATATTCCCCTCCCGGAGTTGTATTTCTGTCTGCATCTCTTTGAATTTCTCCCTCTATTTCCATTCTGCACCTAGATGAATTTCATCCCAAGCATTTCTTTGCTTTCCTAACTTAAATCCTTATACTAATTTAGAACTGGAAATTTATTTAGTTGTATGCTTATATGTATATTTATTCAAATTTGTAACATTCTGTGAAATCATCTAGGGACAGAGCAAGACTGATCAGGTTATTCACTTTATTTCAAAACTGTCCCCCGTCTAAGGGCGCACACGGCCCCTCTGAAACTGCATGCCAGCTTGCCAAGGACCAAGCTGAGTGTCTCCTCCAGCCCAGCACGGCACCGACTCTCTAGACAGAGGCTGCAGACAGGATCTTAGGAATCTTCCACATCCCACCATCATGCTCAGTAAAACGGTCTTGCTTGTGTCAGATTTGAGACAAAATGTCATGACTATTTTAAGAGTTATAATTCCTATTTTTTAATCTCACATTTTTCAGTTTATTACAACTTAAAACTTTGTAGAGACTTTACTGGTAAAATTATCACGAAAGATTTGATTTTAGATAACATCTTTTAGGAAGGAAGAAACGTGAAAGTAATTCTGGCACATTTACTGGTGTCTAAAATGTGGCTGCATTTTTCTCTGGTTGGTAAAATAGAAGAATTTAGCTGATCGTGTGCAGGCAAAATATTCACCTGTCCAGTTGAGTTGTAAAAACTGTGGTTTTAATGATATTTAGAGAATTTATTTGTTGCCTTATTTCTGCTGCCTCTAGATTTTCCTATTATTCAGGGCCCACACATGGTGAATGGTGTGTTTTAATCAGGCTTTAATGTAGAAATATATGTGCTCAACTGAGAGAATTTTATCTAGATTGTGTTGTCCCTATAAAAGCATGTTTTTATTTATTTACTTATTTTTTATTACTTTAACATTTTTTTTTTTTTTGAGATGGAGTTTCGCTCGTTACCCAGGCTGGAGTGCAATGGCGTGATCTCAGCTCACCACAACCTCCGCCTCCTGGGTTCAGGCAATTCTCCTGCCTCAGCCTCCTGAGTAGCTGGGATTACAGGCACGCGCCACCATGCCCAGCTAATTTTTTGTATTTTTAGTAGAGACAGGGTTTCACCATGTTGACCGGGATGGGCTCGATCTCTTGACCTCATGATCCACCCGCCTCAGCCTCCCAAAGTGCTGGGATTACAGGCGTGAGCACTGCGCCCAGCCTACTTTAACTTTTATTTTAGGTTCAGGAGGTGTATATGCAGGTTTGTTACCTGGGTACATTGTGTGATACTGAGGTTTAGGAGATGATGGATCCTGTCACCTGTCACCCAGGTACTAGACAGAGCACACAGTAGCCAGTGTTCCAGCCCTTCCCTCCCCACTGTAGTGGTCCCAGTGTCTACGGTCGCCATCTTTATGACTGTGAGTACCTATCGTTTACATGCCTCTCACAAGCGAGAACATGTGGCATTTGATTTTCTGTTCCTGCATTACTTCTCTTAGGATGATGACCCCCAGCTGCATTCATGTTGCTACAAAGGACATGATTTCATTCTTTTTTATGGCTGCGTAGTATTCCATGGTGTATATGTGCCACGTTTTCTTTATTCAGCCTGCTGTTGATGGGCACTGAAGTTGCTCGCATGTCTTTGCTGTTGTGAATAGCGCTGCAGTGAATAGACACGTGCGTGTATCTTTTTGGTAGACCAATTTGGTTTCTTTTGGATGTATACCCAGTAATGGAATTGCGGGGCTGAATGGTTGTTCTGTTTTAACTTCTTTGAGAAATCTCCAAACTGCTTTCTACAGTGGCTGAGCTAATTTACATTCCCATCAACAATGTACAAGCATGTTTTCTCCACAGCACCTCCAGATCCTGTTTTTAATTTTTTTTTTTTTTACTTTTTAATAATCTCCATTCTGACTGGTATGAAATGGCATCTCATTGTGGTTTTGATTTGCATTTCTCTAATGATTAGTGATGCTGAGCATTTTTTCATATGTTTTTTTTGCCACACATAAGTCTTTTTCTTTTTCTTTTTTTTTCTGAGACGGAGTCTCGCTCTGTCACCCAGGCTGGAGTGCAATGGCACGATCTCAGCTGAAGATAACCTCTGCCTCCTGAGTTCAAGTGATTCTCCCACCTCAGCCTCCCGAGTATCTGGGATTACAGGCACCTGCCACCATGCCTGGCTAATTGTTTTTTGCATTGTAGTAGAGATGGGGTTTTACTGTGATGGGCAGGATGACCTTGAACTCCTGACCTCAAGTGACCCATCCACCTCATATGTCATCTTTTGGGAAGTGTTTGTTCATGTCCTTTCCCCTACTTTTTAATGGGGTTATTTGTTTTTTGCTTGTTCAATTGTTTAAGTTCCTTATAGATTCTGGATATTAGAACTGTGTTGGATGCATAGTTTGTGAATACTTTCTCCCATTCTGTAGGTTGTCTGTGTACTCTGTTGATAGTTTCTTTTGCAGTATAGAAGCTTTTTAGTTTAATTAGGTCCCACTTAGCAATTTTTGTTTTTGTTACAGTTGCTTTTGAGGACTTAGTCATAAATTATTTCCCAAGACTGAGGTGCAGAATGGTGTTTTCTAGGTTTTCCTCTAGGATTTTTATGGTTTGAGGTCTTACATTAAATCTTTAGTTCATCTTGAGTCAATTTTTGTATATGGTAAAAGGTAAAGATTCAGTTTTATTCTTCTGCATATGACTATCCAGCTAGCCCAGCACCATTAATTGAATGGGGTTCCCTTTTCTCATTGCTTATTTTTGTTGATTTTGTCAAAGATGATATGGCTGTACATGTGTGGCTTTATTTCAGGGTTCTCTGTTCTGTTCCATTGATCTATGTGTCTGTTTTTGTACCAGTACCATGCTGTTTTGTTTACTGTAGCCTTATAGCATAGTTTGTGGTAATGTGATGTTTCCAGTTTTCTTTTTGCTTAGATTGCTTTGGCTATTCAAGCTTTTTTTCCATATAAATTTTAGAACTTTTCCTAATTCTTGGAAAATGACATTTGTAGCTTGATGGGAAGCATTGAGTCTGCAGATGGCACTGCAGTATGGCCATATTAATGGCATTGATTCTTTAGATACATGACACGGGATTTTTTTTCCATTTGTTTGTGTCATGTACGATTTCTTTTAGCAGTGTTTTGTGGTTCCCCTTGTAGAGGTCTTTCAACTCCTTGGTTAGATGCATTCCTAGGCATTGTTTTTGTGTGTGGCTATTGTAAAAGGGATTGCATTCTTGATTTGGATCTCAGCTTGAATGTCACCGGTGAACAGAAATGCTCCTGATTTTCGTACATTGATTTTGTATCCTGAAACTTCACTAAAGTTGTTTCTCAGTTCCAGGTGCCTTTGGCAGCATGTTCAGGGTTTTCTAGGCATAGAATCTCATCGTCAGCAAGACAGTTAGCTTGACTTCTCTTTTCCTATTTGGAAGCATTTTATTTCTTTCTTAATTCTTTGCAATTCTTTGAAATTGATTTCTGTGGGAGGGACTTCCAGTTAAACATCACACTTTTAGAACACAGAATAGTTGTAAGTAATAAAACATGAGAACTAAAAGTCTTTCCCCAATCTGATCCCTCACACGCGCTTCTTCCCTAGGGCTAACGAATCCTTGTGACTCACTCGAAACCCCTGCAACATGTCTGAATGACGATTCGAGTATAGATGCAGACTAGATGTGGATATAGATGGGCCATATACACGCATGCACATAAACACACACGTGCTTCTCTTTTCTCACATGGGGAGTGTCACACTCCACAGCCTCTCTAGCTCAGACGGGACCCGATGCGGTCAGGAGCAGTATCAGTGCCCTCTTGAGAGCAAAGGGACTTGCTTGAAGTAGGATCCTCCCCTCCTTCCTCCTTTCATGCAGTAAACACTTAGTGATAACAGTGTCTTCCTCCTCCAGGGGCATGGCTGGAGTGTATGTTGTAAGTGGGGTGAGCATGCACCTGCCCTGGGGTGCTGAACAGGAGCAAGAATGTGAGGTGTCCCATCAGGAGAACCACTGCAGAGCCCTGGAGGGGACAACCCTTGGGGGAGGGAGCGTCCAATGGTGCCTGAGAGGAGCTCCATGGTTTGCTCTGTGAGTGCTGGTGAGGGGCAGGCATGGGTCTGGGTGTGAGATGGGGAACATCCTATGCTAAGGATGGTGGCCGCTGTGAGGGCTGCGGCAGGTCAGACCTTTCCCAGCAGGCATTCTAGGTGGCTGCAGGAAAAGAGTGGGGCAGTGGCCTGGTGTGAGACTGGAGAGACACAAAGACCAGGCTGTGGACCAGGTGATGGGGTCTGGACTTGATCCTATGACCCAAAGAGACACAGTTGGTGAGTGACGTGTGTGTGTGTGTGCACGCGCGTGCGTGCGTGTGTGACTGCGTGTGTGCACGTGCGCGTGTGCGTGTGCGTGCGCGTGTGCGTGCGTGTGTGTGTCAGAGAGAGACAGAGATGGGACATGGTCTGTGTCTTAGGCATTACATCGCCTGCAGTATGGATGATAAATGAGTGAGTGGTGGGCCCCACGGGGCTTGGGAGGATGCCCAGTAGGAAGCGATGGGTGGTGGCTGGGACCAGCATCTGGACTGGGGTGGCGTGGGAAGGAATGAAGCTGGTAAGACGTTGGGAGAGTTGAGGTGGGAGAGGAGTCAAGGGTGCGCAGCGGCCTGTGTGGTGGGCGTGCATCGGCAGAGAGCTCCCTGACATGATCGGGTCATGCTTGGAAGCACAGTTGTGGTCTCTGACTACTGGGGCCCTGTGGCCTGTGTGTGGCTGAGACAGCCACTTTGTGCCCACATCCTCAACTCCCCCTGGGGTGCTGTGAGGGCCCCGCTACAGCCATAGGAGCAGCCTCTGTGTGACCTCTTGGCCCAGGCGCTCGGAGACCCAGAGCCTGCTGCTGCCAGCCAGGATGGACACTCATGTTCCCAGGACCATCACTGGCCCTGTGGTGGGCCAGTCCAAACCTCGGTCATGCTGAGCCACTGTCTGCTCTTCTTGGAAGTTCCAGTGCAGACAGAACCGACTCTGCTCCGTTAT
Organism: Callithrix jacchus; assembly: GCF_049354715.1. Lineage (NCBI taxonomy): Eukaryota > Metazoa > Chordata > Mammalia > Primates > Cebidae > Callithrix > Callithrix jacchus. Next base: position 27,012,792 of record NC_133502.1, read on the forward strand.
GGCATTCCTGACTCTTGCCTGCTTCAGGCTGTGTGTTGGCAGTGTGCACAGATCTGGCTGCGTCCCTACTCCAGAGATGCATTTGTGTGTAAAGCACTTAGTCATTTAACTGAGCACTGAGGTGCTGGCCATCCTGTGGACGGCATGGGCAGTGAGATGCGGTGAAGGCCGGCGGCCACAGTGCCCGGAGACACGTGCCTGCTTTCTCATGGGTTGCGGGCCACCCACTGTTCTGTGTGTACATCTGTTTTCCATTTTGAGGAGCTTTACTTTGTTCTCTTTTTAAAATTAAATAGCATGTTTGTGTACTATTAAAGTTGGTGGCTCTAGGGGACGGCTTTTGAGGAGGAGGAAGAGCAGCGAAGGCCTCAATGGTTGCCCATTCATCTAGTCTGCCGTCCGCCCTTGACCCCGTCGTCCAGCAAGCTCATGGCCTAAGCTCTGCTGGCTGGGTGGGCGGAAAAGCCAGCTAGGGCTACTGTCTACCCCCAGTGTCTGGCAGTGCGTTCAGTCAAAGCTCCCAACTCTCTCTGTTGATGTCCTGTTGTTAGAAACCTTATCTTCCTTGAGGACTGAGAAGCCAGGCTACCTGCGTACACATCCTTCTTCCACTCACCCTCCCACCATAGAGTCTGAAACAAGCATAGGATGGTCTATGGTTTCTTTAGAGGTAAGAGATGAGGAGGGGACCCCAGAGCTTTGTGTGCTGGAGCCCCCAGCTGCCCCTGGGCCAGTACTGCTGTTGTTGAGGAGGGGAGGATGCTCAGAGGAGGGGCAGCTTCCCATGGCTGCATGGCCGGTCAGAGGTCCAGTGAGGCCCAGGGCCTGGCTCTGCTGACGCTCACCTCTCGAAGGGGCCAGAAACCAGGGCACCTCCTTCCAGGCAGGTCCTGACCACTGGCCACACCTGGTTATGGCAGGTGTCCCCCCGGAGATGAGATCTGGCTTCTGCTTCTGATTCTGGTTCTGCCATTTGAGCCTCAGCTTCTCCCTCCTTTAAGTGGGGAAGACAGTAGCAGACCCAGTTGTGAGCAGACTGGGGCTGGGACTGGCTGGCTGTCTTCATTTTGTGCAACCTGGGAGGTGGGATTCCTGCTCGAGCCCGTTGGTGAAGCCACATTGAACCCTGAGGGGCATCGCCCACCACCTGGGCTCTGCTTTGGTGAAGTTCGGGAATCTGAGATGTTGCCCCTGCTCTTGTGGCCAGCGTGCTTCCCGTCCGTCATGGAGTGCTGCTGGGGGCATAGTGTCTTCTTATTTAAGGCCCACCACGCACTGGCCTGTGCAAAGCACAGGCTACCTGTCTCCAGTGCTTGAGATAAGCAGCCGTGGGGCAGCAGGGGCTGACCTCATTTTTACAGTCAGAGAGGAAGCAGCTTGCCTGAGGTCAGGACAGGCCTGGTGGATGGATCACAGCCCCGCACCCTGAGCCTTCCTTCCGCCAAGGCTCCCGGCCAGGAATCTTCGTCCACCTGTTTGACTCCAGCTGGGACACCCAGATTTGGCTTTCCTGCACTTTTCTTCAGTACCCCCCCTTTTTTTTTTACAGTTTAGGAGAAGTTTAATTTCACATCTTTGGTGAGAAAATACACATATCTGCTCTCACACACGGCTAATCCCTCCCCCTTCACTCAGTCCAAAGTGTAGTTTCTCATCCCTTCATCTGGAGATCGCATATAAAATGACAGATATACTGCTCTCAGCGTATGCGAACTCTAAATGTGTCATCTAAAATATTTGAAAAACAGGTTTTGAGTTTTTATGGTTTGAATGGGAAAAGTTGCTGAAACAAAGACTTGACTAAGTTTTACCAAACGGGAGCTTTGGATCTGCAAATTAGATGTGCCGGTGGGGACTGTGAAAGTCCCTGTTCATGGCACTTCCTTCAGGATGAAATAAGTGGAATTTCTTCCCGGGCCACTCCTCGGCTTTCAGATTGCTCCCAAACAGCTGTTCCCACAGGGCCCCTAAGCGCCCACCCCATCCATGTGGGTCCAGAATCAGCCTCTCCTGAGTGCCCATCTTGGTACCCATAATGCCCAGTCCCTGGGGGAATTGAAAGGTGAGTCCCTGCAGTCATTTTCTGGGTTCTGTGGCTCAGATGAGGTGCCCCCTGAGAATGATGGCAGAAGCTTGTCATCCCCTCCCACACCGGGTCACTTCCCATCTACCCAGAGAAGCCTGGTGTGGATGCCCATCAGTATTGGACACCTGACAGTATATGGTCTGTCAGGAAGCAGGGAAGCACCCCAGTATCTGTGCTGACTGGAGCAGAGGGTGCATGGACCCGTTAGGGTGCACTGGCCAATGGCTTCCCTCCTCCTCACCCCAAATCACAGTGAGGAGTTCAGGGGCAGTGTGGGTGCACACGAATCAATACCACATGTGCACGGGCTGAGTCCTGGCCTGTCTCTGCCTCTGTAGATGTATGCTCGTATCAGATCCATGTCTGCATACCTATGCATCTGCATGTTCCAGAGCCTGCCTGTTCTGCGTCCGATGTCCCAGTGGTGCTGGAAGCCTCTGGCAGCAAAGTATTACTCTTCAAATGCCACCTGGCATGCCCGTCGTCCCAGGCATCCTTGCTCTGTGCCCTGGACACGCCATTCCTCCAATCAGAGGCATTTGGCCCCAGGGGCAGGGTGGGCATAGCATGAAGTGACAAAGGTGCCCCACACACGGGTCAGAGGCATTTATCCCTGAGACCTTGCAGGCGCTGTGGCAGCCCCCGTGGACCCCTGAGCACAGGCACCTCCATGGGCTTTGCTCTCCGGATGCCTCCGTTTCCTCATCCCAGTCTACGTCAGATGACTCTAGATTAGAGCAAAGAGATCATTGTTCATCATTAAATTTTAAACTGGTCATTAAATTCTACTGCACAGGCAGTATCTAAAAACAATCTGATTTTCAAAAGCCAGGGTTTGAGAGAGAAAAGATTTGGAAAGAATTCTACTGATGTGGCTTTGCCTGTGGAAGGTCAGAGCCTGAGGGTCCAGGACGGAATCGCACCCTGATGACAGCTTAGGGGATCCTTGGGTGGCTCTCTGGCTCCACCAGAGATCACAGAGGACCTGGAAGGAGAAAGGTGACAGAAGGGGATTGGCCTGAGTTTAGGCGTAGTGAGCCCGTGAGGCCCTGGGTAAGGGCTCTGGGCTGCAGAGAAGGGTCCTATCTCCTGGGGTGGGTGCAGCCTTGCAGAGAAACCCACATGGCTCAGCCCTGGAGGGGCAGTGAAGGATCGTGACCAAAGAAGGCCCTAGCGAAGCTGCTGACCTGCCTGGACACAGGATTCTGGAGCCCCGAGGGGGTTGTGGAAGAACCGCAGGGACCTCAGAGCCAAGGATTCTGAGAGAGGCTAAGGGACCCAGACAGCAACCACCAGTCTCAGGCACGGATGGGGCGAGGCTGTCGGCAAGGGTGAGGGGCATCCCGGGGCAAAGGCCAGTCGAAGACCCGGCCAGCTCAGAACTGGCTGTAGACAGCTGGGAGCACATGAGGGTTCTGAAGCCTGGAGAGCTTCCTGGGAGGAGATAAGCTCCAACCACCTCCTTGAAGTCTGGAGAGGACCACGTGACCTTTAATGGGTGAGATTCAGTTTTGTGCTGTTTGTGCAAACGTGGGTCAGTGGGATGTGTGAGGTTTCAGTTATGGAGAAAGAAAATCAGTGCATCTCACAGATTTCAGACTGCGGCTGTTATTTGTGTTGTACCTGCTACGTTTTGCAATTAATTTTCCATCTTCTCCTTGTGTGACTCCCGTTGGGATGGGAAGAAAGCCATTCCCAGGGCTGTAGGCTTTGCGGATTCTCACTGTCCCACTCCAGCATCATGTCTTGTAGGAGCTAGGATGCAGACCGGGGTCTAAGGCTCATCCACAAGAACTGTGAGAATGAGTCTATTTTTCTAGGGACCCTCCCTGCCGAGAACGAGCCCCTGAAAGATGGCCTGTGGCATCCTGGGAAGAGACTGTTGGATAGGGAAGGTCCAGAGTTGGGGCGAGGCTTGGGGTGGGCAGGAAGGAGGCCTGGCTGGTCCACACCAGCATCTGGTCAGGAAGCAGGGCCAGGGATGGGCAGGTGCTTTTCCAAGGAGAAGTCTGCATGGATATGCCTTTCCTGCCCCAAGAATGCAGGTGCTGACATCTGCGTTCATGCTGCGCACGTGAGGTTGCAGCCCTGCACAGTCGCTGGGACGGGCAGCAATGGACATGCAACAGGCCAAACTGCCTTTGGTCTGCGGACTGGACAGACCCCAGGGAGGTGGGAGAATCAGGCAGGACACCACGGCTGCAGGGCTCTCAGTCACTCTGGGAACCCAAGGGAGCGTCCAGTGCTGAGCTCACTGTAGGCCAAGTGCGGGCAGGGCAGGACTGAGAGCGCCGGCTTTCCACCAGGCCCCCTGCCTGCTACAGCGAGACAGGGCCAGGTAGGCGCGGAGCAGAGGCCGGGGGGCTGTGCCCACCTGGAGAAGTACATGAAGGACGTGATTACCTGCAGCAGCCCAACCAAGCTCAGCTGCTCACACTGGGCCATTTTCTCGGAGCGTCTCTGAGTGGGTGTGAATGGCTGTATTCAGACTGTGTGCTCTCTGTATTGTCCCATTTTCAGTAAAAACTCAGTCTTTCACTTTTGAATAGAAGTCTCACTTTTTTTTTTTTTTTTGAGACAGAGTCTTGCTCCGTTGCCCAGGCTGGAGTGCGGTGGCACAGTCTCGGCTCACTGCAACCTCCGCCTCCTGTGATCATTCTCCTGCCTCAGCCTCCCAAGTACCTGGAATTATAGGCACCCACCACCACACCTGGCTAATTTTTTTGTACTTTTAGTAGAGACAGGGTTTCAGGATGTCGGCCAACCTGGTCTCAAACTCCTGACCTCAAGTGGTCCATCCATCTTGGCCTCCCAAACTGCTGAGACTACAGGTGAACCACCGTGCCTGGCCTAGAAGTCCAACTCTTTAGCGTGTTTCCCAACCAGGACTTAGTCTTTTTTAGGGGAGATTCTAATTAGTGAGTGTAGATTTGCAGTTGGTACTGAGGCCTGGTCATCTTTTTAAAGTATTTCATTGATAAGCTACTGGTGCATGAAAGTTACTTATAATTACACCAGTGTCTGCATTTTAATGTTATTGTGCGGTGAAACAAGGCTCTATCCATTCACGCTTGGACGAGGCCACTGCTTGTCCCCGTGACTTTGATATGGGGCTGGTAGGGGACCTCCTGCTATGGGTCAGGGGCCACTTTGGGGACTGTCCAGGCCCTCCTCCACCAGAGGGGAGCTGCAGCCCTGCGGGGGGGGGGTCAGGAAACCCTGAGTGCTTGGGAACAAGGCTCCAGGGAGTCACCGTCCTTGGCTGGGGAGTTTCCCAAGGGCTTTCGTTGTTGTGGATGGAAGCGACGTTGTTCTGGTCAGGGACGCAGGTGCCAGGGGATACGAGCGGGTGCTGGCTTCACCCACTTTTTCGGCCCCCATTAGGGAAGCAGGAGCCCTGCATTTCTTCTCTGGCTTCCTTTTTATTCTAGAGCCATAGTCTCTGATGGAGGCGGATTAAATCCCTGGATCCGGTATTTTTTTAAAGAGTGAGGTTTTCCATATTGCCACCAGATGTCAGTAAAACCCCTCTGAAAATAAATGTGCTGCAGGGAAGGTGGATCCAGACAAGGGAGTCCTGCCTAGGATTTGAGGTTTGGCCGTGGTCCTGTGCGCTGACGTGGGGCAGCTCTGGCCCTGCGCTCCTTGGGGAGGCCTGGACTCTGAAAGCTCCCCTAACTTGCCTGCCTTGCAATCCCAACTCTGCTGGCACGCTTGCTTGTTCAGGAGGCCACTGCAGTGCGGGCGCCGGGTGCAGGGCTGAGCTGAGGGACTGGGGAAGGCCCCTGCTGGTGCCCAACACCCGGGTTCCTCTGCTTCTGGAGCGCCTTGGTCTCCATCTGGGCAGGATTTGTAGCAGGCGCAGGGGAGGCTTTACAGGGCTTTGTTCAGCGTGGTTCTGCCTGATGGTGATGACATTTGTCAGTGGAACTGCAGAGACCACATGGCATCCACACCCGGGATGCTGTCAGCGTGGATCTGCATAGGCTGGAGAGGCCCCTAGGAGGCAGGGGAGGGATGGTGCTGATGGAGGCGGCGGTGGGCCCAGCGCAATCCTATCATTCCTGTGCTGTGCCACTTTGCTTTAGAAATGGAGACCATCTCTGGATTGTATTTATTGCTCAGGAAACAGTTTCACGCCTCTTTCCCACTTGCTCCAGTGGAAGCATGTGGGTGGCACTGATTCCATTCACAAGGGGGTCGAGCTGTGCTGCTGGGGGCTGGGAGGGCAGTGAGGTGCCTGCACATACAGGCTTTAGGTGAAGCAGCACTCAAGTCCCAGCTGCACTCGTGATTCATTCATCAGCCTGGGAAGTTTCCTGATGGTCCACCTTGCTCCTCCATCTCTACAATGGCAGCAGCAATGCCTCTGCCATCAATATTTTGAAGTTTCAACAGATACAGTCTGAGCTGTAAGAGCAAGAAGTCATGGTGAGCTCTGCAGAAGAGCGAGGAGCTGCATGTCTGAGTGGGAACCAAGGAAGGGCCAAGCCAGCCCTGTAGGCCCCCAGGGGCTTGACGGGGGCATGTCTTAGTGGACAGAAGAATTGTCTTGGGTGAAGATGAGCTGGCTGGGGTCTCTTCACATGAATAAAAAGATTTGCCAGGCAGCAGGACAGCCCTGGACTGAGGTTTCACGGAAGGTGGACACAGAGAGAAGGTGGGACTGCCAAGGCCTTTCCTGAGGCCCCCACCCCTGGCCCAGTGGCGATTGGGTGGAATCACCTTTGCAGAGAGTGAGAAGGCATGGCAGCTGCTGGGAGGCCTGTGCATAGTGGCCCAGCAGCCTGGGCTGTGGATGGGAATTCCAGAAATTATAGGAGTGTGGCCGCTTCCTGATGCCAGGTGCCTGCTCACCTATGAGGCCTCTCACAGGCAACAGATTCACTTCAGAGAAAAGGGGGCTTAGTGACACTCCGCCTTGTCTCCCTGAAATAAGAACACTAATTACCTAATTTGAAGGTCAAATCAAACCTTGAAATAGTCCTGAAACTGGAGGGTTAAAGTATTTTAGGAATAATCTAACCACACCCCAAAATTCAAATGCTCTTTTCTCCTGCCTCTTGCTTTACTATGTCAAATCTTCAGGGTGGTTTTTTTTTTGTTGTTATTTTGGGGGAAAGAAAATCTTTGTACCTCTGCTATTTTTTCCTAAAGTTACATTAAAAGCTGGATGCTTTCTTTTCCCCCCTTTGGTGACAGTGGGGCATTCCTTTAATGTAAGAGGCCACCTTCTCTTCTGGGCTGTTGAGTCTGGGACTCCTGCTTCTGGCTGATGTGGGTTGGCTCTGTCCCCTCCCAAATCTCAGAGCTGTGATCCCAGTGTTGGGGGAGGGGCCTGGTGGGAGGTGACGGGATCGTGGGGCGGATTTCCCTCTTGGTGCTCTGGAGATAGTGAGCGAGTTCTCAGGAGATCTGGTTGGTTAAAAGTGTACAGTATTTCCCTGTTCTCTCTTCCTTCTGCTCCTGCCACATAGGACATGCCAGCTTCCCCTTCGCCTCCCGCCCTGATCAAGGGTTTCCTGAGGCCCACAGCCATGCCTCCTGTACACCCTGTGGAGTTATGAGCCGATTAAACTCTTTTCTTTATGGATGAGCCAGTCTCAGGTGTTTCTCCATAGCAGCGTGAGCATGGACCCATACATGGGATCTTTCTTTCTAGCCCTGGCTGTGCAAAATTTGCCGGGCCCAGGCTTGAGGTTCACAGGTGCACCAGGGGTGTCTGGGGTGGGGTGAGGTGAGAGCCAGGCTCTGGGCCCAAGTGCCTGACATACCCGCCAATAGGACCACGTGTCCTAGAAAAGGGCCATGGGAGAAGCTGGACACCTACCTGCCAGGGTGAGCCAGAGGGCAGGAAGATTTCCTGATGTTTCAGAGCATGATCCACCAGGGAGCTGGTGTACAGGCTCTCTTCATCTTTGAAAAGTTCAGGAAGTGCTGGAAAAACAGCCGCTTCTAGAACTTTCTCTCGTGTTCTATTTCCTGATGTAGAGATTGCCCATTTTGGATTCCACAGGAATGCATATATCTCTTGGGCCTCAGGCTGGGCTGCAATTCCCAACAAACCGAGGCCACTTCCATTTCAGAGAAGGAGGCTCCATGTGCATCGTTTGAATTGTTTCACGGAAGGATTTAGTTTAGATTCTTATTAAAAAAACAAAACCTGAAACAAAATAAAACTTCGCTTCCTGTCATTTTCTGGAAAAGTATCTTTTCCATTCTTAGTTAATTTATTTCCTCATGACAAATATTGTTTATTTATTTCATTATTAAAAATTTAGATTTCACATATAAGGTAAAACATCAAAATAAAAATTCATTTTTCCTGATGATTGCTTTTGTGGGGCCATCTTTTAAGACCTTTTTCCTATGTGCATAAGATTTTTTAAAATAATGGTTTACTTGTCAATATTTTTTAAATGCAGGGATAATGATTTACAATGAGAAGAATTTAGCAAATTCTGCCAAATTTGTTTGTTTTTTATAAGAAGTAAATGGAAATCAATTAAAATCACATAGAACTAAGTGATCTGGCTGATTTTCAAATGATTCAATGTAGAGTTGCTGTAGGGCCCAGCAAGTCCGTCCCTAGGCACGTGTGAAGTGAGAACTCAAGAGAAATAAGAATGCACGTCCACACATCAACGTGCACGTAAATGTTCACAGCCACGTCACTCACAGTTGCTGAAGATGAGAATAGCCCGAGGACCCGCCCCCTGAGGATGGGCAGACAACTGTGTTGTATCCACATGGGGGAACACTCTTCGGCTTCAAAAAGGAATAAAGTGCTGATACAGGCTGCATGGAGGAAGCTGGAAATCATTATTTATAAGGGAAAGATGTCAGTCACAAAACACCACTTAATGTATGATTCTGTTTAAACAGAATTTCCAGGCCAGGCACAATGTCTCATGCCTGTCATCCTGGCACTTTGGGAGGCTGAGGCAGGCGGATCACTTCAGGTCAGGAGTTCAAGACCAGCCTGGCCAACATGGTGAAACTTTGTCTCTACTGAAAATATAAAAATTAGCCGGACTTGGTGTCATGTATCCGTAATCCCAGCTACTCAGGAGGTTGAGGCAGGAGAATTGCTTGAACCTGGGAGGCAGAGGTTGTAGTGAGCAGAGATTGCGCCATTGTACTCTAGCCTGTGTGATAGAGCAAGACTCTGTCAAAAAAAAAAAGAATTTCCAGAATAGAAAAATCTATAGAGACAGAAATCTGTAAGTGGTGGCTTCGGACCTGAGGGCAAGCGTAGGAGCAGGCTAGAGGGTGACAGCTGGAGGCACAGAATTCTTTGTGGTGGTGGAAATGTTTGAAAATGCACTGTGGTGATGGCTGCACATACCTGTGAATATACTTTTAAAACCATTAAATTGCATACTTTTAATGAGAGAATTAGTGGTGTGTGAATTGCATTCTAATTACGCTGTTAGAGAAGGAATGTGAAGCACCCCAGACTTGGGACCGTGGAAGGATTTTAGCAACTATGTGTCTGGGAACCTCTGAATCTGACCATGTGGTGTCGTCAAGAACCCAAGCCCTTTACTAAACAAGGATAAACGTTCCATTAAATGTCATCAACGTTTTAAATGGGTAGTTCAGTTCCCAAGGAAGTAGGAGAAATCTCCAAGGGCTTGTAAACAGAAGAAAATGGAAATGGGGGTGATCCCTAAATCAGTGGTGCTTCCGGCAGCCAGGGTGGGGCTCAGGGTGATCCCTAAATCGGTGGTACTTTGGCAGCCAGGGTGGGGCAGGCTGCAATGTTGGTCTCACGATCTCAGTCAGAAGAGACCTGTGTTTTGATGGCCCCCAAATAAACGAGGGGAATATTGAACGCAATGTGACTCCCCCCCACCTCCCACACACGTAAAGCCAGAATCCGTGTTAAAAGTTCCACTCTTGGTGAAAGCACATTCTAGAAATCATCTCTGCACTGGTGCTTGGTGGCCAGGAGGCTGAACTGCAGGAGAGGATGGTGGCGTTTGGAGTCCAGCCCCAGCTCTGCTCCTGCCCTGGCTGGACTGTGCTGCCAGCACAGCCTGTGGACCCCCAGAAGAGAAGTCATCCAGGCTGTCCTGGGATGGGGCATCCCCTCAGGCCCTGCAGACGCGCCCGGAGGCCACACCTCACAGGTTCCTACAGAGAGCATCCTGCTGAAGAGAAGCTCATCCTCCCCACATACAAAGCCCAAGAGGAACCAACTCACTGAGAATTTGCTGAGGAAGCTGGCGTGCCGGTTCCTTTCACTTCTGAGAAGTTCCAGAAGTGCTGGGTGAACCAGTGCCTTCTAGAATTTTCTGCCAGTCTTCGATGTCCTGACACAAAGCTTGCCCTTTTTCAGTTCCAAGGGAACTCTTGTCAGCTGCATCAAATAGGAGGAGGATGCAGGATTGTCACCTGACAGAGCCCAGAAGGAGGTGAGGAGACCTAAACCTTCCCAAGAGGAAATGGAAACTGAGGCCCATGAAAAACACTGTGAAGAAGGAACGGGAAGCTTCCAAGGAGAACCAGGCAGAGCTTCCAGCAACTGGGAACACACTAAGGCTTCAATCAAAATGTAAGCGAGGGGGAATTGCAACTGCTAAAGGGAGAATCAGCGGCTGGCGTTTGAAGAAATCGCTCGTGGTGTGGAGAAGCCTGGTGGGGATGGGAACCAGGAACGGTGGCTACAGATCTGCAGGTGGGGCGCCATGTCCCCTTGTCCCCGTGTGCATCCCTGCACACGTGGCAGCACCTGAGGCTCAGGGAGACACTGAGAGTGTCTCCCTGGTCTCAGCCAGTTCTTCTCTGTGTACCCCCAGAAGCCTCACTTGGGTCTTGAGTGCCCAGTGAAGGCTACTGTGAGGACAGGGAAACATGGGCTGCACATCTCAGGGTATCCAATGTCCCATTCCTTAACATCTTATGTTTTAGCAAAATTCTAAGTTCCTTGAGAAAGAAAACTGCTGCTGATCTCAATCATGTTTAAATGCCAGGTCTGTGCAGTTTGAAGCCTCTGATCCAGCAATCTATCATTTGAATTCCTCATCTTACAAATGATTTCATATCCAAGTCCTGGGAATATTTTAAATATGATTTTAGAACTAAGTGTTGGAAGTCTACCCAAAGAATACTCCCTGGATGGAGAGGCTTTTGAGCTTTGAAGCTTGGAGCTTCGAGGTCCGGTACTCGCATCAGGAGACCAGACCCCTGACTGTGAAACAGCAGTGAAGGCTCGTTGCAGGTACTGACATCCCAGAACCTCCCAGGAGCCCCCCAGCCCCCTTTGAAGGTCAGGAGCACCTCTGCCCCTCGCCTTCCAAACCCACAAGCTGGTGTAGGTGGACCATGCACCGTGAGAAATGGAAGGGGCTGACTTGTGTTTTGGAAAAGAGATTACTCGGACGTGTCACACACGAAACGATGTAGTGACATGTCTGCAGGGGATGTTCGAGCTTGCGTCAGAAGTCAGGAAAATGCCGGTGGCGGCCGCTCCACGTGGTGGCCGTCCCTCTGCCCTGACTGGCGGCGCAGCATCCTGCTCCCATCCTGTGGGCTCCTTTTGGGTATTTTGCTCCCTTCCTCTGGCTCCCCATTCCTTCCAGGCCTTTTGCAGCCTGGTGTTTGAGACTCATCCAGGAGGAGGAAGCATTCTCTGAAAGCACCTTTGGATCAGAATGGGAATGCCAGGGAGAGAAACTGGAGGTCTCTTTTCCAGCCCAGACAGCAAGAAAAGTCTTCTCAGTGGGGCACTGGTGGGGGCTCTCCTGGGATGGGGTGCAGGGGCTGGTGAACTTCACCCACAGATGGCCCCCGTTGCCCAGCTGCCAGGGAAGATGGGCATGTGGTGAGGGTGGGCGCCGGCCAGCTAGGTGGGGATGAGTGATAGCGTCTGTAAACACGGGCGCAGGAGAGGGCTGGCTTAGCTCATTGTAAGGCAGATCTGGAGGCCCTTCCCAGCTGAGCAAACACCCACAGGGGACATTGCTGGCATTGAAACCCCAGGAGGAACCAGAGTAAACACGATGGCCAGTCATTAAAATATGAGGTCACATCATCATCTAGGGTTACGCTTCAGCACCCCCGAGTGGTGTCTGGAAATAGAGATGGTGACTGTTGGCAGCGGTGTTCCCAGGTTGCTTTGAAAGCTTTGTCTGCATAGAGTTTCAGGTGCAGACTCGGAAATATATTCGACTCTGTCCTGGTGGGAGTGAGTAGCTATGGGTTCTATTTTATGAACACTTTCCAGTGCAGCTGTTTTATGCCAGCCCAAAGCAATTACAGCTGAAGAGAGAACCTTTCCAAAGGACCTCTCCCAGGATGTCAGTTTCCTCGTGTCGTAATTAAATCTTTGCATATTTCAAACATTGGTTTTCTGCGCCCAGATCAGCACGACTTGAGTGCTTCCAGGAAGAACTATTTTACATTTTCCCTTTTGTTTAGATGTATGGAAATTTGAATTCTGTAAAATGCTTATTATAAACCTGGACTTCTTTTCTAAAACCTTAAAACACCCTTTCTAAAATCTCATGTAGTTAGGCAGTCATTCCTTTTTTTTGAGATGGAGTTTCACTCTTGTCACCCAGGCTGGAGTGCAGCGGTGCGATCTCAGCTCACTATAACCTCCACCTACCAGGGTCAAGCTGTTCTCCTGCCTCAGCCTCCTGAGTAGCTGGGGTTACAGGTGCCTGCCACCATGCCCAGCTAATTTTTATATTTTTGGTAGAGACAGGATTTCACTGTGTTGGCCAGGTTGGTCTTGAACTCCTGATCTCAGGTGATCCACCCACCTCAGCCTTTCAAAGTGCTGGGATTACAGGCATGAGCCACCGCGCCCGGCCATGTTAGTTATTCTTTTTGGGTCAATCAAATGTTATAGAAAGTTTCTAAGATTTTAAACAATCAGAAATCTTTGGTGTTTTGTGTTTCCTGCATCTCTGGGGTTGGAAGCACATCACCTGCTCCTACCTCACCAGGGCAGGGTCGTGACGCCAGTGCTGGAAGCCAGTTCTCGGCTCAGGTTTCCCAAATGTCATGACTTGCCACAGACTCACTTTCCGGTTACACATGGCAGGGTGCTGTAGAATTAAATGAGATGTTCCAAGAGCTGTGCCTGGTAAGTTCCCCTTGAAATTGGGCAGTGGATGTTAGTAATTAATTAGCAATGGATTGGCATTAGGAAATCAGGATCACTGCCCAGTATGTAACGGGGGAGTGAGGAGGTCATTCCAGATTGGGCAGCACCTGAACCCTTATGTCCTTGTTAGGGAAAAGATGGTAACCGTTCAATGCACATTGAGGGCCCTAAGTGGAGAGTAGACTTCTAAAACAAAGGCAGCATGATGACGTAGAGGTGGCTGTCACCCAGCATGGCCTTCATCCATGACACTGCTCACTGGCATGCTGGCCTTTCCCTATGGAGACGCTGTCCTGGAGCCCTGGGCCAGGCTGCACAAGCTCGCACCTCCCACTGTAAGAGGGAGGAACACAGGCCCCACCAGCATGAGAGTTGGGTGGGGCGGCGTGTGGATCTTGGGGAGAGGAGCTGGCTGAACAGGTGTGAGCCTGCAGCTTCTGGGCCAGGTTCAGCTGCTGTGTACCTCGCTCAGTGCAGGGGATGTGTGACTCGTCAGGACTGCGCTTTGGGACATTCTTTTCAGATGAAGCTTCCAGGGAGGAAGCCCAGAGTGGTGGGTGAAAGAGTTGAAGAAAGGCGGGTTTTGGTAAGTACTGCAGAGAGGACGAAATGGGGCTGGCGACGCCGCAAGTCTGTTGTTCGGGGGCCTTAGGAGGTGGGTTGTGTCCATAGGAGCACAGGGGAGACGAGGAGCACCAGGGGCTGCCAGAGCTGGGGAGAGGGAGGGACCAGACTCTCCCTTGCACCCCAGAAGGAGTCAGCCCCCCTGGATGTTGGCCTTCTGCGTCCAGAACTGTGAGGGAACACACGTCTGTTGCTTCGAGCCACCCAGCCCGTGGCCTTTGTGATGGCAGCCCCAGGAGACTAATGGGAGGCCCCACTCTGCTTGGGCTGGGCACAGCTGCCAGGGTCCTGCTTCCTCCCTGAGCCCGACAGGAGTGGCCCGTGGTCTCCAAGAGAAGGCCCTGGGTGTGCATGGGACTTGCTCAGCTTTTGGCTTTCTTATGTCATGTGCAATGTGCCCAGCACATAGTAGGGCTCCACATGAAGAATGTCACAGCACTGGGCTACCTGTAGGCCATATGTACTGATGAAAAGACTCCTGGGTTATTTTATGTTTCTCTCTTCTCCATATGAGTGTATTTCACATGTGGCCTGGCCACACGCAAGTGCTCCTGGCCATGCGGGGCGAGGGGCCACCTCATTAGACAGTGCAGCTCTACTGAGTGCAAAGCTCAGAGCAGCTGCTAAGGGCTTAATGGCTTTATGGACGTTTGTGATCCATGCAGTCCCAGGATAATTAAATATTCTGCTCCCAACCCCATGGACGTGGTTCCCATGTGGACCGTGAGACACATTTCCCATGAACACTTCTGTGGAAGGCACCACGGTGGCCACAGAACAGCCAGAGACCCACCTTTTGCTCTGGGAGCTTCGGATCTAGTTGCATAGGTGACACATCTATAGATGTTTGAAGCTAGAAGTGTGAAAGGAGGAAGGGATTTCTCTTCTACTGAGAAATCTGGAGGTGGGAAGTAGAACAGGCTTGGGGTGGGGATGGAAGAGGATGGGCAGTGTCTTACTGAGGCTGTCGGTTGTGGGGAGGTCTGGCTGGTACTTAAACACAGTGGTCCTGGCTCGGCCACTCAGAGTACAAGGCCCGCAGGCCCGCACCTGGCACAAGAGGCCTTGCACGTGGTGGCCACTCAGAGTACAAGGCCCGCAGGCCCGCACCTGGCACAAGAGGCCTTGCACGTGGTGGCCACTCAGAGTACAAGGCCCGCAGGCCCGCACCTGGCACAAGAGGCCTTGCACGTGGTGGCCACTCAGAGTACAAGGCCCGCAGGCCCGCACCTGGCACAAGAGGCCTTGCACGTGGTGGCCACTCAGAGTACAAGGCCCGCAGGCCCGCACCTGGCACAAGAGGCCTTGCACGTGGTGGCCACTCAGAGTACAAGGCCCGCAGGCCCGCACCTGGCACAAGAGGCCTTGCACGTGGTGGCCACTCAGGTGTGGGCAAGGGAATTGTTTGGGATACTGTGTTTCATCCAGACATGAGAACAGGAGGAGTGGTGATCAGAGGTGACTATGCAGCTGCCCCCCAACTCCTGGTGCTCCGGAGCTGGTGCCTGAAGTGCTCCCGGTGCTCCGGAGCTGGTGCCTGGAGTGTGGAGTGCACCCAGGGGACATTTGCCAAATGCATGAGCTTCACATGACACCTGCCACGTAGAAATGGATGCACAGGTGCCAGCCACACTGCGGACACATCTACCTTGTCTCCAGCAGCTCAGCAGAAGCTCCTGCTCTTCCTGCTCATGGCCAGCTTCCCACACAAGCAGACCCAAGACCCGCTCACTCGGCTCCCAGGATATTGCTGTGGTTGCCTTTCTTCCCCCCTTATTCCCCCGTCGTATCTCTGCTTCTGTAGTTGTTGTTACTTTGAAACTGCTCTGCCTGGTTCTGGCTCAGGGCTGTCTGCTGGCCTGAGAAGGGCTTTGTCTCAGGGAGGCATCCAGCCATTCCCAAGCAGGCGATCCCCGGCCGGCTGGAGAGCTATTCACAGCCGCAGGGTGGACAGGGCTGCTTGCCACGAGCCGTCGGACAGGCTAATGGGGTGCTTTTCCCTGAACGATTATCCCATCAGTTTACCACCTGCCTTGTTACCAGGCTGCAGGCCATTTACATGGTCAGCTGATAAGCGATAGGTAAGCATGTTAATTGAAATCTCAGGGAAAAAAACCTGAGGTTTCGAAGATCCCCGTGCTGGAGGGATGGAGCCTGTGCATTGCCAGTAGGCGTTTCTTTTCTGTGTTGGAGTCCGGTGGGGACAGGATGGAGGCTTGTTCATGGGGCTCCCACTTCAGAATACATTCCTGCTAACAAAAGGGCAGTCAGGGGCTGACCTCACTGGCGAGTGGGCACATGTGTTATATCTGTGGGTAACAATGTCCCGGCGAAGACACCAAGCACATGTGTGCGGCCCACTCTCCCGTCTCGTGTCTCTGAATTTACTCTTCAAATATTTTTGAAGACCTACTGTGTGCTTGGGTAGACTTAACTGCTTAGTGATTACGTCAAAGGTTATTTCTTTTTGTAAGTCAGATTGTGATTTGAGGTAGTATTGGGATTTTATCATTTACAAAAGGAACCAGTAGTAATTCTTTTTGTGTAATGAATACTTACCTCCTAATTTATCTGATTTCAAAGTTCAGGTTTTTAGCAGGTTAGGTATTTATTTCCATGTCAACTTCTCCCCAAGCCTCATGGACATTCTGCCAAGAGTCAATAGTTATTTTCAGAATCCAAACATAAGCATACACCATGCAGGAACTTTCAGAATGAATGAACAGTGGCATCGGGAAGCGAAGGCTTTCATGGAGACAACTCCCCCACACTGCTCCTGCTATTCCCATCACAAGTTAAACTGTTTGAAGTCATGGCTTAATTAAAGGCACTACTCAAAACGTGGGGGAGATAATGAGGATGAAGTGCTCAACTTCTGCATTTCCTCACTTCTTTGTGCTGAAATTAGTAAATGCACTATCACAGGAAAATGGATTTTTGGATTTCATTTTCATTCTTTCCACACTCCTATGCCCAAGAGATAGGGAAGAGAGCATTCTGGAGAGTCATGTTTTAAAGTCATCGAGGTGGATTTCAAATTGAAGTGTCCTACTGCCTTCAGTGAGTGGCAAGGGATGGGCATGGGCATGGGCAGCTAAACAGCCTGGACAGTGCTGGAGCAGAGCCAGCTGGCACTCGCCAGGGGAGTCAGGTGTAGGAAGAGCAGCTTAGAATGGGCCATGAGAGGAGTCTCAGAGGACATGTGACAGCCATGTGATCCCCTGGCGTGAGGTGGCCAGGGGTCCACATTGGGAGCAGACAGGATGAGGAAATACCCACCCTGAGATGCTCCCTCTGCACCCCTTCAAGGCTGGGCTGGAGCACCAAGGACACCCCAGGTTTACACTGGGCAACTTGAGTTTATGGGATGAATCCCATTAGCACAGAGAGTGGCCTCTGATCTTATTTGATCTGCCACCAAGTTTCGCTAATTATAAAAGTTGATATTTGTTTCTGGGGTATGACTCACCTTCTTCCAGCCCCGAGTGCCTTTTCCAGGAGTTGTTGAAGATCTCTCCTCATGGCCCCCAGCCTCTGCCCGCCTTTTCTGCAAGGTCCCACTGTGCCTCTGCCCGGGTCTGTCCCTGGCTCACTTTGTCAGGGCCAAGTCAAACTCCGAGGCCTCCCAGGGAGACCTGGGTCAGTCTGGGCCTCCGGAAGCTGCTGCCTGCAGCGGGGCTGTGTGAGCCCTGAGCATCTGGCCTGGCTTCCTCCTGCCCCCAGTGCTCTCCTCCCTGTCCAGCTCCCAGCCCGCTTCTGCTAGGAATCCCCATTCCCTAACACACCACTCACAATAGCTCATGCCCTGTCTCTGCCAGATCCCCGTGGAGCCAGTGGCCTCAGCCCCACCACTTAACTTTCTAAAGCTCAGGTTCCTCAGTAGAAGAGTGCACTGATGGCTGTCAGGGAATTCTTGCAGGAATAAAGCAAAGGTGAAACTTGTTTTTATAAATAAAAACTGCAGTTACCAGTTAGTTTACAACCACCTGCTATGCCCCAGGCACGACTCTTGGCATTGGGGATCCTCTGTGAACTAGTGGGGTGACCTAAGGAAGGTAACCCTGGGAACCATGGCATGCACCCACCCCAAGGGGATTCATATCCACCCCACTGGGCCCCAACTGGGGTACCAGGATCCCCAAAACTGGGTGAAACTCGGGTGCCTTGCATTTTCAGAAGTCCACTTAACTGAAAATGACATCTCCAGGAGCCATCCTACATGAGCCCCACCTTTTACTGCATCACTTTTAACTAGAGGCACATCCTGCAAGAGCCCAGGATGGCATCCTTGTGGCGATGTTTGTGGCAGCCCGTGTTTTCATTCTGCATGAGGATGTGCTCAGTGAGAGCAAAGCCCAGTCATCCACGGGTCTGCTTTTGGAATACAGTGTGGTGCTTGATAAGAAGGACCGTCATACATGAACATAGTGGTCTTGTAGATGCACAGCATAGGAATTAGGTGTATAAATTAGGAAGTTAGAGGCAACCAGTTCTGACTGCAGTTTGCCTGTTTAAATTTTGTAGCGTATCTGGTTTTCAGTCTTCCCGTACAATAAAGCAGTTTGTGAGAAGGGCTGTGTGGATTCGGTTTGCTTGCTGCTTTTTCCTTTTCCTTTTTCCCCTCCCTCTCTTTCCTACTAAGTTCTTGCTAGAGAAGGAAATGGAACTTGTAAAAAACTTGTAAAAAAGATTCTATGTGTCTAACTCTTCAACCTTTGCATTAATATACATTTTTCTTTATATTTAATTTTGGTGACAGCCAAATTACATGCCCTTAATTGAATTAACACAAATTAGAGCTGAAAGGAGTTGAGGAATAAAAATTTGGGATGTTTCTTGAAAGCTTTCTTATTGCTGAGGCATGCTGAAAAAAAAAAATCTCTCTTCCTCAGGAATGACACCAATTAAAGACACATTAGAGTTAATACCAGCAATGTCTTCCCATCACAGAGTGACTCATCACTGCTTCTGAACCTGTTATTTAAAAACTCAAATGTCACACGTTTAAAACCAGGACTGGCTCCAGGGATGCGCCTGGGTCTGGAGGGACTCCCCCACTCCACATGGCTGCTCCCACGCCCACTCAGGAGCCTGGAGACACTGGAGCTGACCCTTACTTGAGGTTGACAGAGGGGCTTGATGTGCTAACATGCTTTAGAAAATGGTGCAGGAATTAAAGGGCAGAGATACACTTTAGAAACTCCAGTGACCTCAGGTTGAACTGAGCCTTAAGGGACGTGGGACTCAGACGCCTACCTCCTGCTGCCAGCCCCCCACTGCAGCTCTTCTTCCTGTTTGCACCTCTGTGATGGTCTGTTCCCTCGACCTCCTGAGAGAGCTCTGGCCATCTTTCCACGGCTAAATCTGTAAGTGAGTGGTTCCCTAGATGAAGCAGGGCTCCATTGCCCCGTAGTCCCCTGAGTGCTGGTCTTGGCCCCACCTCAGAAACATTGGGTCTTGACTTGATGATAGCATTTGAAGGCAGGCAGCTCTGCTGTCAATTTCAAGTCCTCTTCAGAATAAAGCCCCTCAGTTCCTCTGGCTTTTCCTCCTGGGCTGTGCATTTGTGACCCTTCACAGCCAGGCCACCTTCTCATGGAAGGAAACACAGCCGCTTCCTGAAGGCGCTGGTCTGTAAGTGGGGCCCCCAGGCAGCAGCAGCAGCAGATGTGCTGGGCACAGCTGTCCATGTTCCAACACACTTCCCAGATGTCCCCATGGGGCCCCCAGGCAGCAGCAGCAGCAGATGTGCTGGGCACAGGTGTCCATGTTCCAACACGCTTCCCAGATGTCCTCATGGGGCCCCCAGGCAGCAGCAGCAACAGCAGATGTGCTGGGCACAGCTGTCCATGTTCCAACGCGCTTCCCAGATGTCCTCATGGGGCCCCCAGGCAGCAGCAGCAGCAGCAGGTGTGCTGGGCACAGCTGTCCATGTTCCAACACACTTCCCAGATGTCCTCATGGGGCCCCCAGGCAGCAGCAGCAACAGCAGATGTGCTGGGCACAGCTGTCCATGTTCCAACACGCTTCCCAGATGTCCTCATGGGGTCCCCAGGCAGCAGCAGCAGATGTGCTGGGCACAGCTGTCCATGTTCTAACACGCTTCCCAGATGTCCTCATGGGGCCCCCAGGCAGCAGCAGCAGATGTGCTGGGCACAGCTGTCCATGTTCTAACACACTTCCCAGATGTCCCCATGGGGCCCCCAGGCAGCAGCAGCAGCAGATGTGCTGGGCACAGCTGTCCATGTTCTAAGATGCTTCCCAGATGTCCCCATGGGGCCCCCAGGCAGAAGCAACAACAGCAGATGTGCTGGGCACAGCTGTCCATGTTCCAACACGCTTCCCAGATGTCCTCATGGGGTCCCCAGGCAGCAGCAGCAGATGTGCTGGGCACAGCTGTCCATGTTCTAACACGCTTCCCAGATGTCCTCATGGGGCCCCCAGACAGCAGCAGCAGCAGGTGTGCTGGACACAGCTGTCCATGTTCTAACATACTTCCCAGATGTCCTCACACATACTGGAGCTCAGTAGCCATTGCTCTAGCTTTCTACTGTTCCTGTGCAAAGATGTGACAAGCATGCAGGAATACAGCTTCCTTCCACACTGGTGCAGGGTGGAGACCCGGAAAGGCTCCTGCCTGGCCTGCAGTGGCCCCTTTCCTCACTCTGCATGTGAAGTGGTTCTCACTCTGTGCACAACTCACAGGAAAAACCCTCCCTGGGGTATGCTGAGGTCAACTCCAGGCCTTGGCTTTGGTGACCTCCCAGAGCCTGTGAGCTTCTGGTGGTAGCCGGCTGCTGCCAGGTGTGCGCCAGGGCCCTTAGCTGCTTTTTCTATAGCATGGGGGTGTCTGTCCTGTGCTTAGCCCTCCTCCATCCCTGCTGGTTCTCAGCTGCCCCAGGGGTACCTGGGCCCTTCCCCCAGCAGCTGCCCTGGAGAGAGACTCACGGTGGACCATGGATGACTTGGTTTAAAGGACAAATTGGCTCTGGGTACATTTCTCCGGCCATCCAGGCCATGAGGCAAGAGCAGAAGCAGACATGTCTCTGTCCTTCACTAACATCAGCAGAGAAGTGCAGACGTCTGCCTACTGCTCTGCTTGCTCTTCTTTCCGGTGTTGCTGAGTTAGTGGGGCAGCCGAAACATCCCTTCTGTGACATGTGTATGGCTGGTATCAGCTGGCAGCCAGGACACACTTTGTGGGGCCCACCTGTGGCATTGGAGACCTCTGTTTCCTGTGTCTGCACTGGGTGAGCTGTGAGAGAGCAAGGAGGGCAGGGGAGAGGGAGGAGGAGGGCTTGGTGCAGCTGCCAGGCAGCAAGTGCCCAGCTGAGGGCTGCCGAGAATGAGGCCAGGGCCTCACCGCCAGTCCCTGGCTCACAGGCTGTGCCTCACCAGAGAAGGTCCTGGAAGTGGGCCAAGTGCAGCAGCTAGGGCTGGGCAACCCAGGGTGCTCCGTGCATCAGTCAAAACAGGAACAAAGTGAAACACCAGGGCTGCTCCCGCTGGAGAAAACCTGTGTTTCCTGTACAGAAGGGCCATTTTTATTATTAATCTAAGAAAGAATGTTCCATGGGGTTTCCTTCCAGCTACAAAGGGCCACCTGTAGGTAGATAATGATGATGCTTCTTAGGTTGGAATTACTGCTCGGCTCCATTGGGAAACTCAATTTTCCTTTTTTTTTTTTTGGAGGGGCAAAGATTGAATGGAATCAATGATGACGTGTCTGAGCAGAATCATTGCATTGTGTGGGCCAGTCACGGGGAAGCTCGAGAAATCTGGAGTGTACAGTTGAAATTTGCTAGGAGGATAGATCTTAATCCCAGCAGTTTGGGAGGCCAGGGTGGGGGGACCACTTGAGGTCAGATGTTCAGGGCCAGCCCAGCCAACATGGTGAAACCCGATCTTCACTAAAAGTACAAAAATTAGCTGGATGTGGTGGCAGGCACCTGTAATTGCAGCTACTTGGGAGGCTGAAGCAGGAGAATCACTAGAACAGAGGAAGCAGAAGTTGCAGTGAGCCGAGATTACGCCCCTACACTGCAGCCTGGGGAAACAGAGTGAGACTCCATCTCAAAAAAAAAAAAAAGTCTTAAGTTAAATCTTCTCAGCATGCACACAAACAGGAGAATGACACAGGGGTGACAGACATGCTAACTAGCTAGAGCATAGTGATAATTTTATACTGATATGTATATCAAAACATCAGGTTGTATATCTTAAAAATATATGGGTTTTAGATGTCCATGCTATCTCAATAAAATTATTTTCTAGAAAGTAAAGTCTGAGCATTTGGGAGGGGGAATGGAGACCTCTTTTATCCCAGTGAGACGTGCAGCTTGTAACTGAGGGAACAGGCCAGCTGAGCCTGAGGCAGTTGAGAGATTTGCAATATCCCAGCAGATATGGCAAGAGGGGGCCCTGAAATTCTCCTGGTGGAAGTTCGACAGGCATTTCTCATAAAATTACATAAATAAAGAATTCTGTAAGTCTGTAACAAAAGAGAAAATAAAATTTCCCTTTTTGCTCTTGTTCTCTCGAGGACACACTTGGTAAGTCTCCTTTTTCTATGCATCGAAAAGCAGCTTGGCAAGCATGTGGGTTTTCCGCTCTTACCTGACTTCCAGGCACGCCATGGCCTGCTGAGCATCTTGCTCACACACAGCACGAGAAAACAGGACTGTTGCCACCAAGTGTCATGATGGCGGTGGTCACTCTATTAAACAGGACTGCAAACACACCTGACAGGTGTCATCTTAAAGATGCTCGGCTGTGGACTGAGGTGTAAGGCTGGCTCCATTCCGTGGACCTAGGTTCAGTGTTTATAAGAACCGAGTTTCTCCAGTCTGTGGTCTGACTTCCTGGCTTGCCGGTGGCAGGTGCTGCGGTGCTGTGAGGCAACTTTTCCCTCTGGGCCCCCTTCCTGAGTGTATCCCTGGTTTCTCTAGGAAAGCCGTCCTCACTGTCCTCTCCCTTCCCTCACACCAGTCTGTGTTCATTTCTCCCCTCTCTGTTCCCTGGGAAAGAGCAGGAATGCAGATCGCATCCTGCTGGAGACACCTGCTCCATCCCGCTTGGGGCTGGGAGTGCCTCAGGAGACGGCAGCAGAAGGCCCCAGCTTACAGCCGCCCCAGGCTCTGGGCATGAGAACTACGAGCAGGTGTGTGTCACTGTACTCCTGCAGGAGAGTCAGATCTTGTGAGTGGCTCATTCAGTTGGCTTTTTGCTTCTCTCATGTTTTCAGTTGATGGATGCCTTTTGCCAAAGTTTCTTTTTCTTTTGAGATGGAGTTTCACTCTTGTTGCCCAGGCTGGAGTGCAATGGCACAGTCTTGGTTCACTGCAATGTTTGCCTCCCAGGTTCTAGGAATTCTCCTGCCTCTGCCTCCTGAATAGCTGGGATTCCAGGCGCCTGCCAACATGCCTAGATATTTTTCTTTTATATTTTTAGTAGAGATGGAATTTCACCATGTTGACCAGGCTGGTTTTGAACTCCTGACCTCAAGTGATCCACCTGCCTCGGCCTCCCAAAGTGCTAGGATTACAAGTGTGAGCCACTGTGCCTGGCCCCTTTTGCCAAAGTTTCTGTCATATAAAACCTAGAGGGTTGGCCGGGCGCGGTGGCTCACACCTGTAATCCCAGCACTTTGGGAGGCCGAGGCGGGTGGATCACGAGGTCAAGAGATCGAGACCATCCTGGTCAACATGGTGAAACCCCGTCTCTACTAAAAAATACAAAAAATTAGCTGGGCATGGTGGCGCGTGCCTGTAGTCCCAGCTACTCAGGAGGCTGAGGCAGGAGAATTGCCTGAACCCAGGAAGCGGAGGTTGTGGTGAGCTGAGATCGCACCATTGCACTCCAGCCTGGGTAACAAGAGCGAAACTCCGCCTCAAAAAAAAAAAAAAAAAAAAAACCTAGAGGGTGAACATGGTCATTGCTCCTTTCCATCACAGGACCACTGTAACTCCGGGCTTCAGGAAAATAAGCTGCTCACATCTTGCTTGCAAAAGCATGGCTCTGAGTGCGGGAGTGGACCTCACCAGAGCTGAGCACAAACCTCACAGCGGCAGCTGTGTGGGGATGATTTTTCATTCGCTGGCGGTACTGTCAAAACTCACGGTCCTCAGAGAGTGTCTTTCCCACTGTCACGGGTGAGATAAACTTCCCCAAATGCTACCATGGCCAGGCTGCCAAGTACACATTTGCATGCATAGTTTAGCTATGAATTAAACATGTTGCCAGAATGCTTTATTTTGGTTTGGGAAGGTAAACTTTAGTTATTATATTGGGACACACAAATGCATGCTTAAATTTGAGGAGAAACACGTTGCCAAGGCCAGAATCTGTCATTTGGGGATGACTGGGCGTGCGTGCCTCGCACCGGAGGAGGTGCCTTTGCAGATGGGTGCTCCCTTCAGAGGAACATGCTGAAATTAACCAAAGCTTTTTTGCTAGCCAGTCTGCCCGGAGCATCTGAAGGATCATGGGAAACTTTTAAACCATCATGAAATGTCGGGAACGACAGGCGTTTCTCCAGGTCGTGCTAGGGAGGCCATCGAGCGTCCCTGAGTCAGCGGCAGGGAAACGTATGAGTTCATACAGTTGTTCCGAGGCTCTGCATTTGCCCCAGCAGTCGAAGCCAGGACAAAAGAGGCCCCTGGCTGGGCTTTGTCTAGCCAGAGTTCAATAAAAGTGCTGCAGAGGGAGAGGAAAGTGCAGCTCCTAGTTTCGAGGCCTTGATATATAGAGAGGTTTTAAAGTCCTCATCAGAACTCTGGGACACCGTTTCTGTCTCCTTTGAGAGACTGGCAAGGTGACTGGAAAGGCTTGTCCTGTGCAGCATAAATCTCCGGAGGGTGACGCGCACACAATGGCCACACTCCCGAGGCATCAGGGTGGCCGTGTCTGAACTATTTATTAACTGAAATGTGAATGGGCAAATGAAGGGCCCATTTATATGTTGTGCCGGGAGATGTATGACGGCTGCCTCAAGCATTGATTTCCTCCCTTGGTTGGTTCTTGGTTGGGATATATATGCAGAAACTGTAATCAGGAGGGGGTGTCCTTATCAGATCCTAGATATTTCCCCAGACTGTCTGCAACCATTAACCTTGCATATTATCTGACTTTAGTGATTAGTACAAGGCACATAAAACCATATTGATGGCCAGTCTTGGGTGAGAATGGTGAGCTGAGTTATTAGAGGCTGGATTTTGCTGACTTTGTGATACAAATGATAGCATTATGCTGGAGCCGCAAAATTGCTAATTTGTCATTTCTTTCATGGTGTCGTCGGGGATGTGGTCCTAATGAATGAAGCACATAATTGTGGGATGCAGCTTTCCTGAGGCTGTGTTGAGAGGCAAAGGGTGTCAAGATGCTCTTTGTCCAACGATTCACTCCCTTTTCAAGGCTGTGCTGGGTTCGTCACAAACACCGTTTCTCATGAATGCCAATGCCATTGCGTGCTGAGTTTCCAATGCAGTGCAACCTGCTTTATTTGCTATTTCCAGTGGGCACACTGGTGGGGTTACATCATTGTCATCTACATGCAAATTCAGAGGCTCTTCCTGCCCTTCCTGGTGGCTGCGCTGTGGTTTCTGTTGGCCACCAGCAACTCCAGGTTCACAGAGCCCCCTGAAAATGTGCTTTTCCAACCTTGTCCCTTGAAGGGAGCCCTGGATAATGGCACATTCCCAAAAGACAGATAGTCCCACTGTACATCCCAGTGTGGGCTGGAGGCTGAAGATGCTTCATTATGATCAAGGCCCGGTGCCCACACTGCGTTCTAGCATCAGTGGGGTCCGGGCAGACTGAGAAGCATGGAGCTTGAACATTGGGAAGGGCCATGGCGATCTTCTCAACCCTTCCTTTCTCCCAATGAATCTATGAGGCCAGAAGAGCCTGAGGTCAAAAGACGGTTAGTGGTCCAAGCAAAACTCACATTAGGTTTCTAGTCCCGTTCCCAGAGCCACCTCATACTGGGGCTCGTTCCTGGAAGTGTGAGGCAGCATGTGACTGCTTAAGGACCTTGTTTTGTTTTTGTTTTTGTTTTCTGAGATGGAGTGTTGCCCTGTCACCCAGGCTGGGGACAGGTGGCATGATCTTGGCTCACTGCAAACTCTGCCTCCTGGGTTCAAATGATTCTCCTGCCTCACTCAGCCTCCTGAATAGCCGGGACTACAGGCATGTGCCACCATGCCCAGCTGATTTTTATATTTTTATGTTTATTGGCCAAGCTGGTCTCGAACTCCTGACCTCACATGATCCACCTGCCTCAGCCCCCCAAAGTGCTGGAATTACAGGCGTGAGCCACCACTCTCAGTAAGGGCCTTGTTCAAAGACTGGATCTGCTTACATGTTGCTGGAGTTGGTCGGCTCCTCCCTGTTTCTGTGCATCTCAGTGTGATGGGTGCTGCCGGTGGATGGCAGTGCATGGAATGAGGGAGGATGGAGAGCTTGACTCCAAAGGACCTAAGAGAGAGGAAGCCTTTGTTAAGAAAAGCTTTCTTCTAAGAAATTTCCAATTAAAATCTGCATCAGCTGTACTTTATAAGGCATAAACTCTGAAGTGTAAATGATAGCAAGATATAAATGGAATATAATTGCCTAGGTCCAATATAATGCTTCTGAAGAAATAAACGTGAATAATGGTTAAACGTCTCAAACCTTGGCTTGGAAATCTATGTTGGATTGGCTCTTCCTGAAGTCAGAGCCTTTGGTGGAGTGCGTGATGCCCCTCGGTTCACTCTACCTCATCAGCACTGAGCTCCTGGGCCTGGCTTCACTTGCCCACACATGAACAATGCTTGCTGAGCACCTGCCCTGGTGAGGCTCTGCAGGTGAAGTGCAGCACCAGCCCTGCTCTCAGGGAGCACCACGGTCTCATGGGACAGAGAGATGGTGGACAGGTCGCTGTGGCAAGGGGCTGCGGGCACATAATAACCAAGTTGCTCATCTGCAGGGTGAGGAGCTGCATGGCAGAGAGAATCCCCAGGTCTTGTTTCCTCTCAAGATGCTCTGCCTGGTGGTCTTCTGGTCTCTCCTTTTCAGGACTGCCTTGTGTGGCAGCAGAACAAGCCCAGTGGACCCTGAGCAGAGGGTCTTTTGATACAGATCGAACATGTATCTATGCAGTCTGCTCATGTATATTGCTGGCTTTTCTCTTGGGAGGTCCAAGCCTGCGTGGGTTATAGCAATCATTCTCCAGCATCTAACAGAAATCCGTGAAGGAGCAGCTCCAGGCTCGCCATCTGTTAAACCCTCATCGTACGCAGGCATGTGTTGGTTTTGGCACCAAGAGCCCTTCATAGCAGATTTTCCACGACAGTTCTTATTGTTAGAGCCCTGCTAATTTTTTTAAGAAATTTTCCTACAGAAAAATTTAAATGTATATGAACAAGGACCCGAGTGGTAATGAACCTGTATGCATCCATCACGCACTGGCAGTCATTAGCCATTTGTGGCCAGTCTTGACTCATCCATAACTCTCGCAACTCACCTCATCTTATAGTTTTAAAACAAACCCAAGACATCATATTACTTAATCCGTAAATATTTCAGCATGCATCTCTAAAAGACAAGAACAATTTTAAGTATAATAACAATGATATTTTAACACCTAAAAACTATCATTTTCTCCTTAATATCATCAAATATCCAATGTCCAAATTTTCGACAGCTTCAGAGACAATCAACAGTTTTTGTTTGAATCGAGATTCAAATAAGATCTGTAGATTGCAATTAATGGCAGCCTCTTAAATCTCTTTTTATCTGTAGAATCTCTCCACCATCTTGATCTCTCCCCTTTGCAATGTGTGTGCTGGAGAAATCAAGGTGTTTGTTGCGTAGTTTCCCACAGTTTGGATTTTATTGACTGCACCTCTGTGTGGTGTCTAACTTGTTCTTCTGTCCCCTGTATTTCTTCCAGATTGGCAGTTGGATGCCAAATTCTCAATGGGGAAAGGCAGCCGCTGTTCAGGGAATGCTTAGCAATGTCTGGAGGTACTTCTGGTTGTCACAATGGGCTAGTCTGGTGGGCAGAGGGCAGGATGCTACTCGACACCGCACAATGTGCAGGACAGCCCCCACCACAGAAATATCAATAGAGCCAAGGCTGAGAAACCCTGAAAGTGTGATCAGTTAGGTCGGAACTTTTGGCAGGACGGCTTTGTAACTGATGACACATTTTTCTGGCACTGGGTGCATACTGTTTGGCTGTCTCTGTGTTTGTGTATTGCATTCATTTTTTCCCGATGCCTAGATCCATTAGGGGTTACAACATCGTGCTGTTCTGAGTCTGTCCCTCCTGTTTCCTTTTTGTGGCTGGAATACGTCCATAAAGAGGATGCTCCTAAACCTTTGGAATGTTCCCTTCATCTATGTTGTACATTTAAGTTACATCTCCAGGGCTGGCTCCTGTACTCAGAATTGGTGTGGGTTAGAGGAAGGGTCACCATAATTATGAGAATATAGGGCATTTCCTCTTTCCTTGCCCTCCAGGTGACTTCTAATAAAGATAGGGAGATGAAGTCTCCCATGTCAGTTATGTAGCAATAAAATGCTTAACAATGTAAGATAAAATGGTGATGGCACGCAGTGAACTGCAAGGGGAGGAGCCATCCCGGAAGCCAGAGTTTGCTGGAGAGGCAGAGCCGGATGTGATGGGAGAGCTGAGCCAGGCAGGGTGGGGAGTGGCAGTCTTGGGGCCTGCGTCTGGTTTGGGAGGAGGGGAGTTGTCATGGGGTTAAGAGTGTAGACTGTGGAAGAGACTCTGGCTGGAGTCCTGTCTCTTCCATGTCCCAGAGGCACAGCTTCAGTAGAGTTTCCCTCCTTAACCTCTCAGGGCCTGGTTTCCTCTTCGACTGAATGGGGCCCACACCAGCGCCCTCCCCGTGGGCATCATGAGGGTCCCTTGTGCTATCCTGTGTGGAGCTCTCTGCACAGCATGGAGCACAGGGTGTCCGTAGCACACCCTCAGGGTTGCGCGATTGGCGCCATGAGCGAGAGCCTCTGATTTCCCTTCGCATTTGTTGCAGTGCTCCATGACTCTGGGCGGAGAAAGCTCAATGGGAGGTGGGATCCGAGCTTGGTGAGTGGGCACGGAAATGCAGGGAGGCTGGGAAAGGCCCTCGGATGGATGGAGGCTGCTGAGGCCAATGTGCCAGCCTTTGGGGATGGAGTGTGCCCGAGCTGAGGTGGAAGGGCGCTCAGAGGTGCTCTCAGCAGTTTCTACGTAAAGTAAGATGGTGTGAGTGCCTGGGCTGCTTGGCTGGGCTCATCAGGAGTGACTCTCCCGCGTGGCCTTCATGTCTGTCTATGCCGCAGCACTTGTGGAAGCATGGGCAATGGCTTCTGGCCACAGATGATGGAGGAGAGTGTGGAAGCCTTGCCCAGCTCTCCCAAGACCATTGGAAAGTGCCTGGGACATCCTCAGCCTGTGTGGGCTGGTCCTGCATCGGAGGGAAGTGGTCTTCGTTACCAGGCAATTTTCAGACACATAAAGGGAAACAGGCATTGAGATTCTAGGCCTGGAGACTCTGGGGAAACTGCTCCCCGATTTCCCCATGTCATTAGGAAGGGAGGGGCCAGAAGTCACAGGAGGAAAGCAACGTCATCTTTGCTGAGGCGCCGTTTACAGCAGGGCCTGTTTTTGACTTCCAGCTCTGAGGTGGGTCTATCAAAATCATTCCCAAACCCTGCATTCTTAGAACCTATTTCCTTTGTAGCCCCACTCCGGGGCCAGCACAGAAACTCTGTGGCTTTGCTGGAGAAGGTTCATCTCTCTCCTGAGCTTGCAGCTCCTGCTGCCGCCCCCCGCCCCGCCGCCTCCCAGGAGGGTGCGCTTAGCAACGCTGCACCTATTTTGGTCCGAGTAGGCACGGATGCCCATCAGTCATTTCTAAGCTCGTTAGTCACTTCTCTTCCTGCACCCACTCAGCTCCACACTCCCACAGGCACAAATTCCTTTATAGTGAGATGTACTTTTTAAATTTCACTCCTATTAATCCCCAAGAATTCAAGATATTTAGAAGTGCAGGAGGTGTATAGTTTTTCCAAAAAATGCTAAAATGCAAAAATTATCACCATTCACTAATTTGCTTTTTAATAGTAGGTGTGCTTCCACCAAAATACTCAATGCAGCTTAGAATGCAGATAGACCAACCGCTGACACACCCTCCCACCAGAACGCGTACTCCACGGGTTCTGCTGGAGAAGGAAGAGAACCTTGAGGCGTGGCGTCTGTTCCTTCCTCTACCAGATGACAACCCTGCTGAGGCCCTGGCTTGCCAAAGGCACCTGGAATATGAGAAATGTGAGAACGAAGCACAGCCTCATGCCAGCGCCTGCCTCAGTTGCTCTTCTGTGCTGGGAGCCCTACAATGGTGCTGTTGCATCTGTCAGCTTCACCTTCTGGAATTGCCTTGAGTTTTGGCTTAGAAAGTCTAGAGAACTAAAGCTTCTTATTCTGAAGGGTCCCAAATTGCAGGGTTGGGCCCCACTACCCTCCTCATTCCTGATCTTGATTCTATATGAAAATACCAAAAATATTTTCTTTATGTTAGAATTTAAGAGGATAGGCTGAGTGTGGTGGCTCATGCCTGAATCCCAGCACTTTGGGAAACCAAGGTTAGTGGATCAACTTAAGTCAGGAGTTTGAGACCCACCTGGCCAACATGGTGAAACTCCATCTCTAATAAAAAGTACAAAAATTAGCTGAGCATGGAGGTGGGCACCTATAATCCCAGCTACTCTGGAGGTCAAGGTGGGAGAATCGCTTGAACCTGGGAGGCAGAGGTGGCAGTGAGCAGAGACTGCACCACTGCACTCTAGCCTGGGCGACAGAGCAAGACTCCATCTAAAAAAAAAATACAATTAGAAAAAGAAAGAATTTAAGAGAATAAACACCTCTTGGGCATTTGAAACAGCCATGAGTTATTGATAATATTAGGCATACATGTTAGGTTGCTCTACACAATCTCCTCCAACAATCCCATGGGAGAAGTACCACCAATATCTCCACTCTTCAGACACGGAAAGCAAAGCTCATATAGGCCAAGAGCTGTGCACAGTCCTGCAGATGGAAGACTGCAGGGAGGCCCTGGACCCCGGCTGTCCAGATCCGAATCCGTGCCGCCTCTTCCCCACAGCCACAGACACCGCACTCTTTTGTGTGAGCTGCATTTGTTTTTCTTGAGGGGCCCTACGTCTGGGAGATGGCAGAAGTGGGACTCTTTTATCTTTGGGGGTAGCCCTCCGGGCACCTTGCAAAGTCGACGTGGATGCCCATGAAGCCTTCCGTGTTTGGGCAGTGGTGCGGAGGCTGTCCCGTTTCTTCTTTGCCTTTGCTGGGAAGAGGATAAGGGAACTCTGAGGACCTGCAGGCTGATGACTGATGGTGGGTGTGGCCTCCCCGTGCCCGACACCCCTAAGAAGCTTCTGGTCAGTGCACCTTCCTGTCTTGTTCCCCTCCCCCATAGACTGTCTGGATTAAAACATCAGATCGTTGCCTCTCCTAGGTTTTTATTTTTAATGAATGCCAACAGAAACTATTGAAGACTGTGATGAACCAGAATGCGTTATTGGCCTATAGGCTCTCAGATTACTTTGAAAAATATTACAGAGGTCTGGGCCAGGCATGGTGGCTCACACCTGTAATCCCAGAACTTTGGGAGGCCAAGGCGGGCAGGTCACTTGAGGCCAGGACTAGCCTGGCCAACATGACAAAACCCTGTCTCTACCAAAATTCCGAAAATTAGCCAGGTGTGATGGCATGCTCCTGTAATCCCAGCTACTTGGCCGGCTGAGGCAGGAGAAATGCTCGAACCCAGCAAGTGGACGTTGCAGTGAGTGGTGATCATGCCACTGCTCTCCAGCCTGGGCGACAGAGCAAGACTCTGCCTCAAATATACATAGTACAGAGGTCAATCAAAACAAAACACATGGTCAGAAACAAACCATGCCTCTGTAGTCTCTGGGCTCAGGGTGTGTGGAGCTGTGGCCCCAGAATGCAGCTCCTCTCCTGCCTTTGCATCTGGAGAGCTGGGGGCCTCCAGGTGTCTGCTGCCTGGGAGTGTGGGTGACCTCTGGCACTGCCTTCCCGAGCACATGCAGCTGTGACCTGCACTGAGCCCTCGTCCTCTTCTGTCTGGGGCACATGTGCTGTCCCGGGGGTGGGGGGAGGTTCTAGCGCCCGGCAGGCACATAGGCAGCTCTTTATGAGAGTGTCGTATTTCCATCTGGAGTCCCGGTGACCCCTCCATCCGTGCACCATATGCCCTCCTCAGGCACCCCACTGCCCAGTTCCGGGGTCCCCGTCTCTAACAGCAGCTTCGAGGCTGGGCTGCTACGGCGAGTTCTCCACCAGGAGTCAGAGCCACTCTGTGAACACACAAATGTAGCCACGTTTCTCCCCGTCCCACGTGCCTTTGGCAAGAAACACTCATTTTAAACACAAGGAAGGAGCTCCACGACCTTCCCAGCTCAGTCTCCGCTACTCCAGATTGTCTGTGGGCTCTTCTGGTTTAACGTGGTAAAATACACATGATGTAGAGTTTCCCAATTTACCATGTTCAGTGAACCATTCAAAGCCAGTAAGTGCATTGAGGACATTCACTCCAGAACGTTCTCATCATCCCAAGCTGAAACTCTCCCCATTGAACGCCCACCACCCACTCCCTCCCCAGCCCTGGAACCCCATCTTACTTTCTCTCTCTATGAACCTGACTGCTCCAGGGACCTCATGTAAGTGGCATCAGGCAGCATTTGCTCTTTTATAACTGGCTTATTTCACTCAGAACAAACATCCTGAAGCTTCTTCTAGGCTGCAGCCTGTGTGAGAGCTCCCTTCCTCTCTGGGCTGGAGAGGACTCCAGTGCGTGGATGGAGCATGTTTTGTCCTCTCCCTTCCTCTCTGGGCTGCAGAGGACTCCAGTGCGTGGATGGAGCATGTTTTGTCCTCTCCCTTCCTCTCTGGGCTGCAGAGGACTCCAGTGCATGGATGGAGCATGTTTTGTCCTCCCCCTTCCTCTCTGGGGCTGAGGAGGACTCCAGCATGTGGACAGAGCACGTTTTGTGCGTCCCCTTTCTGGGGCTGAGGAGGACTCCAGCATGTGGACAGAGCATGTTTTGTGTGTCCCCTTCCTCTCTGGGGCGGAAGAGGACTCCAGCAGGTGGAGGGAGCACATTTTGTTCATCCTCTCCTCCACGGACACTTGTGTTGTTTCCTCTGTGTGGCCATGAGCACGACTGCTGTGAGCGAGAGTGGACAGATGTCCCAGTGCCCAGTGGTCCCTGAGGGCACCGTCTGCTTCGTCAAGCCTTCTCAGGTGCTGCCCCGCCATCAGGAACCAGCAGCAGCCCCACTACCTGACGGCCTCTGCTTGACCTTCCCAGCCCTCAAGCAAGTGCTCCCCAGGGACAGCAGTGCTTCATGTGTGCACTTTACCCAAGCCTCCATGCATATGTTCCCCCAAGGACAGCCGGCACTGCCGATGTGCCCTTCACCCAAGCCTCCATGCAAATATCCCCCTGAGGGCAGCCCGCGCCGCGCATGTGCCCTTTGTCCAAGTTTCCACCACATCCTATGCCTTGGTCCCAGAGCCTCTGAGTTTCTGCGCGGCCACAGCTGCTGTACGTGGTCAGCCTCTGACTTTTTGTGCTGCCACAGCTGCTGTACATGGTCAGCTTCCCTGCCCAACCGCAAGATGCTTAGAGACAAGGATGAGGCCTGAACTTCTGTGACCCAAGCAAGTAAATATGTGTTGTCTGGATTCATGGCAAGAAAATCAGGCACCACGGGCGGCTTAGGGACGACCTACCTGTAAACCCATCCTAAGTGCCAGTTTCACCCCATCCCTCCAGCCTCAGGCTCCACACTCATCCTCACCTCCCCCAGCCCAGCATCCTAAGCTTTGTTTGGGATGGACCGTGCGGATCCTCATCTCCCCGGGCACAGCAGACGCAGAAACCATGCACCACCCCATGCTGGGGGCTGGGTGAGTGAACGGGGCCATAGGCTCCACAGAGTGGATCCCTCCTCCTGGAGAGACCACCAGCAGCCTTTGTTTGAGCAGGTTCTGTGCTTTTGTTTTCATGCAATACAAGGTGACGCTATTCACAATGGAAAAATATGGCAAAATAAATAATGGAAACCACTTTTCATTGACTTCTCTGGTCATTTGACCTGACCTGCGGCCTCGGCGGCCGGGCCTCTGGCTAACTGCTGATGCTATCAGGAGATTCACGGCACTGTCAGGGGCTGAATTCCTTATCCGTCAGTTTTCTTGGTTTTATGTTCTTAGTTTGCCCCGACCCACAACAAAAGCTTGGTCCATCAAGAGAATAACATCTATTCATCACCAGCCAAACCAGATCCCAGGAGAGAACCAGCCACACATCAGCATCTTTTGGGACAGCGGCTTTTTGACCCACACTCACAGAAATCTTTATCTGACCAACACCTGCCCAGAGGCCCCTGTCCTCCTACAAGTCCTGTGACCCTGATGTAGGGTGTACAAGCCCCGCATCAGGGCTTAGCCAGGGAGGGTTCTTTGCTTTGCCCAGGAAGGAAGATCAGGGTGAGCCCAAAGTAGACAAGACCCTTTGCTGAAGCAGCAGCACTGGGCTGCAGAGGTGTGTGGCTCCGTGACTGCCCCTGCGGAGGGGGCTGGGCTGTCCCACAGGCTGTGTGCTGGGAGTTGCTCCTCAGGGCGGGTTTGTGGTCATATTTATACCCACTTTTGATTACATGCAGATTAACTGGCAGCTTAAGCAGAAATGTCTAGAAAAGGGTAGAAACTTCCGGGTCATTGAGTCATTGCCATGGACAGGGGCGGTAAGGCTGGGAGTTGCCATGGCAATGTTAACTGACAGGCATGCTGAGAGCGTGTCTGATGGAAAGCTGCTTCCACTCCCTCCCTGTTGTAGCTAGTTTTCAGTTTGGTCTGGGGTCTGAGTCCCGCCTCCACCGTCGAGCCTTACCTCCTACCTCAATCCCATACAAAAACAACATCTGCTGCCCCAGAGCAAGCCAGACATTGCCAAAGGTGGTGAGAAACCCTCCCCTGATGGTTGGCCACCATCCCACTCGCTACCCCCTCCTGCCTCCACCCCCACCCGCACCTGCACCCCTATCTTCAAACCCCTGAAAGCAGAGTGAGCCCACCTTCTTTCAGTGCGTCTATCTGCAGTCGCTAAGGTGACATATTACATGACCTCCTTGGGTGCTGGTTTTGCAATAAGCCGTTTAGTGGCTAGAAAGTCTGCATGTTTGTGCCGGGCAGCTGCTTGTTTCTCTGGGATTAAAGAACCAGCTCTGCACCCTCAGCGTGTGCTGTTACGGCATTGCGCTGCGCTCCAGGAAGGGTCTGCTGCTTTGTCAATGGTGGGAGTTTCTAGCTAACAGCACTCTAAAGAAGTGGAAAATGCTCAGTTATCACCCAGTGTGAACAGGATCAATAACAGTTTAGTAGTGCCCATAATTGGAGTAGCTGTTATACACAAGAGCCTGTATCTTCTTGAGTGACTCTTACCAATCTATTGTCCGTCATCATCTGATTATCAAACCGAAAATATGGTGGGGAATTTTCCCTTTTTACATCAAGCTTGTGAAAAACATGTGAAATAATAATGAAAAAAAGCCCCTCTCATTGTTCGACTCAGCGGGAGGGAAACCCAGGAGCTGGGTGACTCTGCAAGGCGGATGAAAGCCATGCGTGTGTGGCACTCAGAGGAAAGTTATCATATTCACCAAATTGAAAGCCATGCCACGTGATGTCAGAGGAAAGTTATCATATTCACCAAATTGAAAGAATTTGGCACTTAGAAGCCAAAGTAGTTGCTGCTGTCAGACTAATAGGAAGGGAAGCAAGTTGCCTTTCGCTCCCTTTCCCTCCTTTGCTCCTGGGCTGGAGGGTCCAGGCATCTGGAGATGGGGTGGGGGAAGAGGGGTGGGTGGAGGTGGCCCCAGGTGCTTTGCCTTGGGGTGGAATTTACAGTGACTTATCTGCTGTGGATCTGGGGGGCACTCGGAGGGTTTTATGTCATAGTAGCCAAGAGGCATTTGAACCGCATTGAATCTAGCACTTTGCGGGTGTTTGGAAGAAGACATGGCAATGTCAGAGTTCTTTCCCTGGCTCATCCTTTCACCCAGTGAAGGATTTATTGATCCTCCACTGTGTGCCACACACTCCCGGGAGCAAGGCCTCAGCTGTGATCAGCCACAGGTCTGAGGAAGCCCTCACCTGGTGACAGCATACCTTTTGCTGTGAAAAGTAAGGAAGATGCAGGCAATGGTCTCTAAAGTACTGGTTTGCCCTCCTGTCCAAGGAGACAGAGGCCCAGATCTGGGCTCCAGAGGCCCCAGGGACTCGTGGGAGGGCACCAGGTATGTTGTCCATGATGCTAGATTGGCTTGTCCCTGCTTCCCATGCCCACCCTCTGCCATGGAACTTGTCCTGTCTCCCAGCACTCCAGGCGGAGTCCACCGGCATTTAGATGGCTGGATTTGTACTTGATCCTGGAACTCGCTCTGGCTGGTAGAGTGGGAGAACCGTAATATGAGATGAGATGAGTTTAACGTTCTTCTTTCTTCTGGCCTGCACAGTGGCTTTCCCCTGCTCCTTAGAAAGAACACAGCTGGCAGCTGCTGGGTCCAGAATGAGGAGGCGTGGCGCCTGCTCCACCCCATCCTTGGCCTGGAACCCGCCCAATGCAGCCTGGAGCAGTGCAGGTGGCCTCTAGACCCCTTAGCAGGAGCTGGAACCCGCCCAACACAGCCTAGAGCACTGCAGGCAGTCTTTACACCCATGAGCAGGAGCTGGAACCTGTCCAGTGCAGCCTGGAGCAGTGCAGGCAGCCTCTAGACCTGTGAGCAGGAGCTGGAACCCGCCCAAGGCAGCCTAGAGCAGTGCAGTCAGCCTCTAGACCCCTGAGCAGGAGCTGGAACCCGCCCAAGGCAGCCTAGAGCAGTGCAGGCAGCCTCTAGACCCCTGAACAGGAGCTGGAACCTGCCCAAGGCAGCCTAGAGCAGTGCAGGCAGCCTCTAGACCCGTGAGCAGGAGCTGGAACCCGCCCAAGGCAGCCTAGAGCAGTGCAGGCAGCCTCTAGACCCCTGAGCAGGAGCTGGAACCTGCCCAATGCAGCCTGGAGCAGTGCAGGCAGCCTCTAGACCCCTGAGCAGGAGCTGGAACCCGCCCAGTGCAGCCTGGAGCAGTGCAGGCCACCTCTAGACCCCTGAGCAGGAGCTGGAACCTGCCCAAGGCAGCCTAGAGCAGTGCAGGCAGCCTCTAGACCCCTGAGCAGGAGCTGGAACCCGCCCAAGGCAGCCTGGAGCAGTGCAGGCAGCCTCTAGACCCCTGAGCAGGAGCTGGAACCCGCCCAATGCAGCCTGGAGCAGTGCAGGCCACCTCTAGACCCCTGAGCAGGAGCTGGAACCTGCCCAAGGCAGACTGGAGCAGTGCAGGCAGCCTCTAGACCCCTGAGCAGGAGCTGGAACCTGTCCAGTGCAGCCGGGAGCAGGGAAGGCAGCCTCTAGACCCATGAGCAGACACCAAGCCCTGGTGGTCACAGTCCCTGATCTTGGAGTTGGTAGTTAGGAGCATCCATGCAATAAAACCCTAACACAGGTGCCTCCTGCAACTGCATGCAAGACTATGTGAGTCTCTGCAACTTGAAGAGAAAACCCTAGCTTCCATCGCATCTTTAATTATCCTGGAATGTAAATTTCCACTTCTGTCAGTGACAACAGGTGTCCAGACCTCAACAGTGCAAGACTATGGTAATTGTCTGCGCATTACTGGAAGAGGCTCTCTAATAAAAACATGATGTGTGTGTGTGTGTATGCGAATGTGTATGTGCGTGTGGTGTGTGAAAATGTATGTGAATGCATGTGGTATGAGTGTGTGTGTGTGGTGTATGTGAGCGTGTGTGTGTCAGTGAGTGTATGTGCATTTGTGTGTGTGGTATGACTGAGTGTGTGTCTGGTATGAGTGAGGGTGTATGTGTGAGTGTGAGAGTGTGTGTGGTATGAGTGTGTGGCATGCATATGTGTGTGTGTGTCCATGTGTGTCTGTGGTATGAAGGTGTGTGTGAGAGTGTGTGTATGTGAGTATGTGTGGTGTGAATGTGTGTCCATGTGTGTCTGTGGTAGAGTGAGGGGTGTGTGAGTGTGAGAGTGTGTATATGTATGTGTGGTGTGAATCTGTGTCCATGTGTGTCTGTGGTAGAGTGAGGAGCGTGTGAGTGTGAGAGTGTGTGTATGCTTCTGCAGAAATCATGTCCTCACTCCCACACGGTTTGCTAGGTCCACCAGGGCCACAGGCTCCTCTTCTGAGCCTTGCCCCTCACCCCTATCTCACCTTGACCCCGATGGGGAGAGGCAAGCCTGGTTCTTCCCCACATGTATGTGCACATGCTCACATATATGTGTGTACTCTGGCCTATGCACTTACCCACACATGCCTGCCTCTGCTGCCTGCCCCAGCCGCCAGCCCAACCAGCCTTGTGCACTCTGTCCTGGGCCACCCCCTGCCCTGGACATTCCTGCAGGAGCCACCCTCTCAGGCCTGACTGGACTCTCGCTGCCCAGAGACTGAGCTACCTTGGTTCAGGTCTCCCCAACCTGGGGAAGTGCTGTCCTCCTTGGTCGGGTGGAGAGCTTCTTTGCTCAAGCCCCGCCCTGTGCGGCCATGCACCCTGTTCCTGCCACTGTGGCCGGAGGGTCCCAGTCTCTTCCCTGTTCCTCCCAGCTCCTTTTGTGATCTGAGCAGATGTGAGGCTTGGGACAGAAAGGGCCGAGGAACCCAGCACCTTAATCACTGAACCTCCCTGGGCACCAGGCTGAGAGTCACCCCCAGTGGGTGAGATCCGCACAGCCTCCCCTGCAGCTGTGTGACCCGGGGCCATTTCTCACCCTCTGTGGCCCTCATTACAAAGCAGGCATGTTTGTGCTCATCCTGGGGTGTCTGCACCATTTGCAGAGGTGGCGGGCAACCAGCCTGCCTCATCCTGCCTGGGTGTGCCGACAGCACCTGGCTCACCAGTTACCAGTTACCTCTCCGGCTGCCCCTGCAAGACCTATCCAGGGCCCAGCTCTCTCGCTGGCCTGGGACAGAAACTCCTGTGTTCCCAGGACTCTGACTCTCATGCAGTCAGAATATCGCCCTCAGTTTTGTAATTAGCACACATTGGTTGAGCATATTCGCTAAATGTCCATCTTCCTCGAAGGCTAGAAGCCTTGCCCTCCCCCTGCCCAGCGAAAAGCTAGGATGCCCACCAGCGGCTGCCATGTCCACCAGAGGCGGCCATGCTCTCCTCCGGCCCTGCTGTCTGCTGTCCAGGAATCCTGGGTCCCAGGAAGAGGAGAGGTGGGATTCGCTCCTCCCTCAGGTGTTGGGCAGTGGGTAGGGCTGAGGCTTGCTCCCATGGGGCATGCTCCTAACCCTCAGGGCCCCACCACCCACGTCTCAATCTCATAGTCCCCTGGACCTGGGAATATGCATTTCTGTCCTGGGGGATGTCGCATCTGCAGTCCAAGCTATGGGACTTGTCTGGACATTGCTGGAAGGGTCTCTGTCCTCCAGTAGCCCATTGGACACGGCCGAGGTGACTTCCTGCTGGTTCTTCCTCCACCGGGTCTGCAACCAACCAGGAGCACACCATGTCAGGAGCTCACAGAGCCCCCTCCTGCGGGGACCCTCCCACTCTCCTGCCAGCCCCAGGAGGGGCAGGAAGCCAAGAGTAGTCAAAAGGACCACTCAAAACTGGGAACCTCGAAGTGGTTGGGGATTCAGCCTAAGTTGCCCCAGAGAGAAAGCCTTAGTCCCCTGCACCTGCACACGACGGTGCTGAGCCCCACGACACACACAGACCTGCTCCCGAGACTCAGGCACCCGTGAAGGTGGAGCATGTGGTGCTCCGTGTGACTGGGAGGCGCAGGACGGCATCGTCACACTTCCAGAAACACAGCCACTCCTCTCCAGAGGCCTCTTCTCCTCTCCTCCCAGCACACCTCTCCTCCAAGCGTGAGCCAGGACTGGTTGCCCCTCCTGGTGCTCGTCTTGGTCACCTCTGGACCATTCCCCGAGTCTGGGGAGCACGTCTATGTGCGTCATGTGGGGCCCGGTGCCCCTGTGTAGATGCGGTGTCCTGAGGTGAGGGTCTGAGGGTGGAGGGTCCTGGTGTGAGGGTCTGAGGGTGGAGGGTCCTGGTGTGAGGGTCTGAGAGGAAGGGTCCTGGTGTGAGGGTCTGAGGGGGGAGGGTCCTGGTGTGAGTGTCTGAGGGTAGGGAGAATCCTGGTATGAGGGTCTGAGTGGGGAGGGTCCTGGTGTGAGGGTCTGAGTGGGGAGGGTCCTGGTGTGAGTGTCTGAGGGTGGGGAGGGTCCTGGTATGAGGGTCTGAGTGGGGAGGGTCCTGGTGTGAGTGTCTGAGGGTAGGGAGAATCCTGGTATGAGGGTCTGAGTGGGGAGGGTCCTGGTGTGAGGGTCTGAGTGGGGAGGGTGCTGGTGTGAGTGTCTGAGGGTGGGGAGGGTCCTGGTATGAGGGTCTGAGGGTAAAGGCTTCTGGTGTGAGTGTCTGAGGATGGGGAGGGTCCTGGTGTGAGGGTCTGAGGGGGAAGGGTCCTGGTGTGAGGGTCTGAGGGGGGAGGGTCCTGGTGTGAGTGTCTGAGGGTGGGGAGGGGCCTGGTATGAGGGTCTGAGGGTAAAGGCTTCTGGTGTGAGTGTCTGAGGGTGGGGAGGGTCCTGGTGTGAGGGTCTGAGGGTGAGGAGGGTCCTGGTGTGAGGGTGTGAGGGTAGAGGGTCCTGGTGTGAGGGTCTGAGGGGGAAGGGTCCTGGTGTGAGGGTCTGAAGGGGTAGGGTCCTGGTGTGAGTGTCTGAGGGTGGAGGGTTCTGGTGTGAGGGTCTGAGAGCGGGGAGGGTCCTGGTGTGAGGGTCTGAGGGTAGAGGGTCCTGGTGTGAGGGTCTGAGGGGGAAGGGTCCTGGTGTGAGTGTCTGAGGGTGGAGGGTCCTGGTGTGAGGGTCTGAGAGCGGAGAGGGTCCTGGTGTGAGGGTCTGAGGGTAGAGGCTTCTGGTGTGAGTGCCTGAGGGGGGAGGGTCCTGGTGTGAGGGTCTGAGAGTGGGGAGGGCTAGCAACGAGATAATAGAAGGAGCAACTGTGTGAACTGTCTCAGCCTGAGGGGCTCCTGTGCCTTTGGGAAATTGGACGGTAGACCTCCCCGCCGCAGCTGACAGCCCTCCTCTTCCTGGGTGCTGGGCCGGGCTACTGCGGGACCCACTGGGTGCAGCCGCACTGGACTCCCCCTCTGCTGGGAAGACGGACATGTTGCTGGCGCTGCTGTCCCTCAAAAGCGTCTCCCATGTGGCCATTGTCCTACATGCAGCTCCCACCCGGATTCAGTCCCTGCTGTGATGGGGAGTGAGGCTTGGTTCTGCACCGCTGCGCACTGTGGCCCATAAACCACTCCGTGATGAACAACTCAGCCGTGGGGTGGCCCAGCCCGGCCCGGCCTCCACACCTGCTCTTTTCAGGCGGATGCCCACTTCTGCATGAGTTTGGAGAGTGGGTTGTTCACGGTGAGTGGAGAATGTAAAAATGCCTCCTAAACCTAGGACTGGAGAGTAGCTTGCCTCTGCCGAGGGATGCTGTGAAGAGCCTCCCCACCTCAAGTAGCGCAGTTCAGTTTCCAGTGTTAACAGCCCAGGCGGAGCTCGCAGAGGCAGGAAATGGCCGTTTTCAGACACTCATCTCTGAAACAAAGGATATTTTCCCATCTCGGCCATTTCCCTCCGTAGAGAAACACCTCTGTTCGTCCACACGCATGTAAACTGGTGCAAGATCATACTGTGTTGTTCTGGGGATGACTTTTAACAGTAAGTCCGTATTTTGTTTTCTCTGTTTTTCTGCTTCTCTTGGAGGAAACGTATATATTACGTTTTGGAACAACAAAACCTCATTAAAATCACGCCCTTTCAGTGACACTCCTCAGTAGCTGTCTACACCTGGCAGCATCATTCTTTTGTGATACTGTATAAGACTATTCATTTGAATTACTTTAAAAAGATGGTTTCCAATGACTACCTTGTACCAGGTATGTCTCATAATAACGTTTAAAAACAGATCTCATGGATTTTAGGTCACTTTCTGTTAGTAAGAGTTTAGTCCAGTTGAACACTTGGGTTTTTTTAAGTATCGGGGTAAATGTGCAGGTTTGCGTATATGGTGTGGAGCTGAGGTTTGGGGTCTGATTGATCCTGTCACTAGGTGGTGAACATGGTGCCCAGCGTTCACAGTTCAGCCCTTGCCCCTCCCCCCTTGCCCCTTCCTCCCCTCCCCCTCCCCTTCCCCCTCTTTTCCCTCCTTCTCCCCCATCCAGTAGTCCCAGTGACTACTGGTCGCACCTCCGTGTCCATGAGTGCTCAATGCTCAGCTCCCACTGAAGTAAAGCCATGAGGCCTTTGTTTTTCTGTTTCTGTGGGAATCTGTGTAGGACCGTGGCCTCCAGCTGCGCCCACATTGCTGCAGAGGACCCGTTTCTGTTCCTTCTTGTGGCTGCATGTGATTCTACGTGGACATGTCAGTCTTCTCTTCCACTCTCCCGGCCTAGTGCAGCTGAGCTCTGTGAGTTGGGAGAAAAAGCAGTTCCAGCTCCCTTCCTGGGGAGCAGCAGGAAACAATGAGGCAAACAAGGCCAAGGCTTTTGCCTCCAGGGCGTCTGGCCTCAGTCTGCAGTTGGAGATGAGCTGAGCTTGCCTAGGAACCGTGACCAGCTTTGGGGCATGGGGCGAGGCAGCCTTCGAGCCTTAGTCCCTCTTATTGGGAGAGGGGGACAGGGGATGTCCCTCTCCCTGAGGGAAAGCACCCAGGTTTAGGCCTTCTGTTCTCTGCCTGTTTCCTGGACTCGCCGGCCACTCCTGTGACCTTGCTATGACAAGGAGAGGGAGGCGGGTACCTCCACCCGCCTTCTGTGCCTGGCCATGGCCTCTTTGTCCTAGTGAGGAAGGTCTCTTACTGTCTCCTTATTTGGCCATAGGGGACCAGGAGTAGGTGGTGGGCACTGTAACCCTCACTGTGGGTGGGAGAGAGGGATATCTTAGCATGCCAGCTCCCACTCGGCAGCCTGTCACACTGATGCAAACCACGTGGGATACCAGCGGAAAGAAAGGGCTCCAGTCTCCAGCACCTGGGGTGACCCTCCGCATTGCCTCCCTGCTGGGGTCGTGGCTAAGTGACTTACCCTCTCCAGTCCTGGATTCCCGGGTGCGCTGAGGATTCTAACACTACCGGAATCATGGGCTTGTCACATGAATAACATGCAGGGCCTGCTCAGCTGTCATTCACACATGTCACCCTCGTGGTTAAGAGGCGTGCTGGGCCCACTCCAAGGACCTGCTTCCCGCCCGCCTGGGGCTCTGCCGGCTTCCTCACCTGGACCCCCAGCTTCCTGCTCCCTGTGGTGCTGGAAGTGGGGTAAGATGCAGACTCACTAGGGCCGTCTCAACCAGAGTGGCCTGAACGGAGCGCCCCAGTGACCCGGGAGCGTGGTGGTGGATTTGGAGGCCTAGGTCACGAGACACAAATATGTCAACAGCCACGCGTCACTTAATGACAGGGACATGTTCTGAGAACTGTGCCGTCAGGTGGTTGTGGTTGTGTGACCCTTGCAGAGTGCACTGACACACACCTTGGTTACAGCTGCCTATACACCGAGACAGTGGGGTAAAGCCTGTTGCTCCTGAGTACAAACCTGTGCAGCACGTGACTGCACAGAACACGCAGCCGCTGTCACGTGTGGGCGGGATTTCCGCGTCTCACACAGAAGAGGTGCGGTGAGAAAAGGCGGCATGCCCATCAGTGGGTCCCCATTGTCCCATCCATGGTAATACCGCATTTGGTTTTTTTTTACTTTTTAAAAAATGTTACTTTGAGTTCTGGGATACATGTGCAGAACGTGCGGGTTTGTTACAGAGGTATACTCGTGCCATGTTGGTTTGCTGCATTTTGCACATTTTCCGTTAATTCACTGTTCTACATCCTGAACTTGTACCACAGAC
Source organism: Callithrix jacchus (assembly GCF_049354715.1). NCBI lineage: Eukaryota > Metazoa > Chordata > Mammalia > Primates > Cebidae > Callithrix > Callithrix jacchus. Next base: position 27,056,671 of record NC_133502.1, read on the forward strand.
TTGCTTTTAAAGCAAAGTGAAAAATTTTATATTTATTTTTGTTAAATCGTATCTTGTTTTGGCCCATGCTTATAGCGTGTTAGATTTTTACCAATGTCTTTTAATTCACGTGTTAGTTTTTGCCCCCGACTTTCTGCTGTCTGTGAATCTGGTAAGCTGACTTTGTGTATCTTTACCTAACTCATTCATTAAAAGAAAAAAGAAAATCAAAGACACAGGTACCAGAGCAGAACCCTGGACCCTACAGATCGTTTTCTAGTTGCCACCAACCCTTCACCTTCAAATCATGCTGGAATTTTTTATCCAAACACATAGGAATATGCATAACTATAGTAAAATGTACCAATATTAAAAAAAAATCTAATGAAGATTTAAGATACCACCCAGTAGCCTGCCTCCATTTCAGGTATAATATTTTCAATTGATAAATTCAGAGAAATAAAAAATGTAGTTATATTTTTAAAATGTATTCTCTATCTTGATCCACCTATTGCACCCAATAGTGATATTCTTTTTTTGTTATTATCATACTTTAAGTTCTGGGGTACATGTGCAGAATGTGCAGGTTTGTTGCATAGTTAAACATATGCCATGGTGGTTTGCTGTATCCATCACCCCATCATCTACATTAGGTATTTCTCCTAATGCTCTCCCACCCCTAGCCCCCAACCCCCTGCTCTCCCTCCCCTAGCCCCAACCCCCTGCTCTCCCACCCCTAGCCCCCACCCCCCTGCTCTCCCTCCCCTAGGCCCCCACCCTCCTGTTCTCCCAACCCTAGCCCCCCACCCCCCTGCTCTCCCTCCCCTAGCCCCTACCCCCCGGTCTCCCACCCCTAGCCCCCACCCCCCTGCTCTCTCTCCCCTAGCCCCCCACCCCCCTGCTCTCCCTCCCCTAACCCCCCCACCCCCCTGCTCTCTCTCCCCTAGCCCCCCACCCCCCTGCTCTCCCTCCCCTAACCCCCCCACCCCCCTGCTCTCTCTCCCCTAGCCCCCCACCCCCAACAGGCCCCGGTGGCTGATGTTTCCCTCCCTGTGCCCACGTGTAATAGCACCTTCTCCCTCTCTGTGTGTCGTGTGGCTGTGCTTGCTCAGGGTCCCCAGATGACTCAAATGTAATTGCTGCTTACAGCTGGTAGAATCATTCTTTGTGATACTGGATGAGACTATTAATTTGAATTACTTTAAAAGATTTTATGCTTTTTCCAGTTACCTCCTTCAACTATAATGTTAGGAATGCCTTGTAATTAATGGCATTTAGAAACAAATCCCATGGGTTTAAAGTTCCTTTATTAGAAGTTTAGTCCAGTGTAGGGCAGTTGAACAACTGAGGTGCCGCTGAAGTGGGGGCATGTGGCCTCCCGGAGAGGCTCCGCATCTGCTGCCTGCAGAGTCTGGAGATCAGCCCCCTGGGGCCGTTACCTGAGGGAAGTCCCCAGGGTCCCCGATGGGATCGTAGCCTTGGGTCCTTGCCAGGCCTTTCTGTCCCGCAGCAGGAGGGAGGTTCTGGGTCTGGACACCTGGTCCTTAGACCCCCGGCAGCCTCCGGACTCACCTCCTGGCTTCTCCCGTGTCTGGTGGAGCAGTGGCTGCTGACTCCCCGCGGGAATGGGGAGGAGGGACGGGAGGCGGCAGAGGCAGTGAGGTGGCAAGGGCCGTGCTTCCCGGGAGCTTGACGTGGGTATGGGGACAGTATCCTCCGCTCCCTGAGGCATCTCACAGGGCCCTTGGGTCGCGGACCTGTTCCCTCCCGGGACACAGGCTGCTCTGGGAACCCCGCCTCGCTTCCAGGAGTTGGTGGTCAAAGCGCTCCAGTCGGGCTGCTTAGAACAGTTTCTTGCATTGAGTCAGCTGGGACTTTGAAAAGCTCCTCCCACGGCTGTTCTGTGGGCAGCCATGTGGGTGCATGACGCTGCGCTGGCCTGTCTGTGAAATGGGGGAGCAGCCACCAGACCTGCATCCCAACACCTAGACGAGGCGGGAACAGCCAGGTAGGAGAGCAACGGCTTAAAGGCGTGGGGTGAAGCCAGGTCCGGAGGCCTCGCACGAAATACCGTATGTAATATGGCGATCAGCGGAGCTCTGACGCTATACATGGGGATTTAGAGGAGCCCGCGTAAAACTTTTACAGAGCAGAGTAAGAAGATGGACTCGTGCATCGCAGCCTCGGCGCGGCATCCGCACGCCCATCAGCCACATGGTCATCCCCCTGTTCCCATCACCCTGCCTAGCTCGGAGCTGGCGGCGTGTCCACTGTGAGTGAGCAATGACCTGTTTCACTTAGATGAGCACCGAGCATTTCGGCATGGAGGGACTCAGCTGAGTACCGAGCATTTCAGCACGGAGGGACTCAGCTGGTCGGTTTCACTTAGATGAGTACCTAACATTTCAGCAAGGAGGGACTCTGCTGGTCGGTTTCACTTAGATGAGTACGGAGCATTTCAGCAGAGAGGGACTCAGCTGAGTACCGAGCATTTCAGCACAGAGGGTCTCTGCTAGTCGGTTTCACTTAGATGAGCACCTAACATTTCAGCACTGAGGGACTCTGCTGGTCAGTTTCACTTAGATGAGCACTGAGCATTTCAGCAAGGAGGGACTCTGCTGGTCAGTTTCACTTAGATGAGCACCTAGCATTTCAGCAAGGAGGGACTCTGCTGGTCGGTTTCACTTAGATGAGTACAGAGCATTTCAGCAGGGAGGGACTCAGCTGAGTACTGAGCATTTCAGTAAGGAGGGACTCTGCTAGTCGGTTTCACTTAGATGAGCACCTAGCATTTCAGCAAGGAGGGACTCTGCTGGTCAGTTTCACCCACGTCTCCTGGCTTCTGTCCCGAGCTAGGGGTACTTTATTCCAGGGCTGGCGTCCCCTTTGCTGTCCTTCAGTGATGTCCTGCAGGGTTTTGATGGTTCATTACATGGAATCCACCTGCGGCCCTGGCAGATTCAGAGAGAGCAGGTCTGAGAAGAGGTCCAGCATCGACCTTTCTCGTAAATGGCCCAGGTGGCTCACGTGCATACCCCGCCTCAAGAGCTCCCCTCTGAATTCTAACAACAAGAGGTTCTGGCCTTAGCCAAGCGACGTTGCAATTCTTAGGCTGATTAAGGTTTCCTCCTAAATTTCTGGCCTCTCATCTCCCATCACCAAAAAGAAGTCAGGTCATGGGGGAAAGGGGGAAACGAGGAGACCAAGAGACATGGTGTATGTGGGGTTTGCCCAAAGCCTCCTACATGGATGAGCGCTGCCCAGAGCCAGGAGGACTGACAGCTGCCCCAAGCCACAGCCATTGTGAGCTGTGTGAGGGTCTCCACCCAAATGGGCTTTCCTGTTGCTTTTTTCTTAAACTCTTACAGGATTGGCATTCAGATGGTAATGTGCAAATGAGGAAACTGACACTCTGATGCACCCAGAGGGTGGAGGGGTGTGTCCTGCACACACACAGGTCTTCCTCAGCTTCAGACCCTTTCCCGCCTACCCGGCCACCTCTGTGCCTGCAGAGCCACTTCAGAGCTTACTGAACAGGGCCCAGGAGCCCTGGGAGCAACTTGCACTGAACTCCTGAATGTGAAGTGGCACTTACCAGGCACTGGAGGTGGCTCTGCTTTTGGAGGGGCATAGATCTCAGGGAGGCAAGAAGCTCACTCGTGGGTGCCGGCTCCTCCCTGCTTTGTTTTCTTCACCAAGCAAGTGAGTGGTTCTGGCAACAGATCAGGGCATGTCAAAGAGGGGAGGTGCATGGGGGTCACAGCAGGGGTGGGCCCTTACAGTCACACCTGGGGAAGCTGGTGGGGAGTGTGTACTGATCCCAGCTGGGTGTGCAGAGTGAAACCTTTCCAACCCATCACTGTGGAGGACCATGGTGGATTAGACTCCATGCTGGGGCTGGACATAGATACAGGACGAGGCAGCCCCGGCCACAGAGCACCCACGGTGGGGATTGGAGCAGGCTGGCCTCTGTGTGCTCTGTAGGGTGGCTTGGCAGACACATCTCTTGCTGGACCTCAGCCCCTGCCTCCCCCCTGGGACCCTGAACCACCCACACAGTCATGCACAGCGCTTCTGAGTGGCAGGTGGCAGGGCCAAAGTGATACCATGCCTGTTCCGGTCAGGTTGCCTCCTGGGTGTCTCTAGGGAGGGGCAGATAGGAGGCAGATGCTAAAAACCAAATCCTCCTCATGAACTTGCCAAAGGCTCTGGAGATCTGGGCGCTGAGGAAGAGTCCCAGGAAGGCGTCCTTTGACTGGATGGTCAGGGAGGAAACTGGAGGAAGAAAAAGACCCAGGTCAGCAGAAAGCCAGGCAGCAACATCCCTGGTGAAAGGTAACAGCTTCCAGGGTTGGAGGGAATGAGTGGGGGCTACTGTTAGAAACTGACACTGGAGTTTTCTGAAGCAGCAAAAGTGTTTCGTTCTGTCTGATGTGACACCTGGGAGAAAGAATTACTGGGAGGAATTGGGGAGAGCAAGAAAAGGCCTTCTGAAATGTCGGGGACTTTAATGGCCTTCCCTGTGGGACAAGGCAGGGACAGACCGCGGTTAGCAATGGGGACTGGGAGGAGGCACTGGAGGTTTTCACTGAGCGAGTATCAGAGGGCACCTACCCCGCGCTGGACGCTGGAGTCAGGTGGGAAGATCATGGTTGAGCTGAGGAGGATGATTTGGGGTAGAAACGGCTGCTCTCCAGCTCAGGGGCATTGGTGCCAAGCTGTTAGCGTGTTGGATACAACATGCCAGGATGCTATATCTGCACCCTGCAGTGTGGCCGGTGGGGTGGCGTGCACAGAGCCTGTTGGATCGTAGTCTAGAAGATGTGTGTCTCACAATAATGAAGTGAACTGATCTGTGTTTTAAGAATACAGTGTCAGCCGGGTGCGGTGGCCCGCTCCCGTAATCCCAGCACTTTGGGAGGCTGAGGCAGGTCAATCACCTGAGGTCGGGAGTTCAAGACTGGCCTGATTCACAATGGAGAAATCCTGTCTGTACTACAAATACAAAATTATCTGGGGTGGTGGCAGGTGCCTATAATCCTAGCTACTCAGGAGGCTGAGGCAGGAGAATTGCTTGAACCTGGGAGGTGAAAGTTGTGGTGAGGCGAGATCACACCATTGCACTCCAGCCTGGGCAACAAGAGCGAAACTCCATCTCAGGAAAAAAAAAAAGGATACAGCATCATCTCTTATCCTGGTGAGCTATTCCTGTGGTCATGCTGCAGGACAAATCACAGCAAATCCTTGTGCGTGGCGTCCCCTTGCTCTCATGCAGCTGCAGGTTGCCTGGGCTGGGCTGCTGTGTGCTGGGCCCAGCTGAGCAGTGCTGCCTCTCAGGGTGGATCTGTGGTTCCTGGGCTACATGTCCCATCCTCCCCGGCCACTGGCCCCCTGGGACATGCTCTTCTTGAGGCTGGGAAGAGGCACAAGGTCCTCATGTTGGCAGGAGAGGCTTCCTGAGACCTGGAGCCAACACATTCTCCTTCACCTCTTTCTGTAGCTGAAGCAGGGAACACTCCTAGCATAACATCACAGGAAGGACCCAGTGGCCTTTGCCCACAGTGAGGCCAGGGGATGAAGTAGATGCGGGTGTAGAATTGGGGTCAGTACTTGGTTCCCAACTCCTCCTTTATCTAGAGATCACTTAGCCAACAAGCTGCATTCTCTAGAACACATCCCCGAGCAAAAATGTTCAGATACATTAAAGTGACAAGAGACTAAAATTCATCTGCTCTGCACCCGGGGAGCCCTCCATGTTTCACTTATGCTCCTTTCCTCCCTGTCGGGTGTAACAGAGGAGGGCACTTACCTGATGTCTCAGCCCCCTTGAGGTCAGACATCTTCCATTCGAGAAGGCGGGAGAGCACTGTGAGGGGCAGGCGTGTTGCTAGCAGCAGCTGCGGGCACAGGTAGGCTCAGGGCAAAGGAGAAAGCGGAAAAGCTGGGATGACAGAATGAAGAAAACCAGGTACTGTTCAAAGGCATTTTCCCTTTGATCTCCTTGGCTTAGGGAGCCTGGGATGGAAATCGGGAAGAGCTGAGAGGCTCGCCCAAGCGCACATCTAGCCAATAGGAGGCGGAGCTTGAGCCTAAATTACGATTTTCTTAGGAAAAGTGGGTCTTAAAAAGTGTCTTAAAAGCACTTAGAGAATGATAATAAGAACTATCAGCGAAGGTAGTGTCAACGTTGTCCACGGCGTGGTTTGGGTATTGTCTGGCCGCCACGCTGTGGGCCACGGATCGCTGTGTGTTATGCCTGGCTCTGCCATTCTAAAGGATTTGTCTGTTTACTATAAAATGTGATCCTCTTAGAAACATAAATGCCCCTTGGGAACATCAACAGCTGGCATATATATAGGTGAAAATGTAGTTTAATGTATCTCCATAGGGTACATGTGTCATCTACATAGGATATTACCATAGGTGGTTAAGACTAGGCGGTATTTGCTTACATGAAGGAAGTCAGGAGGCTTCACGCAGTGCCCTTGATGGAAGGAGCAGGCGCACAGGAGAAGGGATGTTTCTGTGTATGGGAATCCAGTTGGGGAGACGCCCTACACATTAGTAAGAATAGATATTATCTTACAGACATTGTGCAATGATGTAAAAAGTTGGTTGTATAAGAAACTATAAGAAAGCCAGCACATTCTAGAAGGTCTTTGGTGGGGCTGGCTGCAGGGAGGGCAGGATGTGGCGTGAATGCCACAGTTTTCTGGCAGGCAGTCCAGAGCCTTGAACCCTGGACTGGACGTGGCTCCCCCTCATCCTGAATCCAATGCATCCTGCTGTCCTCACCTCCTGAGCACCTGTCTACCCTCCCAGGACCATGGCCCGGTCCACAGAAGCAGCATCTCTCCCCACAATTCCTAAGTTACTTTGGGCTGTTGTCAGCTTTGCTGACCACAAATCTCAGCGTGGGGCATGGACCTGCAGATACAAATCCTCAAGAGATCCTTGCAGCAGTGAGTTTGAGAAGCACTGTCGGCACCAGCAGAACTGCTGACCCATTTCCTATCTTCCAGCTGTTCTCACCCTTCCGTCTCCTCTTCCCAAATCCCTTCCCAGGCCTGCCGGGCCTGCTGTGTGCTGCCTCCTCCCCTGGCTTCATCTGCAGCCACTTCACGTTCACTCTCTGGCTTCTGTGGGTTACACTGTGTCCCCTAAAAAGATATGTTGAAGTCTTACGCCCTAGAACCTGTGAATGTGATTTTATTTGGAAATAAAGTCTTTGCAGATGTAATCAAGTTAACATGAGATTGCACTGGATTAGGCTGGGTTTATATACAGTGTCTGGGGTCCGTACATCAAGAGGGAAATTTGGACACAGAGACACACAGGGAAAACACCATGTGATGACAAAGCAGATGTCATCCAAGTGATGTGAGCTGAGGAGCACCAAGGACTGCTGGCCATCACCAGACGCTGGGAGAGAAGCCAGGGAGAATCCTCCCCTAGAACCCTCAGAAGGACCCGAGGCTGCCAAAACCTTGATCTCATATTCCCAACCTCTAGAACTGAGAGGGAATCCATCTCTGTTGTTTTGAGCCACCCAGGTGGTATAGTTCATCACAGCAGCCACAGAAAACTAACACTGAGCCTGCATGAGTTCCTTTCCAGTTCTTGAATGTTCCGTCTCTCTGCTTTATCTAGCCATGCCACCCTCCCAGGCCCGCCATCCTCCCAGCCCCTCTCAGCTCTGGCCTCTATCTCTGAGAAATCTTCCCAGACTTCTCTGGAAGAGGCCTAGCCAGGCCATCACTTTGTGTTTTCATTTTGCCCCATTCCTTCCCTTCAGAGCTCATACCACAGGTATAAGTCTGCACTTATTGATTCAAATTTGGTTCTTTTATGGCCCTTTCCCTGAAGAGAAAACTCCAGGAAGATAAGGATGTTGCCTACTTTGCTCACTGTGGAATTCCAGTATTTTCCACTGGGCTTGGAACTAGGGAGTAGCCAGTTAATGTTTGCTGGATGAATGAAAGGATGATCAGATGAATGAATGAATGGATGATCAAATGCATGGATAATCAGCTGAATGGATGGATGGATGGGTGACCAGATGCATGGATGAATGAATAGATGAATAGAAGGATGTATGGATGATCAGCTAGAAAGATGGATGGATGATTAGATTGATAAATGAATGGCTGATCAGATGGATGGATAATCAGATGGGTGGATGGATGGGTGACCAGAAGGATGGATTATCAGATACATGGATGTATGATTAGATGAATGAATGGATAGCTGGATGATCAGAAAGAAGAATGGATAAATAGATGGATGAATGATCAGATGGATGATAAATAGATGGATTAATGGATGGATGATCAGAAGGATGGATAACAAGATAGATGAATGGATGGCTGGATGGATAACAAGATGGATGAATGGATGGATGGATGGTCAGATTAATGGATGGATGATCAGATAGGCCAATGGATGGAAGATCAGATAACTGAATGAGTGGGTGATCAGATGGATGGATGGATGAGTGACCAGATGGATGATCAGGTGGAAGAATGATGAGATGCATGGATGGATGCTTAAATGAATGGAGGATGGAGGAATGGATGGCTGGTCAGATGGGGGGATGATCAGTTAGAAGGGTGGATAGACAGATGCATGGATGATCAGATGGATGAATGAATGAATAAATGATCAGATGGATGGATGATCAGATGAATGAATGAATGCATAAATGATCAGATGGATGGATGGGTGACCAAATGTATGGATGATCAGATGGATGACTCATCAGATGCCTGGGTGGATGATTAGAAGAATGAATGAATAGAGAGAGGATCAGATAGATTAATTGATGGATGATTAGATGAATGGATGGACCAAATAGATAAATAATCAGATGAATAGTTAGATGGATGGATGGTCAGATGAATGGATGGGTGGATGATCAGAAAGAAGTATGGATGAATGATCAGATGGACTAATGGGTGGATAGATAGGTGGATGGATAGATGGATGGTCAGATGAATGGATGATGATCAGAAGGAAGGATGTATGGACGATGAGATGGATGGTGAATGGATGGATATCAGATGCATTGGATGATTAGATGGATAGGTAGAGGGACGGATGGACGAATGGATAGATGATTGGATGGATGGATGAATCGGTGGGTGGAAAAGTGGATGACTGAAAATGAATGGAAAGGAGACAGCATCTCACAGAGATGTTCTCTGTATTCCACTAATATATTTCTCTTCCTGTATAAAATGCAAACATAGCAGTTCTCACAGGCTTTCTCTGAATGAGACTCTCTCTGACTTTTGCACTTCTATGAGCATTGTCTCACACAATTTTCACAAGAAATGTATAAATATTGTACTCTCTCCAGTTCACAGACGAAGAAACTGAGGCTGACTGTGACTTACCCAAGGTCACACATGGGCTTCAGACCACACACCTTACGTTCACAACCATGTCCGCTCTTACAGAGCCTGATGTGAGTGGAGGGTCCAGATGCTGACACAGCAGAGGTGGCAGCAGCTGGGCAGTGCCTGCAGGTGGATGCACACCTGCATTTCTTCCTAGGCAGGAAGATACATGTCTGTGCTCTTGCCTGATGCTGAAGGCTAGCTGGAGGCTCTGTGTGTCTCACTAGAATGTTCTCCTCTCTTCCTAGAACACTCTGAATGTGTCTGTCCCTTTCCTCTTCTCTGAGGCCAATCACTGGAGAATAGATTTAGATAGTCCCCTCTTCACACTGTTCCAAAAGGTTTTCCAGGAGTTCAGCGTGAGCTAAGAAGCTGTGTGCATGATGCCTGTTCTCTCTGTGGTCCAATCACAAAGAGCAGTTATTATTTCCAGCAACTCTAATGAGCCATTTATACTTCGCAAATCAGTTTGAGAACTGATTTTTACCCAGACTTCTATATATATTTCTATACTATTTGGGGGCATTTTTCCAAAAATGAGTGGGAAATTATAAGAGTGTCTATATAAAATGTAACTCCCCAGATGATGGGAGCAAAATTAAGCCAGCAGTGTAGAAGCAAGGTGTTGGTGGTGGGCCTGGGCAGAAACTGGTATGTCTTCATGTGGAGCTGGCTGACGGGCTTGTTCGCTCATGGGCAGGCTGACATATCTCTTCCAAAGACTGTCCTGGCAGTGTGGCTCTGAGGAAGCGTGAGGAGGGCGGGCGCTTCCTGAGCCGCCCAGGGATAATAATACACCTTCTGTTTGTTTGAAATAAACTAGGCACAAGAAGTGAGATTAATGATATGTCCAGACCCAGTGTAATCACTAAAATTAGCAGAAGCAAGTTGCATAATGTGAGTGGTGAAAGTCCTTCTTTCTGGTCCTCCTGAGCTGAACGGAATGGTTTAGGTAATGAAGAACGCCAGCCCTGCTAATGAGAACAAGAATGCTTAACAGGAGGCTGCTGGCTTCCTTGCTGATTACTATCCACTACTCCCACGTGAATGGTGTTTGGGGTTAAATGTGAGAATCTGTGCTCTCTGCCTCTCCCCTTCTCTTCCTCCTCCTCCCTCTCTCTCTGCTTCTTGACTGTGCATTTTATAAACAGTGCTCAGGGTCAGGGGAATTAGGAGAAACACAGCTCTCAACAGGAAAGAAGAATAGTGGTGCCCCCGGAGAAGGCGTCCTATGGCAAAGCGCATGCGCCCGAGCGCCACGTGGCTTTGCTTTTCTCCTCGCCTGACGTAGGTATGGGGTTGACCCGCGCACCAGTGCTGGAGCCTGTGTTCGGTTCATCTGCAGGATGTGCTCCCCTTCACTTGCATGTCAGGTCACCAAAATCATATCCTTTTTGATTTTGGCAACAACCAAATGGCTCAGCTAACAAGTGACAAAGATTCTTTCTATTCACAGCAGACAATTGTTGCATCACACATACAATTTTGCAGAAATTTAACAACCACAGCCTGGCGCGGTGGCTCACGCCTGTAATCCCAGCACTTTGGGAGGCCGAGGCGGGTGGATCTCGAGATCAAGAGATTGAGACCATCCTGGTCAACTACTAAAAAATCTACTCCCGTCTCTACTAAAAAATACAAAAAATTAGCTGGGCATGGTGGCGCGTGCCTGTAATCCCAGCTACTCAGGAGGCTGAGGCAGGAGAATTGCCTGAACCCAGGAGGCGGAGGTTGCGGTGAGCTGAGATCGCGCCATTGCACTCCAGCCTGGGTAACAAGAGCGAAACTCCGTCTCAAAAAAAAAAAAAAAAAAGAAAAAGAAAAAAGAAATTTAACAACCACAACAAGAATCCCTAGCTAAGAACACAATTTCCCTGCATCGTTTACTGTCTTGCGCAATTTGTCAGCCCTCTTAGTGTTCCGTGGCGCAGCCCTCAGGCTGTCGTCCCCAGAGCTGCATCCGCCCCTACCGCCAGCTGGACGCACGTGCCCTTGTATTTCGTGGAAAGGGCTTCAGGGTCTTCCTCCCTTTTCCTCCCTTCTCATGTTCTTTGCTGCTGAAAAATTGTAATGGAGTCTCAAATCTGGGGCGTGGCCTTTGTTGTATGTATTACTATCCGCCTTTCCTCCCTTCCCAGCTTCGCCACTTCGTTCCTGTTCCTGTACGTGATGTGGGGGCAGAGTAGTGGTGGAGGCAACCGGGGTTGACCGCCTGTAACCTAATGAGTCTGCTGTCCATCTGGCCTCTAAACAGTTCATGACCTACTGAGGCCTGCTGTCCCACTAGCCCCTGGACAGCCCATGATCTACTGATGTCTACTGTCTACCTGGCCTCTGGACAGTCCATGATCTACTGATGCCTGCTGTCTACCTGGCCTCTGGACAGTCAGTGATCTGATGTCTACTATCCACCTGGCCTCTGGACAGCCCATGACCTATGATGCCTGCTGTCCACCTGGCTCCTCAGGAGGGCCAATATAAGCATAAGTGCAAAAGTTGGGATGAAACTTGAAATTTGCTTTACGAAATGGGAGATTTTTTTCAGATTAAATTTTATGTTTTGGAATTACCTTCTAAATCCACAGAAATTTAATTGGTAGGATATTATGGGGGTATTTTAACTTTTCTCTGAATTCTCTTCAATCTTAGTAACATACCTGACTGGGGCAATGGCATCTCACTTCTACTTGATTTCTAAATACTTGTTAACTAATATTCTTCATTTATGCTAAGATAGACAGTTTTCTCATTTAATAATTTTGGAAGGGGTGCATTTTATCATCCATGGCAACTTACAATGATAACAGGCCACATTTTTCCTTCTCACGGGTACACAAGGTAATGGTGTGTCTTATACTGGCAAAGTCTTACATGTAATTAAAAATATCTGCTGTCCCATGTTCCTGAAGACAAGCTGGGTTTCTGCTGCTCCATTCCAGGGAGGCATAGGGGTCTCCCATGAGCTCTTGGGGCTGCCCTCCATGGCGCAGAACAATAGCACAGAATAGCAATGCTTGGTGATCACTGCATTGATCCTAACCCCCCTGCCCCAGGCCTGACTTGCTGGGCTGTATATTACTCCACAGGGGACGTGTGTGTGTGTGGCGTGTGTGCACGCGTGCACGCTCCTGTGATTTTAGCCATTGATAGCTGGTAGGTTGCTTTAGAGATTCCAAATTGTTTTTTGGAAGATAAACAGGTTTATTTATCTTTTTATTTTATGATCTGTCTGCCACTTTGACTGGATTCTGGCAATTCCTGGCTCTGCGGATTAGATGCCTGCTCTCTCCTTCCCTCCGAGCTCCTCTCCTTTCCCTCCCCTCCCCCTTCCCTGTTTCCTTTCTAGAGCTGGGCTTCAGCTGGCCTGTCCCTGGCCTGTCAGCACCATGTCCACGTAGCCTCCCCTTTTGGCCTGTCTCAGCCACTCAGCTCTTCAGTTCTTATCCGTCTCAGGTCTCTTCTGCCCCTATTTGGTCAGCAGGAAATGCATATTTTCTGGGTTTTTAATGTGGAAGCCTGGTTTCTCAGCTTGCAGCTGCTTTCCTTTTCAGCCAGAGCGGCCTGTCTGCAGCCTCCGAGAAGGGATGGGGGTGTCCTGACCCCTAGCCTCCTTGTTACGCTCATGGCCACACAAGATGCCCTGGCTTCTTTGGCCTGTGGCTCCTACTTGCAAAGGTAATTAAGTCCCAGTTCTTTTAAGGATCCCTCCGCGATTCTCTTAGAGAAAGACAGATGCCTCCCAGTCTGCTGGAAGGGCCTCCCCATTCGTGCCCCGGCACTAAAGCTGCTCCCTCACGGGCAGTGGGAGTGAGGGCAGAAAGGCCCTGTTTCTGCTGAGCCAGGAGGCAGGGCTCTGCTGTATAACAGAATGGCCGCTGCTGGGCAGTGGGCTCTTTCCTGTGGAGTTCTCTGGGGTCTTTACTCAGTGCCTGGTGTTGGCAGTCTAGGTGACTTTTCTATGGGCCTTTGCTGTTGGAGCTCAGGACCACAATTCCCGGGCATGGGGCTGCAGGCTGCTGTCCCGCTGGCTGGCTCTGCCAGCTTTGCTCACCGAGGGGACCCCAGACATCCCTCAAAGGCTGCCATCAAAGCAGGCAAATGACACAGGAGGGGGATTCCTCTGTCTGTGTGTGGTGGGGGTGGGGGTGGTCTCCAGATCCTGACTGGGCAGGCAGGAGGCCCTCAGGTGCTTCATCTGTGGCAGGAATTGTCCTGGAACAGACAGTGTCTGGCAGACCAACCGGCTGGCGCCTCTCCTCCACGCCCTCTGTGCGGTTGACGGGTACAGTCTGCCCATACACACCTTGAGAGAAGGCTCTAAAGAGGTCCCATGCGCCCAGATTTCCCTTCAGCACCACCACTGCCACCACGAGCTGACACACGATTGGAGCTTGGTTTTACACTGTGAACCGAAGGTGGTAAAGTCTGCCTCTGTGCCACCCAAGCTTCTGCCAGGCAGCTTTAGGACAGCATGTGGTGCAAACAGTGCTTCACAGTTAGTGTTGGATTTGGTGGCCTGGCCTCTCTGCAGGCCTGTGGGTATGTGCAGGTGCCCCCGCCGCCCCCCCACTCCCCGGCCTCCCTTAGCTCAGGGAGTGGGCTATGCTTCGGTCTGTCTGAGGCATTCTGCTGCTGCGGCCTAACTTGGTGTAGGTGGAATGTTGGAGCTGGGACTTGTGGGAGGAAGTCTTGTATTTTACAACAGAAGGAAATATGTTAAATAACAATAAAAAGATTGGGAAGAATTTCATCTTTTTAAAAGGATCTCTGCTTTCCATTTCCAGAAGAAAGAGGTTTCCTTTCTCTTTAGAATATTTAAAATCAGAAAGCATTAGACAGAGTTCTAATTTTGAACACCATTTTTCTTCTTGGAATCTTCTTTTCGGAAATGGCTTAAGAGTTTCTACTATTGTTACAGGCTTCATTTCTTCTGTGTCATTTATTAAATGATTTTTTAAAAAAATCTAAAGTTAAAATACATTCATTCTCAGGCAATATTTTACATGATACAGTTTATTTGGGATTAGATATTGTCTGTCTTTGGTTTTGCTAAATAAAAATGCATTGAAACAGTTTTACATAAAATCTGGGTGAGAGCTTGCAAAATATTTTACTGCCCATGTAACCATGACAGGACTGCAAGTTCATGTTGTGTATTTTAGTGCTGCCATGTTTCTTCCAGGCTGTCTGGCCCAGTGAACCACGTTACTGGTCTGTCCTCAGCAACGCTAGCGGCCCTGGCAGCGGGGATGAGTTGAGATTTTCCACTCTGGGCTTAGTTGCATTTCTAGCTTTTGCAAATAGATGGCACTTTTGACTTACCCTAGAATATTGCTGATCCGACCAGAGCACAAGGAAAATAATTAAAATGGTCTGTGTGTGAGTCAGAAATGTGTTGGTGACTATTCACACGAAGGCCAGAAAAATTAAAATTAAGCCTGTTGGGAGACAGAGTATTGCATCTCTCTCTTAAATGCTAAAACTTTAAACACACACAACCAGCCCAAGTATAAAATGTGTGCGTTTTATGAAATGTTTAAAACATTTTTTTTGTACAGCATTGCAGACTTTGATCTGGACGAGCCAAAAACATGGTGCAAAGGAAGTTTTATTTGGAAATAGGATGGCGTGGGTCTGTGTGTGTTCTCAGTGTCCGCACTTTGTTGTGAAAAGCCCTTGCGGATGAATATATTTTCCTCCCCCTTTTTTCTCTTCAGCACACATGCATACAGCCGTGCACACGCACACACGTGCACAGAGGAGGCACTTGGACCCTCACGCACACAGAGGGGAAAAAAATCAGGCTGTTGTCTTGCAAGTGTTACTTATCATATTAATTAAAATCTGGTGACATGATAACACCACCAGCTGTGTGGGAAATTAACAAACGTTTGATTTGTTGTGTTGCTAATGTGACACTTATTATACAGGTCATAGTAAAACAATACCTCAGCCCAAATATGCTAATGCAGCAGTGAACTGTCGCGGTTGTAAAAACACTGGCGTTTATTATAATCAGGCAGAACAGCACGTTACCTTTAAGAGAAGGTAAGTGATCTTTGAATCTAATAACATAACTAAATTTTTAAACATTCAATCGTTAGGAATTAAAAAATGCAGGAAAAAACTTTTCCTGTATAATTTTGAAAATGGAATGTGAAAACAGAACTTATTTAAATTAATCTGGGCTCAAGGAAAATATATTTGTTGTTTAGTTTTTGAAGTGTTTTGCTATGACAACAAACAGTGAATTACAAAGAATGTTAGCATATGGAATATGCTGTTGTGTGTTTAGCGTCATCAAACAGTCAAATTTATAAAGATGAGGGCAGTTTAAATCAGGTTATACTTAAGAAGAAATTGTCATATTCATTTATTCATCATGGAGGTTATAAATGCTTCTACTGTAAGTCAAAGTCTAAATTATTTTCAAAACACTATAAACAAAATAGTCTAATATGAAAGGAACCTGTCACACACCCCTTCCTCCTTACTCTGCTCTGTTCTCCCTGCTGCATACTTTCTCTAGACACTTGGCAAACTCTCTGCACTGTCCTCCGAGGCACCCGTCAGAACCTGGGTGTACATTCCCGGAGGCAAAGGAAAATGCAAGGTGCTCCCATTTGCCATAATTCAGGTCATGAATTTCATGGAGATCATATTCAGCACTTGGCAGATGCACATTTACAAAAACATAGGACTCTCCCCTTCCCACGGGGTCCTTCCTTGCAATGGCTTTTCGTCGTGGAGCCACATTCTCTCCACCTAGACAAGATTTCTTTCTCCCTTCCTTGCTTCTCTGCTGGTGTTTTGATGAAGCTTCTGAAACCGGGTGCATGGAGCCGAGCATTTATTCGCCAGTCTTTGACAGTGGATTATGTAGGTCGGGCCTGAGAGAACAGGAGTCGTTCGGAACTGAATTTAGAGCAAGCAGTCTAGATCCAAGGTCAGAGGGTTTGGGGTCAATGGGGCAGTGACTTCACCTTCCCAGGTGGGCACCCTCGTGCAAAAAGACGTGAGCATTGGAAGAAGGGCACCCAGGGAAGGCTACAGGGAGGCATGTCGACCCCACGGCATCAACAGCCCAGGTCCAGTGAAGGTCCCTAAACCTTGGTTCCTTTCGCTATGCCAAGAAAACCCCCTTCCCTCTGGGGCTCTGCCCTGCAGAAACATGAATTCACTCCTGAAGTCCAGCCCCGGAGCAAAGCAGACCATCCACCTTCACCTGTGAGCCCACCTGCAATTGCCAAAACTGCCTTCAGGACTCAAATGTGACAAAATGCAATTTCTAACTTGGATTGCTGCGTGTTCTGTTGGCAGAGGAAAAATAGTTTTGTATCTGTGCCTCAGATAATAATTCCACTCAACAAGCAAAGGGTTGATAATTAAGTCAAAAGGGCACTTTCTGAATGACAAGGACGCTGCTAGAGTCTGGGCTCGAAGCTGCAACTTCAGAAATGCCGTAATAACTGTGCTTTCAAGCGATGTATTTGAGCTGCGTAGAGAGCAGTCCTCGCTATTGATTAAATCCATAGAAATAAACATATCTACTGCCTGTGTGAGACCAAAACAAGATTAGGTTCAAAATATGATACTGTGTACACACAGGCTCGGTCACTAGGAGGGAATTCTCAACTCTGTTCAAACAGAAGCAGCCCGGAGAGGTTCGCTCACCAGCGAAACTTCCTTCTCTCTAAATCAGTGGTTTTAATTAAGACTTTGTGAAAGAACAGGCATTTCAAAATACAAAGACATTTAACTCCAACCAAAAAAAAAAAAAGTTTATTTAGCTTGGAATGGATGTTTTTCTGCTTTGAAGAGCTCGGTTTTTTCCTAAACATTAAATTATTAATGAAAGAGTGAAAGCAATAAATGGGGATAATAATAAATGGTACGGCCGTGGCGCTGGGTACACATTCAAAGCAGAGGAAAATTTCCAGCGATTCTGTAGGGTTTTCCCTTCAACCCCGAGAGCGGGGCATAGATCCAGCTAGCATGGTTTTGTGTAAACTTCCCACCTGGCTTTATGCTGGGACAGACCCGTGATGCGTTCAGTGACGTTAAGGAGAATCAGTTCAATACCAGATACCCTGTGTGCGATTTGAATCTATTAAATAAATGTCATTCAAATACCATTATATATATTAAAAAACACACTTAACGTTGATGAGAAATCCAGGTATGGTTATTCTTTCAGGGTGAAATGATTGAACTGGAAGGTATACCGCTGGAGCAGCATTATTAAACAGTTTCCAAGTCTGCTCTGCTCACTGACTCGCCATCCTGCTCCGAGTTAAGGCCAAAGAGAAGGAAACCGCTTGCAGTGGTCCCTGCCTAAAGAGGGTGCTCACCCGGCACCTGGAGACAGCCTGACGTGTCCAGGTCCTGGTAGGGTGTGTGACTGCATATCGAAGCCAACGGCTGCTAATAGTCTCTACTTAAATCATTCCCCATCACCTGGATGCAGGATGCTGAGCCCTGCCTGCTCCTTGTTTGTACCTGGCTTCCCCTCCAACGTGCGCTTTTCCCAGAGCCCCAGCCGGCCGCCTTCAGGAGCACTCGGGAGCAGGCGGTGCAGCAGGTGCACTCCAGAAAGGACGAGCCTGGGCGCGTTTTCACCCGTCCTGGGACATATTAACGCCATTTTGGCTGAATGTGCAGAGCCACTGATAATGGTTTTAGCCAGTACGTTAGCACCATTTGATTTAATTTGCACGTTTTCTTCATCTTTGGAAGAAAAAGAAATCGCTGCAGGCTGATGTGCACTCCCATCTGAAAGAATGTTGTCAACTGCAGGAAGCCTTGCTTTTGTTGTCCTGTCTGTTTTTTAACACCCCCCCTTCTGTACCCACCCTTCCTGCAGCCTTTCAAGGTCTCCTCTTTGACTCAGCTCCATTAATTGCTGAGAAGACCACCCAGCCTTTTCAAGAGTATTGTTCTCCACTCCACCTTGATTTTCCCGGAGGTTCTTAGAATGCGTCTTTGATATCTGGCTACTGTACCTCCTTCTAATTACATTAATCTATGTAATTGTACTCACATTCATTTTAATTATTCTTTGCATGAGACCCCAAACAGTTCATTCTCTCCACACAGCGGATTTTGTTGTGGTTTTCAGTCTACTTAAAGAACTAGGGAGACGGTTATAAAAAACAGACAGTATTTCTCACGCTTTTCTCCTTGCCAAGGTAGCCACAGAGGGCACCTCCCCGGAGCACAGAGCTCCTGTGCCCCTCAAGGCTTCACAGTGGCTTAAAATTTTCAGGCTTTAGTTTGGATTGATCCCGCTGAATGTCTATGCGTGCATAGCGTGTGAACACAGAGGTGCACAGCCCTCTATAAACACATAAATCTTGTGTCCCTAATTGAGAAAGATGATAATTTAGTTGTTCCCTCATTTAGAAACGAGGTAAGAAACCATTTCTGACCTTCTAAATGTTAACTCCTGCTACTTCATCTGCCAGGGTAGCGCCCTCACTCCGAACAAGCCTTTACTTAGAGGGGAGTTAAAATGAGCTTCGGTCTGGACATTCTCTCCTGTGCCTGGCAGCATGGAATTAATATATTACTTATTTTCTCCAATTTCCCACAAATACTGGGAAGGGTGTGGTATAGAGAAAGGAAATTCAAAGCACACCATTTGGATTTTAAGGACAGTTTTTGAAAAAGAGCAATTTCCATATTTCAACACTTTTTGGTGTGATCCGTGAAACATTTTGATGTGATTTAGCAAAAACACTTTTGCATCGGGGACGCTATAGCTGCCTCATCTGCATCTGTAAAGACCGCAGAACGGCACCGCATTAGGTCTAAATTCAATGCAGAAAAAGACGCCCTTCGTTAATGCAACATGATGGTAGGAAATTTAAATGCACAAAAGTCATAAAATTCAGTGTTCCGGTTCTCACAGCAATTATAGCATAGCTGGCTTTATATATGCTGTGAGGTTTTCCACCTTTAGAGGGAAGCGACGTCTCTTCTGCTCAGCCCAACAATCATTAGGAAGGAGGGACTGGCGCCGATGAATAAATTGTGAAATGAATTTTCTCGGTTTAATCACAGTTTGTGTTTCCAAACTGAAACTGGGGGTAGATGGGTCTTTTCTTATCAGAAGAAATGTCGCTTCTGCACAGGATAGAATGTGTACCAGAGGGAAAACGTATGAACACTCCCTTCCAGGGGGGCATGGAGAACTCTGTTCTGGGTAGAACTGTGTGAACACGGGCTTGGATTCCCAGTGCAAGCCAAGCGAGTGTTGTGATTCCACCGTGGGGCCTTTACGGAGGTCACTGCTTTGACAAGAAACAGCATGGGGACAGGATCCTGAGATCCACTGAGGCCACCTGCCATCTGCAGTCCAACCCGTTTGGAAGCTGTTCTAGCCCCAGAATTGAAACTTAAAATGTGCTCAAGTGGGGCAGAGCAATAGATTATTAAAATAATCATATGTTTTATCTCATTTGATCTTATTCCCACTCATATTATTTCCCTTTCAAAACCCAGGAAGCAGAGCCTTGGCGGCTTCCATAACTCGTCTGTCAAATGCTCCCCGGAGGCTCCAGCAGGGCCCGGAGCTGACCTCGAGGAGTGGGGGACTGCCAGGTTCTCCCTCCCTTTCCTCCATGCCCCTTCCCTCTGCTCCCCTTCCCTCTGCTCCCCTCTGTGTCTCCTGCCCTTCAGCTCCTCCCTGCCTTGGCCATCTCCTCCTCCTCCATCCCAAGGATGACAGGTTTTGAAAACACGGTGGTGACGGAAGGTGTTTCCTCCTTGTTTCTGCACCGAGGCTGCCGTGGGCAAGGTGGGGGCCGGAGCGGGCTGCATCTTAGGGACCTGACCCCAGGTTCCTCCCTCTGTGGCCTGTCCTTTCCTCTCCTGCCAGCCATGACTTGTGGCAGCATAACTCCGCTTTGCAGAGGCAGGATCCGGAAGGCTTAGGGCACATTTTGGTGGGGACGGGGTAGGGAACTGCAGTATCTGGGTGCTCTTCCTGGGTGGGCTTCTGTCTAGGCCCTCACAGGGCCACATCACTGCCCAAGCACTGCATCTTCCAGCACGGCATCTCCAGGTGCTGGAGGTGTCTTCCTCTTGCTGCCTCCATGCCGAGCACGGGGCGATGGGAGAGGCGAGGGCGTGTGGGGACTGTGGAGGTGGCTGAGGAGCTGCCTCTGAGCGCCACAGCCTCTGATAACATGCGGTGGTGACTCCCTCACTGGGAGGGAACCAGGCACCCCATTAATAGACGGAGGCCCACCAGGGGATGCTGGACGTCCTCACGCCTCCTGCTGAATTGCTCAGTCTCTGCTCAGCCAGGCTAGGGCTATGGCCCACCTGCCTCTTCCCCCCATTCCTCACTGTCTCCGCTGCTGCTACCAGGCCCTCCACACCAAGATCTGCTTCCAGGCTGGATTCCAAAGGGTGTGGACCATTCCTGCTGCCTGGAGCAGGGAGGGTGGCCCTTCCCGCTCTCCTTGGTACTGAGTCTCATGCTTCAGGCTTCCTTAGCGGGTGTTCACTGCCTAGCACAGCATCTCTGACACCTCGTTGTGTGGGCAGAGCGCCTCTTCCAGGCAGGAGAGGAGAATGTCTGGGGGCCAGGAGGGCTGCTCCCACTCCAAGACTGATGCCCACCCTGGAAGTCCCAAGACTGGAGGCAGAGGCTCCCGGGGTGGCAAGCTGACAAGTGACCTCAGCCTCAGGTGTAGCCTCTCTGCCTCTGTTCTCTAATTTAAAAAAAGAGGTGGAGATCGACGGTACTCACCTCTGGGGTGTTCATGAGGACTACAGCAAAAACAGCACCAACAGGACGGGCAAGGTTGGCAGAGGAGGGTCGGGTGTCAGAATGGGGGTTAGCTGAATGATTTTGATTGAGGGTTTGTGCTGATCCGCTGGCTGACTCTCTCTTCCACAGGTTGGTAGGAATGAAGGAGGAGGGAGGGTCTGTTTGTGTGGATTACATCTGAGAAGAGCAACGAAGACTTAAATGCGGGCTGCCGCTTACAAAGTGAGCCTTTTCTTTTCTTTTTCATTCTTTTTTTTTTGTGACGGACTCTCACTCTGTTGCCCAGGCTGAAGTGCAGTGGCACGACCTCGGCTCCACAGTGAGCCTGTTCTCCCTCTTCCCACGCCCCCTGGGAGGCCAGAAAGGTCTGGAGCTGCCCCTGAAAGCGAGTCTCTAGGCACATTTCTTTTGTCTTTAAAATTATCATGCAGTAAAGTTAGCTATTTTTCCCTTTTGGTCTGCAGTTCTATGAATTTCAACATGTAGATTTGTGTAACCACAGCCGTGATCAGAGTATACGATGCCGTCACCTTCAGGCTTCCTGTCGCCACACCTGTGGCGACCCCCGGCCTGGGTTTCCTGGGACTGAGGGGTTTCGTGTGGATGGGAGACTGCAGAGCTGAAACCTGGGATGTCCAAGGGAAACCACGACAGGGTGTGACCCTGCCCCAACCGCCCTCACGGGGGACCCGGTCTGTTTGCCATCATGAGAGTCTTTGACATGTCAGATGACTTGACACCTCTGGCCACCTTCGAGAGGCTTCTCTAGCTCAGCACAGTGTCTGTGAGGGCCCCCAGCTGGCTGTGTCTGTGCACAGGTGGCTCCTTCTGAGGCTGGGGAGGGTTTCTTGCTGTGGCCGTGTCACGCCTAGGAAATGTTCCCTCAGTTACCTGCTGCAGGATATCTGCACTATTTCCAACTTTTCACAAATCAACCTGCTGTAAACGTTGCTTTGCAGCTCTTTGATGAACATAAGCCTTAGTTTCTCTAGGAGTGGGATTGCACATTTAACTTCATAAGGAAATGCCTAACTGTTTTTCTAAGGGGCGGGACCATTTCCACCGGTAAAGCAGGCAAGGTCCTGGGGCCCTGCAGCTGCGCTTTGGCCACCAGGAGCCACATAAGCAATCACGTGTGCCTTCTTCAGGGGCTCACAACTCGGGCCAGACCCGGGGCCTTGGGCAATGTCTCATGGTGTCATTTCCAGTTGTCACCGGAGGGGGTGCACCTAGTATCAGAGGGTGGAGGCCGGGACGCTGCTCACACCCCCTTGCGCGGATGTACCGTCCCCCAGTGATCTACCCAGGGGGCCTGTGGTACCTGAGCAAGACAAGCCCTGGCTTAGTCACAGAATCTACCTGGCAGGAATTTCCCATCTCAGTCACAGAGTCTACCTGGCATTTCCCACCTTCCCCTTGGTGGGAAATGTTTAACTCCCTCACGTGATTCTTCAGTTCTTTCTCTTCTTTTACTTGGTCCTGGCAAGGTGTTGAGGGAAGATGATTCCTGTTGGCACCTGCAGTGCCAGGCATGCGCCTGTGGTTTCCCTCCTGGGTGGGCGGCTGCGGGTCCTGCTCTGGGACTCGGGAACCCTGCTGTGATTTGCTGAGCATGGGTGTGTCCTCAGGGCTGCTGGTGTCATTCCCATTCCACAAATAAGGCTGGAGACAGGGAGAGGATGAGGATTGAGAGGAGTCAGGCCTGGCAGGGCCCCGTCCTAGGTACCCATGTCCAGCTGAAGACAGGGAGAGGATGAGGATTGAGAGGAGTCAGGCCTGGCAGGGCCCCATCCTAGGTACCCATGTCCAGCTGAAGACAGGGAGAGGATGAGGATTGAGAGGAGTCAGGGCTGGCAGGGGGACCGTCCTAGGTACCCGTGTCACTCACCAATAGCGTCCCCTGCCCAAACTGCTAGATGCCAGACCCTGGCTCCTTAGACGCTCCTCTCCGTCCCCTCCACCCTCACCATCCCACGTGCAGTTAGAGGATGAGGATTGAGTGAAGTCAGGGCTGGCAAGGGCCCCTGTCCTAGGTACCCGTGTCATTCACCAATAGTATCCCCTGTCCAAACTGCTAGATGCCAGATCCTGGCTCCCTGGAAGCTGCCCTCAGTCCCCTCCACCCATCTCAGTGGCCATTTATGAACATCAATCCTGTCCCCAGCACCCCAGGGCACCGCGACCCTTACAGCTGGTGGGGGAATCTCTCTCGCTGTCTCTTGCATCCCAGGACCCATGCTCTGTGGCTCTGTCCAGGGCCGGAGCTGCTGCGAACCTCCCGTTGCTCCTCTTTCTGCTTCTTTTGCCCCGTTCCCCCTCCCGAAGGCCTGGCTCCCTTTTCACAGGGCTCTGGACAGTGCTTGTCTATAGCCACTGGGTCCTGGGCCCGAGCACAGTGCCTGAAGGCTCTCCTTCCTCTCCTCCGATGCTCGTGCCTGGCAGTGACCTCTTCTCTCTCTGGCTCTGTCCACCTGCCCAGCTGCCTTTGCTGGAGTCCTCTGCATAGGGCAGCAGCAGGCAGTCATAGCAGCAGGGCCCGGCCACCTTCCTTCCCTGGGCATGCATTGACCTGAGCCCCTGAAGGAGCATCTGTGTCCAAGGTACACCATTCTCTGTGACAGTGGAGAGACGTACAGTTATTTATTAATTCCATATAAGCTTTAAAATAGAAATGCTAACCCACACAAATGGAGTGGGTGGGGCATGAGGCCGGAGATCAAATGCAGCCGCTGCAGGACCCGTGAGCTGGGTGGGGAGTGGCAGGGGCAAGGAGGGTGTGGGGACCAGACAGGGCAGATACCCCAAATGAGAGGCAGCAGGGCCAGGCCAGGGCATCCCTGGGGATGAGTGGGGAAGGGAGCTGGAGAAGCAACCCTTTCCTGGTAGTTATGGGGATGAGGAAGAGAAGATAATTTAGAAAGTGGAGGGACTGCAGTGTGAGAGAGAAAACAGATTGCTGTGGTGAGAAGCAGACATTTACCTAAACCCTACCTGACAGGGGAAAGGCCTGTAGGCCTGACTCCCTTACAGACTGTAACTATAATTTGTTATAACGTTTTTATGAATATTTAATTAAAATGGAGTACTGAAGGATGAACATTTTGAAGACTTGCAAGAACCCAGGGTGGGAGAGCTCTGGGGCCGCAGGGTGTGTGTGGAACCCTCTCATTTCTCAGTGTCTTCACCCGCCGGCCAGTCCACACCTGGACGTGGAAGGAGGCTCAGTGCTGGTGGCTTCTTAGTTGCTGTGGAAAATTTAATTGCCTTACTAGCCAAAAATGAACAAAATTTGCATGAAAAAATATTAGGTGTCGTGGTGCATCTCACTGAAGTGGGATTGTCTCCCTGCATTTTTAGTAGGCACGAAGTGGGCCGTGGAAGGAAAAGTCTGTTTGTCTTTTTGAGCAAGAACAGAAGTAAAATAATTTACTTAAAGATTATTCAACCAAAGGACTGCACAGACACAGCAGGGGTTTGGTCAGCGCTCAGTGAAGAGCTGGCTGAACTGGAAAGGAAAAGCAAAAGATACTCAGAGAAAACAGGCAGGGCTGCCCCACGAAAGCCCCTTCAGGCCAGGCTGGAATGGCTTCCCAGAGGGCCTGTGGGATTCAGCTTCGTGCCTGAACCCAAGGCAGCTGAGTGGCGGCACAGACCCGCCCCAGCCCAGGCCTCTTCTGGCTGCAAAGCAGCTTCCTCGAATCTCTTCAGGCAAAAGCCATCCTCGGCTGGCTCTGCACTGTCTTTCTCTGCCTGCCATGATCTCTGACTTGTGGCTGAAAGTCAAGACTCATGATACTGACACCTGCACCTGCGGGGTGAGTCTCTGGAGAAGCCAGTCTGCTTGTAAGCTTTGAAGCACATTGCAATTCCCTACACATTTTGTTAAATGCAGAGACTGATCCCAGGGCTTGGGGTGGGGTCTGTCACAATACTGACACTGGCATCGGCAGGGTGAGTCTCTGGAGAAGCCAGTCTGCTTCTAAGCTTCAATGCACATTGCAATTCCCTGCACATCTCGTTAAACGCAGATACTGATTCCGGGGTTGGGGTGGGGCACAGGCCCCTGCATTTCTAACGAACTCCCATGTGGTACCGATGCTGGCTGTCCTCACTGAGGATGAGCAGGCTTGTTCTAGTTCTTGCCACAGGGTGCTGGAGCCAAGGCTGTTTCCAGCAGGAGCTCTTCACAACCATGAGGGGAACTTAGGGCCGAAGCCCGACCACTGGGGCCAGGCAGGCTGTGCTTTTCAGACTCCAGGGGATTCAACAGGAAGATGGAGAGCTTTGTCAGGGGGCTGGTTGTGCCTTCCCTAACTCGTCGGCCTTCAGTCTCAGAGTTCTATTATAAACCCTGTGGAAATGGAGTTGCTTCGAAATCAGATGTCACCATTGTCTTCTCATCCGTGATTTCTCTATGCTGCAGAGTGTTGGTAAAACGTGTTTGCTCAGTTTCCTTCAGGGTTTCTGGCAGAAGCGTCAGGATTCTCCGTCTGGCTGTTGCTTCATCTGACAAGGCCTGTGTCCTCTGTCCTGGTGGAAACAGGACGTGGCACCTGCTGGCCGCTATTCCTGGCTCGTGACACTGTGTCGTTCTCTCATGTTAGAAAGACCCTGGCATCCAAAAGTGGTCTTTTTCTCTGCTCTGCTTCTACAAGACATTTAGGAACGTCAGTCCTCTTTTCTAGCTCCCTGTGGACTAAGTTTTTTTAAAGGAGCAAACCAGTGCGAACCATGGGAACGAGCAGGTTTGAATACCAGTGTGAGCGATGGGAACGAGCAGGTTTGAATACCAGTGTGAATGATGGGAACGAGCAGGTTTAAATACCAGTGTGAGCGAAGGGAACGAGCAGGTTTGAATACCATTGTGAATGATGGGAACGAGCAGGTTTGAATACCAGTGTGAATGATGGGAACGAGCAGGTTTGAATACCAGTGTGAGCGATGGGAACGAGCAGGTTTGAATACCAGTGTGAGCGAAGGGAACGAGCAGGTTTGAATACCAGCGTGAATGATGGGAACGAGCAGGTTTAAATACCAGTGTGAGCAATGGGAACGAGCAGGTTTGAATACCAGTGTGAGCGATGGGAACGAGCAGGTTTGAATACCAGTGTGAATGATGGGAACGAGCAGGTTTAAATACCAGTGTGAGCTATGGGAATGAGCAGGTTTGAATACCAGTGTGAGCGAAGGGAACGAGCAGGTTTGAATACCAGTGTGAGCGATGGGAACGAGCAGGTTTGAATACCAGTGTGAATGATGGGAATGAGCAAGTTTGAATACCAGTGTGAATGATGGGAATGAGCGGGTTTAAATACCAGTGTGAGCGATGGGAATGAGCAGGTTTGAATGACGTCTGACATCATCGGGAGAGTAAGTGCTCTGTATTCAAAACAGACTCATCCTGTTGTGTTTGTGAAATCTTTAGTAATACCTTGAGAGGGTAGGTTTGCTTTGACAGTAGAATCTACATGCCTGCATGTGTGTATCCCTGTCTGTGTGCATGTGTATGTGTGCATGTGTATGTCCACATGCCTGTATGTGTACACGTGTGTGTGTGTGTGTATGTCTGTGTGTGTGTGTGTGTGTGTGTGTGTGAAGGAATTACAGAGAAGAATCCATGTCTGGTCACGGTGGCGTGTGAATCATTGCTTAGAGTCCTCTGTGCAGGGAAACCCCCTGCCCTGGCGATGTCCTCTCAGATGCTGAGACAATTTGTTGCCAAGTGCTATCATCCTCTCGGCAGGTGGAGTGTCCTGGCAAGGCTGAGTGGCCCACATGGGGACAAGGTGCACGGCCAGCTCAGCATGGGGATGGCAGCCCTGACTGCAGAAGCCTTCTGCCTGGCCAGAGGCGTGACCTCTGCTGTGACTTGCCCATTTGGAAGGGCAGTGTCTGCAGACTTGCTAGACTAAAGGTAGCTAACTACTGCCCACTGGCCAGGAGCTGGACCGAGCTTGCTGGGATATGGTCCTCATGTCAGTGTCATGTAAGCTGCTCCTGCCTCCAAGCAGTGGGACGGACGAGGGGCAGGCTCAGGGCAGACGCGGGCCTTCTGGAGAGCGATACTGGGAGTCACATGTTTGGAACATCAGGGGAGGTTCCTGAGAATAGCAGGGGGCTGGGGAGGGTGGCAGTCAGGGGAGAGATGTGAGTTTGAGAAACAGAAAGTGCTAGATTCATGAAAGATAACTGCTCTTTTTTCTCTGGAATATGGATCAGAATTAAGTCTTCGGTAAATAGTACCTGTAGTATTTTGTGATGAAATATACTGGACAGACATACAAAAAAGAAGACATTGCATTACAGGTACCCCGTCCCCATCTCAGAGCTTCACAGGGAAGCCACAGCAGATGCCCCTCTCACCATGCCCACCCTCCCTCCCAGAGGTGGGTGCTGCGCTGCACTGGTTGTTTTGAAGACTAATATGTAGCAGAAACTGGCTACGTATTAGTAAATGTTATACACACACATAACATGTACACACAAATGTGTGTGCACACATGAAGACAGGCACACACATACATTCATGTACATGTAAACAAGTCCATACTACACACTAGGTATCAGTCAGAAGTTGGGAAATATTATGTAAATAGTAGCCTGTTGTCTACATGTTCTGTGTTTCTTGGTAGGGGTGTCTCAACTTTATGTTTTAAAGACTTATTCATGATATTTCATCGCTCATTCATTTTTCACTGTTGTATAGTATTCTATCTTACGAATGTGCAACAACTTACATATCCTTGGTCTTCCTGATGAATATATAGGTAGCTTACACTGAATTGCTCCTTTTAACAGTGTCATAGAGAATAGCTTCATGTGTGCTTTTGTGGGCACATGTACAAATGCGTTTCTCTGGGTGTAAAAAAGTACAAGAAAAATGGCAAGGTCTTAGAATATACCTCTTTAATTCTTCCAGTGTGGTTAGCTGCTCTCCAAATCATCAAATGAACCTCAACTCTTACGGTAGAACGTATTTTAGACCCTTGCTGCAGCTGCAGCTTTCTACACTTTTTACCATCAGATTAAACAGTAGAAGTGCCAGCTGCAGGCAGGAGTAGACACCACACGCCACACTCCCAATCAGCACTGACAGACGTGGGGCTCAGGTAAGAAAAACCCAACTCGATAACAAACACCACTTTCAAAACCATATGAGATCCTGCACCATATTGCCACTTTTTTTTTCTCTCTTCCAAAATGGTTTGAATGGGAAGAAATGGAGCACAATATGAAAATTAGGACTATAATCACTCCAACTTTGTAATCACCTGTAGCAACATCCTAGTAAAACATAGCAATCTTCATTACAAATATTTCTAAACACAGCCACATTCTCTCCAGGGACTCTGACGTTAATCTGGCTGAAAGGGGTTCCGTGCCAGCACCAGCCCTTGTTGATAACATTTTTCTATAAATAAAAAAAGTATTGAGTGGTCAAATGTAGTATAGTAAGATCAATATTCTAGCCACATAAAAGTGCCTCTCTGATAATGTAGCATCAGGAGATAATCTTGAAAACACAGTTTTACAAGCAGCATCGACTAAAGGCTCATAAACAGAGAGGGTTTAAGAAGAGCCATAAAATAGGGCTCACACTGGCGTTAGATTTTCAGGCTGCTTGTTTCAATGGCTTTCCCATCCTCAGGTCTCATCCCACAAATGAACAAACACTTGTTTATAAAGCTGTCCATGCAGGATCCAGGCGACACCCATGATTGTTCACTGAGCAGTTTTTGTATGACTGGGTTCCTTTGAGTGAAGCTGTGGCCACCACCCTAAAGGACGCTCAGCTCCAGTTGGGAGAGGAGCAGGACCCTTAGAGGACTTAAAGGACTGTTTGCTAATGCTGTCCAGAGGCCACTGGTCCACAGGGAACAGAAAGGCAGGGGCTGGAGGGAGCTGAGCTGCCAGGGCCTTGCTGTCTGAGCTGTGTCCACCGAGTGCCACAGGCTTCCTGGGAGGAGGAGAGCCCATGGCAGTGGGGGATGGATGGGGGAGGCTGAGGCAGGGCTGGGAAACTGGCTAGCCTGGAGCAGACGGCCTGTTCTGGAAGGTTGTAAATGAGAATGACTGCATATGGGGTGGGGAGAGGTGATGTCTTTGGTTTCCAGTCTGACATCGACCTTTTGGATGAAGCATTAAGTGTTTGCTTCTGTGGGTGCCACACGCAGAGCAGGTGGTGAGGTCTACGCCCCTCCTTCCACCCAAGGTGGACCTTTGCAACTTCCTAGGGTCACTGAGCATGGTGGACATAGAGTAGCCCTCCTTATCCATGGGGATACCTCCCAAGACCCCCAGCAGATGCCTGACATCACATAGTACCTGACCCTGCATATGCCATGTTTTTCCTGCACAGTAACAGGTGACACAGCACGGAGTCTGGTTACACTGGACAGAGGGATGATTTGCATCTCAGGACACAGAGGCACAGCTCAGATTCATAACACTGCTCAGAACCGACCACAACTGAAAACTTAAAACTGGCTTGTTTCTAAAGCTTTCCACTTCTTATTTTTGGGCTGAGATTGGCCGCAGGTGACTGAGACTGTGGAAAGTGCAGCTGTGGACAAGGGGCCACTGTCACGGTTTACACTTCCTAGAACACGTCATAGAATGGTCTGCGTTTCCATGTTGTTTTTCTGGGATGCTTTGAGGAAGCCCACAGGAAGTGTGGCCATGGGGGCCAAGTGGGGAACCCTTGAGGCCCATGGCCTGCAGCCTGTACCACCTTGCCAGCCATGCGGTGAGTTTTTAGGGGGACCCTTCCAGCCTCCACCTGTCATCCCTCCCAGCTCACACCACACAGAGTCCAGATACGTCATCTCCGCCCCTCCTGCCCAATGAGAAGCGAATCAGCAGAGAACACTGATGTTCGAAGCCAGCAAGGTGTAGAGTGGTGTATTACATAGCAGCCCTTCACAATGGCTTTACAAACGCCCTGTCCATCATTTCACAACCTCCACTTCTCTACCGAGAGGTGGAGGAGGTGTCTCACTCTAGGACCGTATCCTGTGGGTGGCTGCGTGGCTGGGAGTTCACCCACAGAAACTGGCGGAAGGTGGGGAGTTGACCAAGCACACTCCCCAGTCGGGGGGTGTGGCCCACACAGCTCAGCGCAGACATCCATCTTGGTACCCAGAATCCAGGGCTCCTAGTGTCTGTTTTGTCAACCCCAGCCCCTCTCAGACACAGTAAAGCCTGATGATACTGTTGGCAATGAGCGGCTGAGATTTAGAGAGAGCCAAGCTGGGGACTTCAGTCCTCGAGCAGCAGGAGCGCAAAGCTCCAAGTGTGAACAGGAGTGAACTTTTCCCTGAAGTTTCCCCAGGACCTGCCGTTTCCTTCATCACAGGAGAAGGTGACAGGTTGTGTCCTTGGGGAGCGGGCGGTGCTGGGGATGAAGGAGGAGCCGTGTGCCTTATGTTCTGAGCAAGCACCCAAGGCTCCTTAGCTCTGCAATGCATCAGAGACTCCGGCTTCCTTACACACATTGGGGGAGGACTCCACCGAGCCTTGCTCTTCAGACCAGGGTCGGGGACCAAGGGCACCAGAATCACCTGGGCACTTGTGAGACTGTCAGCTCCCCCTGCCCCAGCCTATGGAACCAGACAGCAGGTGACCGTGAGGGCCCCAGGGGCGACTCCTACAGACAGGAAGCCGGAGGGCATGTGGTCTGGAGTTGATTACCAAACGTGGGTGTGCCAGAGAGCCCCCTGCCTGGCTTGTGGAACCCAGGTTACTGGGCCCCAGGGTGAGGTGAGGTCAGGGATGAATAAAACTGAAAATGTCCTCACATGTTGTCCCTGGAGAGAAGAGAATGGATGAAACATTTGTAAAAGCCGAAATTTAATGGGGCACACAGCGGGTGTAGAAGTCAACTTCACGCCAGTGAGTGGGCTTGCCCTGGGACCCCCCACTTCTGCTGAAGGCCGGGAGTGAGAGAGCGGGGACAACAGTTTCTTCGTCTGTTCTTGGCAAGGCAGTCTCTCCTGCTTCACAGACTCTTTCAGGCGACACTAGGTGAATTCCTGTGCATCGCTGGCTGGCTTCTGCTCCCTGCTGCCCTCCTGAGCTGTGGTTGGATGCATGGGAGGTGCATGTTTTTCCCACGGGAGGTGCGTGTTTCCCACTGCATCACTGGCTCCACTTGCTCCTGTAGGTCTTCGTGTCTCCTGAGTGGGCTCTCGGCCATGGAGCACCCAGCCTTGGCATTTGCTGTGGGTGCTGGGCTCCTGTTCCTCACTGACTTCTGGGTTGGTTCCTGAAGCTACAGCTGGGGCTGACTTCCCTGGCAGGCAGGCAGGTTCAACTTCTAATAACCACAGAACTGCTAGGAGCCTTTGGAGATGTCTATCTTTTAAAACCAGAAAGAAAAAAAACCTTTTGGGTCAAAGAAACTAGTTTAATATTAAGGTTAATATATTTATCCTCATGCCAACATAGTCATGAAATAGGACTTTTAATAGTTACTAACTGAGGGAGAACCCCGTAAAGGCAGAGAGTGCCTAAAACTCATGGAAGTTGCTGTAGCCCTGGCTGGGGTCTCTGGTCCCAGGTTCTTCATGCCCCCTCACCCCGACTCCATCCCTTCCTAGCCCAGAGCTCCTCTTACACCTCTGTGCCCCATGGCAGGGCTTGTGGGCCCTCTTGGTGCCTGGACATTCTCTGGGATGCAGGTGCCTAGTGCTCTGCTTGGCCCTGGCCAGGACTGTCCCAGCTGCACAGGTTGCTGGATGTTGACATTTCTTTAAGAAGCTGGCGTTTTCCTCATTTGCTCCCTAAATATTAAGGAACAACCTCTCATCATTTTCCAGACTTTTCTGAGAGCTTCTACACTCTATGTAACTTTCCACATCTTCCTTCTTCTCTTTTGCCCGGTACTTGGAGAGCTCTCGATTGTTCTAAAGAAACTCCTCTGAGTTCCCCCCTTCCCCTCCTTGCTTTGGTATCACAGCAAACTCCTGGTGGGACAGTGAGGCTGGTGCAGGAGAAGCCAGGATCACCCTGTGGAGAGAGTCACTGAGAATCATGCACAGAACTGTACACATGACCCTGGAGGGCATTCAATGCAGCTAAAGAGATGGCTTACCATTTCAGCAGGGAAACCATTTATGTCAGCAGCTCACAGTCTGCTGCAGCTCATCCTGAAAACGCCAGGCTCTGAGTGTGGCTAGGCCTTCTCTTGGTGGCCTTGGTCTGTTTGAAGGGACTGCCCACTGTTCGTGGTGACGGGGCTTTGTGCCAGGCCACTGAGAGCTGGGATGAGCCCCGGCTGATCATTCACTAAGTGAACACAAGCAAGTCACCTAATCTCTCTCAGGCTCAGTTTCCTCCTCTGTGAAATTTTGCCAGTAATAGCACCTTTCTCATATATTTTGAAAGATGAACTGAGATAATCCACCCACATACCCAGCAGAGTGCCACCAAGTATGCTCTCAATCAACTTTAGCTGTTACTGCTACAATTTGCAAATTGGAAAAGCCTTTAGAAAACATCATGTCCCTTAATTTTATAGAAGAAAATAAGATTAAGAAATTGGCTTACAATTTATAAGTAATTAGTGGCATAGCTAAAACCAGGCTTTGAACTTCACCCATCTATATATCTATCCACTTATCTGTCCATCTACTCATCCATCTACCCATCCATCCATCCATCCATCCATCTGTCCATCCATTTCCATCTATCCATCCATTTATCCACTTATCCATATTTCCAAATCTGTCCATCCATCCTTCTACCCATCTGTTCATCCATCCATCCATCCATCCGTCCATCATTTCCATCCATTTTTCCATTCATCCATCCATTCATATTTCCATCCATCCATCCATCCTTCTACCCATCTGCCCATTCATCAATCCTTCCATTTACCTATTCATTCATATATTCATCCATCCATTATTTGTATCCATCCAGCCATTTTTTCCATCTATCCATCCATCCATTCATCATTTTCATCCATTTATCCATTCATCCATTTATCCATATTTCTATTCATCTGTCCATCCATCCATCCTTCTACCCATCTGTTCATCCATCTGTCCATCCATCTATCTATCTATTCATCTATCCATCCATTCATTATTTCCATTCATCCAACCATCTGTCCATCCATCATTTCATCTATCTGTCCATTTATTCATTCATACATTTATCCATATTTCTATTCATCTGTCCACCCATCCATCCTTCTACCCATCTGTTCATCCATCTGTCCATCCATCAGTCCTTCCATCTACCTATTCATTCATCTATCCAACCAGCCAGCCATTTTTTCCTTTCATCCATCCATCATTTATTCATTCATATTTCCATCCATCTGTCCATCCATCCATCCATCAATCCATCTATCCATCTGTTATCCACATTTCCTTCTATCATCCATCCATTTATTATTCCACCCATCTGTTCATCCATCTGTCCATCCATCCATCCATCCATCCATCCATCCACTTACCCATATTTTCATCTATCCATTCATCTATTCGTCTGTCTACCCACCCACCCACCTACTCATCCATTTATACATCTATCTATCCTTCCAGCAAACATTTATTAAACATTCACTAGGTACCAGCCAATGTCACTGATGATTCATAGATGAAAAACTTGGTACCTGTGTTCAGGATTCTCTTGGCTTAGTGGGATGGGAGCATATAAACTGGCAGTGTAATGCGATGTGGGAATTACACTGATATAGGTACACAGAATCCCAATCAAAGTGGGAGGAGGGCTGCTTCTCCAGCCTGTGTGGAGTAGGAGGAAGTTAGGAAAGGTCTTCTGCATCTTAAAGGATAAGATGGGTGTTAATTTGGGTATTTTTATCATTGCAAAGCTGTTCATTGATCCAGCAGCATCAACTTCACATGGGAGTTTGTTAGACAAGCTGACACTCAGGCTGCATCCAGTGCCTCCTGCATCAGAATCTGCATTTTCACAAGCTCCTTGGGTCCACTTGCATGTTATAGATGAAGCTTGCCTTACATTCTATTACACATGCTCCCTCTCGCTTCCAGCTGTACCTATTAAACACAAGTGCTGATAGAATTCTGATATGAGAACCCTGTTTTGTCTTCAGAGTTATTGAGTGAGCATTCTCAATACTTCCCCAGTCTCTTTCTTAATGCATTAGGTAATACCAGGAAGCTAAAGAGCTTCTGTAGCACGTTCTATTTAGCAATCTGGACTTAAACATTAAAAAGCAGCGGCAACGTTTTAGAAGCAGACCTGGAGCTCAGTTCTGATGAAAAATGGTGTGAATAATATGTAAGTGAATGGCATCTCCTGCCTTAATCTCAGCAAGGAAGAAATCCCGAAGGAAAGAGACACATTGCTCTTTGGTGAGCACATCTCCACCAGTCTCAGGGTGAAGCTTTCTCAGCCCCCTTGCCTCCAGGCTGTGATGCTGGTTTCTAAGGAGGCTTTGCAGCATGCTCCAGGGGCTATGCTGAGCTGGGACATCATTCCCTGCAAACCAGCCATTGCTTTGGGCTTCAGTGCTCTCAGCTTCCTCTGCAGGTTTCACAGAGAAGCAATTTAATTAGAGGGCAGTGGGGCTTAGGTGAGCAGGGGCATGTAACTGGGCACGTTACTTGGCATCATTTCTGTAGCATGATGTTAAAACTCATCCACCAAATGTTCCCATCCTGGTTCATTTGGCCATGCTGACAAACGTGCACACCAGGGGCGGTGACCCCCTCACCTTCTGCGAGAACCCAGGGCACACCCGTGCAGCCGGTGACCCCCTCACCTTCTGCGAGAACCCAGGGCACACCCGTGCAGCCAGGACAGGTTGCTTTTCCCGTCACCCCGTCCCTGTTCATCTCTTCATCTACCGAGCTTTGCCTGCTCTTTGGCTCAGCTGCGTTTCCAGAAGAGGTGCAGTAAATAAGGAGAGGCAGGTTTTGATGTGAAGATGTAAATGTAGTGACATTTTATTTTTACCAAAAAGTAAATCAGTTTATTGAGTGAAAAACAAAAAATCCAGCAAATCCAACTTCTCTTTCCCTGAATGCATTTTATTTGAATCTTCATTCCAGACCTTATTCTTGGATTTCAGGATCACATTTCTGTTTATCGGATGTTAGACATAGTGAGTTAGTGACTTACCGTGACCTCAAAATCAATCTGAGGCAAGTTCATACCTTTCTACTGCAAAACTCTGCCTCCTCTATTCACATTGCACTGGGTGGCATTTCTATTCTAACTGAGCTCTACAAGGCATGTTAAACACGTCTCTTCCTCTTCTGTAAAAGAAATGCCATTCAGCTGTCTCTCCTCTCTGCCCCCCGACTCATTCTCCTTTCCTGGTGGGATCATGGCTGCATCCAGCCTCCTGGCATACCTCCCTGCATTTCTGCCCCTTCCAAGTCCAGCCTCAGCAGTACTGTCCCAGTTGGATTTCAAAAATGTAATTCTCGCTCTCCACTTCCCCTTAAAGTCATACCTCTTTCTTCCTCTTCAGGATGATGGCCACATCTCTTACTGTGGCATAAAGACATTTTTGATCTAGTCTCTGTCTCTCTTTTCCATCTTATCTCTGTTTTTTCTTTTTTTTTATACTTTAAGTTCTGGGGTACATGTGCAGATCTTGCAGGATTGTTACACAGGCATACACATGCCATGGTGGTTTGCTGCCTCCATCGCCCTGTCAGCCACATTAGGTATTTCTCCTAATTGTTATCCCTCCCCAACCTCTGCACCCTCTGCTATCACTCCCCTAGGCCCCCCAACAGACCCCACTGTGTGATATTCCCCTCCCTATGTCCATGTGTTCTCATTGTTCAACACCCACTTATGAGTGAGAACGTGTGGTGTTTGGTTTTCTGTTCTTGTGTCAGTTTGCTGAGATTCATCCATATCCCTGCAAACAACATTAATTCATCCTTTTTTATAGCTGCATAGTATTCCATGGTTTATATGTGCCACATTGTCTTTATCCAGTCTATTCTTAATGGGCATTTGGGTTGGTTCCAAGTCTTTGCTATGGTAAACAGTGTCGCAATAAACATATGTATGCATGTGTCTTTATAACAGAACATTTTATAATCCTTTGGGTATATATCCAGTAATGGGGTTGCTGGGTCAAATGGTATTTCTATTTCTAAGTCCTCGAGGAATCACCACACTGTCTTCCACAATGGTTGCACTAATTTACACTCCCACCAGTAGTGTAAAAGCATTCCTATTTCTCCACATTCTCTCCAGCATCTGCTGTCTCCACATTTTTTAATGATTGCCATTTTAACTGGCATGAGATGATATCTCAGTGTGGTTTTAGTTTGCATTTCTCTAATGACCAATGATGATGACCATTTTTTCATATGTTTGTTGGCCACATAAATGTCTTCTTTTGAAAAGTGCCCATTCATATCCTTCACCCATTTTTGATGGGGTTGTTTGTTTTTTTCTTGTAAATTTGTTTTAGTTCTTTGTAGATTCTGGATATTAGCCCTTTGCCAGATGGGTAGCTTATACAAACTTTTCCCCATTATGTTGGCTTCTGGTTCACTCTAATGTTAGTTTCTTTTGCTGTGCAGAAGCCCTTAAGTTTAATTAGATCCCATTTGTCTATTTTGGCTTTTGTTGCCAATGCTTTTGGTGTTTTAGTCATGAAGTCCCTGCCTATGCCTTTGTCCCGATGGTATTTCCTAAGTTTTCTTCTAGGGTTTTTATGGTGTTAGGTCTTATGTTTAAATCTTTAATCCAGCTTGAGTTAATTTTTGTATAAGGTGTAAGGAATGGGTTTAGTTTCAGCTTTCTGCACAGGGTTAGCCAGTTTTCCCAAAACCATTTATGAAACAGGGAATCCTTTCCCCATTGCTTGTTTTTGTCAGGTTTGCCAAAGATCAGATGGTTGTAGGTTTGTGGTGTTACTTCCAATATCTCTGTTCTGTTCCATTGGTCTATATCTCTGATTTGGTACCAGTACCGTGCTGTTTTGATTACTGTATACTTATATAGTTTGAAATCAGGTAGCATGATACCTCCAGCTTTGTTCTTTTTGCTATTGTCTTGGCTATGTGGGCTCTCTTTTGGTTCCATATGAAGTTTACAGTGGTTTTTTCCAGTTCTGTGAAGGTCAGTGGTAGCTTGATAGGGATAGCATTGAATCTATAAATTACTTTGGGCAGTATGGCCCTTTTCATGATATTGATTTTTCCTAACCATGAGCATGGAATGTTTTTCCATTTGTTTGTGTCCTCTCTTATTTCCTTGAGCAGTGGTTTGTAGTTCTCCTTGAAGAGGTCCTTTACATCCTTTGTTAGTTGTATTCCCAGGTATTTTATTCTATTTGTAGCAATTGTGAATGGGAGTTTGCTTATGATTTGGCTTTCTGTTTGTCTGTTATTGGTGTATAGTAATGCTTGTGATTTTAGCGCATTGATTTTGTATCCTGAGACTTTGCTGAAGTTGCTTATCATCTTAAGAAGATTTTGGGCTGAGACGATGGGGTCTTCTAAATATACAATCATGTCATCTGCAAATAGAGACAATTTGACTTCCTTCTTTCCTGATTGAATACCCTTTATTTCTTTTTCTTGCCTGATTGCTCTGGCTAGAACTTTCAATGTTGAATAGGAGTGGTGAGAGAGGGCACCCTTGTCTGGTACCAGTTTTCAAAGGGAATGCTTCCAGTTTTTACCCATTCAGTATGATATTGGCTATGGGCTTGCTGTATACAGCTTTTATTATTTTGAGATATGTTCCACTGGTACCTAGTTTATTGAGAGTTCCACCTCATCTCTTAAAACTCTCTGCCATGGCCCCTCTCTGCTCCAGGGGGGCCAAATTACTTGGGAGTCCTCAGATGCACTGGTGCTTCCTCATAGCTGGTTCATTGTACCTCTTCTGTCTGTACTGCCGTCCTGGTGTGGCCTGGAAATGCAGCCCTGAGCTGTCCACACCTCTGCCTGCCAGGAGGTGTCCTGATCCCCAAAGCTTGCCTGGGCTGTGGGAGTGCCTCTGCCATGCCCTGCAACACTCAGAGGCCCTTGTCACACTCTACCTCATGGAAAACCCGTCTCCATATCCTCAGCACTGGGCTCTGTATCTCTGCATGACAGGACCTCAGCAGTGTTTACTGGTTGAATGCAGGAGGGAGGGAGTGGATGGCCTCTGAGGCTTTGCAGCCACAGTTTTCTCTGTTACCAGCTCTTACACAGTTTCCAAATCCACTCCCCTTTCACCTGCTCAGCTGCTCTCCAACCCCAACTCCCCTTTCTGGAGCAGCACTAATGATTCCTAAGCTGCCCAGCAGACTGGCTAGGCCTCTAATCTCCTGTAAGCACTCGCCAATGGCTCCCACACGGCCAGGCCATGTTCTGCTGTCGGTCAAGGTGCTTGTCAGTGATTTGCTGTGGCCAAGCTCTCAGCCAGCAGAATGAGGCCTTGAGTAATAAAGCATTATTGACTTCTGTTGAGAAGTATTGATCTGAAAAGTAAGTGCTGAGCAAGGGAAGGCGGCGCTCGATATTTCACCCTGAAGGACAGCACACTTCGATGGTTTGCAGAAATATGTATTTTTCTACACGTTTTGACTGTCTTCATTAGTGATCCCGGAGAAATCGTTTGTGTGCTTGCTTGGGAGCCCACGGTGCGAGCTGTCACTTCTGTGCTTAAATACCCCAAGGAAGAGATGGCTGCTCATTCTTCTCTGACCCTCCACAGTGAAACGTGTGCTCACCAGGCTGGGTAAATGCACTGGCCACATTCGCAATGGAAGGAAATAGAAGTATTTTACTCTAAAATATATTTCTTTGACATATTCTTTTTTTTTTGAGATAGAGACTTGCTCTGTCGCCCTGGCTAGAGGGCAATGGCATGATATTGGCTTATGGCAACTTCCACCTCCCAGGTTCAAATGATTCTTTTACCTCAGCCTCCTGTGTAGCTGGGATGACAGACATGCGTCACCATGCCTGTATTTTTTTTGTCTATTTGCTTTTTGTGTGTTTTTAATAGAAACGGGGTTTTATCACTTTGGCCAGGCTGGTCTCGAACTCCCAACCTTCAGTGATCTGCCAGCCTCGGCCTCCCAAAGTGCTGGGATTACAGGCATGAGCCGCTGTGCCCAGCCTTCTTTGACATATTCTGAGGCAGCAATTTAGAGAGCTGGCCCTGCAAACCTATGTTTTGTGGGGAGATTTGCATCTGCAGAGAATCTGCCTGGGTGCGTCCAGGCCTTCCTTGTCTGGTAGAGGAAAGATAAATTGAATCTGATGCCTTTAAGGATCTGAGACATTCGCTGTCCACTGTCTCTGAGCACTGTGCCTCTGAGGCCTCTCCTCCATGCAGAGGCACCATGGCTGGCCAGGCCTCCTCTCCCCTCCCGTCTGGCCTCCATAACCTGATTTCCTGCCATCCCTGTGCTCGGCCATGGTCTGGACCACCATTCATCATCATCTAAGAGGGCCCCTGGGATTCTGCACATCATGGGGGCTCAAGGCAGTGGGGTGAGGTCCTCCCCATGCACGCGCATACCCTCATGTGCCTTTTTCTCCAAGTAATCTGCCTTTGTGAGCTGATTTTTTCTGCACACCTCCAGAGGGCAGAGGGGAGGTTTTCCCTTGGTCCCTACACTATGCAAATCACGGCAGGAAGGAGCCCAGCACTTTTTATTTTCAGAAAATAGGCACAGGTTATAGCAGAGCTGGGATGAGCCAGCTAACCCAGGCCCCTCGGTGGATACTCAAGTGGGACATTTGAGGCACAAATAGGTGACACGTTCATCCGAATCACACTGAATTGTAACTCAAGGTGGGATCAGCAGTGTACACAGCACCAGTGCCTGTGAAACCAGGATGGACCTGGCCGAGTGCCCAGGGGGGCTGGAAGCTGGATGCTGGGTGGAAGAGGGTGTGGGGTTGGTGGCCCATGGGGTCCTTCCTGACAGCCGTGCTGTGTGGCGGGTTTCACAGGGACTTGTGCGGGCGGCAGGCTCTTGATGATGCATTGCAGATGCAGCCAGGACTCTCGCAGAGGTGACCTGAGGGCCTGTCAGGGGAGAGGGGCCTCACAGTCTTCAGGGCGTGCAGCCAGTGTGGGCTGTGAACCGCAAGGGAGCGCCTCTCCTGCCCGTTGCCCGCCTGGGCTCAGTCCCCTCTGATGCCTCCTGCGTCTCGGCTCTCTTCATTTGAGAATTATCCCTCCACGTTGGCTTTGTCAACTCCAATTTCCCACCAGGACCAAAGGGCAGTAACCCTGCAGCACCCTGTCTCAGCAGAGGGCACTGCCCCTGAGGAGCACCTTAGGCCTTGGCAGGTACTGTTTGGTCTCAGAGTTCCTGGAGGTCCTAGACTTCCTGCCTGGGCTGTGCCCTGCAAGGAGGCAGTTTCCCTGCTCCTTCGTGGAGGTGAAAGCCCTGTGGCCAGGATCCTCAGCTTAGGACTCACTGCCTTTTCCATAGCATTTTCTGGAGCATTTTTGCATAGTTTTAACTTGCACTAAAATTCTCAGAAATGTACAGGTGCTTAAAATGAGGGAAGGTTCCTCTTCGTTGGCACATTATCGAGAGCTGGTTGCCGTTTGTTTCGGAAGCCGCCTCACCGAGCCACCGAGGGACACGTCCCCTCCCACCCTCTGGGTTGTCGTCCCCACGGCCATTGAAACATCCAGGCAGCATTCGGGGACCTTATTGTGCCTTCGGTGCAGCTACTTCCAGGAATTTACATGCGGAAATTCATTGGAATTTGTATTATTTCTACTATGATTGTTCTTTAAATTCTGTTAGGGCACTATGTAGAATTTTTAAGATTACGTCTAGGAGTAGATTTTATTTTATGTTTTCAAGGTAGCGCAGGAGACAATGAAAATTATGCTATAAAAAAGAGCACTTGACCTGACCGACTGAGATCCACTGAGGTCATGTGCCCTGTGGTATGCGCTGGGCGGTCCCATCCCCGTCTCCATCCCATCCTGACAGCCTGCCCTTTGCCCACTTCCATCCAGAGCCCATAGTCTCCAGGGCTCAGAGCTGGCAGGACAGCACCCTGTGACTTGATCCATCTTTAGGGCTTCCTCGTGACTGTGCTCAGTGCTTCCCATGCACCTTTTACCTTCACTCTCTCATTCCAATATCTGCATGAACTATTGTTTTAGACAGAGTCTTGCTCTGTCATCCAGGTTGGAGTACAGTGGCATGATCTCAGCTCACTGTAACACCCGCCTCCTCGGTTCAAGTGATTCTCCTGCCTCAGCCTCCCAAATAGGTGAGACTACTGGTGCGCTTCACCACACCTGGCTAATTTTTGCATTTTTAATGGAGACAGGATTTCACCATGTTGGTCAGGATGGTCTTGAACTCCTGACTTCGGCCTCCCAAAGTGCTGGTATTATAGGCACGAGCCACCGCGCCCGCCCTGAACGCAATTTAATGTTATGTCACATATTGCTGCATCACATAACAGTTGTATCACCTTCCCTTTACATCTGCATGGTAGTCACGGGCCGTGACAATGGTGGAACGCACATGCCACGGTGGTCCTGGAGCTGAACAATTCCTATTACCTAGTGACGTCAGAGCCATTGTAGTGCCTTTTCTCTGTTTGGATTCACAAATGCTCTGTGTCATGGTTGCCTACAGCATTCAGGGCGGCCGCACAGCCCAGGAGCCATAGGCTGTGCCACCCAGGCTGGTGTAAGTCACTCTGCCCTGCTCGCGTGGTGACATCGCCTAAGACACATTTCTCAGACGTTTCTTGTGGTTGAACCACATGTGACCGTAGTTGCAAATGCTGTTATGTAACGTGTCTGTATCGTTTTCCTCTTGGTTTTATTTAGAGTCTGAAGTATCCGTTTTTTGTGCTCATTGACCCTGTCAGTCCAATTTTGTCTGTTCTAAGAAACACATAAGCAAGTATTTCGTTTAGGACCCAAATCAGTATTTTAAATGCCACTTCACGATAAAGTAGCCAAAATCTGTGCTATCTGATTCATTATAAAATCGCTTTTGATTTTACTCTTATGTGTAGCGGTGGATATTTTTAACTTAAAAATGCTTCTTTTGATTCGCTTTTTCCTTCAAAGCATATAAGGTCTTTGTAACGTACCTCCTGTAATTACCGAGGCAGCGGGTTGTTTGCTTCTGTGAATTCCAGTTGTCAGTAAATAATGCTCTCTTCAACCTCCAAAGTCTGCGTGTTCGTGTTGGAGTGGTGATGGAGAGAAAATGGCACTATGAATAAAACCGGAAAATGGAATGGAGACTCGTGCATAGGAGTGTGAATCCCGGAGCGAGGAGAGAATGTGTGACCTGCCCCTCTGCCACTGGATAGATAAGCCCATTCCTGTCACTTCCTCTGTCATCCCAACAGAGAAGAAACCCTGGCTCCTTTCCCTCCTTTTCCTAGATGGAGGTGATTACAGGTGAGGAATGGAAGATGGAAGGTCTGAGCACATTGGTTTGGGGGTCACATGTGTCCATGCCTGAGGTGCTGGGTGGGCCACTCCTCAGCAGCAGCAAATGATACTCAGGGCACCTGAGTCCCTGGGACCCCCTGCAGCACCCAGCACACAGAAGGGAATCCAGTCGTTCTGCCCCCGCAGGCTGCTGGCCCAGGTCACACGGTGTGGCCATCACCATGGGAGCTTCAGGAGAGGCACCAAAAAAATGCTCAGGAGCCCAGGAGAAAGGATCAGTCCGTGGGGTCAGGAGCTTCCTGTGCACACAGGCTCCGGGTTCTGGATTTTGAGGGCCTAGCGAGGCTCTTCAGGCAGAGCCAAGGCATTGGGAAAGTGAGGCTGGAGAGGGTGCCCAGGCCTGGGGTGCCCAGGGGCAGGTGCCATCTGAGGGAGGTACGAGGCCTCAGTGTGGTGGGAGCAGGGGGAGCGAATCTGAGGCGGGTTGACCCTGCTGGAGGAAGGTCAGGGCATCCGAGTGAGTGTGGACATCTGGGGGCAGCTGGTGGCTGGTGGAGGCCCCTTCCAGCGGGAGCCTGTTCAGACCTTTGTGTTCTCCCAGGAGGGTGAGTGGGAGTGTTGTGAGGATGCTGGAGTTTTCCAGAATGGTGGGAGAGCCGGGAGAGGGAGAGGGATCTGGCAATACATCATGCAAGGAATCCACAGGGTAAAACCGGAGGCCTGGGGAGAAGGAAAGGGAGACTTTTCTACGTTTTTGTAGAAAAGTCTGCCAAATTGTCTGCCAATTTTCTACGTTTCTGGCCCCGCTGGCTGAGGTGAGGTGTGAGGCTGAGGCAGGGGTGGGGAAAATTCAGGCCCAGACATCAGCAGGTGTAGGGAGCCTTTTAACCATGTCCGGGTCCTGGTTGGTTCATGGTTTCTGAAGCCCCACATGCCCGACTCAGTAGCAAATGGATTATCGATCAGCGGCGACTCCCTTGCTCAGATCACAGGAGGAGCGGGCGCTTTGTGGGGTCTGCTAATACTGGACCTGGAACATGGGGACTGTGGGACATCAGGAGCAGACAGTGTCAGCAAATTAACTCTCCGCAGGGCAAAAGCAATCCCACGGGCCGTAAAAAACGCTAGATTGTGAAAAAGGCAGTGCAGAGGCCAGCGGCCGTGTTTC
Organism: Callithrix jacchus; assembly: GCF_049354715.1. NCBI lineage: Eukaryota > Metazoa > Chordata > Mammalia > Primates > Cebidae > Callithrix > Callithrix jacchus. The sequence goes on from NC_133502.1 coordinate 27,100,361, forward strand.
CCGATGGCAGCGATCTGATGTGTTCATGGCGTGGAGCATCGGATGGAGGTCAGAAGCCCAGCCGGTTAGGGACCCAGAACAGGACCGGGCACACGCTGTCCCACCCTACATTTGAGGTTATTCTCACTCTCCCACAGTGCTGATGCTTGTTTCTGCACACATTTCATTCACTTTATTTATTTAAACTTTATTAGGTTCAAAACTGCACGTGGAGTTCTCTACTATGGAGACTTGACTGTGGATGTGACAGATGTGTAAGAGAATATTCTCGTCTCTAGGAAACAGATACTACCTAGAGGTCAAAGGGCACAAGGCATGGGTGTCTGCAGCCCAGATTCCCGTGGTTCGGAAAGGATGTAAACGTGTAAACACAGAGAGGAAAGGAGAGGGGGCCTGAGCACACGTGGCCACAATAAGGAGAATTTACAAATCAGGGTCTGAGGGAATACGGGACTTTTTCATATGATTCTTGAATTTTTTTTCTGTAAGTGTGAAGTTAAGTCAAAATAAAAATATAACCTAAAAATTTAGATTTCTTTAAAATTTAAATATAATATACGTTTAAAGATTTAAATAAGTCATTTAATCTCAAAACCGCCAAGTGCATGTGGGATATAATGTTGTAGGACACACATCAGACATTCACACCTCTTAGGCATTCCCTGTGTCCCTGGAGTTTTCTAAGCACTTTATATGTATCCAATCTTTTCAGAAGCATCATAATCCCATTCTACAGATGAGAAAGCAGAAGCCCCAAGAGACCAAGGATGGCAGAGCCAGAGTTCAAACCCAGGCAGTGTGGCCCTTGGCCCTCTTCCTCCACTGTGGGGGTCTCCAGGTGTTTGGGCCCCGTGTTCCTCTGCCGTGGGGGTCTCCAAGCAGTCAGGCCCTGTGTTCTTCCACCCTGGGTGTCCCTGGGTAGTCAGGCCATGCGTTCCTGCACTGTGGGTGTCCCGGGGCGGCCCCCATGTGGCATCATGTACCCGGAGGTGTGCACACTCAAGTTTCTCTGCCCCATCACCATGGTGGGTTAATGTGGGCGGCTTACTTCCACTCCTAGAGTGCTGAGCAGTGCTCAGATGGCTCTTACTCCTGCCATCTCCTCTCCTCTAACCCAGCCCCGCCCAGGTGTGGAGACAGATTTGTCACCTCTGTTTCCTCTGTGCAGAAATTTGAGGGCTGGCGACTTGACTTTGCTGAGGCAGACACAGCCGATCTGAGGCAGCGCCAGGCCACTGGAGGAGGTCCTGGAGGCTGGTGCACTGATCCCCACACTCTCCCACGGAATTCCCGCCCTCCTTCTCACAGAGGGAAGCTGTAAAGGGATATTTTTGGCAGTCTCCCTTTGAAAGTCTCCCCGAATGCAAATCTCAACAGCAGTGCCTACAGGGAGCAACTTTAGCTGTGGGGAGCCGTGTGGCAAGAAGAAAAGTGCCACCTCTCTGTCAAGGACACAGCCTTGCCCTCGGCCCCTACGTGATGGTGTCTGGCGCAAATAGTCATGTATTTCATATTTCGCATTCCATGCCCCTCACGAGTTTACTGTGGGGTCCACGCTGCCAGGGCCCCAGAAGTCAATCTTACTCCCTTCTCTTCTTTCTCCTGAAACAGAAGTGCCTCGGATGCTATTACCAACTTCACCATGGTTCTGTGACCAGAGAGAATCATCTCCTCCCTGTGACATTCAAAAATTATTTGTTCCGAAGAATTAGAAAATCTGGAAGAAAGGGGAATGAGAGATGTCTTTCTGGTTGATTTTGTTTGTTTTTGTGTTTTAGCGGTTAAATGACTTGTAGATTTAACCTCGTCTTGGGAAAATCTGGACAACATGGCAAAAATGCATGTTCCCCACCATTCCTGTTCCTGAAGAGCCTCATTCAGTTTTGAAGGTCTTGTTCTGTGCTTTCTTGATGTCAGCATTTTCAAAACCGCATTCTGAGGAACATATTTGTACAGTTAATTAGAGTTCTGTAAAAAAGAGTGTCAAGGACAGGTTCATCTGTTCAGTGGTGCACAGCTGGCCTTGCTCCCGCCCAGTGACGTGACTCCTGGAGGCTCAGTGGTAAGGATCTGCTGGCTCTGTGAAGCCTGGTGGCTTCCAGATTCATGGCCCATAGAAACCCCTTTCTCATGGAATTAACATCCACATTGGCCAACACGCCTTTATCCATTTTTAGGGTCATATTGGCAATAACTTTTGGTGTGGCCAGTTCTGAACATGAGTTCCCAGTTCCGTCTTATCCTGGAAGGGTTCCCTCTGAGCTTCCCACCACGAGATGGCTCGGGGAGCAGTTTGCAGATGTCCACATTTAGAAATGCAGAACACTGTTAGACTGTTGGCTTTTTTTATTTTTTTTTAATTGGATTTTAGGTTTTGGGGTACATGAGCAGAGCATGTAAGACAGTTGCGTAGGAACATACATGGCAGTGTGCTTTTCTTTCCTTCTCCCCTTCACCCACATTTGGCATTTCTCCCCAGGCTATCCCTCCCCACCTCCCCCTCCCACTTGCCCTCCCCTTTTCCCCCCAATAGACCCCAGTGTTTAGTACTCCCCTTTCTGTGTTCATGTGTTCTCATTTTTCATCACCCACCTATGAGTGAGAATATACGGTGTTTCATTTTCTGTTCTTGTGTCAGTTTGCTGAGGATGACGTTCTCCAGATTCATCCATGTCCCTACAAATGACACAAACTCATCATTTCTGATTGCTGCATAATATTTCATGGTGTATATGTGCCACATTTTTCCAATCCAGTCTATTATCAATGGGCATTTTGGTTGATTCCAGGTCTTTGCTATTGTAAACAGTGCTGCAATGAACATTCGTGTACGTGTCCTTATAGTAGAATGATTTATAGTCTTTTGGATATATACCCAGTAATGGGATTGCTGGGTCAAATGGAATTTCTATTTCTAAGGCCTTGAGGAATCGCCACACTATCTTCCACAATGGTTGAACTAATTTACACTCCCACCAACAGTGTAAAAGTGTTCCTTTTTCTCCACATCCTCTCCAGCATCTGTTGTCTCCAGATTTTTTAATGATTGCCATTCTAACTGGCGTGAGATGGTGTCTCAATGTGGTTTTGATTTGCATCTCTCTGATGAACAGTGACGATGAGCATTTTTTCATATGATTGACTGTTGGCTTTTAAGAAGGCTGTGGGAGGCGAAAGTCACTGAGAACTGTTCCCGATGCCCTGCAAGACCCTGGCCTGCAATGTGGGTGGTTTGCAGATCCTGAGCCTCAGCCTGTCCTGTCTGTCCTCTGCATCATTACTGGTCAGTCTTCCACCTGCCCTGAGGTGTTGTCCCACACGCTGAGGCCGTCGCCCACACACAGGGTGGTTTGCAGGTCTTGAGCCTCAGCCTGGCCTGTCTGTCCTCTGCATCATCACTGGTCAGTCCTCCACCTGCCCTGAGGTGTTGTCCCACACGCTGAGGCCGTTGCCCACACACAGGGTGGTTTGCAGGTCCTGAGCCTTAGCCTGGCCTATGTGTCCTCTATTATCTGCCCGGTCCTCCCCCTGCTCTGAGGTCCTGTGCTGAACGCTGCTGTCTGCATGGCTTGGTGCCTCTGCTGTTTCCCTCTGCGCCTTCTATTTGACGTCTGCAAACCTAGATCCTTTTCCTGAGTTTTATCTCCTTTATGCGTGTCTTCATTTATTCACTCATTATACTTTTTTATTTTTATTTTTTTGAGACGGAGTTTCGCTCTTGTTACCCAGGCTGGAGTGCAATGGCGCAATCTTGGTTCACTGCAACCTCCGCCTCCTGGGCTCAGGCAATTCTCCTGCCTCAGCCTCCTGAGTAGCTGGGATTACAGGCACGTGCCACCATGCCCAGCTAATTTTTTGTATTTTTAGTAGAGATGGGGTTTCACCATGTTGACCAGGATGGTCTCGATCTCTTGACCTCATGATCCACCCTCCTCGGCCTCCCAAAGTGCTGGCACTCATTACGCTTTTATGGCCACTGCTGTGTGGCACAAAGCTGGGAACAAAAGACCAAGCAATACTGAGGACCACAGCCCTGCATGCACACCCCACCCCATCCAGCCTGTACTGGGGGAGGGAAGGACGTACTGAGCCCCACTCACCTCCCCAGACTGCTCCAGCCCATCCTCTCCTGCTGGGTGATCCTGTCTAAGCACCGCAGCTCTCCCTGGCCCTGGAGCTTCTGCTGCCAACATAGCTGTCATTCTCCTCTGATTGCTTTAAGGGAATTGACTTAATTTTCCTAACCATGTGATCACATTGGGAACCAGTTCCTGCTCTGGCATCTCCCACCACGCGAGGCACGTGCTCCATGGACAATTGTTGACTCCCCTGGCTCACCCTTCACAGAGCCACGTGCAGTCACCCAGGACTAGCTCCCAGGGTACAAGAATGTTGGAGCTCCAAATCCCACCTCAGGTTCCTATCAGCTGGAGGGAGAGGCTGAAGACTTCCTTGTCATGGGCTAAACATACCTCAACCCCCAAATGCCCATCCCACTAGAATGCCTTCTGACCAAACCCCAGGGAGAAATGAGGTGTTTTTATTTGCTTTTTGTAGCTGGGATTACAGGCACCCACCACCACTCCTGGCTAAGTTTTTGTATTTTTAGTAGAGATGGGGTTTTGCCACGTTGGCCAGGCTGGTTTCAAACTCCTGACCTCAGATGATCCACCTGCCTTGGCCTCTGAAAGTGCTGGGATTACAGGCCTGAGCCACCGTGCCCGGCCAGAAGTGGCTGTGCAAGTGGTGCTCAGCATCACACCTGCACATACAATCACAATTTTACAAATCTTTGTGGATGTCAACAAATGAACACAGGGTCATCCCGGAGGAGCTCAGGTCCTTGTCTCCTCTGTCGGCCGTCCTCAAGAAGAAGGGGGAAGTTCAGATGCAGACACACAGGGAAGGCAGCCGAGTAGGCACAGGGAGTGATTGCAGGAATGTGTCTACAGGCCAAGGGCCACTCAAGATTGTGGGGGACACCAGAATCTGGAAGAGGCAGGAAGGACCCTCGCTAGAGTCTTCAGAAGGAGGGTGGCTGTGCCGAGTCCTCAGCTTTGAACTGCGGAGCTCCAGAACTGCGAGAGAGTGGGCCTCTGAGGTTTTCAGCCACACAGTGTGTGGCACTGTTCTCTACAATAGCGAGTATGTCATTGTGAAGGTTTGTACAGGAGGACACATATCCCATCTGCTGTTTGGAAAAACCCTCAGTTGCTGTGGAGGCATTAGGAGAAGGGGCGAGAGCAGCTGCAGGGGCCGACATAGCCTTGGGGGAGGAGGGTGCAGGTGCCTGCACTGGCCACCCCCATCAGCCGCCCCCACCTGGGTCTCCGCTCAGGCTTCAGCAGCCTGGCTGTCTCCTACCGTTCACAGGCCAGTGGATGGATGAGCTTTCAGACCATCCCATCACGTTCCTCTCTTTCTGGAAACCTTTCTAGAGGTTCTTTGTGGTCCCCAGGAAAAGCAAGAGGCGGCTCACCATGGCTGGCCTATCTCTGTGTGATCTGATCTTGTGGGCTCTCTCCTTTCCCTCCCTCCCCTCAACTCCTCTTTCCCCCTCCCTCCCCTCACCTCCTCTTTTCCCCCCTCCCCTCACCTCCTCTTCGCCCCCTCCCCTCACCTCCTCTTTTCTTCTCTCCCCTCACCTCCTCTTTCCCCCTCCCTCCCCTCCCCTCCTCTTTCCCCCTCCCTCCCCTCACCTCCTCTTTCCCCCTCCCTCCCCTCATCTCCTCTTTCCCCCTCCCTCCCCTCACCTCCACTTCCCCCTCCCTCCCCTCACCTCCTCTTCCCCCCACCTCCTCTTTCCCCCCTTCCCTCACCTCCTCTTCCCCCCCTCCCCTCACCTCCTCTTCCCCCCTCCCCTCACCTCCTCTTCCCCCCTCCCCTCACCTCCTCTTCCCCCCTCCCTTCACCTCCTCTTCCCCCCAACCTCCTCTTCCCCCCTCCCCTCACCTCCTCTTTCCCTCCCTCCCCTCACCTCCTCTTCCCCCTCCCCTCACCTCCTCTTCCCCCCAACCTCCTCTTCCCCCCTCCCCTCACCTCCTCTTTCCCTCCCTTATTTCGCTAGCATCCAATTGCTTTAGACTTCATATCTGTGGTTGAGAAAATGAGCCCCGAGACAGGCTGCCTGTGTAGAATCTGGCTCTGCCCATCACTTAGTCTAGTAGATCTCACTTGGGTGAGATATTCGACTCTCGAGAGAGATTACAATGCCTGGAGACGTTGTTGTTGTCAGGCTTGGAGGTGCTAGTAGCATCTGGCTGGTGGAGCCCAGGGGTGTCATGAAGCACCCTGACTTGCACCCATAGCCCCCAACAATAAAGAACTATCTGGGTGTAAATGACAACAATGCTGAGATGGAGACACCCTCACTTAACCTGTGGTCAGGGTTACCAGGGTCAGGCTTCCAGAATTGGGGACCACAGAGAGAAAAGGACTGATGCGTGAGCTGGGTAGGAGGTGGTGCTGGGGACATGGTGCTGCCTGTCAAGGAGGTGTCCACGGTGACACTCAGGCGGGCACCCAGGACTGTGCCAGGGGAGGGAGGGAAAGAGGAGGTGAGGGGAGGGGGGGAAAGAGGAGGTGAGGTGACACTCAGGCGGGCACCCAGAACTGTGCCAGGGGATACAGGGAATTCCCACGTGTTCACACAACCTAAAGTTCTAGCCTCACTTCAACATGTGAAAACATCCAGGGATTCTCTTCTATAATTTCAAGTTTTGGTTAACTTTTGGTGTTTGAAGTTTTCTCTCTTTTAACTGACAAGTTGGGGTGTCGAAAGAGATCCAGTGTCCTCCCGAGTCTTCTTCATGAGTCTCAGAAGTGGCATCTCACTTGCTTTGAAGAAGCACACCCTCCATAAATAGCAAATCTGGCAGAAAGCTGGGCGAGGTCCCATGATTACATAAAAACCCGTGTTCATTTTACATAAAATGTCAAGTTGGTCTTTAAATAGCAGTCTCAGAAGCACAAGCCATTTTATTATCCATTAAGTCATTGAGCATCCACTGTACAATTTTTCCAAGTTACTCTCCCGAGAGTGTTGCTGATACACAGTATTCTTGAAGAAAGGGTGGCAGGAGGAGAGGGGAGACGTCGATGGAAAGAGAGTTGTGTTGTATTTGCATTTGTAACTTATGGGAAATGCAGACATCGAGGCCGAGACCGGAAGGCAAAGAGGAAGCCTTTAGACTTGTGCTTGGTACTGCTCGGTGAGAACGCTTTGCTTTGCTGCCATAGGTGTTCCTGTCTACAGCAAACGGAGTCACAGATGACATGATGTTCCATTCTGAACAGGGCAGAGTAACGCTGTGTTAGGTACAAGTGCAGGTCAGAAGGAAGAGGCAGCCCCTCCCCTGGTGGGAGCGCCCGTCTGGCACAGGGAGAGCAGCTCAGAGCCCCCAGCAGGGAGGCCCCTTGTCGTCCATCATCTAAAGTGGACAGAGGCTCCTGGGAAGCATCATTTCCAGAAATTCTCCAAACAGCCTAAAAGCTACATGCAAAATAGTCACGTCCTCAGAGACATTTTATGTTGGTGGGGCAAGGATCTAATGTTTATCAGATTCTCAAAAAGGCTAACGGCCACCATAAATGGGGGCGTGTGGCCCCAGAGCATTCAAAGTCCCCAGCAGCCTACAGTAATTTACAGGAGAAGCTGTGGCTCCCTCCAACAGATCTTTTCTTTTCTGAAACGGAGTCTTACTTGGTTGTCCAGTCTGGAGTGCAGTGGTGTGATTTCGGCTCACTGCAATTTCCACCTCCTGGATTCAAGTGATTCTCGTGCCTCAGCCTCCCAAACGGCCAGGATTACAGGTGTGGACCATCATGCCCAGCTAATTTTTGTATTTTTTGTTAGAGATGGGGTTTCACCACATTCGCCAGCCTGGTCTTGAACTCCTGGCCTCAAGTGATCCACCCACCTTGGCCTCCCACGGTGCTGGGATTACAGGTGTGAGCCACTGTGCCTGGCCCCAGTAGACCTTTAATCAAGTGACTGGCCTGCCAGACTGGGCAGAAAGGAAACATGGCTGACAGGGGCAGAGTCAAGGCAGCACTTGGCTCACTGCCAGCAGAGAAGCCCCCCACCAGCAAACTCCCTCCCAGCCCAAGCTTGAAACTGAGTCTCAGCAGCACTCAGAATGTCCACCTGTCACCCGTTGTTGACACATCTGTCAGTGGTCTGTCCTGGAAGGCCAAGGGTCCTGTGTCGGGGAGAAGAGGCTGGTGTGTCCTAGGATGCCCTGGTCAGGGTTAGGTGGGGTCCTAGGACAGAGAAGGGGCCTGTCACTTGCATGTGTGTCTCTGTGGTCCCCTTACTCTGCTGTGGATCGTGGGGTGTGTGTGTTTTCGAGGAGGTCTTGCAATGAGGTAGAAGAATGCTCTGAATTCCTTTCAATGAGGAGCAAGCGCCAAGGTGCGTTGTCAGAGTCAGTTCACAGTGTTTGTCCTTCACTTCCTTCTCCAGCCCCATGTCTGCCAGCACACCTGCCGGCAGGGCCCAGGTGCCTCCTTACAGGCCGGCCGGGCTAATTCCCTGGAGGCTGATCATCGCAGACCCTCTGTGGATCTCTACAAGTTTAAGTGTTTTGTAAGCCACTTCCTCAGACCCCTTGAACATAGGGCTGTTATCAGCGGTGAGAGTCAAAATATTTAATAGCTGGTACAACACAAACACCCACCAGGCCAAATAAATGGCAGCCATTGCACAGAGGCGCGTCCACGCGGCTGGCTGCCGGCCTGCATTCCACTTTTCCGTGGGGCTTGCTGGGGCAGGGTGTGCCCCGGGATTAAGCTACAGCTGTTGACTGAAGCACAGGGGAGTACGTGAGTACTCCAGGGCCTGTGCCACAGCTTTCTGACGTCAGCTCACACGGCTGGTGCTTCCTGGGCCACCGCTCCACAGTGTAGAGCTGCATGACCACCTCTTATCTGAGCCCGGCCTGGAGAGCTGGCAGGGCCTGCTGGGATTGCCGCATGTTCCAGGAAGATGGCGGCCGAAAGTCACCTGCCTCTGTTTAATTTCCTTTTCTCCTCACACTTCCCAACTTCACATCGTGTTCTGACAAACATCACACTTCTCATTACTCAAAATTCTGAATCTGACAACTCTCCCCGCTGGTTCAAGGAGGTGGAGCCACTGGGTTGCCATGCAAACCCCAGACACAGGGCCTGCAAAGTTGCGGGTCCCTGGGCCCTTGGGAGCGGGCATTCCCCCTGGGACCCTAGAGGCTGTCATTGGATGGGGAGATGCCTCTGAGGACCAGGTGGCTGCTCAGCAGTGGCAGTCCCTCATCCGTGTCTGGGGCACGCCGGCGTTCCCTCCATGTAGATACTGCTCTACCGTCTCCCTGTGTTCTGGTGCCACTGCTGCTTTCGGGCTGGGTTTCCATGTCCCCTTTCTCACTTCTCTTCACTGACTTCTCTCCCACGGGCTGGCCCACTCCCCACCAAGGCTGGCAGCTGTATCTCTGCACATTCTCCCCACAACTGTACTGTGAGCCCTCTGAGCCCAGCACCTTTGCGCGGATCACGGTATCCTGGGTGTCTCTGATGATGGGAAGACGTCTCATACCCTTGTCAGCCAGGGGAGGGGCTCGCCGCCAATCAATCCACCATTTGTGGGTGATGGAGGATTTCCCCACATTTGGAAAATCATTCATGAGTTCACTCGACCCTTGCAACAATCTTGGGAGCCAAGTCCGGCAGCTGATTCTGGGGTTTCTATATTGGGTAAGTTGTATAAACCATGTAGCTTGGAGGAAGAGGTCTCAGCCTTGGGTGGAAGGAGGGGTTGTCAATGGCTCACTGGATTTCTGATGAGTCTGAAGACTCACAACAGCTCTGGCCTTGGCTTTACTTAGATAAATTGCAAGATTAACTCATGGTAAACAGTTCCAGATGGGCTGAGCTCGGTTTGTGTCTGCTGCTTACCACAAGGAGTTCTGCTGTCCTCACAGCTGGGCCATAGAACTGTAGTCTGCTTTTATCAAATTTGAGCTCAGTTCTATCCATATTCAGCTTTTCTGAGCCCATTCCCTCAGCCTTCGTGAGGGAAAGAAACAAAATGGTGAAGAAAAACCTGAGAGGAAGGAGGAGAGAGATGCAGTTAGTGGAGGAGGAGGGCAGAAGGTGGACCCCACGCACCTGCTTTTCCCTCCCCTCTCACACAGGCTTGTCACGTCTCCTGGGTCCCCACTGGATGTGTGAGTCACACCTGGCCGTGCTCTCAGCCTCAGCTTCTCTGGCTTGGGGCTTCCCTGGCTCTTACTTGAGCCATTGTCACAACCAAACTGGCCTCAGCCTGCTTCCAACACCCTCTGTGGCCCCCATGCTGCCCTCAGACTGTCTTTTAACACACTTTGGACCTTGTCGCCAGCTTGTTTCAACTTCTCCCCTGGCTCATGGAGGCCAGTGTGAAAAACGACGCTTGCAGGTTGGCAAAAAGGCCCTTTAACATCTGACCAGTCAATGTTTCTGGCCTTTTCTCCAGGGGGAGAATAGTCTAGGGGTCTTCTCAGCCACCACAGCCCCATCCCCCACCTGACTCTGACTCAAAACCACACACTTTCTGAGACAGAGCCTGCCTGTTCTCCTGGGGCAGGCACAGGGACAGTCTCCGAGGCTGTTCTCCCCTGTCCACCTCAAGTGTCCCAGTCCTAACATCAGCTCCTCCAGGGTCCTCCCTAACTCTTAAAGGAGAGTTACCCCCCTACCTGTGTTTCCTGAGCCCTGTCTTCATATCTCCGTCTTGGTTGTGTTATCAGTTGCTCACAGGTGTGTTCTATATGCACTCCTGAGATGCAGGCGTGCCCAGGTTCTGTCTTCTTCTCTGTCACGTGACAGGCAGATGGCACAGTGTCTGTTGTAGGGTTGGTGCTCTTGTGACTTCCTGCAAAACCTCCTTGGTCAGCACATTGCCTGTGCTAGTCCCACACAAAATTGGCTCAGGTCCCCAAGGACTTTTCAGCTTACTAGAGGGGACAGAGGAATGAATCTACAAATTACAAAGAGTTTCGGTTATCTCTTGCTGTATGGTGAACCTCAGGGTTCTGCAGGTTGACTGGGCTCAGTGGGTGGTTCTTCTGCAGGTCTTGCTCACAGCATCTCATGTGGCTACAATCAGAAGGTGCCTGGTGCTGGACTCATCTGCAGGCTGGACTCAGATGCTGGCATGAGGGAGCCTCTGTGGTGGCTCTATGTGGTCCTTCTAGGAGGAGATCCGACTATGTGGAGGTTCAGAGCGTCCAAAAGTAGTGTTGTCAGAAGGTGGCAGAAGGCGGCAGAAGGCACAGGACCTCTCAGTGGCCAGGCCTGGACCTGGCCTGGTGTCATTCTGCCAGGTTCCTCTGGTTCCCAGGACTCACAGGTTCAGCTCAGATTCAATGTGGGAGGGGTCACAGCAGGAGGCACATACGCTGGGGCCCTCTTTGGAAACAAGCTGCTGCCCAGTGTGATGGGCAGAACATTTGGCGCATAGGCTGTGCTGGGAAACAGAGGCACAGGCTTGGGACAGGGAAGGCTTCTGGAAGATCATGAAACTAGAGCAGATTTTCCTAAATAAATAAAATGTAGCCAAGTAAAGAAAATAGAATGCTTGATGAGGCAAGACAAACGCCTCCTAGTACACTTGGAATAGAAAAATAATCCATCAACATTTTGAAATATTATGTCATTTTGAAGCCCAGCCAGCAACATGTTGTTGTTGAAATCCTAGATGTGCCCCCTTTCTGTGGGTAACGTGCCTGGAAGCCTGCTATACCACAATCCTGGAGGTTTTGTCCTGGAAGTTCCAGCTGAGGAAACAGGACAGAAAAAGGAAAGTAGCAGGCATTTGAGAAGAGAGAAGGAAACATCGTCATTTTCAGATTGAGATTGCCTACCCAGAAAACCTGAGAGTCAACTGAAAAGCGGTTAGAATCATCAGAGCAGGGTGAGGTGGCGGGTCACAAAGTGAATGTTTAAAGATGGATCCTTGTCTTATACAGCAATGATGGTTAGAACTCATAATCGGGAAGGTCTTCTCCTCAGAGCTACAACTGCAAACATACCTAAGAATTAATGTGACGAGAACTGCACAGGATGCAGCTAACGAAGGTAATGAAACTCTACTGTAAGGCGGAAGAAAAACGATGTGAATGATCGGAAGGACATAGCCTGCCTCTGTGAGGAGAGCTCGATAGTGTAAAGACCCTACCTCTCTAAAGTAATTTACTGGTGGTGTAAGCCAATTCCTATCAAAATCGCAATGGGGCTTTTCTTGGAACATGATAAAATTATTCTAAATTTTATATATAATACATTGGTAATAAAAAAACAAGAAACATATAAAAACCCACAAAATATATATAACTGCAGATATGCAAACATATTATAAAGCTATAATAACTAAAACAGCAGATGGACATAACAATAGGCCAGAAAAAGAAAATCCCCAAGTGGACCCAAATGAATAGTTACCATATGACAAATGCAATATTTCAATCATTAAGGAAGAGAAATATTCAATATAGAATGCAGGTATAATTGGTTAAATATAAGGTAAATGAAAGTTAATTACCTAACTCCATGTATTATATATAACCTAGAATAGATTGAAAGCATAAATGTTAAAAATTTAAATCATACAGTGAGAAAAAGAAAATACATATGGCTATTTACATAACACTGGGGTGTGGAGGCTTTTATTAAAAAAAAAAAAGAGTACATATAAAGCGGGTTTGACAGATTTGACAAGAAGAACCACCAAGAAATATTTCTGTCTTCTCACGGCAGATGTCAATTCACCTAAAATGACAAACTAGGTGAAAACATTTGCAACAAAGATGTCAGCTATGGCACGTATGACCCAATACACACGCAACACAGAACAGCAGAAATAGGGGGTGCTGGTAAATCCAGGACGTGCAACTTCTCTAGCAGTTAATGAAACACTGAGTAAAATGAGACGCCGTTTCTCATCCACTAAGTCGTGAAGTAGAACAATGCGACCATTGCCAGTGCCTGGAAGGCAGAGGAAGTGGACGCAATGACACGTTCACGACAGCAGTATGGCTTGTACGAATACTTTGGAGTGAAATTTGGCTTTGTCTTGCAAAATGTCAATATTTGTTCCCTTTGGATGCAGCAAGTTCTTGTCTTATATCATAAGAAGAAAATACGTTGTAAGAAGAGAAGCAAGAATATAAACAAATTTATAAAGTGACACAGTCAGTGTTATTTACAATGGTTAAAAATTAAAAACAGCCGGTCAGGCTGCGTTGGCTCACACCTGTAATCCCAGCAATTTGGGAGGTGGAGGCAGGTGGATCACGAGGTCAGGAGATCGAGATCGCACCACTGCACTCCAGCCTGGGCGACAGAGACTCCATATCAAAATAGTAATAATAATAAACGTAGCCTAACTGTTCACTTTGAAACATGTAAATGTGAACAAATCCGTAAAGTACCATATGTTGTTTAGCCATTAAAAATTATTGTTTAGACTATAACAGGGCATGAAAACATGTACAACGAAGTGTCAAAAAAAAGCAGAAACAACAGCCACCATGAAACCCGCAGCGACCAGATGAGTTACACTGTGTCCCAAACAGCACATCCACCCAACCCCAACCATCTACCTGCCGGGAGGCAGAGCAGAAGGCGTGCACCGCCAAGTCCGCACAGACGAAGGGCTTCGCCACATCCCCTCCTGGGGACTCAAGGGGCAGAGCAAGCATATTAGGGCCAAACCAGGCCGACTGGACTTCAGTGTTGCAGAGTATATCGGGAAGGAGGTGGAAGGGACTGGACACTGGGGTCGGCCGGGCAGCCAGGAGCCCCAGCGCAGCTGTTTCCCCTGGGGTTCCTGCTCCTCTGAAGCAGCCCAGAGCTCTGCCACTTTTGCTGCCCATCAGGATCACTGGTATGTTCTGGAAGCTCTGCTGGGAAAGCTCATAAGGGCTCAGGTGCTCTTTTCTGGGGCCCCTTTTTATCTAGAAAGTGGCTTTTCTTAAAGGCCAGCTATCAAGTAGCTTCCATGGCTGGCACAAAAGAACTGCAGTGAAGCCCTTGATCTAAATGACAATTTCTTCGCTATTTAAAACGTGTGTCGTTGATATCAGCTGATACCAACCCACTGTCTCTCTCCCCGGATTCACTTCTTCATGCTGTTTATGGGGGTGACTTCCACCTCCATGCCCGGCACTGAAGGTGCAGAGCCTCACATCTGCTTTGAAGGCTCTGTGGACCTGGTGGTGGCCAACTCTGTCTTCCTCCCCAGCCCACGGAACACAAAGGAAGAGGGTCGCAGCACTCCATAGGTTAATTTGGAATGCTTTTGTATTAACAACAAATCTTTTAAAAGTACAAAAAAAAAAAAAAAAAAGAAAGAAAAAAGAAAGGAAGGAATCTCCAACTTAAGCTGTGACTGCAGTGGATTCGCAGTGAAGTCACCTGACTCCTTCTCAAGAATTCAAATGAATTGAGAATCCCCTTAGAAGTGACAGCCCAAAGTGTAAGAATGATAAACGGCTTTGGCCTTGATAATTTTTATTAAGCACTAAATGTCACATTTAACCTGCATTACTGAAAGCAATTACCCGTGTATCAAACAGTCAAGCGGCTGGGCGCGCGGTGCCGGCAGACGCGCGTTCGGCTCCATCTGGGAATAAGGATTTTCAATTAGGAGGCAAATGGCTGCAGAGGGGCTCCGGTCCTCCCCGGCTCCCAGAGGAGGCCTGCGGAGTGAAGTCTTCATACACAAGTAATCGCAGCCGTGTCAACAGACCGTCCCCAGCCATCTGCTGCCAGAGCGCCGCACTTTATCAAATCTCAATATTTACAGACGCTGATCAGCTCGTGGGGCCAGGATGGCTCCCTGCCAGGGAGTTCTGGGAAATTCATTTTAAGGTGTGTTTCAGTAGGCTAATTAATTTACAAGCACCTGTTTCATCGCTGCGAGCTGTTCGTGCCGCAGATGAGCCCCAGCCGGGGAGGGAGACTGTATCCCGGCTAAATTGATTTCAATTGATTTTAATTTGCTGATGGCACAGTTGTAGGTTTAATGTGAACATAGCCTGAAGCCCCTGTTTTTTTTCCCTTTTGAAGTAAGCCTTGTGGGTGGCTTACTTCTTGGCCCTGTGACTGCTGGGGAAAGTGGCCTCAGCAGGAGGCTCATGTGACGGGCACAGGCAGTGACTAGGCTCTTGAAACTGGTGTCTGTGGTGTAGTCAGGAGTTAGGTGTGGGGCTGCCAGGAACATACAGGAAACCGTGATAACCTGAGTTCTGGATGAACAACAAAGGACATTTTAGGAGTTACATCCCCATAAGACATGCTTAAATTTGACATTCACATGGAGCCAGGCTTCCTGGAAATTATCTGCTGAATTTGGCAGCCCTCCTCAGGTGCCTGGGGTTGTAAAGAAGCAAGATTTACCCCGATCTGGGTGGTCTCCTGGGCTGGGGGCGAAGGAGGCCCATTCTGCATGCAGGGAAGAAACTCTTGGTAAGGGAATGTCATAGAAACACCAGGGGTTCAGTGTAGACCCTGCTGCTCATGCACAGAAAGCCGGTGACTGAGACAATGAGCCGTGCCAGGGAAGAAGGCTTTACTCGGGTGCTGCAACCAAGGAGATGGGACTCAGTCTCAAATCCGTCTCTCTGACTGACTCAAATTAGGGGTTTATAGAGTGGGGAAGAAATGGACCCCGTGTGGGAAAAGAGGAACTAGGGAGGGGTAAGGAAGAGTTGCTGGTTGACAGGAAGCAGGTGGTTCATTAAGCCATTGTGATGATGGTGAGGGGTCTCGCATCTCATTGTCCAGATGAGATGGTCTGGTGAGTTTCAGCTCCTTGATACTCCCTGGGAGGCCTGAGGGTTGGTTGCCTAAGAAAGGAACTCAGATAAGACACATGTAACTTTCCCAAGTGTTAAGACTGGCTCTCCCCTTGTAGCAGTCTGACACTGCTTCCTGGCAGGCTCTGCTCGGGCAGTGGGAACTCGCAGCCCACTGCCTGAAAATGCTGCTAACTTATGTCTACTGACACGTTGCTGAAACACATCACAAAGCGTGTAAAAGCATGTGTCCATCCAGTCCTCAGCCAGACCAGAAACGTGGAAAATTGTTTTGGAAACCCTTCTGTGTAGCCTTCATTGCAGCGCTGTAGGTTTAGCAGTGGCCCATGTTAAAGGGCACAGTAAGGAACAGCTCTTGAAAACATCCTCATTGCCACTGTGAGGATGGTGCTTGGCACCCCGGCCACCCTCTTTGTATGAGGACCTGCAGGGGAATTTTCTCTTAAGTCTTCATACCAGGAATAGAACTTCTGGTCTGCTTTTCTTCTGGACGATGGGATTCTACTGCATGTGATAGCAAGAGCCCGTCTGTCGACCTGCTTCTCTGTGATGTGCGTCCCACTCCATATCTGGGTCTGCTTTCAACCCCCCGTAGGGTAGCAAACCACTTCCTACACAGAGGGGATCAATAACTCCTTCTCCAAGAAACGATAAAAACGTCCTTAGAAGTAAACTGAGGAGGTAACTATGAATTGGATTGTATCAGTATAGAATGTCACAACTAGACATGGTTCATAGTTGTCCTTGGGACATGATGAAGATCTGGAATAGGTGACTGGAGCCTGGCTCCACAGCCTGTTATGCTGATGAGTGAAGTTATATACATGTGCTTGTAGACATATGTACATCTTTACACACACACACACACACACACACAGGCATCATGTGTGATAAATATGTAAATACAAATACAAACCCACTTGTGCACTAGCAAAGATGCTGTCTGAGATGGTATTACCTAAAAATGCACAGCAGATGGTGGATGAGATAGAAAAGTTACTTTCTAATGTGAGTTGAGAATCATCCGTAAGGAAGGAGCCCAGAATGTAGAGACGTGGGTCAGCCCCTGTGGACCAGAAGGATGGGACCCCCACCACAGGCAGAGTCCAAGGGCTGGGGTCTGGGGTCTGTTTCTAGCCATCATAGTCCCCCATAATGACCACAGAGGGTGGGACAGGCTCCCACTTCAGGCTCACTGCTGGGTACCACACGGACTACATGGTGAAAGAGCCCAGAGCTGCTGAGACGCTCCGCCAACCATGAGGCCCCGTCCCTCAGCAACACCATGCAGTTGGCACCCCGTAATTGCTGCAATACCTCTTCTCTGCCATTCTCATCTTCTCTCTAGTCTTCGGATCAAAATGGGTACCTGGGATGGCGGGCGGTGGGTGCCACTTGTAAAAGTGGCCTTAGCTTGAGCTGCCGTCGAAGAATATTAGAGATGGGGTTTGAACATCAGAAACTGACTTCTCACCATTCTGGAAGCCCAAGTCCCTGCATGGCCAGGTTCTGGTGACCACTCTGTTTCAGGACTGCAGATGGCCACTTCTCTCTGTGTCCTCAAATGTGGGCAGGGGAGGAGAGAGAGAAAGCTCTTTGATGTCTCTGTTTGTAAAAGCACTAATCCCATCACGAGGGCTCCACCAGCATAACCTCATCCAACCCTAATTACCTCCCAAAGGCCCCATCTTCAAATCACACTGGAGGTTAGGGCTTCAGTGGGAGCATTAGGGAGACCCCTCAGGTCCTAACGGAGGCTGTGAGGCGTGTCTCTGTTTGCTCTGGGTTTTACTGCTGAGCAGCCAGTGACCAAAGCTTTGAAATTCTAGTGCAGTTCAGCATGGCTGCAATTATCTGAGCTTGAGGGGAAAACAAAAACCCAACAACTTTTAAAACAAGTGCTCACCTCAGCCATTAGGAGAAAAACGAAGGTGAATTTCCTATGTAGCAGCTTCAAAAAATGCCACGTCCTGTGGAGCTCCTGAGACAAATGACAGCAGAGTTAACTGGCTGCAGGAGGTCATTAATCATGCTGATACGCTATCAATACTGTCATACTCAATTTTTGAATAAATCAAGCCCTTGTTTGTGACGAGGTAACCAAATCACCTGCATGGGAAATACTTGCCCTTCCACTCTCTAGCAGACAGAGTGAGGAGAACACACGTGGGCCAGGCACCTGAAAGTGTACGAGGTTAAAAATATTCCCACGTTCATCCCACTAGAGGTTATCATGTGGTTCAGCAAAAGAGTGCTGCTGCCATGTTGCCATGCGATGTGTATTCAGGAGCAGATTTTGAATGCAATCATGACTAGTGTTTTAAAATTGAAGACACGTTATTTAGCCCAAATTGAATTATTGCCACATATGCAAAAATCGTGGATAAAGCAATAAAGACTGTAAATATACTTTAAGGTTTTTTTTTTTTTTTTTTGAGACGGGCTTATACTGTCACCTAGGCTGGACTGCAGTGGCACAATCATGGCTCACTGCAGCCTTGACCTCCGAGGCTCAAGCAATGCTCCCACCTCAGCCTCCTGAATAGCTGGGACTACAGGTGCATGCCACCACACCCGGCTAATTTTTTTGTAGAAATGAGTCTTGCCATGTTGTCCAGGTTGGTCTCAAACTCCTGAGCTCAAGCAATCCACCTTCCTCAGCCTCCCAAAGTGTTGGGATTACAGGCGTGAGTCACCATGTCAGGCCCACGTATGTGTGTGTGTTATTCCCACCTGAGTTCTCAGATTGATCAGGAATATAAGAGCCATCTAGAGTTGTACGTTTGCTCCTGCACTCTCTTCATGCAGAATATTATCCTGGGAGAGACAGGCTTTTAATTGTGAAAAAATCAAACAGTGAAACACAGCAAATAATATGACTAGGAGCATGAAGGCCGCCACTAGGAGGGGACTTATTTCCCTTTTCAGAAGGGCCCACGATCCCGACAGACAGGGTTCATTAATTTAAGACAGTCGAACTCGCCAGCGTCAGAGTTCACAATTCAATTATGGAGGGAGATAATCTTCCCGGGGTGGTTTATTTAGTGTGTGATTTTTAATTAATTCTGCCCCACCAGGGAATGCTTCAGGGATCAGGCTGTGCCCGTGATCTCAGGGCTGTTATCTTCATTTTAGTAGATGCTGCTGGGCACATGTGGGGCATAAAATACTTTGATGCCATCTCAGCCGTTTGGGGGCCACCCTCTGCAGTCAGCGGAGTGGTACGGAGGCTTTGGATAGAGAGGAAAACCATCTCTGGAGACTGCCGGGCTGTGTCCTACTCCACGGACTCTGCCCCTGGGAACGGCTCCTGTCCCCCTTCACTGGTGTGGACATTGAGAGTAACTAGTAACAAACCGACTTCAGGGAAGACCCAGTTTAAGAAGAACACATTGTGGGGAGGCTCCCAGGCTCATGCTCATCGGGCACTCACTCCAGGTTCCACCGACTCCCATTGCTTCTCTCTGAGGGCCCCTGGTGTCAGACCTCTCCCTGCCTAGGCTTTTGACGAAGGCAAGGAGGTCAGGTGGCTCTCACCCTCGGTGGTCAACCCTAGGGATGGGTGAGATCACAATAGCTGGACGCCCAGGAGTACAAACTTGAAGAATTGCTCGTGGCTGCTGCATGCCATCCAGATGGTAATAATTTGCTCGTCAGGTATGTTTGGATAGGATAGGCCCATTCTAGACTTAACATAACTAGTTATTATAACATACTCATATATAGCCATTTACTCACTGGGCACGCATCAGGTGCAGGCACTGGGGACACAGTGGTGAGGGAAAGCTCAGGTAGGTGAGGCCACTGCAGCTGGGTCTTGGTGGCCTGACATAGCAGAGACATCACTCACACACGATACAGAGCCCACTCCATGACACACCATCTGGAAATTGCTGCTTGTGGAATACGAGAGAACGGGAGCTCTGGCAGACCTTCCTCCAGCAGCTCAGTGTTTTGGGCCAGAATTGATGGGTGTTATTTTCACTCACAACCCATTGGCTTGAATTATACATGTGTCCCCACAGACAGGGGGGTCAGGAGGTATGGTTCCACCACGCACCCAGGGGGCAGAGCTGACAATGACACTGTGCTGGAAAGACAGGCGGGATCCGACAGTGTGGGGAATGCATTTTTCCCAGCAGCCAGACATGAAACAGGTGAGGACAGAGTTGACTAATTATCTTCCTGGCAGGTGCTGTGGGTGGCATGAGGTGCCAGCATTCTGTCCTTGGGTGTTGCTGTCTATTCATGAGCAGCCTCTTACGTTTGTGTTTTGTTTCATTTTGTGATGGAGTTTTGCTCTTGTCACCCAGGCTGGAGTGCGGTGGCACGATCTCAGCTCAGTACAACCTCTGCCTCATGGGTTCAAGTGATTCCCCTGCCTCAGCCTCCAGAGTAGCTGGGATTACAGGTGCTCACCACCATACCTATCTAATTTTTGTATTTTTAGTAGACACAGTGTTTCGCCATGTTGGCCAGGCTGGTCTCGAACTCCTGACCTCAGGTGATCTGCCCGCCTCGGACTCCCAAAGTACTGGGATTACAGGTGTGAGCCACCACTCCTGGCCACAAGTAGATTCTTTATTAGATGTTTTTCATTCTTAGCATGGAATAAATGATGAAGTCATAAATATTTGGAAGTGAAGGAGTCTGGACTGATAACACTTCTCCATGGTTTTAAAACTGTACTCAGTGAATCTCTTGCGTGTCTTGAGGGGGCCGATATGACCAGAGAATCTCTGACTGGCCTTGTGGTCCACGTGGAACTGCCACGGCCAGCCACAGCGACAACAGCCTAGTATTTTGGGTTTGTGCCTCAGATTTCACAGGAAAATATTTGGTTCCGCTGCTTTAATTATAATACAGATGGCTTGTCTCAAACTAGCTTTTTACTATCTAGGGCTCGAAGAAGTTAAGTGACTTCTTAAGGCCACACTTGAAACTACTGTCAGAGCAGTTCATTGCTTTGACTTTTTAAAGTGATTTTTACTGTGGTAAATGCACACAAAATAAACTGACCACTTAAACCATTTTTAAGCATACAGTTCAGTGGCATGAAGTATATTTACATTGTTCAGTCATCACTACCATCTGTCTCCAGAACTTTTCGCCATCTCAAACTGAAGCTCTGCAGCCATTCAACATTCATTCCCTTCATTATCTCAAGCCAAATGTAACATCCCAGCCCCTAGCCCCCTGCCCCTCACAGCCCCTCCCCCAGCCCCCTGCCCCTCACAGCCCCGCCCCCAGCCCCCGCCCCTCGAAGCCCCGCCCCCAGCCCCCTGCCCCTCACAGCCCCGCCCCAGCCCCGCCCCTCGCAGCCCCGCCCCCAGCCCCCACCACTGGCAGCCCCCATTCCACCTTTTGTCTCCATGAATGGGACAACTCCAGGGACCTCCTGTGAGTGGGATCCTACAGTATCTGTCCTTTTGTGACTGGCTTACTTCACATAGCATTGTGACCTCAAGGTTCATCCACACTGTAGCATGAATTAGAATTTCATTCATTTTTTAAGGCTGAATATTTACCCTAAGGTGTGTACATGCCACATTTTGTCCATCTGTTCATCTGTGATGAACACAGACTGTTTCCACAGAATAACACTGCTGTGAACATAGGCAGGCTAGTATTTACTGCGGTCCCTGCTTTCCATTTTTTGGGTGTATTCCTAGACATTGCTTTGACTTTAAAGTTTTTTTCATCAGAAAAGTAACATCTATTCATGTTACTTGAATCAAAAAAAAAAAAGTTAAGACTAACATGGTGCAAAGTGCTCAGCTAGTCCTTTTGAATGGAAAGGTGTTCCCACTGCAGTGATCCTGAGGGACAGAGCTGGAGTCGCTGAAAGGAGCTGCAGCCGGAGCAGCCCTGGAACTGCCCTGCTGGGAGGGAGGGCGCATGGATTGGCCTCAGACTACTCCGGATCTTGGCTGTTAAGGAACTATGTTGTACACCCTGGCAAAGGAAGTTACAGTTTTGCTGAGGCGTTAAGAGTTTGATAATTAAACCTATTTTGGATCCTACATTTGACTTGAGATAATGAAGCTTCTGCGATCCCATGCCATTTCTTTTGGAGCCTTGCTCTCTTGTTTTATGGGAGCGCATCCTGCAGAGGCTTCCTCAGAAAGAAGGCATGGGAGGTAAATTTCCTGAATGCTTGTGAGTCTTAAATATTTTTGTCTGTCTTGATTTTAATTAATCATTTACTAATAAAGTAGAGAATAGAGATCAATTTTTATCATGATTTTGAAGGTACTGACCCATTACCTTCCAGCATCCAAGCCTTAAGTAATAATCCTATTTTCCTGCCAGTGATTGCTTTAGGGATATTTATGTGACCAAATTCAGGCCCAGGAACACAAGCAGAATTTGCCAAAGAAAGAGACCACATTTGTAAAACGGGTGCAATGAGGACACTCCTTTACTGTTCTTCTTGGAAGACGTGCCTGGAAGTAATGTCTGAAATTGCCATTATTCTGCTCTCATTTGGAGGGTGGTGGAAAAGGGGAGTGTGCAGACTTGCAGGGAGGAAGGGGGGCCCTGAGGGGCTCCTGCCCACCCTCTGGCTCAGCTGTCTACAGAACAGGTCACATGGGACAGCTGGCCTGTCTGCACCCCCAGTGTGGGGTCCATTCTACAGACTGGGGCTCCTGCAGCTTAGGAACTGAATTTTAAGTTGTATTTAATGTGAATTAATTGAAACTTGACCTTCGGTGAGCGTATGTGGTTAACAGATCCTACGGTGGCCAGCACAGCTCTGTAGGCAGCATGAACTGCCGTGTGCCCCAACCATTTGCATGTGACTGGGCTGGAACTTCCAGAGCCTGCAGTGGTCACGCTTCACCCACCACTCCTGCCCGTGTAGGGTCTGTGGTGGCTGTGGATGGTGTGCTTGCTTGTGTTGTCCTCATTTTAGCAAGACGTGGGGACAAGAAATACACCTGCGTGTCAGCCTCTTCTCTTCAATAGGAACAAGATGCATTTGTTTTCTTTTGTAAAGTCTAATTCTGCCTGTAGACCTACTTGATATGAATCATGCTGATTAAAAGCATACTTTTTTCTGGTGCAGGGAACATCATTGGAAATTGCAGCCTTAGTTCATCAATTTCCACAAATAACTGAGTAGTTTTCCTCCCCTCCCCTCCCCTCCCCTCCCTTCTCCTCCCGTCTCTCCTTCCTCCCGCTCTCTCTCTCTCTTTCTCTCTTTTTGACAGAGTCTCACTCTGTCACCCAGGCTGGAGTGAAGTGGCATGATCTCAGCTCACTGCAGCCTCTTCCTCTCAGCTTCAAGCAACTCTCCTGCCTCAGCCTCCTGAGTAGCTGTGACTACAGGCACGTGCCACCACACCTGGCTAAATGTTGTTGTATTTTTAGCAGAGACGGGGTTTCACCACATTGGCCAGGTTGGTCTCAAACTCCTGACCTCAGGTGATCTACCTGCCTCCCCATCCCAAAGCGCAGGGATTATAGGCATGAGCCACCACACTTGGCCAGTTTTCCTTTCTTTTTGGATTTTTTTTTTTTGTGAAAACTGCGTGGTTGTTGCATCCCGTGGTCTTTCCCCATATGCCTCACCTTTCCTCAAACTGGATTTTCTCTTCGCCTTCCTCTTGTATTTGCTGTGCATCTGCCTTGGGCTGGGGTCGCCACCAGGGACCTTGTGTTCTCATTGTTCAATACCCACCTATAAGTGAGAACATACACTGTTTGATTTTCTGTTCTTCTGTCAGTTTGCTGAAAATGATGGTTTCCAGGTTCATCCATGTCCCTGCAAAGGACATGAACTCATCGTTTTCTATGGCTGCATAGTATTCCATGGTGTATATGTGCCACATTTTCCCTGTCCAGTCTATCATCGCTGGGCATTTGGGTTGATTCCAAGTCTTTGCTATTGTAAACAGTGCCACTATGAACATATATGTGCATGTGTCCTTATAATAGAATGATTTATAATCCTTTGGGTATATACCCAGTAATGGGATTGCTGGGTCAAATGGAATTTCTATTTCTAAGGCCTTGAGGAATCGCCACACTGTCTTCCACAATGGTTGAACTAATTTACACTTCCACCAACAGTGTAAAAGGGTTCCTATTTCTCCACATCCTCTCCCGCATCTGTTGTCTCCAGATTTTTTAATGATCGCTATTCTAACTGGTGTGAGATGGTATCTCAATGTGGTTTTGATTTGCCTCTCTCTGATGACCAGTGATGATGAGCATTTTTTCATGTTTGTTGGCCTCATATATGTCTTCTTTTGAAAAGTGTCTGTTCATATCCTTTGCCCACTTTTGAATGGGTTTGTTTGTTCTTTTCTTGTAAATCTGTTTTAGTTCTTTGTAGACTCTGGATATAAGTCCTCTGTCAGATGGGTAGATTGTAAACATTTTTTCCCATTCTGTTGGTTGCTGGTTCACTCTAATAATTGTTTCTTTTGCTGTGCAGAAGCTCTAGAGTTTGATTAGAGCCCATTTGTCTATTTTGGCTTTTGTTGCTAATGCTTTTGGTGTTTTAGTCATGAAGTCCTTGCCTATATCTATGTCCTAAATGGTTTTGCCTAGGTTTTCTTCTAAGGTTTTTATGGTGTTACATCTTATGTTTAAGTCTTTAATCCATCTGGAGTTAATTTTAGTGTAAGGTGTCAGGAAGGGGTCCAGTTTCTGCTTTCGGCACATGGCTAGCCAGTTTTTCCAACACCATTTATTAAACAAGGAATCCTTTTCCCATTGCTTGTTTTTGTCAGATTTGTCAAAGATCAGATGGTTGTTGATGTGTGGCATTGCCTCCAAGGCCTCTGTTCTGCTCCATTGGTCTATATCTCTGTTTTGGTACCAGTACCATGCTGTTTTGATTACTGTAGCCTTGTAGTATAGTTTGAAGTCAGGTAGTGTGATGCCTCCAGCTTTGTTCTTTTTGCTTAGAATTGACTTGGCTATGCAGGCTCTCTTTTGGTTCCATATAAAGTTTAAGGTGGTTTTTCCCAGTTCTGTGAAGAAGGTCATTGGTAGCTTGATGGGGATAGCATTGAATCTATAAATTACTTTGGGCAGTATGGCCATTTTCATATTGATTCTTCCTAACCGTGAGCATGGAATGTTTCTCCATCTGTTTGTGTCCTCTCTTATTTCGTTGAGCAGTGGTTTGTAGTTCTCCTTGAAGAGGTCCCTTACGTTCCTTGTTAGTTGTATTCCTAGGTATTTTATTCTCTTTGTAGCAATTGTGAATGGCAGTTCGTTCTTGATTTGGCTCTCTTTAAGTCTGTTATTGGTGTACAGGAATGCTTGTGATTTCTGCACATTGATTTTGTATTCTGAGACTTTGCTAAAGTTGCTTATCAGTTTCAGGAGATTTTGGGCTGAGGTGATGGGGTCTTCTAGGTATACTATCATGTCGTCTGCAAATAGAGACAATTTGACTTCCTCCTTTCCTAACTGAATACCCTTTATTTCTTTTTCTTGCCTGATTGCCATGTCTAGAACATCCAATACTATATTGAATAGGAGTGGTGAGAGAGGGCATCCTTGTCTAGTGCCAGATTTCAAAGGGAATGCTTCCAGTTTTTGCCCATTCAGTATGATATTGGCTATGGGTTTGTCATAAATAGCTTTTATTATTTTGAGATACAGTCTGTTGATACCTAATTTATTGAGGGTTTTTAGCATAAAGGGCTGTTGAATTTTTTTGAAGGCCTTCTCTGCGTCTATTGAGATAATCATGTGGTTTTTGTCTTTGGTTCTGTTTATGTGGTGAATTATGTTGATAGACTTGCATATGCCGAACCAGCCTTGTATCCCCAGGATGAAGCCTACCTGATCGTGATGGATAAGCTTTTTAATGTGCTGTTGCAATGCGTTTGCTGTATTTTAATGAAGATTTTGGCATCTATGTTCATCATGGATATTGGCCTGAAGTTTTCTTTTCTTGTTGAGTCTCTGCTGAGTTTTGGTATCAGGATGATGTTGTTCTCATAAAAAATTTGGGGAGCATTTCCTCTTTCTGGATTGTTTGGAATAGTTTCAGAAGGAGTGGTACCAGCCCCTCTTTGTATGTCTTGTAGAATTCAGCTGTGAACCCATCTGGATCTGGACTTTTTTTGGTTGTTAGGCTATTAATTGCTGCCTCAACTTCAGCCCTTATTATTGGTCTATTTAGGTTTTCGACTTCTTCCTGGTTTAGGCTTGGGAGGAGGCAAGTGTTCAGGAATTTATCCATTTTTTCCAGGTTTACTGATTTATGTGCATAGAGTTGTTTGTGGTAATCTCTGATGGTGGTTTGTATTTCTGTGGAATCTGTGGTGATATCCCCTTTATCATTTTTTATTGCATCTATTTGATTATTCTCTCTTTCCTTTTTTATTAATCTGGCTAGTAGTCTGTCTATTTTGTTGATCTTTTCAAGAAAACCAGCTCCTGGATTTATTAATTTTTTGAAGGGTTTTATCTGTCTCTATCTCCTTCAGTTCTGCTCTGATCTTAATTATTTCTTGTCTTCTGCTAGCTTTTGAGTTTTTTTGCTCTTGCTTCTCTAGCTCTTTTAATTTTGATGAAAGAGTGTTGATTTTCGGTCTTTCCTTGCTTCTCATGTGGGCATTTATTGATATAAATTTTCCTCTAGATACTGCTTTAAATGTGTCCCAGAGATTCTGGTACGTTGTGTCTTCGTTCTTGTTGGTTTTGAAGAACATCTTTATTTCTGCCTTCATTTCATTGTTTATCCAGTCAACATTCAAGAGCCAGTTGTTCAATTTCCATGAAGTTGTGCAGTTTTGAGTTAGTTTCCAAATTCTGAGTTCTAATTTGATTGCACAGTGGTCTGAGAGACTGTTTGTTATGATTTCAGTTGTTTTGCATTTGCTGAGCAGTGCTTTACTTCCGATTATGTGGTCAATTTTAGAGTAGGTGTGATGTGGTGCTGAGAAGAATGTATATTCTGTGGATTTGGGGTGCAGAGTTCTGTAAATGTCTATTAGGTTTGCTTGTTCCAGGTCTGAGTTCAAGTCCTGGATATGCTTGTTAATTTTCTGTCTTGTTGATCTAATGTTGTCACTGGAGTGTTCAAGTCTCCCACTCTGATTGTGTGGGAGTCTAAATCTCTTTGTAGGTTATCAAGAACTTGCTTTATGTATCTGGGTGCTCCTGTATTGGGTCCATATATATTTGGGATCGTTAGCTCTTCTTGTTGCATTAATCCTTTTACCATTATTTAATGACCTCCTTTGTCTCTTTTGATCTTTGTTGATTTAAAGTCTATGTTATCAGAGATAGGATTGCAACTCCTGCTTTTTTTTGCTCTCCATTTGCTTGGTAAATCTTCCTCCATCCCTTTATTTTGAGCCTATGTGTATCCTTGCATGTGAGATGGGTTTCCTGGATACAGCACACCAATTGGTTTTGACTTTTTATCCAATTTGCCAGTCTGTATCTTTTGATTGGAGCATTTAGCCCATTTACATTTAAGGTTAATATTGTTATGTGTGAATTTGGTCCTGCCATTTTGATGCTAGCTGGTTGTTTTGCCTGTTAGTTGATGTGGTTTCTTCATTGTGTCGATGCTCTTTACCTTTTGGTATGTTTTTGGAGTGGCTTGTACTGATTGTTCCTTTCTATGTTTAGTGCTTCTTTCAGGAGCTCTCGTAAGGCAGGCCTGGTGGTGATGAAATCTCTAAGCAATTGCTTGTTCAGAAAGGATTTCATTTCTCCTTTGCTTATGAAGCTTAGTTTGGCTGGATATGAAATTCTAGGTTGAAAGTTCTTTTCTTTAAGGATGTTGAATATTGGCCCTCACTCTCTTCTGACTTATAGGGTTTCTGCTGAAAGATCCACTGTGAGTCTGATGGGCTTCTCTTGTGGGTAACCCAACCTTTCTCTCTGGATGCCCTTAGCATTTTCTCCCTCATTTCAACCCTGGAGAATCTGACAATTATGTGCCTTGGGGTTGCTCTTCTTGAGGAATACCTCTGTGGTGTTCTCTGTATTTCCTGGACTTGAATGTTGGCCTGCCTTGCTAGATTGGGGAAGTTCTCCTGGATAATATCCTCAACAGTGTTTTCCAGCTTGGATTCATTCTCTCTGTCACATTCAGGTACACCTGTCAAACATAGATTAGGTCTTTTCATGTAATCCCATATTTCTTGGAGGCTTTGTTCATTTCTTTTCACTCTTTTTTTCTCTAATCTTGCCTTCTCATTTTATTTCATGAGTTGATCTTCAATCTCTGATATCCTTTCTTCTGCTTGGTCAATTCAGCTGTTGAAACTTGTATATGCTCCGCGGAGTTCTTGTGTTGTGTTTCTCAGCTCCATCAACTCATTTATATTCCTCTCTAAGCTGTTTATTCTCGTTAGCCTTTCATCAAACCTTTTTTCAAGGTTCTTAGTTTCTTTGCATTGAGTTAGAACATGTTCTTTTAGCTCAGAGATGTTTTGTATTACCCACCTTCTGAAGCCTGTTTCTGTCAATTCATCAGTCTCATTCTCCATCCAGCCTTGTTCCCTTGCTGGTGAGGAATTGTGATCCCTTGTAGGAGGAGAGGCATTCTGGTTTTGGGTGTTTTCATCCTTTTTGCCCTGGTTTCTTCCCATCTTTGTAGATTTATCTACCTGTGGTCTTTGTGGTTGGTGACATTCACTTGGGGTCTCTGAGTGGACGTCCTTTTTGTTGATGATGAAATTATTTCTTTATGTTTCTTAGTTTTCCTTCTAACAGTCAGGCCTCTCTGCTGTAGGACTGCTGGAGGTCCACTCCAGGCCCTGCTTGCCTGGGGATCACCTGCAGCGGCTGCAGAACAGTAGGGGTTGCTGCCAGTTTCTTTTTCTGCTATCTTTGTCCCAGAAGGATACCCGCCAGATGTCAGCCTAAGCTCTCCTTTATGAGGTGTCTCTTTGGTTATATAGGGGTCAGGGAGTAGCTTAGGAGACAGCCTTTCCCTTATAGGAGCTCAAGTGCTGAGCTGTGAGTGCCGTTGTTCTGTTCAGAGCTGCTGGGCAGGTACATTTAAGTTAGAACTCATAACTGCCTTTTTTTCCCCAGGTGCTCTGTCCCGGGAAGGTGGGGCTTTATTTATAAGTTCCTGTCATGCTGCTGCCTTTTTTCAGAGATGCCCTGCCCAGCAAGGAGGTGGCCTAGTCACAGTCTGCCAGCAGAGGCGTCGCTGAGCTGCTGTGGGCCCCGACCAGCTGCTGTGTGAATTTCCTTGCAGTTTTGTTTATATGGGTATAGTTAGAACTGCCTTGGTATTGGCAGTCTGCCTCAGTAATGGCGAAATATCTGTAATGGCGGACTGCCTCAGGCACGGTGGCTCACACCTGTAATCCCAGCGCTTTGGGAGGCCAAGGCAGGCGGATCACGAGGTGAAGAGATTGAGACCATCCTGGCCAACACGGTGAAACCCTGTCTCTACTAAAAATACAAAAAAATTAGCTGGGCATGGTGGCGCATGCCTGCAGTCCCAGCTACTCTGGAGGCTGAGGGAGAAGCATCGCTTGAACCTGTGAGGCGGAGGTTGCAGTGAGCCGAGATTGCGCCATTGTGCCACTGTACTCCAGCCTGGCAACAGAGCAAGACTTCGTCTCAAAAAAAAAAAAAAAACGAAAAGAAGCAGCCACGCTGCAGACTTGTGGCACTTTCCACCTGGGAATCTCCTGGTCTGTGGGCAGTAAATATTCATTTGGAAATGTGGTGATCACTCATCCTCTGTGTTTCTACTGGGAACTGCAATCCAGAGCTGTTCCTATTCAGCCATCTTTGGCAGATTTATATATATATATGGAGTCTCACTCTTTTGCCCAGGCTGGAGTGAAGTGGCCTGATGTCAGCTCACTGAAACCTCTGCCTCCCGGGTTCAAGGGATTCTCCTGCCTCAGCCTCCCGAGGAGGCTGGGACTTACAGGTCTGTACATAGGGTTTATAAAATAAAGGCCTGCCCGGTTTGTGGGTTCGTTTCAAGATAGAACCTGCTAGTAAAGTGCAAGGCGTGCATTTAACACAGAATTCTGTTTTTTCTTGAGTGGGGCGGGAGGGACGTAAGCACAGAGAAGCTGGTTGGGCCGAGGCCACGTGGCTCAGGTGGGGAGCGTGTTCAAGGCCCTGCTGCTCCGTCCTCTCCCAGCTCAACAGAGCACCCAAAATAAAGGCCTTCCGAGTGCTGGGCTTTTCAAACCCCACACATGAAGTGACAGGAAAATCACTGCTCTTAGCAAGATCGCTGTTCTTTTATTTCTTGGCCCTTTTCTGCAGTGAGTAATGTGAACCGAGTGACAACAGGCCCCTGCCTTCTCCAGCACCCACTCCACTCTGAGGGCCATTTGTCACTGTCCAGGGCCTGTGGTGGGACATTGACAGGAGATGTCAGCCCATGATTCCACCCCACGGCCACTGCCCCAGTCCCGCGATGGAGCCAGACACGGGAAGGCTGCATGCTCCTCTCCTGGAGCCCGTGACTGTGTTTGCCTTGGTGGGATTTGTTTTCCCTAGCAAGTTGCCTGGAGCGCTGATGTGTTGTAGGAGAGAGACGTTGTTATGACAATGTTAGCCTCTCGGCAGATTGCCGAGCCTGGAGGATTGCATGCGAGACGTCACGCAAGCACTTTTTGGAGCTAATGAGGTTGCACCATATGTAAAGCAAGGAAACATTATTTAAATAGGTAGCATCTGAAGGAATAAAACAATCAGAAGGCTTTTGGGGATAATGAAGATTACTCTGAATTGTTTAAACAAGGTATAAGCTTTTAAACAAACTGCACCTTCCACTTCCCTCTTCAGCTACACTTCACTCATGCCGACGGAATTCATTTTCAGCATTTGTCTTTTTATAGATTAAATCTTTAGGTAACATCGTTGCAGAAACACATCCTTTCCATTTCGTGTGGCAAACATGAAGCTTCTGATGCACGATGTTACCTGGAGAAATGACATTCTTTCACCTGCGGAAAAGGAAAAAGTATTTAAAACAGGTCAGGAACCTCAGGCCAGTGCAGTTGTATCCAGCGGCTGCACTTCCTGCCCAGCTCTCCAGTGTCTCCAGTGATGGAGCACGATTTCGTGTTGCTGTGCCTCAGGCCCACGGCGGGAATAATGACGGGAAATCCATCGTCCTCTCCATCCTCACTGCATACAGCACACACACATCTCATACTTTTCAATAAAGGTGCTTTAAAATGGCAAAGCCCAACATGTTGTTTATAAATCCAAGCCTCACCAGGGCCGTGAGGAACAGAACCCCTTAAACAGCCAGCGTGCCTCCTGAGCAGTCAGCACCCTCAAAAACGACATCATCTGAAAGCGCTCTAGGCACTGCTGGCAAATGCCTTCTTTTTATTGAGACAGGGTCTTGCTCTGTCACCCAGGCTGGAGTGCAGTGGCGTGATGATGGTTCACTGCAGCCTCTGTCTCCTGGATGTATTTGATCCTTAGACAACCACCCCCGAGGAGCTGGGACCGCCACGGCTGACTAATGTTTGTATTTTTCATAGAGGAGGGGTCTTGTTATGTTGCTCAAACTGGTCTTGAGCTCCTGGGCTCCAGTGACCCTCCTGCCCCGGCTTCCAAAGTCCTGGAATTATGGGTGTGAGTTGCTGCGCCTGCCTACGCCTTATTTATGCAGTCGGCCGGTGTTTGCAGGTGCTGCACTATTTTTTGGGAAGGTTGGCTCCGTCACATGCCACCCACTTCCTCATCCTGTGTCATCATGGACATGGTGGGGGTGACTGGTGACTGGAAAGCAAGGTGAGAGACCACGGCTGCTGTGCCAGGGACGGCCCTTTCTGCATCACCTCAGGGGCTCTCTGTCGGGGGAGGTAATTAAAAAAAAAAAAAGAGTACAGCTGTCTGTTCCCTCAGAAACATCAGGTTAAAAATTCACTCCAGACTGGGAAACAAGAGCAAGACTCTATCTCAAATAATAATAATAATAATTCGAATGTAAAGATCAGTTCTACAAAGTCGCTTCTGGGACAGACATGCTGTGGCCGCCTCGTGATTCCCTGCGTCTTCCCTGTTGAGGTGTTTAGCATGCTCACTGGCCTCAGGCACTGCTTTCTATGCTAAGACCTGCCTTCATGCCTGACATTGGGGTTGACTTCTCCCAGTCTCACGCCTGCGTTACAGTCCTCCTCGTGCCCCACACAACGCTGGAGTCATTTGGTTCATGTCTTCTCCCTCCTCTCTCACAACCCTCCTTGAAGTCAGAGTTTCTCTCGGGTGTGTTTGCACCTTGCAGGCCCTGGCTGGGTCTCTTGCACACGCTGGATGCCCTGGGGATGCCACCGGTAGTGATGTGGTCCCTGTGCCTCGGAAACCATGGGGACAGAGGCCTGTGTGTTCCTCCCCCTGTTTCTCCTCTCCCTATGACCCAGCTGTGCCACTGTAAGACTTGGCACAGAAAGCTTGGGCAAATGGGGACGAGAACCAGACTTTGCCCCAAACAGAAGCACTGGCTTGGCATCCAGCTTACCACGCCCAAGTTTGCTGTTCTGACCCCAGCACCTGAATCGAATTCCTTTTAAGTTTCAAAGAAGTAAAAACTTGGTTTCTGACAAATGTTCCTAACATGAAACGTTCTCAGACTTCCAGGGCACAGAACAGAGCTGTGGTCCTCTTTCCCTGTATGAACAGTGCCTTTGTGAGACGGCGTCTTTGTTTGGAGGGGGAAGAAAGAATGAATCACACTACGGAACACTCAGGCAGGTGCCGGCCATTCTGGAAACACGTGTATTTTGGCGTATCATGTACTGGCACACTGCGGGGAATAGCAATGAATAGCGTGGAGCACAATCATGTGCATTGTTGATGTTTGTTAAAATAAAGATATTCAATTTATAATAAAAGGGATTAAAAGCTTAATTCATGACTATGTTAATATTTGTCTGCAAGTACACAGATAAATGGCAACGCACCTTATCACGTTCAACACCTGCACGCACAAGTTCCTCTGCTGAGATCGCCATGGGATTGTGTGTTTCACAGAGCTTAAACTTTCATTTCCCAAAATAATGGTATCATTCGTTTACAGGTATAGATAGGCTCGCCTTGCTCTCACTCTGTCCTGAAATGAGTACTGTGGCTTCAGCTACAAAAATATGGGATTAATTACGGCAGTGATATGCCACAATCTGCCAGAGGTAACAACAGCTGGCTGAATGCACCCTCACCGCAGGCGTCCGCACGCGCCCCTCCTACAAGCCTGCGGGACAGGGCGGCCCCCAGCTGCCTCCTTCTCCCACAGAGTGGGTGCAGTGAACACAGCTTTGCGGAGAGTTGCTATTCACAGAGTCATGGACATCAAATCATGTTTCCAAATGTCCCGGATAATTTGCTCGTAAAAGACAATTATGATAAATTCTTTGGATAAAGCATCCTGCTTAAAAAAACCCTACAGATATTTATGAACAACTCTGACTTGACCATTCCTGAGCTAATTACCTTGGAAGATGCAAAGGTAGATCAGGCTGTGATTCAGAAAAAAACCAGATGGGAATAAAATGATCAGAGGTAAAGGCTCCATGCTTTATGTAGATGGCAGATCATAGTGTCTTTAAGGCTCTTGGATGTCCTACCACGTCCTACTGCGGCCGTAACAAAGTACTGCGTACTGGTTGGTTAGAACAACAGAAATGTGTCCTCTCCCAGTTCTGGAAGCCAGAAGTTTGAGATCAAGGTGCGGGCAGGGTCATGGTCCCTCTGAGGGCAGCAGGGAGGATTTATCCCAGTGTCTCTAAGGCTTCTGGGGGTCCCTGGCTGGGCAGCACCACTGCAGTCCTCACACAGTCACTCCCTGGGGCCTCCTCTGTGTCCAGACCATATTGAACTAGGACCCACCCTCCATGAGAATGACCTCATTATACCTTAATGACATTGCAATGACCTCATTTCCAGATAAGGGCAATCTGAGGTATTGGGGGGATAAGGCTTCAAATGTGAACTGCGGGACACCATTCAGCCCAGAGCACTGGTGCTAGTTATATTCGTGTGTCTGACTGTGCCCTGTGATCACCTGGTTGATGTCGTGTTTCTGAACTTTTGTGAGTGCAAGAGAAGAGGAGGCATGTGGACTGGCCTCATCGCACTCCATGGAACAAACCACACCTCACAGCTGGGAGGAGATGCAGGTCTGTGGTGTGGACCAGGAGTTCTGGACATCTCAGCGTATTTGGGAGGGAGTGTGCCCTTGGGTGGGAAGTCTGTGACATCTGCTGAATCAGAGTGGGCCCCGTGTAGGTCTGTGGCATGGACTGGGAGTTCTGGACGTCTCAGCGTATCCAGGAGGGAATGCGCCCTTGGGTGGGAAGCCTGTGACATCTGCTGAATCAGAGTGGGCCCCGCTGGATGACGAAGGCTTAACTTCTGCAGGGCTCTGGGTGGTTTCCAGCTCAAATACAAACACTCACAGCCTACGCCTGTGCTTTCCATGCACCATGTTTCATTCTGGGCCTGGTGGAAGTGAGTGAGCCTGAGAGGTAACAGTTTTGACCACACAACTGTGTAGAGAGGGAGGTGCCCTCATGTTCCCACCTTGTACCGGGTGCTGTGTTCTTTGTGGAGTTTAGTCCTCTGATGGAGAATGGCTGATCTTGCTGCCGGATGAGGAAGCCAGTGCCAAAAGTAGTTTGAGTAATTTACTTCAGGCATCTTAGCCAGGTGCCAGGTGCTGACCATCACTCTGGGGCCCTGACAGGTGCTCTCAGCCACAGTGATCTAAACTCTGCCCACCTAAACTGCCAAAAAATTTCACAAGGATGAGTTAACAGAGGCAGAAAAGGGGACACGGTGTCTGGGGTGGGTCTAGTGAGGGTGAAGTCAAAGGACAGCAGATAATAAGGTGCAAAGTGATGAGCTTCATCGGACAGATGGAGAGGAAAGAACAGTGTTCAACAGAAGACACTACATTAGAAACAGATTGGCTGTGAAGGACGGTCATTGGCACGTCTAGTTTATTTACAGCTCCCTTAATCTACATCGTTTACTATTTTCTGTAAAGAATCCATTGCATACGCATTTAAGGTAATTTAGAGACACTGTTGTGCGACTTTGCATATGGATGAATTCACACACCTGAAAAAAGTCCTCAGATCATGTATTCTGTCACCCATTTTGGTTTAGTGTAGTTCAGATGACCTCAGTACTGAAGAAGGCAGACCAGGCAAGCTTCCAGCCTCGAAGGACAATCACACCCCTGCCACAGTGAGCGAGCATGGGGACAGACTGACCTGGACGACCCCACCAGGCCTAGGAGCACAGCCTGTGGTGGACACCCAGCACCAGCAGGTGCAGAGTGACCAGGGCTGACCTTCAAGATCAGGTCAGCTGAACAGCGCAACTCCAGGGGTGTGAAGCCCAGTGCCTGAGAAATGAGAGCAGCTGGAATCCAGCAGCGAGCAGGCTGCCTGGGCCCTGAGTGAGGTCAGGAAGTCTTGTGCATTCAGCTGGACATGACCACTTTGGGCAGCACTGGACATGCAAGTGCTGACTCTAGCCAATACCCTGCAGAGGTTGGCAGGTGTACCTGTCCTTGAGCACAGCAGACACATTTCTGTACATCACATACGGAGAATGTGACCATCAGAAGAGGAGCCAGTTCTGGGGCAATTTGTGAGGCTAAGCCTGAAACTAGCAAACACAGCTCAAAGCTTCTCCCAAAGCATCTCACAGGACACATGGTCTGACAACTCTTCAGGTCTGTGAATTTGTTCATGTGCCAAGTTGCATGACATTTTAATCACCTTTAAATGTACATGTAAAGGATTCCTTGTAGAAAATGTTAAATGTACAATTAGGATGGCTGTGAACAGTCAAGAGCCAATTATTAAGTAAAGGAGTGGCTGGATGGATGGGTGACAAAATGGGTGGATGGATAGGTGACAGAGCAGATGGATGGTGATGGAGGGCTGGATAGGTGTGGAGGGATGGATAGGCGATGGAGTGGACACATAGGTGACAGAGTGAACAGAAAGACAGTGGAGTGGATGAATGGACAGATGATAGAAGGGTAGACAGGTGATGGAGTGGATGAATGGATAGGTGACAGAACAGAGGAATGGGCTATTAGGTGATGGAGAGATGAAAAG
The DNA here is from genome assembly GCF_049354715.1 of Callithrix jacchus. NCBI lineage: Eukaryota > Metazoa > Chordata > Mammalia > Primates > Cebidae > Callithrix > Callithrix jacchus. The sequence goes on from NC_133502.1 coordinate 27,136,251, forward strand.
GCAATGGAATAGATGGATGAACAAGTGATGAAGAGATAGATGATGGAGGGACAGATAGACAGTGGAGGGACAGATAGATAGATAGGCGGTAGAGTGGATGGATAGATGGTGGAGTGGATGGGTAGACAGTGGAGTGGATGGGTAGACGGTGGAATGGATGTGTAGATTGTGGAGTGGATGGTTAGATTGTGGAGTGGATGGGTAAATGGTGGAGTGGATGGATAGATGGAGTGGATGGATAGATGGTGAAGTGGATAGACAGATAGTGGAGTGGATGGGTAGATGGTGGAGTGGATGGGTAGATGGTGGAGTGGATGGGTAGATGGTGGAGTGGAAGGGTAGATGGTGGAGTGGATGGACAGGTGGTGAAGTGGATGGATAGGTGGTGGAGTGGATGGTTAGATGGTGGAGTGGATGGTTAGATGGTGGAGTGGATGGTAAGATGGTGGAGTGGATGGTTAGATTGTGGAGTGGATGGGTAAATGGTGGAGTGGATGGCTAGATGGTGGAGTGGATGGACAGGTGGTGGTGTAGGTAGTTAGGCGGTGGAGTGGATGGAACTCTGGTGGAGCAGATGGGTAGTTTGTAGAGTGGACGTCCAGGTGGTAGAGTAGATGAGTAGGTGGTGGAAGCAAGGAGTTGCAGTTCCAGAGGGTGATGTTTGGGAGTGCAGCCTTTGAAAGAACAGTGAGGACAACCAACTGAGAAAACCACATTTGTGCATCGTGGGAGATTCGGCCTGAGATGGGGGATTTCTTTGCTCACATTTAAGGCGAGTCTTCACTCCACATTCCTGACTACACTTCTGAGGCCTTCGATGGACCTCAGCCTCTTGCCCTGTCTGTGCTCAGTGCATCGTGTCACTGATAATCGCTTGCACATCTGCCGTTCCAAGGCTGTATGTCCCCATGCCAGCCCCCTCCTGTTTGTCCTTTCTCCCCAGCGGCTGATGAAGAGACTTCCCACCCTCACCACCTGGCTGATCCGCCCACGCTGCGTGGTTCAGCCTGGCGACTGCTGGGGCAGTTGGCAATACCACCAACCGTCTCCTCTTTCCTTTTCTTCTCTTGCCCTCTTGTTCTTTTATTTCTCTGTTATTTCTCTATTTTTGCTTTTTTGCTGACTTGTCGGTTCTTAATTTTTTCTTCAGTGTCTGCCCTTTCGTTGTCTCTGACTCCACACTTACCCTGCCAATGGGTTGGGGCCGCCCCACGATGGAACAAGGGCCCACCGTTAAGCAGAAGGATAAATCAGTGCTCACGAGTGTTGGTTCTGTCCACCATCTAAGATTCAGTTTTGAGGACATAGACGATTGCAGCCCTGTGGTCGGGTAAAGATGTTATTGCAAATCAGTATCTACCCGTACAAATCTCTTCATCTGGATTATTCCTGCAGAGCTGTACTATCCAATACGCTATCACCTTGTTGCATGCGGCTACTAAGTTCAGGTTAATTACAATTAAATTAATTGAAACTTTAGGTCCTCATTCTTGTTAGCCACATTTTAAGTGCTCAAACGTGCCATGTGGGGGCTGGGAGCCACCATATTGGATAGAGTGGGTATTTTCACCATCGCAGAAGCTTTTCGTGGACAGTGCTGCTCTAGAGGGTGATGCGTGTGTGCCAGTGACCAGAAGCACTGTTCCAGATCATGGGCTCCCATTGACCGATTGTGTCGTGAAGTGAAACCAACTGGCCTTCAGCTATAGTTCCTTTCTTTTTTCTCTATTTTGACGCTAGATAGAAAAAAGTCAATTTTCAAAATCTATTTTAGATAGAAAATTTTCAAATTAGATTTTAAAAGAGTCTATTTTGACTCTTTAAATAGAAAAAGGTCAAAGTGGAACTTGGAGCTGAGGTTGGAAAGAACACTTAATCCGTTAAACAGGAAATAAGTTTCACCCGCGCTGTAGAATGTGTGAAGACAGCAAAAACAGCAGAACAGAGTTTCAAGCTGTTGGTTCTGCTGCCTCATTGCAGCAGTTACATGTTTTAATAGAAACTAAGTTAAATATAATTGAAAAAAATAATCTTAATTACTTTTAGTGTAAAATGTATATGTTTAAAGATATTTGAGGACTCATTTATTCTTGGAGTCATCGAATATTTATTAAAAACTTGTAATGCTGCAGTGGCTACAGGCGCAGGAGCTAAAGTAACGTGGGTCACCACTTGAGCCCTGTGACTTTTTTTTTAGACGGACTTTTGCTCTTGTCGCCCAGGTTGGACTACAATGGCACAATCTCCATTCATTGCTATCTCCACCTCCCGGGTTCAAGCAATTCTCCTGCTTCAGCCTCCCAAGTAACTGGGATTATACGCACCTGCCACCACACCTGGCTAATTTTTGTATTTTCGGTAGAGATGGGGTTTCGCCACATTGGCCAGGCTGGTCTCGAACTCCTGACCTCAGGTGATCCACCTGCCTGGGCCTCCCAAAGTGCTGGGATTACAGGTGTAAGCCACTGCACCTGGCCAGTCCTGTGACTTTTAAGCTGTGTGAACTGGAGAAGCCAACTTAGCATCTGTGATCCCCAGTGTTTTCATAAAGAACTGGATGAGTCATCCATCAGCTCTGGCTTTCCTGTGCAGATTAGATGGTTAACGTGTGGGACTGGCCAAGCCCAGTGTGCCCTAAGGCAGAAGCAAGGATTCGCTCTCAGAGTTGTTAGTTGCTGTGTGCTGGGAACTGGTGACGACACTAGGACACATTTTTAAACATCTGTGTTGAAGGTGAGATCATGGGGGCTGCACAGGCAGGCTCAGAATTGAGTGTCCCTCAAAGCAACTTTCTCTTAATATCAGTGTCGCAATCGAAGGCTAGACAAAGTTCACTAGCCTTTGAAACAGAGAACTGATACAAATAATTAGAGAAGTAAAAGCTCTTTAAGTTTTTGGTGAGAGTAGTTTTATCTGACTACTAATGAGTGGCCTGCGCTTCTGTTTAAAATCTGAGAGCCACTCCCTGGTCTCTGATTGGGTGTCCTGGACCACTCACTTCGATGACCCACAACAGAGAACAGAATCCTCTTTTCACCTTTATATTCAGTGAGGAAGCTACAGCTGTAGGTCAATACGAAGCAGAGCCATCACCTAGAAGAGGTTAAGATGGGTGGGGAGGAGCTAGAGATGGGAGGGGTCCTTTTCACCACATGGGCCCCTGCCCACCCACCTTGGAGTGCAGTTCTTGGCGCCACCCTCTAACCACATGTGCAACCTGGACACCTCAGCATGTTGAGGGAAGGGCGGCAGGACGGCCTGCTCACCGGTCTTCATCCTGCCATGAAGTGGCCACCCAGGTTCACTTCCTGCCTCGCTAGGTCATGGAACCCCGAATTCAAGCTGAGCTGTCCCCGGTAAAGGCTGCATCTCCCAGCCTCTCACATGCCCTGCCCTCTGGATACTCTGAATGTGTGCAGGCCTCCATCAGTCTTGGCCCCCATGCGCCTTGTTTTTGAACTCTGCTGCTGGCCTGCTGTTCCTCTGGCCTAAGTCTTGCCTCCATCCCCTCAGACTGCCCCCTCCCAACCTGCAAACTCACTGCCCCCAGCGAGAGTCTTCATCTCACCTTCCAACAGCAGTACTCATGGCTCACACTTGGGTCACTGTGTTGTAGTCTGTCACCCTCCCCTCTTCCCTGTGAATTGTCTGAGGATAGGGACTGTCTCAGTGATTCTCCAGGAGGACTCAGAGAACCCAGGATTCCATCACACGTGCGGCTGTGGCTTTTGACAGTGAAAGGATGCAGGGTGCTCTCAGTGAGGAGAGAAGGTGCGTGGGGGACACAGGTGTGGGCTTCAGGTCCTCTCCTGGTGCAGTCACTCGGATGTGCTTCATTTCTCTGCAGTGAGTGTGATGGCATGTGAAGCATCTTCTGCCAGGACAGTTCCTAAGAGGCTCCGTGTCCAGGGTTTTTATTGGGAGCTGGTCACACAGTCACCCTCTGCTCAGCAGACCTCGAGATTCCAGACTACCAGAAGGAAAGCAGGTATTCCGCATCAGCTGCACAAAGAGCCTCTCTTAGCAGGGAACAGTGGGAACCCTTCTGAAACCCAGCTTCCTAGATGCCCGCCCAGGGCCACCCTTGCAGGCCTTCAAGCGGGTTTCAGCTCCAGGCCTGCGGCGTGACCTGCTTTCTGTGTGGGCATCACGTGGGTTTATTTTAGTAGCACCCATGTGGAGCTGAGTGCACATCACAGGACCATAACTATGGACTAAACAAGTGGGAGACCCAGTGTCGTAGAAACCCAGGTCAGGGCTGCCTGCTGACCCGCCTGTGGGGAGCACCAGTGATCAACCTTTAGGAAGCAGGAGCCGGGCTGTGGGGGGCAGTGAGTGGAGGACAGTGGCAGTGAGGAGCCATCGCTAAGACGGAAGCAGCAGGGCTTGCACTGGGATGTACGGCAGGAGAGGGTGTGGAGCTCCGCGTGGGGGGAACATGGGTGGATGAGTCTGTGGATGCAGCTGTGCTTGGGGGAACACCAGCTCAGAAAGGGGTTCTGGGGAATGCTTTGGGACCATGCAGTCCGCCTTCCCTTTTTCACGTGAAGACACTCCAGTGGAACGCGTTGCCCTCCCAGAAGTCACTCAGCAAGCGTGCGAGAACGTCCTCTACTTCTCACGCTGCAGGAGAGGGTGCTGGCAGGGCACCCAGGTCCACTTCCTGCCTCCCTGGGTCATGGAACTCCGACTTCAAGCTGAGCTGTCCCCGGTAAAGGCTGCATTTCCCAGCCTCTGCAGTAGTGGCTGTCGACCACGTGCCTACTTTCTAAGATCAAACGTGGACAGCTCCGCAAAGGCCTGCAACGTGCTGTTCTTCATCCCTCGGCCTGCCTACCAGCCAGAAAGGCATCGGGAGCGCAGCGTGACAGACGCCATCACAGGCCGTGTGTGAGGTATCCCTTGAGGGAGCAGCCTGGTCTCTGACTCAGCCCGAGCTCCTCCCTGGCCCTCCTGCTCTGCACTCCTTCCTGTGAGGAGAAATAAGCTGTTGTTGGGTTGAAGTCACTCATCCCTCAGGGTTTTGCTGCTGTGACTTCCGGTTAAACCTACTCCCAGGTAATACTCAGATCTAGTGCCGTTCCCCTCATACCAAATGTGCCCGTGAAGGGAACGTATGACGGGAGGGAGACCCCAGGCTCCCTGTGGAAACAAGGAATGACAGCTGAATTCAACTCAGTTGCTCCCGGCCAGGCTCACCTTCAGTCTTCCCTAAAGTGAAATGTGACATATGCCTGTGTGTATCTGTCTGTGCCTGCCCAGAATGTGGTGCATGTATAAACGGGTCTGTTCCCATCCAAATAAAAAGGGAAAATACATGGATTGAGGGGATTATTTAAGAGCCCATTCTCTGCAGAATGTTGTGTATAGTGCAGTTCAGGCCTCTCTGAGACCGGACATTTTTAAAGATGACTGTGTTTGTGGGAAGACGGGCCTCTGCCCCCCACATTTTCATTGAAAGAGAATGACTTTTTTTTTTTTTTTCTTTAAACACTGGGACTGCTGTCATGCTAATCAGGCAGGGAGCATTTCCAATTCAATTTTACCTGGGCCTGGTCAGCTGAGTCCCCTTTGTTGGCGTCTCTGGGGACCTCCCTTGTCTTTTAAACTGTAATTTACTTGGAGCTGCCGTCAATTTCCTCTGCTCATTACATTTGCGGCGATCTCACAGATAAGCAATCTGTGGATGCTCCTGGAACTGAAGGGGAACAGCCACAGGAACCCAGAGTGAAGGTGGAGTGGGCCTGGCCCTCGGCCGCCCCGGAATGCGCCACCCTGACCACGTGCTCTGCGGACTGTCCATACTCCCTGGCCTGAGGCTTGGTTTGCCTTGGAAGAGAAGCTTCTGCTCTGCAGAGACCTGCCAAGGGCACATGGCTTGTTATCAATTAGTGATCCGCACGAGGTGGACTGGCTCCCAGGCTGGCCCAGGCCAGTGTTCACGCTCACCCTGCCTGGGAGGAATGACATTCATCCATTTTAAGCGCTTTCTGATTAATTTTGAGTATAGTCACCAGCAGCTGTGGATGAGGCTGACGGAGTGGGTGCCCTCGTGATGCCCCCACAGCAGGAAGTGGGCCCCCAGCAGTTGTGTGGTGGGAAACAAGGAAGCCCCTCCCCCATTGCTGGGGCCAGTTCAGATGCTGAGCTGCCGCATGTAGTCAGGGTGGGTGGAGAGAGACAGCCAGCCAGGCGTCCTCCAAGCTCGCTTTCCGTCTGTCCAAGGGAAACAGACTCTTCCTCCAGGCACCCGGCGGCCTCCTGCAGGGAGGGTGGCACACTTCCTTCCTGTCACCCACAGTCTGGAGCTCCCGCCCTCCTCTCCCTTCTCAGCTCCTCTTCTCTTTCTTCCACATGGTTGCTCTCCATTCTTTTTTCCTTTCTCTCCCGCTCTAGCTCTCCAGGCATCCTAGAATTACTGTCGACAAAAGCCTCATCCCCATGAGTGTTTAATGGTGAGAAGGGGTCATTGCACTGGCAAGCGGCACCTCCAAACTTCATACACCCGAAAGTACCCTGACATCCGGCCCTGTTCTCGGGGCTTCATACACCCCAAAAGTACCCTGACATCCGGCCCTGTTCTCAGGGGCTTCATACACCCCAAAAGTACCCTGACATCCGGCCCTGTTCTCGGGGGCTTCATATGCCCTGAAAGTACCCTGACATCTGGCCCTGTTCTCGGGGGCTTCATGTACCCCAAAAGTACCCTGACATCTGGCCCTGTTCTCGGGGGCTTCATACACCCCAAAAGTACCCTGACATCTGGCCCTGTTCTCGGGGGCTTCATACATCCCAAAAGTACCCTGACATCTGGCCCTGTTCTCAGGAGCTTCATACACCCCAAAAGTACCCTGACATCTGGCCCTGTTCTCGGGGGCTTCATATGCCCTGAAAGTACCCTGACATCTGGCCCTGTTCTCAGGGGCTTCATACACCCCAAAAGTACCCTGACATCTAGCCCTGTTCTCAGGGGCTTCATATGCCCTGAAAGTACCCTGACATCTGGCCCTGTTCTCGGGGGCTTCATACACCCCAAAAGTACCCTGACATCCGGCCCTGTTCTCGGGGTCTTCATACACCCCAAAAGTACCCTGACATCCAGCCCTGTTCTCAGGGGCTTCATATGCCCTGAAAGTACCCTGACATCTGGCCCTGTTCTCAGGGTCGACGCATTGCCCTCAAGTATTTCTGAGGTGCTCCTGAAGATAATGCTGTTACATTCTTCTCAGAGTCAAATAACAGAGTTGTCAATTTGCCCATTCACTGCTGCCAGATGCCTGCAAATGGATGGGATCAATCCTTCACGTTAACTGTGCACCTGGGGCTCACCCTGTCAGAGAGGCTGGATGGGTCAGCGGCAGGCTGAGCCTGGCATGGACCTGATCCTGCCCTGGGTCCAAGTTGAGCCACTTCCCTCAGCCATGGGGCCTGGACCCTCACATCTTGTCACAACGAGTGCTGATGGGTTTCCTCCCAACTTCAGTGCTTTCGGGGAGGATGAAGCCCCTGGGGTCTGGCATTTCATTCCTTCTTGTCCCTTGTGGCAAAGGATGCGCAGGTTCAGTGAGGCGGACACTGTTTTCTTGGCCTCAGGACATCCTCTCAATAAGTTCACCTGCAGATTTTTGCCTGAGGGTAGGTTTTCTAAATGCTTACATGCCCAGCTCAATCGACACTCAGCCAGCCAGGTGGGTGAGCTGGTGACTTTGTCATCATGTGCTCATGGCCATTGGTGGCTGAGTTTCCCTACCTCCAACCTGGAGCTCTGAAGCTGAAGTGTCTTTGCCTGGCATTTTCCTGCCTGGGCAGCGTGTAGGAGTCACTTCCTAGAACAGGTTGGCCGAAGGGCTGGGAAACAGGAGTGGCTTGGCCAACCGTGGACCAGAGACAGCTCCATTTCCTGTGGCAGGGCTTGATCCTGTGTAGGGTCTCTGGGATGGTGGAGAGGTTGTGAATCTGTGAGCAGAAGGCGGGGGCTTCCAGCTTTGCTCTCCACGGCTGTGTGAGCCTGCAGGGGCACTACCTTCTCTGGACCTCCATTCCTTACGTGGAAAATGAATACTGTGACGTCAGATGAAGTGATGACCATGAAGGTGTGTGGCACTACTCTGAAAGCAATCCAGGGCTAGCTCTTCTTATGCTTAGAACACACAGTGCCTTGATAGTGCGCTGAATATTTACTGTAGCATGTTAACTGGACCTGAGCATTACTTATTTTGTGAGGAAAATGTGCCCAAGGCTTGGTCAAAATTCAGGCTGTGAAGCCTCCATCCACGTTAGAAGACAGCCAGATACTCAGGGTTCCATCCAAGTCATGCCTAATCACGCAGGTAACTAGACGGTAGGGAATTATGCTTATTTTATCAGCATGTTGGTGGGGAGCGTGCCACATCACAGCGGCTGCTAATGAATTGTCTGTCTTTGCCAAGGACAGCACCATGGTCCTTTGATTTGTTGCCAGTCAGCAAGGAGTGGTCGGCAAGCATCTTTCAAAATATTCAAAACATTTCAGACCAGCCGGAAAGGTGAGGAAATGGTCCCTTTGGGAATCCACTTCTTGCACAAATGCTTCCTTCTGTGCATGTTCAGACGGACACCCCTAGAACAGATCCAGGCTCAGTTTCAGCCTCCGCTGGTCCCACTGCTCACATTCATGGCACCCTCCTCAATAGTATTGCCTAGGTTTTCATCCAGACTTGTTAGGGTGTTAGGCCTCATGTTTAGATCTTTAACCCATTTAGAGTTAATTTTTGTATAAGGTATAAGGAAGGGATCGAGTTTCAGCTTTTTGCATATGGCGTGGGCAAGGACTTCATGACTAAAACACCAAAAGCAATGGCAACAAGAGCCAAAATAGACAAATGGGATCTAATTAACTGAAGAGCTTCTGCACAGCAAAAGAAAATATCAGTAAGTTAACTGGCAACCAACAGAATGGGAAAAAATGTTTGCAATCTACCCATCTGACAAAGGGCTACTATCCAGAATCTACAGAGAACTTAAATAAATTCCCAAGAAGAAAACAAACGACCCCATCAAAAAGTGGGCAAAGGACATGAGCAGACACTTTTCAAAAGAAGACATTTATGAAGCCAACAAACATGAAAAAATGCTCATCATCACTGGTCATTAGAGAAAAGCAAATCAAAACCCCATTGAGATACCATCTCATGCCAGTTAGAATGGCGATCATTAAAAAATCTGGAGACAACAGATGCGGGAGAGGATGTGGAGAAATAGGAACACTTTTACACTGTTGGTGGGAGTGTAAATTAGTTCAACCATTGTGGAAGACAGTGTGGCGATTCCTCAAGGATTTAGAAATAGAAATTCCATTTGACCCAGCAATCCCATTACTGGGTATATACCCAAAGGATTACAAATCATTCTATTATAAAGACACATGCACAGTTATGTTCACTGTGTCACTGTTTACAATAGCAAAGACCTGGAACCAACCCAAATGCCCATCAATGATAGACTGGATAAAGAAAATGTGGCACATATACACAGTGTAATATTATGCAGCCATAAAAAAGGATAGTTCATGTCCTTTGTAGGGACATGGATAAAACTGGAAACCATCATTCTCAGCAAACTGACACAAGATCAGAAAAGCAAACACCTCATGTTCTCAGTCATAAGTGGGTGTTGAACAACGAGAACACACAGACACACAGGGAGGGGAGCATCACATACCGGGGCCTGAGGGGGTCGGGGGCTAGGGGAGGAATAGCAGGGGTGAGGGGCTTGGGGAGGGATAACATTAGGAGAAATACCTAATGTAGATGAGGGGCAATGAATGCAGCCAACCACCACCATGGCACGTGTATACCTGTGTAACAAACCTGCATGATCTGCACGTGTGCCCAGAACCTAAAGTATAAGTAAAGCAAAAAAGAAAGTAGAGCCCATCTGCGTCCCTGGCCAGACTTGGCCACCCAGCAGGGATGGTGTCCTATGACTCTGTACATCCATGGGGGACATGATGTGGTGTGCAGCCAGTGCCAGAGAGGACTAGCTTAGAGGTCAGAAGCAGCCCGGAGGTCATAGCACCACTATGCGGGAGTGAGGTCGACAGGGCAGGCATGGCCTCCGGAGGGCTTGGGGGAGGCGCGGGAGGCCTGTTCCTGGCGGATGTGGAATGGACTTCCTAGTGGACAGACGACCTCCTGGGGGTTGGGAGTGAAGGTGGCATGTCCGGGGACACAGGTGAGTTCTGAGGTGGGGAAGAAACAGGAGCTACATGAGTGCTGGGCAGGGCCAGGCAGGGGGCTGGGAACTCTGTGGCGAAGGTTGGCGGGCTGGGAGGAAGCCCAGCAGGGGTCAGCTAGAGAGGGCAGGAGGCAGGAGGACCTGCAGGCGACTCTCAGGCATCCAAATCCAGTTTTCAGGCAGTGATGGTGGCACATGGGGAGGGGCTCAGGGGGAGTGTCGGGAGCCAGAAGCACAGTCCTGGAAGCCGTTGTGGTGACCAACTGAGACCCAGGAGCAGGGATTTATGCGGCGGGGTGCAGGAGGCTAAGACAAGGGGCCGGGGGTTGGGGAGAAAGAGAAGGTGGGGAGAGAGGGAAGAGAATAGAGAGGCAGAGGGAGCATGACAGAGGTGACAAGGAGGCCTCTGCCTCCCTCATCTCTCCCACGTTCTGCACTTCCTCGGCCTCAGTTGGCAGGCGGGGTGCTGCTGAACCTCCTCAGGTGGAAGGGGGTTGAGAGTCTCCTGGAGGAAGGCTGGGCAGATCAGGAAAGGACCCTTCCCCGTGTGCAAACATCTTAGAAATGTGAATGGAGGATGAGGGCATTGGCATAAGATATCATGGAGGGCATGGCCCCAGGAAGTGCGTTCTGCTTACATGAAGTACGGGGGGACTTGAATTACTGATGGCCTGATGCACTCGTGTGTCAACAGGGAAATGCAAAAACAGGACGTTCATTTGGCAGAGTCCAAGCCTGAACATTCCAGGTTAGTGGCAATGTGATTAATATGTTTGGGGATAACCTTAACTATTCATGGCATGCTGGGCGTGGTGGCTCACGCCTGTTAGCGCTTTGGAAAGCTGAGGCAGGGGCATCACCTGAGGTCAGGAGTTCAAGACCAGCCTTGGCAACATGGTGAAACCCCATCTTAACTAAAAATTCAAAAATTAGCTGAGCAAAGTGGCATGTGCCTATAATTCCAGCTACCTGGGAGGCTGAGGCAGAAGAATTGCTTGAATTCAGGGGGCAGAGGTTGCAGTGAGCTGAGATCGCGCCATTGCACTCCAGCCTGGTGATAGAGGGAGACTCCATCTCAAAAAACAAAAACAATACAAAAATTACCTGGGCGAGGTGGCGTGTGCCTGTAGTCCCAGCTACTCAAGAGGCTGAGGCAGGAGAACCACTGGAACCCCAGAGGCAGATGTTGCAGTGAGCCGAGATCACATTATTGCACTCCAGCCTGGGTGACAGAGTGAGACTCCATCTTAAAAACATAAAAAAAAAAGAATTCACGGCCAGTGAAAATGGAGTCATCTTTATGGGGCATTATTAACACCTTTAGCATGAAGTTAGTGATTTATAAATCATCAGGCCATGGCATTCCGGTTGACGTCTTTTTGTGAAGGGCTCCTCCTGCGTTTTCATGTTTAATTCCTTGCTGATAGTTTAAAAGAAACTCTAGACTTTTCAGTGCAATCAGTCCAGATGTACAAGCGCAGGTGAGTGCACTTCTCATCAGAAAGTCACAATTCCAGCATCCAGCAGATGCTGACGCCGGGGAGAGACATGCTCCCGTCCTGCCCACCAGACGGGCAGCACCTGCATTATCTGGAAACCTTCCTTTTTGCTCCGAAATTGCCCGTCACATTAAGTCACGTCATCTCAGCCACACCCATTTTTGGGAAAGAAATCTGGAGACAATGAGAGCGAATGGGCATGCTTATCCTGGTGTCACAGGCAGGCTCTCCCGCTTGTCAATATCAAAATGAGACTCATCACGGGAAAGAAAGATTCCTCGTGAGTCTGAGGTTTCATCTTTCTCCCTGGGAAAAGCCCTGCCTCTCTTTGATTACAGACACGCTAGGGACGTCTGCAAAGCCTCTTTTAATTTGAATGTGGTTCCAATGTTGATCACTTCCAGGAACTACTGTTAGTAACTATTTGAAAACAATGACTGTCCTATTATTTTGAGTTTATTTGATAACTGAATTATTTTTAAAGTTACGTCTATTTTGGGTGCTTGCAGAGATCAGATAGTGTATAATGGTAATGAAACGAATGCAAAAGGCCGAGTAGGCCAGTGTTCACTGTTACTTATGGTATCTTTCACATACCCACCTTGACAGTCCCCTACAAGAATGAATTTCTGGCCTCAACACTGTCCCCAGAGCAAAATCATGTTGTGCTGGGGTCAAATAAATTCAAACTCGAATTGAATGTAATTTAAAAGTCAGTGGTCTCAGTCATTAACTGCGGCTCCCCGAATCCTTCCCATAAACACACATCATCTACTTGGCTTTCTTCTTTTGTGAGTCTTGCCAACCATGACACATGTCAACCAGGACCTTTGTGGCCATGGACACTCCATCAGCTGTGCCAGGGCCGTGACTGCTGGCTGCTAAGCCAAGTACTGCAGGTGGAGAGACGCCTGTGCCTCTGTGGCGGCCACGTCTTCTTCACCGGAGAAGACCTGTCTCCCAGGAAAAACTGCACTGAAGACTGGCTCTTCTATTTTAATAATATAATTGGTAACAATCCATTTAGTAACCGTGCGTTCATTACGTTTTCTTCTCATTCCAAGAAAGTTCTGAAGAAGCTGGCTCATCACTCCAGGGGATGACTTTCTTCTCTTTGCCGTGATAGTTTGGCAGAACATTTGAGATCAGTCCTGTTTTCTCCTCCCATTTTCTAATCTACTTCTCGGAAGGGAGCACAGAACCTGAGAGAGAAGGTGTGTCCTCAGGTGTGCTCCACTTCAGTGTTCCTCCTCCTCCAGATGCCTCTCCTCCCACCAGCCTGCAACTTGGGAGAAAAGGTTCTGGCAGCCAGACTCCATCGGCATTCTTTGTAAATTGGGGGCCTTATTCCTTGGGCCTCTCTAGAGCTGGAGAACCAGACACAGCCTTGTAATAGCTGACTTGAATTCAGGAATCGTCCACTACATCCTCCTGAGTGTGGCTCCCTCCCCAGGCAAGTGAAAACCAAGGCAGTGGGCACGATGGCCTCAAGGTCACTCAGCAAGTCCCCTTGGACCTTTGGATACCCTGACTCCCTGAAGCACTCTGAGACAGCCCTTCACAGCCTGTCTGGTGCTCCCACATGGGGGCTGATGGAGACAGCAGAGAACTGAAGAAGGCCGGACCCAGGACTCGGCTGCTGCATTGTGGTGTCTCCACCAATATGTGATGACGTGCAGCGGTGCCACAGCCTCACAACGGAAACGCCACAATGAAGGGGAGGTTGTCGGGGGCCGGGGCTCCCTGGGAATCCATTCAGAGAGTGGTGTGGTCATTGTGTGGGCCTTTTAGAATCTTGTTTTGGAAAGCCAGCTTCATGGGGATTTATTTCCCCAGCTAAAACATTAGGCCCGTGGAGCCAGCATTTCGTTTGTAGGGTTGCTAATTTTGCTACCTTTTTGGATGCTGTTGAAGTCACCTGTTGGCCCCTGGAACTTGGGTTTGTGTGGGAGTTCAGCTGGTAGCATTTCTTCTTTTCTACACTAGGAAAAGCAAGAATAATCTTTATTATGACTATAGGTTTCGTTATTCCTCGCCTAAGCGGAGGCAGATGTGACATCCCACATGGGTGCTAATTTGAACATCCGGAACACGGATTTCACAGGGAAGAATTCCTGGCAGCATCTGAGGCGCTCTCATATTCCTCCACCCTTTTCAAAAATCCCCTCAAAAGACTGTCACAGTGGCTTGTGTGTCACCAAATCTAACTAACTCCTTTAGATTAAGGTTCATAACTCCGTGTGATTTGGGTAAAAAGGCGAATAACAGAACCTCTAGAGAGAGCAGCAGTGCCTGACAGAGAAGACTTTGATAGGGTGTCCGAGGCTGCAGGTGTCACTGAATCATCTCTGGTAACTTTTAGACGAAGCCAGGACCCTTGGACCCCACCATGTGGATTGCTGGTGACTTGTCACATTGATACATTGTATTTATGTTATTTAGAGTCTTTACCTCTACCCGCCATTTACGCCAAGTCATGTAATGGCCAATGATTGAGGTCTTTCCTTATATGACTTTCTGTGTTCCCTGGAGTTAAGAATAGTTTTGTTCCCTGTGCTTAAGTTCCTGCATACTTTTTATGAATTCATCCTTAAAGTCTTATAATTTAAATACAAAATATTAGATCAACGTGCCCTTTCATCCTTTTCGGAGATGCCACTGTGTTGTCCTGGACCGACGCTGTCCCTTCTGGACCTACCCTGTCACTGTGGATGCCGCTTCCCTGAGCATCCTGGGAAGGCTGAGCCTCCCCATGTCCTCATTTCCTTGCTCCACCTTCTCCTCCCCTCCCCTCTGCATTTAAGAATGTCACAGTGCTAGCTTGAAATCAGCCAGGCTGGGAGTACTTGCACCCTGGAAATTGTCACACACTGCTCTATAGAGCTCTCTGACCCTCTGTCCCCCATTGCAGAAACGTTTACTAGAATGTGGCTTCAGTAACCCTCTTCTTTAATTGAGAATTGGCACTCACTTGTCAATAAGATAATCACTTCAAGTTGTTTTCCAAATGTAGAAATGGATTTGCATGGATCAATCCCAGGACCTCTGCTTCAGCCAGTGCTCCAGAGCCTGAAAAGAAGCACTCCCTCTTCATCAGACTTTCTCACCCAGGGGCAGCAATTCGCTCCCTCATTGAAACTCACTTTCCTCCAGTGTTTGGTCTAAACAAAGGCCAAACTGTGGGCTAATGGTCCTTCTGCATTTCACAAAATGATTTTATAAAAACATTCACATTACGATTTTGAAATGACTGCTTGCCAAAGAAGGCTGTTCAATTGAGCTTCGACTTCTCAGTGGGAATGTTGGACTTTAGCTCTTTGGTACGCACAAGAAGCTATACCTTCTGTAGGGTGTCTGTCAATGTCATCTATTCTTTTATTTGGAAACATTTATAATAGTAATTAATACCATACCCTGTAAAAAATGTTTAATCTTTGCTATACAAGGAACTATAGCAATGAATACTCATTGCAAGATATTTTAAAACATCAGAAGGAATCTATAGTTAAGACACAAGACATTTTTTATTACATTTTGATTTTCTTAAAAAGTTAAAATAAAATTAAATCATATACATACATCAACTATAACAAAACTAATATTTTCTAAGCTCAATATTTTAGTCTGAAAATTATGACATTGTGAATAGGAAAAAATATAAGCAGCCAGAATAAGACAATCATGAAGAAATGAGATAATAGTCTTCAGATGAAACAATTAAATATGAATTATGACATAATTACAGACCCCCCGATGGGTGAAGAAGAGAGCTACTGATGATATAATGGTGCTGTGTGTAATGTTGACTGCTGTTTAGGCTAAAGAAATATTTATTCCATTGCAAATTCTTCTATTTTGTTGTTTTTAAACTTTCTTAAAATGTTCCTTTAGATGGAGATTCTGTGCTTCAATTAAGTCAAAAGTAACAATATTGAAAAAAGTTTAATAAAAGTTCCAATGGATTTCTATACCAGAAGGCCATTCCCTTCAGTGCCCTACTTCTAGCCATGGAGATGTAGAATTCCTTACATGTTAGTTAATTTGGACTTCACATCAAAATATCAACAGAGTAAACTTCCAGTCATCAGGATGCATTTTCTAGGCAGTGTGTAAAAATTATTTCAAAATTGAAAAAATTAAGTAGACTGAATCAACATGTACAGGGCTAGTACAACTATTTAGGCTTTAACTTTTTGTGTTTTTTAAAATTCCCATTCATTCAGTAGTAGACACCATTACTGTATTAGTTTGTTCTCACATTGTTGTAAAGAACTACCTGAAACTGGGTAATTTATAAAGAAAAGGTTTAATTGACTCACAGTTCTACAGGTGAATAGGAAACACGGCTGGGGGGGCCTCAGGAAACTTACAATCATGGTGGAAGGCAAAGGGGAAGCAGGTACGTTTTTCAATGGCAGGAGCAGGAGGAAGAGAGTGAAGGGGGAGGTGTCACACACTTTTAAACAACCAGATCTCGTAAGAATGCAGTCACTACCGCCAGAACAGCCAGGGAAATCTACCCCATGACCCCATCAGCTATCACCAGGTCCCTCCTCTAACACTGGGAATTATAATTCAAGAAGAGGTTTGAGTGGGGACAGAAATTCAAACCATATCAATTACCCAGGCAATGAAATCACAAATTTAAATGGAAAGCTTAGTTTCTGAAATTATGTAGATGGAAGCTAAAGGAAGAATCTAGATTGTGTGCACATAAACATACACACATACATATGTTAACATATATATATACAGAGATAAACATACAGGAGTATGCATATACACAAACATATGCATAGACGCACACCCACATTCATACAGAGACAGCAGGGCAGGCAACTTGGTGTGCTTCGGATCTGTGCCACCACACGTTTTATTACAACAACTTTGGCCCCAACACACAACAACACAATTAGTTTTACAGCCTTTCAAGGTGATGCTTTGATTAAAATCTGGTATACCATATTATTATTATTATTTTTTTGAGATGGAGTTTCACTCTTGTTACCCAGGCTGGAGTGCAATGGCGTGATCTCGGCTCACCGCAACCTCCGCCTCCTGGGTTCAGGCAATTCTCCTGTCTCAGCCTCCTGTGTAGCTGGGATTACAGGCACACGCCATCACACCCAGCTAATTTTTGTATTTTTAGTAGAGACGGGGTTTCACCACCTTGTTGACCAGGATGGTCTCGATCTCTTGACCTCGTGATCCACCCGCCTCGGCCTCCCAAAGTGCTGGGATTATAGGCTTGAGCCACCGCGCCCAGCTAATACCATATTATTATAAGGCATTATCTGCATAGACGCTGTTGCTAAAATTACTGTGAATGGTCCTGGTAATAAATTTGTCTGACAACTCTACTCTGTTAACTTCAAAAGATTAAGGGTAAAAATGTATACGATGGCTGATTATGGGTCTTTCACTTGTAAACGTACATGATCCCTTTTAAAATAAAACTTAGTTTCTTACATTAAATGTACTTCCTGGTTATTATAAAAGTCTGGCAACTATGGAAAAGTGCGGCTTGGCAGGAGCACGGGCCCGCGGTGAGGGTGGGTGCAGAGGCAGCGTTCAGCTAGAGTAAGGGTCGTTTCTCTTTCTGTGATTGTTACTCTGCGGTGCTGAGATCCTCACATGATCCACTTTGGTGTCCTGATTTCTTCTTAGAGCATTATGAATGAGCACTTTCCAGCAGGCATTTCCCATGTCACTAAAGCGCTCGTTCCACAACGTTTCAGTGACTGGAGAACTTTCTAGATGTAGTTGCAGTGGAATTCCCTTATCCCAGCTTTATGACTGGGCGCTCAGTTGCTTAACGTAGTTTGTGGTATTATAATCATCTTACAGTGAACCTCTTTGAATCAAGGATTGTTTTCTAAGAGTGGGTCTTCAGAAGTGAAGCTGCTGGACAGGAGGTATGAGCACATTCAAGGGTCCTCACCCATTACCCAATTGCTTTCCCAAGCAGCAAAGTCTGCTGTGTGCCTGGCCAGCCCCGCGCACATGCACTCTTCCTGCTCCTGTGGGCATCCAGCTGCACCAGCCCCAGCGCTCGCGTGCAAGGGCCAGCCTCAGTTTTTCCTAACACAGGTTTGTTCGTGGGTGAGGTGTGGGGTTCCTCTGTTAGGGTGACGGTACCACTTTCAACCTCCCAGAGATCTAGGTGGATTTTTCTCAGCCTGCTGTGTTCTGTGCCCAGTGAAAGCCGGTGCCCCCCTAGGTGCTTACTCTCTTGTATCACGTCTGGTTTTCAACTCACGCTTCTATGTTTGTTCAGTTTTGGGAGTATTTTTCCCCGTTGATATGGTTTGGCTCAGCATCCTCACCCAACTCTCTACTCGAATTGTAATCCCCAATGTTGGAGGAGGGGCTTGGTGGAAGCTGGTGGGA
Source organism: Callithrix jacchus (assembly GCF_049354715.1). Taxonomy (NCBI): domain Eukaryota; kingdom Metazoa; phylum Chordata; class Mammalia; order Primates; family Cebidae; genus Callithrix; species Callithrix jacchus. Next base: position 27,154,355 of record NC_133502.1, read on the forward strand.
TCATGGGGGCAGATTCCCCTTGCTGTTCTCATAATAGTGAGCAAGTTCTCAGAGACTGGGTTGTTTAAAAGTGTGTGGCCCCTCCCCCTTCTCTCTCTTCCCCCTGCTCCCTCTTCACCTTCTGCCATGAATGTAAATTTCCTGAGACTCTCGGCCATGCTTCCTGAACAGGCTGTGGAACTGTGAGTCAATGAAATCTCTTTTCTTTATAAATTGCTCAGTCTCAGGTGGTTCTTTATGGCAATGTGAAAACGACTAACACACCTATCACTCAGCCTTTATTCCACGGCACATTGACCCAGCTATGAAACTCAAGCCTTTCTTTGACTTTCTCAAAACAAACAAAATGAACCCAATCCTCTCCTTTTAGTAAGAAAATACCAGACAGGAGGTCTCTAATGGCTCTGGGGCTGGCTGAGCAGGACCTCTCCCTGAAGCCAGGCACTGCCCCTGGAAGACTTCAGGGTGGCCCTCAGCTCCCGAAGGCTCTTGTCTCAGTCCTCCTCCCCTGGAATCCTCTCCTCCTGGGGCCCTCCGTAGACTCCCATTTCCTCTCACTCCTATTCCACGAGACATATTCTGCTTTCATTTCATTTATTTATGTAGCATGTTCTAGTTTAATTGTTTCATAAAATAAATAGCAGGCCTTGGTGGAGGGTTTTTTAGGCAAAGTGTAAGTAGATGCTGGGGCAGAGTGTGGTGTGGGGAGTGGGTCTGAGGAACCGAGGCTGCTGAAGGGGTGCAGGCACTAGCTCTCCTGCCCTGGGCTTGGAAGTGAGAATAACACTTAGTCAAGGACCAAGCAACCCGGCGAAGGCAGTGGGAGAATTCATAAACGCATCGAGATGGAGCGCCATGGGGTCTCAGGACTGCAGTCCTGTCTACGCTGGACGATGGGACTCTGGGCCTCCAGCAGGCAGTGACTGCAGTCCCGTCTACGCTGGACGATGGGACTCTGGGCCTCCAGCAGGCAGTGACTGAGGTCCCGTCTACGCTGGACGATGGGACTCTGGGCCTCCAGCAGGCAGTGACTGCGGTCCCGTCTACGCTGGACGATGGGACTCTGGGCCTCCAGCAGGCAGTGACTGCGGTCCCGTCTACGCTGGACCATGGGACTCTGGGCCTCCTGAAGGCAGTGACTGCAGTCTACACTGGACGATGGGACTCTGGGCCTCCAGCAGGCAGTGACTGCAGTCCCGTCTACGCTGGACGATGGGACTCTGGGCCTCCAGCAGGCAGTGACTGCAGTCCCGTCTATGCTGGACTATGGGACTCTGGGCCTCCAGCAGGTAGCATTGGGTCCTGTCTACACTGAACGATGGGACTCTGGGCCTCCGAAAGGCACCGTTAGGTCCTGGTTGTGATACATGGGCTGATCAGATCCCACTGCCTTGCCGTGTCTCTGTGTTTTGTGTGACATGAACTGAGAGTTTCAGTGGGGTTACGATGCGGGGGACAGCACACTCCACAGGAGTGCCGCTCGTAATGGCTTATGATGATGGAGCGGGCTCCTTTTTATGTAATTACGGTTCTCACTTATTCATTATTTTTGACTTAGTAAGATCTATACTTCAAACAGATGTAGGACACAATATGTGAATACTGTGTATGTATAATGCGTGCATGTGTATCCACCCACGTTCAGTACCTATGCAGATAATACCTTATAATAATGTGGTACGCCAGATTTTAATCAAAGCATCCCTTTGTCAGGGTGCAAAACTAATTGTGTTGTGTGTTGGAGGTCAAAGTTGCTATAATAAAACATCCATCTTGGAGCTTTTTAGAGGAACCTGTTTAGAAAGGTTAAAGTGGGTAATTATCACACCCTAATTTACAGCTACTTGGCAATAAGAGTTGCTTTTCAATGAACCATTCATTCATGATTCGCTGCTCCACACTGCAGAGTTCTTCTTGACTAGGTTAGGAAATGTAATTAATAAATGATAGGATTATTTATGGTTCACGGTGCCAGATTGGGAAATACAATGATATACAGAATGAGCTAAAAATGATTCTCAAAAGCAGCCTTGCAGTCTTTAATCCACGGATTGAATTGTCATCCCTCTTGATGCAGCAAAGGGAATTCTGGATGCTATTCACAGGACCCCATTTCTGCGCCTCCCTCTTCTTAGCGGTAATAGAAAACAGAACGCTACTTCCGCAGCAGAGTTAATGTGCAGTAGTTCGTCTTTGCCTGGATGTGTCCGGATGGGTTTTCTAGCAGGGCTGTGGGAACAGGGGCATTCATATGATTGTGTAAAATAGGGATTCTCTTTGAACGATGATGTAAATTAGGGCTTATATAAAGTCATAGCAAGGAAAGAAACCTGGAGAACTCACCCAGCACACCTTCATGTCCTCCAGTCAAAACATGTTCAGTCTATGCTGCTGTTTTTTCCAAAAGTGACTTTTTTTGCATAAAGACAAATATTAACGATGACTTTTGTTTTCCAAGCCTCTCCTGACACTGCACACAGGAGGCACTTAGTAAAGTGTCATTGAAAATCGAGGCTTGCTTTAGCCAATATGAGAACACAGAGCACTGGCCTGTTTCCTCCCTGGGCTGTCTTGAAACTGGGAAGAAGCTGTGGGTTTTGTGTATTTCTTCTTGGCCAACGCCGGGGGTTAGCACCTGCTCCGAGATGCGCGCGGCCACCAAAGCTGCAACAGTCAGTGGATTCCAACTCATCGCGTTTCTGGCAGGTGCCAGGCACATTGCTGTGGGCTTTCAGTGAGTCGATCTTGCTCTGCCCTGAGAGGTAAACGGTGTGATCCCAAAATCCCAGGTGAAAAATTCAGGCTTGAAAGTCAAGTGGTACGTCCAGCCTGTGCAGAACAGGGTAAGCCAGGACTCAGAATCCGAGGCAGTGACACCATCCAAAGCTGGGCTAAAATGCATTGCAATGGGTGAGCCCGCTCTGCACCGAGCACTGCTTGCTGCGTTTCACAAGGTTGTCTGCACAGCTACCCCATGAACTCACTTACTTCTCCCCCCTCAGTTTCCACATTTGTAAAGTCGGGAACTTCGTACTGTACCTCCCAGGGTGCTTAATTTGATTGACGCTTAATTTGGTTAATAGGAAAAAGCCTTAGGCCGGCGGTGCCTGCGCGCCTCACGCTCCGCTCAGTGTGTACTTGCTGCATGGCTCTCTCCATTCCCATTTACAGGTGGGAAAACTAACGCCAGGGAGCGGCTGTACCAGCAGCCACAGGACACACAGCGAGCATCGCGTGGCTCCGTGGCACCACTGCCTTAGCCAACTTGGGGGCTGATCACTGTGCTAAGTCCTGCTTTGTCTGCATGGCCAACATGGAACCTTTCCCAGCCCCACATGAACCTGCATTCATGGGAACCGAAACTTAACGGTGTCTCCCTTTTCACATTTGTGAAACAGGGATGATCATAGCATTGACCCGTATGTGTCAATATGAGTTATTGGCAGGGGACGTGGCAGGAGAGGTTGGGCAAAGAATCAAAGTTTCAGTAAAGAAGGAACAACAAGCTGAGAGGTCTACTGTACAGCAAATAACAACATGTTGATTTCTTGAAAATTGCTAAGAGAATAGGTTTTATCTATTCTGTTTTTATCACAAACACAAAAAAACAGGAGCATGTGAGGGCATGCATACGCTAATTAGCTCGATTTAGCCATTCCACAATCTGTATGTATTTCAGAACTGCATGTTGTACATAATAAATACAATTTTTATTTTTCAATTAAAAATAAATTTAATGAACCTGAACATATAATTTCAAAGCAACAACAACACAATGCTCTAACTCTACAATAAAAGAGAAATAAAATGAATGTAATTTAGCACAAAATCATGTGTATTTTCCCATATAAATGCTTGGCAGAGCTCCGCAGAAGGTGTGGTTGGAATGGGAGGTCAGTGCAACACAGGGTTTGAATCAGTTCCCTGTGAGGATCCAGGGCACTCACAAAGGTTCACCTCCCTGGGGACCCAAACGCCACACAGAATCGCTGCTAATTTTCCTGAAACAGTAAGCACCCACTGTCAGTTTCAATCAAAGCCAAATGCAATTTCCCCTTCACTCTCCTGGTAGTTGATTTCCTGAAAAAGTTGGTGCACATTGAAATTAAGCATTCTGCCTAGATCTTCACTTACATGAACGTCTCATGGAGTATTTGGAAGTCACAGAAGAATAGGGGCAGATCTTGCTCGTGTGACTCTTCAGACACTGAGGGACGTTTAATATCCTTGGTCCCTGTGGCCAAGTGCCAGAGCGAGCCCAGCTGCTGAGAGAGACCAAAGCAGCCCAGCTCATTTTCAAATGCCCCCTAGGGCACGTGCCAGCTTTGCAAGGGCCTCCGATCAGGTGTTGTCAACAGCATGGGGATGAGATGCTGTTGAACTGAAAATCATACAATCTGCTTGGTGCAAATTACATAAGGGTTGACAAATGATTTCTTTATTAGGGGTGTGGCTTCAAAGCCTCTTGGTAGTTCTGCTTATCAGATGGGGGGTGGTGATTTCCTGTTTCTAAAGGGGTAAGCCCAGGGCACAGTGACACCCTGGAGCTGCCCTGCTACTGCCTCTTATAGACAGGGCCTCAGCAGCTGTTATTATGGAATTTGGGATGTTGGCATATACAGGCTTAGGTTTGCTGACTTAGTTTTAAATTGACACTTGCAAAGCCGATTTTTGGTAGAGACAGTTTTCAATACACAGACATTTGCTGCAGCTGCGGTTTGAGTAGGAAGCAGGGACGTGTCCTTCCTGAGCCCCCAACACACAGGACACATCCCTTGGGAGATGTCCTGATCTTTACCATAACTGGCAAGGTCATATGATACTACCTTTTCCTCCCGGTTGAAACCGAAACGCAGAAGTTAAGTATTTACCAGTTAAGGGTGAATTAACTCCGAGTCCAGCTCCTGTGTGATACCAACCATGTCGCAGCATTTTCCGACTCTGTTCTCGAACTCAACAAACACGAAGATATTCTGTTCTGACAAGGCTAGGAATACGAATGCTTTGTGTTGGAAAAAGTTATACTTAACTTTGAATTATTCAGGTAGAAATCAGCCAGTTGTGAGTCGTGCATCAATTTCCATTCCTTTCTGACTTGTCAGTATTTTCACCAAGTTTATTCATTAGCAACTTTACCCAAATAGGAACAGCAGCTGGAGAAATAAAATTAGAGTAGTTAATTACATTATTTTTTAAGTTCTGGTAAAATGGCTGATGGGTGATGAAGCATGCATTTGATGGAAATGGATGATTGGTATTTGATTTAGCCATACCCTTTCTGTTCTTCGAGAATTGATGGTTTAGATGCCCTAACTACTATTTTATGTAATGAAATAACTTGCAGCCTTTTTGACAGACAGAGAAATATTTCTTTACCCTAAAGCCTATCATTGTGGCTTTTGAGCTTCACTTAATATTTTGAATAATGAAATAGAAGAATCTTTGTTTGGCAGTCTGAGAGGAGAACATCACTGAAAGTGAAATCGCTGGAGTTAATCAGGCTGAATAACGCTGACATTTGCAAGAGGAGAGTGCCAGGGAGTTAGGCCCGGAAAAATGTTCTTAAAGTCATACAGAATCTTCTGTGAATTTAAAGGGTGAGAAAACTTAAAAGCACAGTTAAGTTTTCCAGGAAGCGTTTTTCTCCATGGAATAGAATTTCTGCACCTGATTCCAAGCTCGTGTGCTTGAAGGCCGCTGACAGCATCTCATACGGGGGTGCCCTGAAGGGCAGCCTGTGAGTCATTGATGTCCGAGTTTCACTGAATTTATCTTTTAAGTGTGGAGGAGTCACTTCTGTTTTATTTCTGATCTGACACCCTGTTGTTCTTTAGGCTCAAAACCCATCTTACGGGAAGGTATCTCTATGGTGCCCCAAATCGACTTCAGCAATGGGCTCAAGCCTCGTTCCCCCAGCCTCAGCGGGTACTTTGGGGTCTCTGTTTTGATTTGGAGGCTCGTTTTCTGATAGGAGATTCAATTCTGTCAATTAAGGTACAACACCTGCTTTTTCTCTGATTTTTCAGTAGATTTACATTTTGAAAAGCAAAGCAGATGCTTGAGTTACGTAGCATTATAAGGAAATGGAAAATTGTCAATGTCACCAAAGTGATTGAAAAATTTCCAAAATGAAGTTGAATTCATGAAATGTGATGAGGCCATGAAACCACAATCCCAGCCTGGCTTTCAAGGAGACATTCCGCCAGGGAGCTTGGAAGGAACGTGGAGAGACGGCTTCCTCGGCGGCTTCTTGGCTTCCTCATGGGGCCCTGGCTCCCCAGGACTTCAGGATTCCAGGAGAAGTTTGAAAAAAGATGGAGTGCTGGAATACAGTTTCATGTGGTATGTTTAATGCAGCATTTGTGAAAAGCAGATTGTCAGAAACTCTTAGGAGCGCTATTATATCTGTGATTCTGGAGCCAGGAAGAGACGCGGGAAATTGCAGCAATTACGGCCCCATCTCATTGATTAACGCCGACTGCAAAATAGTCACGAAAATATTGGCACCGCAGCTTCAGTCTGTTTTACCTAATCCTGTTCATGCCAATCAAACGGGGTTTACCAAAGGAAGGCCCTAAAACAACAGCCGAGAACCATTTATCATCTGCATGTCCATGACCCAAAGCAGGGAGTGCAGTCGGCGGCCCGTCTCTCCTGACCCCATCTCCTTCCTATCCTGAGCTTGATCTGCAATCACTGCTTCTTGGCTTAATCACAGGACACGAAATAGTTACCTTTAAATGCTACGTGTTTTGATATGTTAAAAAAAAAAACAAACCTGTACTCCCAGCACTTTGGGAGGCCGAGGCGGGTGGATCACGAGGTCAAGAGATGGAGACCATCCTGGTCAACATGGTGAAACCCCGTCTCTACTAAAAAAATAAAAAAATAAATTAGCTGGGTGTGGTGGCGCGTGCCTGTAATCCCAGCTACTCAGGAGGCTGAGGCAGGAGAATTGCCTGAACCCAGGAGGCGGAGGTTGCGGTGAGCCGAGATCGCGCCATTGCACTCCAGCCTGGGTAACAAGAGCGAAACTCCGTCTCAAAAAAAAAAAAACAAAAAACGATCAAGTCTTACAGTACAATTACACATCGTCCGGTGAATCATTGGGAAAGACAAACTTGAAAACCGGCAGTTGCTGCCCTGGAAAGAAGAATGAATTCAGGAATGATGTTTCTATTTATGCATCTTTTCACCAAAAGCGACACGTTGTGCCCTGTGAAGTTCTGAGCAAGCAGAAGTTGTTTACGTTTCTGGGTCTTATGTTCTGTTTTTCTCAATCTTTTGTTTCACAAGAGAATTTGTTCTTATCTTTATGTGGGAACACTTGTGGTCAAAGCAAAAACGGTAGGAATAAAATTCAAGGCATTTTGCAAGGTTTCTTTTTAACTTTTCTCCTGATCTCCATTTTCTGCCCGGCCCCTGCCTCTATATTAATGCAAATACAAATTTCTGTTGAATGAAGAGTGACAGGGGTTTGAAAACATGATAAGGCCCTTTTTCCCTGGCCTTTGGCTGGTGATCCTAGGACACGTTGGCCCTGGGAAGGAAGACGTATGTGCCTTTACAGAGGGGAAAGGCCCCTCCTGAAGCCAGAGTTCTCCTAGATGTGTTTAGTTGGGACACGGGTGGAATGAGAGGAAGTTCTTGAGGACATAGTGGTATCAGACCTGGAGAAATCTAATTAAAACCCTTGTCTTTAGTTTGTGGTGGAGTGAAGCTAAGAAAGCACAATTGTAAACAAAAATTGAAACAACCTGTGATTGTGAATTTGCAAATTGCTGGTGTCCCCATTGAAAACTTGGTGTAAATGAAGTCAGTGCTGTTTACTTGTTGCCTGTGGTAATAACATAGGGTGCTGTCTGTAGCTGAGGTCAGATAGAGCCACTGCTTTGGGAAGAGGGAGGCTAGCAGAAATGCCGCAAGTTAATGACTCAGCTCCGTTCATCCTGCAACCTACTCCCTGTTCTTTTCCATGTTGGTCACCTACTTCCTGGCAGCCAATATGGCAGCTCCCTTTCTAAACCACCAAACTCCTATTCATCCCTCAAGACCCATTTCATATTGCCCTTCCTTGATTTCTCTGAGGTTGAGTGAGTTCCCCTGCCCTCTCTGCTCTTAGAGCACTGTATTCCTATTTCTATGACAGTATTTAACATTCCAAATTCACCCCCCTGCACACTGCCCTATGGTAGCTGTCCTAAGGGCAGGGGCTCTGTCTTACTCACCCTTTGAACCCAGCACCTGCTTGTGGGTGCTACAAATATTCATTCAATGAATAAATACAGGAATGAGACAAGTAACTAAGTAATAGCTACTAATGTCACTTAACTAGAAGGGAGGCTTAAAGAAGATGAACTGGTTCTGTGTACACGAGCTGTGCATTCATTCCAGACCTGCTCTGTCTATCCGCTCCTTCTCTGAGTCCTGGGCAGAGGACAGGGGAGAGCAACCAGGCTGAGCTCCAGGCCCAGCTCCTGTTTATTATCACAATAATTAAATGTGATGCTTCAAATGAATCGTCGTATCACATGCCTGGAGGGGAGTGAGTGCCCAGGAGGTGCAGCAGTCATTGTGGGCCTCCCAACGTGCTGGGAGTACAGGTTTTTTTTTTAACATATCAAAACATGTAGCATCGAGACATCATAGCAAGCAGCCCTGGGATCCTTTGTTTAAAAACCGCATCAACAAATGCTTTCCTAGTGCTTACCAGGGTCTTTACACTGTAAACCAGAACTATGATGCCCTAACTCCCAACCCCCAACTGATCAGACCCGATCTTGGCCATGGGGACCGCAGAGAAACCTTAAAAGCTGAGTTCTCAGCCATGATGGGAAGGGAGGTCGGATACACCTCTTTTTGCTCCCTCTGTTTCGGAGTTTAGACATGACCAGCCAGCATTCATGCTAAAATAGAGATCATGAGGCTGACAGAACATACTCTGTGGCACTAAGATGCCGAATTATAAACAGGGCCCAAGGCCATTCAAGGCAAGGGCGGAGTCACAGCTGCAGGTCATCAGTTCTACCCAAGAGGTTGCTTTGACCCAGTACGTTGTGGCCGGCTCTGGGATTCGCAGACCTCCTTATCTTTTTCTTTTTTATTTTGAGACAGGGTCTCACTGTGTCACCCAGGTTGGAATGCAGTGGCAAGATCATGGCTCACTGCAGCCTTGAGCTCCCAGGCTCAGATTCCCCTCCCATCACTTTCCTGCAGTCATGCACCACAGGGCTGGGCTCATTGTAGAGACGGGTTTGGCTGTGCTGCCCACACTGTTCTCAAACTCCTGGGCTCAACCAATTCGCTCACCTCAGCCTCCCAAACTACTGAAATAATAGGCGTGAGCCACATCAGCAATGTAGACTTTCTTAACTTAAACATTCCCTTCTGCTAACTCCAAGTTTGAGGACAAAGTCTTATCCTTTAATCAATTAAAAATGAGAGGATCTCAGAAACTATGACTTACAAGCCCGTGCCTCAAGATATCCTGCCTTTTGGGGCCAAGCCAGTGCCTACTCCCACGCACGGATTCTATGTCTTTACCTGCAACTCCTGCCTCCCTGAAACGTCTAAAATCAAATTAACCTCACCACCTCGAGACAACTTACTCAAGGCCTCGGGTTTGGTTTTCCCTGGCGTGGGTGTTCACACCGGCTCAGAATAAACCTCTGCAGAGTATTGTACAGAGTTTGTACAATAGATGGATACTAACTCACTGGTGCTCACAGCAGCCTGATGAGGGAGACACACTTGCATGTTACAGATGAGCACACTGGGACTCAGAGAGGGTTCGTAACTTGCTAGTAAGTAGCAGATGTGACATTCACACCAAGGCAGTGTGATCCAGCATCCTTAATGCATAAATGAAGTATGTATCCAGCATCCACCTTGTGCAGGTGTCCTTCACTGTGGATATAATTGTCACCAATGTTGGATACATGAGACTCCGTTAGGAATTCAGGGCTCAATGCTTTCAGCAGAGGGTTAATTCAAGCACATCGAGCTTTTCTGAAATATTATGCTGGATTAGAATAAAGTTCATTTTCAGAACGTTCTGGTCCAAGGAGTGAAATAACTTATGCTGGCAGCTCTCCACTGATTTCATCTCAGGAGTTCTTTACACTGTTAAAAACTGTCAAGAACCCCAAAGATTTTGTTTCTGTGGGTCACATCCATTGATACTGACCATGTTAGAAATTAAAACAAAAAATTTGAATATTAACACATTAATTCATTTACAAATTATAATAAACCCATTTAATGGTGATATAATTAGCTTTTTTTCTAAAAGATAGTTTTATTTCTTCAGAAAGTGAGGAGTGGCATTGCTTCACAGTTTTGCGAGTTTATTCTGTGTCTGGCCTAAAGACAGTTGGGCTCTCATCCTTCTTCTGTCTTCCTTCTGTTGCAGTGTGTTGTTTTGGTAAGTAAATGGAGAAAATCCAGTCTTGCATAAAGATGTAATCAGAAAGGAGTGGTAACAGCCTTTGCAGAACACCTGTTAGTACTCTTCCTGGTTGCAACACCGAACTCTACGAGTGGTAGTGTGTTGAGGGTTAGCAGCAGTATGGATTCCGAAACCACATGACTGAGCTTTCCAGGACCTGTCATTCTAAAATCCATTTCCCTCTCAACGGGTTTTTTTTAACCCAAGCATGGTTTTTGCAACATCACGTATTGGTCATTTGGAAAAGAATGATTCACTCAGTTACACAGATCTCCCAAATGCTCACAGATTTCATCATACGACACTGAAAAGTCACATTCATGAATATCATCACTCACCTCATGAGACAGCTCTCCAGGTCCGGGGCCACAGCACACTGTTGCGTCTCTGCATCAGCCCAGGCAGAAGAACGGAGGGGTGCAGTGCAGAAGGCTGGGGCTGTGTTCCTTCCTGCTCCTGCTATAATCCAGCCCCTTCCCTGTACAGACCAGGGGTCCCTAGGTTCCCGGCTGGTGCGCGAAAGCAGCGTGTGTTCCTAACACCAGAACAGAAGAACATTCAGCTTGCGAGTTTCATGCTAAGCTTTCTAATGACATTGTTGACAAATCATGGACAGCCGAAAGAGCTTTTGTGACTTGGTCTTGTCATGTTAGCTGGCTTTTTTTTTCTGATTTTGCTGTCTGATATTACAGACAATCTCTGAGAAGGAAAAGCAGGTCCAGTGAAGTTTGCAGCTTAGATTCACTCCTGTTTTATTTTTGAGTGGATGCCATATTTGTAAACATCTTGCAGAAAGTATTTTTGAAGGATTAAGTGGTTATGATGCTACTTTACCTTTTGGAGATCTATACAGGGGGAGGCCCTTTAAGGAGGATCTAGAGAGGTTAGTTAACAAGGATTCTATGAAGACTCGAGAGAAAATGTGTGTGGAACTTGGGCTGAAGGGAAGGGTGGGCAGCGAGCTCTCCACGGGTGCAGTTCTCGAGAGGCAACACTGGTCAGAGGGTGAGGGGGCCCCAAGTGAAAGTGGCACTGACCCCTGCGAAGCCTGTCTGAACTCTGCCCTTCACCCATGCTTCTGGGTGCCCCTCCTGCTGCTCATGGGCTCTGGAGCAGGGGCAGGTTGCTTAGATGTCACCTGAGCAGCCATTTACCTCTCCACAGTGTAAACTATCTTCCAGCATTAACAGCTGCAGAGGGTGGGAGTGCTGCCATTGCTGCTGTCTTCACACTGAGCTGAGCATGAGGGTTGGAATGGACGAGGGCCTGAGGGAGAGGAGGGAATTCATGTTAACTAAGTGTACACTAGGAGGGATTCGTGTTAAGTGAGTGTATACTAGGAGGGAATTTATGTTAACTGAGTGTACACTAGGAGGGATTCGTGTTAACTGAGTGTCCACTAGGAGGGATTCGTGTTAACTGAGTGTCCACTAGGAGGGATTCGTGTTAACTGAGTGTCCACTAGGAGGGATTCGTGTTAACTGAGTGTCCACTAGGAGGGATTCGTGTTGACTGAGTGTACACTAGGAGAGAATTCATGTTAACTGAGTGTCCACTAGGAGGGATTTGTGTTGACTGAGTGTCCACTAGGAGGGATTCGTGTTAACTGAGTGTCCACTAGGAGGCATTCGTGTTGACTGAGTGTACACTAGGAGAGAATTCATGTTAACTGAGTGTACACTAGGAGGGATTCGTGTTAACTGAGTGTACACTAGGAGAGAATTCGTGTTAACTGAGTGTACACTAGGAGAGAATTCATGTTAACTGAGTGTACACTAGGAGAGAATTCATGTTAACTGAGTGTACACTAGGAGGGATTCCTGTTAACTGAGTGTACACTAGGTGGGAATTCGTGTTGAGTGTACACTAGGTGGGAATTTGTGTTGAGTGTACACTAGGTGGGAATTCGTGTTAACTGAGTATCCACTAGGTGGGAATTCGTGTTAACTGAGTGTCTACTAGGTGGGAATTCGTGTTGAGTGTCCACTAGGTGGGAATTCGTGTTGAGTGTCCACTAGGTGGGAATTCGTGTTGAGTGTCCACTAGGTGGGAATTCGTGTTGAGTGTACACTAGGTGGGAATTCGTGTTGAGTATCCACTAGGTGGGATTCATGTTAACTGAGTATCCACTAGGTGGGAATTCATGTTGAGTGTACACTAGGTGGGAATTCGTGTTGAGTGTCCACTAGGTGGGAATTCGTGTTGAGTATCCACTAGGTGGGATTCATGTTAACTGAGTATCCACTAGGTGGGAATTCATGTTGAGTGTACACTAGGTGGGAATTCGTGTTGAGTGTACACTAGGTGGGAATTCGTGTTGAGTATCCACTAGGTGGGATTCATGTTAACTGAGTATCCATTAGGTGGGAATTCATGTTGAGTGTACACTAGGTGGGAATTCGTGTTGAGTGTACACTAGGAGGGAATTCGTGTTGAGTGTACACTAGGTGGGAATTCGTGTTGAGTGTCCACTAGGAGGGAATTCGTGTTGAGTGTCCACTAGGAGGGAATTCGTGTTGAGTGTCCACTAGGAGGGAATTCGTATTGAGTGTCTACTAGGAGGGAATTCATGCTGAGTGTACACTAGGAGGGAATTCACATTGAGTATACACTAGGAGGGAATTCATGCTGAGTGTATACTAGGAGGGAATTCACGTTGAGTGTACACTAGGAGGGAATTCGTGTCGAGTGTCCACTAGGAGGGAATTCATGCTAAGTGTACACTAGGAGGGAATTCATGTTGAGTGTACACAGGAGGGAATTCATGCTGAGTGTCCACTACGAGGGAATTCATGTTAATTGAACATATACTATGTGCCAGGTACTGTGTCAGGCCTTGTGTGACTGCCACGCTGCCCAGTCCTAGCTCAGGGCGAAAGGCTGTCCTGTCTCCATTTCATGGGTAGAAAAGTGAGGTTCAGGGGGTGTTACTTGCTGGAGGGCTCGACCGCTAAGCAGAGGAGTCTGGTTTCCAGGACTTAAACATCCTTCTTTCTCCCAGCTTCACAGGATTCTTCCACTTGGCGTTCCCATGTTTACTCCTCAGAGTGATGTCTTTAATTGGTAGAGAAAGAAAATGGCCTCCTAAGTTTATCTGAAAGCTGATCAGAGTCTAAGAATACACAAAGGTCATTACTGTTTTTATCTGCAAGGCATATGCAACATCTATGCGTGTTCAGTGTGGCATCACAGGACAGTCAGCACTAGCCCTGTTCTCAGAGAGTCTAGGCGAGGGTCAAGGGACTGAACAATCCTACACAGATAAAAAGAACAACCGCGGTTCACCTCATTCCACAGAAACTGAGAAAATCCAGCAGGGGTACAGCTGGAGAGAGAATGAACAGCGCAAAGGGTGAACCAGGAAAGTCTTCTTGGAAGAGGAAAATTTTGATTTGAGATTTCCTCCTAGCTTTATTCCTCTGGTGCTTCATGAATATATATCATTAAAACAAAAGCAATGAAATTGTGAGACCTCTGGACCCAAGCAACGCACCATGACTAGAGGGGTAACCAGTGAGGATAATTGCTCATTTGTGTGTGTGGTTGTTGAAAGGACCTGATATGTGGCGTCGCTCCTGAGGTAGAGAGACTACCGTAGAGTACGTGTGCACGGATATGTGAGGCCCTTAGTCAACCCCTCTGTTATTGTGAAGTTATTTCTGCTATGTTGGAGTTGTTTTTTTCCTAGTCTTTTATTGTCTCTCACTTTGCTTTTGACACTGTTTCACAGACATTGGTGACAGTCATAGGGAGGAAAAGTTTAATTTTTCTCACCCTTTGCCAGGTTCGTGGCCGAGGCCCCTGAAACAGAGACAGATTAACAGGAGAAGAACAGACATATTTATTTCATGTAAGTTTTACATGCCATAGGGACCTTCAGGAATGAAGAAACAGAGAAACCTGTGTGTTTGATGCGTAGGTTTGATGAACAGTCTGGGGAAGTATGATTGGACAGCAGGGGGTGGATGGCCTGGCAGTAATAAACCAGGCAGGGAGGGGGCTTAGCAAGGCCTGTGCGATCTGATTCTTCTCTGTGTCCTTGTCTTTGGAGATAAAAATGTTCCTTTCCTCTGGGTATAGGGAGGGTGCCTCTCCCACGAGGGTCTCAGGAACTGCTTCAGGGGAGCAGGGTGGGTGGAGAGAGGTGAGAGTTTTCCTGCTTCTGCTGTTTCCTCAAATGCCAAGGGACTGTGCGATGGGCTGCCTGTTCTCAGCCCTCTTTGCCTTTTCGTCTAGAGACAGAGGTGGCCTTTCTTATCCCCATTCCATGATTAACCCTTTTTCGTGTTTGCGCAGAGAGTACACAGCGATGGCCCTTGTGGCTGCAGTGTTTGCCCCGAGATAACTTTGCCACGAAATAGCTCACGTTTTTATTATTTTTGCATCACTGTAGTGTACCAGTTTTGGAAACCAAAGACATTCTGTTTATAGCATTCTGTTTTTAGTAGTGGTATTTTCCATTTACAAAATACAGCAATTGTCTATCGCTGAAAATGTCAAATCCTAGAAAACATCCTCACGCATGATACTAACATCATTCTCAAACAGTTTGTTGGCTGAAGATTCATTTGATGAATCTGATTTTTCCAAAACTGACAATTCTGATGATTCAGATGATTCTGGTGTTAGTTCTGTTTAGAAATAACTCCAAGAACAGTTTTTATATTTTACTTTTACATTGAAAATCAGTCTTGAAGAGTGTGTGTGTAAGAGGAAATGAGCACTAGCTGTGAGCTGCACTTTATTTTTCTAAATGAACAAGGGGTTAATGTTTTAAAAATTGTTCTGATATCTTTCAGTACTTTTGTAGTATTTTGTATTTATCACATCTGAAATGTATTTTTGTGTAGCATATTTGATAATTTTGAAAGGAGTAGTTCAAAACCACTTGTTAAATTGCCAGATTTTTCCTTGATATGAAAATGCCATCTCTGCTGTGTGCACCGACTGCATGCGTGCATTTCCTGCGTCGAGGCTCTTCCTTGTTCTGTTTATTGGTTTTTTGTTTCTGAGCCAATGCCACAACGTTCTGAGCACTAGGGTTATCAAATATTCTTTGATATTTTACACTGCTAATTAGTTGTTGGTTTTTCCTGTACATTCTCTTTTCTGGATGAATCTTGAAATTAGCTGGTCAAATTCTGTAAAATTTCCTTTGGGATTTGGATTTGGATTAATTCGGAGAACTGACATTCTGATGATAGTGTTTATAGGTTTGATTTTCATTTCTTGTGTTATTATTTCCAACTGTGTGTGCTCCGACCTTTCCTTGACTCTTTGGGAGAAAGTCTTCTGTCTCTCCCCAGCAGCGCTGACTCCTTTTTCTGCCCAGTCTGCTCTGCTTTTTGCTGCCTTCAGTGCAGATTTTCACCCTGCTCATGTTGCTCTCCCTGTGATGCTTGCTTCTGTTGAGCAGTGTCAGGTAAAGCTCTCTAAAAGTGCTTTTCAGCTCCTTAGTAGATAATTTCCAAGGGTGTGGTTTTCCACTGAATCTTAGATTATTATTCCCTTTCTCCTGTGTTGCAAGGTGTCCATGCAGAGACATATTAAATGAGAGCCCTCTGGGCGCTGGTGGTGGGTTTGGGGTAGTCCATACTGAACCAACTGCAGGCTTCCAATCTGAAGGGAGGTTCTCCTACAGGGGATGCTGCTGATGGACTACCGATACTGACAAGTACTGATACTACCGGTACTGACAGGTACTGATACTGCCTACTGATATTGATGGGTACTGATACTGCCTACTGATATTGATGGGTACTGATACTGACTGCCAATACTGATGGGTACCGATACTGCCTACAAGTACTGATGGGTACCAATACTGCCTGCTGATACAGATAGATACTGATACTGACAGGTACTGACACTGCCTACTGATACTGACAGGTACTGACACTGCCTACTGATACTGACAGGTACTGATACTGCCTGCGTCCCTGTCCTCTGTGGGGCTGTGCAGGGTCCGGGGGGCAGGACACTCTCCAGGGGGGGCTGTGGGAAAGCCTGGCTGCAGGTCCGCCCATGGAAGGGCTTTGACACTAGCCCAGTGTAAGCTCACAGGGACACCCATGCCTCTGTGGATGTGTGGGAGGACATCTGTGTGTGCCAGCAGGTAACCAGTGTGTGTGTATCTGAGATGTGTGTGTCTGCATGTTTGGTGAGTGTGCATTTACGTGTTTGTAGGGCATGTGTGTCTCTTGTGAGTGGTGTTAGATGTGTCTTGGGGAGGGTGTGTATATGTCTGTGGTATGTGTGTTCATCTGTGATATATCTGTGATGTGTGCGTAATGTGTGTGGGTGTGTGTCTGTGATGTGTGTCTGGTTTGTGTCTGTGGGGTGTGTGGTGTGCAGATGTGTATCTGTGGTATGTCTGGTGTGTGTGTCTGTGGTGTGTGTGTGTCTTTGGTGTATCAGTGGTGTGTCTGTGGTATGTATGTGGTATGTGTGTTTTGTCTGTGGTTTGTGTGTGTCTGTGGTGCATATGTGTAGTGTGTGTGGTATGTGTGGGGTGTGTGTGTGTAGTCTGTGTTGTGTGTGTATCTGTGGTGTGTGTGTGCTGTGTGTGTGCTGTGTATGTGTGGTGTATGCCTGTGGTGTGCATGTAATGTATATGTCTGTGGTATAGGGTGTGTGTGTCTCTGGTATGTGGGGTATGTGTGGTTGTGTGTGTGTGTAGTGTGTGGTGTGTGTGTCTGCGGTGTGTGTCTGTGTGGTGTGTGAGTGGTAGTGTGTCTGTGGCTTGTGTGTCCATGTGGTATGTGTCTCTTCTGTCTGTGTGGTGTGTCTGTGGTGTGTGATGTGTGTGTGCTGTGTGTGTGATGTGTGTGTGTGGCGTGTCTGTGGGGTGTGTGGGGTGTGTCCCTGGTGTGCGTATGGTATGTGTGCACCTCTCTGTGGTGTGTGGAACACACAGTCCCAGCGCTCCCTCTGGTGCCCTCTGCCTGTGTCACCATCATGCCCACGTGTCCCCACGTCCCCAGGCTGCATCCTGCTGTCTGCATTGGCCTCTGAGGTCTGGAGCCTTATCCAGATAGTCAGGAAACTGGGCCTTGGGGCCGAACAGGGGTCAACACCCAGTCTGTGTGTGCAGGCAGCTCTGGGGGCTCCCGAGGTGGCTTCCCTCTGGGCTGGGGTGCCTTCCATTCTTCCTCATTCGCAGTCACAGCCCTTGCTGGCAGTGCAGGCAGGAGCCCCTGACGCATCTTCTATGGCTTCTGAGGTAGCCCCAGCCCCGGGGACCTGCAGGTCCAATGCAGACTGGCCGCCTCTGCCCCAGGCCACACGGGCCTTGATCCCCACTCACAGTGGCCCAGGCATCAGCTGCTGCTGCCCAGAAGGTCCCCATCAATCAGCCAACATCAGGCAGAAACAGTCGAGCAGGACCCAGTCTCCTGGGAGCTACCCAGGCGCTGTGTCTACCCCTCACCAGCGTGGGCCTGGCACCAGTGAGGCTCAGCGAGGAGCCTGCCCCCTGTCAGGAGGCTGCTGTGCCCCCTGGTGCCCTCCCAGTTTCCCGGCCCAGCCTTCACCTGTTCTCAGGCTGCAGCAATTTGCTAAATTCCTGGCATGTTTTGCCTGCTTCCACCTGGGATTGAAATTTTCAACAATTGACCTCCAACCTCCTTAAATTCATACATCACGCAAAGTGTCTCACAATAAACCAGCACAGCCCTGACCCTGCACTACAGCGGAGCAGGTCCTCGGGAGCCACACAGGGTTCTTTTCTTCTCTGGGAAACACTTGGTGCTGTGTCAACTTTCCAGGAATAATTGAGACAACCTGTTGATGTGCATTAACACCAAGGCCATCCCACTTCACGGAAAAGAAAATGCCACTGGGTCTAATCAAGCCACTGATTTAAAACAACGCTCAGGAAACAGCTGTGGAGAGTCCACATTCCCTAAGCTATGGTGAGTTTGTTCCTGCCCGCAGGAGCCGCTCGCCTCCGCAGTGCCACCCCCGCTGCCACAGCCACCTGCACAGCTGAGTCAAGGTACAACTGCCCGGAGACACTTTCCACCGGCACGCATTGCTCTGAAAAGCTCCATCAAGACCACGTGAGAAGGCGCCATCACAGTGCGTCCCTCTGTGGCAATTGAAAGGACTCTTACATTTGTTGGAGAAATGAGTCAGCACCCCTGAGAAACTGTGACTCTTGAACCCTTTCCTGGCGCTGCCCCGTGGCCAGCTCCGAGGGTGGCAGGGAGATATTTTATATTGGCATGACCCCAGGCCTTGCCTCTGAGCTGCAGAAGAAGGGGCACTGGCCCACTGGAGGCAGAGCTGGGGTCTGTTCTAACTCTGACATTTTACAGCCACGTGGCCCGGGACATTCACATTCCACGTTCCGCTGTTTTTAGTAGAGGGGTGATCACGTCCACCTCCTTCACAGCTTGTCCTAAGGAGCCCAGGAAGTATGAATCACGGGTTGTCTAGTCTGATGGATGTGGGGGATCCTTGACTCGACTCAAAGCGGGAGTCCACTGTGTTCTGATCCAATCCGCGCCCTGCACTGCTGCTTCTCTCCACGTGCAATGACAGGAGGCCACTCCCACTTTCTGCTGCTGAGGAATGTCAGTGAACATTCCTAGGGACACCAGTCCGTGGGTCTGGATCCAAGCTCACTGTTGTCTTCAGATAGTGCTGCAGTCCCTTTCCCGGTCGGAGTCAGGTGAGCTCTGTTTTACTAACACGTCTCTGTGTTTGTACTGCTTAGAAAACGCCTTTGTTCCACCTAGCTTGGTCTCCTCTCTGCAAACCCCTCCTGTTTCCCCGCAGAGCCCCCGATAAGTTCCTGCCTGCCCTGCGCCCCGATCTCCCTCCCTGGTTGCCTTGAAGGCTTCAGACCAGCCTTGCTGTGCAGCCTCCTCTCAGTGATGCCTGGCCTGTGAGGCTTACTGCACACACGCGTCCACAAGAGAAATGCCACTGGCCCAGAAGGTCACTCCAGGGGCTGTAAATTGGACTCCTCCCAGGAGCTGAGAGATGGCTTGCAAAAGTCTGCTTTTAATAGTGAAGACTTCAGCAAAACCAACCACAATGAATAATTGTCATTGCAAAGACAGAACGCTGAGATGTGACATGAATAAGAAGGGGTGAGATGTGAGTTTGCCCTTCAAACCCTGGTGTTAATAGTAAATACAAGCAGTTTTCATGTAATATTCTGTCATTTTCCTAACAGTATTTACTGCCCGCTCACAGACCCATAGGCAGGGGATTCTTGCCGAGTGTGGGAACAGGGTTCCCCCATAGAACCAGCGCCACAGCCTCAGCCCTCTGCCTGGATGCAGGAAGGGGCGGGGAGGACGTGGGCCCTGAGGTGCACAGGCCTAGCTGGGCAGCATCTGTGGCGTTTGGTTGTTCTTACCTGGGCTAGTGGCCTCCTTTCTAGCAGTAGCCTACCTGGGGGCCTACGTGGCAGGGCCCTGGTGGGTAGAGCCGAGACAGCACATGGTCTATGCCCCCAGTGGTACCTCCTCATTCTCCGTGGCCTCCCAGGCAGCACTCATTCCTGGTCCCTTGTCATTTCTGGGGGTGGAAACATCTCCAGATCCTAACGAAGCCCATTCCCTTCTGAACAGTTGACGCTGAACCGGAGGCCATTGCAGTACCTTTAGATGCAGAGTCTGAAATTCAACATCTAGACAAAGTTAGGAGGTCAGGTCGTGGAAACTGAAATGATGTGCAATTTATGCCTTCGTAAATTTCCTGGAGCAAAACTACAAAGCTGCTATCCGATCCCCTCACATGTTCAGAGCACGCTTTCATGGTCCCAGTCCTCTTTAAGACGAACGCGGAGCAGGTCCACGTGGAAGGTGTTCTGTGGGTCCACAGGGCTCTGAGCCTGGGATCTCGAGGTCTAGGGCAAAGTGCTCTAGAGACAGGAGAGGCGGTGGTCAGAAAGGAGACACCTGGGCTGATCTGTGTCGTTAATTCTGTGTGTCAACTTGGCCAAGCCCCAGTGCCCAGACATTGGATCAGATGTCAGCCTGCCTGTTGCTGTGAACGTGTGTTTTGGAGGAGATTAACCTCAAATCAGTGGACTTAGGGTAAAGCAGACGGCCTTTGGGAATGTGAGCGTGTCTCACCCAATCTGTTAAAGGCCTTAAGATCAAGGACTGAGAACTCCCGGAGAAGAAGGAGCTTGGCCTACAGACAGCTTTTGAGCTGCAGCACCGACTCTTCCCCGGGGCCCCAGCCTGCCCCCTGCCCTGCAGATTGCGGGCCAGCCCTCATAGTCATGTGAACCGGTTCCTTCACATCAACCTGCCTCCCTCTCCAGGTAGATAGACAAAGATGGAGAATAGATACAGGCCTACTCGATTTTCTTGGGAGAACTCGAATACATGGTCTGATTTTTCTTATTTATTTAGCAATTACTAAGCTCTAATTATGTTACACACACTATTTAATTCTCAGAATAACAGTATGAGGTGTTACTCAGAATAAGCAGTATCCCGCAGGAAGTTGGCGGGGGGAGAATGGGAAACGCCTCCCATGCCTGGAGCCTCTGGAGGGTTCTGCGGAAGGAGAGGACGGCTCTGAGTCTGAGCCTGTGTCTTCTTTCCTTGCAATGGCTACATGCGGCAGAGTGGAGCGTTTGCCTGAATTTCTGTGCAGTGCTGGTTGTCTTCGTTAGGGTAGAACGTGGCCATTTGGAAGCGTCACAGCATCCGCAGCTCCCGCGTTGTGGCAGCCTGCACCCGCTTCTGAGACCTTCCCTAGCTCCAGTTCAAGCCTTCTCGTCTATTCAGCCCCTTCCAAAAGTGAAGACGAGCGAGCTTGATCTGACACGGGAGCCTCTGGGACCCTGTTTCCTGGTTGCTCTGGGGGGCTGCTCAGATTCCCTCCCACCTGGGCAAGGGGACAGCGCTTCCAGGAGAACCTTGCGGCCCCACCGGGCTTGGCTGGACATGGTGCATGGTAGCTCAGGCCTATGAAAGGCTCAGATTTGACTTGGCATTAGCTCAGCCATGCAATTATTCCCGCCGGGATGCCGAGTTCTCTTTCCCGGCCAAAGGACTTGGCAGAGCTGGAACCCCATAGGGAGGTGAGGGCACCTCACTGGCCTCTTCTGTCAAGCAGACGGCTCTAGCCTCCTCACCCACATTGACCACACACTTGAGCCTGGCACTCCTGTCCTCATCCAATTATGCCTGGAACAGCACAGGGAGGCATGGAGCCACTGAAAAGGCAGGAGGGGAAGAGGGGCTCCCACCCCTGACCCCACAGCTTCCTGGCGGGTGGCCAGCCCTCCCAGACATGCAGGGCCCCCCTCCCTCCCTGTTATTCTCAGCCATCATCTCAGAAACCCTGGGACAGTGGGAATGGAATTGGCAGATGCAGCTGGCTCCAGGACTGTCCTCAACCCTGGATTTGGCAGTCCCGGGTGGCACTGCAGGGCTGTGTGCTTTATCTTGTCAGAGGAGGGACATGTGTGAGGAGCACCATGAGGCCTGGACTTTCAAAGATGAGCAGCTCACACTCAAGTTGTCCCCGAATGCCAAGATCTGTAGGAGAGGGCTATGTGGCTCCTTCAGGAGAGAGGCCGGGAGCATGAAAGCAGGACACGGGGTGGAGGGGGGTGCGCCACCCAAGGAACAGGTGGTTGTTGGGAGTGTCAAGTCTCCGTGGGCATCAGGCTCCTGGGTGGGTCCTTGCTTAGGACACCTTGCTCGATCCCAACAACCACGTTCTGATGTGCTTCTCTTTGGTCACCAGAGAAAAAGTGTCATGAAACCTGGAGCTGTGCCAACCGCGGCCCAGCTCTCACTCTACTCCCTGCCCACAGCCCAGGCAACAGCCCTTCTCTGACTTCTCCCAAAAACTTTTGCTTCAGATCGGCCTGCTTCACCAGGTGGGGCGTGGGCACGCCCCGTCCCCAGCTTTGACCACAGCACCCCCTGCACCCCTTTGCTTCCCGCCCCAGCCTCACCCCAGGAATGTTCTCTTCATCTTTTAAAACCTACACTTTGAGATGCTTCCTCACTCCTTCTCTGGCCACTGGAGCTGCAACCAGCTCATCTTCTCCTGTTCCCATGGCAGGATGCTGTAGCTGTGCCCCTGTCCCGGTCGGTTGACAGCATCTCTCGGGTCACACCCCCTATATGATCACTGAGCTTCATGACTGGGTCTTACATCTTTGCAGTGCTGGGTACCAGTACAGCTGCTCAGAGAAAGTCCCGACAGACACAGCAATGGCAGGCAATAGAGGGCTGTGTCCATGTGACCAACACCTGTGTCAGCAAGACTGAGCCAGCCCCTGTGATGGCAGGACTGAGGCTGGGCTGTGCCCGTGTGGCCAGCCCCTGTGATGGCAGGACTGAGGCTGGGCTGTGCCTTTGTGGCCAGTGCCTGTGACGGCAGGACCGAGGCTGGGCCGTGGCTGCGTGGTCAGTGCCTATGATGGCAAGACCAACGCTGGGCCGTGCCTGCGTGGCCAGCCCCTGTGATGGCAGGACCGAGGCTCGGCTGTGGTGGCTGCGGTGGCTGCACGGCCAGCCCCTGTGACGGCAGGACCGAGACTGGGATGTGACTGTGTGGTCGGCGCCTGTGTTGGCAGGACTGAAGCAGGGCTGTGGCTGCATGGCCAGCCTCTGTGACGGCAGGACCGAGGCTGGGCCGTGGTGGCTGCATGGCCAGCCCCTGTGACGGCAGGACCAAGACTGGGATGTGGCTGCGTGTCCAGCCCCTGTGTTGGCAGGACTGAAGCAGGGCTGTGGCTGCATGGCCAGCCTCTGTGACGGCAGGACCGAGGCTGGGCCGTGGTGGCTGCATGGCCAGCCCCTGTGACGGCAGGACCGAGGCTGGGCCGTGGTGGCTGCATGGCCAGCCCCTGTGACGGCAGGACCGAGACTGGGATGTGGCTGCGTGGCGAGCCCCTGTGACAGCAGGACTGAGACTGGGATGTGGCTGCATGGCCAGCCCCTGTGACGGCAGGACCGAGACTGGGATGTGGCTGCGTGTCCAGCCCCTGTGTTGGCAGGACTGAAGCAGAGCCATGGCTGCATGGCCAGCCCCTGTGATGGCACGCAGACCCCAGACCCCTGCACCTCTCCTCTGTGGTCAGCAGCTGCCCTGTCACACATTAGGTGTGGCTCCCCCTCCATGCAGCTGCATATTTTGGGAAGAGGTTGCGTTTCCCATGAGAAATTCCTATTTTCAAAAGGAACAGATTGGAAGCTGGGAGTGGGCACTGATCACGAGGAGTCACTTCCACGGAAGCTGCTTTCTCAGTGCAGGTGGCTTAGAACAGAGTGTGCTGTTAGACAGGACGAGAAACTGGGGGGCCCCAGGTGGGTCTGCAGCAGCCAGGTCGTTTGTGAAGCCCCTTGCTCTGTGAATGTGGGCTACCTGGTGAGTAAGTCTCAATCTGACCTTGGAGTCCAGAGGGGTCACCCACACATGCCTTCTGCAGGCAAACTCCACCCTGAAGGATACCGGTGAGCTCAGGCTTAGAAAGATTGTCTGACATAGTTTAGGAAGACGCTGTCTCATCCTTTCTTCAATCCCATCGACTGTCTCCAGAAGCATTTCCACCATCAGTTGCCTGCGCTGGTTACAGTTCTGACGTCACAAGTAACAGAAACCAAGTCCGGCTCATTTAAGCAGAATCCCACTGTTTAAGGAGGAGAGGATTTTGGTTTGGACTGAATTAAATGGAGGAATCAAGAAGCAGGTGCTGTGAAACGCAGTGGCCACGACAGCTCTGCAGAGACGCGGGAGAAGGAAAGGAGGGCACCGGTGTGCTGCTGGGGACAAGGTGCTCCCGGCCCTTCCTTGCTGCTGCCGTTTCCGTCGCACACGGAGCCACGGGAAGTGGCATCTGACTGACGTGGCTTTGGTAGGTGTCCACCCTGGCTGCAGGAGAGGCAACCCTTTGGTCATTGGGCCCTGGTTTCTGGGGACTGGGTGACTCCAGAGCCCATGGCGTGGCAGGTAGAGGAGCTTGGAAAACTGGAGGTGCCAGTCTTAGGTTGCCGCATGCAGGGAGATGAAAGATGGAGAGGAAGGGAAGATAACGAATTACCCTCTGGCATGTGAGTTCTGGGATGGGGCATCAGGGGAGAGAAGCCAGTGAGTCATCAGCGAGGAGTGCAGAGTGGGCTCAGGGCTGGGAGCCATGAGTGGGGTTTGCGGGAGCTGGGAGCTGCTGACGAGAAAATGGCTAAGAGCGCAGGGGAAAGTGGGCAGGCGGGACAGGGCAGGCTGGGGAGCTCTGACTCTGAGCGACTGCTTGGAGGAGGACAAGCAGCCAGCAGGCAAGGCGGGAGGGTTCCCAGGAGGCAGGGGAGGTCCCTGGTGCTGCCACTGAGCCCGCAGGCCAGCGTCTGCCGGCCACTCTCACCGCCGCAGCCTCTCCTTATGCACAGACCGTTCAGGGACCTTCCTGAAAGTGGCCACCGTCAGTCCTTGGGCCTTGGCTATAGCTTCCATGGGAAACACTTACAGCAGATTCCTTTGGTGGAAACTCATGGAAATTTCTACTGTTTAAAAAAGGTGAACTCTTAACTTTGGAGAAAAGTGAAATCCCTCCCTCCCATAATGCTTTGGAATGGCAGGTTTTGAGAAGAGCCAATCCCAACTTTGACAAGACGTGCAAACACGCCTTCCTTGCCCACTGCCCTCTGGCTTTAATGGAGCACAGCTTTGAATCAAGTCACACACTACCCCCATAAAGAAGCTGTGTGGCCTGCTCCACCGGTGGGAGGCCCAGGAGGAAGCGCATTGCCTGGGGGCACACGCCAGGTCATCCTCGTGCAGGCTCCGGGCTCTGGGCCGGGACAGATGAGGGGTTGTCCATGCCGAGGCCTTCCACCTCTGAACAAGGTGCACTAACTCTGCACGTGGGCCCCACGGTCTCTGCTCCCTTCTTTTCTGTGCTCCGTGGAGATGGTGTCATGGCCCCCGCACCTCCCAGTGCCCTGTGCTTCCTCTTGGGCCACGCAGCAGAATTCTCGGACCCTGCCCACAGCGTTTGGGTGGGGGCTGTGCCAGTCCTCTGTGAGCTCAGAAGTGCCTCGTCCCTTCAGCCATCTTGGCATTGTCAGGGGAGATTGTTTTTAATTAAAAGTCTGCCTTGGAGTGTGTCAAGCACTCCTGTATTTTTGCCATTCTTCTTATCTCTATGGCAACGAAAATATCTCAGCATTTACATGGACATCATATTCTTTGCTAATGTAATATCTGAACCATGTGTGGGGGGACGCGAGCCGCAGCACCTGCTCCTGCTCCTGCTCCTGCTGGCTGGGGATGCTGAAGTTGCCACGACAACCAAGGGCCCAAAGATGTCCTCATCAGAGCACTGAATGGAAGCTCTAAATTAATTCACCCACCTATGTTTTTGTGGCTTGTGTTGGTAATTGAAATCATAGGAATGGCCTCGCCTGTTCTCTCAGAGCACCTGTCCTAGGAACCGGCCTGCGCTGTTGACTTCAGTACACTCGTCCGTCAGGCCAACCTAGCGTGAAATGGGGAAAGCACAAGACGCGTACGTCGGGCTGCTCCGTACTGACTTGCGGTCCTGGGGAAGCAGCTTTTCTTCTGTCAGGCTGGAAACACTGGCAATAGAGTGTTTTATTTTAAAACTTCACTTATGTCTGCTCTCTTCCTCGTGGGCTCTGAGTTGGAGGAGCACCTCCGCAGCTCTGTCAGCTGTTCCTGCTTGGTTAACGAGGGCAGCCTTCGGTGACCTGCATGTGTTTACCCAAATGCCACCAAGGCAGCTGAGTGAGTGGCCTGTGGGCTGCGTGGCTTTCCTTGCCCTCGGAAGCACCGGATCAGGACCATGTTCCAGCACTTGCCTCGTGAGCGTGTCGTGTGCCAGCACCCCTGCCTTGCCAGCTTCTCTGCTTCCCAGGGCTCTCTTACAGGAGCAAACCATGACCTTGGAATCCTAGTTGATTTTCCCTCCAAGATAAAAATCCTAGGGTTAAGGACACGAAACGAGAGTTTTCTCATCCATCTAAATAAAGAAATGGAAGCCTGGCTTGTTTGTGACACTCTGCCTCTGACGAAGGTCCTATCCTGGCCTGGGGGTTATATTTCAAGGTTAAGCACTTACCTTTGGGAGGTTGGAGGCAAAAGCATATATTTATATGGCCCCATTTAAAAACCATCAGCAGCTGTGGAAATCGGGTCAGCCGGCCAGTGTCACCTGGAAGTGAACTGGCAAGCACAGAGTCAGACATGAGAGCTGTCTCCCGCTGCCTTCCGTGACATTCCCTTTCTCTTTCATTCTAGACATTTAGGAATGAGGTGAATGGAGCCAATTTTTTCCCATTAATGTTTTGGCAGGTATTTTTTTGCCAGACTGGGAAGTCAGTCACAGGCTGTAAGGCAAGAGTCTGGGCCAGGCCCATACCCCAAGGGACAGGAGGTTGCAGAGGCCTCAGGCATGGACCAGGTAACCTAGGACAGCTGCAGAGGCCTCAGGCATGGGCCGGTCTAACCTAGGACAGCTGCCGAGACCTCAGGCATGGGCTGGTCTAACCTAGGACAGCTGCAGAGACCTCAGGCATGGGCTGGTCTAACCTAGGACAGCTGCAGAGACCTTGAGCATGGGCAAGTCTAGCCTGGGGCAGCTGCAGAGACCTCAGGTGTGGATGGGTCTAGCCTGGGACAGCTGCAGAGACCTTATGTGTGGGCTGGTGTAGCCTGGGGCAGCTGCAGAGCTCTCAGACATGGGCCAGTCTAGCCTGGGGGAGCCTAAGCATGGGGTACCTGCAGGCCCAAGGAATTCTCAGGCTTTAAGAGAAGGGTAAAGGGAAAAAATGCAGAAAAGCCAAGACCTTACCAGGAGTGAACTTCAAATGTTTCTGCTCTCTATCTTCATATGGGATCAACTTGCAGTTGTGGTTTAATTTTTTTCTCTTTAGTCGTTTTTATACGGTATGATCAAGAGTTGTGAATTTAATTCCTGTTATCCAGTGTCTATCGCTGTAGAACAAAACAAAAACGATAAGCAAACAAGCAGATATGCAGAACTGTCTACTTTATTTTGAATGAAATTCTGATTTTCCTGACTTTAGTGAACACGTTGCTTCTAGAATGTAAAATGTGTTCTCTAAGAGTCAGATCCTGGGTGAGTTTATCAATAGTGAGTGTCAGTGATGAAAAGAGCCAGACTCTAAAATATTGAAGAGATTTATTCTGAGCCAAATATGCATGACCACGGCCATGACGTGGCCCTCAGAGGCCCTGAGAACATGTGCCCAATGTACTAGGTTTTAGGGAGACCTGAGACTTCCAGCAAACACATTTAAGAAAAATCAAATTCTGGTTGATAATTGGTTGAGTTTGTCTAAAGACCTGGTGTCAACAGAAAGGAATGGCTGGGTTAAGATAAAGGACTCTGGAGACCCAAGATCTTTTTTTCTTTTTTGAAGACAATCTCACTCTGTTGCCCAGCCTGGAGTACTGTGGCACGATCTCAGCTCACTGCAACCTCTACCTCAGGGTTCAAGCAGTTCTCTGCCTCAATCTCCCAAGTAGCTGGGATTATAGGCAGCTGCCACCATGCCCAGCTAATTTTTGTATTTTTAGTAGAGACAGGGTTTCACCATCTTGGCCAGGCTGGTCTTGAACTCCTGACCTCATGATCCACCTGCCTTGGCCTCCTAAGAGACTCAAGTTCTTATGTACAGAGGAGGCCTTTGGGTAGCAGGCTCCAGGGGGAATCGGTTGTAACCTGTTTCTTATCGGACTTAAAGTCTGTGTGGATGTGAATTCGGAGAGGGAGAAGGAGGCGCTTCCAAACCCCATTTCCCATCATGGCCTGAACCAGTCTCTGAGTTAAGTTTTTAAAGAGCCCTGGTTGAGGAGGAAGTCCATTCAGATGGCTGGGGGCCTTCACATTTTTATTTTTCATTTCGAGTGTTAATGGTAATAATAGAGTGAGAAGCTGACGGGGGAATAGAGGGGATACAGTCTTTGGGGGCCAAAAGGCCAGACTTCCAAGTTCCCAACTTCCAGAGCTGTCTGCAGAGCCTCCATCCCCTGGGCTCCTGGTCCCAACTCCAGGTCAGAGGAAAGCCACTCCCTCCCGGGCGGTGGTGAAGACCCCGTCCGAAGGGCACTGAGGGAAGAGCACTCCTTCCTCTATGCAGAAAACGAGATTCCCGCTTGTAGGCAGCAAGGCCAGCACCTAGCAAAGCTGAGCAAACCCACCCTCCTGTCTGGGCTGTTCTGTCCGGGTGGGCGGCTCAGCTTCACCTCAGGAGCAGCTGGGGCTGGTGGGGCTGGCGGGGCTGGCAGGGGCGAGGGAGAGCCGGGGGCTGCCCCCAGGGTGTCTCCAGGCCTCCTGGGCACTGATAATCACTCTAATGGCTTTCTGACTGCTGATTTTAAAGCCATTACCAGGAAGGCTTTTACGAAGATGACTTTCACTTTATAGCTCCAGTGCATTCTGCATTGCACTGTCTTCTCATGCCTTCGGCTAAAAACATGGATGACCTAAGTAGAAGCCCAGCGTGCCCAGGGTACCCACAGCCGCCCAGCCTCAGAAACAGAGCTTGGTTTACTTGGGGGAAGGGCAGTCCTAGTTTTGTGGAGGGTATGACGTTTAGTGGGGGGTCTAGCGTTTATTACTGTTTGTAGAAAGATAGCCAAATTATACTTTGCTTGAGGAGATGAGATTTCTACCCCAACTTAAAACTTCTTCCTTTTAAAAGAAATAGTAAGTCATTGTGGTCACACATGCTTGTTTTCAATTAAGTGGCAATTTTAGGCAGATTTGCTGCCAGAAACACTTGGGTAGTAAAAGAGAAACAACAGGTATCGTGTGTAACTGCCGCGCCTACTCAGTTATCGCCATGACACGCCACGCGGCATTCCCCAATCGTCCTACAAACCTATTTAGAAGGTTTTCCAATGTTTGAATGTCTGCACTTGGCGAGTTTTAAAGAGTGAATCGCTAAGTATATATTTGAATATCCACATCAAATAATTCCCTGTTAGACAGATTGGCGCAGTTTAAATAAGGAAAGGGCTGATGGAGATTAGGTGATACTCTGGAAGGAAGGAGGATTTTTACTGTTTGAGAAAATACAATCATTAGACTCCTGGCTGAATGATATCAAATCAGGAGCTGGGTTGTGAATTGAAAATTAATTTGGGAGTATTTCTAAGTAAATAATCGGGAACTTGGAGAATCAGAGCAGATGCACGCCACAGAAGGAGGCAGACCTCAGCGCCTCGCTCCTCAGCAAGTCCAGCGCCATGATCACCCAGATCTGTGCGTTTGTGGCTGTGAGGGCCCTCCAGCCGAATTTCTGGTGATAAGTGATCAATCATGAGAAACACCAAGGGAAGTTGGGGCTTCAAAGAAGTCTGTTTTCATTTTTCTCCTTGAATGTACCGTGTTCATTACGGCCTCACAGCGATTTTCCCCATACCTTTGTATATTTAATTTCCTTTTTAATAGACAAACTGTCATGGGAGGTTACACAAAGCATCATTATTCAAAGGCATGTTTATATCACTCAGATAAATATCATGGAGAATTATGGATTGGGAGTATATTTATTTCATATACAACAGAAAAATGACTGTGTATTATCAAGTAAATACATGCTATATTTAAATAATGTGATAACAATCTCCAAGTTTTTCTCTGGTGTTCTGAAATTAGAATATACAGAAAGGCAAATTAATATTTAAACTCTCTGTATGATTTTGAGAATCCATAATATGCATCACAAAGAGAGATGACTTTGGGCCGTGTGGGGGTGCGATGGTATCGTAAACAGACCGACTGCAGGGGGGCCTGTGGAAGTCACATGTGCCCAGTGGCCTGGAGAATGGGGTAATACCTTGAGCGCTAAGATAATTCCATTATTATGAAAGCATTTCTTGCCTGTGGCTGCTCTGCAGGCACCGTATAAAGTACTTGAAACAAAACAATGTGTGCTCTTCATGTGCTTTGAGATCTGGGCTACAGATAGAACAGATAGGCCAGGGTTAACTGTGTAATTACTAACACACATAAAACACGTGTTATTTTGTGCAAGTCAAGGGTGGTCTCTGAAAAAAGAAGAAGTAACAGGCTGGGCACGGTGGCTCACGCCTGTAATCCCAGCACTTTGGGAGGCCGAGGCGGGTGGATCACAAGGTCAAGAGATCGAGACCATCCTGCTCAACATGGTGAAACCCCATCTCTACTAAAAATACAAAACATTAGCTGGGCATGGTGGCGTGTGTCTGTAGTCCCAGCTACTCAGGAGGCTGAGGCAGGAGAATTGCCTGAACCCAGGAGGCAGAGGTTGCGGTGAGCCGAGATCGTGCCATTGCACTCCAGCCTGGGTAACAAGAGCGAAACTCCCTCTCAAAAAAAAAGAAGTAAGATACAGGAGTGAAAAGTTTTGACTCGGCGGCATCTCACAGATGGGGAGGTGTGCAGCGTTAGCCTGGGGAGTTGGTTAGAGCTGCTTTTAGGCAAATGGCCAGTCCGGGACGAATCTCCCACAGCTGCAGCTGTCTCAACTCATTTCATTCTCTACTCTTGGTTTAATCCAGCACAGTTTTCTATCTATCCCTGGACAAATTAAAAGTAAAACATTCAAATTCAAATGTGCCTTAAAATCCTGGGAAGGATATGAATTTAGTCAAAGATGCCCCACTATGAGAAATTCAGCCATGGGACATTCACTGTGACGCCTTTCAGCTACTGAAAGGACCTGTGAATTTGTTCTCCTCTTTTTCCGTTCCTTAGCAAATTAAAAAACAAAACAAAGAATGAAGAAGCAACTGGTGCCAGCAGACTTGGTGCAAGAGAGCCTGTCATAGGAGCCGCCCAAGCTCACTTAGGAAAATTGCCGAGGGAGAGCAGCTGCACCCACAAGGTGGAGACCCCCTGTGGTCCCAGGCAGCACAAGGCTAGAGACCCTGCAAGGAGCCATAGCCGTGCGTTCATGGGTAGCCTCGTCACAGTCCACACGCTCTTCCTCCTGGTTAACCAAAACGCGTTTCAGCCATTCTGGAATTGCAGGGCTGGCCAGAACGTTAGGAGCAGTACATGCGATGCCTTCATTTTGTGAGTAAGTGCCCTTGAGAGCTGACACCCCTTGCTTGACTGTGAGAGGCCATGGCCGAATGTGGACCCCTCTAATTTGAGATTTGTGTAGACAGATAGACCTTCTCCATAAGAAACCGCTCACATAAGTAAGTCACTCCGCCTGACCAGCGCCCTAATCCCTTCAAAATGTCCTAGCACGGCATATTTTCTTTCTCTGTTTTATGAAAACAATTTTGAATACATGTAAGGATATGATATTATACATATTTTAATAGGCACCTGGGAGATTCTGGAAACTGTGTCAGTTTCTCTAAGTCAGTATCGTATAAAATCCTCAGAACAACCCTGCCAGGCAAATAATATTCACACTTTTAAAAGTGGGGAAGTGAGGTGCACAGAGGTTAAGTTTTTCCCCCCACTGAGCTAGTGAGCAGTGGCAGGCATGGGGCCACACTCTTGTCTGATGGAGTCTGTTGGGGCAGCAGTGTGTCAGAGCATTTCCATCTTCCCCCACCTGCGTCATTCTTTAAACATCGATTTACACTCAGACACCCCACTGAGAGTCCTGCACAGCCAGGTCCCGGAGGAGCAGCTTCTTCCTGAGTCCTCCACAGCCGGGTACCAGAGGACCAAGTTCTTCCCAAGTCCAGCACAGCCACGTCCCAGAGGAGTCACCTTTTCCCGAGTCCTGCACGTCACTTGTCTTGCAGTTCCTGCAGTGGAGGCCATGTCATCGATGTGCCTCCCCTCCCAGCCCTGAGTCTTGCAAAGACCTTATATAATGCCTTGCAGCTCAGTGGACGGTGGCATCAGCCATGTGACAACCAAGGGCCAGGCCTCCAGGATCCGAGTGTGTGCTGTAATCCAGGAAACCTTAATCCACCATACACGAGTGACATGCACATCAGTCATTCTGCATGTGGTCATCAGCCGTCAGCGGTGAGCGGCTCTGGTGACCAGCAGTAACGGGTGCGCTTCCACAAAGCCAGTGCCTTCCCCACTCCCTTTATTTCATTGATCCCCATGAACGGTGCCAGTGTCAACAGTTCCCCTTTTTCACAACAGAGTCCCTGCTGGATGCCCCTTCCCTCAACCGCCCCACACCCGTTTCTTTCTCTCTTCATCTCTCTGCATTGTGCACACACACATGTACCCTCACACGTGCACACATACCTACGTGCGCATGCATGCACAGACAGGTGAAGGTTCCTGTGATGGCCCATCTGCTCCAAGTGGCCCCACACAGCTTCTGCCAGTGCTGTGCTTAAGTGGATGGCAGTATTTAAGGTGCCTCACACGGTATCATCCGATACCCATCATCAGGACCGACCTGGTTATGGAGGACACCCGAGGCAACCTCTGTTGTCCCCTGGCTGCCACGGCCATGCCGTGGCACCAGCACCCTAGGAAGGAAAGCTCCTGCCACCTTCGATCCAGAGGACCTCGGATTCCTGGTGGTGAACACACTGGCCCCCCCCCGCTCATCCTCCTGCCAACAGTCAACAGCCTGGGTGTCCCTCTTGTTTGTTCTGTCTTCCAGATCTGTGACCTCTCCTATGAGAATGCAAAATCACTGTAAATAATAGTGCTCCTGAAAGATGAAAGGAGGCAAACTCCTAAATGTTTCGTAATTACAGATAGCTAGATAGATGACAGAGAGACAGAGAGAGATGCATGCTTGTGATGTGACTCCTACCTCAACCATCTCATAAAAATACCCCATGGACTCGCTGCGATGCCCCGTGAGGTCATGCAGTGTATTTCAATGTCACACCGTGCTCTGCAAGGGAAGGCTGATTGACTCTGACCCGCTTCTGCACCAGAGCTTCTAGGTCTGGTCGCAGGAGGAGGGCACAGGAGTCCACCACGCGTCTTGGGCAGCAGGGATGGGTGCATACTCACACACGCACGCATTTCAACCTTTGAAAACATGGAAGGAATAAAGGATACTGTTGTGCTTTGAGAACTCAGATGCCTCAGAGGAGGGAGGCGAATGCATGAGAGTTCCATTCAGTGAATGAACCAAATCAGGATAAATCTCTCTGGGAGTGAGCTGAGAAATCTCTTCTTGCTGTAAATGCTTCCTGGCTCTGGGGAACCTCGAAATCTTCCCCTACGTGGGTGACGATGGCTACACCTGGATGGGAAGTCGTTGATATTGATGTATAACTTCTCAGGAGGGCAGGTTTTGGGTAGGTAGGGGCTACATGCTGATTATCCACCATGGGGAAACAAACCTGGGATGTGCCACCAAAGGTGAGTTGTGGATACCTGTCGGATGGACATTGACTTAAAGGGCTAATAGCAAAGCCATTGGCCTTTCCGTTAGACTCTCACTGGCTTGCACTTAATATACTCTGCTACCAGTGGGAGCTGAAGAGCTAATTTGTTTTGGTGCATTAGCGTCCATTATAAGGTAACGGGTGTCTGTCAGTGTCAGGATGTCAGCCGCCAGTTAATCCAGCTCACCACTTCTCCCCAGCAATTGCTAATCACTGGACCATCCCAAGCCACGTGGTACTGAATACCTTTTTGACCACTGCAAACAGCGTTTACAGCCAGCAGGAGGGAAAGCGACATTTAGTGTCTCACAATTAAACTGACAAGCAATATTGATTATAGAGAGGCTTTTTTTAGGAGAGACTTTTTATAGGAGGATATATTTTGTTTTGCATATATGTTATGATTTATGTTAAGCATTATATATTAAGTATTAATATAATATGGTTATTTATTAGATATTAGTTGTAAACTATATTTGATAAGCTATTTCATAAATATAAATACTTTTTTTTTTTTTTTTGGAGAAGGAGTTTCACTCTTGTTACCCAGGCTAGAGTGCAATGGCGCAATCTTGGCTCACTGCAACCTCCGCCTCCTGGGTTCAGGCAATTCTCCTGCCTCAGCCTCCTGAGTAGCTGGGATTACAGGCACGCGCCATCACGCCCAGCAAATTTTTTGTATTTTTAGTAGAGACGGGGTTTCACCATGTTGACCAGGTTGGTTTCGATCTCTCGACCTCGTGATCCACCCTCCTCGGCCTCCCAAACTGCTGGGATTACAGGCTTGAGCCACCGCGCCCAGCCAAATACTTTTAATTTAATTAATTTATTTGAGACAGAGTCTCACTCTGTCACCCAGGCTGGGGTATAGTGGCATGATCTCAGATCACTGCAACCTCTCTGCCTTCTGAGTCCAAGCGATTCTCCTGCCTCAGCCTCCCGAGTATCTGGGCCTACTGGTATGTGCCACTGCGCCTGGCTAATTTTTGTATTTTTAGTAGAGACAAGGTTTCACTATGTTGGCCAGGCTGGTCTCGAACTCCTGACCTCAGGTGATCCACCCACCTCAGCCTCCAAAGTTTTGGGATTATAGGCGTGAGCCATTGTGCCTGGCCTCCAATTTTTAGTTTTTTGAAGAGTGCTATATCTGTTTAGAAAAGATAATATATGCAGAGTAACTGATGGTGTTTAGAAGATCAGATAGAGATGCAGCCTCGATCACGAAGCCGGAGCCACCCACAAGTGCCCTGAGCTCAAAACAATGGAATTCCCAAGCCTGGACATTCAACAAAGACTGAGCCTCAGTGGTGGTATGAACTACGGGCCCTTCCTGCCCACCATGCAAGAGGAAGAAACGCCTCCTGCATGTGGTGGTCCGGCGGGCCCTGGGGGAGGGCGTGGGAAGCAGGGAAGTGGGAAGAGTGCAACATGCAGACGGGATGTTTAGTGACTGAAGTGACATCACAGGTGACATCCCGGCCCTCAGAGACCCAGGTCGGTGGCGTCCCGCTGACCTGCACCTCCTGCAAGCCTGGATTGTAGCTGGCCTCGCTCACTCAGCAGGTGATCAGCACAGAGCCTTAGGCCAAGGGCTTGGCCACTGTGGGCTTTTTATTAATGAAGATGTGTGAGATCTTTTCAGAATCCAGGATAAGAAAACTACGAAACCGTAATTCATACTTTTTTTAAATTTAAAATTTATTTTTTTCTGAAACAGGGTCTCGCTCTGCTGCCCAGGCTGGAGTGCAGTGGTGCAATCGCACTCACAGCCTTGAATCCCTGGGCTCAAGTGATCCTACCACCTCAGCCCCCCGAAGTAGCTGGGACCACCATGCTGGCTAATTTATTTATTATTTTTTTGTAGAGATGGAACCTCGTTATGTTGCCCAGGGTGGTCTCGAACTCCTAGGCTCAATGATCCTCCTGCCTCAGCCCCCCAAAGCGCTGGGATTACTTGCATGAGCTACTGTGCCTGGCCCCTAAACTTTCTAATTAAATGTTTTAAAGACAGTATCAGGTAAAGCTTGCAAATGGTTGCACTGAGTTTCTGTTGCAATTGTACCACCTTTGGAAATGGCTCATAAGTCATTTTCCTTACTCATCAAGCATCCCTGAGTGTGCAGAGAATGCCAAGGCAGCCTCGCCAGCTGCTAGTCACATGAGTTCACGGCTGCCAAGTGGCAGAGCAGAGGAGCACACAGGCAGCGCCTGGGAGGCACTCGGCTCCCTCCAAGTCCCTATTGCGTTAATTTACTTCCTGGTCATAATCACCCAGGCTATGAGTGCTATTGCTATTTCCATCCTATAGATGAGGCAGAGAGATATTAAGTAACTTTTTTCCAGATTGTACAGCTTGGAAAGGCAGAGCTGGGCTTTCCACGCAGCCCTTGCTGCCTCTCAAAAGAACAATTACAAAGTCCTTCCAAAGTCTTAAGGCAACAATCAGGTTAAATGCAAGGTATGTGGCACCTGTATGTTTCAAATGATGTACAGACGTGCCTCTCAGTGCAGTCAAGGGTGATTGGAGCTCTCCGGCACCTCCAGAGGCCTGGAAGGTGACCAGGAATGGAAGCTGCATGGATCCATCAAATTGGCTCCCAGGGTCGCACTAGAGGCTTTGCTACAGAGCCCAGCCTGGAAAATGACGGCTGCCTTCCCCGTGGCTGGGCCCAGCGTGCTCCCCAGCAATGACGGCCGTTTGCCTTTTGTCCGTCCACCCTCCGCCAGACCCAGCTGGATCAGAGGGACTGCCGGGGGTGCCGCCTGGTCACTGCCGCCTCCTCTAGCCCTCCTCAATGAGAGTCAATCTTTGAATGAATTGAGATTGTTCCTATTTGTCATTTTATTAGCAACTCATTACAGCCATTTCTTTGGGATTAAAAAGAGAAGAAAAAAGGAATGTAAGTAAAAAGAGTGAGCTAATGGCTCACCCCGAATGCTGTGGCAATTTATGGTATCTTGAATGAAATGACAGAATTGCCATAATGTTAAATTTAACATGTTTTATTTTAGCAATCGGATCATCTGATCATATCTGCAAGCTCAGCCAGCATTACAAAAGTGATTTTTATCATTGTAAATTCATTCACTCGAAGATGGTTCAGAACGACTTTAGAGACCACATCACCAAATTCTCAGCTTAAAAGTGACTTTGCCCTGTCACGTGTGACTTCAGTGATGGGAACGGAACGGGGATGTCTTCTGCACATAGAGAGGAGTGGAGAGGATTGGAGAGGAGTGCAGCCAAAGCCTCGTGGACTGCAGGCTTTCGGGGCACACATTGTCGCGGGTGCTTTTTCCTCTTCAAAGCATTTGCCAGTATTTGCTTCTCCCCTTCTGTCACGGGCACCGGGGCTCTCCTCAATGTCTCTGTCCTTCTCCCTTTTGACGTGAATAGGTCAGGAGGTTGCCAGCGTTGTGCCTGCCCTGAGCCAAGGTGTCTTGGCTGTGGTGACCACCATGTGGCATGGGCGGGGCCTGCTGTAGGTGCTCTTGCTGCCTGGGGGGCCTGATTCTGGCTTTGGTGAAGGCAAGGCCCTGTTCTCACTAGTAGAGGGTTTGCATGGGATCCTCAGCTCGTACCATGCTAGTTGCTGAGTCACTCCTAGTAACTCTTAATAAATATGACTGGTCATGCACAGAATGCAAAACCCTTTTCTCTCTGTGGGCGGTTCCTCGAGCTGAGAGCAAACATCAGCACGGGGGAAGATTTGGGACCCGTATGTGCACCCTGCTACCTGGACTCTTGTTAAACATTGCAGATGGTGTGATGAACCTGTCGCAAAGTGTGGCTGGCTGCTCACCTCCAGGGCAGCTGCTTGGGAAGACAGTGCACAACCTGGGGATGAATAACTGGTTTTGAAAGCAAGCACTAGGGAGGCTGGGGCAGGAGGATTGCTTGAGCCCAGGAATTGGAGGCTGCAGTGAGCTATGACTGTGTCACTGTACTCCAGCCTGGGTGACAGAGCAAGACCTTGTCTCTAAAAAATAAATAAATAAGTCTTTAAAAACCAAGCACAAGGCTAGCCTTCCACTGAAGCCCACGCTCTCTAGTGCCCCGTGCCATGCCATGGTGCCCACTGTGAGGTGGGGTTGGGTGTGGCCTGCAGCAGGCCCTCCAGGGCTGGTTTTCATCCTGACTGCATTCCTGATGCTGGCTGACCTAGGAGCGGGCTCCCTCCCTCTAGGCCATGTGGCCTTGTGACTCACTCCATGGGGCCGTGGCAGCCGAGGGGAGAAGTGAATGCTTTGCTTTGGGTTTTACTCTGTATATTCTGCTACCAGGAAATGCTCTGGATCCTTAGCCAGACCTCTCCCATCCTCTCTGGTCCAGCCCTTTCCTCAGGAGGGGCTGGGACAGGAGGCCAAGGCCGCAGCTCTGGGAGGGGGCCTTCCAGGGCTGACTTGGAGTGCCATGTCCCCACATCACCGCCGGCCGGACCGCCACGCACACATGGGAAATCGCTCACAACCCGCTCCCATCCAAGAATGACCATTGATGCTGACTTTGACCTCTTCTCAGGTGACTGTGGAAGCCCAGCTGGGAGGTGCGCACAGGCCACGGGAGCATGCAGTTCCCAGCTTCCTTTGAATCAATTGTTTCTTTTAAACTCAAAGCAAAATATTTAAACAGACCAAGTAATATTTCTTTTTCTAATCCAGGCGTGCACATGTGCATGAGGCCTGTGATTTCCCGTTTTGCCTCCACTTTTACAGATGTGTGCAGGTAGCACCCAGCTTGGTGGCGATACAGGCGGGCTCTGGGGGCTCTGACACCCTCCCCTTGCTGACTGCACAGACACGGGGCAGCCCAGGAACAAGAGGCGCCTGGCGACAGAACAGGCCCAGTTGCGTCCAGGAATTGAAAAGCCATGCGTGTTTTTCTCATGCCTTATTTTTAGAGGAAAAAATATTTGTGACTTCTTTCTTAAAGGTACATTTTTAGTTAGCTTCTTAGGGCTTCCCCATATGAAAATGTTTCTGTATTTTCACAAATCTAAGTTAGTGATATCTTTAAAACCAGCCCCCAACCCAAGCGGCCTCCAGATGACGAATAACATAAATGAAATAAAGTCATCGGCCGAAGAAAGCTTTTGATGTACGTGTTTTTAAAAATTCTTGTGGCCGACTCTGTTTTATTTTATTTTTGAGTGGGGAGAGCGTTGTCTCGTTAGTCGCAAGTTTACCTTTATGTTTGAGAGAACAAAACGCCCAGTTTGTCCCTTGTCTGATATTAGCATGATGGACACAGTACGACTTGTAGGGACGGTTTTTTTTTGTTTGTTTGTTTGTTTGTTTTCTGAGACGGAGTTTCGCTCTTGTTACCCAGGCTGGAGTGCAATGGCGCGATCTCGGCTCACCACAACCTCCGCCTCCTGGGTTCAAACAATTCTCCTGCCTCAGCCTCCTGAGTAGCTGGGATTACAGGCATGCGCCACCATTTTGTATTTTTAGTAGAGACGGGTTTCACCATGTTGACCAGGCTGGTCTCGATCTCTTGACCTTGTGATCCACCCACCTTGGCCTCCCAAAGTGCTGGGATTACAGGCGTGAACCACTGCGCCCAGCCCTTGTAAGGACGTTTTTAACCCAGAGAGCGGCCATCCGTTTACATCTGTGCTATAGAGTAAGAGCTTCTGGCACTTGGAATAGTTTCCTAAGCTGTGCCATGAGCCCGTTTGACAGGGAGCAGAGAGGCCTGCTGGGGAGGGAGCGGAGGGGGCTGCTGAGGAGGGAGCGGAGGGGGCTGTTGGGGAGGGAGGGGAGGGGGCTGCTGGGGAGGGAGCAGAGGGGGCTGCTGGGGAGGGAGGGGAGGGGGCTGCTGGGGAGGGAGGGGAGGGGGCTGCTGGGGAGGGAGGGGAGGGGGCTGCTGGGGAGGAAGCAGAGGGAGCTGTCGGGGAGGAAGCGTTGGTTCCAGGCCCCACTCTCGGGAGGATGAACTGGGACTTGAGACCCCTTGGGCTCTGAAACTTGCAGGACCCCCCTGCAAGTTCCTCAACTTCCAACACCCTGGTTGTCTCCATGTTGGAATGCCAAGTGTCCAGTGGCTGACTTCCAAGGAGCTCACCC
This sequence comes from Callithrix jacchus, assembly GCF_049354715.1. Taxonomy (NCBI): domain Eukaryota; kingdom Metazoa; phylum Chordata; class Mammalia; order Primates; family Cebidae; genus Callithrix; species Callithrix jacchus. The sequence continues at coordinate 27,194,169 of NC_133502.1, forward strand.
CAAGGGCTGCGTCCTGTGCAGGCAGAAGCAATTCGCATAAAAATACCCCAGAGCCAGAAAGACACCTGCGATAAAGTGGCTGAGGGGAATTCCTGTTTTAAACTCAACAGAGAGAAACAGTAAAAGATCACTTTTTATTTATTAATATCATTTTATTGTTTCCAAATGCTTGATTATAACTACATTCAGAAGGAAATGTTGACACCATTTTAGAGAATATGAACATATATGAGAATAAAAACTGGTGCCAGATAAACCTTGTTTCATCCTCCGGAATGGAACTCAGGCCAAGGAGTGTCTGGCAGTGTAGGAGTCGGGTTTCTTCAGTTTGCTCCTTTCTAATGAAACGTAACTGAAAACTATTAGCTTCTTTCAAATGTGTGAAGGAAACTGATTCAGTTTCAGTTGAGCTGCCGGGTAGAGCGGCTGTTACTCCTGAGCAGATCTAGTGTGAATAGACTGCAGGTAAAAAGGCCCCTTCCTGTTAAGCAGGCATTTCCCCACGCACATGGCGTGCAAGTGACATTTCTGCGCACGCCGGAAAGTGGAGGTTGAGGACTCATTTACGTTGCTCTCTCTGGGTGTCCAACCGCGCCTGATATAAATATTTTATGAGGCAAACCTGCAGGTTTCTGAAGATTAGATGTCTTATCAAGTTGACCCTTATAATTATGCCGTCTTCTGCAGCCATAGGATCGCTTTTAATTTTGCAGTTCTTTGGTAAACATTGAACCACAGAAAGGTATACAATTGTAAGCACAGACGACTGAGGGTAAAAACCATGTAAACAGAGTTCCTCGACGTGGGAGTAAAGACACATTTCCGTTCCGCCGCTCTAGAGAAGTGATCACACGGAGGAGAACTGGGAGAGGGTGAACGGTGCTCACCTTTCTGACTCACTCTGTAGCCATCACTTCCAGGGCCTTGGGCTACCCTCACCGTGTGTGTGTTACAATGAAACGTTGGTAGTGAAATCTGGCTGCCTGGGGAGGGGCTGGGCTGTGGGGGGTGAGTGCTTATCCATTTGCACCCCCCACCCGTCTCTTCTCATCATCATTGTGTGTTTCAGCTCCCCATGACTGGGGCTGGCCTTTGGAACCTCCTGGATTCCATGTTAGCTGGTGGGTGGCTCACACAGTCTTTCCGCCAGGCTGAGCTGACCAATGGCATCACTGCTCAGGATCCAGTTTCTGCCAAGTGGGGACAGGATCAGAATCTCTCCTGCAGAACGGGCTGAGACTTAAGTGAGGTGACACCCACGGGCCGACGGCATTTCTTCCGCTGTGCTAGCCTCTCTGTCAGGCCCCCCCTCCCGTCACGGTCACTGTGTCATTTCTCCCAACCATGGCAGAGCTGGGACTCGAACCGAGGCCCCCTACTTTCTGATCTCTTGTTCTCTTGCATCAACTATAATGATATGGCTCACATGCCGCTCTGTGAAATCTGTGCCGTTAACACACATCAGCACATGGAATCTTTGCTGTCCCCACCTCCCAGATGGGGAAACTGAGGCAGGAGAGCTGTGCGACAGGGAGGGATAAGTCTGCATCCCAGGTGGGCATTTGTTTAGGACTCAGGACAGATGTGATTGTGGCAGCCATGTCCCTTCCAGAGGACCTGCCTGGGGCAATGGCCTCCTGGTGCCTCTTCTTCCCTTTTGCCCTGATGCTGCCCTATTCTGCACCCTGTTCTAAGCTGGTAGCCTTTGGGGAAGTAGTAAAGTAGAATGGGATGGATTCCTCTCTCCTGTAAATTACCCACGCAGGACCAATTCAGACTTCAGCATCCAGTCGCCAGTGACAAATTGTCAGTATCTCCTCAGAAAAAATCGGCCTCGGGGCTCTGTTCTCTGGGTCTTTCTCAGTTTTACACTTCTGAATTGTGCACCCAAGCACACTCATCCTCTCCTTCATCCTCTCCTGTCTCTGCTGCCTCCCCACTCCCCTTCCTACCTCCTTCCACCTCCCCTTCCTCTTCCCTTTCTCCTCCTCCTCTTCCTCTTTTTCCTTCTCCTTCTCTTTGTTCTATGCTATAATTCAGTTGCCTTAAAAATAACTTTTCATTCTATTCTGAAATAAGGATAAATTCACAGGAGGTTGCACAGACATGTACAGGGAAGTGGCAGGCGCCCAAACCCCGCCTTCCTCAATGGCAGCCTCTTGCATGCCTGTAGGACGATACTGAGAGCAGAACACTGACAAGGGCACCCTTCAAGGGCTCATTTAGATTTCACCAGCTGTACATGGACATGCTTTGGTGTGGACACAATCCTATGCAATTGTGTCACATGCACCATCCCCGGCAGATGAGCCACCCGCATCACATGGTGTGTGCTTTTGGAGATTGGACAGTGTCACAAAGCACAGTCTTCCCCAGGTCCACCCAGTTTTTACGTGTGTTGCTAAGTAGTGAGCTATGCTGTGGAAGCATCTTGGTTTGCTTGACCATTCATCTACTGAAATGCACTTGGATTAGTTTTCAGTTTGCACTTCTCTTGTATGAAGTTGCTGTGGCCATTCACGTCTAGGTTTTTGTACGTACCTAAATTTCTTTGGAATACAAGCCTAGGAGCACAGTTGCTGGGTTAGACGGGAAGTTGATTTCAGTTTTTGTTGCTTTGTTTGGTTTTTGTTTTTGAGATGGAGTCTTGCACTATCACCCAGGCTGGAGGGCAGCAGCGCAATCTTCACTCACTGCAACCTCTGCCTCCCGGGTTCAGGTGCCTCAGCCATGACTAACTGGGACTCTAGGCGTGCGCCACCACACCCAGCTAATTTTTTTTGTATTTTTAGTAGAGACAGGGTTTCACCGTGTTAGCCAGGGTGGTCTTGATTATTATTTTTGTTTTCACTACTGTGGTAAATATACAGGGAGATCTCATTGTGCTTTTAATTTGCATTTTCTTAATAGTTAATAATGTTGAACTTCTTTTCATGTACTTATTTGAATATCCTCTTTGGTGAAATATCTATTCATGTCTTTTGCCCATTTTCTCATTAGATTGAATTTAGAGATTTCTTTGCAAATTTTAAATACAAGTTCTTTGCCAGGTATGTCATCTGCAAATATTTTATCTCAGTCTTTTTTTATCCTCTTGTCATTAATAAAAAATTTTCTGATGAGTTCTAATTTTTCTTTTTTTTGGTATCAAGTCTAAGCATTCTTTGACTAGCCCTAGGTTCTGAAGATTTTCTCTTGTTATTTTTTTTCCCTAAAAGTTTTAGAGTTTTATATTTTACCTGAAGCCTGTGATCTATATTGAGTTATTATTTTGTAAGGTATGAGGTTTGGATCAAGGTCCATTTTTTGTGCCTATGACTGTCCAATGGCTCCAGCACCATTTGTTGAAAAGGCTGGTCCTCCTTCATTAAGTTGCTTACACACTTTTATCAAAAATATTTTGGGTGTATTTCTGTGTGTCTATATCTGGATTCTCTGCTCTGCTCCACTGATCTATGTGGCTGCCCCTCTGCCAACACCACACTTGATTACTATGGATATGGTATGTCTCTAAATCTGGTAGACTCATTCCTTCTACTTTATTATTCTTTTTCAAAATGGTTTTGGCTATTCTAGGACATTCTTATTTCCATATATATTTTATAATAAGCTCATATATGCTTACAAAAAACATTTGCTAGATTTAAATAGCAATTATATTAAACCTATACATCCACTTAGAAATATTTGACATTTTCACTATGTTAAGTCTTCTAATCCATGAACATAGTATGTCTTTCCAATTACTTAGGTCTTTTGAAATTCATTTCTTCATACAGATTCTGTTCATCTTTTTTCCTTTGGAGCAATTGTAAATGGTATTAAATTTCTGCTTTTGGTTTCCACTTGTTTGTTGTTAGTTTATATAAATGCAACTGATTTTTGTATTGTCTTATATCCTACAACCATGTTGAACTCATTTATTCGTTCTAAGAGTTTTTGTAGATTCCTTGGAATTTTCTACATGGAAAATCATCTGCAAATATAGATATTTTATTTTTTCCTTTAAATCTATATGCCTTTTATTTTTTCTTTCTTGCCTTCTTGTCCTCACTAGAACTTCTGCTTCTAGGCTGAATAAGAGTGGTGAAAGCAGACATGTTTGTCTTTTGCCAAACTCGAGGAGAAAGTGTTCAGTCTTTTACCGTTAAGTATGATACTAGCTATAGATTTTTTTGTAGGTACTGTTTATAAAGTTTCTGAAGTTCCTCTGTATCCATAGTTTGCTCAGAATTCTTATCATAAGTAGACACTAGATTGTATCAAGTCCTTTTTCTGCATCAATTAGTATGAGCATGGATGACACTGATTTATTTTTGGATATTGAGTCAGCTTTGCATACTGAAAATAAGTCCCACTTGGCCATGGTGTATTATTATTTTTGTGCATTTCTGGATTTGGTTGGCGTGTGTGTGTGTGTGTGTGTGTGTGTGTGTTTTATATCCAAGTTCATTAGAGACATTGGTCTGTGGTTTTCTTTTACATTTGGCTGGTTTGGGTATCAAGCTAATACTGGCCTCATAAAATCAGTTGAGAAGTGTTCCTCCCCGTTCTATTTTCTGGAGAAGATTGTGTACAATTGGCTGTAACTCTCCCTTAAATCTTTGTAAGATCCTTCAGTGAAGCCATCTGGGCACAGACATCTCTTTCTCTAGAGTTTTAAAATGACAGATTCAATTCTTTAAAAGGTATGGTTCGACACACGTTTTCATCTTTGAAAAGCCAGAGGCAGACTCTGTGAGAGCTTCTTCAGCAAGAAGCACAGGCTTGTGGTGTGGTGAAGGCCTGAGAGATGCAGATGATGCGGAAGGGTACTGTCAGGATCCTGACATTCCTCTCCTACAGAATGGTCCATTGATGGAATGGAGTGTTGATGCAGAAGTTCGCCTTTCTCCTTGTATTTCTATTGTTAAGACATTTTTGATATCGTTTTGATAAACTTCATCATTTCTTATTTCTCTTACTCTTTTTAAAACCGTGGACCCTTACAGGGTAGGAATGCTTGTGGTTCTAACCTAGTTTCCACCCTCTTTTTTTCCTCTCTATTGAATTTAGAAGTGTTTCCAAAGTTGATTTCTTTGCTTGAATTTGTTACACAAAGCAAGCACCTGCCTCAATAACTAGTGGAAGCTGAAAATCAATTCCCAGAAATATGCTTATTCGTGTGAAGTAAAGTTTTAAACCATCCACATTACAGCAGCAGATGCTTCACAGGGTCCCCCATGACCTGTAGCGATGTCAGTCAGGGGAGCCCGACTTAGAGAGTGTAATGCTTCTGGACCATGACCTCTCCTTTCTAAGGCTGCTTAAAAAGAAATAGAATACTACACAGATGCTCTCTGTATCTGGTACACTGGCTACGGCTATGTGGCACTTGACAAATTCCTTTTTCTCTGGGATCTAGAAGAATACTTGCCACCAGGTAATGTTTATAAAGGGCTTTCATGTGCATTATTTCAATTTTTTTTTTATTTAGCTCAGAGAGACATGCAAATTATGTCATCAAGACCCATGGAAAAATAGTTTGTCTTATCAAATATACCTTGCTAATGTACCAAAGGTATTTTATGTTTTTTTATGAGAAACAGATACCCCACAGAACCCTGGCTTGACTGGCTACGATGGTGAAGTCGGTGGGGGAGGGGGTTGGTTATTGTGGGGTACACACACAGGAGATTGTATATTCAGGGGCCACTGTGGCTTGGGTTGCTGTTTGTAGGAGCAAGGGACTGTCCTGATCGTGATAGAGGGCCTCACCCACCCCACAGAGCCAAAGCCAAAAGCAGGCACTGCTGGCTTCACCATATGGAATCATCTTAGAAGAAAGCCTCCCATGATTTAGAAGTGCATTATTGTCCGTAAATAAAATGCTCTCATCTCAGTGTTTTTAAAGTTAAGGAAGAAGGATGTGGCATCAATCACTCGCATCCCGAAAGCAGCCTCTGTGTAAAGAGCAGATTCAGATTTTATCGAAGATTTCTCTTTGGACTGCTATTTATTTTACCTTCAGAATCTGTGAAATGCTGCTGATCTTTTTATTTCTTAGGAGACATTTAAATGCAGCCTTAAGAGACATTTAAATAATGCTTAACTTTTAAAGCAGAAGAATTAGACAAATGGATGTGTTCAGCCCAGACTTCAGATCAGGTTTCTGTTTTTTTAAGCTTAATGTGTGATATTAGCCTATTAAATGGCATTTCTTTATTTGATATATTCTCTATCCCCATTAGATGTCATTTCCATTGATGTTTTGTATTGTTTGCATGTTAGCGCTTCCTGTGTTAAACTACAGGGCTGAAGGGAGGAAATAATTAGATTTATGGCTTTGTACTTGTAGTTTTCAATTTAAAGGTCTATTCAAAAATAACTCATGCTTTGGTACACACGGCTATTTTCTATTTAAATTAGCTTATCAAAGCGAAATATCTCCTTTTGCAATTTTTCTGGAGATGAAGAAAGCAGGTGCCCAGTTCCTCCCCTTGGTGGAAGCATGACGAGATTTTCCATAGCAGTAGGCCCCCCGAAACACAACAGGCAGCATTCGCATCATTAATGATGATGTTTTGCTGTAATTTCTTAATACTCAAGCTTTTCTAGGGCAGTTGGAAGGAGATGACTTCCCTGGTGGCCGTCTCCAGGCCCCTTGCGGGATGCTGCCCCAGTAGCCCATGACCTGGAAGAATGTGCAGGAGCCGGGAGCTCAGAGCAGCCTGTGGTCACGTTACACTTGGGGCTGAAATACAGACCCAACCATGAAGACTGTGGGAAAAGGGGTCACCTTTTCCTCTGTCACGGCCCTAAGCGTCTGTTCTACCTGCTTGCTGACTCTAGACTCTCTTTTTATAGGGTTACCATTAATAGTTTTAATGGCTGGGTCCAGTTGCTCAAGCCTGTAATCTCAGCACTTTGGGAGGCCAAGGCAGGTTCATTGCTTGAGATCAGGAGTTCAAGACCAGCCTGGCCACATGGCGAAACCCCATCTCTACTAAAAAAAAAAAAAAAAAAAATAGCCCGGAGTGGTGGTGCACACCTGTAATCCCAGCTACTGGGGAGGCTAAGGCAGGAGAATTGCTTGAACCTAGGAGGTGGAGGTTGCAGTGGGCTGAGATCATGCCACTGCACTCTAGCCTGGGTGACAGAGTAAGACTCCATCCGAAAAAATAACTAATGGTTTAAGATGGTGGTCTTCTCAGGCACCTGGCCTGTATTTCGGGCCCCGTTCTGCTGCTTCTGGCTGTTCTGCTCTGGGGGATCAATTTTAGCTCCTTGAGTCTGCTACCAAGGTTTTAAAATGTGGGCAGCAGTGTCAACTTCACGTGGACTGGAGAGGATGCCAACAACCTCAGCACGTGTGATGTGCTCATTAAGTGACAGTGACAAATTGTTTGCAGGTGTATTCATGGCACAAAGAACAGACAAGACTCCACTTCCCACAGAACATATCAAATATTGGCAGTGGCTTTGTGAGTGTGTCTGGAGCCAGGTGGGTTCGGGTTAGAAGCCTGAATCCAGGACTCACCCCCTGTCTGGTTTGGGCTGCTCCCTCGGTATCTTTGTGCTTCATATTCTTTATTTGCAAAACAGATGTAAAAATGCCCACCTTGAGAGCTGTCATGGGCATTCTAGATATTTCACATCACGGGCTGGCTGACTCGGGAGCTGTGGCTGCATGCCTGGGAGGGAAGGACCTGACCTTGCAATGCCATCTTTATGGCAACCCATGACGATTTTATGTTCCCATCTTACAGGTAAAGCTATTGAGGGACAGCTGTTGAGAAGGCCAGGGTAACACTTGGTCTGCTGGTGGCGGGGGGACCCGGAGAGGGCACCTGCTGCAGGCGTGGCTGTTCCCTGGGTGTCCAGGAAGACAGAGGCGCTCACTGCAGCTGTGAGTGCAGTTCAGTCTGCGGTCTTCCCGCTCTGCCTGGGTTTCCCCTCCGGAACCTCCTGGAGAGCTGGCCTCCCAGTCCTCTCCCAGGGTTCCAGGTGATGGGGATGAGACTCAACCAGGACTCTGTATCTGTGCTCCAGATAGCAATGTTGGCCCCAGTCCTTCCTGATTAATTTCAGTTACAAGCATGCAACTATAGTGTAGGAAATGATGGGAATCCCAGTAAAACATAGGACTTTCAAAATAACTCAGGTTCTCAATGCCTCTTGCAAGCTAAGAGTAATTAAAAAAACAAAACATATCAGGAAATCTGTTATTTTAATGTACAGGTTGCTCAGTGAGAAAGTTTGTCTGGCAAAATGGCTTTGGTTTTTGGAAGCATTGTTCAACATGTGCCAGGAGGTGAAATGAGTTTTACTGAAGACGTTGATATCTTCAGAAGCCACATGTTCGTTGGCAGACAGTATTAAATAAGTCATGTGGGTGGCCCCTGACTTCACTTCCTGGCTGTGTAACCTGAGTCAGTGTAACCTGTGATTTAATCTCTCAAAGCTTTAGGCCCTTTATCTGTGAAGTGAGATAATGCCACCGCACCTGGGATTTTGAGGATTACATGAAATAATGTACATAAATCCATGTAAAGCATGCACCTCAGACCTCAGCACAGTGGGGGTGCTTAAGAACTATACCCTTCTCTGTTCCCGTGGCTATGGGGAAAAAGCAAAGGCATTCTGTAGTTTATTAAACATCCTGTCTATTTACATATTTCTGACTCTGTGTTTTGAAATCCTATACACATCCCCTTCAAGGCACCTTTCATCTTCCAGAACCCCCAAGTGCTTACAAATCTAGCAAATGAAGATAACCCACCATTGATTCACGGGGGCCATTAATCCACTCCTAGAACACGGCCACCTCTGGGTAAGGCGATCAACAAACATTTATCAGCTACATAACACCTCCGTTAAGTTCGGCAGAACTCTTTCATAGCGTTTCTTACAGGACGGAGATAAGAAGGCAGCGCCCGGCCATTCAGTTTCACCTATGTGTGTTTACCCAGGTCTGTAGAAGATAAATATGGCAATCAGGGAGTCAAATATTAGGCAATTATGAGACTTCAGAGACCAGACAATGTATTCAGTCCCTTTCTCTCCAGCCGGGTGATGGATTTAAATCAGAAACAATAATCTTGCCCCAAAAGGGAGTTTCAGTCCCTTCTGGACTGCGACAGCATGGGATGTGGAAGCTGTGTCTTCTCTTGCTCTGTGTGTGCATCTTCTCAGGCAAACTGGGGTCCCATCACAGATGGGTGCACCATCCCTGCACTTGGCAATTGCCTTAAAATTCTTGTGTGGACTTGCAGCCGCTGGCACTGGCCCCGGGAGTACCCAGTTCATTCCGTCTCTCTCTGCTCTGATCTGCTGTTGCATACCAGCCCCTGTATGAACGCTGGGAGACCACAGTCTTTATGACTGTGGGTCATAGGGTCGCTGGAGTTTCCGCAAAGACAGAGTGCCTACAAATCCACCTGACGGGATGCGGTGATCAAGCCTCACTTTGTCTTCCTTGAGTCACCTAACTCTGGAGGGCTTTCGTTTCTCCACATGTGGAATCGGGTTGATAGCATGCAGGCTGCCAATGTGATGTCAGCAGTTGCACCTGAGTGTGGCAGCCGCGTGCTGGGCTGAGGTCATGGGGCCCAGCTTCTGAGGAGACTGGTGCAGGTTGTGCAGGCTGCTGCCCTCAGCCATGAGCGGGAAGCCCTCCCAAGGGGCAGGATAGAGCCCCAGGTTTGGGTTTGGATTCTTCTGGATTCTTCTTTATCATTTTCCAAGGATAGTGGCTGTTACTGGGAAGCATGAGAAGCAGGGAACAGCCCCCCAAGAAAAATAGGCACTGGACCCCCAGGTGTAGATGCTGATGGGAGTAATGAGGGCCTTCAGAGGCAAGAATGAGTGGCGTGGTTAAGCCAAAGAGGGACGGGGTGACAGAAAGGAGGAAAAAAGGAACAAAAACCTCAGAGGACCAGGACATGAAAAGCAGCAAGGAGTGAGAAAGGTGGACTTGCAGAGAAGAGACAGGGAGTGAAGACGGAGGAAGGGCGTGAGAGCGGCTGAAATCGAGGCTGCTGTCAGAGCCTCCCCTCACTGAGAAGGTGTTAGATACCAGGCGCCTAATTTCAAGGAAAAGAAGCTTAGGTTCTCACTCAGCACCCACGTGCGGAGTCTCATGGCTTTCCCAGCCAGTCCGTGAAGTGGATATCGGGTGAGGAAACCGTGTCTCAGAAAACGTAGTTTCCAGGGACACACAGCTGCTAAGGGACAGGGGCAGAATTCACAGGGTCTGCCCTGCCTGCCCGTCGGCCTCGACACTGCATAGAATATGGCTTGCATCAGAGTCCGCAAACTTCTGTAAAGCGCTAGGTAGTCACATTTTCGAGCTTTGCAAGTCTCATAATCTCTCTTAACAACTACCTAACCCTCTCTATGTAGCCCCAAAGCAGCTGCAGACAATATGTAAATGAACGGCCATAGCTGTGCACCAATAAAACTTTATTTACAAAACAGGCGGTGGGCCAGAGTTGGCCCCAGAGCCTAATTTGCTGCTGCCTGGTTTACATAAAGGTGAGCAGCTCCGCTGCAGAAAGGGGCTCAATTTCCCGAGGGAAACAGCAAGAGGATAGTGTAGACCAAGGAGGAAGTTTATTAGAGAGGAGGAAAGATGAATGGTCTTTCCATTTTTTGAGTGGTTGGAAAACAAATTAAAAGAAGCATGGTATCTCATGGCTCGTGAAGTTTATATAAAATTTAGAGGTCCGTGTTCCTGAATAAAGTTTGAGTGGAATGACCGCACACCCAAGCGTTTGCATATCCGGGGCTGCTTCTGAGTGGCACTGGCAGAACTGAGCAGTTGCAGCGGAGACCATATGGACTGAGAAGCCGAAGATATTTGTTATTCCTTTTTTCAGGGAATAAGTTTGCTGACGCCTGCCCCGCAGGTCACGCCGGGCACCTTACTTGCTTTCTCTTGTCCTCATGATCCGCGAAGTTCTGTCAGGGACGTGGCACTGCACTTCTGAAATATTTCCAATCTGCTCTCAACCCAGCACGTGGGGACTTCAAATGCAACCAAGCAAAACTCTGATGAATAAATAAAACTGCACAACACTTGACTGTTTGACCTTAAAGACCCGGCGCAGCAGGAGAACCAAAGCAGTCCTCATTTCAAATCCTTCTCCCCAAACACAATGCATCTCAGCAAAGATTGAGGAACCCCGCTTGCTCCAGGCGCGGCGGCCACAGGGCCCAGGCAGCGGGCCCGGGAAGGCTGAATGCATCCACCTCTCTCTGCTGATACCTCTTTGTTCAGGTCTCCCGGGAATCCAGCTTCCTTTGTGCCGGCAGCTGCGTTTCCAGTGCGTGGTGCAGGAGGCAGGCAGGGGAAGTGTGGGCAGGGCTGGTGCTGATTTGCAATCGGATGAGCATTGTTTTTCTTCTGCTCGGCACCAAGTCTCGGGAATCTATCGGTTATATAGATTATGTAACAAGAGCCAATAGCTGGGTTAAAAGCAGCTTCAGAAAAGCAGAGCGCCTAACCACGACAACGAGAAAGGCAAGTCCAAGGGAGGTTATGAGATGGAGGGTGAGCTCTCTCCCTCTCTCTCCCTCGAAGCGATGGCTTTACAGTTGGCTAACTTCGCCGTAATTGAGTCTGAAGGTTGAGTCCTTGTTCTTTCAGAATTGCCAGTGGAGCCCTCTAATCCTCTGTGGTCTCCTCAGTGAATCAGGACTTTGGTTTATTGACATGTAATTAGATCAGTGTGTCACTACATCAATGCCAGTGTAAACATCCCGAGCAAGTAGCTGATCCTTACAAGATCAGCAACCTAATCTCCACTGGATGCCACAGGCTTTGTCAACACTCCAGTGGAGGACTGTATCTCTTTTCCTAATGTCTGACTCCAGAAGGAGGGGCTGGAACCAAAGCAGGAATCGGCCACCTCAAGACCTTCTTACTGACATGTGGGCTCTTTCATGACCTTCGTGACTGAGGGGTGCCCGTGACCTAAAAGAGACACTTCTGGGGGATGCAAATTCCATCTCCTTCTCGTGTCTTCCCTCTCCGTTTCCCACTATCAGGAAATGTGCACTCAGAGGAAAAGCCAGAATAGCAAAGTGCCTAAAATGTCCGTTGCTCCTGAGCGTTCCACTTCTCTCCCATACTTTCAATTAATGTGAATTGATTTCAAGGAAAAGAAGCTTAGGTTCTTACTCTGATGTTTATTGATAGCACTACCAATGACCAGGAGAAACATGCTAGGTATGTAACATTCAAAAGTCGGTAGAGACTAGCTCATAGATGGTGGTTGGGGCCACTGTTTTCGGGCATTTGCTGAGGGCTGGCGTCTGTGCAGAGTGGGCATTTGCATCCGCCTCCTCGCTCATTCCCTAAACACTCTGAGGGAAGTGTCCAGAGCATCTCCACTGAACCAGGAAGGAGCCGAGCCTCAGGGAGGGTCACTGCCTTGCTAAAGCTCATACCGGTTGGGAAGTAGGTGGAAATCAGGCCCGTCTGAAGGCATCATCTGTATGTGTAAGTAACACACTAAATGGCGATGGGGATTTCCACGTGGCGCATAGATTGGCCTCAGTAACTCCAGTGATGGTGGCCAGTAGAGAGGAGGGTTAGCAGGTGTCCAGACTGAAAGAAAGAAACCCAGGTGGCAGGCAGTCGACCCAAGAGGAGATTTGGCTTACTATAGGGTAAAGGGCAGAGCTGCTGGCCTGTCTGAGGCAGGTGCCATGTCAGTGCAGAAGCTAGTTTTCCTCTTCTCCCTGGCGTGCCATCTCTCATTTCCTCCATGCAAGTGGAGTACTGTGCCCCAAGGAAGGGGGTCGGTATTCATGCCAGCAACGGACTCTTCCACCATCCCACTCTGTCCCTGTCAAACGTGTGACCCTGTTGGGTTTCCCATGTTAGGGGTCTGATCGTCATGCTGTCTAGAATCCTCCTGATGAAGTCATGGCAGGACAGGGGCACACAGCCAATTGAAGTGGGATCCACACAGGGAAGTTTGTATTTTTAATAGAGCAGAAAATAGCATTTAATTGCTAAAAAAAAAATCTGCAAAGAGCTCTTACTAAGGTTCTGTCTGATGTTTTTCTGCCTGTACAACTAGCTGGCCCTGATGAGACCACTCCTACAGTTTAGGGCAACAGGCTCCGCTAAAACAGAACTGGAAGAAGTTGTGAAGCAATTCGTGGTGAAAATGAGTTAGGGAGTGATTATATGTTTTGTTTTATTTTTAAGGGGAAACAGCAGAACTCTCCCTCTCTGTTCAATGCCCCTGACCAGCGATGCCCACAAATATTCTGCTGTAACTAGAGACAGCCAGCAGTAGCTGGCCCAGGGCATGGACCGTCATCTTCAGTGGAGCCTCAGAACCACCACCACCCCGAGCTTCCATTTCTTTGGCTGCCAATGGTGAGGACTCTCACCTTGTGAATCCTGTACTGTGAGATAACCTCTTATTGATGCATCTGATTTGAGCAGACAGGCCTTTGAAGAAGACAGGCATGCTTTAAAATGTCACATCAGTCAATAAGGCAGGTGGCATTTGGTGGAAAGAACAATTAACACGTCTTACCTTCCTTGTGCTGGATGTACATTCTATTTATTTTATTTTATATTTTATTTTCGGTAATTAAAAGAAAGTTGGAAAAGAGAAGTACCTGATTATAGTTAAAAAAAATTAAACCAGTACAAAAATAGCATAGCGTGAAGAGTCACTCTGTCCCCTACGGCAGCTGTGACTGCTGTCTCCCCATCTCGCTCCAGCAATGACCCGCACGTCTACCAGCGTGTGTATTACATGTGTATCCACCAATCTAGACTTGTATGTGCCTGTGTTATACATGCAAAGCTGGACATGTGTGATGCCTGCATTCAGTTCTCTATGCCTATGTGGGCATTTTAAAGATAAATCTCCCACACTGTTCTGCACTTTATGGAACGAGGTCTCTTGGACATAGCTTCTCGCTGGCATGCGAGCACATGACCTGGCTTTATGCACAGCCGAGGTGGGTCCAGGGCACCTGGCACCCCCGCACCTACTTGGCGCTGGCCTGTGCAGCCACTGACCCCAGATCCCTGGCAACCCTGACTCCGCTCCTGCTGCCTCGGCCTCAGAGGGCAGGGTGCATCCCCGTGTGACCCGGCACTACAGCCAGTGCGCTGTGTTCCTACAGCCTGGCCCCTTTCGCCTCTGCCCCTGGCCAGTGCAGACATGGAAAGGTCAGTGCTGGCGCGGGGGAGCATACAGAGTAGGCCAGCCCACCCCGAGTTCCCTACATCCCTAATGGCGCCATCTGCCGAGGGTGGCATGGGTGGAGTCCTCTCAACACCTCGAGTGGAGGCAGTGCCCTCAGAGTGCCCTCATGATTGTTATGCCTCAATGCATCCGTCCTGTGGTTACACTGTGAGTGGCTTCCACCATGTCCCTGTCTACAGCACTGCTGCCTCCGTGGGAGCCTCCATGGCCGTCTTTGTGCCCATGTGTGTGGAAGAAGAAATTGCTAGGAGTGGGTCAGAGGTTTACGCACTTTAGACTCGGAGATAATTATGGCACTAACCTTCTCCAAAGCCAATTTGTTGCAATTAGCAGTGTTTGAAGAGTGAATCTGTGTGGCCTACAGCTGATGGCAGGTGTCCCCATGTTAGGGCACTTGTAGGCCACGTGGCTCTGGGCTGGCAGCACACTGCAGGGGGTGGAGGTGAGGCCACTGCTTGGACTTTCCCCGAGTGGTTTGGGGTGCTGGCACCCAGCTCCCACAACAGAGGGTCTTGGATGGTGTAGATGCCCACTGCCTGTCTCCTGCCTCCTGTGGATGTGTCCTGGAGATAAGCCCCCTTAGTAGATGAGGGAGAATCCTCCTGGAGTTGCCTTTCTAGTATGTGGTATAGACAAGGTATGCTGTGCCCTGTGATGGAATATTACTCGGCCATGAAAAAGGAATGAGATTCTGATCCATGCCACACATGGGTGTTCCCTGAAGATGCTGTGCCACACAGAGGAAGCCAGACCCCAGAGGACCCATGCTGTGCAATTCCCCTCACAGGAGACTTGGGAATAGGCCAACCAGAAGACAGAAGGCAGCTGAGTGGGTGCGGGGGGTAAGGGGGTGAGTGGGGATGGGAGTGGCTGCTTAATGGGTACAGGGTTTTTTTTTAGGGTGATGGAAATGTTTTGGAATTTGATAGAAGTGGCAGTTATGCAACACAGAATATTCTAAATGTGAAAACTGTCTTTTTATGATAGCAGGTTTTTAGTGCTTCTTTGCATGAAAACTGCCGTTTAGGAAGCTACGTAACAATTACTTACATGTATCCTCCTGTTGGGGTCTCAGGGTCCTCCCCGTTTGCTATAACTGGACTGTGATGAGCACCCTGGCACTCACCGTTCTTCCCGTGGGGGCAGCATGGGGCAGCTGGCACTTTGGGTTTGGACTCCAGGCTCCAAAATGAAGAGAATAACTTTCTGATGTTTACCTCCCAGCATGTGGTGCTTTGCCACCATAGCCAGGAGCTTCACACACACTGACCAGAGAAGACTGAGGAGAACTGAAGGAGGCATGCCCTCTGCAGACCTCGGGGAAGGGGCTGGGCCCCTCTGTGGCCCCAGGGGGAAGGGCCTGGGCCCCTCTGTGGACTGGGGGAAAGGGCCTGGGCCCCTCTGTGGACTGGGGGGAAGGGGCTGGGCCCCTCTGCGGACTCGGACCTGGGGTAAGGAGCTGGGCCCCTCTGCAGACCCAGACCTGGGGTAAGGAGCTGGGCCCCTCTGCAGACCCTGGGGAAGGGCCTGGGCCCCTCTGCGGCCCCGGGGGAAGGAGCTGGGCCCCTCTGTGGACCGAAGGGAAGGGCCTGAGGCCCTCTGCAGCCCCAGGGGAAGGAGCTGGGCCCCTCTGTGGACCCGGGGTAAGGAGCTGGGCCTCTCTGTGAACGTGGCTCTAGGGTGTGCTTGGCTTGGGGACCTCTTTCTCCTGCCCAGGTGGGGCTGGGCTGGGCAGAAGCATCATCCTCAGCTGTGAAAACACAAAAAGTCATCACAATAAAAAGAGGCCATTACAGGATTTTCCCGCTTTGCGAAGTTTCACAGCAAACACGTTACTATTTGTTTTCCACCCTTCTTTCTGATCTTGCATGATGCAAATTTCCAGAACCCAAAAAGACTTCTTGAGAAAACACTCCACGATTCGTGGCAGAAAAGGTCAGATTGTTTGAAAATGACTAATGATTAGTTTATGGTTCTTATGATACATGTTCCACAACAATGGAATTAATCTTTAGAGGAAAAAATTAAAAGGTAGTTTGCTCCCGAGGGAGCTGTGCTGGGTTTGCACATTAGTTATGATGAGCGCTCGTCGGACGGAAGCAGAACCCCAGGACGCCTCATTGTCTAATCAGGACGGGTAATATCAAGTTGATTAATCCGCTCACTCCCTCTGCCGTCCTGGAAGGGCTGCCGTCCTGCATAATGTCGAGCCTGGTGCTGCCAGGGCTGGGCCCCTCTGTGGGCCTGGAGAAAGGGGCTGAGCTCCTCCGTGGATCTGGGGGAAGGGACTGGGCCCCTCTGTGGACCTGGGGGAAGGGGCTGGGCCCCTCTGTGAACCTGGGGGAAGGTACTGGGTCCCTCTGTAGACCTGGAGGAAGGGGCTGGGCTCCTCTGTGGCCCTGGGGAAAGGAGTAGGGACATGCCAAGTGTCAGTTCCTCTGCCTTGGGCCAACCTTCTGATGTCACTTTGCCTATTGCATGCGCTTACCTGAAAGGTTGCAAACCTGATGGGAGCTGAAAGGTGAAGCGTTTTCCTCCTTCCCACACACACATGGGATCACTGGTTTCTGTGTCTGATGCCCCAGCCTAAGGGGGAGCCGGCAGATGGCAGGGGCGGCCAGGCCTGAGAGTTCACTTAGATTTCCCTGGGGCCTCCACCCCTACGTCTGACACCATAGTCCACCTTTAGTTCCGAGTCTGAGCAGTTGCTGGGGGTCATGCACACCTTTACAGGCACTGTGGCAGTGACGCCACTGCACTTGCTGCTGCCCACAGTGTTCTGGTTCCCAGCAAAACCCTCCTTTTCCCATTCAAAGGAAATTACGTAAAAGTGTCATCTCTATTTTGGTTTATAGAATTTGTTTTAAGAGGGTGAAAATTCTCATTAATCCACTTTATGTGCATCAAAGAAAGTCATTCCTGGAATAAGAATGGTGACTGGGAGGGAGCCCATCAGTGAGTGTTGCCACCTGACCATGTGCTCTGGCCACCAGAGTGTCCCAGGGGCAGCTGCAGAGTCAGTGCCCGCAGCCTCCCTGCCCAGAGCAGAGGCCCCTTACTCCCGGTAAACACGAGTGTGCATTCTGTGCAGATTCGATGGTTCAGCAGGAGAGAAGAGGCATATGCCTGTATGTGTTCATGTGTGTGGATGTGCGTGCATTTGTGGTCACATGTGTACATGTGTGCATGTGTGAGCACATGTGTGTGTGTGCATATGTATGCATGCATGTGTGTGTGTGAGCATGCATGTGTGCATGTGGGTGTGTGCATATGCCTGTGTGTATGTGTGTGAGCACGTGTGTGTGTGCCCATGTGTGTGAGCATGTGGGTGCATGTGCGTGTGTGCATGTGCATGTGTGTGCAGGTGTGTGTGTACCTGTTGTAAGTAACTGAGCTGTGGGACAAAACTGACCTGGCATGGAAAATAGTAAGTTAAAAATATGTTTATTATTATTATTATTATTTTTGAGACGAAGTTTCTCTCTTGTTACCCAGGCTGGAGTGCAATGGTGCGATCTCAGCTCACTGCAACCTCCGCCTTCTGGGTTCAGGCAATTCTCCTGCCTCAGCCTCCCGAGTAGCTGGGATTACAGGCACGCGCCACCATGCCCAGCTAATTTTTTGTATTTTTAGTAGAGACGGGGTTTCACCATGTTGACCAGATGGTCTCGATCTCTTGACCTCGTGATCCACCCACCTCGGCCTCCCAAAGTGCTGGGATTACAGGCGTGAGCCACCACGCCTGGCCAAAAATATGTTTATTATTAATCAAGATGTCCTTGGAAATTATAACGAAGAGTCAGAAGACCCACATCTGAATCATGGAAGAACGATTTCAGAAAACCTCACCACCTTTCCCAGTCTGCAATTTGGAATTGTCCAGTACATTTCTTGGTTCTCATCTTAATTTGCAAAGTCTAACATTTCCCTGTCTCCTAATTTTAGAATGTTAGAATAAACATAAAGTGGTAGTTTGGGCAGCTTCAAATTTTTATTACAAGGTGACAAAGAAAATTAGCATGTGTACATCGGCAGGCGTACATCAGCATGTGTACATGAGCATGTGTACATCGGCAGGCATACATCGGCAGGTGTACATGAGCATGTGCACATCAGCAGGCGCACATCGGCAGGTGTACATGAGCACGTGTACATCGGCAGGCGTACATCAGCATGTGTACATGAGCATGTGTACATCGGCAGGCGTACATCGGCAGGTGTACATGAGCATGTGCACATCAGCAGGCGCACATCGGCAGGTGTACATGAGCATGTGCACATCAGCAGGTGCACATCGGCATGTGTACATCAGCAGGTGTACATGAGCATGTGTACATGAGCATGCGTACATCAGCAGGTGTACATGAGCATGTGCACATCGGCAGGCGCACATCGGCATGTGTACATCAGCAGGTGTACATGAGCATGTGTACATCAGCAGGTGCACATTGGCAGGCGCACATCGGCATGTGTACAGCAGGTGTACATGAGCATGTGTACATCGGCAGGCATACATCAGCAGGCGTACATGAGCATGTGTACATGAGCATGTGCACATCAGCAGGCGCACATCGGCATGTGTACATCAGCAGGTGTACATGAGCACGTGTACATCGGCAGGCGTACATCAGCGTGTGTACATGAGCATGTGTACATCGGCAGGCGTACATTGGCATGTGTACATGAGCATGTGTACATCAGCAGGTGTACATGAGCACGTGTACATCGGCAGGTGCACATCAGCAGGCGCACATCGGCAGGCACACATTGGCATGTGTACATTGGCATGTGTACATCAGCAGGTGTACATCGGCAGGTGTACATGAGCATGTGTACATTGGCAGGTGCACATCAGCAGGCGCACAATGGCATGTGTACATCGGCATGTGTACATGAGCAAGCATGCTTTTGTGTTAGCCTTGCAGAGAAACAGAGCTTGCTATCTGAAAACTGCACAGTGGCAACCAAGGATTGTTTACCTATATTAGTGAAGAAAGGAGACTTTTTTGTCACTCTACCTTGTAATTAAATGAGGACTCTTGGTGAGTACATATTACAGCTATTTAGTAAAATTTATATTCAGAATTTTACTGTTTATAAAGTATATTGTCTTACCTGGGTGTCCACAGGGGAGCAGAAATATATATATATTTATATATGCATATAAATATTTATATGCATTTAAATATTTAAAATGCTTATATATCAACATTTAAAAATATATGCATATGTATATGCATATATTTTTAAATGTTGCTTGTTTCATTTTATGGAAAACCTCCTACAACAATAAGCATTCATAATATAACAATGTATGAAAACTGCATGTACCACTAAGCCAGCGGGAGGGGCTGCCTCTGAATCTCTGAATATTAGCATATTATCGATGGAAAAAGCTATCCTTTCCCTCATGGGAAAATCTCTTAGCATTTTACCAGCAAATTTTGAAAAGATACACATTTGAAATAAACCTTCACCTTCCTTTTGAAAAAAAAAAGTGTAAATATGATAGTGTGAAATCTGCTGAGATTTGCTGCCCTCACAAGGAGGCTGGGCCACGAGTTGTGATGCAGTGACCTCACCGATCGCCTGTGGGTCTTGCTGGAGCTTGGGGCTTTATTTCCACCTCAGATTAAAATAATTAGTTTTATATTTTCCATGTCTTTTCCATTTTCTTTCATAGGATCTTACTTTCATTTCTACATCCCCATTCATTTTCATCTAGAAGCGAGTTGACCCGCATACGAGTTGGGTGCTGGTGCGTGTGCTGCCTGGGATGCGGTGCAGAGTGGGATGGCTTCTCCCTTGGTGGCATTTTGGATCTGCTGGTTGATAACCAGATGCTTCCTTATCAGCCGAGAGTGCCACAGGTGTTCCCAAATCTAAATATTGAAAGATCCTGACAGTGCTGCCTCTTCCTTTTCTGGTATTTGACTGAACCCATCATATTACGTCCTGTGTGTTCCTCGTTGCAAAAAATATGAAGATGATGATTTAATCTTATGACGAAATCCACTGAAAACACACATGTCTCGGGAAGGCAGTGGTGGTTCCATGTTGGCCATGGTGGAATCACTGGTGGAATCTACAGGGACCCAAAGGCTCCCTCTGGGATGCTGAGCTTTGGGGAAGGGAACAGGGGCTGGGAAGTCTCTTTGTGTCTAAGTGTCTGAATTGCAGACAACGCCTGTCGTTAACCTAGAACTGAAAATCAGCCTGAGTGCTGGGGACTGGACCACCAGAACTGAGGGCAAAGGTCGGCCTGCACCGTGAGCGCAGGACAAAGACTGAGGGTGCCGTGGTGGCCCCGGTGACAGGTGTCTCTGCCAGGTTCTCTGAAGGCCATGCTACCTTGCTGATGAGATTCACCCAGACCCTTGACTGAGCATCCACTGAGGGGTAAAGCACCCAAGGATGCTATTTCCTGTCACAGTTTGCACTTCCCTGTGAGGAGTATGCCTTGCAGGTGCGGAGACCCCCAGAGCCCACCCGCGGGCTCCGGCCCAGGCCGGCCGGTCCACACTGAATGTGGTGACCTTGTGGCTATTTGGGCAAATTTGAGGGGACTGACAGCCTCTTTCATGCAAAGGCGAGATCAGCTCAGGCAGGTTGTAACAGGAGTGCGGGCCGAGGGAGGCGTCTTCTACGGGAGGCGTCTTCTACGGGAGGTTTCTTCTACGAGCCCACAGAAGTCCACACAGTGAAGGCCTCCTCCCTGGAGCGCTGGGGAGGGACCCTGGGATTTCCTCTTCCCATTGTCATCTGGAAAGGTCTGCGTGTGGCCCGGCCTCGAAGCCGCACAGGGTCGCACGTGACCAATCCGGAGCTGGTTCCACCCCATGGGTAATGAGAGAAGATCATTCCTGTTTGCTTCCACCTGTGGATATTAACACGAGCATATTTTAAGTGCATACATTTGGTTAAATAAAACCAAATTACAGAAAATTACCTCTATTTTCCTAGGCCCAATCAGTGTCTTTCTTTTTTAACTCCTAGGCAGGATAGAAATTGAATGGGGATCTGAGGCGTGCGGGGTGAGTGGGACTGAGCCTCCTCTGGCACATCCAGCTCCAGGAAAATGCTGGAGACAGAGCCGGTGACTGAGGGTGCCACAGTTGCAATGTGACAATGCCTTCAGAAGAAATAGACCCGTTCCTCCCTGAGCGTTCGGAGCTGCTCTGAGGCCTGGCAAGGCTCCAGCTGGCCCAGCAACCTTCACGGGGTCTGATGTGGGCTCACAGTGTGTGGGGTGGTTTGCAGTTGCTTGCAAGGGCAGCCCTCTCCTCTGGCCCACCGCCCCTCAGGACTTCATGCTCAAGGTTACTGGGGCCAGCGCTATAATGTCTGTCACAGTTTAAGCCTAACACTCTGAAAATACTTTCTAAGGAGCAAGAAAATGCTTTTTCTGGGCCAGGCGCGGTGGCTCATGCCTGTAATCCCAGCACTTTGAGAGGCCGAGGCAAGTGGATCACAAGGTCAAGAGATTGAGACCATCCTGGTCAACATGGTGAAACCCCGTCTCTACTAAAGATACAAAAAATTAGCTGGGCATGGTGGTGCGTGCCTGTAATCCCAGCTACTCAGGAGGCTGAGGCAGGAGAATTGCCTGAACCCAGGAGGTGGAGGTTGCGGTGAGCCGAGATCGAGCCATTGCACTCCAGCCTGGGCTCTGCCGCTGGGGTCTGTGCACAGGGGGACCCCTGGAAGCTGGGGACAGGCCTGGGGGACCCACAGATGCCCTACACAGTACCAGCTTCATACGGCTTGGACTGGACTCAGCTGGGGTTGTGCCTGTGCTGGCAAGGCCAGATCTGCCACTGGACAGCTCCATGTCCAAAGGCAGGGCATTGGCAGTCTACAGGGGGAAGGGAGCGGCCAGGAGTGGTGAGGCTGGCAGGGATGTCCAGAGGCCTCATCCCTAAAGGTCCTGGAATCCCATGGAAAAGCGCTGTTGCAGGGTGGGAGTTAGCAGGACAGCATCCAAATCAAATGTGTTTTCCTTTACGTTCAGGAGGAAGTGGGTCTGGAAGAAGGCCTGGGGCCAGGGAGGTGCACAGAGGCTGCCAATGCCCAGGCCAGAGGTTCGGGTAGACCTGAGCAGAGTGGGGAGGAAGATGCTGGCACTGCAGGGGGTGCAGGCACAGGGAGGTTGGGGAGTCACTGCCCAGCGTCAGTGCTGTGGATGGAAGCTCAGAGAGAGGCAGGGGCTGAGAGCACAGCACTGAGCCGTCGGCACCGGCCGGCTGGTACTGAAGCCACGGCAGCTCCGCTGATGCTGGCCACCCGCACGCCTCACAGGCTTCCTGCAACCTTCCCAGGCGCACACCAGGACCTGCTAGGATCTTCTGTCTCGTGGTGCTGCCAGCTCTCTGGCCTCCTCCTTAGATGCCTTCCAGCCAAACAGCAACAGAGTCTTGAGAATTGTTCAGGAGGCTTTGGGGCCAAAACCCAGTCATGGGTTCCAGCCCAGCTGCAAGGGGGGTCGGGGTGCAGGTGTATCCTGTGTCGGGAAGATGCACGGATTTGGTAGATGTCCTGCCTGTCCTCACCACACCCAAGAGTGGGCCCTATTACCCAAGGGCAGTTGGTGGATAGAAGGCGAGGGGGTGTCCTGGGTGAGGTGAGGTCACAGAAGGTGGGTGAAGAGAGGGCTTCGAAAACGGATGGGCAGGCAGCTGCCACTCAGAGCCAGGACAAGGCAGATACACATCCAGGGATTTTCATGGAAAAACCAGTCTTTTGCTATTTCGAACTGGATGGTACCCATGCGAAGCTATCCATTCACATTCTGCATTTGTTTACTGGGGTGGACTAAACAGAGTACGGTAGAAAAGTGTTCTGCTGCATTTGCAGCCTTCAGGGTCTCAGCTTGCATCATTACAAGGGGCAGGAGCTGAAATTTCATCCGGGCTATGTCTGCTTAAAAGGAGCCAGGCCTGGAAGAATCCAAGGGCTATGATTTGCACTTTGATAACTTAAGTGAAATAAATTGATGGTTCCAAATGGGGAAAAATGACCAGGTCTATTTCTATAGACTTTAAAGATTATCCAGGTTAGAAATTTCAGCAAATGGGACAAAGATAAAATCGGTTGTTCACTAATACCTATTTTAACACCCATAAGAGATTATGAAAATGGGCTTTATCATATGAGGATATTGCTATACACTTTGACATTAATACTGTTCATTGTGAGCGAAGACCTGGGCTTGCTGGCTAAAACGCAGAGCTCCAGAAAGCAACAGTTTCCATGAGGACGGGTAAATGAGGGAACGTCTGTCCATGCCACCCCAGGGGCCAGGCTCACCCGCACACACAGCGCATTGCAGGACGGCTGTCAGTTTGCTTGTCTTCCTGTCTTCAAGCCAAGTGCTTCATGCAGGTGCAGTACACAGTAGGTGCACAATAAATGTTGAATAATTGAGAAACTATATTTGCATTCTTTGATTTTCCCAATCATGCTGCAAAAGTAGGAACAAACGATATTTTAATTTTCCTTTTCTGTGTTTTTAAATATAACAGGAAGACTGCATGTATCCCAATTACACCTGAGGATGCTAAGGATGAAAAGTGATTTGCCCAAGTCAGGTCTCAAAACTGTCATTGGAACTTGGGATTCTCTGACTCTGAGGAGTGTCCCTCCCACCCCACTCAGATGCACCCACCCAGAGGCTTGTACCATAACCACGATTTCCGGATGGCTTATTCCAACATGTTGGATTCACATAGTTATCAAAAACCATAAGCATAATTTATAATGTATGTTCCCATCTTCATTGTATTTTGCCCATGCATATGACATGAATAGTGTGTGGATTTTATAGAAGCAGAGGTTTAATGGTGCTCATCTGAGTCTCCTACTCAGAAGGGCATACTGATAAGTGGGTGGATTCAAAATAATTGAGGTTACCTTTACTAGATTCCTCACGGGGGATTTTCAAACCTCAGAGTCCTGAGTGCAGCCTCACTCTCCCCTCCACTGCCCCATATCCGGCCTCCAGAGGGAAACGCCTGGTCCTAAATATTCATGAGTCTCCACACAAAGTGCCTGTGGCAAGACGTGCTCTTCTCCCTGGGAGCTGATAATGTGGGGCCGTAATTACCGTGGAGGAGACTGTGTGAGTGACTCTCCCTGAGAGGGCCCTGCTTTCTCACCTGTTGTTGTGATGTAACTGATACAGTGCCATCATTCATTTCCAAAAACGAGAGTGAGCTTTGATGTGACCGCCCTACGTAGAGCCAGCATCTACCAAGCCCTGAGACCACGCTCCGTTCTGAGTGATGGCGCGTGTTACCGACCGCGATCTTCTCCACATCACAGAGGGAATGACAGCTTTGTCGTCAGCGGCACAGATTCTGGGGCGACCTGCTTGGGCTCAAGTGCTGGTGTGGATGCTGGATAAGCTCCCAAACATCTTTGTGCCCAGGTCCTTCGTCTGTTTATGAAATGCTAATAATCATAATGGCCTCATGTGCTCATTTGCAGGAAAAAAAAAGCAATGCAGCCCCTGAGGCTGGCCCAGGGCAGTCACCGTGACCACCGGACCTTCACCTGGTCTTTTGCTTCTTATTTTACTTAATATTTTAAGCTCATTTCATGTTGAAAATAATATATGAGGGCTAAAGATAGGAGGATTTATTACATGCAATCCCTGTTTTTAAGGTACTTATTCTTAATATTTATTTGAGGAGATAGAAAATAAACAAAGAGAACATTAATGGAAAGAAGACCCCTCAGACAGCCTGGGGTCGAGTGCTGCTGGTGGAAGGACACGGACTCGGGGGCCAGGGGCTCAGACTGTGGGGACGTCAGGAGCTGCCCCACGAAGTCAGCCAAGACTAGCCATGGTTGCACATCAATTCAAGAAAGCAGGTTTTTCTTGCCCACTTAAGTCTGTGATTTTATTTTATATGCAAAAAGAAACCTGCATTTGATGTATGACTGACTTGGAATTGGAAAACTACTTTGGACAGGGATAGCATAAAATTAAATATAGTTTTTAAAAAGATAAAATGATAGCATTTATCCCTAGAAATCTTGTGATACATATGAGTCTGCAGACATGAATTATGTACTATATAGAAGACATGGTTTTTTACACGGGTTGACTTACTCTGCCTTGTAGAGATTTATAACTTAGAGGCTGCTTTTGTTTTCAGTCCCCAGATGAGAAACCTGAGTTTCAGAGAGGTTAAGTCACCTCTCCACGGTGGCACAGCCACTATGTGGCAGAGCTGAGATGACTGAGACCTTTTAGTTACGAACACTGCCACCCTTTGTGAAGACTGAGCAGAACACAGCCCAGGCCATGTGGCTCCAGAGCCCTTCAATGTCCTCTATACCCTTCAGAACCTGAAATAACTGCTTTGTCAATGAAATGTTTCTTTCCTTATGCTATGAACCTAGGCAGTCACTGTCTAACAGGCCCCTGCGTTGGTTACACGGCGCTACTGTCATAAAGTACCACAAACAGCCTGGTTCTAGACCACAGAAAAGAACCCTCTCATGGTTCTGGAAGCCGAGAGTCTGGAATCAGGGCTTCTGAGAGGCTGTGCTCCCTTGGAAGCGCCTGCAGAGACGTCCTTTCCCATCTCTTCCCCCGTCTGGTGGCCCCACGGCCCCAGCGTCCCATGGCTTGTAGACGCTTCAGTCCAGTCCCTGCCTCCATCCTCATCCCTTCTTCCCGTGTGTCTCCCCTGTGTCCCACCCCCACCTCCTCATGAGGACACTATCGCTGTTCGATTAGGGTCTGCCTGGCCGCTGCATGACCTCTCTTATCTAATTATATCTGCATTCACCTTATTTCCAAAAACGTCACATTGTGGAGTCCAAGGGTACACAGCTTCAGCATATCTTTTGGGGGATACAGTTCACCCTGTAACAGCACCCATGAAGAGGAAGCATGGTCCCAGAGAGGGTGGGCTGAGACATCTGTAAAAACGCTGCAGTACAAGCTCTGACTACGAATGGAGATGCTAGCCCTATAGTGGCTGTGTGCTAGGCTGTCCCTGCATTGCTTCAGATAAATACTAGAGACTGGGTTATTTATAAATAAAGCAAAGAGTTTTCATTGGCTCACAGTTCTGCAGGCTGCACAAGCATGGCGCTGGCATCTGCTCTGCTTCTGAGAAGGCCTCGGGAAGCTTCCAGTCATGGTGGAAGGTGGAGAGAGAGCAGGTTTATCACATTGTAAGAGCAGGAATGAGAGAGAGAGACAGAGACAGAGAGAGAGAGAGAGAGAGAGAGAGAGAGAGAGAGAGAGAGGTGCCGCACACTTTAAATGACCAGATCTCATGTGAACTCAGAGCAAGAGCTCCACATCCCCAAGAGGTGGCCCCAGGCATTCATGAAGGGTCTGCCCCCATGATCCCATCACCTCCAACACTGGGGAGTATGTTCCGACATGAGATTTGGGTGGGGACAACATCCAAACTCTATCGGGCCATTCAATAGATCAGAACAGTGACTAGCCTGGGCACTCAGCCAGCAGGCGTGGGTGCTCTGGGCCTAACAGAGACCCCATCAGTCAGACCGGGTGGCACCTTCAACCCCTGGCCAGGCTGATCATGGGTGAAGGGCAACCCAGGTCTGAGAAGAAGAATGAAACAGCGGCTCTGTGGGCACAGCTTTCGCCCTAAGAAGTTCAGTGTAGCTCAAGCAGCAGTTGGGCGCCACTTTTCGGTGAGTGGACGGACAGAGAGGCCCAGTGGGCTGTGGCGTGACTGATCCTTCATTTCCTCGTGTGTGGCCCGAAGTGTGGCTGCCGCCACCTAGAGAGCTTGAGGTTGGGAATAAGAGAGAGTCATTAAGCATCATGGCCAGAACAGCGAGCGCCCAACCTTCGGGACAGCCTCCTGAGGAGAAGCCCCTGCCTTCCTTGGGGTGGGTGGAGCTCGGACCTTGACAAGTATGTGTCAGTTTAGTCTGAGGAGCTCACATCTCCCCAGCCGCATCCAAACCTGTAAATGAAGGGAGAAAGATTAGCCGTGCTTCTTCAAGGACTGAAGGAAACATCCTCTGTCTGTAGAGCCTGGAGTGCCAGGTAGGGACACAGCAGGCGTGCCACGTCTTCTTTCAGAAAGAAGAAAGCATAAATAAGTGTAAATACAAAGTTAGTTCTCTCGGGCTGTGGTTCTATCTGTAAACTGTAGCCTTTGGGTCAGGGAAGGCAGGGTCTTGGTCATGATTCACACGTTATACCGGATGTCTCCAGTGTGGCTGGGAGGGGAAGCTGCTGAGTTCTTCAAGTTCCATCTCTTTTTTCATCTGGACCCTCTTGTATTTTGGGAGGAAGGCCAGGCCCTGAGCACTGAACTAAACTTCTTGTGACTTGGCCTCCTTCCGCCTTCTCAGCTGAGCGTCAGGTGGGCCGAGGGTCACTCTGTTTTCAGGTGGGCCGAGGATCACTCTCTGTCTTCAGGTGGGCCGAGGGTCACTCTGTCTTCAGGTGGGCCGAGGGTCACTCTGTCTTCAGGTGGGCTGAGGGTCACTCTGTCTTCAGGTGGGCCGAGGGTCACTCTGTCTTCAGGTGGGCCGAGGGTTACTCTGTCTTCAGGTGGGCCGAGGATCACTCTCTGTCTTCAGGTGGGCTGAGGATCACTCTCTGTCTTCAGGTGGGCCGAGGATCACTCTCTTGTCTTCTGGTGGGCTGAGGATCATTTTGTCTTTAGTAAAGAAGTTTTCTTTTCCCATGATGACTTGAACTTAAAAACACAAATCAGAGAAGTGTGATTTCCATGGGGACGCATTATGCAGGAGGAAATTATTCCCATCAGAATCTAGTGAATTTCACGTATATCTAGAATTGCTCCTATAATACAAAATAAATGTTCTATAAGTGAGGACCCCTGGGGAAATCACGCGTCCTGTCTCAGCCCTTCTCGGGCTCAGAAGTCAGGTTTCCCAGCCCCCTGTGCCTTTCATCTTTCTGCGTCACTGGTACTAATTATGTGACAGCTTCTTGTATTTTGTGTATTTTTTTCTCAAACGGCACCTATTTGTGCCTTCAGTGGGACTGACTGAGGTTTCTGTTGGGCTCAGGCTGTGGCTCGGTAGGAACCTAAATGCGCACCAGCTCACTGCAGAACTCCTGCTTCCCCAAGAGCCCCAGCACACACACATGACAGAAAGAGCCTGTGGCCACAGCAGTTTTGGGGTGCGAGGGCAGGGTACCCCTCATTTTGGCCACAGTGGTTTGCTACCATCAGCTTGACAGAATCTCTTCCCATTGCAAGGTGAGTGACATTTAGAGCTAATGGTGGAAAAAATATCCCTGGATGAAGAAAGTGAGAGACAGAGCTTGCGACATCCTCGGTAGGGAGATGAAGGTTCAGAAGCCGCTGCTGAGGGGCTGCCCCTTCACTAAGATGGGGTTCAGCCCGCTCCAGAGGGGCGACATCAGCACACAAGGGGCTGCCCTGTTGTCAACTTGCTGCTGGAATTTAGAGGAAAATAAAGCTATGGTGTATCTTTTGCTGGTAGTTAACACTGTAAATGAAAACAGGAACCTCAACCCACCGTGTGAAAATCTGAAAGTCAGAATCCCTCAGCTGCCTACATCCGGGGCTGAAAGGGATAGTGGGAGGGACAGCAGGGAGGGGTAACATGGGGAGAAATATCAGGTATAGGTGATGGGGGGATGGCGGCAGCAAACCCTTGCCATGAATGTACCTATGCAACAATCTTGCATGATCTGCACATGTACCCCAGAATCTAAAGTACAACAGAAGAAAAAGATATCTTTTGATAAACAAACAAACAACATCGCCCTCCCTCCCTGTCTCAAACACAGGCACACACATACTCGAGGAAAACAAAAGACTTCCTTAGCAGATCTTTGCAAAGTTCACAGATTGCTGGCCCCTTTGAGTCTTTGTTTCCTTAGGTGTGTTTTGTGCTGGGGCTGGGGGAGAGAGTCCCAGGGAGAGGGGCTCTGGCACCGCCGCTGGACTTGTCCTAGGCACTCGGAAGTGAGACGCGTTGTCGATTTAAAAACAAATATTTGGTTTCCATTTTTTTCTGAATGGGATAAAGCAATTTCTTTTAGATGGTTTAAACGCTCCCCGCTAGACTGAATGCGGGACGGGAATTGTGTCTAGATTTAGACGCCGTGCGGGTGATCATGCAGCGACTCCATCCGTGGCTGGGAGCCGAGGCAGCGTGAGACCCAGAATTCTAAAGGCGCTGGCCTCCCCGTGGACGGAGACTTCCGTTGTTTTCTTTCCTTTCTCTCCGCAGCAGAGAGGGCTGGAGCGGATTTTGGTTCACATGGAAGTGTGCAGTGTTAACTAGGTGGCATATGGGTGGGGGGACATTCCTGCCTGTCCACTGCAGCCGGGGGGCACGTTTCCATGGAGATGAGAAGCGAAAGAGCTCGGGTGCAGCCTAATTGGTATGCATCCCTGGTTCAGGTTCATTGTGCTCCTGCTAATGACAGGGTTGTCTCAGTAATAAGGATGGTGCACTGGAGAAATTTGCTGCCTTGGTATATTTTTCCCTGGCAGAAAACTACTTAGAGACTGTAGTCAGTAAGAAGAGTGAGTGGCAGGCTCAAGGGCTGCTCCCGGCATATGGGGGAAGGCTGCTGCTCCGTGCTACACGCATATGCTGCCATTAGACTCCAGCTTTGCGCTTTGTGTGTTCCTGGGCCCATGCCAGGAAGCCCACCTGCTGCAAGAATACTTGTAAAGCCCAACTCAAAAGTGATTGAAAAGCTACTAGAATAAACTGTAATAACACAGTAACACAGTGCTTCACAGATGGGACATAATTGCACGCTGAAGTGCACAGCCTCTGCAGTAATGAAAACACGAGCCATTAAATTAAAATCACAAGGGAAAAAACGATAAAAGTCTGTTGATTTTTTTTTTAGTTTTATTGCAAAAACTTCAATTTTCCTGCCCTCATTAATCAAATACCATAAAACTATAGTGTTACTTTGTTCTGATGGAGATTCGGGCAATTAAAATGATGAATGTTGATTAAAATGATGTAACTTTGGTTATTTACTTGCTAGGATAACTTAAAGCCTCTGTCACCAGAGCCGCAAGCTACTGACACTCATCTCTCCGTCTACAGATTGAAAAGGCTTTGGGCACCTGGCCTGGAAGTTCACGGAGAAGTCTGTCCAAGTTTGCCCAAGGCCGAGGGTGCTGTGGAAGAAGAGCTTTGGGTTTTGTTCTCGGTATTGATACACAGGAGGAGTAAATCCTTTCTCCTCGATCAGCCCGGTCTTTTTCTGAAATATTAGTAATTTTCTCTCGTTTTCTTTCTTTTTTTTTTTGTGACAATTAAGAGAGACTTGTCCAACTATATAAACACAGAAAGCACTCGAGCCACAATGCCCTTGTAATTAGCGGCGGGCCGGCCGGCGTCTGGGCTGGCCTGTCGCGCACGGCGTCAGCTGAAGGGGCCCAGCAGGGCTCTGCACACTGGGCTCTTGAGGCCTGTCCGGGCGGCCCGCGCAGCGCCGCATTGTTCGGCTCCTTTCTGTGGGTGGGCCCTGCGAGGAGAAAGAAACATTTGTGTCACCCAAGTAAACAGCCTTGAAAAGACTTTCCTTTTTCATTTTTAATTATTCATTTCTTCGGCCTTCCTCATGGCAAAGGGGAATGATTCCCACCCATTCAAAAATAGAAAGAAAAAGAAAGAAAAGAAGAAAAAGAAAAGAAAATCAGCAGCAACGGGACCAACATATTTTCAATGTACAAATGGAGACAGGTGTGGGTTTCGTGTCCTCTCCAGCAGCACCACGGGGAAAAAGCGCCTGTGTTTGTCGGTGCAACTTTTTTCCTTTCCACCCCTCCCCTGAAGAGGACATTGGGGCAATTTCTCTACTGTGAGTTTGCTTTGCTCCGAGGAGGCCTTGCCCGTCACTAGAGGTGCTAATGAGTCATTCACAAAAACAGCACCCACCGCCTCTCGGAGGCCTCAGCTCAACACCGTCTCCAAAGGAGGGACAGTTGCCACTGCGTGAAAACCCAGAACAACTCAGTGGCAGGTTCTAAACAATAATAGTAAGCAGAAGCAGCATCCCTGCCCCGTCCGTGGCAGGCAGCGCAGGGGAGAAGAGCGGGGCGGGAGGCCACGGTCCGGCCTTTCACTCGGGGCAGATTTGTTACTTTCCCAGGGCAACAGCCTGTCGGATAGAGTCCTTTTTTTCTCAGGGGATGGTGGCAGGGCTCACAGGGCAGCCACACTCAGGTACAGATGAGTAAACGGAGGCCAGGTGTTCACTGTGCTGGACCACACCGCGGGCAGCAGCTTCCCATGCCTCAGTTTACCAGGTGATGCGCTGCCCTCCTGAAGGACCAGGCCATGCCTCCTTTCCTGCACGTGTCCCAACAGTCAAATTGTTTTCCTGTGTGGTCACCGTGCCACATCCTATCGGTGCCACTCCATGCACCAGGGGGCCCTAGACATTTGCTCGGGAGGTGGGATTTGCGTGTTGTGCTGGGAACAAGGCACACACGGAAGGACAGCGAAGGGCTTGCCAAACGGCTTCTGGGCTCCTCCTACTGGGAACAGTCCTTGGTGACTCAGCAGCAGCCTGTGCCATGTGGCATGCAGGATCCTGGCAGGGCCTGATGCCCCCTTGGGCGGATGGGCTAGCCAGTCCCAGCCCGTGGCCCCAGAAGGCTTTTGGGGCACAGGAGGGCGAGTGGTGAAGTCAGGACGTGGGGGTTCGACCGTGACGTGGACGCCATCGGGGTGGTGTGTTGGCTTCACATGGCCGTGTTTGTGTGCGCAGGGCTGCCCTGCGCCTCCTCCCCGTACTGAGAGGTGGCCAGGGCCGGGCTGCGGCCCATTGCTGAGGGCCTCAAGTGCTCTGCCGTGGAGTCCAAATGTGGCAAAGTGCGGCCCTTTGAACTCATTAGGGCAACATGCAGCGATTTTTTTTTTTTTTTTTTTGACACGGAGTTTCGCTCTTGTTACCCAGGTTGTGAGTGCAATGGCGCGATCTCGGCTCACCGCAACCTCCGCCTCCTGAGATCAGGCAATTCTCCTGCCTCAGCCTCCTGAGTAGCTGGGATTACAGGCACGCGCCACCATGCCCAGCTAATTTTTTGTATTTTTAGTAGAGACGGGGTTTCACCGTGTTGTATGCAGCGATTTTAAATGTGAAAGGAAAAGGTTATCCCTATTTATGGAGTTCTCTCTCCTTCAGCCAAATCACTGATTCACAAAGAAGGCATGGGAGGTGTCTGCGGCTGATGGGGTGTCTGTGCAGAGGACGTCGGCTCCCTCTGGAATGTGGGGTGACGGCCAGCAGGTCACTTCCGAAGCAGCGCAGGTGGGAGCTCGGGTGCTGGGTGGAAGAAGGCAGCCGGCTGCCCGGTGCAGAGGAGGGTTTCTGGAAGGGACCATGGGAGCCGGGTGCGTGCTTTCTCGCCGGCGCCAGGTTCATGCGCAGGAGCCCGGGTTCGTGCGCGGGAGCCTGGGTTCGCGCTTTCTCTCGGGAGCTCGGGGTCCTGGTTTCTTTCGGGAGCTCGGGGTCCTGCTTTCTTTCGGGAGGCCGGGTTCGTGCTTTCTCGTGGGAGGCCGGGTGCGTGCGCCGGAGCCCAGGTTCGTGCTTTCTCTCGGGAGTCCGGGTTCGTGCGCCGGAGCCCGGGTTCGTGCTTTCTCGCGAGAGCCAGGTTCGTGCGCGGGAGCCAAGGTTGGTGCGCGGGAGCCCAGGTTCGTGCGCGGGAGCCCAGGTTCGTGCGCGGGAGCCCAGGTTCGTGCGCGGGAGCCCAGGTTGGTGCGCGGGAGCCCAGGTTCGTGCGCGGGAGCCCAGGTTCGTGCGCGGGAGCCCAGGTTCGTGCGCGGGAGCCCAGGTTCGTGCTTTCTGACCCCCCAGCCCTTCCCTGACGTCCCTAGGAGCTCTCTGACATCCCTAGAGGGGTCCCCTCCTTGTCCTGCCCACCTGCCTGTGTTGCCAGCTGTCTCTGGCGTTCCTTGTCTGGGAGCTGCTCGCTCCAGGCTCTGCTGCTTTCCCCGCCGTCCTCCTTCTCTGTCTGTGCCCTCACATGGCCTCCTAGCCCACTCCTGTGTGACCTTCTAACTGAGCTGGCCACACCTGCAAAAACCCTGTTTCCAGGGTCCCATTCTGAGGCTGCTGCTGCACATGGGTGTTGGGAGCTCAGTGCTTGGCCTGGAATGAAGGCAGCCAACACCTGCCTTTTTGGAAATGTCACCAAATAGCCAGGTCAGAAGGCACACAGGCAAAGGCTCATGGGCACCCGAGGGAGCCCGCCAGGTCAGGGTGCTCAAGGGGCTTGAACAAGGCCGCACTGCACAGCGTTACACTGCGCAGGGTTAGAACGTTGCCTCCGCAGTCTTGTCAGGAGTGCGTTTCTCCTGTTTAAAACAGTGTGACGAGGCTGGCGCACACCGACACTGCGCAGGCAGCCACACCCTGTGGGGACATCGGGGCACACACGGGTCCCTGGCACCCTTAGGAACTGAGGGCCGCCCCTGTAGAAACATTGCTTGTCTGGTGACTGATGTCGGGTTCTAGAGGTTTCCTTTCTCTGCTCTGCGTTCCTTCTCATTCCCAAGCCCAAACTCAGCGGGGGCGCTGAGGGCGCTGCCAGAGCAGGAGTGTGGCCGGATGAAGGCGGTCTGTGGATAACGAGTGTGTGGTTCAGGATAATCCAAGAATGTTCTCTCTTGCCATCAGATGACGCTATCTTTGGCAATAGAATTGGTTCTCTCTCAAATGTGGTCGTTTTCCTCCTTTCTGCCTTAATAAGATGTTTTCAAGGAAAAATGGCCATTTGTTTTTGGTAGGACCCTCAAGGGAAGGCCTCAAGGCCATGCAATCCCAAAAGACACTTTCAAGATCAGAAGCGATCTTCTGATGGGTTCCCTGCGTCTCTGTGAAGAATTATAGAGTTGCAGATTAGGGTTTTGCTATGATATTTTACTAGTTTTGATCAACTGGCAGCCTTCTGGCAGCATGGGGAGAGGATAGTAGCTTCCGCTTCTTAGAAGGCTAATACTGATGGATGTGGTCCCTTTCTCAGGTCTGGAAATGTGTCACATGTGATACTGCAGGTGTCCAGAAAAAAATACAACCTTTAAGGTGTTCAGTCACATGGTCATTCTGTGTCTGTGGCAGTCTAGACGATAATTTACACTTGTACTCAGGCTTTGTGGGCTTGTCCTTTTCTGGCTTCTGCCTTAACAGTTTTCCACGTCTTCGTCTTGGTAGAATCCTCCTAATACCACATTTGTGAATGGATTCCAGAAACTTCTGACACTTTGATGAGAAAGCTTACTGCACAGCTTGTTCGCCGCGGTTTCCCGTGAGCATGTGGTGAGCTGGCTCCGCCTCGTGGGCTGGGCGACAGTCTGTGTCCATCCACTGTAAGGTTCCATTTGGAATCAACTGAGTTACAAGGTAAATCCAGAAATGCATTCTGAGGCCTTGCTTTTATCCCTTGGAGGTGGATACACTTGTGGAAAATCAGCCTGGGATGCCTTGGCCCCCCAGGAGTGGTCCACAGTGAGGCTGTGGCCCCTGGTCACCATTATGCTGTTCTCCGATGGCTGAAGCTTGATGGGCACTCCTGCCTGGGGACACTACAGGCTTGCTTTCACCTCTAGGTTGGGACCTGCTTAAGAGATAATATTTGGCTGCAGTAGATCTCATTAAATCATTAAAACTGTTCCCACTCCGCATGGCTAACGACTACTCTGCTTGATTGCAGTGGCCCAGGCAGCCTGGCAGCAATGCCTGGTGGGGCCCAGCCAGCATGGCCAGCGGCCATCATCCCACAGGGAGGCCACCCTTGCCAGTGCATGGAAGGAGCGCCCAGTTGTTGAAAATCGAACCCTCCCAGCTTTAGATATTCTGACAATTCCACGAGAAAGTGGCAAGGGAAATGATAGTCTGGGCGGCACCAGTCACCCAACTTTGCTTCCAGTGCAGCCATTTGGTAGAGCAGAGAAGGCGTTTGAAGCTTCCGGCAGCATCATGAATTTTCTCTAAAAACCAAGCACCTGCCTGGGCATTGTCCCTTAACTGATCAACCTGTGACCATGATGGTGATGGCACCTGGCTGGCCTATGTGTGCATGTGTGCTCGGGCGTGTGGGCCTGTGTAAGTGCCTGTGTCCATCAAGCAAGGATGAAAGCTCTTCTGGGGCATCCTGATCACAGACATGGCAAAGCCACAGGAATACATAACTCCTTATAAAATGAAGAAGGCCCCCTTCTTGTCCTGCCACCATCACCTACTGCGATCTGTTTTGGGTTCTGAGCTGGAGGTTCGCTGCAGTGTGGGTGTGATGGCTGGCCTGGGGAGCTCTGGCGGTGGGAAGGCCCTTCATGGATGCCTCAGAATGAGGCCATGGAATGGCCAGCAGGGAGAGAGGTAACCTTCAGCAGACATATTCATGTCACAGGGGGCTGCTGCCACAAAATACTGCAAACTGCGTGGCCTAAAAGAGCAGAAATGTATTCTCTCATGGTTCTGAAGGCCTGGAAGCTTCAATCAATGTGGGCAGGGATAGGAGCTCTCTGACATCCCTAGAGGGGGTCCCCTCCTCATCCTGCCCACCTGCTTGTGTTGACAGCTGTCTCTGGCATTCCTTATCTGGGAGCTGCTTGCTCCAGGCTCTGCCTCTTCCCATGCCATCCTCCTTCTCTGTGTCTGTGCCCTCACATGGCCTCCTCCTAGCCCACTCCTGTGTGACCTTCTCCTAACTGAGCTGGTCACACCTGCAAAACCCTGTTTTCAAGGTCCCATTCTGAGGCTGCAGGTGGACATGGATGTTGGGAGCTCAGTGCTTGGCCTGGAATGAAAGCAGCCAACACCTACCCTCCCTGGGCAGGGCCTGAGGGTGTTGGCCCTGGGGGAAGGACCTGGGCATCATGCCCAGTGTCCAAGCACTGCCTTCACAACAAGTATGCTTCTCATTCTGGTGCTGCTGGTGGCCACTCCTCTGAAGCCGGAGAGCTCTTACACAGGTTCCACGGGAGGGACAGAATCAGAAAGGGCACATGTGCCTGAGATACTTGCACATGGCAATGGTGACATTGGATGGATGCTTTGCCCATTGTCACCCTGTCCATGCATGGCCTGCCCTGCTCACCATCTCTGCTGTCTGTCTCCTTCCGCTCTGACCTTGTCCCCTACCCCAGACACCCTCCCTGCCTCCTGCTCCCTCTGTTTCCTCTCGGTGCCGGCCTCTCCCTCCTCCAGACCTCCACCCACACTCCCACCAGCCTGCCCGACAGCTGCAACCTTTTCTTCTCTTGGGTTGGAAGAAACAAGTCAGGAGAGAGGGTCCAGGCTTAGCACCAGCAGATCTAAGATGGACTGGCTAGAGCTGGAGTTGAAGCAGCAGCAAGTGGCACAGGTGCTACCTGGGAAGCTTGGAGATTCGTTCCTGGTGTGGATTCACCCACCGGGGCTGCAGGTGTGAGCAGAGGTATTAGAGCCCACACTATTCCCTTCAGTTCTCACCACTGAGACATGCACAAAGGCATTATACCAGATAACCTGGGAATCTAATTCTTATAAAGCAGATGGTGAATTAAAGATTATGGTGCAGCCAGTGCATGGCGCGTTGGTGGTGGGATGGGCAGGTGCTAGATGCTTCTGCTTCCCCAGCAGTCTTTCTCATTTTATCCATCATTCTTTGTCTTCCAAATCTCATTGTGAGATAATCCCGCACACACAACAAACCGAGGCAAAGAGAGGAGCCGGCGGGAAGGAGCTGCTGGAGTGCGGTCACCCTGGCTGCCCGGCTTTACCCCAGTCGAGGTGTTTCCCTCTCAGTACTTCCCACAGATTAGGAACCAGGGCTGGGGCACACAGGGCAGGTGTTTCAGGAAGTTTCAGACTGCTCACTTCACCGTCTTAACCCATGTGGCAGGAACCTGCTTCGGTCTACGCTGATTCTCAGTCTGGTTGTGTGGCACAGCCTCGATCTTCAACATACTGCTTATTGTATGAAAATCGGCTTTTCCACAGTTGCTGTGTGGGAGAGGAAAGAATAGATACATGAGGTCTCTAGGGATCTCCCTGGCCCTCAGGATCAGGTCAGCTCATCTTTGTTCAGCTGCCTAAGTTCTCTATAGGGTACTCTGAAAGACCCCCGCTGGAGGGCGCAGCTTGCAGTGCAGTGCCTCTCTCCACCATCAGAGGCAACAGAACCACTGCAGAAGCTCTCTGTGGTTCTCTTTGGCCAAGCCAGAGCTCAAGGCATATTAGGCTGTGGCAGAGATGTGTGCATTTCCCCAATGACTGGCCCCAAAGTCGTCCCTGAATCAGTGACTCTGGAAACAGGCAGTCCTGAACAAAATAGCAGAGTGTCTTGGGGTCTGAGTGTGACCTGCAGCCAGTTCTGGAATGGGTGCGTTGCAGCTGTGGATGTTGAGTGAGTTCCTGGTTGGAACATCATGGTGGGACCTAACAGCAGCTACAGTGGTGCTGGGCAGGCCCCACACCCACCAACCTGTCACACGCCTGCCAGGAGCTCAAGGCCAGGGAGAGGTGGCCACAATGCCGCAGAGGTGCTGGAGAGCCCTGTAGGTGGGAATGTCACAGCTCTCTGCTCTTGTCTCCTTGGACACCTCCCTGACTAGAGGCCAAGAGCCATGAAGGTCCGAGGATGCAGCCACCTCTGGGCCCATCTTACACACAGAGCTTGCTTATCACACACACAGCTGACTGCTTCACTGGCAAGATGCTGTGGGGGTTGCAGATGATTTTGGATCATCTGAGATTATTTCGAACTCAAGAGGCAACATCCTGAGTTTGTCCTATGGTCTCTGATTGGAATATCACTAAAATATGGGAATCCCCTCATCCCTTTAAATTTCTCCTGATTATTGTGGACCTTTTCATCATGCCAGTGTGAAGGCAGAAAAGTAAGACACAAATAGCCATGATCTATGAGGAACCATGATCCATGTAGACCTATCACCCATGTATAGCTATCATCCATGTAGAGCTGTCATCCATGAAGAGCTATGGTCTGTGTGGAGTTATGATCTATGGAGAGCTATGATATATGAAGAGCCATGATCTATGAGGAACCATGATTCATGTAGACCTATCACCCATGTATAGCTATCATCCATGTAGAGCTGTCATCCATGAAGAGCTATGGTCTGTGTGGAGTTATGATCTATGGAGAGCTATGATATATGAAGAGCCATGATCTATGAGGAACCATGATCCATGTAGACCTATCACCCATGTATAGCTATCATCCATGTAGAGCTGTCATCCATGAAGAGCTATGGTCTGTGTGGAGTTATGATCTATGGAGAGCTATGATATATGAAGAGCCATGATCTATGAGGAACCATGATCCATGTAGACCTATCACCCATGTATAGCTATCATCCATGTAGAGCTGTCATCCATGAAGAGCTATGGTCTATGGACCTATGGAGAGCTATGATATATGAAGAGCCATGATCTATGAGGGACCATGATCCATGTAGACCTATCACCCATGTAGAGCTATCATCCATGTAGAGCTGTCATCCATGAAGAGCTATGGTCTTTGTGACCTATGTAGAGCTATAATCTCTGAAGAGCCATGATTCATGAAGAGCCGTCATCCATGCAGAGCTATGGTCTGTGTGGAACTATGGTCTATGTGACCTATGGAGAGCTATGATCTCTGAAGAGCCATGATCTATGAGGAACCATGATCCATGTAGACCTATCACCCATGTAGAGCTATCATCCATGTAGAGCTGTCATCCATGAAGAGCTATGGTCTATGGACCTATGGAGAGCTATGATCTCTGAAGAGCCATGATCTATTAGGAACCATGATCCATGTAGACCTATCACCCATGTATAGCTATCATCCATGTAGAGCTGTCATCCATGGAGAGCTATGGTCTGTGTGGAGTTATGATCTATGGAGAGCTATGGTCTCTGAAGAGCTGTGATATATGAAGAGCTATGGTCTGTGTGGAATTATGATCTATGGAGAGCTATGATCCATGGAGAGCTATGGTCTATGTAGAATTATGACCTATGGAGAGCTATGGTCTCTGAAGAGCCATGATCTCTGAAGAGCTTTGATCCATGTAGAGTTGTGATCTCTGAAGAGCTTTGATATACGTAGTTATGATCTATGAAGAGCTGATCTCTGAAGACCAATGATCTATGAAGAGCTATGATTCTTGAAGAGCCATGCTCCATGAAGACCTATGATCTATGGAGAGCTATGATCTCTGAAGAGCTATGATCTGTGTAGAGCTATGATCTTTGAAGAGCTGTGGTCTCTGAAGAGCTATGACCTATGAAGTGCTGTGTTCCATGAAGAGCTGTGGTCTATGTAGAGTTATGACCTATGGAGAGCTATGATCTATGATAGCCATGATCTCTGAAGAGCTATGATCTGTGTAGAGTTATGATCTGTGAAGAGCTGGTCTCTGAAGACCAATCATCCATGAAGAGCTATGATCCTTGAAGAGCCATGATCCATGAAGACCTATGATCTGCGTAGAGCTGTGATTTCTGAAGAGCTGTGATCTAGGTAGAGCTATGATCTCTGAAGAGCTATGATCTATGGAGAGCTGTGATCTCTGAAGAACTGTGAACTAACTGAAGATGTGAGAGTCACTTCTATGAAACTCAGCAACAATGTAGGACTGTAAGTTATTAGTTGGCAGGGGAGACTGAGCCTCACAGGAGTGAGAGCTGCAAGACTTAGCACAAGTCAGAAAAGGCCACTGAAAGTGAATTCATCTGAGAAGCCTCCCTGTGGGGCTGGATCTTGATGTCCTTATAGGGAGGCAAGACAGATGCATGGAAGGAAGACAGCCGTGATTTTGGAGGCAGAATGGGGGTTTTTCAGCTGCACCCCAGAAAATACCATAGATGGTGAAGCTATGAGGGTCTGGAGACAGCCTGGCTCGGCCAACACCTTGGTTTCGGACTCTGCCTTTCAGAACTGTCAGATCCTAAGTATCTGCTCCTGTAAGCCACCCAGTTTGCGTTAGTCCCTCCCAGCATCCTCAGCACACAAATCCAGAGTGTTCAGCCTGGTCTCAGGTGGCTAGAAAGATGGAGTCTCATCAGAAGGGAGCAGGAGATTCCTAAGAGGCGTGGGGTCAGGTGTGGAGGGCCTTGGTGAGTGGGTGAAGAGGCTTGAATGCCAGGATGTTTGCAAGGGGAGTTGGACTCAGAATTGCTGGGCAGAGGCGTGTGGGATGAATGGGAAAGATTCAGCACAGGAGGCTGGCAGAGGGGCTTTGTGAGTCTCTGGAATGGGGCGCTGGGCTCCACTTAGGATCCACTCCTTTCTTCCAGAAGACACTGGGGAGGCTGCTGCGCTCCTGAAGCATGAAGGCTGGGCACCACCCCCTCCCCCACACTGAACACTGCTTCTCCAATAATCCACGACCCTAGGGGAGAGCAGCAATTTATTTTTCTTTCTTGGCTACAATTAGGCTTCCAACCATGGTGCGCCATTCCTGCCGTTGCCTCCATCTCAACTTAAGACAATGAGAGCGTGTTGGGATGAAAGTCACCCATGGCAGCGCTGTTGGGCAGGGCTTTATGCGGGCGCTCAGCCCTGGGGCGGGAGGCCCCTCTTTCTCCAGCAAGACACAAATCTGAATGTGAAATGTCATTAGAACCTCCTTCCTCTAGTACTGCTTCTTTTTAGAATAACAAAAACACATCAGTGGTAAGTTTCAGTGTTATTTTTAATAAAAGAAAACCCTTTAATTTACATATATTTAAGGCTAAGTAAATGAAAATGCATTATGTTACCACTGTTCTATTGAATAATGAGCTGAGAGGGTTCAGAAGAACAGTTTGCTTTTCAAACCTTGTACACCCCCAGCTCAAGCCTGCCTCTGAGGATGAGGGAGGGGACCAGATGGTATTGATTGTCTGGGGCCACACTGGGAGGTTTTATGTGCTGGACTGGCAGTGCTTTGCTTGGAGACTTTGGGGAACAGTGGGTCCTGCGTAAAGCTACCACCCAGGGCCTGGTCATCTACAGAGGCATCTGCAGGGGTTCACTGCCCATCCCCTGCAGACCAGCCCAGAGGCGGCCCTGGGCAGGCACACCTGCCTCTCCCAAAGCAGGCTTCTAGCCCTTCTAGCCCTCCCTCTCCAACACTAAGGCAGTAGAAGGCTGGGGACACAAAAGAAATAACACACATATGTATGCACACACACAAAAACTTGTGCACATGCACACACATAGAAACAAACACATGCTCACATGCAAATACAGTCCTACATACATAGACAAACACAGATGCACACACACACAGAATCAAACACATAAGCTCACACACATATACTCTTAAGTGCATGCACATACAAACACATACACACATAAATAGAAACATACACATACACACAAGTGCATGCACACACAAACATGAATGCATACATATTCAAACATACACTCACACATATAAACCCATTCTTAAGTGCATGCACCCACACATACACTTAAGTGCATGTACACAAACACGAATGCATGCACACAAACATGAATGCATACACACACACAAACACATACGCTCAACACAAATACACTCAAGTACATGTACATACAAATGTGTATGCATACACAAGCATATATGCTCACACACACACTTAAATGCATGCACATCCAAACAGATGCATACATACACAAACACATGCTCTTAAATGCATGCACATACACACATACAAACACATGTACAGACACATATACACATGCAGACAGAAACACATGCTCATACAAATGCACACACCCACTCCTACATGCATACACACATGGACACACAAACATAATATCCTCTCCTATATTTTATGAGAAAAAATATCCTTTGGATTATTTAAATTTCAGAATTTTCCCAGTCTTCCACCTTGGAGTCTGGCATTCCCTTTCCCCCTCTGGTCTCCGAGGAGGCTGTGCTGAAGCCTTGAATGGTGTCTGGGTGAAGCGTTTAGCACAAGCTCAGGCACCCAGAGCCCTGAAAGGAACATCAGCCATCATCACCATTATCATCAACTGTCTCATTAACAAGCATTTACTGTGCTCTGCACTTTGACTCTTATGGTGGTCCAGGGTTCCTTTTCCAAGAAAAATAGTTACGAGGCCCTGCTTGAGGTAAGAGGCTCTGGTCCCAGCTCCAGCAAGATGCCCTAATTTCCGCCGTGAGGTGCAGGCTGGATGTGGGCAGAAGAAACACCCATCCCAGGGTCTCCGGGCTGCATTCCGTTGCCTCACTGGGATTTTCCTTGGACAAATTCTGGGCGCGATCCTGAGCTGACAGCACCATGTGAACAGTGAACTGAGACCCAGCCTTTCACCTGGGACAGCTTCGCCAGGGCTTCATAGGGGAGGTGGCTTCTGTCCCAGGCCTGGAAGGTCCCCTAGGTGGTGGCCAGGCAGAGAGTGTGCTGGCAGAGAGTGGGGTACTAGCCACCTGCAGGCTGAGGAGGCCCAAGTGGCTCTGGGGGGGACCTGAGGCTGCCAGCAAAGGCAGGACAATCTGCTGGCCTTTTGATGACATTACCGCCTCTGTGCAAGGACACACTCTTTTCTCTCTGTGTCTATTTTCTCCAGTTAATCCGGTGACTTAAGAAGCTAGATAACAGTATTATTTGCATTGACAAATGCTGATGACACAGTCAGGAGAGACGGGGGAAATGTTGCCCTCTGAACCAATAGAGTGATTAGGGAGCCCTCTGTTACCTCAGCACCCAGGTTAATTACTGCAGAAAACCTGGGAATGGCAGCTATAATTTTTCTCCAGAAAGTACCATATTTTTACTCTTGAGACAATAAAATGCCCATGGAAGGACATCCTTTACAGTCTAATGGTGTGATAATTTTAGCAGAATGATCCTCTATGCTCCTGTCCGAGGGGCACTGTCCTTGTGCATTTGATTACTTTTATGAGCTGGACGATTGAAATCCACTCCTGTCTCCGGCGGCCGGTCACCATCTAGAGCATCTATGAATGGGTACATTGACCTACTGCAGTGTCTCTCTGGGAAATGGAGATGCATGTGGCCGCCTGGGCACAAGCTGATTCTGTTTCGACAGCCATAGGCAGACATTTATCAAACAGCATAAGGCAGCAAGCTGCCGGCTTTCAGCTTGCATCAAAATGATGGCAAGGAAAGCTGTTTAGAGAATTTGGATGGTTGGTTTTATCTTAGACCATGACAAACCTGTGTGAATCTTGTGATACTTGGAACCACAGCTTTACAGAAGCCAGTCTGCATTGAGAGGCAGAAAAGCATGCTGTAGGCATGTTGAACTTTCTCACAGAGGGACAGATTTCTTTAATAGTGCTCACACGTCTTTATTTCTTCTTGTTTCTAAACTAGATGAAACTTGAAATGACTCATTTTAGAGCCTGATTGCTGGCAATGCTGCCCGCTGGAGGCAGGGGTGGCATCAGCCTGCTGTTGGAACACTTCATTCTTTCCTCTTTCAAGAAAGCCTGTGCTTTAGTTTTGGCTGTCCATTTTGCACCCTGCTCAGAATTTGATAAAAAGCAAATGGACTGGGAGAAGTGACCTATGAATCTCTTGTTCTTCTCACCCCCTGCCCCATGGTTCATTCTTTTTGATTTAGACCCTGGCTGGCTGAGCCCCGCCTGGTCACACCCTTACAGGTGTAGGGGAGGTCTGGACCCAGAGGGCAATGCTTGGGGGCAGGGCATGCCTTCCACTGTCAGCACTCAGTTGTCTACGTAGGGTGGGCCCAGAGCTGGTGAGCAGGGAACAGAAAGGCTGTAGGTAAACAAAGTGCAGAATGCTGGAGGGGCGGCCTCGAGGGAGCTCTGGCTGACTCCCCCAGGTTGTGGGGATCAAACAGGAGACCTCCAGATTCCGCTCCACCCTCTGTCTCGGATTCTCTGGAACTTTACCCATTGTGACTGCCCTGGGACACTATACAGTGATCTGGCTCTCCTACAGATGGCAAGCTTGGTGGGAACAGAGACTGTGCCCTGCTTGTTATGGTGTCCCCAGGATAACACAATGCCTGACCA
The DNA here is from genome assembly GCF_049354715.1 of Callithrix jacchus. Classification (NCBI taxonomy): domain Eukaryota; kingdom Metazoa; phylum Chordata; class Mammalia; order Primates; family Cebidae; genus Callithrix; species Callithrix jacchus. The sequence continues at coordinate 27,238,367 of NC_133502.1, forward strand.
CAAACACCTGCCCCAAGAAGGACAACAGTCGCCTTTCAGCAGCATTCCCTGGGGCTCCTGGGCCAATGCTAGAATGTTCTCTGAGGTAACCCAACCCTGAATGTTCTACATTGTGAAGCAGATTATTTCTGAGGATGTTTTTGTTTTATCTTAAAACATCGTCTTATAAGAGATTTATGGAGCTATCTTCCAAACCAAAGGTCAAACATGCTTCCAACCTCATTCTTGAGGTTGCATGAAGGGATGAGCTCACATGGATTCCCCCCTCGCCTTCCCTTAGGGGGGACATTGTCACTGTCGGAAGCGTGATAGAACTGTCAAAAGTACGTGAAATCAGCTATGCAAATGGTGAAACAGAAGTCACAGCTCCCTTTGTTCTGTGACAGGGTAAAAATTTTACATTTTTCATCAAAGAGGAAATAAATCCCAACACTTACACATCTAAATAATTGGGCAGGGTTCCTTCCACTCTTCACATACCCCCCGTCTGGCTGTGCAGGGCCAGCCACCGCCCTAACCAGCATGACCACTGGCCAGGTTTTCCTGCCAGCCGCAAACACTTGTTCTCCTGGAGCCTGCCAAGCTGTAGAAGCGTTTGGATCTTTCCTTGCAGAGCACAGGTACTCAGAGAGGCCTTTCACAGCCTCACCAGTTCTAGTCCCTGCCTATGTCAGAAACCTGCCACAGCTTCACAGGAGAGGGTCTAGGGGAGGAACCACAGGCTGGAGTCTTGGCTGAGACACTACCAGCCCCCAGCCTCCCTCCAGCTTCCCTGGGTGGTCCCCGTGGAGGGATGGTGTGTGTCCAGGCAGGAGTCAGCCTGGGGCCTGAGGGAGGCCTAGGGAGGAAACCAGCTGGACCACCGTGTCTCCTGCGGTTCCCTGGAGGATGCAGCTTTCCAGAAGCCCTAGAGCTCTCAGCTCCTCTCCCAGCCACTGTTGCTGGGACCCCTGGCAATGCCTGACTGCCAGCCTGCCTGGGAGACTCCCTGCACCAAAGCAGCCTTGAATTCCTGAGTCTCTGCCATGGTTCCACAGAAACTCCACTTCTAGGGGCACTCACGCCCATGGAAGCACCCGGAGCAGTTTCTAAACATCAAGAGAATATCATTGAGCACCACCAACTCTTGAGGAAGGGCCAAAACCCCACGTTACTTTTGATCCCCCTAAAACTTTACTAATAGCCCACTGTTGACTGGACGGCTTAGCAGCAATGCAGACAGTTGGTTACCACGTATTCTTTATATTATATGTATTATATATCATATTCTTACAATAAAGTAAGCCAGAGGTGAAATGTGTCAAAAATCTTAAGGAAGGGGAAATACATTGACTGTTCATGAAGTGGATGCAGATCATTCTACAGGTCTTCATCCTGCTGTGTCCACATGGAGCGGGCTGAGGAGGGGGCACAGCAGGGTCCCTGTGCTGTCTCGGGAGTGGTGGGAGGGAGAAAATCCAGTACAGGTGGGCCCTGCAAACCTTCAAACTCATGCTGTCCAAGGCTCGACAGGAACTGCCCAAAGAGCTCCATAGAATCCTCGGCCATACCTTGATCTTGATAGAGGCTGTCATCAGGAACCCAACTATCACAGGAGTGAAGGAGAGTGTAAGAAACGTTAACAGGCAGTGAGGAAGGATGCGAATGACTGGGCAGCCTCCCCAGAACCCCTCAGTCACAGAGTGGTGGCCGCCTCACCCTCCGTCCCGCACCCTTGTCATCTGTCCCCGCTGCTCACACCGTGGAAAGGAGAAAGCAGAACCATGCTGCGGCTGAATGTTGCCCCCCCAAGTCCCATGTTGTGATGTTTCTCAGGTGGGCCCCGTAGGAGGTGTTCAGTCAGGGAGCAAGTCCTTCTGTGGGCCTGGTGTCCTCGTGTGGTGATGAGTGAGTTCTCGCTCTGATAGTTCACACAAGAGCTGGGGTTTGAAAGAGCCTGGCACCTCCCCACAGCTCTCTCTTGCCCTCATGAGAAGCACTGGCTCTTCTTCCTCGTCTGCCACCAGGAAAACCTTCCTGAGACTTTCCCAGAAACAGATGCGGATACCACGTTCTTATACAGCCTGCAGCACCGTGAGCCAAATAAACCTCTTTTAATTATCAATTACCCAGCCTCAGGTATTCCTTTAGAGCAACACAACGTGGGCTAACACAGCAGAAGGCAGAAATCAGCCCCAGGGGCTGGAAGAACATTCTAGAAGGACACAGGTTCAGGCACAGTCCTGGGGAGTTTTGCTTTTCCCTTTCTCTCCCAATAACGAAGGCAGGAAGCAAGGAGGAGAGGAGAGCCCCGCTATCCAGGCAGCAAGCCTGCGTCTGGACGTCACAGACTCTACCTCTGGGACTCCCAGAAGAGAAGAGGGCCTCCCTCCATCCTGCCCCACTGCTAGTGCCCACATGGCTGCCAGCAATCCTGGGAGAACATAGGGCAATACCCGCCCAGCCCTAGGTCCTGTCCCTCTTCTATGGCTACAGGCCCGGAACACAACCAGAAGCTGCTGCTTCCACTGAGGGGAAACAGGATCCCCTAGTCTCACACCTCCTGCCGGGCAATGTATGGCAGAAAACAGAACAAAACATGGTGGCCAGCCATGCTGGCAGGGTTGTGCCTCAAGCCTGGTCATCAGAGGACAGATGGTATTGTGAGCAAAGACAGAAATTTTTCAGGGGACAGCAGGTGATGGGAGGTCAGAGTCCCGGGCGCTCAGGGGCTGTGGGGGCTGTGTTCTCTCTCTGCTGGGACTGTTGTCCTTGTGAAAGCCCCAGATGCACCCCTGGGGCCTCAGTCTTTCCATCTGGTAGTGAAGTGTCATTACAAGATGATCAGTGTCACCCTTCATGGATTTTTTACATGGCAGGGAGAATGGCCAGAGCTTTGCTCTTTGTGGAGAGTAAACAAGATTTACTTCCTGAAGGATTTCATCTGTTTGTGCTTCACCTATTTCTTCCTGTGCTCGTGCGTGCATCAGAGTTATGGCATGCCAGTCTCGGCTCAGTCCCTGCCTTTGCAGAGTCTCCACCAAGCTTATTTTCTTACCATGTGGCCCCTGGGTCACTGACATCAGGGTTCCCTGAAAACATGTCATTACACAGCTGCCAGACCTCTGCCTCTGACTGGCCAAGTCAGAGCCTGGGGGGGGCGGTGCTGAGGAACCTGCATTTCCACAAAGTCCCTGCCTCAGGGGCAGGGGGGCAGGTGGTGCTGAGGAACCTGCATTTCCCCAGACTCCCTGGTGAGGCTGCTGCACATGAAGGTTTGGGACCTGCTAGTGAAGGAAGGCTGTTTCTGGCCAGGGTCTCTGCAGGCCCGTGTTGTGGGGTGGGTATGCCAAGGCTCTCTCCACAGCCCTGTCTCGGCTGGGTGGGCGTTTGCATCGGAATCAGCTGTGGAACTTGCTCTAAAGAGTGGGGCCTAAGCACCTGCCTGGAGATTCTGATTCCTGAGGTCTGGCAAGGACCTGGGCACCTCATTTTTATCAAGGCCCCCAGGCGTCTCAGATTCAAATGGGAAACTGCCGCAGACTAAATTCCCCCATGAAACTGCACTAGACTAGAAGCCCCATGAAAGTATCCGCAAGTGAGTCTCAGGAACTCATGGTCTCTGCTGAAGAAGAGGTCAGGTCTGGCTGAGATGCAGGGACTTGTCCAAGGCCATGGTTACTGAGGGACCTGGCTGGAAGGCAGGTGTCCAGAGCCAAATCCGCCATCACTCGGCGCTGCAGAAGGCCTCTCTGCCTCCCTTCCTCTCCCTCCCCCAGAGCCTGGCAGGCCAAACCCCAGCTCCAGGTCTCCCTCCTGGCTGGCAGTGAGATAGGGGCTGATGTGTATAAACCACAGGACTGGCACAGGACTGGCTTTCTTTCTGTCTGAGGAATTAGTTGTAAACACTTGTCTCCTCAATCAACAGGGCCTTCCATGTCCCCAGAACTCTTTTAGGTGATGGAGACACAGAGCTGAAACGTTCCAAGTCCCTGGCCGGCCAGAGCACACGGGTAAGAGAAAGAGATGACATGGAACTCAGGGCCAACCCGGAGATGACGCATTACACTTAAAAGTTCCTCTCAGGCGGGCGTGAGATTTGCGGAGAAGCTGCCGAGATGCTACAGACGTTTCTGTGTACCCCACACCGTTTCCCATGCTGTTAAGCTCTTAAATTGGGATGAGACATTTGACTTAACTGAGGGACCAGTGTTGATACTTCGTTATTAACTAAAATTCACACTCTTGACTTTTCTTCCTGTTGATGTCAATGTCCTTTTTCTACTTCAGGTGCCATCGACTTTTTCTTAAAACTTGGCAGTTGCTGACTTGCCAGGCACTAATGCCTCTCATGCACATTTAAAACATCATTCCCTCACGGCCCTGATGTGGGGACATGAGTGATTTGCTCAGAGGTGAACCCTCATGTGCCTCAGAGCTGAAGACGAGGCTCGGTTTGTGTTGGTCCAGGGCCCACATTTTTAGTGCAGCTGCTTCTTGGGAGGGTGTAGAGGTGACCAGGGAGGCAGTGGTGCTGATGGTGCTCCCAATGCAGAACGCCCAGTGCAGGATCCCAAATAAGGGACCCCAATGCAGAACCCCCAAAGTGGGACCCCAATGCAGAATCCCAAATGCAGGACCCCGAATGTGGGACCCCAATGCAGAACTCCCCATGCAGGACCCCCAGTGGCTACAGATGGTCCATCTTCTCTGTGTCCACACGTGGTTCCCACTGCATGCCTGTGTCCTAATCTCCTCCCATTAGGACGCCCCTCAGACTGGATCAAGGTCCACCCCAATGACGTCACTTTATCTTCATCGCCTCGGTGACGGCTCTATCTCCAAATACAGTGGCATTCTTAGGTATTGTGACTTAGTACTTCAGCACATGAACTTCAGGGGAATACAGTCTGGCCATAACAGAAGCCTTCATTCTCCTGCCCCCGCCATGTGATGGTAGGAAAAAGGGTGTTTCGGAACCCAGGAGGGGCTGCATTCTGCAGTGAGGCTGCAAGCCGATACCACCAGTGATCCGGCCTCATCTTTACCAACCACATCTTATGAATGAGAACCTGACTTTCTATTTTGAAATGTCTAAAAAGAGCGTCATGTTATTTTCTTTTTAGGCTTTACATACATTTTTCATAATTGAAAATCATGATAAACTTAAATCATTAAATGTTTTCAAAATCAGAAAATTATCCTTAGGAATTGGGAGCCTTGGTCATTTTAAATCACTCTAATTGTGCCTTCCTGGGTGTGTTCGGGGTGCAGGCTGCCCTTCACTCCACCTGCGCCTTTCCTGGGTGTGTTCAGGGTGCAGGCTGCCCATCACTCTACCTGCGCCTTTCCTGGGTGTTTTCAGGGTGCAGGCTGCCCTTCACTCTACCTGTGCCTTTCCTGGGTGTGTTCAGGGTGCAGGCTGCCCTTCACTCTAACTGTGCCTTTCCTGGGTGTGTTCAGGGTGCAGGCTGCCCTTCACTCTACCTGTGCCTTTCCTGGGTGTGTTCAGGGTGCAGGCTGCCCCTCACTCTACCTGTGCCTTTCCTGGGTGTGTTCAGGGTGCAGGCTGCCCTTCATTCTACCTGTGCCTTTCCTGGGTGTGTTCAGGGTGCAGGCTGCCCTTCATTCTACCTGTGCCTTTCCTGGGTTTGTTTAGGGTACAGGCTGCCCCTCACTGTATCTGTGCCTTTCCTGGGTGCATTAAGGGTTCAGTCTGCCCTTCACTCTACCTGTGCCTTTCCTGTGTGTGTTTAGGGTGCAGGCTGCCCTTCACTCCACCTGTGCCTTTCCTGGGTGTGCTTAGCATACAGGCTGCCCTTCACTCTACCTGTGCCTTTCCTGGGTGTGTTTAGGGTACAGGCTGACCTTCACTCTCCCTGTGCCTTTCCTGGGTGTGTTTAGGGTGCAGGCTGCCCTTCACTCTACTTGTGCCTTTCCTCGGTGTGTTTAGGGTGCAGGCTGCCCTTCACTCCACCTGTGCCTTTCTGGGGGTGTATTTAGAAGGCAGGCTGTCCTGACTGGCTTCTTCCTATTTCTGTGCCTCCTTCCCACCCTTTCCTGTCATCTACCTTCAACACATCTCAGTAGGGAAACCTTTCCCACAGTTAAGATGCATGGAGAGGCCCGATCTGCTTTGTGTGACTGTGTCAGAGGCGTGACACTCATCCATCTGCTGATTGAAATCTAACTCTCATTCCCTTTCCCAGTCTGGACAAGGCCGGTTGCCTGTGTTCTGCCCTTCTTCCCCGTTCTTACCTGCTGTCTGATCGGAGATGACAGCATAATTGATTTCCAAGCCTTTCCTGGGGTTTTGAAATTGCCTTATTTGGTGGTTGGTTGAGGTAGTCACATGTGGGGATGAAAGAAAAGCGAAGCCAGGATTCCTTCTGCCCAGACCTGTCCACAGGTCCTGGCTGCAGACGGCGGCTCCCCATGGGCAGCTGAGGATGATGGTCACTGCCGGGGAATTGTCACACGTGACACACAGTTGCCAGTGTTTTCATGTGAACTCATCCCCCTTCCATCTTGAAGCATCTTCTAGAAAATGGCTTGTTCTGATGCACTTGATGAAGAAGAGGGCCCTGTGTATTCTCCTGTAATGACCCAGGGCTTCTGAAGATAATTTATGAAGCTTCTGTAGACTTTGATCCTTTTTGGTGGTAAGTACTAAGATGGAGCCTGAGCTGGCTTCGATGTCTCACAGCTGGTGTGCAGAGCTAAATGACAACCGAAATACACCAAATACGCATCTCTCTTCTGGCCTCCTTCCCACTGTTAGGACGTGGTCACGTGACTACACTGACAGGGAGGGGCTGGTTTGTACCGTGGGTCTCCTCCTGGGCTTCCTCGTGTGTAATCTCTCCCTCTACCACCTGGCGCACTTGGCGGAGGATTTTCTAGATGCAGAGTTTTAGTAAATGCCCAGGGCTGGACAGGCTGTGAGTGGTGCACAAGATTCGCTGTCACACCTGTTCTCCTGCCACACCCTCCTCCTGAATTGGGCACAGATCCAGCTGGGCAGTCCTGGGCTTACATGGCTTTACAAATGGCTGTTTCAGAAAGAAGACTGGACAGGCGAAACATGCCTTTGCGTACCAGCCACACTGACTGACTGGTTGTGTGAACCCGGTTTTTCTTCTGAGGATGATAATTTGGGACCTTTTCTTCAAATGGTTTGCCATGGCTGGATCCAGGAATATAGATTCTGAGACATAGATTGGGATGTAGGAAGTCTGTTGAGGGTTATCCTCTACATGGGAGAGAGGAGGGCAGACCTGGGCATAAGGGCTGTTGAACGGCAGGCTGGGGGACCAAGGTCCTTGCCAGCCTCACAAAGAGCCCTGCGGCAGGGGCACCCTACAGTCAGGTCACTTTTGTCCTATACCATTAGCTGGTCCTAAGGGGGTGGGCTGAGGGAGTAGCATTAGTGCCACTGTGGGGCTGTCTTGGGGTTAGGGCCACCTGCCTAGCCGCTCACACACTCCCATCCCACGTCCACACAGGAACGTCTTGCTGGGCGTCTGGACCCTGTGCCCCTTCCTGTCCCCAGCTCCTGCAGTTCTGATGATGCTGTCACCTGATGTCCGCTGAAAAGCACTTGGTCTCCACAGAGGCCCTGCAGCGTGCAGGGTTCTTTAAAGCAGCAGGCAGCATGGCCTTTGTGTGGGACCCTCGGGGCCTAGCTGGAGCCTCCCTCTGGCTGACTGAAAACTCAGCATGACGTTTTCTCACCAGGTGTTCCTTTAGGTCTGTAGGGTCTTTCAGGCAGAGGGCAAGGAAAGGACCACGTGCACCGCTCCCAGGTCCCCTGCCTGCCCTTGTCCTCCTCTGGGTCCCGCCCACAGCTGGGAGCTTCTCCTGTCACTGGGTATATGTTGAAAGCACATTCCCGAGGCTGCAGCATGAGGTTTCTATGACCCAAAGAGGCCCCCACGATTCCCCTGGAGGAGGTGGAGGTGGAGGATGATGACTTCTTTGCTTTAGAGGCATCCTGGCATAGCCACACTAATGTGGTACCCCTGACCCTCCTGGGGCTGACCTCTCGCCCTTGGAGAGCTTGCTTCTAGCACAGCTTCTCACGTCCAGCCCTTGAAGTCTGATGATCTTGACGCATCAGCACAGGGGGACAAGGGGATGCTCTGTGGAGACTGGGATGTGGGGGTCCCTGAGGATGGAAGGCAGGGGGTTCACACACCCCTGTAGCGAGACCACAATGGCATCCCACATCCCCCATTGGTGTCACTGTTTCTGGTCCTGCTTCCTGCAAGAGATGGGGATCCACATGCTTTTAAGGTCAATGCTGGTCCCATGTCCTAGATGCCACGGGACTCTTCCAGCACCAATGCCAGGGCAGGGGCGGGCTGCACCCAAGCATGCACCATTGGGTTGGCCATTGTTCCAGGCTTCCTGGTGATCTCCGTGGACGTGGCAGGATGGCCCATGCCCCCTTTAGGCCCTCCTGGTGATCTCTGTGGATGTGGCAGGATGGCCCATGCCCCCTTTAGGCCCTCCTGGTGATCTCTGTGGATGTGGCAGGATGGCCCATGCCCCCTTTAGGTCCTCCTGGTGATCTCTGTGGATGTGGCAGGATGGCCCATGCCCCCTTTAGGTCCTCCTGGTGATCTCTGTGGATGTGGCAGGATGGCCCATGCCCCCTTTAGGTCCTCCTGGTGATCTCTGTGGATGTGGCAGGATGGCCCGTGCCCCCTTTAGGTCCTCCTGGTGATCTCTGTGGATGTGGCAGGATGGCCCATGCCCCCTTTAGGTCCTCCTGGTGATCTCTGTGGATGTGGCAGGATGGCCCATGCCCCCTTTAGGCCCTCCTGGTGATCTCTGTGGATGTGGCAGGATGGCCCATGCCCCCTTTAGGTCCTTCTGGAATTTGTCTGTGTTTGCTAATCCATCTGGCAAAGGGGCAGCTTTGGGGCTTCCATCCGACTCTTCACACTGAGGGTTCTTGCCCCACAGGCCAGGAGCCACAGGGGCAATTCGGATCTCACTGAACATTTCGGTCCCAGGTGCACAGCTAGGAAGTGGGAAGGCAGCCACTGTCCCTATCTGTGGGACAAGATGGCGTTGGCCTCTGTTTATTACCCAGCTCCGAGTGGGCCCACCCAGACATTGGCATCTACAGACATTGATGTTAAACGACACCCCATCCCTCTAAACCTCTGCATGCTCCCTCTCCCTGAGGCACAGTGACCCCAGCCATGGCTGAAGGTCCACTTTGACAAGGTTGGGAATGAATCAGCGTCCACCTTGTGTGAATCCCCTCTGTGCAAGCCACAGAGGTGTGGAGTTGACAGGCCACAGCAGCTGGCCTGGCTGGAGTCAGCTCAGCACATCATAACCGCCTAACGGGGCTCCTTGACCACCTCATGGCCGAACCTCCGGCGAGTCAGAAAATGTCGAGTTGAGCGGTTTTGGAGTTTTTATTTTGAGTCAAACTCTTTAAGCTCATTGATGTATGCTGCCCACACCTGTCTACCAGGGGACTCTGGGAACTCAGGGTGCACTAAGGGGCCCGCGCCCAGTTCTAAGGAAGTTGACTAGGAGGTCCCAGCACTCCCTCCCTCTCCCCCTGAGCCTCGGTGTTCTCACCCCTGCCATCACTGCTCCACCTGCACGGCCTCCATGTCAGCACAGAGGAGGATGGGGGAGGGCTGAAGGTGGCACCTCCAGGGCTGGTCCTGCTCTGACTCCCGTGATGACAGAACGTCCCCTGGTCAGCCTCTTCTTCCTGGTTCACCCAAGCCTGGCTCTCCCCAGTGGTAATTCCTGCCCCGCGTTTCCAGCTGCAGCTCCTCCAGGCCTCCTTGGCGATCTGTGGCTGAGCAGCCTTCCTCCCTAGAGATGAGGGTGCTGCCAGCCTAGTTTGAGATTCTGGCAAATGTTTTGAAAACGGTCTTTGCAATTGTTCCGTTCAACTTTTAATATTCTAGTGCCACTGACTGAAGAAAGCAGAGGTCCTGAAAAGCGAGAGACTGGGGGTGTGGGTTCCCACTGCAAAAAGTGCAGGAGAATGTGGAATCACCAGACAGTGAAGGGTCAGGGAGACTGGCTTAACCAGGCTGTCAGTCCTAAATTTAAAGCTGGGAATGGTGTTTCTGTTTGAGGGACCTCGTGGATAAACATATCAACCTGGTTACCTTTGTTAGCTCGTGCCTTGAATTTTGGTTTCCAAATATAGCTATTGGACCGACTGAGGAAGTTTCTTAGAGGATGTGGGATTCGAACTGGCCTTTTGGGAGACTGGCTGAGTGTGGGGCAGTGAGAAATTCCGAATGGGGACAACCCCGAGCACAGCCCAGGTGGGAGAGCAGGGGTAGGGTTTGGGAACTGACTCACCTGCCGCTGCTCGCCTCCTGGGCTTGGCTTTCCAAGCAGACGGTCAAAGTGAGGCTGCCAGGATGTCCATTTCTTGTTTACAATAAGGTTTTCTCTGTGGTGTTTGGCTGTTTCCTTATTGTTTCACATTCATTGGGTATGAGGATTGAAGGTGGGAGACACCCTGTGATCACAGGCACCCTGGTTCTTGTCAGTTGCACATGAGCATCTGCGTGAGGAAGGCTGCACAAAGCTGCATGGGTGCTGGGAGAGCCGTGGCTGGGTTGCCCAGTGTGAGGGCACCGGCCTGGGTGCGTCACACACATGCACACGTGCACATATAACACAGCATGTGCACACGCATCTGAATGTTTGTATGTCTATGCTCTGGAGTTAGCAGACAGCCTCTGACAATGAGTTGTCCATACTTAGCTGTTCTTTGGTCACTGCTGGTCGAGCCTGAGCACATGTGCCAGTCCCCAGGCACCTGGGTAGGGTGCAGATTCTGATTCAAGGCATCTGGAGCAGGCTGTGTGACCTTCTGTGTTTCCAGCAAGCTCCCAGGAGATGCTGAGCTTCTGGTCCGCGGCCACATGTTGAGTAGCAAGGCTCTGTGCCTATTAGCGAGTAAGCTCTGGGGACGGTCACAGATGTCCTCTGCCTGCTGCAGGGGAAGAGCCTGGTTATCAGAGCTGCCACCTGGGTGTGACCTGCCCACCCTTCAGTTGCCGCCCTCTCCGCAGCAGGTCTGGCATGAAGCTGGAGCATCTCAGCAGCTCGAGTCCAACGTTGACCTTTGGCCGACTGGGCAACCCCTCTGTTCCTGAGCCCTGCAGGGCCTCTGGCTCTCTGAAGGGTGCTTTGTGTTGTGGGTCACTAGCAGCCCCCGAGGGATGCAGCCCATCTGGTGCTGGGATATCCCACAGCTCAGGCTGAAGGCTCTGGTTGCTGCTTTCGTGGCCCTGCAGCCCTTGTCCTCATTTAGATCTCCCTGGAAGCCTACCCGAGACAGGACTTGGATGCGGGCTCCTCTGGGAGGGTGGGTTAAAGGCATGGGCCCTGAGCCTGCCGCCCTCCTGTGCTCTGCTGAGGGGGAGAATCACCAGCTGCCCAGATGTCCAGTGAGGAAACGCTTTATTTCACTAAATATGTCCAACCAGACTCAATTCTACTTCCTCAGGAGCCCTTGGTGGCAACTTCTCGAAGGAGACTTCCTCACATCTGCTCCGGGCACTGCCACTCTCACCTGGCCACTTGCATTTCCTAACTGGCCTCCGCCCATCTGTCCTCCCCCTACCGCCAGAGCGACCGCCCGAAAACTTGAACTTAGTGCCCTTCTGTGCAGAAGCATCCAGGGTTTTCTCCCTGCCCTTGGGATGAAGTCAGAGGCCCTCAGTGGCTTATATGCTGTGGAATCTGGTCCTGCCTCATCAGACCTGGGCCACGAACTCACCCTCTCTCCAGCCAAAATAGTAACAGAATGGCAGTGACTTATGATGGATTTACTGCACTGCATGCATAAGTTGTATGATATATTAAAAAATTTAATAGAAATGTATTATAGGAGGCCTTTTTATAGGATTGAATTATAGAAATGAACCCCATTTCTTAATTTCTTACTAAGTATCAGGCACTGAGCTGTGCTCTTCTCAAATATTTCATTGAACCTTCACACAGCTGAGTGATGCAGCCGTGGCTATCTTCATCATACAGGTGAGGACACTTTGACACGGAAAAGTGTTTCAATTGCATGAGGCCACACAGCGAATAAGTAGAAGGTCTGTTTCCATCCACAAGTCTCAAAATAGCTCAGTGAAATGGGTCTCCGAATTCTATGTAGCCACTTAGGTGTGTGTGTGTCTGTGTGTGTGCCTATTCATATTTGTGTTTGTGTTTCTGTGTCTGTGTGTGTCTGTCTTTGCATACATTGCTCTGTGCGTGTCAGTCTGTGTGTGTATATTTGTGTGTGTCCCTGTGTGTCTATGTGTGTGTGTGTCTATGTGTTTCTGTGTATGTGTCCATGTATGTCCATCTGTGTCTGTTTTTGTGCATGTGTCTGTGTGTGTGTATCTGTCTGTTTCTGTGTGTCCATGTCTGTCTGTGTGTGTGTCTGTGTGTGTCTGTATCCATTTCTCTGTGTGTCTGCATGTTTCTGTGTGTCTGTATCTGTTTGTGTTTATCTGCATGTGTGTCTATTTCTGTGTGTATGTCCATGTGTGTCTGTGTGTGTCTGCGTCATTTCTGTGTGTGTCTGTTTTTGTGTGTTCATGTGTATCCATGTGTGTCTGTGTATATTTCTCTGTGTGTGTCTGTTTCTGTGTGTATCTGTGTTTGTTTTTGCATGTTTCTGTGTCTGTGTGCATCTGTGTGTGTGTCTGTTTCGTGTATTTGTGTGTGTGTGTCCGTGTGTCTGTCTGTGTGTGTCTGTGTCAGGGGCAGGCATGTCTGGCGTGCTGTTCCGGGAAGACAGGCACACCTTGGGATGTGAGGCAGGTTGTGCAGCCCCACCCTGCAAGGTGATGTCTCCATCCTCGATGGACGTTTCCCCTGTCAGCCTCCAAGCAGAGCCAGGTATCTCCCCAGGTTGCCTTGTGTGACCCATGATGATTTAAATATCTGTGGTCTACATTCCACGGGGAATTAGTTTTCATAACAGGGTGAAGTTTAAGCTACTTAGGATTTAAGTGACGCTTACTTTCTGGGAGATCTGGTTGAATGCTGTTGACCTAAGAGTGAGAATCAGGCTGCGCACGGTGGCTCAATCCTGCAGTCCCAGCCGCTCAGGAGGCTGAGGTGGGAGGGTCACTGGGCCCTGGAGTCCAAGGCTGCAATGAGCTCTGATTGCACCACAGCACTGCAGCCTGGGTGACAGAGCAAGACTCTGTCTCAAAATATATAAATAAATAATAAATACATAAATACAATTAAAAAGAGGATCTTATTTGCTTTAAAAATGGTAAAATTAAAATATTTGATTTGACATTCATAACCCACAAGTTTGAAGGAGAAAAATGCCCTGTTAGCTGTTGTTCTCTCGACAGAAAAGTATGCAGCCTGTTGGGTGTTTGTAGATCACCGTTTCCCCTGAACCAGCAAGCTGAGGTCATGAGCCATTGCAGAGTGTCTTGCTGCTAGCCTGTCACCTGACGGACTCATGCTGCTCAATGGCATAATGAGTATTTTGTCTAAATCAATATTTTTCAGAGATCCTAACTAAACAGTACAATATTTTTACGGGTCTTCGTATATCAGTGCAGGTGTTTCTGCATATTTAGTAAGCAACAGGAAGATTCCAGCTCCTTACCTGTGAGATAACAGGTGATGGAGTTTTTCTGCTTGTCTTAATTAATCTTAGGAGTTCTCCACAATCAAATTCACAGGTCTCTCTCATATGGGTTTTGTAGGTAAAAGTGAAAAGTGATTCAAACGTGAGTCCACAGTGAATTGTACAAATCATGACAAGATAGGAGAAAGGTGTGTTACCTGGTAGGAAAAAAATGTCTTTGGAAATACGTGAGAAACTTTTTCTTTCCTTTACTCCCAGCCTCAACTTAAAAACAAACTCTTCTCATATCTATTCTGCCTTCAGGAAGAGCAAATTTCAGGTGTAAGGAGTGGAGAAGTACAAAACTGATTTGTAAAAGAAAGGATTAGTATAGAGAAGAGCTTGCTTAAAAAAACAGTTAACTGATGCTATTTTGTACTTGGAAAAGCTGATAATACAGCTGCATCAATTAGACACCTCCGTTATGATTGAGGGTAGGACGTGCATATTATTTCTATTTATGATTCAAGCAAACTGCTTCTCACTGCCTTCCGTCTCCCACAAACAAAGGGTACCTCTCCCTGTGACCATTCTTTCTCTTCTTAAATGTGAGAGGTATGTGTTATGCATTGTTAGGGTTGTGATTTTGGTTCCTTCCTGAAAGAAGGTGAGTATAGACCGTGGGATGGTGATGAATTTTCTCCTCTGTCTTTCTTTCTTCTCTTAATTTCATTGCAGTAAATTTCAGTGCACACAGTTTCCTCAGTTTGAAGGTACTTCTCTCCACAACCACCCCCAATCCCATTTCTTCTAAGCAGCCCCTGGTTGGGAAGTCCTTTAAGAACACCTGGCCTATCTTGTTCCCACAGCAGGCTCTCCACCTTGCATACAGCAGGTGCTTGGAGCTTGCTGGCGAGTCAGAGGGTGAAGTGGAGGTAAAAAGGGAACCTGGCCAGTGCAGGTCCTGCCCAGCTCCCTGCCTCTGCTCCAAGGGGCTGCATACCCCTATGGGGTAATGTGCAGGGGCAGAGCTCCCAGGAGCAGCCTCCGTCCTCATCTGCTCTAGTGCGCAAAGTTGGCCTTTCTTTTAAAAATATCTTTGTCAGCCTTATTTGTCTTTCTAATTTTTTTGTGTTTAACATTGATTTTCTGTTCCTAAACCCTAATCTCACTTGTTCTCACACTTTTTCACTTTACAACTAGGGAATTTTAGACTTTTATCTTACTCTCCCCTCTCCTTCACCTTTCGAGCTTTTTATCTCAGTGGTTTTTGATTTAGCTTTTATTTAAATCGCATCAACTATATCTTCAACACTGACTTCTTTTTAAAAGCATTTATCCCACTTGGGGTTGATGGCAAGGGTTTAGAATCATATAGTTCAAACTCGGAGCTGGGAAGCTGTTTTGTCACTGGGGTCTCGCTGTGTGCATCTGTAAAATGGACTCATGAACAGCACTTGTCTCATGGAGATGCTTTCATAAGGAACGTCAGGCATCTGCCATGGCAAGTGCTGAAAAATTGTTACATATTGTTAGGGTTGTGATTTTTGTCATCATCATTTTGGGATTTTGATAGTTTTGCTTTTAATTTCTACTTTTTTAATTGCTAAACTTAATGTTATTAAAATGTCATTACAAGATAAATCATAAACAAATAAAATATTTATTTATAAAATAAATACACAAATTAAAAAAGTAAAACTAGCAATTATTGATTCACCACCCAGCTTGCAGTCACAGAACGTCACGGAGTCTATGCAACTCCCCCAGGCTCCCGCGTCGTGTAGCTCCTCCCATCCTGCAGAGGGAGCCACTGCCGTCCCGTGCGCGCAGCCATGCCTTTGCCGGTCTTCAGGCTTCAGCAGATGTCGCTGCATTCTTAACAGCACACTAAATAGCACTGATTGTTGCTGACCTCAATATGGCTGACCTCAACCATGAATAGAATTATTCTCTATGATTCTCTGCCCCGTTTAGTGCAGTCGACATTGTATTTTTGAGTCATTCCTTTTTTCACTGCTATTTAATGCCAATCATCCCTTCTGAGTCCGTGGACATCTGGGGCTTCGGCGGTGATGTTGGTTTTGGTTTCCTGATGATGGACAGGGCTCTCCGGACCTTCTGTGCTTGTCTTATGGTGCACGCAGCGGTGGTTTCTTCCACCACAGGTGTGACCAAGTCCTCGGCATGAGCCTGTGCAACACTGGTAGGCGATGACCAATGGTGTGTCAAATTTCCTCCCCCTCCAGTGGTGTAAAAGAGTTGCAGCTGCTCTGCCTCTGTGAACATTGGATATCACCAGACTTTATATTTTAATTCATCCAGAAACTGGGAATGGGATTTCACTGTGACTTAGCTTTGCATTCACCAGGTTAGTACAGGAGATAGTGTGTCCTGTATTCACTGGTACCGCATAGTTTTGTTCCTATTCAGTGCCAGCTCTTATCTTTTATTCACTCTTCTATGAGGTTGATGGTCTGACTGCTTTGGAGTTCCTCACAGAGTCTGGATATTGTTTCTTTCATGGTGATATGTTGCACTGTCTTTGTGGTGAACAGACGTTCTAAGTATCAATGCAGCTGAATTATCCATCTTTTCTGCTGTTCTTCAGTTTTCATGTCTTTATTTAAAAAACAGACTTTACCTAAAATATACAAAGCTTGTATCCTATATTTTTTTCTAAATTAAAAAAAATCATTTCACATGTAAACTACACGTGTCTTGTTTTGTATATATGGTGTAATGCTGTGAGGAAAGAAGCCCAGTTCTTGGTTTCATTGGGTTACTAGTTATGCATTTCAGTCTTCAGTCACCTGCAATGCCAGCTTTGTTAGAAATTAAGTTTCTATATATGTGTGGGTCTGTTTCTAAATTCTATATTCTGTTCTATTTGTTTGTCAGTCCTGTGCCAATGCCATGCCATCTGGATTACCAAAACTATATAAAAAGTCTCAATATCTGACATATGGGTTTTCTTATGAGCTGTTAATAATTAATATAATTTTTAATGCAAAGGCAACCTTAAAGTCTTATAATAAACTCGGTTTGGACCTAGATTCCATTTGCTTACAATGTTGTGAGTATCTTTACATTTGTGTTCCTGAGTGCTTTTGTTCATGTATGAGACTGGCTTGTCATCTTTCTTAAATTATTCTTGATTTTGATAACCAATACAATACATGAATTTGACAAATATTTATTCCGTCTTCTCTGGAATAGTTCTGTGGTAAAATTGTACAATGCCTGGCAAAACTCAACTGTAAAATCATCTGTATTTTCTCTGAAGGTTTTAAATATTGATTCATTTATTTAATGATTGATTATAGGACCATTTGGTTTTATCTATGTTAGTTTGGATAACTTGTGCTATGTAGAAATTTGCCATTTTCATATTTTTTCCACATTGGTTGGCTTAAATTTGTTTTTGATAACCCTAGGATATTTTAAATTTTTGGTAAATATTCATTATTGCCAGCTTTTTAATTTGTGCAATGTATATTTGACTTTTATCCTTTTTTTTTTTTTTTTTTTTTTTTTTGAGACGGAGTTTCGCTCTTGTTACCCAGGCTGGAGTGCAATGGCGCAATCTTGGCTCACCGCAACCTCCGCCCCCTGGGTTCAGGCAATTCTCCTGCCTCAGCCTCCTGAGTAGCTGGGATTACAGGCACGCACCACCGTGCCCAGCTAATTTTTTGTAATTTTTAGTAGAGACGGGGTTTCACCATGTTGACCAGGATGGTCTCGATCTGTTGACCTCGTGATCCACCCGCCTCGGCCTCCCAAAGTGCTGGGATTACGACTTTTATCCTTTTTAATCTTGATTATATGCCAGAGATTTATTAATTTTGGTTATTTGTGAAAGAACCAAATTTTGATCTTGTTGATTCTTTCTCCCATTTCTTTATTTTCAACTACATAATATTTTGCTCTAATTTTCTTTCTTTTACTTTGTTGGGTCTGTTCTGTTAATCTTGTAGTTCATTAACTTCCAGCTTTTTTCTTTACTAATATAATAATTTAAGACTATAAATTTGCCTCTAAGTATGACTTTGGCTGCATCCTGTAATTCTTGATACCTAGTAATTTTATTGCTCAGCCCTAAGTATTTACCAGTTTCCAGTATAAGTGCTATTTTGACGAAATGTATTTTGTGCTTCACAGATATATAGATTTGTTTTAAAATTATTTTGTTAATTTTGAGCTTAATACATTGTATTGAGTTTAGAGTGCTATTGATTCTAAAAATTATTTTGGTTTCAGAAATGCTAAAATATGGATAAAGCATGGCAACAGCAAGTATAAGAAGTCACTGATTTTAAGACATATGCCAACTTAAAGACACTAAAAATAAGAAAAGAAAATTGGGTCTTTGAATCTAAAAAATTTGGACGCAGTTAGAAGCTTTTTGTCTGTTATACTAATTTGCTGAAACATGTTGCAATTGGCTTTATTTTCTAGTATGTGGTCTGTATTTGTAAATATTTCTTCAGTGAAAAAAAAATCACATTTTATTCCTTACTTCTCTGTATTTCTACTACATCAAATTATTTAATAGTAATATTCAAATATTTTATCTCCTGACTGTTTTTGTCTGCCTGGTCTTTCAAATATTTACAGAGGAGTTTTTAAAATATACCATATGATACTAGATTTACCAATATTTTTATAACTTTATCTATTTTTGTTTTATATATGTTGGAGCTATGTTAATAACAACAAAAATGCTTAGAATTATTACACTTTGCTAGTGAACTGAGCCGTCTATCAATATATAGTAACCTCTTTTTTAAAAACAATCTCTAGTAAGGCCTTTGTCTTCGTTTTTTGTTATTTTGTGTTTTTTTTGTTTGTTTGTTTGTTTTTGCTTTCAACTGATACTAATATATATGTCATCTGCACCAGCTTTTTAAAGTTATTTGTTTGAAATATCTTTTCCATCTTTTTGCATTTTACCTGTCAATGCCTTTTATGTTTTAGACATATCTGTTATAAATGGCATACAGCTAGAATTTTAGAAATCTAGAGTAATAACTGTAATATTTAAATTAGGAAGTTGATTCATTTATATTTATCATGAGTACAAATGCAGTTGAATTTCTGTCTACTATTTTATTTTATGCATTCTATTTCTCCTACCTTTTCCAGGTTTTTTTTTCTTCTGTTCTTACTTTCTCTTAAATTGATCTTTTTTCCTCCCTATCTTATTTTGCAATTCAATTTAGAAGCAATACATTCAATTTACATGATATCATTGATTATCCTAGAAATATTAAGAAGCTATGGCCACTTAACAAAGTCTACTGCAAATATTTACCCTCTTTACAAATAATGCAGAAATGTAGAGTTCTTTTGCTTTAAATTATATGTTGTATATATAATTTAGCTCTATTTTGTTATTTTTAACCACACAAATTATATGTTATTATTTCCATGGCTAATGCTTTTTTAGACTTACTCACACATTTACTATTTTGTGTGCTAAACATTTCTTCTTGCATCTCAGACCTTTTTTTCTGGAATCCTTTCTCTCTTCATAGTGTTTGCCCTATAAAAGTTCCTTTAATAAAGATCAGTCATAGTTAAAAAAAAAATCTTTAGTTCATCATTATTTTCAAAAATATAGTTAGCTGATTGACAATTTCAAATGAACATTTTTTTCCCCTTTTTTTGAAGATATTATTCCATCGTCTTCCAGCTTCTCCTATAACTATTGAGAAGCCAGCTACCTTTCTAATTATTGTTTAATTTTAGGTCATCTATTTTTTTCCTTGATAATCATTTTTAAATGTTGTTTTTATTATTTATATTTGGCAGTATTACTAGGTTGTAACTAAATACAGTGGATTTTAAATTTGTCTTCTTGGGATTTATTGGTCTCCCTAAATATGAAAATTTGTGCCTTTTAAAAGTAATACAACCTTCCATCATTATCTTTTCAAATATTGTCTCTCATTCTATTTTTCCTCTTAGAATTCTGATAGAAAATATGTTTTACATTAATTTATATATAATTTATGTTTTTCTTATATTTTTCTGAATTTTCTCATATTATTCTACATGTCTCTTAAACCATATTTCGTATTTTCTTCTTTTTCCCCATTCTTCCTAAGTTTTTGAGAATTGAAGTGTATTTTCCAATCATATAATTCTCTTTTTCAGCTGTATCTAGTCAGCTGCTTAGCCTCTCTTTTAAAGTTTCTATTTTCTATTAGTAATATTTTTCATCCTCTTAAAAATCTCTTTGATTCTAGGTCACTGTTATATATATGGTCAAGCAATATTCAAGCTAGTATTTGTCCAATGCATTCATTGTTATATTCATTATTACCTGTGAAAAATATGTCAAGAGTATAAAGTGGCTGTTTAAGATATTATTTACGTGTCCTTGATCCTTGACTTTTTGGGCAGAAGTTGTTCCGGGCACATGTTACACTAGCTTGATATAAATTGTAGATATTTATGCTTAAAACCACCCTGTGCACTAACACTACTTTGAACTGTGTCCAGTTTGTCAATATAGGCAGGAATTCCAGTGGTGAAAAACAAAACTGTGTTATAAATCCCTTCTCACTTAAATTATTAGTTAATAACTAGACACTGGTTTTATATGAGTTAGTTGATTACCTCCATGACAGAGAGAATAGGAATATAAATATTCTCTTATTGTCTTTCATCTGGTAGCATTTTCTAACAACCTCTGACTCAACTGATGTGAAGCTTTTTATCATCCTTATTCCATTTGATATTCATACACTTTACTGTGGAAATATTAATGCTCATTGACAGTCTGCAGCTGAGATTCCTTGGCATACAATATAATATATGGTATTTTATGAAACTACAGTAGCCTGGTCTAAAATCTGGAAGTTATGAATTCTAAAAAACACCTGGGCCTGGGGATTTCAGGTAAGAAGTTGTGGACCTGTAATACTTAACCTCACTGTGTTCTGGAAAGGATTAAATACAATATAGCATACTTCTTAATGTACTGTGTTTGGCACATCATAAACTCAATAAATAGTAATTGCAGTTTTTGTTGTTGAGTCTATCCAGATGTTTCCCCGATTACTGTACTTCTTAAAGTGGTCTTGGGGACAAAGAGACAGAAAATATGGATCTGACATTTTAATATGTGTATGATGTTTCCCCTTCCACATGTTTAGGGTGAAAGCTAGAAGACATTTTGAAAGCTCGTTAGGCAGCAATGGAGGTTAGAGCCAGCAGGACTGAGAAGTTACATCTGAACGGCTGGGTGGGGACGGAAAGCAATGGGAACATAAAACCGTTCCTCATGCAATCACACGCCATCCATGGGTGCGAGAACTGTGTCGACGTTTGCGGGGCAGAGAGTGGGTTCATCACTTTCTAGCAGGAGGACTGAATCTAAGGGATTTGGCTGCTTAGTCGGAGGTAATAGGGTAGGGGTTTTATTTTTTCTTTTTTTTTTTTTTTTTTTTTTTTTTTTAATTTTTTATTGGATTATAGGTTTTGGGGTACATGAGCAGAGCATGCAAGACAGTTGCGTAGGTACACACATGGCAGTGTGCTTTGCTTTTCTTCTCCCCTTCACCCACATTTGGCATTTCTCCCCAGGCTATCCCTCCCCACCTCCCCCTCCCACTGGCCCTCCCCTTTTCCCCCCAATAGACCCCAGTGTTTAGTACTCCCCTTTCTGTGTCCATGTGTTCTCATTTTTCATCACCCACCTATGAGTGAGAATATGCGGTGTTTCATTTTCTGTTCTTGTGTCAGTTTGCTGAGGATGATGTTTTCCAGATTCATCCATGTCCCTACAAACGACACGAACTCATCATTTCTGATTGCTGCATAATATTCCATGGTGTATATGTGCCACATTTTTCCAATCCAGTCTATTATCAATGGGCATTTGGGTTGATTCCAGGTCTTTGCTATTGTAAACAGTGCTGCAATGAACATTCGTGTACATGTGTCCTTATAGTAGAACGATTTATAGTCTTTTGGATATATACCCAGTAATGGGATTGCTGGGTCAAATGGAATTTCTATTTCTAAGGCCTTGAGGAATCGCCACACTGTCTTCCACAATGGTTGAACTAATTTACACTCCCACCAACAGTGTAAAAGTGTTCCTTTTTCTCCACATCCTCTCCAGCATCTGTTGTCTCCAGATTTTTTAATGATCGCCATTCTAACTGGCGTGAGATGGTATCTCAATGTGGTTTTGATTTGCATCTCTCTGATGACCAGTGACGATGAGCATTTTTTCATATGATTGTTGGCCTCATATATGTCTTCAAGGAGCAAATATCTTCAAAGATTATACTAAATGCTGTCAGGTTTGTGGAGTTGAAAAATAGCTCTTTGTTATTCTTAAGCAATCCTGCAATATTTATCAACACCCTGAAGAATGTCAGCACCCTTCAACCTAATCTCCCCACTTGCAGAATTTAGTTCCAAAGAAATAATGCAAAATGAAAAAAAAATAATCTTACGCGGGGAGATGTTCATTACCACTCTGGAAGATGTAATAGAGACAAGCTGGTAAAGTCCTGTGACTTATGGAATGATTATGTCATAGCATATCTGTTATCGACTGTTACAAAGCCGTCTAAGAATAATGCTTGTGAGGAGTTTTTTTAAATTTCATAGGAAATGCTGGCGGTAAAATGTTAAGTGAAAGGCAGGACACAGCGTTTTATGTAATGCGTGTTCTCACAACCACGTGAAACACTTTCATAGAAAAGTAATGGAAGAAAGAGCCAGTTAATGTTTACTCTGTGTGTAATGGTCGGATTGCAATTTAAAAACGAAAATCCTCTCTCTGGTTTTGTATTTTACATTATGATAATGAATTAGCTTCTTAATTTAAAAAGCAGTAATAAGAAAAAAGTAAGATGTGGACAGTCGTGTCCATGGTGAAAGCGTAGCAGCAAAGGTAGGCTGCGGCCAGCCTGGGGGCGGGGGTGACCCCGGTGGGGGCCCTGCCACTGTGCAGGGCTGTAGGGCACAGTGTGACAAGCAACAACCACACACACCCTGGTTGGGAGACTCCAGGGGAGCACCGGTGGAGGGAGTGTGCGGGCCTGGGAGGCCAGGAAAGGCACTTGCAGGAGTGCAACCATTGAAAATGCACCCTGCCCGGATGCAGGGTCTGCACCACCGGCACAGACGTCCCTTCTTGCAATAAGGGAAGCCAGGCTGCATCTGGACAGACAGTTGCATCCAGGCCACAATATTAGAGTGTCCCGATTATTTTGAGTTAAATACATGTGCGTCTTCCTGCTGTCCTGCTGCCTCACCTATGTGGAATGATTTTCTGCTGTTGAGACGCATGGGGTTAAGGGCACAGGTTTCTGGTGTCAGGTGGATCTGAGTTCTAATTCTGTTCTCACTGGTGCCAAACAGCTTCCTAACCTCTGCAAACCTCAGTTTCCTCATTTGGAAAGGAGCACATGTGTTGACTGGCTGTTGTAGGGATGAAGTGAAAGCATGCGAGCATCTCCAGCAGATGTCCGAGGCCACACAGGTGTTCACAGGAACAGGGCTGCTAGCTCTGGTACGAGTAAGGGAGCTGTTCACACGCATCATGCAGCAGTCGTGGCTGCTGCCTCTTAGAAACACGAGAAGCAGCACGGCCTCAGTTTACAGAAGCACCTTCTCACGGGGCTTTCTACAGTGAGTCACTCTGCCTCCAGGGTTTCCATTCCTCAGCACGCTCCTTCTGGGGGCTGGCGGTGGGGGCGCATGCCTCTTCCGCACCCCTGCTCCATCTCTGCACTGCCTGCTACCCCAGACTAGGCAAGTTACTGAAGCGGCACAGAACTGAGGCCTTGAGCATTGCCTCCTGGGTTCTTTTTCTATTTTCTTCAGAATAAAAAGAAGAAATGAGAGGGAGGGAGGGAGGGAGGGAAGAAGAGAAAGAGAGAGAGAGAGAATATGGTGCAAACAGTTTTGTACCCTAGCTTGTGAAAACCTCAGAGCCATGACCAGAGCCCACTGCCTCCCGTCGGTGCGTTCATCCATTTTCAGGACTGCTTTGTCTTCAGCCACTTGGTGTTAGGGATGAAACCAGTTCCATGCTGCTCATGGATTTATGCTTTCATTGTAATCACAGGATGAGGGATAAAGGATAGCTTTTAGGGATACTGAGGGTCAGTTAATCTGAGGAGACCGTCCAGTCCCTCCTCTCCTGCATAGGAAGGATGGTGATGGTGGGATGTCAAGGTCTTACCCGGCAGTAGGACCCTGCTACTTCTCTCTGTGAGACGTGTGGTTTGTAGACTGTGTGGTATAGAAATTTAAAAATGTATTTAAATATCAGTCATTTTCTCTTTAACCTTTCCTGGTATTGAACTGCACCGTGGCCCACTCAGCTGTGTTGAAGGACAAAACCGTGAACTGGATGAACCACTGGTGGGGGGGAACTCTCGGAAGGGCAGGTCTCGAGTTCTGGCCTAAACCCCAACTTGTATTTATCACATTATTCCGTGAATCTCACGGCCAGAGGTTAATCAAGGTTTCTAGGGAGATCTAAAGCTTATACAATATAGCCCCCATTAAGAAAAAATAGTGAAACCTTAATACAAAATAGGCAGGAACCTTCTTGGGCACTTATAGGGGGGCACGTGTGAGAGAGGTCTGAGGTTTCAGCTAAAGGGGCTTTGTGAAGACCTGGGATGATGAGATCTGTCCCCGTGCGGGGGGTCCCAGGTTTCAGATGGAGGACTGCATGAGGACCTGGGATGACGAGGTCTGTCCCCATGTGGGGGGTCCCAGGTTTCAGCTGGAGGGCTCCTTGAGGGCCTGGGATGACGAGGTCTGTCCCCGTGTGGGGGGTCCCAGGTTTCAGCTTGAGGGCTGCATGAGGACCTGGGATAATGAGGTCTGTCCCTGTGCGGGGGGTCCCAGGTTTCAGCTGGAGGGCTGCATGAGCACCTGGGATGACGAGGTCTGTCCCCATGTGGGGGGGTCCCAGGTTTCAACTGGAGGGCTCCTTGAGGACCTGGGATGACGAGGTCTGTCCCCATGTGGGGGGTCCCAGGTTTCAGCTGGAGGGCTGCATGAGGACCTGGGATGATGAGGTCTGTCCCCATGTGGGCGGTCCCAGGTTTCAGCTGGAGGGCTGCATGAGGACCTGGGATGATGAGGTCTGTCCCCATGTGGGCGGTCCCAGGTTTCAGCTGGAGGGCTGCATGAGGACCTGGATGAAGAGGTCTGACCCGCCTGAGTTTGGACAGCTGTGCGGGCCTGGCCTTCTGCATTTCGTCTTCTGTGTTGGCTGCGAGAGACCCTGCAGTGCTCTGCCGTCTATACTGCATGCTGCTCCTGGTCCGCAGCGTGAAACTAGCTGAATTTACCAGGGCAGGTTTAGCACTGTGAGAAACAAACATTTCTTTTCCTTCCCAGGGACAATACAGTAGGTGTTAGCATTCTGGGGAGAAGATTGCAGTTGTGAGAGGTGTTGCTTTCTGAAGACAGCTTAAGCCCACCTGTTGATAACTAGGAAATAGACGGTCTTTGAGTGGGGGTGGGGAGGCCATACTTCTGCTGGGAAGAAGAAACACAGATGGCAGTGCTCCCCAGAATCATTTCTGTATTCACTCTGATGCCCATAAGTATTTTCCTCTGTTTTCTCTTTTCCCTTTCTGCATATGTATTGCACTGTCCTGCCATTATTCTAAAATGAGTGAAAAGGGAAGGAAGGGACATAGGAGAAAGTCAGCGATGGAGCAGGCTTCACACATACACAGTCCCCATCGACGTGGGTAACGTGGCCGGCTACAGATGTCAGAGTGTTCTAAAAAGCAGAACATGGGCATTTGCTCCACCAGTTCTCTAAATGGGAGAGAAGTTTGGCTGTACTCTTTTTACCCTGTGTAAACATGAAAACGGGGCTTTTTCCCAGTGTTGGGTGGAGCCCCCATTGGCCTGAGCCCCCCGAAGCACCTGAGGCGTGAAGTGAGGGCCCAGCCTGGAGGAGCTTGACTCCGTGCATGGAGGCTTCTCTCAGGAAAGTGGCGTGGGGTAAGGGGGGCTCCAGGTCCAAGTCCCCGGTGTAGGCCCAGGACAAAGAGTAGGGAGCCACAGGCCCCCACTGGAAGGGGACTGCTGGGGGGCAGGGAGGCTCACTCTGTTCTGTGCTGAAGCCCAGCGGCTGCCCCAGCCTGGTGCAGAGTGGACCTGACATATTCATTGATTGATAGATTTCTGCATATTGAAGAATATGCAGGGTTGAACCTGGAGGAGAGAACTAGAAACAAACACCTGAGTGAAGGGGCCAGTCTAGTTCTTTCTCCCCAAGGAGAAAATGTGTTCTGCCATGAATGCATGCCCAGGAGAGGCGGCCCATGCTGACCAGCTGCCTCCCTCGGCTGAAGGATGGGAATGGGGCAGCCTAGAAAGGTTGACATTTGCGTCACAAGCAGCCGGGTGCTGCCACGATGGACTGGCGCCAAGGACAGGGAGGGATGGAGATCCCAGAGGCAGACCTGAAGCTGGGCAGGCGTGCATAAAGAACAGGACACCAGCCTTGGACGGATCATCAGGATAGCAGCCTCCACCGCCACCACCACAGTGCCAGTGTGGCAGAGCACAGCACAAAATAATTTAAAAACACTGCTGAAAGCAGTTCATATTCTTGAACAAGAGGAAGTTCTGTTATGAAATAAGCATACTGAATTATAGGAGCATAAACTACAATCTACTATTTAACAACAAAAACAAAAATATTGAAAACGTCTCAATGGTTGGGAAGAACATGGCCTCTAAGAATTCAGACCTAAGGGCAGGCACCCCCCAGTGTCCACGGAGCAAACGGTTAGGGAGCTGAAGTAGCCTTGACATGGAGGAGGCAGAAGCAGAACGGTTTTTGTTTTTGTTTTTGTTTTTCTCCAAGATGGAGTTTCGCTCTTGTTACCCCGGCTGGAGTACAATGGCGTGATCTCGGCTCACCGCAACCTCCGCCTCCTGGGTTCAGGCAATTCTCCTGCCTCAGCCTCCTGAGTAGCTGGGATTACAGGCATGCACCACCATGCCCAGCTAATTTTTTGTATTTTTAGTAGAGACAGGTTTTCACCATGTTGACCAGGATGGTCTCAATCTCTTGACCTTGTGATCCACCCGCCTCAGCCTCCCAAAGTGCTGGGATTACAGGCTTGAGCCACCGCGCCCAGTCCGCAGAATGTTTTTAATGTGTTGTAAAACTATGGGAGAGGAATCGTTTTCAGATTGCTAAACTATTATTTTATGAGAAAATACATGTACGGCCTAGGATGAGAGGCTGCATCAAACACACCCACCAGCATGGCTGCTGGAGCAGGGTGAGTAAATCAACATGCCCTCAGAAGAGAGCCGTGGAAGCGTCCTGTAACCCCACTCTGGAAACCAAGTGCAAGAAAGCCTCCAGGAAAACTGAACGAATGGTCTTGGCACAGTATCTTGGGCGATTCTTGACTCAGAGAAGTTTGAAAAAGCTGCAGGCAGCATCCTGCAGGTGCTCCTGAGTGAAACGGGAGTTTCCGCCTGCCACCCTGGGTTTCCCGGGTCCTGTGTTGGCCTCCCTGCTGCTTCCTACTGGTTTCACCTTCAGTTATTTGCCTGCTTCTCTGTGCCCAAAGCTTCTCATCCTAACTCCACTGTAATGCGTGGATGTAAGGGCAGGACATCCACTGGTCCCCACCGTGGGCCACCTTGCTGGGCACTATCACATGTACCACTGCGACGAGAGGGAACTCTCAGTGTACTTGTCTGTTCTCACACTGCTCCAGAAACTGAGTGATTTACAAAGAAAAGAGGTTTCATTGACTCACAGTTCTGCAGACGTGTGGGAGGCATGGCTGGGGAGGTCTCAGGAAACTTTAATCATGGCAGAAAGTGAAGAGGGAGTAGGCACATCTTCATGTGGCTGGAGCAGGGGGAAGAGAGAGAAGGGGGAGGGGCCACACACTTTTAAACAGCCAGATGTCGTGAGAACTCGCTCAGTATCACGAGAGCAGCAAGGGGAATCTGCCCTCATGATCCCATCACCTCCCTGCAGGCCCCTCCTCCAACGCTGGGGATTACAATTAGGCATGAGACTGCGGGGGGGCCACAGATCCAAACCATATCCCTGAATAACTGGTATATTTCATGGGGATAGAGGTAACCCATCAGCCCAGCTAGAGCCCAAGGGAGCACCCCCAGCACGCTCTGGAATTAAGCTGAGAGGGAACGGGCTTGCAGCTCAACCCTCTGTGTTCCGATTCACAGTCTAAGTCACATCTCAATATGCTGCGCCCTGGCCCAAAGTGCGTATGGAGAGGCTTCCTCATTGTTTTTTTTAAATGTTAAATATGATCATTCTAATTGGAAAAAATAAATGCATGTGGATTGTAGGAAAGTGCATATTTAGAGGGAAAACAGAGATCATACCGTATGTAAAATCTCGTATTCTGCATTTTTCACTTAGCATTACATTGTGAGAATTTTTCCATATCATTAAGTTCTTCTCTAAGATGATTTTGAATATTATGCAATGGTCCTTGAAAAATACGCATGGTTATTAATTTTAAGTTGACTTATTTTAAACTATTCTCTTGATGAATGCTGAATGTTTTCCCCAGGCTTAATAATTTTTAAATTATAATTTATATTCTTGGTAAAATCCTTCATATCTATTTCTGATTGTTTCAATAGAGGGGAGAGCGATAAAGCAGAATGGCGGAGCCAAAGCAGGTAACCCTTGAGGCATCTGAGACACGCTGGAAATCTGCACTCTGGAAATTTCACACAAGTGACACACTCGTGGACAAGGTAAGAGACCGGTTCTTGATGCTTATTTCCACTTGGCAATTGGAGTATTGTGAATTTCTGGTCTTTGCCATTTTGACCGTTGAAACGATGGCAGCTGGTAGCAGGCTGTGTGTGTGTGGCTGCAGTGAGGCTGCACTGCTGTCTTTTGGGAACTGGCTGTCTGTCCGTCTACCTTTCTGAGCTGCCTGTTTGTATCCACAGACCACTGTCCTTCGGTAGAGATCCTTTTTTGCTATTGCTTTACAAGTGCTCTTTACATATTGAGATATTTAATAGCCTTTGGGTACAGCATCTATTTTAAATGTTTTCCCCAATTTGTCATTTACCCTTGTCTATTTTTTACTATTAAAAGATAAAAAAATGTTAGGTTGTCAAATCCATCAAACTTTTCCTTAGTGTTTCATCTTTGATGTCATGTTTACCAGATCTGTCTTCACACCAGATCTCTACACGTATGACATTTTCTTTCTGTGGTTCTTTAAGATTTTCTTGTTCTTCGTCTGGAGTTTATTTAAATGCATGACGTGAGTACAAGTGCCAAAATGTATTTATGTATCGTTCATAATTAATTATGGCAGCAGAATTGATTGAATAGTTGTCTTTCTCCACTGATTTAAAATACGTTCTTACGTTAAAGAATAATACATGGTTTGGTTCTATTTCCACCTCTCTGTCTATGCCACGGAACTGTCTCTTCACCTGTCAGTGCCACACATCTGAGGTGGTACAACCTGATACAGCATGTTTTCAAGTGAAGCAGAAGGATATCTCTTCATTGTTTTTCTTACTCATTTGTACTTCCGTATCCAGTTTAATATAACTTAGTTAAGTTTGCAAAATTGTGTTGACTTTTTACTGGAATTTCATTCAATTTATTAAATAATTTAGGGTGAATTGACGTCTTTCAATATATGTAATGACTTTAGGATTATGATATGCTTATTTACTTCATATCTGTTTCCTCTGTAAATATTTGCTTGATAAAGATATTTTTTCATAACATTTATTTCAATATATTTCTTATTTTGTGGTTATTCTGAAGTTTTTTCCTTATTGAAAATATATAAGGATTATATCAATTTTTGTATATGTATTCTGCTAATTGCCATCTAAATTGACAAAATAGTTAACTTTATTTTGTAAGTTATTTATTAAGAGAGAAGTAGAGGAGAAAATCTTACTATTAAAAATAATAATTTCACCTTACAAAGTTTTAGTTTATACTTCTCTCCTTGAAATGCTTCAGCTCATCAGGTCATCATCACTAATATGAATGGAAAAGTAGTTTTAAAGAGGTTTCGGGGCCTCCGCTATGCACAGGGCATCCTTTCAACCCTCCTGCGCCCTTGGGGTGCGCTTTTGTTAGCTGTATTTCCTGTTCATTCAGATATGTGTTCTGATATTCTTGTGTGGAACGTGACCTTACCTTGAAGGGGGAATGAGAGAGAGGGACAGAGAGGGAAGGAGAGAGAGGAGCTGGATACATTTGATTAATGTTACTGTTTGTTTAGGGCAAAGGGGAGTGATGGGTCCTTATTGTCATGTTCGTGGAGAACTCTCTGCGTCGCACATAGCACAGCCTTTCCTAAAGCAAAGATGAAAACGATAGGGTTTCCTTTAGTCTCCAAGGCATCGATGTGCCCAGAGCACGTGCTTGTCTTTTGGTTTTGAGCTGGAAGTTGTCTTTGTTAATTGAAAACTTCCTAACATTGTTAAAGCAGCGTTTTAGGGCAGGTGGACCCGAGCACTGACCTGGAGCCTGGGCACCAGAGTTGATTGTTTTTCCTAAATTGGCAACTCTGTGTGAAGCACCGTGTCCCCGTCTGGCACATAGCCGGGGGCCCATAGCTCCTGGCTGTGGGGTGGCCTCTCCTGGCGCTTGCTGCCTTCCCGGCACGTGGTGGGACTGCAATGCCTGGCCCTCTTTAGGCGAGGTGGGCTGGATGGCAGGTGTTGCTGCCATGTGGAAGACTTGCTTGCTGGCCCGAGGCCCTCAAGGACTCTGCTCTCCTCTGGGGGAAGCTGGCGATGCTTGGAAGGCCACTGCTTCATGGGCCTGGGGTAAACAGCCCCCACCCCACTCCAATGAGATCCTGTGGGCACATGCCGTGGGCAAAGCCGAGCCTCCCTGTGGTGCTCCCTGGGGTGCTGATTGTCATGGAGGCAGCCAACTGCCTGTCTGACTGGTGCGTGAAGTTGTATCAGATATTTTAACCAAATCCACAAAAGCCCCAATCCAGGGAAGTCCCGATTCACCTTATTGGAGGTAGAGCTCCCATTACTTTCTCAGCAAGGTGGACAGAGTGTCCCCTGAAGATGTCTTTGCTTTGACTCCCGGAACCTGTGAAAATGTTGTGTTACCTGGCAAATGTGGCTCTGCAGACGTGAGTCAGGTTAGGAGCACAAGATGAGGACACTCCCCCGGATGCTGCAGTAGGCCCATTAGAAGCATGGGAGCCCCAACCATCACCTGGAGAGTGGAGGCAGAAGGGGAGCTCAGAGACAGGAGGATCAGGACTAGAACCATTGTTCCTGGCTTGGAGGATGCAGGAGGCTGTGGCCAGGGGATTGGGCAGCTGCAGGTGCTGAGCTCAGCCCCAAGGACGGCCAGCAAGGAAATGGGGCATCAGACCCATACCTGCAGCGGCAGCACACTGCCAGCCACCCCAGTGGACCTGGAAGCGAATTCTCACCTTGAGGTTCTGGGCCAGCCTACCAGGCCTCGATCTCCACCTGGGGAGACTCAGAGCAGAGAGACCATCTGAGCTGTCAGACTTCCCACCTCTAGAAGCGTGCGGTGACCAGTCTGCCTTGCTCTAAGGTACTGCTTGTGGGATGTGCAACAGCACCTACAGGAAACAGGAGCCGGCAGCCATCAGCGCTGATCACTACACCACCCGTCCTTGTCCTTTAAAGCCAAGAGGCAGGACAGCCCCATAATTAGGTTTTCTCTCCTGAGGAGACAATTTTGGCTGCTGGGTGGCAGATGGAGGGGGCATTGCAGATGGAAAGACTGGCTGGGAGGGGACCGAGGAGCCCAGGGCAAGTCCAGGGGTCGGGGTCCAGTGGTAGCAGCAGAGAAGGAGCAGGACGAGCAAAATCACCACCTGTCCTGGCAGGAGAGGTGGCAGCAGGTGGTGGCCAGTGGGACTCAGGGAGTCAGCCCCCTTACCCCCAGCACTCACTTTCACGCTGACACTCTGGTTCCAGACACATCAACCCAGGAGGTCATTTTCTTGGGTCCACCTTGCATGGGTCACTGAGGTTAGAAGGACCTAGAGCCCAAATGAGGGTCAGGCACCCATTTAGGCTGCGTCTTGAGGGAAACCGCAAAGGGGCTGGACTTTAGAGAAAATGTTCCAATCAACAGAGTGAGAAGAAAGCGTTCTGGCCATGGGCAGACTCTGCCCAAGTGAGGCGTGGGACGAGAAGCTGCACTGACTTCTGCTGGGAAGTTTTACTCTCCCCTGAGGGGTCCCCGATCCACCCAACTGCACATGCTCCCTCCTCTCTGTGCTCTGGTGTCGCTGGCCCACCTCTATGTGCCCCCCCCACCCCCTGTTCAGGTGAAATCAGTTGAGCCTGCAGCCCTTAAGCCCCTTCCTACAGGACACCTGCATGTGCAGCGCAGATGGCCTTGCCTTCCTCTCTTCTCAGAGCCTTGCACTGGGTGTGCGCACACTGCCTGCAGATTGGTGGCCCCACTTCCTTCCTGCCACGGCTTCTGTGGACCCCTCTGCCCAGAATGCCGTTCCCTCCACAGGGCAAGCGCAGCACAATACTGAGCTCTGATGTCGTACTGTCCCTCCCAGGAAGCCTTCCTTGGCACCCCAGCCCCGCAAGGGTTCCAGCCTGGCCTGCAGCTGGATGTAGCCACCCCAGTAGCCTAGGCAAGGCAAGCCGACGGCCACCCAGCCAGCCCACATCTTTGTGAAAAATAATCCTTCTCAGTGGCTCTGTTTTGAGGATGGGTTGTTATGGTGCAAATCCTAACCAGCACGGTGGGCTCACCTCTGGAGAGAGAACCATATGGATGAGCTGATGACCGGGACCGTCTGAGCTGCTGGAATCGTGGCAAGTTGACATCATTGACTTTCTAGCAGCTTCTCTCCTACCAGCTGATGCCCCTGGCTCCATCAGAAGCACAACTGAATCAGAAACACAGAACTTGGCAGCCAGGTGTCTCTCCAGATGTGTGTGGAGCTACAGGTGAGACTTTAGACGGCGCCGACCTTGCTGGTGGAGCACCAGGCACGCTCTGTGACTCCATGACGAGCATCTCTCTGCAGTCTATATGCGACTGGGCTGCAAAGCTCCACGGCAGCCAGGTGCTGTGCAGAGGCACTGCGCTGGGACACTGGAGCACCCTGGCCCGGACCATCCTTGTTCTCAAGGCTGAAGGCTGTGGGAATTCTGGCACAGCAGGCCACATCTTCAGCCTTGCGGAGCCGGAAGGGAAGGTGTGTGTCGCATCCAGCTCTTTCCACCTATTCCTCCTAGAGAACCCCCTGCCTGAGCTGGGTTCAGGCAGGTCCGGGGAGAGCCATGGGTTCTCTGCTCTTAGAAGCAATCACACTGTTAATGCCAATTAATAGCTGATTAGCTTAACAGTGCTTGCAAAGGCCCTGAAGGTCCATTTCCATTCTGCCAACACTTACATCAGTAATAGTGTCAGCTCTGCAGCCCAGAGGATGAATGAGGCCCTGGGGAGTTCAAGCCCTAATGGGGAGAGTTAATTTGTTATGCTCAGTTAGCCTCTTTGCATTAGAAAGGTAGATGAATGTGTGCATGTTTAAAAGCTACCTAAGCACATCTACCTTGGGAAAGGAAGGCCTTGCTTACACCGGCCTTTTCCAGAAGAGTTTTAAATTTGGACCCAAGGCTGCACCCAGCTCTGGAACCTAGAGTGTGAGTCTGTGCTAAGCTTGTTCAGTGTGATGAGCTACCTAAGCAGGTCACAGGCCACATGACGTCACACTGACCCAGGACTTGAGGGCAGGGGAAATCCAGCCTCAGGACAGCAGCAGTGGAGGCGGGTGTGGGGTACGGGGTTGCTGATTTGTCTTCTTAGCATTGGAACAAAGACGTTTTTTGTTTCCATGTGCTGCTGGATCTGGATCCCATGCTCTGAAGAGCTGAGGTGCTCCAGGGTGAACCCCTGTACTGGCCGTTGGGGGCGTACCCATCCAGATCCCATCCCCCTTCAGGAGAGCAACAGAGTGGCCAGTGCCGTGGCCCCACACGGAAGTTATTCAGGTTGGAGAAGACAGTTCCCTCCAGCTTCATCGTGAGGCGTCCCCCGTCAGCATGCTCAGGTGCTGGTCCTGCTGGCCTCTGCCCCCACAGTGTCAGTCACCTCTTTCAGCAGGTGAGGCGGGTGGCAGGTGGCCAGCCTTCTCTCAGCAGCACTCCCGAGGTGATGTGGCTTTGCTGCTCTGGGAGACCCGCCCACTAGCTTCCTGCTTCCTCTGGTGGCTGGCTGCATGTGTATTTTCATCTTTGTGAAGCTCCTCGTTACGTCCATTCCCTGGGGCTGCTGTCACAAACCAGCACAGACTGGACAGTGGGCTCTCATCTTCGGTAGTTCTGGAGGCTGGAAGTCCCAGACCAGGGGGTTGGCAGGGCTGTCGTGCAGGAGAGGACCCTTGCTACGTCTTCCTACCTCCGTGCTGGGGCAGGCCTTGGAATTCCCTGCCTTGCAGAAACCTCACCCCGGCATCCACCTCCATCTTCACAGGCATTCTCTCTGTGTAGCTCTGTCTCTTCTCCTCTTCTTACATGGAGAGGCCATACTAGACGCAAGGCCCCCACCCCAGTGCAACCGCACCTCAACTCATTACATCTGCAAATACCCCACTTCCAGATAATGTTGCTGTCTTAGGGCCTTTGTGCTGCTGTCACAGAATGCCGAGGACTGAGTGATTTACAAAGAAAGACGCTTCTTTTCACACAGTTCTGGAGGCTGGAAGTCCAAGATCCAGGCGTGAGTACCTGGTGTCTGGTGGGGGCCTTCTTGCTGCGTCCTCATGTGTTGATGAGGAATGGAGATGAGCTCCTGGTCAAGCCCTTTGGTAAGGACACCCGATCCCTGCAGGAGGAAAGAGCCCCTGGGCCAAACTGCCTCTGAAAGGGCCTGCCTCCCTAACACCGTCACCTTGCCAGCACCGCCATTGGAGGAGGAGGAGACATACTCACACCGTAGCAGTGGCATTCACAGGAACCAGGAAGGACATGGGTGTGGGAAGACATGACTCAGCCAGCCCAGTGTACTCTTCAGGCTGTTGCTTTAGGTCAGCTGTGCACTTAACCTTTCTTCTGTGACTGGGTTGTGGGGGATGGATGACACTTTGGGGAGTGGAGTGGGGGATGGGTCCACACTGTTTGGCTCTCCCTCCCTCCTACTGCCTCCCCACTGCTTTGCCTTGTCTTTCCACGGTGGCCCTGATTGTCTCGGCCCTGCACCTGCATACTCCTTCCAGCCTTCTGTTGCCACCCTGGCCTTATTGTGTGGATCAAATGAACGATTTTCTGAATGATCAGCATTTTCTGCTGAGATGAATTAGTCAACTAGTTATGGCAGGGAGTATGCAGCAAAAGAGAAATTAACTAACACCCTAAACCAACACCTTATGTAGGTAACAGCTATCCCCTCCTTAAACCAACACCTTATGTAGGTAACAGCTATTTCCTCCCTACACCAACACCTTATGGAGGTAACAGCTATCCCCTCCTTAAACCAACACCTTACGTAGGTAACAGCTATCCCCTCCCTAAACCAACACCTTATGGAGGTAACAGCTATCCCTCCTTAAACCAACACCTTATGTAGGTAACAGCTATCCCCTCCCTAAACCAACACCTTATGGAGGTAACAGCTATCCCCTCCCTAAACCAACACCTTATGTAGGTAACAGCTATCCCCTCCCTACACCAACACCTTATGGAGGTAACAGCTATCCCCTCCCTAAACCAACACCTTATGGAGGTAACAGCTATACCCTCCCTAAACCAACACCTAATGGAGGTAACAGCTGTACCCTCCCTAAACCAACACCTTATGGAGGTAACAGCTATCCCCTCCCTAAACCAACACCTTATGGAGGTAACAGCTATCCCCTCCCTAAACCAACACCTTATGGAGGTAACAGCTATCCCCTCCCTACACCAACACCTTATGGAGGTAACAGCTATCCCCTCCCTAAACCAACACCTTATGGAGGTAACAGCTATACCCTCCCTAAACCAACACCTAATGGAGGTAACAGCTGTACCCTCCCTAAACCAACACCTTATGTAGGTAACAGCTAAACCCTCCCTAAACCAACACCTTATGTAGGTAACAGCTATCCCCTCCCTACACCAACACCTTATGGAGGTAACAGCTATCCCCTCCCTAAACCAACACCTTATGGAGGTAACAGCTATCCCCTCCCTACACCAACACCTTATGGAGGTAACAGCTATCCCCTCCCTAAACCAACACCTTATGGAGATAACAGCTATACCCTCCCTAAACCAACACCTAATGGAGGTAACAGCTGTACCCTCCCTAAACCAACACCTTATGTAGGTAACAGCTAAACCCTCCCTAAACCAACACCTTATGGAGGTAACAGCTATCCCCTCCCTACACCAACACCTTATGGAGGTAACAGCTATTCCCTCCCTAAACCAACACCTTATGGAGGTAACAGCTATCCCCTAAATGTGCATCAACAGTAGTTAAGGCAGCTAATTCCTATAAACCCCCAAATAAGTTGTGGCTATCATGAATTGTTCCCAGCCCCATAACAGATGGCTAGACATTGTTCCAGGTGGGACAGTTCTCCAGGTGGTGACTCAGGGATCCAAACTTCTTCTGTCCTGTGATCTGCCATTCCCCATAGGTTGCTCCTAAGGGCACCAAGATGTTGCCTCTCTTCCAGTCAAATGGAAAGAGGGAAAATTCATGGAGGGGCCATTGGGAAGGTGCAAGTCACTTACTTTGATGTTCTGTTATACCTGCTCTGGAAATCCCTGTACCAGGCGCTGGAGAGGTGGTGTTGAGCAAGATAGATCTTACCTGGTCCTCATGGACTTACAGTGTTGCTGGGTTCATGTCACAGTCCAGTTGCTCAAGTCAAAATTCCATGAATGCCAGTTTTCTCTCATTTTTTCTCAGTCTAGTTTCTAGCTGGAATTTGTATATCCAGCTGAAATCTTAATCACAATAGCATTAAGTTTAACATATTCTTTCTCTCAGTGTCTCTTCAGTCCATTTTCTTGTTCACCAGAATGACTGTAGCAGCCTCACAGCTGATCTTGCCTCTTGATTGGCTGTCTTCAACTCTGCACCATCTCACCAGCAGAGCCACACTAGTAAACTGTAAAGCAGATTGGGCTCTGGTTTCCTGTGCAAGGATTTTCCTGGTGCTTACCAGACAAGGTCCAAATTCCTTTGATTCCTTAGGATGGACTAGGAGATCCTCTGGAGGCAGGCCTCTGTCAGTGTCTGCATCCTTGTCCCTCAACACCCCCTCACCTCTCTTCTTCCAGCCCGTACACAGTGCACCCATTTCCACAGAAACACTCTGGGATGCACTACCTTGCTTGTTACCTTTGTGCCCTCAAAGACGGTCCCTCTCTCTTACCTTCTTCTTGAGCTCCAATTAAGTCTTTACTTTTAGTTATTATTATTATTATTTTGGAGATGGAGGCTCACTCTGTCACCCAGGCTGGAGTGCCGTGGCATAATATCAGTTTACTGCAACCTCCGCCTCCTGGGTTCAAGAAATTCTCCTGCCTCAGTCTCCCAGGTAGCTGAGACTACAGGTGCACACCACCATGCCCAGCTAAATTTTTTGTATTTTAGTAGAGACCGCATTTCACCATGTTGCCCAGGCCAATCTCGAGCTCCTGAGCTCAGGCAATCCACCTGCCTTGGTCTCCCAAAGTGCTAGGATTATAGGCATGAGCCACCATGCACAGCCTGGTTTTTATTTTTATCAAATATTAAGCATGCATATAGTTAAAGAGTTAGGCCATTCTCCAGCATTTGCACAAATCACAAAAGTCCCTTGCTTCTCCTACTTTCATTTATCCCTCCTCAGACACAAGCACTTTAAACTTTTCTCTCTGATTCTTTTGGTATTACCTCCACATTTCTATAAAAGTGTTTAGATTGCTACTCCTTAGGGTTTTTGTTTTAGGCATTTATTTGTTGAGTTCATACTATGGAAAAGCGAATTAGCTTTCTTCCACCATCCACCACCATCCTCCCAGTATTACAGTGCTACCTTATTTTAGAAATGTTTACATGGCTGTATCTATGTAATATAATTCACATGTAGTACATGCAGTGTGCCATGATTGCATTTCCTTCATGTACAAAGTTCCTAGAATTAATGATTGTTTTTTAATCCCTTTGTTTTCTATGTACTTATAACTAATTACAATCCAAACTCTAATGATCTAATTCTTCAGTATTTCCATGTGGCCCGGTATTTTATCATTTTCATCTTGAAGAATCTCTCCTTGAGCCTCTAAGCTTTTCTCATCTAGACTTGTTTCCGGTTTCTCCTTTGGCACGTATAGCTTCCTGGGATCTCACACCACATTATCTAGTTATTCCCTTTGCCTTTCTCTTGTATTGGATCACTTATTTGCTGGAATATGTGTTTGTCCCTTTTCTGATTCAGTTACTCTTTTTGTTGGAGCACATCCTTTGGTAGCTTTCTGATAAGATGTGCACAAGAGGTAAATTTTTTGAGAACTTGTATATATGAAAGCGATCTTTATCTTCTTTTAAATTTGAGATTTGGGATAGATGTGGAAGTCCCCACAGAAAACAATTTTCATCCAGGGTTGTGAAGCCATTTCTCTACTGTCCTCTAGCTTCCTTAATTGCTGTTGAAAAGGATGATGTTGTTCTTATCCTTATGTCTTTTTCCTGTGTTCAGGAACTGCACCGAGCAATATTCTGATGCAGATCTGTATTCATCTATTGTTCTGGGCAATTGATGGGCTTCTTTAATTTGGAAAATTATGTCCTAGAAATTTTCTGGAATTCTATTGATTATTTCCTCCTCTTTGCTTTCTCTGTTACCTCTCTGAACTCCTGTCATTTGGTCACTGGACTTCCTGTACTAGTGCTGTGATGGTATCATCTTCCCTTCCCTTTTTCTATTTCTGTACTCCTATTTCTATTTTCTATTTCTTTGTTTATTTGCTCTATTTTTTAAGAGGTTCATTTCACTTTATTTTCCACTCTCAGTTTTGAGATTTTCATTTCTGCCATCATGTGTTTAACTTCAGTCCAAATGGTCCCTTTTTTGTAGCTTTCTGTTCTTGTTTCTTTGATGTAATATTGTCTCTTATCTCAAGTATCTAAAGATACTACTGATAGTTTCTATAACGTTTTCTTCTTCCCAGGTGGTCTCTGATTTACCTGAGCAGATGTCTTTCTGCTTGTTTATTCCTATGTCTGCAGTTTGCATGCAAGCTTTCACTCCTGTGTCTGATGCCATTTGGTTCCTTGCTCATATTTAAGAAGAAAGCACTAGAGTGTCAACTGGGTGCTCTGGACCAGGTTTGGATGGTTGTGAGATTTACTATCGGGAAGTCAACTTCTCCTGTAAGTTAAGGGGCTTCAATGTCAGTAATTTTAGGTCACTTTTCTTTCTGGAGTCAGATGCTACAAGCTTTCAACTAGACTGCGTAATGCCTGGCAGCTTTGTTATGAGGAGCACGCAAGGGAAAGAGTTGACGACATCAACGTTCACTGATTGTTTCCTGCTTCCATGGTGGTGCCCCTACGATCAACTGTACTGCAGTCCCCTGCTTTATCCCGCAGAGGTCACATCTCTGGCCTCCTGCTGGGTGGTGGGGAGGGCATCCTCCCACCTGCATGCATTGAGAATGGAGACCTAGGACTCTGACACTTCTAAAGAGATTTTTGATCCATCTGCCTGCTTTGATTCCAGTTTGATTTACAGCTCTCAAAGGTCCCTGGCACTGGCATCATGGCCTTGAGAGCCTGTCCTGTGGAGTCAGCTATATCAGCTCTCCCTGCTGCTGGCCCAGATGCAGCCTTCCCTGGTCTTCCAAATTCATTGTTAATCATCTATCTACTCTCTAGCTTCCAAAATCGTGTTACTGCTCTTTCCTCTTCTTTTCTCTTTATCCTGATGGGTTTGTACCTTTAAAGGAAGCCCTGCCCTGTCTTGGGGGGGATTCAGAGCTCCATTCAATCTGCCATCCCTACAGGAACAAAGCACAGCCTCACCCCTGCTTTGATATTTCCCAGTCTCTCCCCAACCACCTGGCAAAATCAACCACTTACCGTTTTATTGTCACCTCTGACTTTAATCACGCTGTCTAGGCTCTGTCCTCAACTAGACAAAGTGCTCTTTGAAAGCAGGGACTGAGTCCATTTATTTATCCCCAGCGACAGTACAGTGCCTGCCATTCAATCCATCACTCACTCATCAAGCATGTTATATATGTGAAAGCATTGGGAATTCAGAGATAAATGAGTCATGACTCCTGAGGTTGAGAGGTTTGCTTCAGCATTGCAAGGCTGTGGGTGGGAACATACTTGAAATGTATCATTCAAGTAACTTGTGTGTATGTGAATATATGTGTGTCTGTTTATATACACATACATATACATGTTGAAACCTATAACAGCCAATAAAATTTATCTAACAACTGATACAGTCATTCGAATACTGACCCCATTTCCAGAAGCATAAGTGGCTGTGTGTGCGACCTTTGTTCATGATAGTCACCATGTTACACAATATAACAAGGTCACATGTGAAATGTGTGTGTTTGCTCACTAATCCATTGTCTATACCTTTAGAGAAGACGGAAACAAAGGTGAAGTAAATTTGTGTAGCCAAAGTTATTTCTGCATTGATTAAATTCCACGCTGCATGCAGCAATCAGGGCTGATTCACCCTTTCCCGCTCTCCACACCAAGCACGTCATTTTCTCCCCATGGATAGTACATGCTAAAGATTGACTGAATATTGAATACATGGACAGATGGATGGATGGACGGATGGATGGATGGATGGATGCGTGAATAGATGCTAGATGGGTGGGTGGGTGGGTGGGTGGGTGAGCAACGAATGAGTGGACAGATAGACTTCGAGTTTCAACTAAAGATCTTGAAGTAGGGGCAACTTTATGAAAATTAAATGACATGATATCCTTGGATACATTTGGTAAACCCCAAAATTATATGCACAAATTAAAGTGTTACATGAGATTTATATTCTTTACTCTGCACCTCTTCTTGAAAACATTGTGAGGTTCCTATGAGGTCTTCATCCTGGTGGATTTTGATTCCAGAGGGTCTGACCCGCCCACTTGGACCAAATGGGCTGGTGATCCCTGTCCAGCATCTCCCCTCTGTTTTGTCTGGACCTCAAAGACATGAAGTGGGAAAACAGGCCAACACTCCACTCACTCTTTTATCCCATAGCACTGAAGTTTACTCAGCAAGAGAGGACTGCAGAAAAATCAGAGTTTCATTTATTAATCATTTCTATATTATTCTTTATCTTATTATATGTCTGATATTTCAGCTAACGTTAGCTCTAAAATTCATCTTGTCTGAAAGAAAGGAAATCCTTAGGAACACTAGGTGATTTTGAGCGTTTAAACTACAGGCTGGATTAACCACGCTGAGTCCCTGGCCAAGGAAAGGGTGTGGAGAGCTGTGCTGTCTTCTGCATCCTTGACCTCTAGACCAGTTCTCGGCGGTTCTCAACCAGGCTGGAGCTGGTTCACCCCAGGGGAAGTTGGCAATATGTGGAGAAATGTTTGATTGTCACTGCTGGGATGCGGGGGTGTTTGGTGTCTGCTGTGCCAAAGGCAGGAATGTTCCTAAGCATTTTACATGCATTCCCTCCACCCCAAATACACACACACACAACAAAGAATTGTCTGCTCCAAAATATCTCTAGAGCAGGTGCGGAGAAACCCTGGGCCAGAGGCAGTAGAAACAGCCAAGGGCCCGAGAGGACCGTGAATCACAGAAAAGAAAGGAAGATTTTAGTGAGAAAGTGACACGTAGGGCACCGAACTTCTCAGGATCTCCAACGAGTATTCCGGCCTCTCCTTGCGTAACCCCAGATGGGTGGAACAATGGGTGTGGATTGCGGCCCCTTCCCTTCTCTTAGGAACTGCAATCGAATAAGACAAAACAGAAATGCCCTCTTGCTGGAGCGAAATATCAGGTTCACAGGAGGCTACCCTGGGAAAGAAAAAATCAAGAGCCGCGTTGCTCATGCCTCCTCGAAGAGCAGAAAGCCGGGTCATTTTGCTGCAGCTGATGCACACTTCGTGTGTCTGGAGTTGTCTGATTAAACTTGCCTTTCTGGTTAGAGAAATCTGCCTTACTGTCTGGCGATGACTTCCTTTGACAAGCATTACTGGAATTAACTCACTATCCAAGGACTGGAGTAAAATGCTTGGCTCTTAAACAGGGGGGGAAATCACCATACTTTACCAAAATCTAAAGCAGTCAATAAAATGATGAGCTGTGGAAGAAGGGCTTCCGAGGGACTCTGGAAAGGTGATGGAAACCGGGATGGCTTTAATTGGCTCTTTAATCATCCCCTATTTCTGTCTTCTGCCTCTTTTTTTTTTCCTGAGGGGGAAAAAAACCCTTAAAACAGAGAGGTTAATCTAACTATACATTTTAAGCTTTTAAAGGCTCCATTACAAGACTGATTATGCGAAAAGAAACATACCTGCGGCACTGCAGCTCCTAGATGCACGTAATGATTCACTTAAAACGCGGTGGTCAGGGTTCTCTCACATTATTTCTATGTAAATTGGATGCTTCACAATTACTATAATATGTGTGAAATTTCACTTATTATTTCTTTTAACATCGAAACTTTTATCACTTAACGTACTGGACAGAATATTTGAGCCATTTGCAATCATTAGAGCATTTTGTTTGGTCAATCCCTTATGGGATTATACTTCGGAAAAGACAGAGTGAATTATATTCATTGCAAGAAAACAGCAATTTTAAATATATAAGGGGCACCAGGAAACTTTTCATTTTAGTGCAAATTCAATATTATATCTTACTTCTTTTACAGTGGGGTAAGCCTTTTATCTTTAAGCAATTTATAAAACCCAGCAGGTAATGGCAGTGAGTCGTGCAGGGAGAGATGAGTCTGATAGATAAATACACACTTTGGAGACAGAGGGGAGATGTGATATCCTTGGATTTAAGGTAATAGCTTTGTACTTTGGAAGTTTTTCCTTGTGATCTCAGTGGAGGTCACAGACTGTTTACTCACGTCTCCTGAGATTGGCGTGGAGCGTTCATCCGAACTCTCCACCCCCAGCCCCCCAGTGCTCTCCTCCATAGCTGGGAAGAGGCCCGGGCTGGCCTGCGAGTGAGCTGGAGTGGCGTGCCCTCCCTCGGAAAATGAATGCTCAGCCTACCTCTGCTGGGCCAGCCGGCTGCTCACGGGCCCTCACTTCGGAGAACGTGCAGTTGTTTCACAGAGATTTGAGGAAGAAAAAAATCAGAAAAGATAAGAGGCATTACTAGCTATTAAGCTGACTTATTTTTGTGTGGAAGGGCCCTGTTTATGAAGCTAACCCATAAGAGAAACACGACTCGGCATCTTTGGAAGAAGCTTTTTCTGCCTTAGTCATTTGGGAGGCTTTTCTAAACAGCAGAAAAAAACAGAACACAGAAAAGCAACCAAGTGGAGTTCTGTACAGGCACATCCTGAATTTTAAGACAAAGTATAGCCATATTTTTAATAAGTGATTGAGAAAATTAAATTTAAACCTCGATTAATGTCTAGCTGTGTAAACACATCAGAATTATTGAGGCTGGTTTATTTTTTCATTTATTTTTTTGTCATTTTAAAATGAGGTGATTTCTGAGTGACATAAGATATTTATTTCCCAAATTTTATTCTCCAAACTTTTAACAATTAAAGAGAAGTTGAAAACTTTCAATTCTTTGGAGAACACTTACATGTGGAATAAGAATTATTATTTTTATTTGGATCTTGATTATCTTTTTTTAGCTGTATTCCTCAAAAAGAAGATACTTACATTCTCCCAGAAATTGAATACAGAAGTTGTAATTTCTCTATTTATGTAATGTTACTTCACATTTTATTAGTAATCTTTTTAGATACACATAGGAAATTGAAATATGCCATGTAATAAACCCACAGCTGAGTATTTGTCTGTATTTGTGTGTGTGTGTGTGTGTGTGAGAGAGAGAGAGAGACATGGGGGAGAGAGAGAGAGACATGGGAGAGAGAGAGAGAGAGAGACATGGGAGAGAGAGAGAGAGAGACATGGGAGAGAGAGAGAGACATGGGGGAGAGAGAGAGAGAGACATGGGAGAGAGAGAGAGAGAGACATGGGAGAGAGAGACATGGGAGAGAGAGAGAGACATGGGAGAGAGAGAGAGACATGGGAGAGTGGGAGAGAGAGAGACATGGGGGAGAGATTTAGAAAAGAATAGTAACATGGTGTTTTTTTTCATCTGGAAGTTAATTGCATAACACTATTGGAATGATATTAATGCTATAATATTAATAGTGAACCATATAATGGGTCCAACTCTGTCCCATAGGTAGATGTTTACTTGTAAACAAAAGATGGACCCTGGAATTCAAGGTCAAACCATGCTCCAGGGAAGAACAGTGGAGGCAGGCAGGCAGGTGGGCAGGCAGCAGTCCAGGGGACTGCACCCTACCTCCACACGCAGGAAGGAGGACAGCGTTGGCAAAGCCCATGGTTCCTCCAGCCAGGTGGCAGCCACAAGCTGCAGGTACCTCACACACAGGCAATTTAGGTCATGGGACTGCGGGTCTTGTAGCCTCAGGAATGAAGGACACGCACATACACGTGCATACACAGATAGCGTGATTCCTGCGGTTGCCTGGAAGAAGGGTGGCTACGGAGTACTGGGTAAAGTACACTCGATACATAGTAGGCAAAATAAAATGCATAAACAGTGCATATTTGCTCTTCCTTTGCTCTTTGGTAGAAATGAACACATTGGAGATGCTGAGACTGTCTGCAGATTTCCAAATAGAGGTGGACGCCCTGAGAGAACTAAAGAAAGAAACCTGAGAGGCGGACACTGCCTTCCCGCTTTGGGTTGAATTATTAGAGCGAACTGTCTTATACATTTAAAACCGATAATGTATTCATAGCTAAAGCACAGGGAAACCTGGTGCATTTTTTATTCCTTTTTTTTTAGCCTGCATATTTTCAAAGACCTCCTATAGTTCACATTATAATATAGTTAGTTGCTACAAATAATCGGGG
This sequence comes from Callithrix jacchus, assembly GCF_049354715.1. Taxonomy (NCBI): domain Eukaryota; kingdom Metazoa; phylum Chordata; class Mammalia; order Primates; family Cebidae; genus Callithrix; species Callithrix jacchus. Next base: position 27,283,026 of record NC_133502.1, read on the forward strand.
GTGATTATAGGAAAACTGTCAGTGTCTGCTCACGGTCTGAAAAGGCTGCAGAAATAGCTTTTCTCTTTGCCATGGAGACTGGGGCCTGTTTTTACGGTTACTCTGGAAACCGGAGGCTTTCTGTTGTTCGTCCCTTTCAGTTACTTCAGCTATTAAACCCTCCGGTTGAGACAAAAGGAAGGAGGTATGCAGACACGTCCTCGGAGGGAAAATCTCTGCGCCCGAAACAGCAGAGCTCAGGATGAGACGGAGGAAAGCGCTATCTGCTCCTCTCTGGTTTCTATCAGGGAGGTGGCCACCCTGTGCTCTATGGGAAGCTGCCTTTGAACCTTAGAATCTGAAACCAGGTTAGGCCAGCACTACCCCCTCCCTCCTCCCCCATCCTCCCCTCCCCCCTCCTCCATCCTCCCCTCCCCAAAAGATGAACCGTGCACCCCGCTGTTGCTGATGTGCCCAGAAGTGGAGCCTCCCACGGTACCCAAGGCCTCACCACTCCCAGCACCCAAAAAGTTCCTCGGACCACAGATTCAAGGACAGCACATTTCAGCAAAAATGCAGGACGTAGCTGACTCGAGAGCGCAAGTTTCTGATCCCTGAAAACAATGCCATGATTTTATGACGCACTTTGGCACGTGGAGAGACTGTGCATTATAGTTTGCTTTGTTTTAAGAAACTGGAGCCAAAAATCCTTAATGTCTCCATTGTATTAGTAGGTCCAATAATAACCTAAAAAGATGAAAGACATTGAGTTGTCAAATATTTTACAGAAAAACGGAAAAAGTGATTTGGAATACGAAGTTGTAAACAGAATCCTGGGTTATGGGCAAGCTAGGTGGGGACCTCTTCCTTTTTTTTTTCTTTCAAATAGGAATGCTTTTTCCCCTTAGGTAATTGTTTATTGTTGCCAGCATTTATGTTCATTTTGCCTTTTGGTTAAAGTGTTCTCTCAAGGAAAAGGAATTCTCCCTGGAAGAAACAGCACACGAGATAGACCCCCAATACTACGCTTCCCAACAGACCTGTCCCTCCTGGCCTTGTTGTGGTGACACTGAGTAACGCTGAACACCACACGGGCCCGGTGGCGATAAACTAAACCCCTCTCAGCCAGCAAAGTATTCCGTTATCCTCCTTCTGAACAATTAATGTGTCACCCAAAAATCCCCACAACTGTTTCCTACCATCTGCCCATTCCCAAGGGTCCGTCTGTCAGCAGAGTTAAAACTAAAACACTTGGTCTTAAAAGTAGCAAGCAAATTAATAACAGTGGATATTTGTTAACGAGAGGCACCATTAAGAAAAAGATAGGGAGGAAGAACTCTTCTTCATCTACTCACTGCTGTGCAGAGGTTTTAGTTATTTCGGATTGAAATGCAGAGTAGTAACATGGCCAGTAGGCCACCACCCTCTTTCTTCATCTGCCTGGGGCACAACAGAGAGCTCCCGTGCCAGGCGGCTCCCACAGAACAGCTGGCATGGGGCCAGGCAGCAGGGCACCTCACGTCACACCAGGAGCCCGCTCTGCCCTCTCAGTTTTATGGAAAACTGCAATAACAAACTTGTAAGCAAAGTAAAAATTGCAAAGCTCATCCACCTGAAGGCCATCACCAGCCCTTGAGGGATGCTCTGGGGTGGCGATGTCTTCCCAGTGGCCCTGTCCTTTCAGGATTCGGATTCTCAACAGTGGAAAACAAAGGATTCAAGATGGCAGCAGCACTGCACAGAAAGCCAGTGCAATATCCAGTAGTCCTGGGCCATGATACGAAATCCTGTTGATTTCTCTCCAAATGAAAATTCTATGGGAAGTGAATGAAAGGCGACTGGCCCTCATCAAAAGCATAGTTAGAGAGATTTCTGATCCCAAATGGGTGCCATTAAGAATGTCTAATAATTGTGAAGGTAGCTTTGGTTCTGGAAAACCATAAGTATAAGGGGACTAACAAAACAGTCCATTCCCCCACCCCAATTTATGGTGTCTTCTGGATAATGCCGTTCATTCATTCATTCATTCATTCATTCCTTCAGTTACTCTAGCGATATTAATCTGTGCCTGCTATGTGTTAGAGCCTTTTTCTGGTTCCGGAAAGGGTGTCATGAGCAAAGTCAGGCCATCTTTAGGGAGGCTCTTTCCGGGTGCTGCACAGGGGCTGCACTGCCATCTCTATCGTCTTGAAGGAGCAGAGGCAGGGAGGAGGGGTTCCCCCTGATTAACTAACCTCTCATCATGATGTAGTGAAAATTAGATTGAACCAGGCAGGTGGCACTTGCTGTATGTCCCTTTTCTCTTCTCATTGTCTCTGACCCATCAGGATGAGAAGATCCCATGCCCTGTGTGAACGCCGCCTTTTCTCAGTCCCACGTGAAGTTGCAATGTCTGTGCAGCTGCTTTTGCCCTGGTGGCAATGCTATGCTTTGGATCAATTTCGACTTGAGGCTTATGGCTCACTGTACACGTCTTCACCTTGATATCATATCAGACACCACTCTTCTAAATATTCCTTTTGTTTCGGCCTCATTATTAAAATTGTAATTGAATTTTAGGTGACTATAAGTAAATTAGTATTTTCTGTAACTTTGTCAAAGTACATTGTTTCCCTTAGTGAATTTGGTGGCTGCTTCAGAAATGCATGTAAATTCTTAATTTGAATTTTTTACTATTGTTTGAAAATGGTTATGTAATATGTATGTCCTTCGTGTCATGTCAGACATAACTCTGGGGGTTTATACGTTAAAGGCTGCCATCTTTTATAAATTGCTGTTTGAAAGCGAATTGTTGCTCCTTTTAAACTTGAGTTTTCCAAACGCTAGCTTGTCATCTATCAGCCTGCATGCCAGATTCGTGCAGTAATTTTGTATCAAATTCAACCTTCCATTAAGAGGACTTCTATAGCTTTGCATGTGTTCAGGAATGCCTAAGATGGAGGAGTCACCCTCATATGCCGCAAATGCCAAGTTCCAGGACAATCCCACTGACCGGTGTGTTTTTCCTGGTTACCCCACAGCTAAACGTGAACCTTTTCCACCTGATTCGTGGCAGGCACTTCCTGTAGAGCTGATTTGACCACTAAGAGTAGTGTGTCTACAGTAGACACTAAAATAGGCCAGGCATCCTGCCTCACACCTGTAATCCCAGCACTTGGGGAGGCTGAGGCAGGAGGATGGCTTGAGGTCAGAGGTTTGAGACCAACCTGGCTAACATGGCAAAACCCCATCTCTCCTAAAGTATAAAAGATTAGCCAGGCGTGGTGGCAGGCACCTGTCATCCCAGCTACTCAGGAGGCTGAGGCAGAAGAATCACTTGAACCTGGGAGGCAGAGGTTGCAGTGAGCTGAGATCACGCCACTGCACTCTAGCCTGGGCAGCAGAGTGAGACTTGGTCTCTAAATAAATAAATGAATGTAAATAGTATTTAGATTTTATTGTCATTTCAGTTCTCACGAGTTTATGTTTCATCTTCTTAATGAGACATTAATTCCTTGAGGTCAAGGCTTCTATTCCATGCACATCTGTGCGGCCTTCCACTCCTGTCCCCATCTCCATCGGTACATGGTGTCCCGCCCTGCTCAAAATATTTCTGTTGTTGTTATTGACGTTGAGTCATCGGTACTAGCTGATGTGCATGCCAGAATTGAAGTCACTTCTAATTTTAGAGGACACCAGGTTGGAGCTGCAGCCCAGCCCTTCCCCACAGAGGCGTTCAAGCGAATCACATGGGTGCTGCTTCTGGTCTAGCATGTCTGCGTGTGACGAATGACTCATTGACACAGGGGGAAGACTCAAAGGAGAATTTGCCTAGGACAGACCCAAATCTGTGGCCCAAATCTTGCCGTGCAGGGAGCCAGGAATGGCCAGGGCGGCCAGGGCTCTGTCCTGGAGTCTGGGACCCTTCCACTGTGTGAGCATTCCCCTTGGGGGTGCTATCTGCTTCCCTTCCCTTTCTCCACTCCCAGTTTCCTGCTATGCTGACACTAATGCTGAGCAGAACCTTGGACTCCTCCGTCTAACCTGCTCCCTTATGGGGCAGACAGACCCCATCACATCAGAAACCCAGCACCTAGCACTAAAGGGGTTATTCATACTGGGGGAAGAAGTGGCCGATGTTGCAGCTCTTTCATTTCAGTTGCATATTAAATAATAGGATGCTCTCTGGGACAATAGGGCTTTTCAGAAAATATAGACACTGTTTATGAAGATTTTTTAAATTTCATTTTAAATAGAATCCTGTATTTTCTCCTGGCTTTATAACTTGTGCAAAACATATCAAAAATATACAAAGTGAATGAACAACCCTGAAAGCCACAGATGTGCAGGATTAATCTGTATATTTTTATGCAAAGGCCATTTTCTGCCAGGACAGACAATAAACACATCCTTTTTCCTCCCTCCAGTCTATTATTTGAATGGCTTCAGTACCCAGAAATTGTGTGCATTAATAGGTTGGTTGATCTAGTGGTTTATTCATTTGTCTGTTTGAGCCATGGACAATTGTTGGGGGGAGGCTCTGTAGGGAGATTGCTTTCGATGATTTTGTAAATACTTTGTTTATGTAAGTTTTATTTATTTGTGGGAAAGTACACAGTTTTCCAAGAGCCTCTTTGAGGTCAGAAATACTAGAAAAGAAGTGTCAGATATGAGAAGAGAAGGTCAAGTTAAGATTCAGAAGTCAGATCCAAAATAAAACGTTACCCCAGGCACATGCACATGTGTGAATGATAGAATGGAATTTGCACAATATCTTAACTGGTCTGAATACTTTCTAGAGAATTGCTGTTAGTACAGAAAAATCTGGACTTTTCTCCCCAAACACTTCCTGGGTCTGACTTGTCCCTTCACTGAATGTTTTTGGGCTCTTTTCCCCTGAGTTCTGACAGCGTTCCTCATCAGTCACCAAGTGCGCACACACACACACACACACACACACACACACACAAGCAAGAAAATAAAAATAAATAAACAGAAAAAGGAATGCTCAGGCAGCTTGCTCCGAGCAGAAGCCGGCTGACGGGTTCAAGGTGAACGTTCTGAGGCTGTATTTGTGGCACTGGAGTTTTGAAGGCAGGGGCTGTATCTGCACTACCACCACCAAGGAGCTGGGCTCTGCTTCCCCCACAGACCCCCTGGAGAGCAGAGGTGGTGGCAGGTACAGGAGGACACACCCGCTCTTTGAGTCCACGTAACTGGCACTTGAAGAGATACACAGGTCTGCAGCTCCTTCCCACAATTAAACAAGAAAGCCAGTTGAAGAGGCTGGGTCGATTCTAAAGGAAGCCTAGGTAAGGGGGAGTTTTGGCGATAGCTGTTTCACGTAGCTGGCAGCCACGGCGCCACACACAACGCTTTGAAAAGGACAAAGAGTTTCCTTCGTGTTTACACTTTTTATTACTATATAAGATTAGGTCTGTTGCACACACAGAAGAGAAAGTCATTTTATTTTACACAAATCAGCTACTTAGAGTAAATTGAGATATATAGAATTTACCAATGAAATGAGTGATTTGATGTGAATAAAAGAGGTGGTGTGTTGTAAATCAACACTGACAGCCAAATGGGGAAAATTGACAGAGCACTGTAATCACTCCCAACATCCACTAAAGTTATTGATCCAGAACCTCTATAATCCCCTTCACATAACACAGGCAATTTCATATAATACCTGTAATAACGGCACATTCAACTCAAGTAGCCATCTGAAGCATTGCATGTGATGGTGAAGCAGGCCTCTGCTGAGTAAGTGTAACAGCTAGAGTACAAAGCGCCAGTGCCTCTTGCCTTTCACAGGTAACAGCCTCCGATAAGAGCTAGTTTAGAAGAAAAACAGTTCCTAATGCCAAGGGAAATGAGCTATTAATTGCTGGCTTGCTAAATATGTTGTAAAAGATGGTGAGCGGTGGATGCAACATGGGGAGAATTTAACTGGATTTGGGGGTTGATAAACTTCTTAGGTTATCCACACGCCTGCTATCTGATGTTAATTACAACAGAAGGAAGACAGCTGACGTGCGTTTAGCTGCTGGGTCATTACATCCTTCCCAGGTGTCTTTCCCATGCAATGTTCCTCCAGTTTTACAAGCTCCTTCTTGCACTGATGGATTATTCTGCAGCCTTATCAAAGCTTTGCCAGCTCCTCATTAATATATAGAGCAAGCCGCACTGTTCTATATATCATTGTCTTCCTCTTGGGGAGGGCTAATCAGTCAGCCATTATCAACCAGTCAGCAGAAGGCAGGCAATCAGACCTGACAGCAAAGAATCATGGGAGATCAGGGAAGGTTAAATGAGGCTGACAGTTGTGATAATGATGATTATACTATAAATTAAGATATGATGATAAAGGAGAATAAAAGACACAATCTGAAGCAATATTTGGTTTAACATGTCTCTCTTTTTCGTTACTGTTAAATGGCCATAACATTTATCACACCGAACAAGAATGGACGTTTAACTACCATGATAAAATGGACAGCATCAGATTGAAAACCCAACAAGTTGTGATTACAATGTCAGGCACTTTTCCACTGGTTGAGAAAAAATGGGAGATAGAGCATATGTTATAATCATTCATGCATTATTCTGTAGAATGAAAAGAAAATAGATCTATTTTAGAAATGTCTTTCAGCCTTCTAGATGGAAAACCAAAGGAAACAGTTAATATATTCTTCTGCTTCCAAGATCATTTTTATCAATGAAACAATAGGAAGTTAAGTGATAGTTCCTCCCATCATGCCTTCTCCCCGAAAACGTGTGTTTATTAGTAGCTGATTCAAAGACTGCAAAAGGGAGCTCTGTGAATGTCTCCTTCCCTGTTGAATTTTGAAATAAAGGCAGCTAAATCAAACAGATAGTTCCCGTATGTGACTTTTCATAGGCTTGCAATAAAACAAAAGTGAGTCACAATTTACTCTGCTTTTAAAAATTAAGGAGTAAAATACCAGCACGGCGAAACAGATGATTAAATTGCCTTTACTAATACATTTCTTTAGGTAAAGAGGCTATAAGCTTTGAAACCTGAAAGAGATTCTGACAGCTCTATGTGAAAAAAAAAAGAAAAAATGTCATATGTTCCTCTACAAACTCACATGTTGAATCTCATCGTTTCTGACCTTTAAGCATACGAAGACTGCCCCTGTCATCCACAAAGAGCATATAACTTTCATAAGATTGAGACAATACCCGTGTGTTATGAACCTGTTTATATGGCCAGGCCAACAGATGATATATTAGGAATTCCAGTGAAATTTGCTTCCACTGAAAGGAAAACTTGGGTTTTTTAAATCTTGTTTTCAATTTTCTAGTAAAATCAGGGGTGGAGGAAAAAGGAGCCCCTTAATTCTCATTCATCTTCTTTGAATATTTGTATTTTAGCTGGAAAAGGGAAAAAACAATTAGGGTTGAAAATATTCCACTTTGCCCTTTTCTTGTTTTTAAATTTCAGAAGCTGGGACGTTGGGAGAACAAAAGTTTCGTGGTCCGTTCAGTTGCGTCTGGTATTGATGGGTGCATAGGCAAGATCTCAGGTTGCATTTTTTTTTTGCAGCAAATATTTGTCCATTTAGCCAGGGTTTCTCAACCTCAGCACCACTGACAAGCAATCCTTAGTTGAGGCAGGAAGTGTCTATCCTGCACATAGTGCGACGTTTGGTGGCATCCCTGGGCTCCGTGTACACAGATGATGGTGGCACCCCCTGCCTCCACAGCGTGACAACTCAAAGGTCTCCAGACAGTCGAATGTGCACTTGGCGGGGGTGGGGGCATTTCCAGTTGAGAACACTGATTTAAGCCAATACAGTTAGCATAGAGCTAAACAGACATTATTATCTGTTGCTCTGGGGCATCTTCCAGTGAGTTCGGGGGTCGCCCTTCCACAGTGTGGTACAGAGGCAGCGTGTTCCAGTGCCTGGCTCTAAACGAACCTATGGCCAGTCCTCTTTAAAGCAGTGTATTTATTACTTGATTTCTACTATTTAGTAGCCGAATGAAAAGTCTCCATGTTTATCTAACTGTGAAAGGAAGTTGCCAGGCATGCTCTATAAACCTGCCAGCCCGTCAACAAGACGTAGGTGAATGCCATGGTCCGGCACTGAAGTTCTCCCATAGGTACCACCAAGAAGGTAGTTCTGGGGACTCTTAAGAAGGGCCAAGGACACATTCAAGCATTAGCGATATCCGTTAATTGTGATATAGGACCATCTACTCACATGTGTATATCAAGTTTTCATCATACAGTTACACATTTTACACACAAGCATTCATGGTCAAAGATCACTTTGCTGCTTTCTCTGGAAAGCTTATTGCTTCAGAATCGCATCCATGGCCTTTATGAAGATGGGGGTTGTGCTCGGCCGTTTATCCTCCCTGTGATCAGGCCTGCACCAGGCGTTTATTAAACAGGCAGAGCTGTCTGGCTTTGAGCTCCGCGGCCTTCCCTGGGGCTCCGGCAGATCAAGTACATGCCAAGGGCTCGGTCTGGGGAGGACAATGCAGTGATTGTCTGGACTTAAGATATTTTGAGATGGCATCTTTCTCTCAAGACCCGGGGTGTGCCTGGTGGGGCCTGGGGACAGAGAATCTGGAATGTGAGTTCCACTCTCTTTGGGGGCATTTTGGTGGATGTTGGAGCAGAGTTCTCTGGGTAGCAGCCTTCCCTGTCAGGTATTTCAAGGTCATCTCTACCACCATCTGCACACATGCAAATGATGGAAATGATTTGTAAAGCCCTTAGGATTTAGGGTCCTGCACAATGAAAACCAAAACAGCCTCCTTCTTGCTGGTAAAAGCAGTCGTAGGTGAGTTTCATGTGCCTTCAAAACACCCAGGATGTGTCTGTGCACCAGCAGCTGCCTTCTGTGCCTGCAGAGGCTCAGAGAGCTCTCTCAGTCCATTTATAGTCTGGCACTCGGATGTGCAGTTTATCATTTGGCGGTCGGTGCTAATTTTGGCACATAAGCCGCAGGCAGGAAAATATCTTGCTCTTTAGTCCATTTTATTAACTTTGTTTTGTTCGCTTGAGCCCAGCACTGTATTCGCCTCTGAATAATCACAGCTGTACAGGTAGCTCCCAGAGAGTGAATGAGAGGCTTTTCCAAGGGCCCTGCTCCCTGCAGAAATGATTTGTACCTCTGGCTGATTGTCACTAACAGAAAATGAGAATGAGGAACATTCAATGCAAAGTAATGTGTTCTGTACAATTACTGGATTAATAATTTTATTCCATTACTGTGTGGGGAGAGAGGACATCAGCCTGAAGATCTGCAATTCTAGGGTATTTCTAAGCATCCTGTTAAAAGAGTGAGCAAGGGTCAGGAAACTTAATTATGCTATAACTAGATAGAAATTGCCAAGTGATAAAAAGAAACATCCAGACAGATTCAGCAGGAAATTACGGCTTTAATAATATAGCATAATGCCTACTTCTATACAATTATTGAAGAGACCCTGAATGGTTCAGAATAACAGGCTTGGGTTTCTAGTAACTACCACAAAAAAAAAACCCACTGAAAATGACATTTTGCATCTTGCTGTAAATATTTTTTCCAAAAAAAGCAGTATTTGATCATCAAAAATCTTGTACTCACTTGCCATCAGATGCTCTGGTCACACTGACATTTTGGAGTGATGAGAGGTTGGATTATAAGGGGTAATTTATATTTGCAAATTAAATTTTCAGCATCATAATTTTAAGTAAAAAAATATATGTCTACTACATTTAGTCTTTCAGAAAAAAAAAAGAACTAAAAAGCAAATCAGTGCATCATGGAGGGACATTCAGTTGGCAGGTGCATGACTGGCCACCTCCCCACATCCTGTCCCCTCTGAGCTCACGTAGAGGTTGATGGGGGAACAGTTTACTCTTCAATATATGCCTGGGGAGGGGGAAATAAAAGAAGAGGAGTGTTGATATTGATAAGTGGGGATGCCTCATAGCTCTTCTATGATTTCAGAAACAAGGAAGGGAGAACTTTCTAAGGGTCGGGATGAGCGGGGCCTAAAATGAGGCAGCTATGTTTTGCAAACATGACAAGCTATCTTAAATATCAGAGCCTCACCACTCACAGACGCAGGCACGTGGCGCTGCGACCCTCCTCCTCCTTGTGTTTGGCCCTTTTTTCCTCTCTTCTGGGGAGGGAAAAGCCATTTCTTGTGCTCGCCCAGGAGAGCCCAGTGTTTCATTTTGTATTCTGAGGATGCAGATTAATCAGCCAGCTCCCTTACCCAGAGATGGCCATTCTGCCCAGAAATCTGCATATCTGCATATTGCTGTTCTTCTCCGAATTTAATTTCCTACAGGAACTGATATTAATCACCCTGTTTAAACAGAGGGGATTTGGGGTCTATACAAATGTGACTTTTTTTCTTGCAGAACTTGCAGAATATTTTTCCTTTTTTCCCCCCAATTTAAAGGGACAATGGCCTTACTAGCTTAATCCTAAAGACTTGCAGTTACTGCATTTTATTTTTATTTGACTGTTTGTTATTTGGATGGCAACAGTGAACACAGATTTCTCTTCTTAGACCTGAGAAAATCATCCAGTCGATTTGGAAGTAGAAAGTCCCCTGTATTTCACCAACCACGACTTGGTTTTTTTGTGAGAAGTCCCTTTATCTCAGGCTAAAGCAAGGAGAAATTCACAGCAAGAACAACAAAACCTTCTAAATAGCCTGGCTGTATCCCCAGCTGATTATGTGTAGGAAAGTTAAATTCGTTGGTGGCCAGTGTCCCTGCCAGGGTTATCTGGCATATTTTATTCAGGCTGCCTGTGGTGTGGGGGTGCCTGGGCCGAAGTGGGAGACAGACAAACAGGTGCTGAGGAAAACGTGTGGTACGCATGGGGCTCAAGCCAGCTGGAAGCAGTGGTGCAGCTCTTGTGAAAACGGAGGCTGTGGTCCGGGGTATTATTGAGACTCATGCCTTGGTCTCTCTTGGCCACCGAGGTTAATTTGGGTTGGTCTTTCTTTCACTGGGCTATGTGTGGTGGCCTTAGAGACCATGTGGCATATGGGTAGGGACAGGTTTGAAAGGCGTGTTCCATGACAGAGGAGCTGTGCAGGTCCCGCCAGCCCCCTGCCAGCAGAAGAGCCTCCCCCTGGACTGCAGCGAGGCCAGGGGCTGGGTGGGTCAGTCCCACAGAGGTCAGAACCTGGGTGTTGGACTTTCAACGCTTGCCGCCATGACTGGCAATGTGAAGTGACGATCCCTTAGGTTGAGAGGCATTCCCAGGGCGGCGTCTTCCCTTACCTCCTGCGAGGTCAGAAGGAGCCTTCCAGAAGGGATCAGAACTTCCACAGCTCTGAGTTCACACCACCAGCAGCCTCATCACTTACAAGCCAAAGCAGAGGCAAAACCAAAATGCTGCTTTCTTCTCGCTCGACTAAAAACAGGATGTTTCTCACATTAAATGTTTTCTCCTCAAATTGGTGTATGCCACAAAACAGAAACTCAGAGCTGGTTTTGGAGTCATTGCAATGAAATGGCTGTGGCGAGACTGAGACGTTCGTCAGGTGTGGGATGCTAAGGCCTGGCGTGGAGGCGCAGAGACTGTGGGACTCCTGCCATTCTCTCTGAACACCTCGGCTGCTGGATTTTCCTCACCCATTGTAAATCACAAGGGTATCACCCCAGGCAAATAGCGGCTTAGATTGTTTATCTAAGTGCTAATAGCATTTTATTTGAAGTCTTAAAAGTCCCAAGTGGCTTAAAAGGGCACTATTACACGACTTCACGTTTTATTGCAAAATGACAAGGTCCCGTTTCATTTCCTTGGCTTTGAAGTCTTAATGCTGCTTGGCTGACAGAGCCACGTCTTTTCCAATTTAAACTTTAAGCAGGATCCCCTTGAAACAAGACGCTTTCTTCTGCAAGGGTGAGGACCAGTTAACAACTTGTGAAAATCTTGTTTTCAAGGCAGCAATGTGGCCGTCACCGGCGTGGTACAGCTCACCGGCTGGTCTGTTGCCAGCCAGTCAGAGAAAGGCAATAACCAGTTTGATTATGCGTTTCTAATTCAAGGAGCATATCTGACAATATTGATGGATCTTCACTTTCTGCTAATTATTCAAAAGAAAAAAAACTCCCATTGCCTACCCCCTACCGTGACATCTCTACACGCCCAGGAAAAGTGTTGGAAAGTTGCACATTCCTTGGAGCAATCATATTCATTCATTAAAAAGCAAAAACTACATCCAAATGTTGGCATAGCTTCAAGCAGAGTTCTGGCTTGGGGAGCGTGTGCAGGCCCCAGGGCAGACACAACTGGGAGGGAGGGGAGGTAGTGGAGGAACAACCCACCTACTGTTGGCATCATTCACCGTAGGACCAGAACCCAACACACGTGTGGAGGAAGCAGAGCTGACAGCAGAGTTCGCCTGGTTATCTTGCGCGTGTGTAGACAGAAAACACCTGTGATCATAGAGTGGAGGTAGTGAGGGAACCATAAAGGAAGCTCTTTCGGACTGGGTTACAGATCAAAACTGGTTGGGCCTGAGAAAGTTAAGGAACTAGTGTGTGTGTGTGCGTGTGTGTGTGTGCGTACAGAAGCATGAGTGTGCATGTATTGGTGTATGTGTGTATAGTGTGTATCTGTGTGTGTTTGCAGTGTCTATATATCTGTGTGTGTGTGTCTATGCGCGTGATATCCATATGTGTATATGAATGTGTGTGTATGCATGTGGTGTTTATGCACTTCTATGAATGTGTGTGATTGTGTGTGTATGTGGTGACCATGTGCATATATGGATGTGCATGTCTGTGTATGTGCGTCTGGTGTCCATGTACATGTATATGTGTGATTGTATATGTGTTGTCTATGTGTGTATTTGTCCATGTGCATGTAATGACCATATGCATATATGTTTGTGTGTGCGGTGTCCATGTGCATATGTAAATGTGTGTGATTGTGTGTGCATGTGTTGTCTGTGTGTATATAACTGTGTAATTGTGTATGTGAGCATGTGATGTCCATGTGCATATATGGATGTGTGTGACTGCATGTGATATCCATGTGCATATATAGATGTGTGTGATTGTGTGTGTGTGTGATGTCCATGTGCATATATGGATGTGTGTGACTGCATGTGATATCCATGTGCATATATAGATGTGTGTGATTGTGTGTGTGTGTGTGATGTCCATGTGCATATATGGATGTGTGTGACTGTGCATGTGATATCCATGTGCATATATAGATGTGTGTGATTGTGTGTGTGATGTCCATGTGCATATATAGATGTGTGTGATTGTGTGTGTGTGATGTCCATGTGCATATATGGATGTGTGTGACTGCATGTGATATCCATGTGCATATATAGATGTGTGTGATTGTGTGTGTGCGTGTGATGTCCGTGTACGTATATGGATGTGTGTGACTGTGGGTGTGCATGTGATGTCTGTGTGCATATATGGACGTGTGTGATTGTGTTCATGTGATGTCCATGTGCATTTATAGATGCATGTGTGTATGCATCTGGTATCCATCTGTGTATATAGATTGTGTAGTTGTGTGTGATTTTGCATGTGATGTCCATGTTCATATATAGAGGTGTATATGTGTGCCTGTGGTGCCCAGCTGTGTATACGGATGTGTGTGTTTGTTCATGTGCATATAGCACGTAGTGTCCATGTGCATATGTAAATATATGTGATTGTGTGTTTTTGCATGTGTTGTCTCATGTATGTGACTGTGTATAATTGTACTTCAGGATTAAATTAATGCACATTACTCCCATGTCACAATTTCTAGAGAAGCTCCCTAGGTCTTCAGTTGGGTGCTGTAGGAACAACCCCCAAAGAGAGTTTCTCTAATACTTGGGACTTTCAGGGTGCATCTGCCCTCGCCATGTGGCTGGCACTCCCTGGAGCTGTGTGGCTCAGCAGCCCAGCTTAACGCACCCAATGTCAAGGGAAATGAACTGCTAGCTCTATACTGAGGACTCTTTCTTGATATTGCAATGGTGCCTGTTGGTACAATTTGACTTTAAGTGGAGCTGCAATGTTTGAAGCCATGCTGAGCTCCTGGGGCAGCAGAGGGTCTGGGGGCTTTCCAGAGCCTTGATATCCTGGTAGTGGTCTCCAAATTCACCCCACAGACTCTGCTGTGGGTGACAAGAGCACTCTGGGGTCCATTCCACTTGTCCAACCCATACTGAGCGATCTTCATTTGCCTGGGTCAGTGGGATCCAGACAAAAGGGTCGCCCCAGCCCAAGAACTGCCCCAGCTACAGGGCATCTTCTCTGTGGCTGAGCTCTGAGAGGCTGGATGCACCCTCCAGCTGGTTGGTTCCACTGTTGCTGGCCACAGAGGCAGCTGCTATATCTCAGGAGAGCTGGCGTTCCTCATGCCCTTTCTCTGTGCCAGGTGTGATGCTGAGGCTGGCCCTGGGTTGCCTCGCTCCATTCCCACAGCAAGCCTGTTTCACAGAAAAAGAAGTGGAAGCTCTGGAAGTTTAAGTGATTTTCTTAATTTGCTACAAAGTGGCAGAACATGGATTCGAACTGAGGCCCGTGACATCTGAGCCTGGCGTCAGTCATGACCGCATTCCTTGTTCATTTGTTGTTGAAAATTAGGGCAGATATGGAGAAGTGAAATTCTTGGGAGAATCTATCATTGACCCAGACAAAACTTGACTGATGCTCTTTGCTGGTCCGTCACAGACTGGCTCGCCTCGTCACAGCCGTGCATTTAAACCTGCATCCCAGCCCTCTGTGTGCGGGGAGAGGGGAAACAGATCATTCCTGCACCCACAGTGAGGGTAAATAGGAGCAGCATCTTTGAACACCAGTCCCCTGGTATGTGCAAAATTGGCATCCATGTAGAGATTCCACGGTGCCCGGGCATGGCTCTGTAGGAAAGCAAGGGTATCACTGTCAGGAGGGGCAGACACACAGAGCTGTTCTTTGCTTTCATTTCCTTTTTTGCCTTGCAATTCTATTTATTTTATCCAGAAGCCACTAGATAGCCCACTCCACAGATACTGGTATAGGGAAGATGTTTGTCAGAAGAAAGGTAATTGACGGTAAATGTCAAATATTAAATCCTATCTGGTTATTACCCAGCGTATTAGCTATGTAAGTAGCTTAACAATTACAGCTGTGATTGACTAGGTGGGAACCAAAATCCTAAACATCAACTGCCAGAAGGGTAATTATAACACATTAGCACCTGCTTAGACAAGATTGACAACTCCAGTCTCCCATCTGCTTCATATCACTTTCCTACTTTTCATGCATTTTCTTCCCTTCTGAATGGAGCAACATAACATTTCCTGGAGGATAACAAAAACCCCACATCCATGTGATTCCTCCAGCGCAGTCTTAGCCAGTTCCTTGTCTTCGGCCATGGTTTCCTGCTGACACATTTACAGCTGAATGGAGTGCATAGAGATGGGCTTTGGGGGACCAGGCAGGAACAGTTGTGGTACATTTCCAGCAAACATTCCTGTCAAACCAACGCATTGAAAGAAATCCCAAAATGTAATCGTTTTTTGGTTGACAACAAACAGTAGGCGCGTGCGCGCGCACACACACACACACACAGACATGTGTATATGTTTTAAGTATACCTTTCTTAAATATATTGAGACATATCTAAGAGAAGCATATTCATATACTATAGGGCTTTATATGCCTATATACCTCTCAGATTGAAATGTACAAGAACGGTCTTCCAGTCCCACAGTTACAGCTGGGGAGTGGCGTTAGCAGTCCTTGGAGACAGCACACTCATCCCCAGGGGCTCATGTGGACCCAGGTGGCAGAGACAAAGAGGCATAGCACACACCTGCCTCCCCCTTCCACACAGAAACACCTGAGCAGCACATTGAATAAGAGGAACTGCATTATTTTCTGGCTGGGCTATATCTCTGGAGCTAAAAGGCATAGAGTTCTTGCCCATATATTAGAATGAGGGTTAGAAATTCATTTTAATAACTTCCTATCACCTAAGCAATTGTTCTTCATTGTCTGATGAAAATTGTTTTGTTATTTAGTATTCTCACTTTCTTTCCCTAGGGTAGGGGCCCAGGGAAGAGTATTTCTGCTGGATAATATCATCATCACAGGGTTAACCTTTCTGACGTAGCTGGGTGAATCCACATGCATTCCCAGTGAGGGGGCATCAGACAGTGAGATGACCACATGATCAAACATGCAGGAAGCAGATTCTTCTCAGAGGTGCATATGTATTCAGTCATTTAAAGATATACATCCAGCTGGGCATGGTGGCTTATGCATGTAACCTCAGCACTTTGGGAGGCCCAGGCAGGAGGATCACTCAAGCCCAGGAGTTAAAGGGTACAATAGCTATGATGGTGCCACTGCACTCTAGCCTGGGTGATAGATCGCATGACTATCTCAAAAAACTAATCATTAAAATAAAATAAAAGAATGCATTTGTTTATCTGTTCACCCCATCACTCATGTATTCTTTCATTTAACAAAACTTATTGAGCACCTGCTATGCATCAGACCCTCAGCCATTGCTAGCCAGGTATTCACACAAGTGAGCATAAAAGCTGGTTTCTGACAGCATGAATTCTGGAAAGGAAGACAACATTTCCACAAATAGCTACAGCTCGATGGAAAGATACTACAGGGAGTTATTAGAACTCATTTGGACTGTGGAAGGCTTCGCAGGAGAGAAATCTGAGCTGAATCTTGGAGGAGGAAGACGATTTTCTGCAGGTGTTTAGAAGTTGGTGGGATTGGGGATCAGTATTCCAGGGAGAAGGAACAACCTGTAGGAAGACACTGATATTCAATTAAGTCAACCACATGCTCAGAAAATACCAAGAAGCCTGGCCTGGCCTGTGTGTCAGGGATGCCCCGTGGTTGAGGAGTGGAACTGCAGGGCAGGAGAAGAACCGCGTCCGGGACTCTGGGGTCTTCTGTCTAGGAGGTGCCATGAGAGCACTTGAAGCCAGGTGAGAACTGGCCCAAGCTGTGTTTTCTAAGCTTTACGCTGGGGGCCATGTGCAGCTCTGCTTCAGGACACAGCTGAAGGAGGGCTGGAGCTTGTGGAAATCCAGAGGGGAAGGTGTGGGCGGTGGTGTGCAGTGGGGCGGGAGATGGGAGCAGGGCGCCGACCACAGAGGAGGCAGGGACAGAAGGAGGCTGGGAAGTGCACGGTGTACCAGAGAGAAAATTCTGGAATTGCCCCCGGCCTCTGGTGTTGGCTGCTGGATGAAGACTGTGTGTCAGCAGGCCAGAGTCCAAGCTGTGGAAAAGGTCTGGGATGGAAGAGAGCATTTGGCTTTGGACACGTTGAGCTCATTGGTTTTTTTTTTTTTGTGTGTGTGTGTATGTGTGTGGCTTTTTTTTTTTTTTTTGCTTTCTACTTAATATATAATGATGAAGTATAATGATTAATTCTTGTTATTGATGAAAACATTAAGTTTGAAAACCTAAAAACACATGGTTTAGTGTCAATGTTTTAAACAGGTCATCTGTTTCCTAGAAATGCGGGCCACAGGACAACATATGTAAGACGTTCTCCTTCTGGAAGTGAGAATGCAAGAATGGGAACTGAACTGAGAGGTGGTGCCTGGAAAGCAGGGACAGATCGATGGTGTCCTGCGCCGAGGGCAGTGGTCAGGGCCTTCTGTGTGGGACACGCGTGGGACGGGGTCTTTGCTTCAGCTAGTCCGTCCTGTCATTTCCATGGGAAGCTCAGGAGGCTGCCCCTCCCCGAGGGCATCACTACTCCTCTCAGTCACAGGGCACAGGGCCCTAGAATGTGAGGCACCACCTGCCTGCTGCCCACACATCCAGTCCTCACTCAGCAGACACGTATTGAGCACCTACTGTATGCCAGGCATGCTTCCAGGTACTAGGAACTCGGCAGTGGAGGAGACAGAAAAAAACGGTGCCTTCCTGGGCTTCTGTCTGGACAGGCCAGGGCAATTGATAAGCAATCAGAGGATGCAAGAGCCACACGCCGGGGACCACAGCATCATGAGCACATGACAGCATGGGGTGGGGGTGCCTGCAGAGGGGTTGCCACCTCATGCCGGGATGTCCAGGTGGCTTTGGAGACAACCTGAAGAGGGACAGCAAGGGAGCCATGTGGTTCCCACACCCAGAAGGTGCCCTCCTTGAGGTCCTTTGTGTTAGTTGGAGTCAAGGGGCCATCTGGGGGGCCATAGGCTCTCTGGATAGCAGCCTCTGGCTCAGCCTGATCCAGGCCCTGGGTGGGGGTCTTCGTGTCCAGCTGTGATCTGGTCCCTGTCCCTATAGTGTTTACCACATATGAGGAGAAAGAATCATTGAACAGAAACACAAATCAGGCAGGTGTCTCTGGGGGAAGAAGGGCTGGGGGCACCTGCAGTTAAGACCCCCAGTGTCACCTGGGCAGTCAGAAACTGCAGCCTTGGAAGGCGCTACCTTGACTGAATCCTGAGAGATGAGTAGGACTTAGTGAGGCAAATGAGTCATTTTCCTCACAAATGTAGCTTCGAAAACCTTGATTTTTAAAAAATCATCACAAATAAGTGATCTTTATAGTAGTGGTCAAGCTGATAGCATAATAGCAGCCTTGTGAGTGTGAGTTGGCATCTGCAGGAAAGGGACTGGATTTGCAAGTACAAAAATGAGTTCGTGCAAAAACAAAGCCTTGCCTTGTGCTTGCTCTCCTGTCGGAATTATGCTGTTTTATTGCAGAAGAACATACCTGGAGAATAATTAAAGGAAAAGATTCTGTATGCAGATGCTATTCATAATCTTTATGTTAAGAAGGCATTCATTAGATAAGTCCCTGATGTTCTCAGGGCACAGTTTTGCTGGAATAAGGATTACCTAAGAGTGAGTATGGGTTCCTGGATCGGTCTGGTTAAAAGATACAAAGGAGGAGCACTGCCTTGATTGAAGAGTCACCAAATCCAGGCTAATTCTCCAGGAATTCGCCTCTGGTCCTGGGAACACGGGACATGGGAACTGACCTGAGCAGTAGCACCTGGGAAGCAGGGGCAGATCTAGTGGTGTCCTGAACTAAGGACCATGGACAGGGCCCTCTGTGAGGGACTCGCATGGGAGCAGCTCTTGGCTTCAGTGCATCATGGACTGCCTTTGTCTCCATGCACCGGGCCCTCCAGGGTTGCTTCAGGGTGATGATCTCCTGTGGAAATCATGGAGCATCCTCCCAGGGAGAATGATGATGGGAGAGGCAGCAGGTATGAGCTCCCAGGAGGCAGAGGTTGCAATGAGCTGAGATTGTGCCACTGCATTCTAGCCCGGGTGACAGAGCAAGACTTCATCTTAAAAAAAAAAAAAAGTAATTGTCTTTCCCCTCTTTTTCTCTTTACTAGCTCTGTCCTTCATGTTACATTTCTGCTTTCAGTTATGTTTGCAAAAAGTGCTCCTACATAAAATTGTGTGCACTTGGTTTTTGGCTGTTCATACTGGGCACTGTAGAAATCCAAGAGGTTGCTAAAAGTAAAAGAAATAATGGCTCATGAAAGCCAAACAGAATCCTCTCTTAGCTATAAGAGAGTTAGAAATTAGATTTGGGGGACCTGAACTGTACAGACCCCCAGTTGTGCAAAGAATCATGACTCCCTACCAAAGACCCCATGGAGCTCACCTTTGGCGAGCCTGTGTTATGCGCCCTGTGCCACTGAATAGATATGATGAATAGGTTCCTCTACCATCCTCATCTTCACATTGAAATACTCTCTGGATGTTGCTTTACTGTCTTGAGAGTATAATCTGCAGGTACGCAGCAAGTGAGATGCAGAAATTAGCAACATACTGCCTATGACAGCAAAGATGACAGTCAAATTGCTATTACTAAAAATGCATACGGCAAGTGAAGAATCTGGCCAAGGCAGACATTGTCAGGACGCTTTCTTTTCCAGTTGCCTGCTTCTGTACACGTGGAAATGCCGCTGCTTCAGGAACAATGGTTCTCACACCGGGGGGGTAGGGAATAATGCCAAGAAATCAATATTAGCCCCAATTGAGGCTATGGCCACAACAGCTCCCCATCTCTTGTGGCAGTTATTTCTGAGAAGTGATCCCACTCTTGATCATGTCTCTGAAGGAGAAGATTGGGAGCACCCCCGATGAATCCCTGCAACCCCCGTGTCTGCCCCAGCAGTGACCCAGATGGTCTGTGAAGATGTGCAGCACTGAGTGTGCTGAGCGGCTAGATGCTGAGCCTCCGGGGTCTGCAGAGGGACAGTGGTGGTCATGGGGGTGGAGAGGTCCTGTATTTGTTCAGGAGAACATAGTGAGAATAGAGATGATGCAGAACATGAGAAAGGAACATGAGAAAGACATATATAAGTAGGTTCTTCCAAAAACAACAGCAACAGCCTTTAAATGAAAGTGAAGACCATTGTTGCTGCCACTTTGCACAAAATCAGTTGGCTATGTTTTTCTGGGTCTATTTCTGAACTCTCTATTCTTTTGTTACTAACACACCATTATGATTACTATACCTTGATAGGAATGCCTTGAAGTTGGGTAATGTGAGGTCTTTGAATCATCTTGGCTGTTTTAGTTGCTTTGCCTCTGTACATAAATTTCAGAATCAGCTTGTCAATATCTACAAAAAAATCTTTGTTAAGAAAACTTAACAATAAGTTTTCTGCTCCATGAACATGGTATGTCCTTTCATTTGTTTATGAAATAAATGTCCTTGATTTCTTTCATTGGTATTTTAAATTATTTTTGACATACAGATCCTGAACATATTTTATTAGATTTATACTTATATACTTCATTTTGGGGTGTTATTTTTAAATAGATCTTTTTTATTTCAAATTCTAATTGCTTATTGGTGGTATCAAAACTCAGCTGAGTTGAAGAGATCTCAGCCACCAGGCACGGAGTAGCTTCCTAAGACAGCAAGCCAGTTTAAGAAGGCAGGACAGAGTCAGGCCTCTAACCACAAACTGCCAGAGCTGAGCAAGAGGCTAAATGGGAGAAGTGCTGGCTGCCTGGGTTCTCTCTTTGCCCACAGAATGGCATAAAGAGAGGGTCAGATAGTGTAGATGTGGAGGTCCCTTCCCAGCCAAGGGACCCCAAACAACATGTTGCTATTGTTTATGGACCTGAGGACTCAGAGACAAGGGGAAAGGGGAAGGAAGTCCTCAGAGGGGAAAAGACTGAATGCTGAGAGTGGGGAAAAGGGTCTTCCAGGTTATCCCTCCTCCCTCCAGATAGGGATACATGGGCTAGAAATTCAAATATTTATGAGGGTGGCTGGCTGGGGGCTGAGACGCTGAAGGCAACTTCCTTAAGACCCTGCAGCACTGGCTGGCTGTGCACCGCACCCACGGTGAGAGGGCAGCTTCTCCCTGGACCTGCCAAGTGGAGCCTTTGCGACTGCCCAGGCTGGCCCTGAAGTATCACACAGAGGAGTCTGGCTGGGAACTGGACAGCTTCCTCTGCTGGTAGGAAGGTGGATGGCTTTGCTTGCTGTGTTGGGTCCTGTAACTTCGCTCCACTCACCCCTTAGTTCTTACAAGGTTTTGCTCTTAGTAGTTTTTACACATTTAAAAAAAAATCTATATAGATATGTCATCTGCAAATAGAAACAATGCTGTTTCTTCCTTTCCAACCTGTAGGCTTGTATTTCTTTTTCTTGCCCCATTACACTGTGTAAAACAATATGATACTGCATAGGAGTGATGAGGGTAAAGGGCTTAACCTGGTCCCCATCTTAAGGGAAAGAATTGGGGACCACATTTCTCTATGATATTAGGTATAGGTGGTAGAAGGTGCCCTTTATTGAGATAACAGAAGTTCCCTCCTGCTGCTCCTTTACTAAGAGTATTCCATTTTATTGACTGCTTTTTCTGTGTGGATTGAGATGATCACATTGTTTCTCTTTCACGCTCTGTTCATATGGTAAATTATATGGACTAATTTTCCAGCGTTGGACTAGCCTTGAATTCCTGAGATGAACCCCACCCAGCGAGTTGTGTTCCATTATCCTTCTTATATATTGCTACTTTCCATCGTCTGTTTTCTGTTTTTTCCATCTGAATTTATTTCTTTTTTCCTTCTTTCTGCATTCTCTTGTGTTAATTTGGCATATTTTTATGAGTTCACTTAAACTCATTTATTAACTAGTTACTTATACCTCTTTTATTATTTATTTATTTATTTTTTTGAGACAGAGTCTCACTCTGTTGCCAGGCACCAGGCTGGAGTGCAGTGGCGCGATCTCCGCTCACTGTTACCTCCGCCTCTCAGGTTCAAGCAATTCTCCTGCCTCAGCCTCCCAAGCAGCTGGGACTACAGACGTGCACCACCACACCCAGCTAATTTTTTATATTTTAGCAGAGACGGGGCTTCACTATGTTGGCCAGGATGGTCTTGATCTCTTGACTTCGTGATCCGCCTGCCTCGGCCTCCCAAAGTGCTGGGATTACAGGTGTGAGCCACTGCGCCCAGCCACTTATACCTCTTTTAAAACATGCTTAGCAGTTGTCCTAGGACTTAAAATATGTATCAATCTACCTTTACATAATTGTCTACCCATTTTTATTGCATACAAGGCCGTTTCAACAATAAGTTTCCAGTTCCTTCCTTCTCTCCTGTGTGCTGTTTTGTTATAACATTGACTTTTACAGATGCTATAAACACAAGACACATTACTACTATTTTTTTCTTTAGACCAAGGATCAGCAGCTTTTTTTTTTTTTTTCAGAGTCTCACTCTGTCATCCAGGCTCGAGTGCAAGATCTCAGCTCACTGCAGCCTCTGTCTCCCAGGTTCAAGTGATTCTCCTACCTCAGCCTCCCCGGTATCCAGGATTACAGGCGTGTGCCACCGCCCTTGGCTAATTTTTGTATTTTTAGTACAAACCAGGGTTTCACCATGTTGGCCAGGCTCGTCTTGAACTCCTGACCTCAGGCAATCAGCCCCCCCAGGCCTTCCAAAGTTCTGGGATTACAAGCATGAGCCACCGCGCCTGGCCAGCAGCATTATTTATTAAAGGATTAGCTATTAAATATTTAAGACTTTCCAGCCCATATGGCATTTCTTGCAGCTACTCAATTTTGTTTTTGCACATGGGAGCAACCATGGATTATATGGAAGCAAGAGGGTGTGAGTGGGTGTGTGAGTGGGTGTGAGTGGGTATGTGGGGGTGTGGGTGGGTATCAGTGGGTGTGAGAGTAGGTGTGAGAGGGTGTGAGTTGCTGAGTGGCTGTGGGAATGTGAGTAGGTATTAGTGGGGTGAGTGGCTGAGTGGGTAAGTGGGTATGAGTGGGTGTAAGTGTGAATGGGTGTGAGTGGGTGTAAGTGGGTGTCAGTGGGTGTCAGTGGGAGTGGATGTGTGTGAGAATGGGCTTGTGTGTGAATGGGTGTGTGTATGTGAGTGGGTGTGAGAATGGGTGTGAATGTGTGAGTGGGTGTGAATGGGTGTGTGTGGGTGAGAATGGGCATGAGTGTGTGCGTGGGTGTGAGGGTGTGTGAGCATGTGTGTGGGTGTGTATGACAGTGTGAGTGTGGGCACATGTGAGAAGGCATGTGTGGGTGAGAATGGGTGTGTGAGTGGGTGTCAGAATGGGCCTGTGTGTGGGTGTGAGTGTGTGAGCATGTGTGTGGGTGTGACTGGGTGTGAGAATGGGTGTGAGTGTGTGAGAGAATGGGCATGAGATGTGTTAGCGAGTGTGAGAGGGTGTGAGTGGGTGAAAGAGGGTGTGTGAATGGCTTCATTAGTGGGTGTGAGAGGGTGTGAGTGGGTATGGGTGCTTTCTAGTGTAGTTTCATTTCCAGAGACAGGTGGGCCAGACTCGACCAGCAGGACCCTGCTTTAGACTTTATCTTTCTGATAAAGTAAACGATGGATTTCAATTTACCTTCACTTCATCTGTTTCTAGCGTTCTTTGTTTTTGCAGATTCAAGTTTTAGTCCGACATATTTATTCTGACTCAAAAACTTGTAACATGTTTTTGTAGAGTACATCTGCTGATACTGAATTTCCTCCAGTTTTGTTTTGTGTTTCTGCTTCATTTTTGAAATGTGAAATATTTCTCTGAGTATACAATTCTGGTTGAAGCATTTTCTTTTTCCCATAATTTCCAGGCGTCGCCCATTGTCTTCTTTCTTCTGGCCTCTGGTTCTCCTTGTCTAAGGAATCTTCTTTCTCCGCTACCTTGAAGATTTTCTTTGTGTCTCTTGTCTTCAAAAGTTTAATGTGATATCTGCACTGTTTGTGTGTGTGTGTGTTTGCTCGTGTGTGTGTGTGGGGGGGTATTACCTTACTTCATGTTCTCTGAGCTTATTGGATCTGTGTTTGGTGTTTGCCCCTAATTTCTAAGAGGTCTTCGCCATTATAACATCCAGCATTTCTTCTGCCCTGTTGTGTCTTCTCGTTCTGGTTTTCCAACTGTGCATATTCGGGATGCTTGATGTGGCCCCAGCTCTTGGATGCTCTGTTCTAGTTGGGTTTTTTGTTTTGTTTTCATCTGATTCCTTTTGCTCTGTATTTTAACTCAGGTAATTTCTCTGACCCGTCTTTGGGTGGCTGACTCTTCCATGCCTGTGTCAAATCCACAGATGTGTCTTTCCCACATGCTCTTCATCTCTGTTACAGTGTTTGTTTTATTTCTAGCATTTCCATTTGATTTTTTCTCCTGCTTTCCATCTCTTCACTGAAACTCCCATTGGACGTTGCATGTGACCCACTTTTCTGTTACAGCCTTTAACATACTAATTATAGTTATTTAAAATTCCCTGGCAGATAGTTCCAACAACCGCTTCGTATCGGAGTCGAGTTCTGATGATGGCTCCCTCGAGAATGTGCTGGCTTGCCTTGTCTTTTTATACATCTCATGATGTTTTTTTTACTTGAAAGCCGCATGCCTAGAGGTCAACACAGGATGAGAAGGCTTCAGGCCTGGACATGGGCCTGCCTTCTTTCTGCCAGTCCTGCAGTGTGAGGACTGCTTCAGCCTGCTGAGGACCTGGGGGGTGTAATTTACTGCTGCTGCAGCTACTCTCAGCTCACCTGGGCTTCACATTCCTACAAGGACGCTTGGGGAGGTGCTGGTGGGGAAGAAGAGTGGGCAGAGGATGCCTGGGTTCAAGTTCAAGCACTCCCTCCCTTAGCTCTGCCTCAGGGCTGATGTCTGGCAGCCTTGGCTCCTTCCTAGCCCCTCTCAGTATTGTGCTGTTGTTTGTACCCAGAAACTGTGACCAGTGGAGGTGGTTTCTGCTCTGATGAGGCTCCTTCCTGGGGACCCACCTCCCTGGGTTTGGGGAGCAGCCTTCTCAGGGCTCCTGAAACTGCCCCCAGTAGCAGCTGTGGATGGAGAGTAACTTCTTACCCGGCCCTCCTCAGGAGTCACTTCTCTAGTTCTGCTCCTTTCTGCCTGTCTGATCAGGAACAAGGACAGTTTTCTCTAGGTTGTCTTCATGGTCCTGCACACCCTGAAGGAATATGTAAAACCTCATTTCATGTTCTAGAACAGAGCTTCTGGAACCCTGGTGTGTACCCTGTTCACTCTGGAGTCTCTAGAACCACAGACTGATTGATGAGGTCTGGATCCCACACTCCACGAAAGCTCCTGGGTGATTGGGTGATTGAGGAGGTCTGGATCCCACACTCCACAAAAGCTCCTGGGTGATTGAGGAGGTCTGGATCCCATACTCCATACAAGCTCCTGGGTGATTGAGGGGGTCTGGATCCCACACTCCATAAAATCTCCTGGGTGCTGCTGCTGTTGCTTCTCCCTGGGCCACACTTCAAATATAAGACTCTAGAGGAGCTGAACGAAGTGGACAAAACCACATTTTATCATTTTCTAGAACTGTTTTTCTCTTAATTTTTAACAAAAGGCACTAGCTCAGTTTATAAGTTTCAAATTAGTGTCACGTAATCTGCTCCCCTGACCTTAGCCTAAGGATTTCCCTGCAGTGCTATGAGGGTAGAAGCCCAGCCCACCAGCCTGGACAGGGCTTGGAATAGAAGCTTAATATTTATCAGTTGATGAGTCTGTGAAATACTCTAATGGAAAGAGGAGTTGGGAAGGTAGGCAGGACCTCAACCTGTGCGGTGAAATCCCACTTCTTTTTGGTTACTTTTGTAAGCAAGAAACCATCACTACAAGCTGGCGCCCTCCACACAGTGCACAGGGCAATCCTGAGCACTACAGGACCTCAACCTGTGTGGTGAAATCCCACTTCTTTTTGGTTACTTTTGTAAGCAAGAAACCATCACTACAAGCTGGCGCCCTCCACACAGTGCACAGGGCAATCCTGAGCACTATAGGACCTCAACCTGTGCGGTGAAATCCCACTTCTTTTTGGTTACTTTTGTAAGCAAGAAACCATCACTACAAGCTGGCACCCTCCACACAGTGCACAGGGCAATCCTGAGCACTACAGACGCTCTGTGGAGCAGGAAGACCACAGCATGGTGGTTTCACTCTTCTTCCTTCCATTTTCTCTCCTGCCCAGCCCCCACTGTATCCCCCAAATGACAGAGGACAGATTTGCCCACAGGGGCTGGGACAATGTCTGACACCTTGCTAGATGTCCTGACAGTTCTCAGAGGCCTGAAGACCCCTCAAAGTGTGAGGCCCCGGCATAGTGTCAGCCACACCAGGGGGCTTCTGCACAGCTCTTCCTGGTCCTTGTGTATATTCAGCTCTCTCATTTGGTTTGGCTGGGGACTGTCCCGGTGAATCTTTGTGGGAGGGTTGGGATGGGCTTGGCAGTGCTCTGGGCCTGTCCGGATTTGGCCCTGCCACCCTCTCAGAGATGCCCAGTGGGACCCTTCCTTCTGCGTCTCATGTGGCTGTGCTCACGAATCACAGCACCAAGAAAACCGTGTTTGTATGCTTTTGTTAACTCTCTTCTCCTCCTACTACAATATTTTTGGATATTCACTAAAATGCGAAAATAAGTAGATTATACGCTTCTGATCTACTTGAGAGAATAGTTTAGGGAAAACTGACCTCCATTCACTGACCCTTGGTATTTCCCTTAATTGTTTTTCAAAGGAACTTGTAATCTACTTGATTTCAGAACTGTGGGCATAAAGTCACCCTCTGAGAATATTGTGACCCTCCAATAAAAAGAGCATAATGTGTGTTAACCCACTTCAGCTACTCACCCATCAGCCAACCTCACGAGCACACATGCACATGCAAGACAAGGCTATCAGTGGCGGCTCCTGCTGGTCTCTTCTGCTAATGACTTGGGATCTTTTGGGATCCACACACACTGGTCGTTTGTGAAGATCTCAATGAAGTGGTCTGGAAGTGAGAGAAGGGAGCAAGCAGATGGACCAAGAGTGTTTGGAAGGTGCAAACGAGCAGCGACAGTCGAGGCATCCCACCCCTTCCTGGAATAGAATGGAGATTAAGTTTCAATCATGCAAGGGAGGGCAAAGGATGCCATGTCTGAGATCATAGCTGTGCTCTTCTGCTCTCCTTGCCTGCTGTGTGGCACTCATGCCCTCTTCATGCTGACTCATTTGTATACCAGGACAACCTGGTGTGGCCTTGCTACACTGGAATTCAGTCCAGTGGTGTTTCATTTACAGTTGCCAGGTGTACATTCATAATGGAATTTGGCCCACAGTGTTCCTTTGCTGTGATATTTTCGTTAGATTTCAATGCCAGGAAAATGATGAGTTAATGGTATAATTGGGTGGCTTTCCATCTAAACATGAAGGACCTAGAAATTTCCTTCTCTCGTTGCCACGAAATGCACAAACCCCTCAAATCAAGTACAGTACATTACGTGGCTTACACCCGTGCTGATGTGCTGTTTACCTCTTTGTGTTTTCACACATGCGCCATCTGCATCCCCGTGCACATGTGTAGAGGGCTTATTTGGCTTTGATAGGATGGTTCCAGTGGACAAGAAATCTGCTGCTATTTTATATTTCTTTTATTATTGTTGTTGTTACCTTTTGTAGTACGTGAAACAAGCACTGAATATAGATTGCTTTAGCTAATGTGGCATTTTCCCAGGACCAGTTAAGTTCCAAGAAAGAGTCCAATGGTGACAAAATAAATGCCATAGGGACTTCTCCTACATTGTTCTGATGTCCCCACTGTTGAGCTGTGGTGGGAGAGGACTGGCCTCTGGAAGTGACAGGTCTGGGAATAGGCCCCTGCTAGAAGGGTGGCTCTGGGTTCTCCCTCCCTGCTTGCACTATTCAATGTCTTCCCTAAAAACAGTGCTTGCAGCTTAGTTTGCCAAATGCACTCACAAAAACAACCTGTTTGGGTCTTAGGACACTCGAGTCAGGCAGTCCCTAAGCCCTGCATTGCATAGGCTGGAAGTGTGGCTCAGGGAGGGGGACGGGTTCCTCACGTTACCCTTATGAAGCTCCTGTTGGGGAACTGCTGCTGAGGGTGCTGTGAGCTCCTCAGGGCCATAGAGTTGTTAGTCGCAGTCAGTCACTGGCAGAGCAGATGCTCACTCAGGAGCAGCAGAACAGCAGCTGCCTGCCCAGACATTGGTCGCTGTGCCCCGCCCCAGTCCCCTCCTGGGTCATCCTGTGAGCAGGACACTCACAGGCTCTGCTGACTCTGAGAGGAAGCGGGGTCTGGTGCTGCTGCAGCACGGTTCACAGGGTGTTCAGGGTGCAGGAAGATGTCCGGTGTGTCTCAGGGCCCACAGCTGTCACAGGAGGGCCCACTCAGCGCACCTTCTAGGAGAGAATCAGCCACATGTTGCTCTAATTTCTTTTCTTTTTTGTTGAGACAAGGTCTCACTGTCACCCAGGCTGGAGTGCAGTGGTGCAGTCATGGCTCACATCACCCCTGACCTCCCAGGATCAAGGGATCCTCTCACCTCAGCCTCCCAAGTAGCTGGGACCACAGGCACATTCCACCATATCTGGGTAATTTTTGAAAAATTGTAGAGATGGTGTCTGGCCATAATTCCCAAGCAGGTCTCAAACTCCTGGGCTCAAGCCATCCTTCCACCTCAGCCTCAGTATTGAGACTACAGGCATGAGCCACTGCACCAGCCTCCTGCTCTTAAAATACCATTATTCATAGGCAATAGCAGCAGAAGAGATAATTTAAAAGCAACAGAATAGAATTGGACTTCATCAGAATCAAAACCCACTATGCATCGAGGACACAGCAACCATAGTAAGAGAGTCAGCAGAGGCAACCCAGGGAGGGAGGAAATAATGTGCAAGTCATATACCTGATTGGGGTTAATATCCAGAATATGTAAAGGACTCCTACAACTCAACCACAGAAGCAAACAACTCAGCTACAAAAGGGGCACAGCGCTTGAACAGACATTTCCCTGAAGAAGATACACAGTTGGCCGATAAGCACAGGGCAAGGTGCCCTACGGCACTCCTGGGGAAGTGCAGACCGAAGCCCCACGAGCTGCCACCTCACACCTGCAAGGATGGCGACTATAAAATGGAATAAAACAAAGTGTCACCAGTGGAGGATGTCCAGGTTCTTGGTGTTTTGAACAAAGACTTGGACAAAACACACAAACAAGGAAATGAAAGAAGAGCACAGGTTTATCGAAAGTACACTCCACACAGTGGGAGCGGGCTCTAGCAAGCAGCTCAAGAGCACCAGTTACAGAATTTTCTGGGTTTTCAATATCCTCTAGAAGTTTCCCATTGGTTACTTGGTTTACACTCCATGTAAATGAAGTCGTGGCTCACAGCCAGTCTGATTGGTTTCAGGAGCAGAGGTACTTTCATTTTTCATATGTGATGCAGAAAAAGTGTGGCGGGTGTTGCAAAGGGTGTAGCCTCCGATCCTTTTGCCACTTTGGATTTGGAGAGGTGGGGCTTTTCTTTTGATTCAGTTCTAGGAAGTCAGTGGGAATCAGCTTTAGGTTCCCTGCCTCCAGACCCCATTCTCCTGCCTCAAAAGAACATAACAGGTGTTGGGCACATACAGAGAAAGAGGACCCCTGTGCACTTAAAGTGAGGCTATAAAATGGTGGTTTGTTATGGAAGGCAGCATGGCAGCGCCTTAGAAAACCAACCATAGAATTGGCACACGACCCAGAAATTTCTGTACTGAGTGCATGCCTAAAAAAAAAAAAAAGAAAATACAGGAACTCAGACTAATATTAGTTCCTAGGAGCACTACTCACAATCGCAAAAACATGGAAATAACCCAAATGAATGAATAAACTGATATCTGTACAATAGCCTGTGATTCAGCTGTAAAAATGAAGGAGATTCTGGCACACAGGACCACACGGAGGAACATGGAGGATGTTATGTAACATGAAATAAGCCAGTCACCAAAGGACAGAAACGGAATGGTTTCACTTACATGACAGACCTAGAGTCGTCAAATTCATAGAGACAGGGAGTAGGTGGCTGGCTGCCCAGGGCTCGGGGAGGGAATGAGGAGTGAGTGTTTAATGGGGAGGAAGTTTCAGGTTGGGAAGATGAAAGTTCTGGAGATGGTGGTGGTGATGGCAACACTACGTTACATTACGTTACGTTACGTTACGTTACGTTATGTGTATTTTACCTCAATTTAAAAAAATATCTTGATGGTGCTGGCTGTTGGGCAGGCTTTCTCAAAATATGACACCTATATCTTGCCAATACAGGGCTTTTTCTTGGATGATTGCAATTCACGTCTTATTAAAAAAAGAAAAAAAGGAAAATATAGGATACACAAGATTCTCAGGTTATTTTGCTCAGATTTTTTTCTAAGATATCCTAAGAGTTGCCTCAGACTTGGATTATTGCTTTCGGTATGGAAAATATATAAAAATATGATAGTATCTTGGGTTGGAAGGAACCCTAGGAGGTCATGCTGCGTCTTCTTCAGTCTGCAGATACCGTATCACTTCAATTACCCCAGGTGGAGGAGAATTTATTCTTCTTAGGAAAAAGATCTCTTCTTACCCATTGCAATTTTTAGCTTTTCACTGACAAGGGAATGTTCTTTATAGCTCCTCCAACAGTCGCTCCTTTCAAAAGGGCGTCTGCAGAGGACCCGCCTCGACTCACTCTCTTGGGCAGGTGGAGACCCCGGGGCAAATGAATCATGTCTTCCTCATCACTCACAGGCCCAGGAGGGGCAGGCACAGTTCAACTGTCCTCTCCAATCCATGTATTAATTCACCTGCAGGATTCTATTGTTTTCCATCTCCTACTCCACCCCATGGCCAGGGAGAGCTCCAGGCAGAAGCATCTATAAGATGAGAGACCAAAGCTAACCTCACTGCCTTCCCCTCCCCATTTTCCCTCCTGCCTCCTTCCAAGCACCTTTTCTCCCAGTGTGGTGTTCTCTGGAGCCCTCCTTTGTGAGCCTGGGTTCCTTGGGAGACCCCCATGACCATTTGGAACCCTTCCATGTCTGCATGTTCCCCTTTTGCTGCGTTCCTTGTGACAGGACCCCATCTTCTAGAAAGGCTTTGTCAGTTGTAAAAATAATGGAGCCAGTGCATATGCGATGCAGTTATCAAAATAGAATTGGACTGGTATTCTGCTGCACTAGAACACTTCTAGAACTTACCAAATTGATTACTTTTATCTTCAATTCCAGAGATCCCCTAACCTTCAGAGGTAGGCAGACGCTAGAATCATGCATAGTCAGCCTTTCCATTGGAATTCACCTTCTGCTGAGCCGTGCAGCAAACAGACATCTGGCTTACAGACCAGGGAGAATGCAGGTTGCTGACAGCCTGCAGATTGTTCTTTCCAGGGTTAATATCCGCCTGCATTATTTCATTATCTAATCACTGATCAAAAAATGTTTAGCTGGAACCGGAACTGATGCTTTTGGTGACACAACAGTTGGTCCTCCTGGTTTGTCACTCTATTTGTTGTTCTGTTGGTGGCTGTCCTCTGCAGTCCATTTGTTAATCCTGCAGGATCCCAGCATGCACACCTCTGGGGTGGACCAGGCACCATTCTGTAGATGAAGAAACTGAAGCTCAAAGAGATTATTTTCCCGAATAAGGCCACCCATGTCTTTGCACTGCAGCTACGCGGTACCATTATAGTCAGTACAGGCGCAGGAACTCCAAGGCCAAAATAAAGTCAGGGATATAGTGGGGCCTCTCATGAGGGTCTTGGGGCCAGAACCAACAGGGGAGGACAAGATCAGCCCCCTTCCCCGGCCCTCCTGACTGTGTGGGACCAGTGTCTCCCCATTACTTGCTCTGGCTAAGCTGATGGCCGTAACTATTGAAAAGTGGTTATTGATGTAAGATGAAGTGAAATGCCATTGTAATATGCAGCCTATAGCTGAACTGTTTAATCTGTCATTGCTATCTGTCACATTGCTCGAAGACTGAAAGCAATTGCATTACCAATCTATAAAGCTGGAGTTGCTCCCTTGGTGATAATTGACCAGATTTGTATTTCTATTCATGGGGTTTTAAAAAGGAGGTAAAAGTGGGCTGTGTCCAAGTGCAGCATTTGATTGTGTTAATAAATGTGATAATCAGGTTTGGGTGTACAACAAAATGCCTCCCACAAGTAGCATGGAAGCCCACACCGCTGGGGGCTTGTAACCTGATAAAACCCCAGGCCATTGTCCCTGAATTACTGCATTTATTGTACAAGCATTATTTCAACTGTATCCACTGGAATTATTTGTTCTAAAAGAAAGTTTTAGGTGAAGAGTCATTTAAGAAAAACACATTCTGCTTCCTCTACCCCCACCCTCCCTGTGAATCCGTGCCCTGCGCATCGGAGCACAACTGGGCTGCACTCCCCAGAATCACAGGAGGGGCTTTCTGGACTTGCGGTGAGGGTCGACAGTGCAGCCACTGAGCCCAGCCTGGGTGAAGGCCAGGCCCTGGCAGGTGGAAGGAGGTGGGAGGGGCAGGGTTCTGTGACAAGACACACAGAAAAAGGGGACTATGCAGACATGTGAGGGTTCCAGAAGGTCACATGGGGGGCTCCCAAGGAACCCAGGCTCACACGGGAGGGCTCCAGAGAACACCGCACTATGAGGAAAGGTGCCTGGAGGGAGGCGGGAGGGAAAGTGGGGCGCAATCACTGTCTTCAACCTTAGCTCCAGAGACATTGCTCGGCTAGTGACACCTTGACCATTTTCCCTGGAACTCAAGCTGACTGCTCACCCATCAGAGGACCTGAAATGGGACTGGCCCACGGTGAAAGGCACCAGCTGTCAGAGCAGCCAGACCCTAGTTTAGAGCTCTTCTCAGCCACTCCTACACATGTACTCTGGATGTTAGCACAGTGTCTAAGTGCTGCCCATGTCTCCATCTGCAGAGGGAAGCTCATGCTACCCCCCTGTGTTTCCTGGGCGGGTTCGAGATACTTCCAGCAAAGCAGGCAGCACCCAGAACAGCCATGCCAACACCAGGAAGAGTTATTAATATTTATAAGATTGGCTGCAACTCTTCCTTAAGTTTTGAATTTTGGAAGTCTGATTTCGAAATGGGGTACCACAGAAGTGTGCAACTAAAGTGGGGTATGTGGGAGGAGCTGGTTCTTTGAGGTTCACCCTCGTGTGGTCTTAGACTCACTCTTGTGCATTCCGGCATCACTGTCTGCTTGAGGGCCAGGACAGCAGCGCCAAGGGGAAGCTGCAAGCCCATCAACAGTGTGTCGTCTGTCTGTTGTAGCTTGTGTCTACAACACTGCCTGTTGGGAGGTGATCACTAGGGGCCTGTGTCACAGAGCACGAGCATGTTTGGAGACACCACGTACACCCCCAGAGCACCTGCAATTACTTTCTTTATGTGACCACCTGCTTCCTGAGAGCCTGTGCACCTCTCCACCCTGAAGCTTCCAGCACCCTGCAGCCCACACTGGCTCCCAGGCAAGGACCCTCAAGGCTTTTCTGGAGGTTGAGGAAAATGAATTCAGCAGCAGCAACTGCTGTCCTCAACCATTGCTCTGCTCCTCTTGCACGGCCTGAGAGCTACAGAAAAGCCTGTCTGCTGCATGGACTGGCTTAGGCTCTGCTGTCAGCTCCCTTTGCTCTGTGTTCAGACTCCTCTGAGAGCAAATGGCAAATAACTGGAGAACACTTTGCAGCCACCTGTGGGGCCCCTCCCACCATGCAGGGAGCACAGAACGCAGGGCCTTTTTGGTAACTGATCTCCTGTCTCTATTTCTGTGGCTCCTATCACCATGGTATCCAAGATCCTGGCAGGCGAGAGGCTAAAAACAGAACCTGGGGGTGGGGGAGTGTGCCCTTTCTGACTTCAGAGTTATGTTCTTCAGGGAACAAACTAAAAGCAGAAAAGTGACTCCTTCCTCCCTGCTGGGCGCCCCAGAAGGCTGCCTTTCAGTTCTTAGGGTGCAGGGGTGGTGGGTGTGCCCTTTGAAGTGGGAGAGCACCCCAGGCCTTGCACCCCCAGCCTGGTTGTCACTGAGGACCTGCTCAGAACCTGGGTGCCTGGATTCCCACACCATCCACATGCCTCTAGGGTTGGCCAAGATTGGCCAAGAGGCCAGACACTGCTGGGTCTAGGGGAGCAGAATGAAGGCAGGGCCCCTGTCCTCAAGCAGAGGGCAGGTCATCTGAATTGAGCCTCACAGGAAGCCATGGCTGAGTCAGGTGAAATGTGCCAAGTGACTGGCAGAACAACTACAGATGCATTAGAGGGCCCGGGAGGGATTCCAGACGGCTCCGTGGAGGGAGTGGTCCTGGCTGGGCTGGTTGCGCCTGGGAAACCGGACAAGACTTTGGCAAAGAGAAAGGAGGTGGAAGCCAGGTGAAGTGAGTGGGTGGCCTCCTGGGACCGGGGAATCGTGGCATCACAGATGCAGCCTCCACGCCCCACCTAGGGGTGCACCTTTCAGCAAACACTTAAAGAGCACTCCCTGCCAGGCCCTGAAGATGCAAATAAAGGCAGAGTCAGATTGGGGGGCACGGGGGTGTCTCAGTGTGGGCTTGGTTCTAGGCAATGTGGAGCCAAGGAAAATTCTATTCAGGGATGTCACTGACCACAGGTTTTTTAGTGTTTTACCTGTGGGGATTCAGTCACCAAATATTCTTCTTGTGATAAAGACGTGTTTCCAGCAGTAGGTTAGCGGCTAACACCACACACAGAAATGCCTTTCTGTGTCCCGCATGCACTCATGGAAACTCACACTTTAGTTCACTCATGTGAGAAGACTGTCTCCAGGCAAAGTCTACTTCATAGTTCTTTATCATTTACAAAGCATTTCAGACTCATGGTTTTGGTGGATTCTGGGGGGTGTGGCTGGTGGGTGGGTATTCCCAGCGTGGTGGATTCTGGGTGGTGTGGCTGGTGGGTGGGTATTCCCAGCTGGTATGTGGTGGTCCAGACCCCGTTCATCTGATGTCCTCCTCTGTGAGCTGAGGGCATGTGAGAACAGGCCCACACAGCAGCACCCATGGGATCTAGGGGCCTGTGCTGTGCTGGGAAGGAAAGGAACCTCATTCTGAGCTGACGAGGTGGGGCTTGTCAGGCTGTGCCCAGGCCCTGTGATCCAGGGCTCTGCCTTGAAGTCACACCTTGCAGATGACCCTGGACTCTACAACCCTCCCTGTTCCCTCATGGGAAGGTATCACGTTCTTCACTAGCTTTTGGAGGAAGGTTTTATGGACTGGCTCCCCTAATGCTACACGATTGTCTGTACTTTTTACTTTCATATTTTAACTTTGGAGGGCTTACTAACTGAAAGAACCCACTCTCTGAAGATGGCATTTCTCCACATTTCAGGGTAAAGTGGCAAAGTCCTCTCTTTTGCTTCCTAAACGCTCTCACGTGGCAGTCACTTGCTCTTCCTCCTCATAAGATAATTTCAAGTTAGGAATATATGAAAAGCCATTTCTGTTTGGTCAAAATTTCCTGCAAAGGGATTTTGTTGAATCTTTTATGACAAATGTCTTAATGGACTTCTGGGTTGAAACTTGGCCAGTGCAGGCAACCATGTGAAGTTAGTTGACTGATATGGGTTGAATTGTGTCCCTCTTAAAAATAAAGCTGATGTTCTAACTCCAAGTGCCTGTGACTGTGGCCTCGTTTGGAAATAAGATCTTTGCAGATGATCAGGTTGAGTTGAAGGCCCCGGGGTGGCTCTGATCCAATGGGACTGCTGTTCTCTTGCAGAGGGGAGTAGGGGCACAGACATCCATGAAGGAAGGCTGCGGAGGTGAGGAGGGGGGTGGACGGTCACCTGCAAACAGAGACATCTGAGGCCATGAAGGAAGGCTGTGGAGGTGAGGGGGGTGGACGGTCACCTGCAAACAGAGACATCTGAGGCCATGAAGGAAGGCTGCGGAGGTGAGGGGGGTGGACGGTCACCTGCAAACAGAGACATCTGAGGCCATGAAGGAAGGCTGTGGAGGTGAGGGGGAGGACGGCCACCTGCAAACAGAGACATCTGAGGCCATGAAGGAAGGCTGTGGAGGTGAGGGGGAGGACGGCCACCTGCAAACAGAGACATCTGAGGCCATGAAGGAAGGCTGTGGGGATGAGGGGGAGGACGGCCACCTGCAGACAGAGACATCTGAGGCCATGAAGGAAGGCTGTGGGGATGAGGGGGAGGACGGCCACCTGCAAACAGAGACATCTGAGGCCATGAAGGAAGGCTGCGGGGATGAGGGGGAGGACGGCCGCCTGCAAACAGAGACATCTGAGGCCATGAAGGAAGGCTGCGGGGATGATGGGGAGGACGGCCACCTGCAAACAGAGACATCTGAGGCCATGAAGGAAGGCTGCGGGGATGAAGGGGAGGACGGTCACCTGCAAACAGAGACATCTGAGGCCATCAGAAGCTGGGGAGAGGCGGAAACAGATGCTCCCTCACAGCCCTCCTAGGACCCAGCTCTGCTGACAACTTGATCTTGGATTTCTGGCCTCCAGAACCTTGAAACAATAAATTGGTGTTGTTTTGAGCTACCCGGTTTGTGGCACTTTATTATGGTGACACAGGAAAGAATACACTGACTTCAGTTCAGTGACACAACCCAGGTTGGTTCGGAGCCAGCTGACTCCTTTGGGCACTGAGAAAAACATTTTATGAAAGCCTCATGAATGTATCTCTTTCACATTTCCATTCTTAAAGGATAGAGGCGCCCTGTGTTCAGAACGCACTGCTGCAGCCTTTTAGAGAAAATGACCATATACAATTGTGATCTCCTCGGCAGCTAGTCAGCACCCAGGAGGGACAGCACAGGATGGAAGCTAGAGCTTTCCATAAGCGGCGACAGGGCCGGCTTCTCTAGGAGCTTCCCGTGGGCAGTGACAGGGCCAGCTTCTCCATGCCTCTAAATTTCTGATCTCTCATCAGTTTAAATATCTCCTATGTGATGGCTTTTCATCAAATCTGGCTTTATTCCAGCTTTGTTAAAGTGTTCAACTATGATCACTTTCAGTTACATGTCTTGGAAAGCCCTGATAATTAGATTTAAATCATAAAATATGCTAATGCATGCAGATAGTAGCAAGATAAAGATTTCAAAGGCAACTTAATGTATTATTCCCTTGGCAGAAACAGTTGAGTGCTGTATAGCTGATAGGCTACGGGCTGCTATGAGACACAGGAAGGTTAACTAAGAAGAGCCTAAAAACTTACCAGAGCTGTGCCTGAGAAGCCAAGGGCTAGGATCGCTGTTAGATCTAGCAATCAGCTATCTTTTAGTTCTGAAAACCTTTCTGAGTCTGTCAGAAATGTGCCATGTGCATGTGTCCATTTGGTGCTGCCGAATCTTCAAACTGCATGCTTACTGAGTGTCTGCTCTCTGGAGTGCACACTGTCAAGTGTTGGGGGCACTTCAGAGTTTCAGCATGACTGCGCTCTCAGAAAAGAGACAACAGACGTATAAGTAATGCCTGCTGCATGTCCTGGCATTCCTACACTCTGGGACATGTGGAGGGAAGGAAGAAGCAACTCACAAAGCAAACCACGTATACCCAGGGGAGTGGACGTGAGCCCCACTGGGGGCCACACAGCAAGCCATGGCTCCCAGGTACCCCTCTTGCTCCATCTCCCAAGCAAGGAGATGGCCCCTGGGGCTTTGGGGATGTGACATCGCTGGGCAAGCAGGTTTTCTGGTGGAAGAAGCAGAGAGACTGTAGGATTAGGAAGGTGGCTTGGTACCCTGTTCACCACCTTTAACTGAGAAGGACTAGAACCCATGTGAGGAGATCTGGAAGAATTTTCTATCATCTGGTTATGAAGTTTCATGAGAAAAGGCTCATGAGGGTGGGAGACAGGGACAATCACAACTCACACAAAGAGGGAGCCGGGAGAGTGACCGGGGTTGGGGCATCCAGGTCCCCTCAACTCGGTGCCAGCTCAGGACGGCTGTGCCAGGTGGCCTCATGGGCTGTGCTGGAGGAAGTAGACTCCATCTGTAATTTTGCTGGCCTCCTGGGTGATGTATGGCAGGGAGTCAAGTCGTTTTTGTCAAAGAAAACGGGGGAGAGGGGTGCTGCATCAGCTTCCTAGCCTGGGAGGATGTTCTGGGCTACTCAGATCACAGATGTGGACTGGGATTAGTCCCGTTCACTCGTTCCACAAACATTTATGAAGCCAAACGAAGAAGGATCTTCATGGCATTCCACACAAGAACTCACTCCACCCATGCAGGGCCTCCCCAGCCACTCCACATGAAGTCCTGGCCATCCCCACTGCCCCGCCTCCCTGTGGTCCCTGCACCTGTGGCATGCTGCAGGGTGCCCTGCTCACGGTGTGCCTGGGTTCTGCTGGTCACCACCCTTCCAGTCTGAGTACAGGGCTCAGGAGGGATGGATCCGTTGTCTTGTACACTGATGGGGCCCCAGTGCTTAAAACAGGTTCTGCCACATAGTAGGGGCCCCATCAATGTTTGTGGAATGAATGAAAGACAAATGGGGAGAGAGTTGAGATTCTGTGGCTGACTGAGTGTGCACAGGTAATGGCCGCCTGGGGGAGGGATGCTGACACCTGCCCTGGGCCCGCACACCAGCCTGGTCTCTGGTCATACCAAATTGAGCTTCAAATTCAAAGGAACATATACTGGTTGCCTCGCCTCATATTTATTAGGCAGACATTTCCCAATGCATAGCTCTCTTTTGGGAGCAACCGGGCACATTAATGGAAACCCTCGGCTGCCTCCTGGAATCATTTATACATCAGCATTTGACATGAACAATCGGTGCCTGCTCTTGAGGGTTTCTTTCAAAGCCCTTTCTGTTGGTGTCCATTCAGATTGTCTGACTTCCTGTTGAGCTAGAAAGGACAACTTTAGAATGTCACTTGCACTGATATATGGACCAGGGACTTCCATCTTTTTCTTTCATGCTTTAAATAAAGAATTCACAATATTGTTTTGATGTGTTAATATCCCTATTTCTTCTAAATACATTTTCTTCTCTTCCTTTCATGAAAATGATCAGGTCTGACCATGTCATGTCCTTAGCAGGTATGCAGGAAGCACTGGGTGACTGGGTGCTCCCCGGGGCAGGCGTGGTCTCCCACGAGTTCATCGGGATGCCTGGGTCCTGTGGTCATCTGGGTGAGTGAGGGGTGAAGCCCGGTGTGAGGAAATGATGGACTGTGGGATGTAAGTTACTGAATTCTGGGATTCAAAACAAGCACCTGTGCAGCCTGTAGGACTCAAGCCTTTGCTTTAATTTGCTACACATCTTTCCATGTTGCCTTCCGACCAAGCGTTGGTCTATAAAATTACTTTTAATGACATTAGGAAACCAAAAAAGGCTTTGCTTTTCAGGCATGGCTCTGATCGTTTTGAAATGCCATTCTGCCTCCCTGTTAAGGTTTAATTATCTGTTATGAATAGCATCTGTGGAATTCATGATGCCCAACTTGTTTTGGAATAGAAACCGTCAAATATTTTGGTAGCAAGAAAGCCAAGTGATGATAGTTACATCACACCACTCTGCGCTCTTCCTCTCATCAAAAGACACATCACGCAGCATGTCAGGGAGGAAAACAACAGCACAGAGTTACGGACTGATGACCGCCTTGTGTGGCCGCACTCCCTTCATAGGCTTTTTTCGGCAATTTTGCCTCATGGAGCACACACGCGTGCACACACATGCACGCACATGAACACGCAGGCATGCACATGCACATGCGTGACCATGCAGACACACACACGTTCTGGCCTCAAGAATGCCTTCCAG
This sequence comes from Callithrix jacchus, assembly GCF_049354715.1. Lineage (NCBI taxonomy): Eukaryota > Metazoa > Chordata > Mammalia > Primates > Cebidae > Callithrix > Callithrix jacchus. The sequence continues at coordinate 27,323,020 of NC_133502.1, forward strand.
CTCCTTCAGGCACCTGAACTCCAACCGAAACGTCATCTTCCGCCGGCGCTGCCATCTCAGGAGATTTGGTCCTGTGGAGTCAGGGGTCTCCAAGCCCAAGGGTGCTTGTCTCCATGTTGAGGAAGTATTTGAATTTCTCCGCAGCCGCCTGGCACCTCTCCTTTGAATGATGGGGTTGAACACTGAGGCTCCACTGACTTGAAAGCTCTGTGGTTCATGCAAAGTGTGCTGCCTTTGCTGCGGTGATGTGGGTTGGAACACCGCTTAGCGTTCGCCTCCCTCTTTCCTGTCACAGCTCTGAAGCACTGTCTCATTAAGAGTAATGTTTTCTCTGTCATGGGTATTCTGCTAGAGTTGTTCCATCTCCAAATATGTTTTTTTCCCATATCCACATGTCAATCAGCAACTTGTCTTAAGCTTGAAAATGATAGTTGGGAGAACTGCAGTCACTAGCACTTTTAACACCAAAATTCAACTATTCCAGGCCCAGAGTGACTGCAGAATAAACGGTTGCATTCAAAATTGGGCCACATTGCAAAGGCAGGTGCCCAGGTTATTCTAGAATAATCTTGGAAGTTGCAAGTCAAGTCAGTCTGGTTTTCCTGAATGAGTGAAAACCCAAGCTTTTCCACCCAAGGTCTCACTGAAGCCTTGGGCTCACTCGTTTAAGCTCAGGTTAGCGATTGGATTGGACACACATTTTCACGGGACTTGGGCCCCTACAACTTTTCCAAAGAAGGAAAGATCCCAGGTATGCATGGAGAGCAGCAGCAAGATGTGGGGATGGTTTGCAGGTGTGGAAACAAGAGGAAGGGATAGCATGGAGGGCCTAAAGGACAAAGAGTCTCCGGGCAAGAGGATTCTGTAGACATGAGGCTGGGTTCCTTTTAATTTTGGGTGGCTCTAGGTCCGGGGACTATGCCTGCTTAGCTCATTCCACAGAAGGTTCTCACAAGGCAAGGTTCAGGTGCTCAGCTTTGCATCTTGCACACGCTTGGAGGGTGGGCAGGACTTCAGGGAGAGTCCCAGCCACAGCTCAGATGAAATGTGCTGAGCTGTGCCCAGGCCCTCAATCCAGGGCTCTGCCTTGAAGTCACACCTTGCAGATGACCCTGGACCTTACAACCCTCTGTGTTCCCTCTTGGGAAGCTGTCACGTTCTTCACTAGCTTTTGGAGGGAGGCTTTATGGACGGTTCCCCTAATGCTACACGATTGTCTGTACTTTTTGCTTTCATATTTTAAACTTGGAGCATTGCTTGGGGCAGGTGGCACCCAAGCTCCAAACAGTGGCAGACAGAGCTCCAGGCAGGGTCTGTGAGGCAATTTTCAGGGCACAGGGCTTTCCCCCAGGTAAGCTGGGGACACTGGAGGTTGTGAGACAGTGAGAAAGAAGGTAGTCTAGCGACAGGGATGGGGCCATGGTGCTGATCTACAGGGTGCAGGGCTTGGTTTAGAGGAAGTAGGGAACTGCTTTACCCCATGCTGCAGGACTGGCAAGAGCCAAGACTCGGATTGTATTACCTCCAGGAGGAAATGTGGAAAAGGCCTTCAGAAACAAAGTGCTAATTTAGGGCCTGGACTCAGGGTCAGTTCCTGACGTCTGCTCCCCAGTCCCAGGACCGTCTGTTGCAAACCTGGGTTAGGACCCATTTTCGTGCTTGCAAGCCACAGATGTGCCACGGAGGATGACTGAGTTTGACCCTAGGGCCTCAATCTCAGCCCACTTCCTTTGTCTCAGGCTGTCCTTTTTGTGACCACACCCTGCTGACCAGGGACTCAGCCCTTGGGACTGGGAGGGTCTCACCATGGCTGGACTGCTTGGCTGTCACTCCAGCTTAGGTGGAATCTGGTTGGCCAAGTAGCCTTGGATGCCTAACACATAAGACTAGGAATATCCAGAAGTTGCTGGCGTCATCATCAGAATAGCTCTTTACATTTACCATGGCTGGTTCCAGGGTTTTTCCCAGGGCCAGAGCAGAGCGGGCTGTGAGGAGAGGGAAGGGCACCATGGCCTAACCCTGGAAGCAACATGGGAAGTGTGGGGCTGGATCTTTGGGTGAGATGTCATTTTGCAAGATGGCTCTTTCCAGAAAGCCCAGGTGTGTGTTTCCCGGTGGGTTGGTGATTCTGGAGTGTGAACCTGGAGGACTTTTGTGTTTCCTGGTGGGTTGGTGATGCTGGAGTGTGAACCTGGAGGTCTTTCGTGTTTCCCGGTGAGTTGTTGATGCTGGAGTGTGAACCTGGAGGACTTTCATGTTTCCTGGTGGGTTGGTGACACTGGAGTGTGAACCTGGAGGACTTCCGTGTTTCCTGGTGGGTTGGTGACGGTGGAGTGTGAACCTGGAGGACTTTCGTGTTTCCTGGTGGGTTGGTGACACTGGAGTGTGAACCTGGAGGACATCCGTGTTTCCCGGTGGGTTGGTGATGCTGGATTGTGAATCTGGTGTACTTTCGTGTTTCCCAGTGGGTTGCTGACACTGGAGTGTGAACTTGGAGGACTTTCATGTTTCCCGGTGAGTTGTTGATGCTGGAGTGTGAACTGGAGGACTTCGGTGTTTCCTGTGGGTTGGTGACAGTGGAGTGTGAATCTGGTAAACTTTCGTGTTTCCTGGTGGGTTGGTGATGGTGGAGTGTGAATCTGGAGGACTTTTGTGTTTCCCGGTGAGTTGTTGATGCTGGAGTGTGAATCTGGAGGACTTTCGTGTTTCCTGGTGAGTTGTTGATGCTGGAGTATGAACCCGGAGGACTTTTCTGTGTTTCCCGGTGGGTTGGGGACACTGGAGTATGAACCCAGAGGACTTTTGTGTGTTTCCTGGTGGGTTGGGGACACTGGAGTGTGAACCTGGAGGACTTTTGTGTGTTTCCCGGTGCGTTGGGGATGGTGGAGTGTGAATCTGGTAAACTTTCGTGTGTTTCCTGGTGGGTTGGGGACACTGGAGTGTGAACCTGGAGGACTTTCGTGTGTTTCCTGGTGGGTTGATGGTGCTGCAGTGTGAACCTGGAGGACTTTGATGTGTTTTCTGGTGGGTTGGTGATGCTGGAGTGTGAATCTGGTAAACTTTCGTGTGTTTCCTGGTGGGTTGGGGACACTGGAGTGTGAACCTGGAGGACTTTGATGTGTTTCCTGGTGGGTTGGGGATGGTGGAGTGTGAACCCGGAGGACTTTTGTGTATTTCCTGGTGGGTTGGTGATGCTGGAGTGTGAACCTGGAGGACTTTCATGTTCCCTGGTGGGTTGGTGATGGTAGAGTGTGAATCTGGTAAACTTTCGTGTGTTTCCTCATGGGTTGGGGACACTGGAGTGTGAACCTGGAGGACTTTGATGTCTTTCCTGGTGGGTTGGGGATGGTGGAGTGTGAACCCGGAGGACTTTTGTGTGTTTCCTGGTGGGTTGGTGATGCTGGTGTGTGAACCTGGTGGGTTTTCACTTCTGGTCTACAGTCTAGAAAGCAGGAATTAAGGAGGGAAAGGGAAGGAGAAAAATGAGCTATGAAAACTCAGTGACGCCTTCATAATGACAAAGCACAGTGACCATCACAGCAAACACAGGTGTGGTTTTTCGCGAAGATTCCCAAAGGATGGGCGCCGATGGGTCTGTCAGTGAATGCACCACAGATCCTCAGCTTAGAGAGAAGCATTGGTGACGGTGAGTCAGGATGACAGGTCCTCCACGGGACTGGTAAGCACAAAAGGTGTGTGCCTGTTCTGCCTGACTCTGCACTGCCGCAGAGCGTCAAGGAAGCCAGGGGGCCCGAACTGACTCTCATCTGAAAGAGGCCATTGGAGGCCAGGGGGCCAGATGTGCCATGATGGAGAGGCCTTAACCAGCTGGGACTCAACAAGGCATCAACGGCCACACACAGTCTACCCTGCCATGGTATGCATGGAGGGGCCTCCCTCCTGCATTCCATCCACATCCACCTGGGCAGTGGTGGCCCCAGACCTCACACCAGCCCCCACTGGGGGAGCCTGGAGCCCCTCCCTCCATGGGAGAAAGTCCCCTGGGATGCTGGCCCCTGCAGACAGAACCGCGACAGGAGCACGTGAGCTACGTGTCCAAAGACGGATTGGACAAAACTGGCATTTCTGTCTCTCCAATACCCTTAGCAAGACCCAGCTCTGATCAGTATCAGCATCTTGAAAATGGCATGATTTGTGTACAAGTGAAATACAGATCTGAGGTTCATCACTCCCTAGTCTTCCCTCTTCCTCTGAGCATAGGCTCCCTACCTGACACTGACCTTCTGCAATACACCCTCTGTCTCCCCTCCCTTCGTGTCCGTGGCAGTCCTTTGGGAACAGAGCAATCTGAGCTAAGCACGCAGCTTGTGATGGATCTCCTCCACACCGCCACCTCCTTGTGAGAGTGCCGGAACAATCTCAGGCGCGTTTTCAGTTACTGACCCCCGTGCAGCTGGACTCTGTTCCTTTAAACACTGACAGTGGTTCTGGCACGAGGCTTGATAGTTATCTCACCTCCGAGTCTCATTCCCAGTGACCATGCGCCTGTCATTATTTTAGCCACACGCCCTTTCCCATTTCTTCTCCCTAATCTCATTATCTACCCTTTTTCTCTGCTTAATTGCATTCAGACTTACCCCACTGGCAGCTCGTCCCTCCCAGTGACACTGTCTCACCTCTGTCTTTGTTGACCGGCCCTGAGAGCCACTGTCATTATCAGAGGTCCTCTCCTTACCCCCTTGCAGCCCCCATTCCTAGGCCCGTTTATCTCTCCAGGTCTCAGCGCCTCTTTTTCCTGCACTGTCCACTTCCGGGCACCCGGTGCTACTTCTACTTAAATGTTTTATAAAGCTGTGGAATGGGGCATCCTAAGGGTAGTTACTTCTAGTTTTTTCTTTCTTTCATGTCTTCAGAACAAACCAAAGGGAGAAAAACCCATTTATTAAGCCGTAGGCTATGGCGTAAAGCACTACAAAGCCGTTTACTCTGATCTGACCTCAATGGCCTATTGCTTTTACCAACCGGGGCTGCTCAGTTTCCCTGAGATGCTATTAACCTCAGCAGCAGAGGCTGCAGGAGCTTAGCCCCGCGTGTTACCCCGTGTGTCTGCTGTGCCTGTGAGTGATGTGCTCGTGTGTGTGTGCGTGTGTGTGTCTTTCTCTGAGTACGCGATCTTCATGCAATAGAATCTGAACATTCATTTCTATCCACCAGGAAATATGCCTCATCCAGCTGAAATAAATACGCCCATGATCCGTATCTTTTCTGTAAGCCCTAAACATGGAAGGCATTTGCTGGTGACTCCTGCAAGCTGCACATTTCACCAGCCCTGGTGTTTCCTGCAGGGTCTGGGTTGGGAACTGCTCCGTCCACAGGTTCGTGGGTGGCCGAACGTGCTGATATCCCAGTCGCCTGTCTTGACGCCATCCTGGCTTCCTTGAATACCCTTGTTCTTCCTTTGGGAAATGCATGTGTTGCCCTCGTCTGCTCCAGCCTGTTTTGTGAAAGATCAGAGAAAATATTAATTGATTTTTTAGAGAAACGAATGATTGCTGCCCTGCCTCAGAATCCCCATTGTGTTTATGGTGGCCTCTGGCTCTGTAAAGTTGTGCTGTATTGAGCTTCACGGGCCTTCCTTTCTTTTCCAAGCATGACTTTCTCACCTCTTTTTTAAACTGTTTAAACTTCAGTCTGAGATAATTTTCTCATTTCCTCTGTCCCGGCACTTCCTACTTATAGGTGCCCCTTCCTGAGGAGTCATCATTTCTACCCTGGCTGTGTGGAGATGATGATAATGCTTAGCATTTATATGTGCTGTTCATCTTCAAATGCTCCACAAACTGGGGAGGTTTAATGGTCTCGCCCTTTCAGGCACTGCCGGACCAGCCACCAAGGCCCAGACACAGCCCTAGAGGCCCAGGGAGGACAGTCTCACTGACCTCCTGGCTAATTCTACCTGCAGGGGCCTTCTCTGGGAAGGAATGAGGATGGCCGTGTTCTCCAGAGGCTGATGGCAGTGCACACGTAGCATTTCACCCCATTAAAACCACCATCAATTCCTAAACCCTACACCCCGGCGCCATTAGCGGAAAGCCCGGCACCCTCCACACAGAGGAAGACGGAAAACAGGGGGGCTGTGTTGAGTGTCCGACTTGCTTCCTGTGACCAGTTAGGCCCATGGGGAAAACGAGCTCCCCGGAAATGCCAGGCAGTCATGACCTGGGCAAGGTGCTGTTTCACACAGCAACCAGTTTCGCAGTTAACAGAGATCTTCCCTGTGGCAGCCCTGGGGTGCAATGTCTGCAACAACCTTGTGAATCCCATTAGAGTCGCTGTAGATGAAGCTGCTGAGAGTCATTTAATAGCTTTTCCTATAAGAATTCAGGGCAACATCACAGTCAGAGACGGACAATTAAGAACAGATGGTGGTTTTGGAGTGCTTCGACTTATGCTTTCTCTAGGGCAGTTTCATTTCCAATAAATTTTGTGTCCTCTTTCTGGAAGCTTCTGATACCTTCCACCGTTAGACTGTCTTCCCCAGCCTCTAAGGACCGTGTTTCTTATTATTTCATCCTCATCTCTATTTCTAAATTTAATTTTTAGGCCTTGAAAATAAGTAAAAGCCTTCAACCCAGCTTCCCAGAAAATCATGTCTAGTAGCTACTTCTGTGATGCCTCTTGACCTACAGTAAAAACAAGGTTTGTGCAGGCATGCTGACTCACCCCTGTAATCCCAGCACTTTGGGAGGCTGAGGATGACTTGAGCCCAGGAGTTCAAGACCAGCCTGGGCAATATGGTGAAACCCCATCTCTACTAAAAATACAAAAAATTAGCCACTTATGGTGCACCCACCTGTAGTCCTGGCTACTGGGGAGGCTGAGGTGGGAGGATTGGTTGTGCCTGGGAGGTGGACGTTGCAGTGAGCCGAGATTGTGCCACTGCCCTTCAGCCTGGGCAACAGAATTAGATTCTGTCTCAATTTAAAAAAAGGTTTCTTTAGTAATTCCTCAGCTGAAACCTCAGTGTATCAGGAAACATTCATCCCTTTGTAAGTACGATGATATCGACAAACGTGTTGATAATCTGAGACACGGCAAGTTCTGAAGAGACATCAGACTTATTAGAGAAACAGTAAGTTATATTCAGACAGATCTTATTGCCAGCTGTACCTTTATTCTAACAACTTGGAAATTAACAATTCAGTTACAGTATAGCTTTGTTGAGCTTATTAACCAAAATGACTTTATGCCTACCTTACTGTGTCAACTCCGTGTACCCTTGAACAAATAAGTGACATCATGTTCTTCTCACCTGAATATTTATTTATACCAAGTATGTGCCTATTCCAGGGAAATTGTGATATAATGAGAATATGTAGGGCTCAGGAGTTACTGCTGATATCAAGATAATCAGATCTGGATGTCCTAATGGTTTTGTGGCCCTGGAAGGTCACCTAGTTTGCAGGACACAATCAGATGAATCATTGCATATGACCTGTGATTAAATTGCTTGCAAAGACTGTAAGTGCATTGCAAAGTTTATTGATTTCTCAGAAAATAATAATTATCTTGACCTTGTGGCTCTCAAATGGCATTAAATAATTCTTCCCAGCAGAGGCAATGAGAAAAGCAAACAGGCTTTCTCTCCCAACAGGAATTTGCTAAACTTTCCTTTATGATGCTGACCAACCCTATTCACTTGTTGGCCACACAAGGAGTGACGCTGAGATGTTCTTTCCCAATGAATCTTGATTAGAATAGGATTATCTTTTCCTACAGATTTATCTCCAGAACCAGGAATGTTTGTGACACAATGTTCTCAAATTTTAGTCTCATTCAAACTTTCAGTTAATACTGAATGCCCAAGCACGGAGGTTTCACTTAAGGGCAAGGCCAGACACCATCCAGTCCTCACGTCCTGTTGGAAGTGCTGCTCTAAGAGTGTGGAGGTGTGCGTGCAAGGTGTGCGTGCAGGTATGTGTGCACACACATCTGTGCTGTTGGTTTGAGCGGAAAGTCAGGAAGCCAGTTCACAAGCGTGTTTATGATTTTTTCCTAAGCAAAATGAAGGGACAGAAAACAGCTATCTTTGGAGGGAAAGCAGAAATAGTTACCAGTACACAGTCCCACCCCAGCAGAGTTAGCGAGAAACCCTGAGTAATTCTAAAGTCAGTATGCAGGAAGCTGCCGACACGAGGCCCCTGAATGAGAGGAAGAGCGTCTTGTGGACTGCGTGACAAAGGAACTCTGGTGTCAGGGCGGGCTTTCCAGAGGATGCACACCTTGACCTGGGGTCCGAGCAAATCCATAGGAGGAGACACAGTAACAGTGGAGACCTATGGAATGTGTGTGCAAGGGTGAGTGTGCAAGCATGCCTGCCTTTGTGTATCTGTGCAGAGGGAGCATGTGCACATGTGCAGATTCATTTGTGCTCATGTGCATGTGTGTGTGTGTTTGGCAGCTGTGTGTGTTTGTGTGTGTGTTTGCCATGTGTGTGTTTCACAGATGTGTGTGTGTATGTTTATGTGTGTTTGGCAGGTATGGATGTTGGTGTATATGTTTGGCAGGAGTGTGTGTTTGGCAGCTGTGTGTGTGTGGCATGTGTGTTTGTGTGTGTCTGGCAGGTGTGGATGTTGGTGTTTGTGGTGTGTGTGTGTCTGGCAGGTGTGGATGTTGGTGTTTGTGGTGTGTGTGTGTGTCTGGCAGGTGTGGATGTTGGTGTTTGTGGTGTGTGTGCGTCTGGCAGGTGTGGATGTTGGTGTTTGTAGTGTGTGTGTGTGTGTCTGGCAGGTGTGGATGTTGGTGTTTGTGGTGTGTGTGTGTGTCTGGCAGGTGTGGATGTTGGTGTTTGTGGTGTGTGTGTGTCTGGCAGGTGTGGATGTTGGTGTTTGTGGTGTGTGTGTGTCTGGCAGGTGTGGATGTTGGTGTTTGTGGTGTGTGTGTGTCTGGCAGGTGTGGATGTTGGTGTTTGTGGTGTGTGTGTCTGGCAGGTGTGTGTCAGGGTCACCATGGGTCAGTGAGGAGGGCACATAGGGATGGGTGTCCGCAGCAGCCTGCTTATACACACGTTTAGGAGGACAGGGTCTGCCCATTTGGCATGCCTGATTCCACCAATGAGTCAGTTAAAGGGGAACAAGTGCCACACAGAAGCCAGTGGTGTCTCATGTCTGTGTCCCAGGGGACAAAGCCGTTTCAACCCCATTGTTCAAGTCTGCTTTTCCCATAATTTTGGCTCTTCCACCTGGTCATCATCCCAAGCAACTTCACACTCCCTCCTCAGATTCCCTGCTTCTAAAAGGAGCTGCGCCCTCCGAGACCAGAAAACCTGGTGACCTGAACCCTCTGTGAAGGCAAAGGAATGAGGGGCGCTGGGGGCCATGTGGGTGTCATGAATGTTCCATCCTTCCTTTGACTCCCTAAGGACTTTTGGACCATGTCCCTGGGTTGCTGTAGCAAGCACTGCACCTCAGGGAGCTTCATCAACAGAAACAACCTCTCTGCGGTTCTGAGGCGGGCAGTCCCACAGAGCTGGCATCTTCTTAGGCTCTGGGTGAGCTGCTGGGGGCCTCCCTCCGGCAGCTGCTGGTGTGGCCAGAGCCCTGTGGTCTTCCTCCACCCTTGGAAGCATCACCCCGGGGTGTGTCTGTTGGCCTGTGGCCATCCTCCCGCTCGTGGAAGCATCGCCCCGGGGTGTGTCTGCCGGCCCGTGGTCTTCCTCCCGCTCTGTGTTGCCCTTCTCTTCTAAGGACACAGTCATACTGGATCAGGAGCCCAACTCTTAGGTATGACCCAGCCTGACCAACTGCAGTGCAGAGACCCTGTTCCCAAGTGAGCTCCTGGGAGTGGGGCTTCACTCCCCCAGTGTTTGGGAACATAGTTCCACCCAAGACAGCTGGTTTTCAGTCACTGAAATTCAGGGACCAGATCCTGTAAGAGACCCCTTTACAGCATGGTGGTTACTAAGTCGCTCCAGGCAAACGTGAGAAGAGGAACAGGCCCTCATCCCTAAGGAGCTCACAGCTCAGGCCCAGGCTGGATTTCCTTCCTAAGCCCTGGCTATGAGGCTCTGCCCTGTGACCGCCGAAGCCCCGGCATTCGCATGCATGTGGATTTGTACCCCAGCCCCGAGGTGACTCATTCCCATGACTTGGTGTAAACTTGCAAACATGCACAGGACCTTCCCTGCAGAGCATGCTTCACTACCGTGAACTCGTGAGAACCAAAGCCATGGGCGGCCATGTCTCAGTGGCGACTGCCGTGCACCTGCTGTTATGCGAATTGTAAAAATAAGCATTGGACGTCCCTCCCTGAGCCGACCACGGTCCTGGCTACATGACCTGGAATAACAGCTCCAGGTGGCTTATGTTCTGGTTTCGGTGGTAGGTTGATAACTGTTTCCTGCCCGGAGATTTATCCGATACCGTGGTGCCGGTGACCTGCCCTGGCAAAGGCGGACACTTCTGTGATGTGGCTTCCTGTGTCCTTCTCCTCCCACAGAAGCTGCAGGTGCATCTGCACACCTCCCCATTCGATCCAGCGTCTCCATGATGTGTCTGTCTCCATACTATCTCCATAAGGCATCTGTCGTTAGCTCGTTTGCCCAGGGAGAGATGTGTATGGTAACCAGGAGGGTGGTTCACATACAGGATTTGCCAGCAGCAGGAACAAGGCTCCAAGCACCAGCTAAGTGGGGAACTGTAGCTCCCGAGCCCAGCATCTTCCCTGTCAGGCACTGCCACCTAATGCTTGTCCATCCTGAACCTCCTAGATCTCATTCTTCAATTAAAATTCACAGCAATTAGCGCACAAGCTTTGTCACCATCTGCCTGGTGAAGAGATGCCACCCCTCTGCGTGTGAGTTTTACAAGCCAGGAAATTCACGGTGGAGGGGAAGGACACGTCTTCAGCACACCTGCACCTGTCTCAGCCACTGTTGCCCCAGCAAGTTTTTGAGCCAGGGCAACAGTGGCTGAGACAGGTGCAGGTGTGCTGAAGACGTGTCCTTCCCTCCCCTTCCCTGAAATGTCGGACAGGGCCTCAAGGAGCTGCTGGCCCCAGGAGTTAGCCGGAAGCTTCTACAGCTCACTCCAGTGTGCCGGGAAAACATGGTCATTTTTCTGTGTCTGTGTCTTGCAAAAAAGAAGAGTGGGGATGGGCATCCTTTGAGATGACACTTTTTTAAAATTCCAAGCTGAAGTCTTGGAGCCTGATTGAAAGATCCCCCAGGTTGTTTACTTCCTACTTGGTCCACCCCTTACATTAAACAAACGTCAGGGACCAATGTGCACCGGGTCCCATCTGGTGGTGCTGGGATTCCCAAAACAGAGGAGTTCTTCTTCTCTAGAGAGACCGACAAGGAAACACGAGATGATTAGAGCTGCAGGTCCATGCGGTGGAGCTGAAAAGGGCGGTGCCGCCACGGCAGCTCAGGAGGAGCAGAGAGCCGGGTGCAGTGAGCCGCACCGAAGCCCTGAGCACCAGCACGTGACCTGTGACTGGAGCAGTGAGGACCGCTTAGCCTGAACAGCAGCGGCGGTGACAGCATGGGGTAGAAGCCCCGGCAAGTCAGATGTCCTGTGGCAGCAAGCCAACTCCAGGTATTGGAAGGTTGGTAATGAGGCCACTGCCTGCTCGGCTTTGAAAGCTTCTTGATACTCACCTGATTGCAGAAAGACTGGGGTGAATCTATTGAACATTTTTAGCCCTGCCTAAGAGCAACAACTGCACCAGTAAAATGCCTGACACCCTCCAAATACACACCTAACTCATCATGGGGGGTCAGGTGGCTGCCACGGTCACCCCGAGCGCATCATCCGCCCGTGTGCTCAGGTCAGGTTCTCACTGGCAGCATTCCGCCCACGAGGAAAGCGTGTTCCGTGACTGAGTAAATAACGTGCTTGGAAATAGGATTTGAGATTGACGATAATAATGTGTGTTTGTGACTGCTTTTCCTCCTCGACCTCAGAATTTTCTCACTGTCGTATGAAAGCGTGCGTGTGCTTTAAACATCCTCACCGCAAGCCCGCCGGGGAAGTGGCTAATGACGGTGAGAGGAGGAGTGACGGCACTTGGCGTTTGCTGAGTGTGCGACCACGGCCGGCCACACACATGCCCCAGGCAAGGGATGTTTGCTGTTCATTAGTAACCTTTAGGTGTAATAAGTCTGTCAAGCTAATTAATATGTTCTCATTCAACAAATTGTCCAGCACCTGCTAAGTGTAAGCCCTGCCTCAGAGCCAGGGAGGGAGCAGTGAACAGAGCCGGTAAAATCTCTGCTGTCACGGAGCTTCCCTCCCTCCAAACCTCAACACCCCGGCAGGGAGCTGCTGCTCCTATCCCAGATAGTGCTTTCATCCGTAAAATCACAGGAAGAGCAATAGTTAAAAAATAAGTAATGGCAATGGTTTAATAGTGTTATCAAAAGCACTAGTGGGAGAGTTACTATGACTCTGACTTTACAGACAAAAGCACAGATGTGGAGACATGAAGGAGCCTGCTCGGAGTCACACACTCATTGGAACAGCCACTTTCCCGGCCACTCACAGACTGGGGCCCTCCCAGTACTGGGGCCCTCCCAGTGCCGAGGCCATGAGGCTGTGATGGAAATTACCTTCGGTCCCTCAGGATTGCTGCACCCACCTGCAGAGAGGATGTGGGGCTGCTGCCCACCCTCCAGCCGGGCCTCACTCCCCACAGGACACGGGAACTGCCCCCAGGGACACAGGAGTGGGTGTGAGTGTGTACTGCGAAGACACAGGAAGTGGGCATGTGCCTCAGTCCAGGGCCCTTGTCAGGGATAAGGTGCGGTGGCCCAGGGGTCCAGGGCAAGTGCTGTTAGACTCCACCAGATTCTCTTGTCTCTAGTGCAAAGGTGGCACACTGCACACTCATCTGCAGTGTGAAAGGAACAGAACCTTTTGAGGGAAACAGCCACATCAGACTAACACGCCGAGAAGCCCAAGGAAAGAAGGCAGGTGTGTGCCACTCCCAGAGAGCTGCCTGCCTTCCCTGCTACGGGGGCTTGGCCCATGAGCGTCTTCTTGTGGGATAATTCAGAACCGTTCAGGTTTCCCCTGCCTAATTATTCCTGGTAATTAGATACACAGAAAAAAACTCCAGCCTCGTGTCTCTCAGGAGTTCTGCTTGGGTGAATGGAAGCCTTCTCAGACTGCAGAACTGAGTAGCCAGGAGGTAACACGGCCGTGAGACACTCTCTGCTCAGAGGCAGAGTGCACGGTGAGGCCAGTTTGGGTGCTTCCAGGCGTCAGGAGCCAGTGTCCCTGTCCTGCAGAGGCAGATGTGGCCCTGAGTTCTTTCTCAGCAGCGCTTAGCGGTTCCGCCAGTATCCCTGAGCACGCACGGGGTGTCTCCAGCTGCGCTGCTCTCCTATGCCTTAGAGGCTTGAAGCAACACATGTTTATGTAGCTCCTTGCCCTGTGGGTGGGCAGTGTGTGACCTGGGGTGGGCTCAGGTCCACTGGGCCTGGCTGCCCCTCTCACACGTCTGGTCAGGTACAGGGCACCTGGCTCTCCACGTCTACATCTTGGCAGGGACCCCCCACCCACTGACTCAACCTCTGGGCCCTGTTCTCTCAGCCTCCAGCCAGCTGGTCTGGCTGTTCACAGGTGGTGGGCAGGTCACCTGTGAGGAGCAGCACGCAGGGCCCTGGGTCCCAGGGCTGGCATGGGGCGTCCGCCCAGGTGACGTTTGCCCAGGTGGGAGCCAAGGCCTGTGTACACTTAGCAGCGGACATGTCCCGTAGTCACACACTAAGCGTCCCAGAGAGGACTGGGTGCTGTGGCGTCTCCCTCCTGCCCCACCCTGTGTTCCTCCCGCAGCCATGGTATCTGAAAACACAGTCCCTTGGGCTGCAGCCATCTTTATGTGGGTATGTTATTTACATGATACCATGACCTTCAGTTTCCTGGAGCCAACTCGCCTCTTTTTCTGTTTGTTTGTTTTGGAGACGGAGTTTCCCTCTTGTCACCTAGTTCGAAGTGCAACAGTGTGATCTCAGCTCACTGCAACCTCTGCCTCCCAAGTTCAGGCAATTCTCCCGCCTCAGCCTCCTGAGTAGCTGGGATTATAGGTGTGCACCACCACGCCCAGCCATTTTTTGTATTATTAGTAGAGATGGGGTTTCACCATGTTGGCCAGGCTGGTCTTGAACTCCTGACCTCAGATGATCCACCCACCTCAGACTCCTCAAGTGCTGGGATTACAGGAGTGAACCATTGTGCCCAGCCTGCCTCTCTCATCTTGACTGGGTTCAGGACACACTTGGGTGTCCTTGACAGATATTCCTAAAACATGACCTGATTCCAAGTCCAACGGGCTTTGGCCAAAACCCCTGGAGGCAGATGTTTTCAGAATTTGTGAGATTTCAGAATAATGCATACATTGACTGCATATATTGCACAGGGTCTGAACGACCCTTCCAAATCAAACCCATTAATATTTCTATGTTAAAATGTCCAGTCTGCACACTTACTGGGGTACAGACTAGAAACAGCCTCCATAGTTCAGCGAGTTCTGCTGCCCAGCGAGTGGTCGGCCGGCGTTGACCCCAGACATGTGCCGCCTGGTGACCAGCCACCTAATGAACAGCAAGGACTTTGTTCTCAGGACCTCCAAACCTCAGAACTGCAGACAGAGGGTTAGGACCTGCGGCGATTTCCAAAACAGACTGTCAGCTCCTTGAGGGCAGAGCCAGCTGCGCCCTAGTTTCCATTGCTCCTCAGTTCAGAGCAGTGTCTGAGGCAGAAACGCCCAACAGAAGCTTGGAGGCATGAACAAGCTCGGCTTTCCCTGAGGGTGCTCCTTCTGCAGGCGACAGTCTCTCCTGTCTGAGGCTGATTTTTATTACCTTCACTTTCAGCAGATAACCCTTGTCACCTGGTCCTATAGCTTCTTCCTTGCTGAGGGCTCAACGGCCCTTCTGCACCTCCCTAAAAATCTGCAGACAACCACGAAATGGACAAATTGCATGTGACAAGGCATGGGAAAGTGGGGCAGGTGACCCAGGACTTGAGAAGGAGCTGGGAGACCCAGCAGCAAGAAGCTAGATGCCTGCGGGTCTTTCTCAGACCTCACTGATGGCAGTGCCACCCACGGCCCCACCGCATGTGCCATCTCGGGACTTTGATATTTAATATCAGTTTTTCTAAACATCTTCTGAGTGGCCACACAGGAATGCACACTATTCTTAGTTGAGGGATTCCCAGTGGAGTAGACACATTTATGCAAATTGATATTTATGATGCACATAATTGAAAAACAGCTTGAACAAATGCTATGGGAACATTCCGGAAGGAGCTACCCCTTCTGCCCTGGTAATCAGAGGTGCTTTCACAACGGAGTCACTTTAGAACTAGGTTTTAAGGCTTGTATAGGAGTTTGCAAGTCGGGTAGGGTTCATATGTTTTTGCAAGTCAAGAGAAAGGTATGCAGAAAGATTTTAAACCAGGGTGGTTGCTCGAAGCATGCAAGGTACATAGAGACAGTAGCTGGAGGTAGTTTAATACACAGATTGAATACAGAACTAGATAAAAATATAAAACATGTCTAAGGCTAAATAAAAATGATTTTGAAGTAATCTGATATCGACTCAGTAAAACTGCCAAGTGACGTGAAGAATATAGAAAATATTCAAGTCTTTGTCCCAAATAGCAACATGTAAAATGCATTCCAGGACTCTGATTTGCCAGGGGCTCTGCTATTGCCTGAAACATGTTAGCTCACGGAATCTTCATCACAACTCTAAGGGTGTGTGTAAAAATCATAACAACCCCGATGAGCAGATGAGGAAACCTAGGTTCAAAGAGGCTAAAGTTTTCCAAGGTCACATAGATGGTAAATGACCTGGGATCTGAGCCGAACCCTTTGGCTCCAGAACGAACACGATTCTTACCAGGGTAGTAGCACCAACACCACACGCAGCTCCTCCAGGAGGACAAGACACACCACATCCTAGATGCCCACTCAACCCCAGAGCAAGAGGACCAACAGTACCAGCAGTGGGGGAAGAAGAAGGGGAAAACAGCACCGCACCCCTCTGCCGTGCGGGCCATGGCATCCCAGGATCACGGCTTTCGAATCACCATGTTCTGTCAGTGCAGGCGCGTCTTCCTGGAGTCACATGTGAAGTGTAGAGCAATGAGAAGTGACCGACATAAACCACACCCTGCTTTTTCTGTGCCAGTGTGTGTGTCTGTGCACACATGGGTGTGTGTTAAGTTGGGACGTAGCAGTAAAGACTGATCCCAGAAGAGGGTCCACAGCAGCCCTGGGGAGGGAGAAGCATCCGCAGTGCACAGCCTGTTTTCCTGGTTGCTGAAAACACATGTACACTCGTCATCCAAGGCCACTTCCTGACTATGGAAACGTTCCTGTTCCGCCTCTGTCCTAGTTAATACCACACCCATGGGTCCTGGTGGGGCTTCAGTACTTAAAACGTATCTAGTCAAAATGAAGAATGCAAGTTTAATAGAGTGAACTTTTAGTTCAGATTTCAGCATAAAGGATCACCAAGGGCTGCCGACCGCCGCGCTCTCCGCCTGACTAGAAAACGAGCCTGTGTTTCCCTCAGCTCCCTTCATCCAGCCTGGGGCTTTCCACGCATGTTATAGTAAATGAGGAAATCAAAGGACAAAGGCTAGAGCAGCATGAAGAGGTCCTGAAGCTGTCAGCTCGCAGCCATCCGTGAATGCCCTGGAGAGAATCTTCCAGCACCGAGAATTTTCTCTAGAGAAAGAGACGGACTCAATGGTGAGGAACTCGTTGTTGCTTCTGGTAGCAGATGATGACTCTGTCCCTCGAACGTGTCCTGAAGACTTTCAGCTCCATGCTACTTCCTATCTGTGCAGCCACTTGGGGCCATGAGGTCCTTCGGATGTTCGCTGGCGGGAGAGGTGTCGTCCTGCACACGGCGTGTACCCTGTGCTCAGAGTCTTCTGGTGTCTGGGCTCTGCCGGCCAGGGCTGTGGCCACCCTCTTCTTGCCAGTTTGCTGCTTTCCACACACCTGCCCCCTCCCCTCCCACCTCTCCAGGATGAGGTCACATCTTTCACTCAGAAAAGGGCCCCAAGGATCTCTGCAACACTCTCCCTTTCGGCTGCGTTAGGCTTTTCTGATTTTAAGATACCTGCTTAGGATGTGGCAGCCACGTTGACATCTGTCATTGTGGTTAAAGTTACACTGTCATTGTCATTGCCGTCATAGGAAAAAGACATTGTTGGTTATCCTTTGTGATAGGCCCTCACCTGTGTGTGTGGTTGTTTTTGGCCACTGTGTCCCAAGGGAGCTCAGGCAGCAGATACTCCCTGAGCAGCTGGGTCCTCCCAACCCAGCAAGAGCAGTGGGAGGTGGCATGTGCCTCATCAGGATGGAGTCTCAGGGTCAGAGGCCAGTGCTTGACACAGAGAATGTCATCACTGGAAGGGCTGGGCAGGCAGAGCCCCAAGGCCACGTCAGTCACGGTTAAGCGACGTTGGGCAACACTATGTTCCCAGTGAAAACTCCCAGGCAGCCTGGGAAGATCACACATCTGGGACGTGAGTGACAAGGTGGGCTCGGTGCACCCTCACATCAGTCAGTCTGGCCTGCGTGCCCACCGGCTGCCCCAACAGTAACTCCTGGCACACTGAGCAGGATAAACAGGCCCAGCTATACTGACTCCCAGTCATGCTGCCTGGGATGGACCACCCTGCCTGTGTCCCCAGGAAGCCAGGTCTCCTTGGTGGGGCCTGGGGGGAGGAGAAGGGAGACAGCACCTCTGCAGGGCATTTCCGGGGCTTCCTGCCTGCTCTGGGCTTGTCGTGCTGCTGGCGTGGCCGGGGGTGTAGAGGCCCCACCTCCCCTCTTCCTGTGCTGGGTCCGGCCTCTCCCTCCCTCACCGGAGCCCCCCAAGCCAGCAGAGCTCCCAGAGTGACGGGGCCTCCATCGGGGCGCAGCAAGGCCCTCGTGCTCACAATGGCCCGGGTCTGGTGAGTGGCAGCTACTTTCCCGCAGCTTCCCACTGAGCTATTGGCGAGTGTGCTTGCTCTCTGCAATTTTAAACTGTTCCTGGCCTGAATATTAATAGGTAAGGTCCAGTATGTGGAAAAAATAATGGCATTTAAACCCCTTAACATGGAATATGCGTACAGGGAATGATTCTTAAGTCTCCCCAGAAAGCTGTTAATGTAGGGGTAGCTGAGCCAGGGGGTGAGGGTCGCATTGTTCCCCACTTCTCCGGGCACATTCCTGTTCTCTGTGCGGCAGTATCAGGCCTCACTTCCATGCAGAAGTGGGAATGGCCCCACTCGCATTCAAAGAAACCCTCATCACCGTTCCGCCTTCTCCCTTTATCCAGTGGATACATTCAGGCTATTACGAGACTTTTTTTTCTTAAAGCTTGTCATGAGGGAGGGACAATTTGGAACCAATTATTCCTAACAGATCATTTCACACATGCACATATAATTATACACAACAGAGCAGTTCACACACCTCCACCTGAGATATAAAACAACACTGGCTTTCAACATGATCTCACTGTGTCATTTTTTTAAGGTAAATTATCCAGAATGTAAGAAACATATTTTGTTTTGTTTTGTTCTGGTTTAAATACGTGAGGTCCTATCTTGCCGCCTGCATCATGGATAGGATTAAACTCCAAATGGCAGGTGTGTGTCGTCAGGGTGAGGACACCGATCAGGACGGAAGCCGAGGCTGGCCCCCAGTCCCTGCAGTTGAACCCGAGGGCGTCTGCTAAATTTCACCTCCATTTAATCCTGAAGAAAGTCAATCCTTGGGCCGCTGCAGTGGATCACGCCTCAAATCCCAGCACTTTGGGAGGCTGAGACAGGCAGATAACTTGAGGTCAGGAGTTTGAGACCAGCCTGGCCAACGTGGCGAAACCCCGTCTCTACTAAAAATACAAAAAATTATCTGGGCATTGTGGCAGGTGCCTGTAATCCCAGCTACTCAGGAGGCTGAGGCAGGAGAGTTGCTTGAACCTGGGAGGTGGAGGTTGCAGTGAGCTGAGATGGTGCCTCTACACTCCAGCCTGGGTGATAGAGCAAGACTCTGTCTCAAAAATTAAAAAAAAAAAAAAGGAAAGGAAAAGAAAAATGAATCATTGGATTCCTTGGTTGCACTGGGGACGCACACATCAGCGGGACCCCTCCCTGTGGATCTAGCATCTATCCCCTGGCTGAGGGGGTTGTCTGGCCCCCTTTCTCCCTGCTTCCATCCTCCACTCTTTGGGAGGAAGCCGCTGTGCACAGCCCACACTCAAGGTTGGGAGTTCTGCTCCTGTCCTTGAAAGTCAAGTAGCTACATAAACTGTTTGTGGTTCTGCACAAGAGATTTGCCTCTTCTCCCATTTATCCGTTTATTCTGTCACTTATTTATGTCCAGTCAGACTGATGGACCTGCAGTCATTTGCTTATGATTTCATATCTTAAAAAAATTACCCATAAATGCTCCCTATGAGGTGTGTGGCCCACAGTTTAAAATCATCTTTCTTTCACTGAAACACAGCAGGAGTGTAAGAGATGCTTCCTAGATAAAAGTACACATTGATTTTATTACGTTCTTTAGAATGAAATAATATGTAGCTAATGCCACGTAGCCCCTTCCATAATTTATTTTCTTTCTATATTTTTAATTTAGTTGTTGTCTTGTGACTTAAAGCTTGTCATGAGAGAGGGACAATTTGGAACCAATTATTCTTAACAGATCATCTCACCCATGCATATATAATTATACACAACAGAGCAGTTCACACGCCTCTGCCTGAGACACAAAACAACACTGGCTTTCAGTATGATCTCACTGGGTTGCTTCTTGTGAGATAGGATCTTGCTGTGCTGCCCTGGCTGGTCTCAAACTCCTGGGCTCAAAAATCCTCCTGCCTCAGCCTCTCACGGTACTGGGATTACAGGCGTGAGCCACCATGCCCAGTCTCTTTTCGTAATTTCATTTTACTCAGCTCACAAATTTATTCACTCACACCATTAAAAGTAATCTTGGGGACATTTTCTGCATATTTATGTTTTTCCGACCTATAATTCAGTTGCTCTTGTTGGCTCTTGACACTACGTAACTTAGAAATAAACCAGCAAGACTTGACCTTGTGCGTCCATGACTCCCCCCCACGGTAATGCCTTCTTGGTGATGGAGTTCAGGACGGAGCAGCACAGGCGACGCCTGTCTACTCGGAAGCCACACTCCCGGCCAGGCAGGCTCGCTATCCCGGACTCACAAGCCGAGAAGTAAATATGGTAATTCTCTGCCGGAATAATTGCCAGAGAGAAAATGAAGCAGTAATGCGACGGCACTGTGGGAACGATGATCATTTGGATGAGGGCCACCGAAGGTCTTTCTGGGGAGATACTGGTGCTGTTGGGTTAATTTCAAAGCCATCGTACCATTGAGTCCCAGGAGAAGGTATTAATATATAATTTCTTCATACTGGCAATTGTAGAAATGCACATAATTTGTTGGTATAGCGTAAGTGCTGTAGATATTTCCCACTTACATAATAATTAGCAGCTTTGTAGCGTTTACTCACCTATGTTATGACGTGATCACACTTCCTCCTTCCTCACCATGGGGAAGCATTCACTCGACCGCTGTCCACCGGGGAGCCCGGCCCTAACTTGAGAACCTTCATTCCTCGAGTCACACCGTCACCAGCACCAGTCAGTCCAGCAGCACAAATCAGCCCACCAATTTCAAGCTCTGGAGATGCAGAGGTTGACTGGAAGGAGCCCTCCCCGTCACAGAGCACATGCCTGGTCTCGGGGGAAATTGTCCTGTGCTGTAGGGAAAATCGGAAGGGACTTCTGAAAAGAGAAGGGCCAGTGATGTACCACTGCTGCTGGAAACTTCCTAGACTTCCTGGCTAAGATCAGGCAAATGTCCCACAGACAATTATCGAGTTGCTTTGACTCAGGAGTTCTCAAGGGTGGCCCACAAATCCCCCAGGGTCTCTTGGACTTTACGAGGTGTGTGCAAGACCAAAACTGTGGGTGAATAAGTCAGGGCCAGGTTTCTGAGCCTGTGACCCAGGCAGGCGTCCAGGATCCTGTGCATAGAAGGGGCTATGCTTGTTTTAATGCTCAGCTTCTAGTCTTCAAATTCTCAATACATTTTGAAGAACAGCCCCCACATTTTCATGTTGCACTGAGCTGTGGAAATCACCCAGCCAGTCCCAAGAGTAGTATGAAGACTTAAGACTTGTGGTGGGCTGGGTTCTAGGAGGGCCCCATGACTCCTGCACCCTGCACCCCGCTGCAGGCTCTCTGTAGAGTCCCTTCCCTTTGAGTCAGGGTTGGAACCAGGCAGGGTTCTAGGAGGGCCCCGCGACTCCTGCACCCTGCACCCCGCTGCAGGCTCTCTGTAGAGTCCCTTCCCTTTGAGTCAGGGTTGGAACCAGGCAGGGTTTTAGGAGGGCCCTGAGACTCCTGCACCCTGTACCCCGCTGCAGGCTCTCTGTAGAGTCCCTTCCCTTTGAGTCAGGGTTGGAACCAGGCAGGGTTTTAGGAGGGCCCTGAGACTCCTGCACCCTGTACCCCACTGCAGGCTCTCTGTAGAGTCCCTTCCCTTTGAGTCAGGATTGGAACCAGGCAGGGTTCTAGGAGGGCCCCGCGACTCCTGCACCCTGCACCCCGCTGCAGGCTCCCTGTAGAGTCCCTTCCCTTTGAGTCAGGGTTGGAACCAGGCAGGGATCTAGGAGGGCCCCGCGACTCCTGCACCCTGCACCCCGCTGCAGGCTCCCTGTAGAGTCCCTTCCCTTTGAGTCAGGGTTGGAACCAGGCAGGGATCTAGGAGGGCCCCGCGACTCCTGCACCCTGCACCCCGCTGCAGGCTCCCTGTAGAGTCCCTTCCCTTTGAGTCAGGGTTGGAACCAGGCAGGGATCTAGGAGGGCCCCGCGACTCCTGCACTCTGCACCCCGCTGCAGGCTCCCTGTAGAGTCCCTTCCCTTTGAGTCAGGGTTGGAACCAGGGAATGATGAGATATCACTCCGTGATTATGTGAAGTGGCAAAATCTTGCAAATGTAATCAGGGCCCCAAATCAGTTGACTTTTAATTCATCAAAGAGAGATTATTTGGCATGAGCCTCGCCTCATCAGGCGAGCCCTTTGAAAGCAGAGTTTTCTTTGGATTCTCTTGGAAGGAGAAGGTAAATAGCCATGATGTGAGCCATCTACAGGGAGGGGTGCCTTGGAGTTGGGAGTGGCCCCAAGCTCACAGCTCTCAAGAGGACAGGGTCCTCAGTCATCACCCAATGAGCTGAGATCTGCCCACCATCCATGTGATTTTGGAAGAGCACCTGAGACCTGATGAGTGTCACAGCCCAATGCCACTTTGACTGCAGTCGGGGATGGCCTGCAGAGGATGTGGCCAAGCCTCCGCCACCCATACAGAAGCCGTGAGATGGCAACCGTGTGTTGTCTTAAGTCACTACATTTGTGGAAATTTGCTGTGCAGCAATGTTACTTCAATGTTTGTTTTTCTCATTGAATTGGCATTTGCACAAATGACACCAAAGCATCTGCCAAGTTAGTGGCACCCGACTGTTCCAGGAGCCACTGCACGGGTCCCTACCACGCACTTGCAGGAAGAAAGCCACTTTCACAGAGGGTGTTCTGGGTGAAGCATTGAAAGGTTGTAAAGTATTAGACCCTGACCCTTTGCACTTGTGTTTCCCACATCCCATGTGAGGGTGGGGAATCCAAGTGCTGCAAAGTGAGGGGCGGAGGCACACACGAGGTTGTTCTGGCTGGAGCTGGCATGGTCCACTCTCCGTGAAATGCCATCTTTGTCTGGAAGGATGCTTGACAAACAAACACTGTGTATTTTCTCACACACATCACTTCAAATACAATCACTGGCAGTATTCGCTGCCAATAATACATTTTCAGCATTCAAGTGAAAATTAGAATTTTGGAAAACATACCTGCCACGATGAGCTTGAAATGTTTCCTTCCTCAAAGACTTTTCTGATGAGATTTGTGGTATTAACAAAAGTAATTTTCAAAATATTGTCTAGGCTGGATGAGGTGGCTTACACCCATAATCCCGGTACTTTGGGAGGCAGAGGCAGTAGGATTGCTTGAGCCCAGGAGTTGAAGGCTGTAGTGAGCTATGATCACACCAATGTACTGCTCCACCCAAGCCTCGGCCACAGGGCAAAACCCTGTCTCTCTCTCAGCTCGTGTGTGTGTGTGTGTGTGTGTGTGAGTGTGTGTGTGTGTGTGTGTGTGTGTAAAATTTACTGAACCAGTATTGTTTCATTGATGGTATCCAAGGACTGAATCATGCAAACGGATGGATGGCTTATGATGTAACGGAATAAAAAGGTAACTCATGTGGCCTTAGGTTCCACAACTAACCTTGTTGTAACAACTGCCATGAGTAGAGTTTTGTTGTAGCTGCAAAGAATATCCATAATTATTGGAAAAGGCTATAAAAATACTCATTCCCTTTTCACGTACATCTGCCAGAGGCTGCTTTTCTTCCTATACTTCACCCAAAACAACGTTTTGCAAGAGATTAAAAGAAGCTGTTATGGTAATTCAGCCGACTTCTTTTAAGCCAGATATTAAAGAGATTTCTAAAAATGTGGTACCATGTTGCTCTCCTCACTCTTTTTCAAACAATAGAGTTACTTCTACACAGATGTTCACCAGCTTGACAATAGTTCAGCTTAAGACTTTTCGACTTTGGGATGGTTTAAAGTGATAGGCACTCGGTAGAAGCCGTACTATGAGTAGCCAGAGGACCATTCTGGTTTTTTACTTTAGCTCAACATTCAATACATTATTTGAGCTGTTCAACACTTTATTATCAAATAGGCTTTGTGTGAGATAATTTTGCCCAGTTGTAGGCAATGTGGGTATTCTGAACACCTTTAGGGAGACTGAGCTAGTAAGCTGTGATGGTCAGTACTCCAGGTGTATGAAATACATTTGCCACTTACAATTTTAATTCACAATGGTTTTATTAGGATATAACCCCACTAAAAGTCAAGGGGCATCTGTAATGGCTTTATTATAATTATTTTTAAATTAATTAAAAGTGGATATTTAAATTTTTTCCATGTTTTATTTCTACCCTGGTAAATATCAATAGATATATTCCACAGTGGAAAATCAAGCTTTATGTTTCTCATTGATTTTTAATAGTGTAAAAAGTTCTTCAGACAGAAAAGTTTGAGAAGCTCTGATGCCACCCGGCTGCACAGTGCACGTTGTTTGGGTAGGTGGGGAGAGGAACATGTTAAGGTTGGTCAGGGAGCCGGTCATTATTCGCTGAACTGTAACCCCTCCCAGAAAGTTATGTTGACGTCCTCACCCGCAGAACCTGTGCACAGGACCTCATTTGAAGATAAGGACTTTACAGAGATAAGCAAGCTAAAAGGCGGTCTCTAAGGCAGGTGCTGATCCAGTGTGACTGGTGTCTTACAAAGAGGGAAATCTGGGCACAGGAACAGAAAGAAGACGATGCGAAGACACCGGGTGAAGACGCCGTCTAGCAGCTGAGGAACGCCAAGGCTCGCCGGCCAATGTGGGAAGCCAGAAGAGGCAAGAAGATATTCTCCCCCAGGGGCTCAGAGAGAGCATGGCCCTGCCGACACCTTAATTTTGGACTTCCAGGCTCCAGAACTGTAAGATGATAAATTTCTGTTCTAAGCCACCTGGTTTGTGCTTTGACAGGACAGCCCAGGGAATGAAATCCACCCTGCACATGGTATGGGGACTTGTATCCACGAGTCACTGAGGCCTCCAGGATGGACAGGAAAGGCAGCTTCCCATCCAGCCTGCATGTGGAATGAGTATCTGTGCTCATGAATCACTGAGCCCTCCACTCCGGTTACCACTTTCCACCCTCCAGGATGGAAAGGAAAGGTGGCATGTGCGCCTGCACGTGGGATGGGTACCTGTGCCTGTGAGTCACTGAGGCCACCAGGACGCACAGGAAAGGTGGCGTCCTATCCAGCCTGCATGTCAGGAACCTGAGGCTGAGAAGGAATCTCTACGCCAGAATCCGTGATTTCTCTATTTCTCTGTGCGGCCTCCCAGGAAGGGAGGGTCTGCCCCAGCTCCACGGCATCACAAGACTGAGATTGACTTTGGCTAAAAACACTCAGTTTGCCGATCCAGAGTTTATCCTTTAATTGTGGTGTGCATGGCAAGGAGGAAATTATTATTTAGTCGTATTGGCCAAGTTCTTAACCATAAAGTCAGTAATTATTCACTTTACTGCTGATCATTGAGTGTTGTTGCTTTTTTTTTCTGAAATATCTAATCAAAATCTTTTATTGAATTCAATAAGAAATATACAGTTTTCAGGATTTTTTTCAATTATAAGGTTAGTATAGAAGTGAAAAGTTAATTCTGTGACATATATCTGGACCAGCTTTCTGAATTTGCAAAATGAGTAACAAACATACAATTCTCATTTTATCAAGGGACTTTGGCCAACAAGTGAAAATAAATCATTCCTTTTGATCTTCCGTGGAATCCGTATAGTTACTTCAAGTAAAGAATAAGAAAGATAAACAGTGTATCATACTACAGAGCAACAGAGAGATTAAGAGCAGGAACACTGATTAAAATGACCATGCCAAACTGTGGAAGCAGCATCTTGCCCAGGGATGCAGAAGGATGGCTTTCGGGACTTGGAACAGGAACTGGACGTGGAGCAGGTATTTGGGTGGGTTCCAGGATTTTCATACCATGGTCTTCAAGCTTCTGGTTTTTCTCACCAGGGTCTTCAAGCTTCTGTTTCTTCTTACCAGGGTTGTAGACATAGATGTGTTGAACCTACCCATCAGTTTTGTCCTTGAATGCAGTAATGCGGTTCAACAGGCCTCTAGAGTTCCCACTGCACAGGGCAGAGGGGAAGGGTGGCCAGGCAGAGAAGGTGACCCCCAAGATAGACACAGATGGGAGGCCTGGGGGATTCAGTACACGGGGCTGGTTGAAGCGAGCAGGAAACCGAATGGGAGAAGAGGGGACTTGAGTTGTGCTCAGGGCAGCAGATGTAGAATGCCAGGAACTTGGAGCAGCATTGGCAGAGTCTTCCCCACTCTGAGTGGCATTGGGAGACCTCAGAGAGGATCTGCTGTCAGTGGGGCAGGGTGGGGGCTGTGGCAGGTGCACAGGAATGGCCCATCGTCAAGCCCTTTGCTGTTCTCCCCATGGATATGTACCAAGGAGCATCCTGGTTAAGGTGTGTTTACCTGGAGGTGTGCCGGCGTCTTTTTTCCTACTCTTTGACATTTTGGGGTTGCTGTGCCTCCCTCCTCCCAACCCCCAGCCTTGGGAACCCAGACTTTTCTATTTTTTTTCTTTTTTTTTCTTCTAAGAAAGTCTGCCTTTCAAGCAAGATTCTGAAAATCTTTTCGATTAATCTGTTAATGATTCTCCTCAGGGGAAGAGAAAATCTCATTGAAAGTGAGTCAAAGTCATGGCTCTCTGAGGACAGACTGCAGCAGCCTGGAAGGGGAGGAGCCCCGTTTCCTGGGAAGAGGGTTTCCTCCACCTGCAGAGCCACGCAGCGCCCCATGCTGGACACAGGCTGGGAGAAGAAACACTCCCCCAAGATACACTCAGCTCCTGGGAAATTCTGCCTTCTCCACTTTATTCTCACAATTTGGCCTAAAGTAGGTAACTCCCGGAACAAAGGTCTTTGGTGCAGAACGATAGAAACAGCCTGGGAAGCGGAACCCGGAGGAGAACAGGAGCCCCACCCACTGTGAGTCCAGGGCCGCGCCCACCCCGTGCGCTCGCTGTGTGACCCTCCGTCTCTAGTTCAAAACACGGGAATTGATAAGGAATCCAGAAGTTTGCTCTTCTCCGCTTGGCTAACGATGCTTACACGACCTGACCATGAGGTCCTCAGAGCTTCCTGCAGGGGTTGCTGGGCCTCATGCTGCTACCGGGGCCTGGCAGGGCTCTGGGGAGACACACCCCCAGGTCCCGCGCCAGGCGGTCTGCACAGGGGCCGGGCTGGCTGCTCTGTTGGCTGCTAGGCCACACTCAGCCGGGTGTTCCGTGATGCTGTCACAGGGCGGAAAGCATGGAAGTGACATGCGGGGGCGGGGGAATAATAAGCAACTGATAAAATTGGAGAAGCTGGTTGATGAGATGATTCTCCCTGGCGATTCGTGTAAAATGCAGGAAATCCAGCCTCTTTTTGTGCAGGACGGAGCCGCTCTCACAGTGGACGAAATCTTTCCACACCTGACAATTAACTTACAGAAGATTAGTCGCCTCTCGGCTATCCAGAGGGCAGGTGATGCCGCCGGAGGATGACCCCGGGTCCCCTTCCTTCTCCTGCTAGCGCCTGCCTTCATGCCAGCTTCCACACGAGAGCTAATCCCTCCTTCCTGCTTGTGTGCTGTAACAGTGCTTCGTCAATGCACGGCGGATTTTCTATCCAATCACCCCTCCCGTCTCCCGCACAGGTGGCTGTGTTGATAACAGAGGCTGGGAGAAGTTCGGGAAACTGCCAAGGTTTACACAGGCCACAGGTTGTCCCCTGAGAACTGACTCCAAATTCTCATCTTACGGGTTAACACAGACGTTTCTCTTGGCCACTTCCTCTGCACTAAAGACAAGAAAATGAAATTCAAACCCTGTAATCTGGGGACTTAGGAAGCGTTTGCTTTGGGACACATTGAGAATCTGTGTTCTAAAGCTTGCCTTTTTAGATTATCTGTCTATTTCAGCCGCACATTCTCGTCTTTCTGGAGACAGAATCCAGCACTGGCTGTTTACTTAGCTGCCACATTTTCCTCTTGGTTGAAGGAAAATGTTTCTGGCATGCATGGAGAGCCGCAGAGGATGCCGCATGTGCTGAGGAGCATGCTGTCTGTCAGTTTGGGGATGAGCCGAAGTTTTGGTCACCTGAGAGTAGATCCTTCACAGAGGACAAAGTCACCGAGGGATTGATTCAGCCTGATGGCTCAAAGGGCTTCGCCCACCTTCCACAGCCCCTAAGTAGCTCGGGGATGACGTAAGTGCAGGAATACAGGGTGTGGGCCCCTCCAGCCTTGGAAGGCCTCTTATAGAGGCCAGAGTTCAACTGCTGAAACCAAAAGCAACAGGAACTGAAAACCTGCCTTGCACCCTGTATGTCTGCACGTGGTAGTTCTGCTGTCTGTGATCTAGGCTGAACACTGAGGTCAGTGGCTATCGCCAGCCTGAACGCATGACTGTCCTCGTCCTTAGGCTGTGGGTCCTGGTTAACCAAATCATTAGGCTCTTGATGGCTTGGGTCCAGCTGGTTTGCTGTGAGTGGAAGTCTGTACTCCTCTCATTTGGCTCGGCCGTGGGGACTCTGGTTAGATGGACCCTGACACTGTGCACGCCTCGTCACAGAGGACGAAATAAGCCCTCCCACGTGCTTTCCACAGCATCGGGAAATTCGACCAGTTCTACCTCAATAAGAAATCTGATTTTAGTCAGTACAGAAGGAAATTGAATAACCAGGGTGTGGGAAGGCAGGGTGGTTTCTCAGGTCAACCACATGGCTCTGCCCAGGTGTATTTTCCGAGCGATAAGCTTCCTGAAACATCTCAGCCCTGGTGTCTTCGCATCCCGTGACTCAAAATCCGTGCAGATCATCTTACCCCACCAAGGCCTCTCACTGATGAGCAGGAGCCTCACAGTGGGACGGGAGTGTTCTCTGTGGACTTCCCACATGGGTGCTTCATGGATGGGACTTCCATGGGCACTGGTGACGCTGAGGAGACTTCACAGAGAATAGGCTGCACATGAATGTTGAAGTAGGGCAGATGATGCTGTTCCTGATGAAATTTTCAGACCATTGAGAACAGCATTAGAAAATGCTGGAAAACGGTGAAAGCCTGTAGCCCAGAATAAGAGAAGGAAAAATGTCATCAAAGGCCTATCTTGGGCCTTGCAGGAGGCTCAGAAGAGCAGGTGAGGGCGCCGGGAAGCTGGCCGTGAACTGGAGTGTGGGGCCTGCCGCCTAGTGATGAGGGATGCCAGTCAGACCTTGCCTGGATGGAGGGGCACTGCCAGAGGGCGGCGCCCAGAACACCAGGGGAAGGACTTTCATGGGGACCACGGCCCGAACACAGACGTGCAGCTTAGCATCCCAACGTGGGGACAAGGGCCAATGGTGACTAAGGCAGGAAGAGAGGTGCCAGAAGAACATGGCATGCGGCACCTGTGGTGTGAAAGGAGGGGAAGCTCTCGGAAACACCAGGAGATTTGCACTTACAGTGAAACCTGAGATGTTAGGGAGGAAAGTCGCTGCCATACACATGCTCTCAATGACAAGAGGAGATGCTCCCACGTGCTTGTTCTAATACCAGTGAGCAAATGAAATCCTGCCAGATGAACTACTGGTCTTTTTCATGGCCCATGAGTAGCTGGGGGAATCAGTACACGTGTGTCCTCTGTATCAAGACTAGCAGTGTGCGTGTTCCTGAGTGGTGGGCATTTATCGCCTCCTGAGAAGACTCCAGCTACTCGTCCAGCCCGGCCTCAGCCAGACTTTGCTCTGTACCTGAGGTCAGGGGGTTGTGGGTACAGGTGGGAGTGGGAGAGGAGCTGAGGCTGGCAAGGGCAGGGCACAGCTCCAGAATCACAAGCCCCCGACAACTGGTCCTCAGCCAAAGGAACAATGCACGGCCTAGTAGATTATGTGATTACAGAGCTCCAGCTCTTGCGCAGTGAGCCTGGCAGTGAGCTCTCGGGAGAGACCTGGGGCTGACATGCAGGACCAACCTTGGTGCTGCTCAGGTTCCTTGCTGGGCCTTGTCTCCTCCTACAGAGAAGAACCGCATGTCTCAGCTAAGCCAGGCTGGGCCGGTGCTGGCAGGATGTGGACAGGTGTGGCTCCTGCATGGACATGCTGGGGACCTGGAGGGTGGGGGTTCCCACGGCACCTTGCTTACCGCCTTGATGATCCACTCTTACTGTCTGCTGACACGGGGCAGCCATGAGACCAAGGCCTCCAGAGGTTGAGCCAGCGTGGGAAGCACAGCTCCAACGGCCATCTCGGCTCTGAGGTTCTGACCTTGGGGTCATTGCAACATAATCAAAACTCCCCTAACCAAAGCAAAACACCTGTGTCGTTCTCCTTTTGGGGAAGACATGTTTGCTATGAGTTTCTACCGGGCCCACCTGGGGACCAGCTTGAGGCTGGAGACCTCCCAGAGTGTGATGCCTAACAAAGACCTGTAAAGAGTGTCTCTGCAGCCTCCCGCGGAAATGACACGAAGGTCATGACCACCTGCACTCAATGCAGAAATCCACACATTTCCTCCTGGCCTCTGCCTTGCACCATGCGTGCACCCAGGACCTTGCATCTGGCAGAAGGCAGGGGCATTTCACAACGAGGCAGCAGCACGTGGCACGCACCGTGGTTCTGGGACCAGAGGGTCCATGGCGCAGGCCACCTGGCACATTCTCTTCCACAGCACTAGCAGCGTGGGCAGAACACGGGCGTGGCCACTTCCCAGCCCACCAGCCTTGGCACTCTCTGGACCTGCACGGTAATGGCGGGAGAGAGGACATGGGAATACAAATACAGCAAAGTGCATTCTCGCCCAGGAAAACAGAGCTCACACTTAAGAAAGCCGAGGGTGCCAGCCTTCCAAATACTGGAGCATGAAGCCAAGTCCCCACACCGCTAGCTTGACTGCCAGTGGCTTTCCAGGGAGAAGAGGCTTCCTGCTGCCTGGACTCAGAGGCGCTCAGTTACCTGGACCCAAAGGCACTCAGGTGGAGCTGAGGGCAAGAACGGGGTCGTCCGGCCCTGATGCTGGCTTCAGCGGTGCACCTTTCTCTCTAGCCTCTGAGGCTGGACCCAGTGCAGCTCAGTTCTGCAGGCATGAAAGCGTCCTTGCTTTTCTTTGGGCGAGGCTATGGTGTTTCAGGGGTGTGGATCCTAGAGGACACTAGGGCTTGGCTCTGCCTTCTCTCGCTCTGGCTCTGGACAGGCTATGCCATATCCCAGCTGCAACGTGGAGATGGGATGCCTGGAGTCCTGGGACCCATGGGGTGATGCACAGGCTCATCTTCAGTGGGCTCTCAAGAATGTCCTGCATCTGTGCTCCTGGCACTCTGAGAGCCCAGAGCCCAACAAGCCTGCCTGGCGTCACAGCCCAGCACACACCCCACTTTCCAGCAGGCAGCGTCAGACTGTCCATAGGCACCAGGGCAGCCTGATTCTGCAGGGATGGCTAACACCATTGCAGGTGTGTGGAGCCTCATGGGGACAGAAGCCATTTGAGTCCTGAAGCAGCTTCCAGTTTGTCTGGGAAGTGGGCATGTGCTGGGCTGTACACTAAGGAAGCTTGCTGGACGGTCCCCAGCAGCTCCTCTCACATCCTGCAGTCTGGTGATACCCATGCTTGGCGGGCCCTCCTCTGGGGTCCCTGTCATCTGTCTTGAAGAGCAGCCTCTACAGGGAGCCCTGAGACACAGTGTGGGGGCCTTTATGGGACTGGGGGCAAGGCTGAGATCAGCCCTTTTCTTCCTGAGTGAGCTCAGGCCTTGAAGTACATCATCACTGCCCAGGAGCACATGCTCTGGAGGGGCCCGGGCAGCCGTGGGCACCTGCTCTGTTCTGGACCCATGGCCCTCACCCTGAGCCCAGCTCCGCAGCCTCTGGCAGGGGCAAGGTCACCGCAGACGGGGTCAGCACAGCTCCCACCCAGTGCTCTTTTGCAACCAATGCCAAGTCCTGAAAGCTTTTTAAAAAAATTTCTCTCATTTCTATTGAAACGTGACATTCAAATTTGAGATAGGAGCAGAGATCAATAAACCCTGTCAGCGTTGTCAACCCAGGTGTGACAGAGCCGTCTTCCTAAATTGCTGCTAATCTGCCAAAGGCCGCTCTTTCTGCAACCTCCATCGTGCTGTTTGCTCACACACTGTTAACACTTTAGACTTCCCCCTCCGAGGTGTCACTGTGTGCCACTTAGTGAGTAAGGAGCGCCGTGTGAGCAGCCTCCAGCACCAGGATTTGGGGAGCCGGAGAAAGCTGATTAGCTATTCAGGGAGAATAATCTTATTGAGAGTAGTAAGAGCTGCATGAAGAACGCGCTTCCCTTCCCAGGAACAATCTCCTCATTATGTTGTCAAGCTTGCTGTTGAGTTCCCCCCTGTGCCATTAAGAAACCGTTTTCCATGTTAAGAAAGAGATTTCCAGATTGTGATGCTGTTTGCTGATTTTTTTTATTGTTTAAAGAATCTGTATGTATCAAACCAAACATTAGATGACTCATGTGCAGCATAATTATTTGCAACGAGGCACTCCGGACCGGGTGGCTTGGGTGGGGAGGAAGGGGTGGTGCGAGGGGCGCTGGTGGCCAGGCGGGAGCAGGCGGGGAAGATTAGAATTCCACATCCGCGCGTGGCACTTTCACCTCAGTGCGAAATGCAGTTGCAGATCGATAAGGCCTGATGGGTGAGGAGCAGGCGGAGAGGAGGTGCCGCTGCAGGCTTCTGAGTGCAGCAAACATTTCTGCTCCGTGGATGCTCTCCATGGAGGGGGATGCCATAAGTTAGAGCTGCGCACACACCTGCCCTCCTGGACCCCTCTCCTGGCTGGAAAGGGAAGAATCTCCCTAACAGGAAATGGGTCCTGCACCGAAAGGGGCTCCCAGGGATTGGAGCGGCCCCAAAGGCTCGCCCTAACCCCAGGCCCACCTCTAGTCGGGAGGCGTGAGGGCGGCTGGGCTGGCATTGTTCTTCACTGGCCGGCACGGGGTCTTCCAGCCGTTCCCAGCCAGCTAATTTAAATAATGAACAGTAAGGAGCTTTTTCTTAATCTCTGCATGAGCCAGGGCACGAGGCGTGGGTGTCACAAGATTTCACGGTAACGATTCCCATCAACACGAGCAGGCTGACGCCAAAGCCTGTGCCCCACGCTGCGCGCACAGCAGTTAGGAGCGGACGCGCCCGCCAGGGCCGCACGTGCTCCTCCGGGTGACTCCATCGGCCGGCGTTTCTGTCACCACCGTGGAACTTCAGGCTGATTGTGGCAGATCCCGTAGTTAAGCAGTTTGGAATGGAGGTGTTCGGGGGCTTTGTCGTGAAACCTCAGGTGTGTTTTACAGAAGTGGAAATTACCGAAGGGTCTTCTTTCTTAGGTAGCAAGCTGCATGATAAGGTGACTCCATCTTATCCAAAAACGAAAGTAAGTTTCAAGGCCTAGACTCCATTTGCTAGTAGCTTCTGCTTTTTGGAAGGTTCCACCAGATACCCAAGAGCTCCGAAACCTGCCGTCAGCAGGACGCCCCTCACGGCCCTTCCTGGGAAGGTGGCTGCCCACGGCACAGCTTCACCAGCCTTGGTGTGACTGGGAGGGTGCCCCCAACCTCCAGCAGTGGAACTCTCATGCTCCCTCAGCCGGCTTCTACATCGCTACGTTGTAGACACTGCTGGGTGCCCGGCACATGGAGGTGAGGAGGCAGGTGCGTCTCTTCCTCGTGAAGAGCTTATCTTCCGGGGGCAACAGCGCCATGAGGGAGCCAGTGTGCCTGCCTGTGTTTTCAGGGGTGTCAGGGCATCCTGGGGAAGGGAGGCCTCCTGGGAGACAGGGATGGAATGTTCCAATTGTGGAGGCCAAGTGAGCTGCTTTGTAGACACAGAAGAAGGTGTGTGTGGTTCAGTGCCTCATCTGCACTTCTAAAGGCTGCAGGAAGCTCCAAAATAGAGCCTTGGTTCCTTTTCATTGGCTTAGTGTGGGGTTGGTGCTAGAGAAGGAAGCCTGGATGAGGGGCCTGTCGACCCCCACTCTGGCCCAGGCCACAGAGATGGAGCTCCTGGTACTGCCCGGGGAAGGAAGGCGGTGGACTTTGGAATAGGATGGCCCCAACGTGGTGCTGGGCTGTACATCCAGAATCGACCCAGGCACCATCTCCCCTCACTGCCCAGAGCAAAGTGCGGAGCCTTCTGCCTGGGTGCAGCAGGGGACAGCACCCTCTACGTGATGGGATGCAGGAGTCGCCAACAGTGACCTCCTCGGTGTGACCCTACGAGAACTCACTGCACCATCACTGGGGCCAGACCCTGCAGTAGGCATCAGGGAAACAAGTACCAGTAAAGCTATGTGTGTGTTCAGGAAGTTAGAAGTACAGCTTCCCAGGCAGGTGGAGGCAGAACTGAGCCACCTCGAGCAAGTCTCTACTCTCTGAACCTGGGCTCCTGATGCTAAAGAATAACCTGCATGTATTGCAGGGTTGTTGGGAGGCTTGGAAGAAAGCGCCTCCACATAGTAGGGATGAATAGTTGTGCATTTTCTTTAATCATTGTGCATTCTTCTTTCAGTGTGCTCGCAGTCTGGAAGCGCTGCCTAAATGCTGGTTTCCATTCTATTTCTTCTCTCTCTATTTTTTCCTTTTTTTTTTTTTTAAGATAGGGTCTTCCTGTGTCACCCTGGCTGGAATGCAGTGGCACAGTGACAGCTCACTGATACATCAAACTTCTGGGCAATCCTCCCACCTCGGCCTCCTGAAGTGCTGGGATTTTAGGCATGAACCACCGCACCCAGCCAGTTTGGCTTTGATTTGACTGACAGTACATTCACAAAACTCAAAAGGTGCAGGAGGACCTCCTGGAAGTGTGTCTTATAATGTGTCCATTTGTGAAGCTGAGCCCCTTTCTGTTTTTTAATTGGGGGTTGGGACACAAAGCCAGACAGGGGGCTTACTGCACATTGAAAGCTGAACCTGGGCAAGGGGAGGGCACTCCCCAGCAACATCCCATTGTCTGATTGTATGAATCAGCCACATGCTACATGAAGAGTCTCTGGCTGATGGATTTCTTTCAATGTTTTGCCATTTACCCACTGCTGCGAGGGGTATCTTAGCACACACGGACATCTTGCACATGAGTCACTATATGCAGAATATAAATTTCTTTGTAATTTTGGGTAAAAAAGAATGTGCATTAATGATCGGTAATTGACAAATGGCTCTCTGTAGATTCTGTTCTGGCACATGCTCCATCAGACCCTGTGAGAAAGGCCACCCCCTACCCACTGCCTCGTCACCAACCCAGTGGCCAGCCAACTTTCTGATCTCTGCCCACCTGAGGGGCAAGTCAGTGGAATCTGATTGTGGTCTTAATTTGAGTTTCTCTTTTTTATGAGTAAAGTTAAGAGTTTTATGTGGAAGAGACATTTGTATTTTCTTTTCTATAAACTGCTTATATTTCTTGGCAATGCATTCTGTTACATGGCTGGCCTTTTGCTTATTGATTCGTGAAAGTTCTTTATCTACTAGACAAATTAGCACTTTATACTATGAATTCAAATATATATATATATTTTAATATTTTATTGCACTTTAGGTTCTGGGGTACATGTGCTGAACATGCAGGATTGTTGCATAGGTACATACATGGCAATGTGGTTTGCTGCCTCCATCCCTGTCACCTGTATCTGGCATTTCTCCCCATATTATCCCTCCCTAACTCCCTGCTGTCCCTCCCTTTGTCCCCCCCAATAGACACCAGTGTGTGATGCTCCCCTCCCTGTGTCCATGTGTTCTCATTGTTCAACACCTGCCTATGAGTGAGAACATGTGGTGTTGGATTTTCTGTTCTTGTGTCAGTTTGCTGAGAATGATGGTTTCCAGACTCATCCATGTCCCTGCAAAGGACATGAACTCATCGTTTTTTATGGCTGCATAGTATTCCATGGTGTATATGTGTCACATTTTCTCTGTCCAGTCTATCATCAATGGGCATTTGGGCTGGCTCCAGGTCGTTGCTATTGTAAACAGTGCCACAATGAACATATATGTGCATGTATCTTCATAATAGAACAATTTATAATCCTTTGGAAATATACCCAGTAATGGGATTGCTGGGTCAAATGGAATTTGTATTTCTAGGTCCTTGAGGAATCGCCTCACTGTCTTCCACAATGATTGAACTAATTTACACTCCCACCAGCAGTGTAAAAGTGTTCCTATTTCTCCACATCCTCTCCAGCATCTGTTGTCTCTAGGTTTTTTAATAATCACCATTCTAACTGGCATGAGGTGGTATCTCAATGTGGTTTTGATTTGCATTTCTCTAATGACCAGTGATGATGAACATTTTTTCATATGTTTGTTGGCCTCATATACGTCTTCTTTTGAAAAATGTCTGTTGATATCCTTCGCCCACTTTTGAATGGGTTTTTTTTCTTGTAAATCTGTTTTAGTTCTTTGTAGATTCTAGATATTTGCTCTTTTTCAGATGGGTAGATTGCAAAAAATTTTTTCCCATTCTGTTGGTTGCCAGTTCACTATAATGATTGTTTCTTTTGCTATGCAGAAGCTCTGGAGTTTAATTAGATTAGATTTGTTTATCTTGGCTTTTATTGCCAATGCTTTTGGTGTTTTGGTCACGAAGTCCTAGCCTATGCCTATGTCCTGAATGGTTTTGTCTAGGTTTTCTTCTTGAGTTTTTATGGTGTTAGGTCTTATGTTTAAGTCTTTATCCATCTGGAGTTAATTTTAGTGTAAGGTGTCAGGAAGGGGTCCCGTTTCTGCTTTCTGCATGTGGCTAGGCAGTTTTGCCAACACCATTTATTAAACAGGGAATCCTTTCCCCATTGCTTGTTTTTGTCAGATTTGTTAAATATCAGATGGTTGTAGATGTGTGGCATTGCCTCCGAGGCCTCTGTTCTGTTCTATTGGTCTATATCTCTGTTTGGGTTTCAGTACCATGCTGTTTTGATTCTTGTAGCCCTGTAGTATAGTTTGAAGTCAGGTAGCATTGTTCTTTTTGCTTAGAATTGACTTGGCTGTGCAGGCTCTCTTTTGGTTCCATTTGAAGTTTAAGGTGGTTTTTTCCAGTTCTGTGAAGAGGGCCATAGGTAGCTTGATGGGGATAGTGTTGAATCCATAAATTACTTTGGGCAGTGTGGCC
This sequence comes from Callithrix jacchus, assembly GCF_049354715.1. Taxonomy (NCBI): domain Eukaryota; kingdom Metazoa; phylum Chordata; class Mammalia; order Primates; family Cebidae; genus Callithrix; species Callithrix jacchus. The sequence continues at coordinate 27,359,884 of NC_133502.1, forward strand.
ATTTCCACAATATTGCTTCTTCTAACCACGAGCATGGAATGTTTCTCCATCTGTCTGTGTCCTCTCTTATTTCATTGAGCAGTGGTTTGTAGTTCTCCTTAAAGAAGTCCTTTACATCCTTTGTTAGTTGTATCCCTAGGTATTTTATTCTCTTTGTAGCAATTGTGAATGGGAGCTCACTCTTGATTTAGCTTTCTTTAAGTCTGTTATTGGTGTATAGGAATGCTTATGATTTCTGCACGTTGATTTTGTATCCTAACACTTTGCTGAAGTTGCTTATCAGTTTAAGGAGATTTTAGGCTGAGACAATGAGGTCTTCTAAATATACAATCATGTCGTCTGCAAATAGAGACAGTTTGGCTTCCTCCTTTCCTAATTGAACACGCTTTATTTCTTTTTCTTGCCTGATTGCTCTGGCTAGAACTTCCAGTACGATATTGAATAGGAGTGGTGAGAGAGGGCATCCTTGTCTAGTGCCAGATTTCAAAGGAAATGTTTCCAGCAAAAACTGGAAACCCACACCCATTCAGTATCTTACTGGCTGTGGGTTTGTCGTAAATAGCTTTTATTATTTAGAGACACGTTCCTTCAATACCTAGTTTATTGAGAACTTTTAGCATAAAGGGCTGTTGGATTTTGTTGAAGGCCTTTTCTGCCTCTATTGAGATAATCATGTGGTTTTTGTCTTTGGTTCTGTTTATGTGATGAATTATGTTTATAGATTTGCATAGGTTGAACCAGCCTCACATCCCCAGGATGAAGCCTACCTGATCGTGATGGATAAGCTTTTTGATGTGCTGTTGCAATCAGTTTGCCAGTATTTTATTGAAGATTTTTGCATCTATGTTCATCACAGATACTGGCCTGAAGTTTTCTTTTCTTGTTGAGTCTCTGCCGGGTTTTGGTATCAGGATGATGTTGGTCTCATAAAATGATGTGGGAAGGATTCCCTCTTTTTGGATTGTTTGGAATAGTTTCAGAAGAAGTGGTACCAGCTCCTCTTTGTATGCCTGGTGGAATTCAGCTGTGAACCCATCTAGACCTGGGCTTTTTTTGGTTAGTAGGTTATTAATTGCTGCCTCAACTTCAGCCCTTGTTATTGGTCTATTCAGGGTTTTGACTTCTTCCTGGTTTAAGCTTGGGAGGGTGCAAGTGTCCAGGAATTTATCCATTTCTTCCCGGCTTACTGGTTTATGTGCATAGAGTTATTTGTAGTAATCTCTGATGGTGGTTTCTATTTCTGTGGAATCATAGCGATATCCCCTGTATCGTTTTTTATTGCATCTATTTGATTCTTCTCTCTTTCTATTTTATTAATCTGGCTAGTGGTCTGTCTATTTTGTTGACCTTTTCAAAAAAACAGCTCCTGGATGTATTAATTTTTTGAAGGGTTTTTATGTCTCTATCTCTTTCAGTTCTTCTCTGATCTTAGTTATTTTTTGTCTTCTGCTAGCTTTTGAGTTTTTTTTTTTTTATCTTGCTCCTCTAGCTCTTTCCATTTTGGTGATAGGGTGTTGATTTTAGATCTTTCCTTGCTTCTCATGTGGGCATTTATTACTATAAATTTTCCTGTAGTCACTGCTTTAAATGTGTCCCAGAGATTCTGGTACATTGTGTCTTCATTCTCATTGAGAATGAAGAACATCTTTATTTCTGCATTCATTTCATTGTTTGTCCAGTCAACATTCAAGAGCCAGTTGTTGAGATTCCATGAAGTTGTGCAGTTATGAGTTAGTTTCTTAATCCTGAGTTCTAATTTGATTGCACTGTGGGCTGAGAGACTGCTATGATTTTTGTTCTTTTGCATTTGCTGAGGAGTGATTTACTTCCAATTATGTGGTCAGTTTTAGAGTAGGTGTGATGTGGTGCTGAGAAGAATGTATATTCTGTGGATTTGGGGTGGAGAGTTCTGTAAATGTCTATCAGGTTTGCTTGCTCCAGGTCTGAGTTCAAGCCCTGGATATCCTTGTTGATTTTCTGTCTGGTTGATCTGTCTAATATTGACGGTGGAGTGTTAAAGTCTCCCACTATTATTGTGTGGGAGTCTAAGTCTCTTTGTAGGTCATTAAGAACTTGCTTTATGTATCTGGGTGCTCCTATATTGGGTGCATAAATATTTAGGATCGTTAGCTCTTCTTGTTGCATTGATCCTTTTACCATTATTTAATGCCCTTCTTTGTCTCTTTCAATCTTTGTTTGTTCAAAGTCTATTTTATCAGAGATAGGATTGCAACTTTTGTTTTTTTTTTCTCTCCATTTGCTTGATAAATCTTCCTCCATCCCTTTATTTTGAGCCTTTGTGTATCCTTGCATGTGAGATCGGTTTCCTGGATACAGCGCATTGATGGGTTTTGACTTTTTATTGAATTTGCCAGTCTGTGTCTTTTGACTGGGGCATTTAGCCTATTTACATTTAAGGTTAATATTGTTACGTGTGAATTTGGTGCTGCCATTTTGATGCATGCTGGCTGTTTTGGCCGTTGGTTGATGCAGTTTCTTCATTGTGTCAATGCTCTTTATCATTTGGTACGTTTTTGGAGTAGCTGGTACTTGTTGTTCCTTTCTCTGTTTAGTGCTTCTTTCAGGAGCTCTTGTAAGGCAGGCCTGGTGGTGATGACATCTCTGAGCAATTGCTTGCTCATAAAGGATTTTATTTCTCCTTTGCTTATGAAGCTTAGTTTGGCTGGATATGAAATTATAGGTTGAAAGTTCTTTTCTTTAAGGGTGTTGAATATTGGCCCCCACTCTCTTCTGGCTTGTAGGGTTTCTGCTGAGAGATCTGTTGTGAGTCTGATGGGCTTCCCTTTGTGGGTACCCTTACCTTTCTCTCTGGCTGCACTTGGCATTTTTTCCTTCATTTCAACTCTGGTGAATCTGACAGTTATGTTCCTTGGGGTTGCTCTTCTTGAAGAACATTTTTGTGGTGTTCTCTGTATTTCCTGGACTTGAATATTGGTCTGCCTTGCTAGGTTGGGGAAGTCCTCCTGGATTATATCCTGAAGAGTGTTTTTCAGCTTGGATTCATTCTCTTCGTCACATTCAGGTACACCTATCAAACGTAGGTTAGGTCTCTTCACATAGTCCCGTATTTCTTGCAGGCTTTGTCCATTTCTTTTTACTCTTTTTTCTCTAATCTTGCCTTCTCCTTTTATTTCATTGAGTTGATCCTCAATCTGTCATATCCTTTCTTCTGCTTGGTTGATTCGGCTATTGAAACTTGTGTATGCTTTGCAAAGTTCTCATGTTGTGTTTTTCAGCTCAATCAATTCATTTATATTCTTCTCTAAGCTGTTTATTCTCGTTAGCATTTTGTCAGTCCTTTTTTCAAGGTTCTTAGTTTCTTTGCATGGGGTTAGAACATGTTCTTTTAGCTCAGAGAAGTTTGTTATTATCCACCTTCTGAAGCTTCTTTTTGTCAATGCATCAGATTCATTCTCCATCCAGCTTTGTTCCTTTGCTGGTGAGGAGTTGTGATCCCTTGGAGGAGGAGAGGCATTCTGGTTTTGGGTATTTTCATCCTTTTTGCACTGGTTTCTTCCCATCTTTGTGGATTTATCTACCTGTGGTCTTTGTAGTTGGTCACTTTGGATGGGGTCTCTGAGTGGATGTCCTTTTTGTTGAGGATGAAGTTATTTATTTCTGTTTTTCAGTTTTCCTTCTAACAGTCAGGCCTCTCTGCTGTGGGACTGCTGGAGGTCCACTCCAGACCCTGCTTGCCTGGGGATCACCTGCAACCGCTGAAGAACAGTAAGGGTTGCTGCCAGTTTCTTCTGTTATCTTTGTCCCAGAAGGATACTCACCAGATGTCAGCCTGAGCTCTCCTTTATGAGGTGTCTCTTTGGTTATATGGGGGTTGGGGAGCACTTGAGGAGATAGTCTGTCCCTTATAGGAACTCAAGTGCTGAGCTGTGAGCTCCATTGTTCCATTAGAGCTGCTGGGCAAGTACATTTAAGTCTGCTACAGCAGAACTCATAAGTGCCTTTTTTTCCCCAGTGCTCTGTTCCAGGAAGGTGGGGCTTTATTTATAAGTTCCTGACATGCTGCTGCCTTTTTTCAGAGATGCTCTGCCCAGCAAGGAGATAGCCTAGTCACAAGTCTTCCAGCAGAGGCATTGCTGAGCTACCATGGGCTCTGCCCAGATGCTGTGTGAACTTCCTTGTGGTTTTATTTACAAAGGCATAGTTAGAACTGCCTCAGTAATGGCAGTCTGCCTCAGTAATGGTGGACTGTCTCTGCAATGGTGGACTGCCTCAGTAATGGTGGACTTCCTCAGTAATGACAGACTACCTCGGAAGTGGTGGACTGCCTCAGTAATGGCAGATGCCCTTCCTCCCATAGAGCTGGACTGTCCTGGGTCCAGCTGCACTTGCTGTGGAACTCTCAATCCAGAGTTTTTCAGATTGCTGGTCTTTGTGGGGGGTGGGACCCACCAAGTGTTTGTGCAGAGACCCACTGCACCAGCTGAAATAGCCATGCTGGTGACTCATGATGCTTTTCCACCCAGGAATCTCCTGGTCTTTGGGCAGTTAAAAACTCATTTGGAAATGCAGTGATCACTCACCCTCTGCATTTTCACTGGGAACTGTGCTACAGAGCTGTTCCTATTCAGCCATCTTGGATCCACATTTAAATATTTTTATCTGGTTAGTCATTTATCTTTTCTCTTTGTCTCTGTTTCTTTTCATAATTCACAACTTTCTAATTTTTACGTTAAGTTAGGCAAAGATTTCTTAGACATGACACCAAAAGAAAAAAATGATAAATTGAATGTCATCAAAATTAAGAACTTCTGGCCTTCAAAAGATACCATTCAGACAATATAAAGAAAAGCCACAGCCTGGGAGAAAATATTTGCAAATTGTATATCTGATAAAAAGACTTGCATCCAGAATATGTTAAAAACTCTTAATGATACAAAGACAAATGAGCCAACAAAAAATGGGCAAGAAATTTCAATAGACAGTTCACCAAAGAAGATGTAATCATGGCAATGTGACCTTCAAAGGATGCTCAGCGTGGTTGGTCGCTATGGACATGCAGATAAAAACCACAGCAGGATACTGCTACACCCACATGTGTGGCCTCAATAATAATAACAAACATGAAACAGACACACAAGCTGAGGGTGGAGATGGAGAATGGGGCAGCCACTTGAGAAACACCTCAGCAGTTTCTCTAACATGTTGACTAAAACTGATCACATGGCCCAGCAGTTCCAAGGACCCCTTGGCATGGTGCTCAGACACACCAGGAGGACATGTCCACACAGTGGCATATGCATAAAGTTCACAGCAGTCCGAATTGCAAAGTACCCAAATGTCCATCAACATGTAACTGGATAAGCAAATGGAGGTCTATCTGTGCTGTAAAATGCTACCCAGGAATAGAAAGGAGCATACTAATGATACTCATAACAACATGGATACGTCTCCAAATAATTCTACTGAATGAAAGAAACACAGCAAGATAGAGTATATACTGTGTGATGCTGTTTACAGAACATCCTAGAAAAAGCAAACTAGTCTATGGTGACGAAAAGAAGACCAGAGTGGGCCAGGGAGCAGGGTGGGGCGGGGCTGGAGGGACAGGTTACAAAGGGCAGGAGCCTTGGGGAAGTGACAGGTGTGTTTATTGTCTTGATTGTGGTTTTACAAGTGTATATGTATAAAATGATTTTCCCTCAGCATATTAACCAGACAGAGAATCTCAGATAGAGGTAAAAACTGTCAAATCACTTACTTTATATATGTAAGGATTAGTGCATAGCAAATACACCTCAATAAAGATGTTCAAAACCTGAAAAATATACATATGAAGTAGCAATCTTTTGTTTTATGATGCTAGGTTTTATGATTTTTTTCCTCCAATTATGAAAAAATATCTACTTTTTGTACTTCCGGTGTTTTCTGTAAGGCTAGGCAAAGACTTCTTAGGGATGACATCTAAGACTATCTCACTGTTCACATGTATAACTGTTTCCTTTGAAATTTGTTGGGTGTACAGTGTAAACTAGAAATCCAGCTTATTTTCTTCCAGGTGGGCTAACATCATTGCTTGAAAATGTTGATAATTTCTTTTCTTATTTAAAATGTCATTTTTATCACATAGTAAATTCTTGTGTATATTTGCTGCTGTTTCTGGACTTTCTTTTTTCTATACTTTTGTCTATTTTTGTTCCAATGCCACATTGTTTTAATTATTGTAGCTTTTAAAACGTACTCTGGCTGGGAGCAGTGGCTTATACCTGTTATCTCAGCACTTTGGGAGACCGAGGCAGGTCGGTCACCTGAGGTCAAGAGTTCAAGGCGAGCCTGGCCAACATAGGAAAACCCAATCTCTACTAAAAATACAATAATTAGCCAGGTGTGGTGGTGTGTGCTTGTAATCCCAGCTACTCAGGGGCTGAAATAAGAGAATCACTTGAACCTGGGAGGTGGAGTTTGCAGTGAGCTGAGATCGCGCCGTGGCACAGAGTGAGATTCTCTCTCTCTCTCTCTCTCTCTGTGTGTGTGTGTGTGTGTGTGCGCACGCGTGTGTGTGCATGTGTGCACTCCAATGTTTAATATGCTAAGGGAATATCATTTTTACTACTTTTAATTTTTAGAATCTCTCTCTTTTTGCTGACTTACTTTTCCATGTGAAATTCAGAAGCAATCTATTTTAGTTAGCAGATCCTACTTGGCTTTCTTGAAAGGTCGTATTGCATCAAGTGCATTAAATGGTACAGGTTATTTCATGGACAACTGACAATTCATCATCCTGCTAGTGATGAGAACATTCAAAGTCCTCTCTTATGGCTGTTGTGAAATGTGCCAGGCGTCATTGTTCACCGCCACCAACAGGTGTCATTGTTCACTGCCACCCTCACATGCCACAGATCCTGAGGACTCACCACCCTCACATGCCACAGATCCTCAGGACTCACCACCCTCACATGCCACAGATCCTCAGGACTCACCACCCCCATCATGTGCCACAGATCCTCAGGACTCACCACCTTCACATGCCACACATCCTCAGGACTCACCCTCTACCCTTCAACTGCGATTTCATCCCTGGCCAGCAGCTTTTTCCACCCTCCCTCCACCCCTGCTCTCTGTGTCAGCTGGAACTGCAAATCCCAAGGCCAGCTTTTGCTCTCCGGTACCTCGTGGTGTAAAAAGCTCCTCCTCAAGGAGCAGTAGAAAGCGGCCGCAGAAGAGGCCCTGGATGCTCAGAATGTCGGAGCTGGAAGAGACTTGCCTCTTTCAGAATCAAGAAGGAGAACCAGGGGAAAAGAGATCCTGACCCCAAGTGGTTCCATCCAAGACAGGGCCGGGTGGAGGGCCAAGGCAGTAGGGGACAGTGCTGGGCAGGAGTCTACTGACCCCTCAGGTGTCCAGGCTTTCAAGGAGCTTCAGAACCAACCGGCCTCATCCACAGCAACCCACATCTTCCTCCCTCCGGCATGCCCCCTCCCTCCACCACGCCCTTCTCTGCCACGCCCTCCCCTGCCACGCCCCCTCCCTACATCACGCCCCTCCTCTGCCACGCTCCCTCCCTTCGCCATGCCCCCTCCCTTTGCCACGCCCCCTCCCTCCACCACGCCTTTCTTCCTCCACCGCGAGTGGGTTTTCTGTTATTGACTCCCTGAGACACTGTCCACGCCCACTGGTGGGAAGCCTCACAGTAAGGGTGGTTGGAGGTGACTTCCACTGGGCCAGAAAGACAGATCCCAGGCCTTCTGTGCTTACAGCCAGCATTTAGCCGGACCTCACTGCACATCAGCCATTCTGTGTAGCTCATTCGATATCTCAGCAAGTCTGTGAGACAGGTACGACTGCTGTCCATTTCACAGATGAAGAAACTGAGGCACGGAGAGGTGAAGTGACTAATAGTTGAGTTGGATTTGAACCCAAGCATTTTAGCCCCAGGGCCTTCTCATCAGAAAGCTTTTTGATCCATTTTCACCCATTTAAAGTAACGGAAGGAAAGGTTCTGAGGCTGACCAGGAGCAGGTGGGTCTGGCAGGGAATGTTCTGGGTGCTTAGCCACTCAAAGGCTGATTAGGAGCAGGTGGGCATGGTAGTAAATGTGCTTGGTGCTTAGAGGCTCAGAGGCAGCTTTTCTGGGGAGGTGGGCAAAGCAGGAGCGAGTGGCCTGCCCCTCACAACTAAAGTGGTCCAGTGCCATGGTTCTGCATGGCTCGTGGCAACCTCTATGTCACCAAATTCTTCTTCCATGGATGGACTTATTTTTTCAATGCTCCAGGCATTGACCTGGGAGTGGATATACTCAGCAATGTAACATAGGGAAATGAGCCAGCTACTTGCCCCAAATGGGTATTCTGTGGGTAGAGGGAAAGCAAGCAGAAGCCAAGGAGGAGGGCATGGGAACCAGCTTGATTTCCTCACGTGCTGTGTTGTGTGGACCCAGCTAGGATGGGTGAGCAGGATGGGGTCAGGGGACTATAGCCAGGGAGACAAGGAGGCCCTATTCACCTTTGCCAGGGCTTTGCCCATTCCAAAGAGTGGTCTTTCTGAATACAGAAAGCTAAGAAGAAAGGAAGGAAAAGGAAAGAATTGGATCGGAACAAAACCAGACCCTTGTACTTCTCAGAATTGCTGAAGCGTCTCAGAAGGTCTCACCAGGCACGGCATTACACATCATTTCTAGTAGCGCTAATCTTGCCCTATGCTACGAAAACCTTGATTGTATAAAGCTCTCAGAGTAAGAAGAGGAGAGGTGAAAAGCTCTGTTGTCATACCAGACCTCATCACCCACAGAATGAAGATGCTCCCCGCAGCCGCACTCAGCATCACGGGGGCAGAGCGTGGCTTCTCTGGAGGCCGGCGCCCTCCTGCATTGCTCTGGGAATGTCTGCTTTGAAGGCTGCAGGATATGATGAGGTGGGCTTTATACACGGTGCAGCCCTCATTCCCTCTCTTCCTGACACTCTCTGAAGCACACCCGCTGCACAATGTCTCTGTCCCTTGCCCAGAGGAAGGAAGGGAGTGGATTAAGTGGATGCAGTGCCTGTCTCTCGTGAGCTGCCTACTTGTGGATCCCAGGTTCTCCTCCTGGGTGAGAACCACAGGAGGATAGAGGTTGAAGGCCAGAAGAGACCTGGGCACCCGCAGGGACTCCAGGCTGTGTGCCCCGGTGCCCTCTGCTCCTCCCACCCTCAGGGCCTCTGGGCTGTGTGCCCCCCTGCCCTCCACTTCTCCCAACCGAAGGGCCTCTGGGCTATCTGCCCCCATGCCCTCCACTCCTCCCACCTGCAGGGCCCCTAGGCTGTGTGCCCCGGTGCCCTCCACTCCTTCCACCTTCAGGGCCTCCGGGCCGTGTGCCCTGGTGTCCTCTGCTCCTCCTACCCGCAGAGCCTCTGGGCCATGTGCCCGGTGCCCTCCGCTCCTCCCACCCTCAGGGCCTCCGGGCCATGTGCCCTGATGCCCTCCACTCTTCCAACCAGCTCCCAGGTGCTGTTGTGTTTCCTTCCAGCCCATTGATACTTGCTCACTGCAAGTACTCCACTAAGACATCACTGGCGGGGAGGACAGAGGCCTTGGCTGTGACCACAGTGTGTGTGGCTTCAGCTCTTTGAGCTGATTCTTCTGTAGAAAGGCTTCATCCCACCACCCTGCATTTCTCTGCAAGCCCTGGGAGCTCCCACAAGGCTGGGGTGGGCGAAAACACTCCAAAAACCAGAGGGTTCCAAATGAGGCCAAGGCAAGCGTCCTGTCTCCTGCCTGAGGCATGTCCTGGAGTTTCCCCGGGAGAGCTCCTGCGTCTCAGCAGATCTCACGAGAATTCGCTCCCTATTCCTAGGACAGAACCAAGGGGCGGGTGCTAAAGTGTTCATGAGAAATCCATCGCATGATCCAGTCACCTCCCACCAGCCCCACCTCCAACTCGGGAGATTACATTTCAGCCCAGGCTTTAGAGGGGACAACGTCCATGCTATAGCATCAGTGGTCCTGGTGGCTTTCATGGGAGAAATGTCAGCCCGGAAGTGTCTGTGCTCACTCGTCTGCTCCAGCGACCCCTCCTCATCGGCTCCCCCAGCCCCCACGACCCGTGTGTCCTCAGCCTCTCTGCTTCACTTCCCTGAGGAGCACCCGCCATCCCTGCAGACCATGCCTGTGGCTTCTCTGTAGGGAGAGATGCATTTCCCAGCAGAACATAAGCTCCAAGAGGGCGGGGATTTTGCTGGTGTCCCTGGGAGGGAGTGGATCACTGGGATGTGCAGGTGCCTGATAGAGATTGTTAAAGAAAGATGGAGGTGGAAGAGAGTAAGAAGGAGAGGAGGGAGGGAGAAAAAGGAGGAGGGGAGGGGGAGGGGAGGGGAGAGAGGGAGGAGGGAGGGACAAAGGGGAAGGAGGATAGAAGGGAGGAGGGAGGGACGAAGGGGAAGGAGGATAGGAGGGAGAGGGAGGGAGAAAAAGGAGGGATGGGGGAGGGGAGGGAGGGACAAAGGGGAAGGAGGATAGGAGGGAGGAGGGAGGGAGAAAAAGGAGGGAGGGGGGAGGGGAGGGAGGGACAAAGGGGAAGAAGGATAGGAGGGAGGAGGGAGGGAGAAAAAGGAGGCTGGAGGGGGGAGGGGAGGGAGGGAGGAGGGGAAGGAGGATAGGAGGGAGGGAGGAGGGGAGGGGGAGAGAGGGACAAAGGGGAAGGAGGATAGGAGGGAGGAGGGGGGGATGGAGGAGGGAGGGGGCAGGGAGGGACAAAGAGGAAGGAGGATAGGAGGGGGGAGGGAGGGAGGAAGATGGGGAGGAGAAAAAGGGAGGGAGGAAAGGAGAAAGGAGGTAGGGAGGAAGGGGAGAGGGAGGGTGGAGAGAGGAGGGAGAAGAGGAGGGAGGGAGGAGGGAAGGGAGGGAGTAAGGGGGGAGGGGAGAGAGGGAGGAGGGGAGGGGGAGGGGAGGGACAAAGAGGAAGGAGAATAGGAGGGAGGAGGGAGGGAGGGGGTATGGAGGAGGGAGGGGGCAGGGAGGGACAAAGAGGAAAGAGGATAGGAGGGAGGGAGGAGGGGAGGGAGGGGAGAGGGAGGGACAAAGAGGAAGGAGGATAGGAGGGAGGAGGGAGGGAGGAGGGGAGGGAGGGGGGAGGGAGGGACAAAGAGGAAGGAGGATAGGGAGGAGGGAAGGAGGAGGGGAGGGAGGGGGGAGGGAGGGACAAAGAGGAAGGAGGATGGGAGGAGGGAGGAGGGAGGGAGGAAGATGGGGAGGAGAAAAAGGGAGGGAGGAAAGGAGAAAGGGAGGAGGGAGGAAGGGGAGAGGGAGGGTGAAGAGGGGAGGGAGGAAGGGGAGGAGGGAAGAAAAAGGGAATAGAGGGAGGGAGGAGAGAAAGGAGGAGGGTATGAGGGAGGAATAAAGGGCAGGAGGGAAGGAGCAAGGAAGGGAGCAGAGGGCAGCATCTCATGGGCCAGGCCGCTGGCACCACATATAGGGGGCTGGTGGGAGCAGCTATGCATCAGCGCCTGGCTGCGTGTCAGCCCATTTCAGGGTTCAAGTTCATCGACTCCATCAGAGGACTCCAGTGTGCAATTACAGTCAGAAGTGCTTTTCACTAAGGTACATAATGATTCATGCTGAGAACGTAATTAAAATGTTGTGGTAGTTTAAAAATAATACTCTATTAGGATAATACACCAAAATGGCTAATTCAGAATGAGTGCTTCCTGCGCTGATTGCACTCCGGTGAGTTCTGTGCATCAAATACTTTCATCCGAAGCTTGATGTATATAAATGCAACCCTCAGCTGAGCGCCGGACTCTGGGCGGGTGACATTTGAGAATGTCTTTGTGCCGCAGAAGTGTCTGAGAGCAGCATTGCGTGCTGACTCTGGTTTTTGAAGTTCTGGCCTTGGATGCTGCAAAGATCCTCTAAATATCATCTCTGGATGGTTCCTGCAAAGATCGGGCTGGACACCTGCCTGGCAACCTTTGCCTCTGTCCTTCTGCAAATTGCGTGGGTCAGGATCATGAGTTCTGAAAGCACGGAGAGTCCCACACTGCAACAGTGGAGAGGGGTTTCTCTGGAGCAGACCCGGTGAGGAAACGGGCAGTTCACGCCCAGACCGCTGCTTCCCCCAGGCCCAGGCAGGACAGGTGGGATCTGTCCTAGGACATAAAGAGCTGACGTGTGCTTCTCTTACTTCTTACAGGGTCTTGAAACAATGACTCTCTGGCCAGCACTGGCTGTAGTGACCAACACACTGAGAACTTACTCAGGGCCCTGGACTGGCAGTGTGAGCACTGTCCCTTGGCCAGGCACAGGCACACTTGCTGTGCCCTCCTGAGAGTTTCCAACTGGGGAGGTTTGGAGAGGGCAGGAGTAGGGTCTACAGGTCCAGTGACCACCCAGTGGAGGCCCAGGCTGCTGGTGGGGAGCGCCCTGAGGACCCACTGCCCAGTCAGCACCTATGAGATTCCCTTTAAACTGAGGACGCACCAGGCCTTGTAGGGCCCAGTGGAAGTTAGTATTGTTATTCCTTTGTGCTAATAAATAAAATAAAATAAAAAGGACAAAGAGTAAATTGGGAACATACTCAGGCTCCCACACTGCAGTGACTCCCAGGCCGGAGTCCTCATCTGGCTCCCTGCACGTGGGCTGAGCATTTCACATACGCAGAGGCTGCGTCCTGGGCCAGAGCTGCTGGCTGTGGCAGGGCTTCCCAGGGTGGCCACCCCAACACTCCACAGGCCGGAAGGCCGAGGCAGCAGAAACAGACTGCCTGCCATTCTAGAGGCCAGAAGTCCAAACTCTATGGGTAGACAGGGCCGGTTCCTTCTGAGGTCCCGCTGGGAACCTGCTCCAGCCTCTGTCCAGCCTCTGGCGGTGCTGACGCTCCCGGTGATCCTCGGCAGGAGGCTCACTGCCTCTCTGCCTCTATCCTCCCATGGGTGGCCTTTCCCCTGGTGCCCATCTCCATGTCTCCACCTCCTCCTCCTGTGACACCAGTCGCATGGGATTAGTGCTCTCCTATCATAGGACGACCTCATCTTCACTTTACTCATGATACCAGCAGCCACCATCTCGCCAAGTGTGGGTGAATTCTGAGGTAGTAAAGAGAACCCTCCCCTGTGGCGGGTGCTGACAGCCCAGCCAGCTCCTCTATGCCAGTATTGACCAGAGAACTCAGTGTGGCGGGCGCTGGGCCAACCCCACACTCCTGCTAGCACCAGCATCTCAGCCTCTTTATTTCAGAGCTTCTTGTTCTCATACTGCTGAACTTTCTCAGAGAAAAGAAAAAAAATCCTTTCCAGGTGGGTGGAGCCTCCCCAGAACCGGCACCCTCACGGGCACCCTCACTGCAGGCACTAATGAGCTCGCTGGGCTTCAGGCTCAGCAGAGCAGAGGCGACTACAGGAGGGGTCCCACCAGGTCACGGCTGAGCAGAGAGACATGGCTGCCCTGTAGTCCACCCTTCTGCCAGCAAGCACACCACAAGAAGAGACTGTGAGGCCGGCACCTGAGCCAAGCCCACCTCAGTGTTCCCTGGCACACCCTTCCACATCTCCCTGGCACCTGCCAGCCTGACCGTGGGGTGCACTGGGCCTGGCCTGGGCCTTCTCCTTGGCAGCGGCTAGAACTCCTGGGAGAGAGAGGGCGTGCTATGGTGCCGCGTCTGCACTCATGGCGGAGGTTTTCACAGAGCCATAATCGGAGACAAGAATGCAGCTGCTTTCTTTGCTGTTGGTTGTTGTTGCTGTTGTTTTGCTTTGTTTTGAGAAGGAGTCTCACTCTGTGGCCCAGGCTGGAGAGCAGTGGCACGACCTCTGCTCACTGCAACCTTCACTTCCTGGGTTCAAGCAGTTCTCCTGCCTTAGCCTCCCAAGTAGCTGGGATTACAGGCACCTACCACCACGACCAGCTAATTTTCGTATTTTTAGTAGAGATGGGGTTTCACCATGTTGGCCAGTCTGGTCTCGAACTCCTGACCTCAGGTGATCCACCTGCCTTGGCCTGGCAAAGTGCTGGGATTACAGGTGTGAGCCACGGCGCCCGGCCACTTGGTTTCTTAGAAATCATTCATTCACACACCCGAGGTAGGTCAAGAAGACTGATGTCCTAGGAGGCGTGAGTAGAAGTCGTGCTTCTTAGGGTCTGTGGACTGTGACCTGTGACCAGGTGTGTTGCTGTTGGCCTGTCGTGGCAGTGGCACTCTGTGTGGGAGAATATTCTCAGGGCACTTCCATTCCAGACAGAAACAGAACCATGAGATGCCCAAGCCGGGACCACAGCAGTCAGCGCACAAGCCCTGGGGGCTGAAGGGTGGGACCTGTGGGTGGGTCCCGAGAGGGCTGGAATTACAGAGGCACTGCCGGGCTCTGCCGGACAGCTGGGGGAAGGGAGGCAGATTCCAGGTAAAAAGTGATGTTGATGATCCTTTTGCAGCCCAGGCACTTCTGTCCAAAGGGTGGAAAACACGTTGCAGAAATACCCTTTAGGCCAGCAGTCACCTCTAGCTGTCAGCGATACTCAGTGCCCCACTGTCCCCCGGCCCCCACACCTGCTGTGCTTTCTCCAGACGGGCACAGCAGGCTCCGTTCCTCTGTGTTTCTTCTCCCTGTGTGTCTGGTCTTATCCCCTCGGCCTCCCTGGAAAATGCCACCAGCCCAGCCTGACACTCAGATGTGTCTAGGTGCATGGTGGAGGGGACCTGGGGATTATGACCAGGCTCGTTATTTCTGAAAAGAGCTTTCACTCCTGGGGTGGCCGGGCTGACCAAGGAAGCCTGAGTGTGGCACGGTGGAGCAGACCAAGACAGAGGGCTGCGGTCACTCCACTCTCCCCACGGCTCTACGGGTAAAGGGGGCTTTTGTGTGTTTTCTTTCTGTCTGCTTTGTCTTGGAAGAATTTCTGGGTTCAGTTTTGGTGTGTTTTGAAGATGAATGTAGAAAGAAGGAAAAATCAGAGGTCAGAAAAGATGGAGGCGAGTCCACCTGCCCACCAGGCAAACTGCTGTGAAACTTATAAATATTGCACCTCGTTCTCTGTGAAGCCGCTCTTCTTGGAGAGGGCCTCGGGTTCACGTGCACTTTCTGTGCAGTGGGGGACCGGCTGCTGCCTTCGCAGAAATCCGCTGTTAAAAGGGAGCTCTCAGGAGCTGTGCAGAAATGGGCCGCTTCTACCCCTTTGTGCCGATGTAACATTAAAGACAGTTTGGGGGCTGATGGAAGAGCTGCGGTCTCTCATCATTTACCTTGAAGGAAAGATTTCTTGGGAGGAGCCAAGTTTTTTCAACTAGCAAGTTGGCCTCTTTCCTCTATGGAAGGGAAAGAGCATTTGACTGCAGGACTAAGCCTGGAGCAGCTGTGCTGTTTCATGGGTAGAGAGGGTGGCAGGGGTGGTGGGGGCACCTACAGGGTCAGGGTTGTGTTCAGAGAGGCCGTGATGTGCCCACTGCTGGGGGCAGGTGGAGCCAGAGGCACATGCCAGGTCGCCCTCCCCTCTGAACCTGCCCCCCACCCCCGCCTGCCCCAAGCCTGTCTGACCTGTTCTCTCACAAAAGAAAAGATCTGGCCCAGTGCAAAGGGTGGGAGCCCCGCCACCTGCTCTTTACTAAGACTAGTAATGACCGTCCTCAGTAGCAGCAGCATCTGCTTCCTGCCCTAAGCAGGACCCTCACCCCAGCCAGGAAGCAGGTAGTGTCATTCTGACTTTACTGACAGAACTGAAACTCAGGACTTTGAAGTCACTCTCCTGGGAGCACGCAGATTTCTTGAGTCAACTGGAGACTCACTCAGGTCAGCCTGCGTCAGGAAACGTTGCCTCCAGGGAAGCCCACCTGCCCCCCGCACCCCTCGTCTGTCGCCTCTCCGTCCCTCCTCCCCCATTCTCCACTTCGTGTAGCTCTTCTGGGCTTTTTATTGATGAAAACCGCACGGAAGAGAAAGGCAACTTGTAATATTTATTCATCGATGCCATCCTTAATTCAAAAAGCAGGTGAATCAGAAGGCTTGCGTTTCTCCTGGAAAAACTCATGTTTAAAATATAATTCTTTGTTCTTTCTCTGTGGACCATGGAGCCCAGCTAGGACACAGGTTGGCTGAGCTTCTGCAAACACACAGGGCCTTCTGATCTGAGGGTGTGAGTCAACGAGATAATTCCACCCACTAATTTTTCATCTTTAAAGGCTGAACTACAGCTGGGAAAACATTGGCACACACAGGCCCACGGCCACAAGGCGGCTGCAGCCTTTATTCCAGCTCACCTGCCGGGGTGCTGCTGAGAGCTGGCCACACTCACTGTCACCTGCCGCACACTAGCAATTCCTGGTCATTCACTCAGAGATTCTTCCCCCTGCCCAAGGAGGGGTACTAGTATGCTTCCCATTTCACAGATGAAGAAGCGAATTGACCTGCCTGGGTTCCCGCCCTGGCCGACGTGTGCTCCCAGGCACCCAGCCGAGGAGGAGCATGACAGGAAATGAGACAGAGACGCCCCATAGCTTTGCTGCATCTCATCCCAGAAATACCAGTGAAAAGGTGAAAACTAAGTCCACCAGTCAGTAAGTGACTGTGCCGCACACGGAGGAGCCCCCTGGGTAGGCAGCGTTTCCACTGGCGAAGTGAGCTGGCTGCTGGTTTGGTACCCTGCACATACAAGCAAGGTCATTACTGTGACTCCTCAGGAAATTCCCTCACCATGAGCCAATGGTAAGGGAATCGGTTTTGCCCCACCATGGAAGATCAGTGGCACCCTTCAGTTTGCTTGAATCTTGGTAGAAAAGTACCTGAAACAGTCATCATCTTTGTCTACAATAATTTACTGCCACCAGAAGATCCTCCTGTAGACTCACCTCCCTCCTGCTGTGAGACCAGAGAATGGCTCAGGCCCTGGCTGCCCACCCACCTCTCCCATAGGCTGCTCCCTTGGGAATCGGCAGAGGGGCCAGGCTTGCTTTTAATGCCGTCTTTGTAAACAGGGCCTTTGAGGGTGGATTTGTCAGCCCATCTTACGTATCGTTCAGCACCTTGCCTCCTGGGTAGCTGAGAACATACGTGGGTGCCACCATGCCTGGCAAAGTTGTTAATTCTTTTTAGAGATGGGGTCTCGCTATGTTGCCCAGGCTGGTTACAACCTCCTGGCTTCAATAGGTTCTCTCGCCTCCGCCTCCCAAAGTGCTGGGATGACAGGTGTGAGCCGCTGCGCCGGCCCCTTTCTGTGTGACTTTTTGCCTTTTGGTCTTTCATTTACCTGGAATTACTTTACTCATTCCTTTATTTTCAGGCTTTCTTAATTCTCTTATGTTAAGTATGTTTCTTGCCTGTCCAGCCTGCTGGATGTAGTGACACAGCTGATTACCTGGTTTATTGCTGTCATTTTTAAGTTGATTATTGAGTTTTCTTTTCTCTATTTCTGGGTTGTCCAGACATTGCTGCTTCCTGCTGCTCTTCCTGTTGGATTTCAGTTCCTTTGCAGGGCTGTTAACGGTACCTTCCCGTCGCAGTCGTCAGGGTTTATCGTAAGGTTCTTTACAGTTTTATGGAAACTCAGGACTAGGGACTTCCCTGGGCCGCTCCAGTGCCCACCCTGGAACACCTCAGTCCCATGAGAAGTGGGTTTACGTGATGCCCTCTTGCTCCTTCCCACCCACTCCCAGCCTCTTCCAGTGACGTGTGTGACTTCCTCACCCCTGCCCTAGCCCTCCCTGCTAGCTCTTCGATTATGCAGAATGAATACTTTCACTTCTGGGCTATCATTTTAGACTTTGCTTGTGCTTCAGTTCGGAAATATTACCATTTCTGGATTATTTACGTAGCACTCAAGTCCTCACTGTTGCGTAGGCTCATCTGGGGGTGCAGCGTTTGTGGATTTCATGGCTCACCACCGCGTCCTCAAACACTTTCCCAAGACAGGCCTCGAAATGCTCTCCCCTCCCTGCATCCGCTGTGGCACCCCAAGGGTGGGGCTTGTGGGCTGCGTGAGTCTCCTCCCAGGTGCCGTGCTCGCTGGCTGTCTGCACCACAGAGGAGACCCCGACGTCAGCCCCGTCCTCTCCTTTTGCCGTTTATTTGTTCTTCATGCCGCAGCTTTTAGAATTGTTCTCTTCCTCTTCCCACTGGGAGATTTCCCTGAATACCCTGCTAGGGTGTTTTCTCCTCAGCTCCTCCGGATCTGCCTTGTGCTCCTCTGAGATGTGCTCAGCAGGCTGCCCCCCTCTGGAGCTGCCTTCCTGCAGGGCGGGAACGGCCCCGTCCCCCCCACACAGCTTCCCGTCACATGCTCTGAGCAGGTTTTCTTTCCAATCCGCTGCAGTCTCATTTAGGTCTCAACAGAGCCCATGCTCTACTTGAGGTTATCTAGGGAGTTTTTTCCAGTAGGAAACTGGGCACTGGCTATAAAGCAAGGCACATGTGAGACTCGAATCTCTATTCTCCCTGTCCTTGTTCAAGCCCCTGGCCTCGACCTCTGTCTCCAACTGCTGTTTCCTTGGGTGTCCATTCCCAACGTCTGCCTGCCGGCCGCTGCAGCTGTAATGTCCTGGATGGACAGACCCAGGAAAGGGGTGGGACTCTGGCCTTGGCAGCCCCTGCCTGGCCCCAGTCTGTCTGAAGTCTCCTCGCACCAGGGTCAGGAGTGGAGAGCACAGCTGCCACCACCTCCCTAAGCTCTTGGGCCCCAGAGACCCAGCCCCCCAGGCACCCATCCAGGGGTCTCTGTCCAGACTCTGTCCTGGTCTCTGTCCAGCTGCAACTGTTACAAGAGTCCTCTAGTGCCCGCCCCAGGCTCCTGTCAGGTCCAGAGTGGGAGGCAAGAAAGCCCTTCATTCATTCCTAGGACCCCAGCAGAGCTGGAGCCCACCCTCCTCCAGGCCCACCCCCACCCTCCAGCCAACTCCCTCCCAGGCCCACCCCCACCCTTCAGCTGGCTCCCTCCCAGGCCCACCTCCACCATCCTGCCCGCTCCCTCCCACACCCACCCCCACCCTCCAGCCTGCTCCCTCTCAGACCCACCCCCACCCTTCAGCCTGCTCCCTCCCAGACCCACCCCCACCCTCCAGCCTGCTCCCTCTCAGATCCACCACGACCCTCCAGCCCACTCCCTCCTAAGCCCACCCTCCTACCGTCCAGCCCACAGGAGCTGCTGGGCTCAGAAAAGCACTGACTGGAGTCGGAAGGGGAGGAGACAGGCACAGCCCTCCAGGCTTCCAGAAGCCTGTTGCAAGGCTCATTCCACAGCAGCCAGAGCCACTGGCATTAACAGGACAGTCACATTAAGGGTGTTCCTGCCAAGGCCTCTCGGAAGTAGTCAGTTACAGCTCCAGATGTTCACTTACTTTCGTAATCGCTCTGTGGATTAGGATGCAGGAGAGGGGCAGATGGAGGCTTGCTGAGTAGCAGTCGCGCTCCTGACCGCATTCATGCCGATTACACTTGCCCCATCTCGGCTCTGCTAAGTAACCACACGTTTTCACTACATTCTCCCCAGTCCTCATAACTCTGGCAGACTTGGCATGATTTTTCTTTTTCAGATGGGGAAATAAATGCCTCAACAAGCTCCACAGATTGCCCCGAGACTCTGAGGAGGTAAGTGCCCGGCAGCCCAGGTCTGGTGGTGCCAAAGCCTGCTGTGTCATCATGGCGTGTTCATGTTTGCACTCTCTACCTGGTAGCTGCCTGTCCCCTGGACTGTGATGCCCAGGAGGACAGGTGTCCTGTGCTTTTTCTTACAAACACTAGTGAATGAGCAACTACCTCGCCCACAGAAGAGCCTCTCTTCCATCCTCTAATGACCAGGGTGTTCCTCTTCATCATCTCTGGCCACCTGCTGGCTTTGCCCTTGAACGTGGGATGAGCAGAGGGAGGTGTGGGGGATTAGCAAGTGCTCTGAGGATGACGCTGGTGTAGGTATCATGGACCCTGGGTCTCATGGGCTGAGGAAATGTGGGTGGGCTGAGCTCAGGCAGGGCAGGGCTGGGAGAACTGGCTCAGCCACCTGGCCGGCCCTCCCATGAGTGGCTTCAGCAGAAGCCCTGGCTCAGCCCGGGACACTGAATTGGAATGCAGACATCTCCTGGGGCATTCAAAGGTGGGCTCCGCAGACCCCAGAGGGCAGACAGGGTCACTGTGCTGACAGAAGGAGCCCGCAGGTGCAATGGCAGGAGGAACACAAGCAGGAGGAACAGGATATCTGGGCATTGTAAAGGGAGCCCAGCCCAAGCCCACGCTGCAGACTGAGCCCACAGTGCCTTGTGTAAGGAGGTTGGGGTGGGCGGAGCCTGTGTGAGGGGGTTGGGGTGGGCGGAGCCCGTGTGAGGGCGTCGGGGTGGATGGAGCCCGTGTGAGGGGGGTCAGGTGTGTGGAGTCCGCCAGGCTCATTGTGAGGAGGTCGGGGTGGGCTGAGCAAAGGGAACTGTAAGGCACCAGAGCCTGGCACAGCTCTTTGCACACTCTCCCCACTCCTGGGCATCCATCCATGTCCTTGGGGTCTTCCAGAAGACCCACCCTGGGCCATAAGCCAGGGGCCCCCCAGGAGGGACTGCGTCCCGCAGCTCTCACCCCCCAGCCTGGCACATGCTGCCGGTGAAGTGAGTTCAGATGTGAAGGCAGGCCTGTGCATTGAAGAGATGGGATGAAAAAGTTCTATTTTCTAATTGTACGTTTCCTTCCAGAGGGAGAACATTTTAGAAAGAGTAATGATTGTGATGACAAATAGATCTTAAGATGAGGGCTGGCACGTCTTTCCTCATCAATTTCTATTCTTTGGGTCATTAAACCCTGAGCGTGAAGTGGAAAGCTGCTCACGGAACGGAGGTGGACCTTTGGGGCCATGTAGGGGAGGCGACCTCAGGCCTTCTTAGCGTCCAGCGATAGCAGTGTTTTGTCAAATCTTTGCACATCTGCTTACAAAATGGTTTTTAAAGCGGCCTGCAGCTTTGACAGGACGTACTTGTCAACCCGCATCCCATCTGCTCTCTAGCCGCGTGGTTTACCATGGCTCTGGCTTGTGGACCTTGCACACATCATGTATCCAGAGCCCTCTCTGCCCACCACACACAGCCACGGGCAGCAAACACGTCCTGGGCAGCCACTGTAACGTGTGTGAACAAAAAGAACATCTGACGGTCACAGAGCCTGGTTCTCCTTTTCTCGTAAAAACCCCATGTCCATGCTCCTACAAGCATCTGGTGGTCACCTGGCCGGCACCTCTGCAGAGCTGGTGAGAAGCAGCAGCTCCCCTCACTTGAAGCCCCTTGCAATGTGTTGGCCTCACCCCTGCCAGAGGTACAGGCCCTCCCTTGATGGCTGGGACAGGATCTGTGCCCAGCCTCGTCATCTTCCTCCCATGCTTTGGCCCACTGCCCTCCCCCACCCCCAGGCCTGGGCAGGAGATGCTTCTGGAGAAGGTTCCGTTGGCCTCAAGTCACCCGTGTCAGCTCCCTTGCTTGAATTTGAGTTGAATTCTGGGAATGGCTCAGGGCCCTGGATCCCTGCATCACCCTGTGCTATGGGTTGTGCTGTGTCTCGCAGGCTAGGTGCTCCTGGGGACCCAGAGTTCAGGCTGGCAGCTGGTCCCCAATGGCATCCTCCACACTGTGTTAGGCAGGCAGGAAGCACCTCCAGACGATGCTGGAAGGAATGTCCTCACAGCTCACAGGAGACCCTTAAGCTTCCTCAGCCATCCCTCGGAGAACCCTCAGGCACCGTCTTTGGGAGTGGCAGGTGAAGTCCCAGGGTTCTCCTTGTGTAACCACAAGCATCTGGAGTCATGACTGCTGCCCTGTGCCACCCTAAGGCACGTACCTGTCACCAGCAAGCTTGAATGGCCCCGTCTTTCCCTCCTTTGTAATGTTGGGATGGGTTGCGGAACAGCCACATTTCGTCAAGGTCATATGCAAACCCAGGACGTCCTCAGCGCAGCAGAGCCTGACCTCCTGATTCACCTGCTACTGTCTCCTGAGGCCTTAATAAAATGATAGTAGGGAGGTTTTTTTAAAAGGACACAAACCCAGGACAGAAAACAGTGGGAAAGAGGCAATAGGAACACATTTGGAAGCTGCAGAGCAGATGCTTGAGGAGGGATTGACTTAACAAAGGTGAGCTGCTGGGAGCTGAGCTGCAGAGGCCATCACGACCCAGAGGATGTGGATTTATCCTGGCCTCTCTAGGAGAGTAAGGGACAGGGCTCCCAGGGTTCCAGGTAGACAGAGGCACTGGGAAGACTATTTCAGAAACAGGTGTGTGGCCAGGTGTTCCTCCACCCCCAGGTAGCCCACCACACCCCTCTCATGTGGAGGCTAGAAGATGGGGAAGAGACTCCAGATGGAGGGCACTGGGCAAGCCAAAAGCAAGAGGATTCAGGGTTTCTTTGTTGTCACAGGATGGAGGGAGCTGTCCCCTGTTTGGGGTGGTTTCCCAGGTCACTGGCTGAAAGCGCATTAGACCCCTGGCAAGAGGTTGGAGGGTTCCTTTTTGGGGAGACTTATGGACTCAAGAGAAATGATTATGTCCATTTCCAGAGATTTAAAAACTAGAATCAAGGTTCGTCGGTTTTTTCAACAGCAACATTTGATGCCAGGAGGTAGTGGAAAATCACCTCAAAATTTTATGGGAAAAGTAGTTTTCTACTAGAATTGTAACCCAAATGAACAAACTATCAATCAAGACAATTTAGACACAATTGTTCAAAAATCTCTCACTCTTTCAGTGAGGTGCTGGGAGATGTACCCCATAAAATGAGACACAAAGACTTGGGATTCAAGAAACCGAGAATCCAAAAGGAAAGAGGCAATGGGAATCCCCAGAGTTCAAAGGGAGGGGAAGCCAAGGAATCTGGTGCCAAAGGGGAAAGCAGGCTGCAGGGAGGGGCTTCTTCCAGGGAAGATGAAAACAGAGGGCTTTTTAGGAGGAGATTTACAATTCTCACAGAGATTTTAGGACTGAGTTAGTGATATGTATAAGAAAAATGACTTCAATGAAAATGCAATTAAGTCCAGGAAAAACAAACTAAAAAAAAATTGTTTAAGGAAGAAAGCATAATTATTGTACACTACATGGCTCAGCTGTCAGTGATATTTACACAATGTCATGACATTTAATTGATCCGTTGGAATACGGATCTGTTCAGAAGTTACAAAAAGAAGTGGGTATGTGGGGGAAGAAAGACCTTGATAACAAGTAGGGGTGTGGTACAGAAACACTGAATTCTCATTTTTCATTATATGAAGTTAGTAGCCAAAACCAAAGTAAAGAAATTAAGGAAATAGAAATATAAGTATACTATTTAGAAAGGTGGGGCAGACAGATGCAGGTTTAGCTTTTACGTGGATTGCCTCTGGGGAGTGGAATGGACACTGCCCTGCAGATCTGTTGGTGGGTTTTTGTGATTTTTGTGTGTGTGTAAGATGGGAGTCTCGCTCTGTCACCCAGGGTGGAGTGCAGTGGCACGATCTTGGCTCACTGCAGCATCCTCCTCCTGGGTCCAAGAGATTCTCTTGCCTCAGCCTTCTGAGTAGCTCGGATTACAGACATGCACCACCATGCCCAGCTAATTTTTGTGTTTTTAGAAGAGAGAGTTTTCACCATGTTGGCCATGCTGATCTGCACACTTTGGCCTCACAGTGTGTTGGGTTTACAGGCATGAGAAACTGCACCCGTCCTGTGTTTGTTTTTAAGACTAGTCAAGTGCAATAGTAAGAAGGGCAGAAAGAGTAGAACCTAGTTGAGATTTAGTTTCCTGATTTTATACTGTTTTAGATATAGGGTCTCACTCCGTTGCCCAGGCTGCAATGCAGTGGCAAGATCATGGCTCACCACAGCCTCAAACTCCTGGCTTTAAGCATTTCTCCCACCTCAGCCTCCAAGTAGCTAGGACAACAGGCAGGTACCACCACACCCAGCCTGGGCTTTTAACCTAGCTAAATTAAATGTGCAACTGATTTTTAAAAAATCTTTGCAATTTAAAGAAAGAATGAAAGGGTGTGCGAGTTTCTGGCATTTTCCAGCATTCATACAATTGATGGGTATGAATAATTCAAGCCCAGAAATGGGTATTTTTTTTTTTTGCAATTAGGTTTAAAAAAAACTGATTTTCACCTCATTATCTAATTATTCCCTCTTCCCTAATTATCTGTGTGGACTTTGCAGTAATTGGAAATGGTAAAAGATGAGATAGAAAAAAAGTCAAGATGTATATGTAATGGGCTGTAGTGCTATTTCTAGTCTTAATTGGGCAACAAGAAAAACTATGTCTTTCCCTGAGCAGGGCTCTGCTCCTCTAAGCTGTATTCTGTATCTAGGTGTCTGAGCGAAATTCCACTCAGAGAGCTTAAATACATTCATGCTCAATTTAATGCTGTCTGGAATATGTATTTAACCAGAAAGGTGATTTCGCCTCTTCCGTTATCTCTGCTTCTTACCTGAAAAGAGAGTTATGGTGTTAGTCCTGCACCCTCGAGCTGCTGCCTTGGTCCAGCTGAGGACCACACAGGAGTTCTGCATGGGTCACCGGGGCCTGGGTCTCAGACGCTGCCCGTGCTCTTTCCTTCCCATGTATCCTCACCCGAATCAAGGCTCCACACAGTTCCTGGGGAGCACAGCCTCGGGGCAGCGAGGCAGGGGCCTGTGCTCATGTGACCCTTGGTGTATCTGTCCCCCTTGTCCCTAGTTTGCTCACAGGGCCAATCCCAGGCTGCAGTGAGGATAAGTGTCAACCCGGGAAGCATGGGGAGCACCAGGCAAGCGTCAGGGTCACTGGCCTTCCTCGCTCTCACTGTCCTTGGTGTCACTGTTCAGCCACCAGCTTCTCACTGTGGCTTTGCTTTTAAATGAAGAGACACATTTGGATTCTGTGTGGCTGGGCATAGCCAACTCTGCAGGGCAGTGTCCCAGGAGCTCAGTGGCTGTCGGGACCCTAGCAGAGGAGGCTGATGGCCTGGAGAGGCACGTGGTGTGTTCCCAGGCCTCTTCCTGCACCCAAATCTGCAAAGAGATGACACAAGGAACAGGCTGAGGGCAGACGTGACTCTGTGCCTTCCTGAGACGGAGAATCCAGAGCTGGCTCCACAAGTGCAGAATCCAGCGGAGCCCCAGAGCTGCCCGGGCAGCTTGGGAGCACGGGGGGGCAGGCAGTGCCTGATGGGGTTTGAATTGGTCACACTTGCCAGACAAGGGCCACCTTCTCTTTCAGTGGTGGCTTCGTTGTCCTAACCCTGAAGGGATGCCTGTCCTAGGCGTTCCTGACTGCACGAGGGCACTGAGGTACGGGAGCCCCATGCCAGGATCTTTGCCGACACCAGCAGGTCCTAAATGTGAGGGGAGGCTGGGGCTGCCGTCCAGGTCCCATCCCTCCTGCCAGCTCAGGGCGGCCTCACTGCTGCCAGGTGACCCCAGCTGTACTCTGGGGGTGACAGAGCGGGGAGCCCCACCCGGGCATCACAAATGTGCTGAAGTCTTGAGCGGGGCGGGATCTGCTTCCCCCACACTGGACGGGGCCTGGGACCCCAGACAACCAGAAAGTGAGTCCAGGCCTCCCTTAAACTGGACAAGCCCTGGGATCCCAGAGACCACTGGAAAGTGAGTCCAGGCCTGCATGTAGCGCAAGGATGTGAGCCCAGAGGGACACGCCCCTCCCAGGCGCACAGGGGATGTGCAGGCAGTTAGATCAGGTGCTGGGAGGGTCAGCGGGCCAGGCTGCCAGGTGGCTGCCGCCTTCCTTCCCCCGCACACACCAGTTTCCAGGGGAGCTTCTGTGAGCATTTTGGTTCCCCAAGCAGCCCACAGTGGGTTCTGCTCCCAGGTCCTAGAGAGAGCCCATGGCTCTGGTCAACAAGAAATATGCTCCAGACGAGGCTGTGCTTCCTCTTCTGTGGCTTCAGACCTGCACTCTGTCTGCCCTGTGGCCCATGTCTGTTGGTGCAGACAGACTGTTCTGATTAAATTATCACTCCAGTTCCCTCCAGAGAGCATGACTTCCCCCACTGCCTCGGCCCACAGACTAGGGCATCTCAAACTGCAGCACCCGCCAGAACACCCTGCAGGATTTGCTGAGACACGGGCTGGGTCCCACTCCCGAGTCTCCATCAGAGGATGCAGGTGCCGCGGAAGAACTCGGTGAGCTTTCAGGTTCCCAGGTGATGGTGATGCTGGGGCCTGAGAACCGCTGGCCAGGCTTGTACAGAGACAGGACAGTAGGAGATGGCACAGGAGGCTGCAGTTGTCCATACATAGCCTCAAATGGAGCCAGCATTCAGCTTAGATCTTTCCCCTCCTGGTAAACAGGGTTAGAACCTGGACGCCTCCCCCTCCATCTCAGAAAGGCACGTCTGAGCCCCGCCGGGCCCCCAGGTGCTGTCCCCTGCCCATGTGCAGCCTCAATGCCGTCTCATCTGGACCTTTGTCAAGAAAGTGGTTTTCAATTAGAGCCTGTGCTGTCTGCCCGCCAGGGCACTCACCCAGGCGGCTGAGTGAGAGGCCCATCTCTCAAGGGCAGGGTGAAGCACCCTCATCCAGATGTCAGCACGGTCCGTCGGTGGTTACAGCAGCCGTGTCCTGGAGGTAGCATCTGTGTTGCAGTGAGAACAGCATTGTGCTTCCCTGCTGGATGGGTCCTAACTGACAGACTCAGGGAGCCAATTCCCCCTCACTCCCGGCCTGTGGGAAGGAGGGAGTGCTGGCCAGTGCTGATGAGAAAAGCCGGGAAAAGCAGGCATCACTGCAGCAGATCACACCTCTTCAGGCAGGCCTTCCTCGGCACCCAGTGTTGGATGTGGGGAGGCTGTAAATGTACCTGTGTCCTCCAGAGGGTGGGAGCCTCCACCATACTGCAAGCCTGGTCACCAGACACCCAGAAGTGGGACGAGCTACAAGAGGGATTGCAAAAAGGACAGAAAAATGAATAGAAAAAATAGAAGACTTTTCTATATGTGACCACATAAAACATAAGTCCATGGCATTTCAACATCACCCAAGAGTAAGAAGTGTGAGGCAGTCTGGGCACGGTGGCTCACACCTGCAATCCTAGCACTTTGTGAGGTCGAGGCGGGCAGATCACCTGAGCTCAGGGGTTCAAGACCAGCCTGGCCAACATGGCCAAACCTGGTCTGTACTAAAAATACACAGATAAGCTGGGCATGGTGGCACATGCCTATAATCCTAGCTACTCAGGAGGCTGAGGCAGGAGAATCACTTGAACCCAGGAGGCAGAGGTTGCAGTGAGCTGAGATTGCGCTGTTGCACTTCAGCCTGGACAGGATTTGCTGAGACACGGGCTGGCTCTGAGGCACCCTGATTTTGCATGTTAACAGGTCAGTGGTGGCCAGTGTCAAGGACGGTGTCGGTCATTGTCACCTGCTGGGCATTTGTCTTTTGTTTCCTCCTGTATTACTGGAGCCTGGAACAGTGCCTGGCATGCAGCAGGTGCTTAATACATGTTATTGCCAATCATTGCCTCAGAGTGCGACTCTGTCTCAAAAAAAAGAGAGAGAGAAGGAAGGAAGAAGGGAGAGGGAGGGAGGGGGGAAGGAAGGAAGGAAGGAAGGAAGGAGGGAGGGAGGGAGGGAGGGAGGGAGGGAGGGAGGGAGGGAGGAAGGAAGGAAGGAAGGAAGGAAGGAAGGAAGGAAGGAAGGAAGGAAGGAAGGAAACGTGAGGCAGTGTTCCTGGCAGGGTGGAGCCTGGATTGGAATCCCAGGCACCCTTCCTCCTGCTGCCCTGAGGTCCTGGCCTCCCCCGGGGTGGGGGAGTGGAGGGGTGGGTGTCAATGGCAGGTGTACGCACTCTGGAAAGGTTCCCTATGGAATCCTGGTCTTCATTGCTGCATCCCTGGTGAGCACCCCCACCGGGGGCTACATCAGAAACTGTAGCCGCAGCACAGCCTTCAGGGCTGAGAAGCCCTTCCAGTGTCTCAACCGACTCGGAGCGCCCATCCCAGAAAGGAGCGGAGGCTGCTGGTTGTATTCAGATCAGGAGCAGTGAGGAAACAAGCTCCCTTCGTTTATGTGATTTCTCACCCTCTGTTTGCTCTAAACCTGGAGCTAGACTTTGAGGTTTCTTCAGGCTCCCTTTTGCAGACCCCATATACCATCCTACATTTGTAAAGCTCAGTTAGGTACATACACTTTCTATTTGGCTAACGTATCCTGTCTGTATTCACACCATGACGGTAAAGCAGCTGGTTGGTTTTGCAGATCTGTTAATCCAGAGAGAAAAAGCCAAACCAACTATTTTATTTCAGGCCGTGATTGCCCTTGCTTGGGAGGGTGAGAGACGCTGAAGCTTTCAGTGCTTTTCCTCACTCCTTGACAACATTTTTCGTCTTTATTGCACATTTAATGACTGAGTTCTGTTTCCATAAGAGATACCAAATAGTAAACATTAATTTCATTCACATATTCTCGTAACCTCATATCTAAATTGGCATGTAATCTGGAGTGACAAATGGCACTTTTCAGATGAAGAAAGACACTCAAAAGGCATTTAAAGAAACTGAGTTGACAGATTCAGTGCAAGTTTTAGATAAAATTTCCCTCATGATGAACTCCTGTCCCTGGACCTGCTGTGTATGGAAGGAAACATCAGCTTTCTCCACTGTCCCTGGAAAATCCTGTGTGACCACTCTGGGTGGGGTCACATCAGCGAGAGCCCCAAAGCAACGCTGGTGCAGCAGCCTGGCTGCACCCCTGTGAGGAGGTGTTTGCCCTTCCTGCCCATCATGGGCCCAGGCCTGTCCAAATCAGAGTCGACAGTAAGCCCAGCCAGCCTGAAGACACCCCACAAGACCCGCCAAGACCCCCCCAATGATCCCATCCCCAAGTGTGCAAGGCTGGCCCCATCAGTCCAGCAGGCTGCAGGCCCGTACCCTGATTTTGCATGTTAACAGGTCAGTGGTGGCCAGTGTCAAGGACGGTGTCGGTCATTGTCACCTGCTGGGCATTTGTCTTTTGTTCCCTCCTGTATTACTGGAGCCTGGAACAGTGCCTGGCATGCAGCAGGTGCTTAATACATGTTCTTGCCAATCATTGCCTCAGAGCACAGCCTGTGTGAGCAGCCCACAGATGGCCCCCTTCTGCCTTCTACTTCCTTGGAGATGCCTGCAGGCAGTGGCCAGCTCTGGGCTTCCCAAGGGCACGCTGTGTTTGTGCAGAGGCAGCTCAGGGCCCACTGTGCCACCATATCCCACCCCAGGGACCTTTTCTAGCCTGGAGTAAAATGTCATGGCCAGACCTCAGTGGATCTGATGTCCACGTTCAGCACAGCCTCCCCGACCGGATCTGTACTTGCCTCGTGGGAGGGGTGTGAGCTGCTCCCTGCTCCCAGCTGTCAGGGCTCCACCAGCTTCCTGGCCCCTGAGTCAGGCCTTGGGCCTCCCCTCTGTTCACTCAGGTGTCATGGTTGCAGGAAACAGAAGCTTGCCCATGTGATCCCCACACACTTGGCTGGTGGAGGTGCTGTGAAGATGGGAATGGACAGAAGAAACCCAGGCTTCGGCCACTCAGTGGACCTTGCTTGGAAGGCAGGAGGGCCATCAGGTCAGAGCCCAGCCAGCCTCGGCCTGGACTCTTGGTCCCCACCAGCAGTGCTCCTGAGGCCCCCCACGGTGACTCCCCTGAGAACCCACGGTGGCTGGGGGTGCCCGCCGTCTGGCTAGAGGATGCGCCTGGCCACACTGGGCACCAGGACCTGGGCTGGCACCGGGTGTCATGGCCACTTCCCACAGCCACCCTGGGGAGGATGCACACGCATGGCCCCCAGCAACATCTCCACAGCCAGCAGGCAAGGCTCTTCCTCTGGATGCAGAGACGCTGCAGAAAGCACAGAAAACAAGGGTCCTGAGGCAGCAAGGGCAGCGTAAGCAGGATGGGAGAAGCCTCCAGAAAGGGAAGCTGCCGAGCCCTGCAGGGCTCCATATTAAAACTCCAGTTTGCAGCATATTTTAAAACCTCTGTCTTGTTTATAGTCTTAGGAGCAGTTTTTTAAACAATAGCTTCAGTGGACGCCAAAAGCATGTACTTTGGTTTGGCTTAAAACTCAGATTTCAGTGGCTGCATCGTGTAATTTGTGTGAGGAGAACTCCCAGCTTCATCCTCCAAGTCTGCCCCTACCGTTGACTTGTGAGACAAACCTGTCGGGAGAGGCAGGCACATGGCCTGAGGCAGGCGTCCCTGACCCTGGGGAATGCAGAGGCAGCTGGAGGGAACTGTCGGCTCAGAGCTGTGACTGGAGACCTCAGAGCCAGTGAAGCAGCACCTGGGACGCAGCCTGGGGGACACCTGCCATCTCAGCATAGCACACGGCATACGGCCCAGACGCACCAACCAGGAAGGCAGAAGAGTGCCCTGAGTATGTCGGTTGGCACAGGCACGTGCCGGTAAGCAGACAGCCGGGGCCTGTCCCCACAGACACTGCTCCATGCTGTGCCCAGGGCATTGGCACCCAGGCCTAGAATTTCACCTCCAGTCCTGAACCTGAGGCTGAAGAAGGCAGGAAGCCAGGCCCGAGCCGCCCATCCAGACATAAGGACAGCAGCCGGCTCAGCCCCTTCCCACCCAGCGCCAGTCCATGGGGCCCCTGGGAAGGAAGGCCCAGCCTGAGGGGTGGTTCATGCCCTCAGACCCGGGACATGCCCTGGGTTCCCAGTTCAGCGCGATACCCACCAAGGGCTGACCCACCAGTAACTGCACAGCGTCCTGTGCATCGTTTGGGTCCTTGCCCCTTTCAAGCCTCCAGGCGCGGCTGCCCTGAGCTGCCTGCCAGTCACTGCTGTGCCACCGTTGCCCAGCGTCTTGCCCTTCCCACTCCAAACTGGGCTCTGGTCTGTTACATGGGCTGTGGTGTGAGCGGGAATAGCTGCTGAAGGGGTGATGGCCATCACTCCCCTGGTGGAATCTGGCGCCAAGGCCATCGGAAGAGGAGAGAGGTAGAGTTCAGGGACTCTTCCCACACCCCTCAGATGGGCCCTGGACGGACAGGACATAGACGAGGGGCCGGGCTTTCGCAGATTGAGGGGCGGGATGCCAACGAGGCTGTGCCAGGACGGTGCAGGCCCAGGCGGGGGCCGCATGGGTTTGTTGGTGGCCGCCCAGGAGAGACTCTGGTGTCTCTCACTGCCTCAGATTTGCCACAGAAACCGGCTGTGGCTGCCAGTTACAGTTGGGGCTGAGCCACATGTTTTTCTGAATCCAACATCCCTGCCATCCCAGACCCACCCACCAATGGGAGTGAGGGAGGTTCCAGATCATTCAGACGGGAGCAGGTGCTTGGCCACGACCTGGCCCTACAGGCGGCCCCTGCCCACGTGACTGTGCCTGCTGCATCCACACTGCTCATGGATGCGCTTACTCAAGCCTAGAATACTCTCCACATTCCCCGCCTGCTGGGGACCTCTCTTAGAAAGTGCCAGATACCACCTTCTATGCGGCCCCTAAGCCTCCTCTGCCCATATGCCTCCTGGTGCATGCTACCAGCCTCAGCTCCCCATTCTGCCTGCACCTGCCCACTGGGGTCATGGCCCATTCTTGGGCCCTGGGCTGTGTGTTTGTCTGCCTCTGCCTGAATCGCCTGAAGGCAGAGGCTACGCTGTGTCTGCAAAACAGAAACAGAGCCCTGTCCCCGCCTGACTGAGCCCTGCCCCACTGCTCTCCAGCGCCTTCCCCTCCTCCCAGTGCCCCATCTAAATCTGCAAGGACTCCAGTGCCCTTGCTCTCTGCCCACCTCGACCCGTTTGTGTGTTCCATGGGGTCCGTTCTGGACTTTGCAGTGCTGCTGGCCCCTCGCAGAAGATCGCGTTGCCCCTCCCTGCACACATTGCACTTTCCTTGATTCAAATCCTGCAGCGACATCACATTCCACTCAGATTAAAAGCAAAGTTCACAGCACTGGCTTGTAGCCCACATGGTCTGCACGGTGGCTTCCCTCCCGGCTTGTCTCCTGCCATCTCCTCTTTGCCACCAGCCCGTGCCCCAATCAAGACCAGACGGCCTCCGACTCACCCCCTCCTCCCTGCGAGTCTGGACTGTAGAGTCCTCCCATGAAGGAGTCCTCCCTGGTGTCTCCACCAAAGCCATGTCCCTGGTCGGCACCCTTTACCCTGTTGCTCACAGTGGACGTCCTGCACGCAGACCTGGCACAGCTCTCTGTGCCGTCCATCCTCCCACCAGCACAAACTCGGTGCCACGCAGGGATCTCAGTAACCAGGCCTTTCTGGACAAGTTCACCACAGCCCTCTGCCATGTTGCTTTGACTCTCAGGCTGAATATGCCTGTGATGCATTATGATCATCAGCACTGATGATTTTTGTGTGTGCCATGCATGATGTGTAGTTCTATGACATTTACACCTGTCCGCTGAGAGCCAGGGCTGACAGGCCTGCATCCGGCCTAAACCATCTTTGCATCTAAGTCCTGGGTTCTGCTGGACTCTCCTGCTTCGATCCAATCTGTCTCTGAGCCCAGCGTCCCAGGCCACAGATGCATGTCCATGGGCAGTCAGACACGGAACAAGCAAAGACCAAGACAGAGAGCCGTATGGCGTGGGCAGGTGGCAGGCGCTGCTGGTCCTGGTAGCAGCCGGGGGACAATCCCCCCACAGAACCTGGGACCCAGGCTGTCCCAGACAGCACTTCTGACCCCGCTACCCAGGGCATGGGCAGCTTGACAGTCACTGGGGAAGCATCACCGCCCAGTCCTGGAGGTTGTATGTTGGTAAATTTGTGTGTGGTACCTAGATGATTTAACTGACAAATGTGAGTCATGGACGGAAGCCGGAAGGAGTGTCTGGTCTAGAGGCTCTTGCCTGCACACACATCTGAAGAACGACACAGGTGTGGATCCCACGTGATAGAAACAGCAAGTTCATGTTCCACAGAGATGTCATAAGGGGCATCGGTGTACAGTGCTGTTGAGAGTGAATTGAATGTGATGACTGCACTCATGGCTGTGAACACGATCAACGTCATTTCCAGAAAACTGCAAAACTTACAGCAAGGTGTGGTTCCAGGCCACAGACGCCGCCGCTTTGACTGAAATAGGAAAAGCCACAGTGCTGGCATTCACTGCAAATGATAGTGGTGGTGTGAGTCGGGGCCAGGGGCTCCGGGGAGGGACACGTCAAGGCACGGGGGCTGGGGCTGGCTCCTCCAGGCCAGCGAGCTGGTACTGCCACCCTTCTAGCTCCAGGGCTACTGAGGTCACCCTGGCTGCCCAAAATCAGCCATTGTGGGAGTGTTTACACTAGAGAAATTGGGGAACCCTATAGATCAGGAACATTTCTTGGTCTTTTTTTCCCCTTTTTTGAAAACCAGTTGTTAAACATTTACCATCACAACACTGCCTGTGTCCGGCCTAAACCATCTTCACATCTATGTGCTGTTTTCTGGGGCCTTTCCTGCCTCTGAGCTCGGCCTCCCAGTCCACAGAGGGAGAAACAGGCTGAGACACATGAGAAGCTTGCCTGAGATGACACGGCTGACCACGGCAAAGCGAAGGGAAGACAGACCCAGACTGTGTATTGCTGTGCTAGCCTGGGTGTGCCAGATGTGAGAGGTTTCAAGTCAGTATTGCTTTACATTTGGAGTCTGGGATTGTGGAGCTCATGTGCTTCCGTGGAGTTGCACTTTATATGGAGTGTCTCAAAGAGGACACTTGCAAAAATTATTAGAGTGTTTGTCATGCAGTGTTGCGAAGCTGTGGTGGTGATTGCTTATTAGCAGTGAACACATTCTCCCGATTGTTAAAAATCGTCTCTGGACTGAGAAGTATGCCATATAAATATTTTATAGGTGTAACTCAATTAATCTCCACAGAAAAGTATCTGTTGGATGCACGTAAGCATACTGTTTAAATCGCGCATCTTCATTTCTTCCACTCCAGTGGCTGTGACTGTGGAGAACAGTCTCAAACCTGCAGCAAAGCGCTTATTCTTTTTTTATCACCTGTCAAATTATTGCTGTGACGCCCATATGTGGTGGTGAAACATTGTGATCCACAGCTAGCTAGCAACGAGACGCCAAGTGTGAGTTGTGCATTGAGTTTAGGTAATGTACCAGAAAACATGGCATGAAAACACTAATTTTCTCAATATATATTAGTAGACACGGTGTTTACCAATGAGAAGTGAAGATGTTTTTAAACAGAGTTTGTTAACTCCAAGTCTCGGCCAAGCTGCACAAGGGTGTTCTCTAGTTCATGTTAGAATTGAGGGTGGGGGTCTCTCCGAGGCTGGCAAGGTCTTGGTCACAGCACTCTAACCCCCATATCCCAGGGAGCATCCCAGGCCACAGGGACTCAGCCTCAAACATAGCCATCCCATGTTGCCCAAGCACCTCCAGATTCCTAGGATTGGGTCGGACATAAACAGCTCCTCCCATTTCCTCCAGCCCGTGGCTACCCAGCCTTCCACCAGTCACGCATGCCCAACTTGGGAAGTGGGACCTCCACACCCATGCACCCTTGAGCCAGCCACACTAGTGAAGGAGAGCAGTGAGCTCTTATTAAAAACGTGTGTCGAGCTGTTGAGCAAGGAGCTAGTTTAATTTAATTTATCTGGCCTATAAAAATAAAATAAAGAGAAGAACGTGCTACATTATTAGCAGCCTTAGATGACACTGGCATTCAAACATTTTATTATCTTATCATTGAACAGCGTCTCCAGCAAGGGCCTCTTTGTCTCTTTTGCTGCACTTAGGAAACCTGTTCTTCAGTTTTAAGGAATAATTGTTGTCTAAGAGCCTGAGGGAAAGATGGTATTGAATGGATTCTAAAAGTGGTTGACCTGAATGTGGTCATGAAGAGCTCGCTCCAGCTTCGCCCTCTGCCTCTCCACTGGGCTCCTCCCCAGCTTTCCGTGCCGTGGTTAGTCCCTGATATTTAGTGGGTTTCATACATCGTGAGAGGTGTATAAAATGTACTTAATTCATTAAATCCCATTCAGATAGAATTCTCTTTGCCTTCCTACTCAAACCGTTTAGATATTTTCTAGTCCGACCCCGTTCTTTGGGTCCTCAGGGCATCACTATGAAGTGGGAAAAAAATGTATCCAATGTCTGGGTACGTTTTTGATTGTCACAGCTGGGAAGTGCACCTGGTTTCTAGTGGGTGGAGAGCAGGGGTGATGCTAAATGCCCCACAGCACTCAGGGCAGCCCTCAAAAAGTGCCCATCTGACACATGGGCACTGTGCAGAGACAGAGAAACCTGGCCCACCTCTCCCTCCTGAAGGCCCCAACAAGACCTCACCTTCTCTGTGATGTGCCATTCATGACTCCCTCCCCTATCTCCATTACTGATTCATTTGTTCCTGTTTTCATTTGGTCATTTGCAGACATAAGTAGTCATTTAATGCCTCTGTGATGCTACAGATGTGAGCATGGCATGGCCCTATGGAGGATTCCATAGTCCAGAGAAGAAGGCAGCATCAAGTATACAATCAATACCACACAAACAGCATCAACCACACAAACAGCATCATCAGTCATCAGTCACACTAACATCGACCACATCAACGGACCAACAACAGCATCGGCCATACCAACATCATCACCATATCAACACCATCTCCATACCAACACCATCAACCATACCAACAACATCAACCATACCAACAACATCAACCATACCAACATCAGCCATACCAACATCAACCATAGCAACATCAACCATACCAACATCAACCGTACCAACATCATCAACTGTACCACCACCATCAACCATACCACCATCAACCATACCAACACCATCAACCATACCAACATCAACCATACCAACACCATCAACCATACCAACACCAACCATACCAATACCATCAACCATACCAACATCATACCAACACCATCAACCATACCAACATCAACCATACCAACACCATCAACCATACCAACACCAACCATACCAATACCATCAACCATACCAACATCATACCAACACCATCAACCATACCAACATCAACCATACCAACACCATCAACCATACCAACATCATAACAACACCATCAACCATACCAACATCAACCATACCAACACCATCAATCATCCCAACATCAACCATACCAACACCATCAATCATCCCAACATCAACCATACCAACACCACCAACCATACCAACATCAACCATACCAACATCAACCATACCAACACCACCAACCATACCAACACCACCAACCATACCAACAACATCAACCATACCAACATCATCACCATACCAACATCAACCATACCAACATCACCATACCAACAGCATCAACCATACCAACATCAACTTTACCAATAGCATAATCAATCATACCAACACCAACATCAACCAAACCAACATCAACCATACCAATACCAATATCAACCACACCAACAGCATCAACCATACCAACATCATCAACCATGCCAAGAGCATTAACCTTACCAACAGCATTAACCATACCAACAACTGCCAACACCATCAACCACACCGACATCTACCATACCAACATCAACTATACCAACAGCATCAACCATACCAGTGACATCAACCATACTAACACCAACAATATCAACCATACCACCAGCATCATCAACCATAGCAACACCAGCAGCATCAACCATACCAACATCAACCATGCCAACATCATCAATCATACCAACATCAACCTTACCAACAGCATCAACCATTCCAACAGCATCAACCACACCATCATCAACCATACCATCAACATCAACCATACCAACATCATCAACCACACCAACAGCATCAACCATACCAACAGCATCAACCACACCAACAACATCAACCATACCAACAGCATCAGTGTACTTTATTCATTAACTGATGTGATTTTACCACAACCACATCAGAAAGTCCAAATACAATTTTTTTGAGACAGAGTCTCACTCTGTCACCAGACTGGTGTGCAGTAGCACAATCTCAGCTCACTGCAACCCCCACCTCCTGGGTTCAAGAGATTCTCCTGCCTCAGCCTCCCAAGTAACTGGGATTACAAGCACGTGCCACCATGCCCAGCTAATTTTTGTATTTTTAGTAGAGATGGGGTTTTACCACGTTGGCCAGGATGATCTAGATCTCCTGACCTTGCTATCTACCCGCCTTGGCCTCCCAAAGTGCTGGGATTACAGGCGTGAGCCACCATGCCCAGTCAGTCCAAATATAATTTTATTTTACAGATGCAGAATTTGGCACATAGACAATTGCAATAAATCAGAGTACCAATATTGGCATGTAAATAACGCTGTAGGATGACAGCAAGTATTCACTGAATTCTTTCCATGCCAAGAGCTGTGGGTAACACTGGGAGCACAAACACTGACTTTTTAATGACATAATTCATGACAACAAGAGGTGGTTTTAACATTATATGCCAAAATCCAAATAAAATTTATTTTGTAATGTTCACGTTTTAAAAATTATTTTTCAAAACCCTGACATCTTATTTTTAAAGGATAAAAATATTGCTAATTATCTTTATATTGATCTGTGGCTTCTGAAAAAAAAAAATGGCATGTGTAATTGTCCGATAAGAGCATTTTAAAAGAAATGACAACGTCTAAATTAAAAAACTATCCCTAAGGACATGAGCAGAAGCAATGACTTGATAGTGATGAATTTTGTTTCTCTCAAGTTTCTAGGGATATATTTCATGCTCCACCAGTGATAATAAAAAAATAAAATCAGCATTTCAAGTCATAAAAATTATTTTCCTGAGAGTCAATGCCACAATGCAGGTGTTTATTAACGGTTTAGGTGTGTGGTGGGGAGGTGGAATTAGGTAGCAATAAATACACATAAAAGAACCTTATCAGCACTTTCCAATGTGGTAGCCACTAGCCACTTGTGGCTTTTTAAATTTAAATTTGAATTTAATGTGTTCAAAATAAAATTAAAAACTCAGTTCTTCCTCCTCACTGGCCACTTTTCAGGTACTCAACAGCCCTGCGTGGTTGGTGGCCACCATCGTGTGTGGGGCAAATGTAGGGTGTTTCTGTTGTCACACAAAGGCCTCTTGTCAGAGCCGTCCTGGGTACAAACCTGTCCTGAACACAATCCCCAATACAACACCATCCAACATACAGAGCCATCCCAGGCACAGACCCTTCCTGGACACAAAGCCATCCCAGGTACAGAGCCGTTCTGGGTGCAGTGCTGTCCTGGTACAGAGCCATTCCAGGCACAGACCCTTCCTGGACACAAAGCCATCCTGGGTGCAGAGCCATCCTGGATGAGTGTCTGTGCTTTCAGTTGGCATCCAGCAGCAGCAGCAGGTCTGGCAGGCAACTCTGACCCTTCATGTAGCCAGCTATTGTGTGTCAGAGGCACTCTCGTGTGTCAAGTGGCATGTTTGAGATTATAAACATTGTGTCAGGTTTGATGCCTTCAGAGAAAATTACTCGAACTTTATATAAGTGTGTGTTCAAATTTGGTTTTGAAAAGTTCACTGACTCTGAACTGTTCGGTGAACTGTTCAGAGGTCCCTGAGACCCCACAGCCATACCCCAGGGTATGTAGCATCTATGGGACGGGGCTGGACGGATCTCATTTCCAAGTGTCTCCGTGGCAAGGACTTAGAAACAGCTCTACTATGGCAAGGACTTAGAAACAAAACACTACTGCCATCAGATGAGTTGAAACCCATGGGCTCCACAAGATTGTCCACAGGTTTTACGTGGACATGGTGTGGACTTGCTACAACAGGGCATGGAACCAAAAGCAGGAGTCCCTTCCTTTCGGAAATGCCAGGGTTGGAACCAGCAAGTTGACCTGGAATCACTGTTCAGTAAGGAAGGAGGAACTGTTTCCGCCAATAGCTGCCTGCCTCCCTTCTGGACCTAAAAGTCCTCTGTTGAAGCTGGCAGAGTTGTTAAGCGCACTCTGAATGAAGAGACCACCTAAACAGGTTTTGTGTGAGCAACAAGGCTGTTTATTTACTCAGGTGCCAGCGGGCTGAGTCCAAAAGGAGAGTCAGCAGAGGGTGGTGGGGTAAGAGCTGGTTTTATAGGTTGGGGGTAGGCAACGGAAAGTTACAGTTTAGGGCATTTTTTTTTTTTTGCTAGTTGTGGGGGTGGGTGTCACAGGGTCCACACATGTTGCGAGGTCACTTAATCAGGCCACAGGGTCCAGTGTCACAGGTTGACTTATCAGTTGAGGCAGGAACAATGGTGGAATGTCGTAAGATCAGTTAATCAGGCACTACAGGAGCTAGCTATTCTTCTCCTTTTGCAGTTTTCTTGTTATCTCAGACCTTCTGGCTCTGGGAGGCCATCTGAAGGTGGACATGTAGGTCACAGGGGTCGCCATGGCTTGACTATGTTGTAGTCCATGGTCCAGTCAGTTCAAAGAACCTTGCAAGAGTCAGAGTGTGTGGGCATCTGGGGTGGCATTTACCTGCACTGCCAAGGGAGTGATT
This sequence comes from Callithrix jacchus, assembly GCF_049354715.1. NCBI lineage: Eukaryota > Metazoa > Chordata > Mammalia > Primates > Cebidae > Callithrix > Callithrix jacchus. The sequence goes on from NC_133502.1 coordinate 27,399,185, forward strand.
GCTGAGCACTGACAGGAAGTGCCCGGTTTGCAGTCAGGCTTCCTGCTACAGCAAGCCCCAGTGGGACCCACAGCCTTGAATTATGAAAATCACAGGCACGGGAGGCAGCTGCCACACTACAGAATGGGCACATGCTTTGCTCGGTGGTGCCTTTCACACCAGACTGCATGTGTGCCCTGTGTGGGTGTTCTAGGGGTGTACCACGGGCCATGTACTCTATGTGGGTGTGCACAGGGTGTGCCACGGGCTGTGCCCTGCGTGGGTGCGCGTGGGGCGTGCTGGCTGCACACAGCTGCTGGCTGCTACCATTCTGCACTTGTTTTGTTCCTCACAACCTCTTCGCACTGAAATCCAGATGCAAGTGAAATGGTCACAAAAGAAGTATCTGGGTTAAATGCGTGCTAAACAGGTTTAAAATTACAGCTCATTTTTTGGAAGCAGATGCAAGCCTCAAACAAATGCAAAACATCAGTGCAGATGTAAACGGCAGGGCGGCTTGAAGACTCAGTCCTGAGTGCCGGATACTGTCAGGGCGAGATGGGCCGGCTTCCCTGGGGGCTGTGGGGCCAGCAAGGCCCGCCCCAGGAAGGACAGCGAGGGTGCTGTCTACTCAGCAAGGGAAGGGTTGATAAGAGCAAAATCCATACAGGTCTTTGGCTTCCTTACATTTCTCTAATTTCTCAAAAAGCAGTGTGATATTTCTGACATCTTGGGAATGCCTGATAAAAAGCTTCAAACACATTCCTGTGATTTCCTTTGTGAGTCCCTTTACAAGGGTGCCCAGAAGCGTTTGCTTTCTCCATGCACCCAGAATTCCATGCTTTCAGCAAGGAATGACCCCTATTTATCTTGGGTTGGCTTCATCCACATTTCCTCTGTTTCCTCTCTGAATGCATTCTGCACACCAGTATTGCTCGAATGATTCCCAGGTCGCTAATGACAGGCTCATATTTATGCAGCTGGTCCTCAAGCCTGGCTTCATACACAAACACATGGAACATAGTACCTGTGTTTTATGATGGCCACAGCGATTACAGAACCTGGATCTGCTGTCATGGAGTATTCCTGGCAAGTTTTCCATTTTATAACCGCCCAATGGAGGCAGGGATCTAATGTTGATTATTGTGCGCTTGGCATTTTAATAAGCACTTGACTCTTGTCTCTATGGGGACAAGTACACTGTTCTTCGTACTGACCAGTCAGGGCACTGCAGCTTGAGACAGGAAGCAGCTTGCCCAGGGCAGCCTGAGTGGGAAGCAGAGCCCCCCCGGACCCAACCCCAGGTCTGAGGTGGTCGCGTCACGCTGACCCCTCTACCCACCCGGAAGGAAAGGGGTCACACCACACCACTGGCAACTCATTCTTTTGTGTTTTCAGTGTTTTAGTGTCAAGTCAATATTCGGGAAAAAAAAGAGGTCATGTTTTACTTTTGCTATGTGACTTTTGATTAATTGAACGCTTTCTTATTTAAAAAAAATTTTTTAATTGACAAAAAATGCATATATTGTATACATGTTGTTTGGAAATATGTATATATTGTGAAATATTTAAATAGGCTAATTATCATATGCATGATCTCATACCAGTTTTTGTAGAACTAAAATCTACTCTTAGTAATTGTCAAGAATATAATACATTGTTACTAACAATGCAGTCACCACCCTGTACAATAGATCTCTTGAACTTGTTCTTCCTGTCTAGCTGAAATTTTATATCCTTTGACAAACAATTCTCCAGCCCTCACCTCCCACCCGACCCCACAATCCCTCCGCCCCAGCCCCTGATAAACACTGTTCTATCCTCTGCTTCTGTGACTTCAACTCTTTCAGCTTCCACAAGTAAGTGAGACTGTGCAGTATTGATCTTTCTGTGCTTGGCTAATTTCACTTAATATAATGTTCTTCTGGCTCATCCATGTTGTGTCAAGTGAGAGGATCTCCTTTTTTAAGGCTGAATAATATTCCATTGTGTGTTTGTGCCACATTTTCTTTACCAATTCATCCCTTGAAAGACACTTAAGTTGATCCTATATTGGCTATATAGGCACTATTGAAGCAGGGCAGGGAACCTGGGTGTGCAGACACCAATTTCTAAGGGTATATGCCTGGCTTTGGGGCTTCTGAATCATATGGTGGTTGTATTTTTAGTTTTTGAGGAGTCTCCATACTGTTCTCCATAATGGCTGTAGTAATTTACATTCCCACCAACAGGGTACAAGAGTCCCCTTTTCTCTGCATCCTCACCAACACTTGTTATCTTTTGTCTTTGACAGTGGCATTCTAATAGGTGGGAGGTGATGTGGCATTGTGGTTTTAATGTGCATTTCTCTGATGAGAAGTGATTTTGAGCATTTTTCATATACCTATTGAACATTTGTCTGTCTTCTTTTGAGAAATGTCTATTCAGATCTTTTGATTGCTTTTTGATTGGGCTATTTATTTTCTTACTATTGAGTTGTTTGAAGTTCTTACATATCTTGGCTATTAGTCACTTATCAGATGTGTGGTTTGCAGGTACATATCCCATCTGTAGGCTCTCTCTTCACTCTGTTGATTGTTTCCTTTGCTGTGAAGATGCTTTTTATTAATATTTCGATGAAATCCCATGTGTCTTTGTTTCATTTGCTTCTGGTGGTTTTGGGGTCATATCCAAAAAAATCATATCGTTTTTCCTCTATGTTTTCCTTTAGTAGTTTCACTTCAGATCTTATGTTGAAATATTTAATCCATTCAAGTTGATATTTACATATGGTGTGAGGTAAGGATGCAATTTCATTCTTCTGCAGGTACATATTTAGTTATCCCAATACCATGACATATATTCTTATTTAATGTAAGCTCTATAACTGTTTTGCCAAAAATACTGAAACTTAGCTCTGAGACCAATGGACTGCTTTAAATTTTCTTCCCCTTTGCTACTTACTACAGTTTAATATAAAGAGAAATCTTAAAATACCTAAGTGCTGCTTAAAAACATAAACCTCCCTACCTTTTGTAGGTCATTCATACAGCTCCTCTTCCTGGGGAGAAAGAAGGAAGAGGTGGGTTCTAGAAGGCATTCTTCTCTGGCTATCTTCTGTTAATAGCAGGCTCCTGATTATCGAACTGGAAGTGGAAGGGGCTGTGATGCCATCAAAACTTATGAACTATTAGCTTCTTAATGATAATACACACTATCTGCTACTATTATACACAATCATCTATACTAGTGAGTTTCCTAACTATATTGACTATTTCATTTAACACACAATACCAATATTTTACTTATTCAATACCTAATTAAGATTCTACTGCAGGTCAGGCACCTCTCTAGGTACAGAACATACAGCAGTGAACTGTGCCCTGTAGTATTAAAAAGGGAAGATGACACTAGTGAATCAACAAGCTCTAGGACAGCAGATGCACACACAGGTTTAGGCGCCACTGGAAAATTCAAAATGATGTATGGCTAACATTTTTTGTATGTGTGTATGTGTGTGTGTGTATATATATATACACACACACACATATGTACATCTACAGTGTGTATATATGTATATACACTAGTATATATTATTTGTGTATTATAGTAGCAGATGTTATAAAGAGATGAGATGAGAGAGACAGAGGAAGAGAGAGAGAGAGGGGGTTTTGCTGTGTTGCCCTTGCTGGTCTTGAATTCCTGGCCTCAAGCAGTCCTCTTGCCTCAGTCTCCTAAGTAGCTGGGACTATAGGTGTGAGCTATCACACTGGCTTCACATTATATTTTTCATAGCACAGACTTAATCTCACGAGGCAACAGTGCTTTTCCATTATTATTTAACTACAAAGCATCCCAAAGTACTGTGTACAATGTGGCCTGGCCTCACCCTCCTGGCTCTGACCTGGGGTTTGCCTATCACTGTATCTGTGAAAAAAGTCAGGCAGCGACTGGCTTTAAAAAAAGCATCTGATAAAAATATGATTACTTTTATTACCTAGAAAAATGTTAAAATAGGCTGGGCATGGTGGTTCACACCTGTTATCCTAGTACCTTGGGAAGCTAAGGCAGGCAGATCGCTTGAGCTCAGGAGTTTGACACCAGCCTGGACAACATGGCAAATCCCATCTCTACAAAAAAGAGCTTGGCATAGTGGCCTGTAGTCCCAGCTACTTGAGGAGCTGAGACAGGAGGATCACTTGAGCCTGGAAGGTCAAGATTGCAGTAGCCAAAATCATGCCACTGCACTCCAGCCTGGGTGACAAAGAGAGACCCTGTCTCAAAAAAAAAGAAAAATGTTAAAATATGTATGAACATAAAACTATATAGTACTATAAAAACCACATTTTAGGCTGGGCATGGTGGCTCATGTCTGCAATCCCAGCACTTTGGGAGGCCAAGGCGGGAGAATCATGAGGTCAGGAGTTCGAGACCTGGAACATGGTACAACCCCCCCTCTACTAAAAATACAAAAATTAATTGGGCATGGTGGTGTGCACCTGTAGTCTCAGCTACTCAAGAGGCTGAGACAGGAGAATTGCTTGAATCCGGGAGGCGGAGTTTGCAGTGAGCCAGGATTGTGTCACTGCACTCCAGCCCTGGTGACAGAGAAATAATCCATCTAAAAAAAACACACACATTTTATATTTTAACCCGAGTAATTATGTTATCCCTGTTAGATATACTGAATCTCAAGTTTCTCTTCAAAGGCTCTGTATGTCAGCATGTTCAGCTCTTATTCTTTAATTCTCCATTGTAAGATTTAACTTCCTGGTTCTCTGTGCCCCCTTGCCTCTAGTTTTGGTAAATAAATTTCCCGCCAGTTCTAATCAGTAGTTCACATCTGTACCGCTGATCACCTCCTCTGACCTGTTCTATAACGGTCCTTCCCACCAAACTGCCCACCCCGCCACTCTGGCTGGTGCCCCTGCTCTCTTTAAAATAGCCAATTGGAATTCACTTAGACTATGTGGTCTAACCGTAGCCAACAGGGGAACAACACAGCAGAAGGGGCTACCTGCATCAGGAATAAGAACCCCTCCCCTCCCTTGCCCAGGTGCGCACTCACCATTGCTCCATTTGTGAGATGCATCTTTCTGTAGAAGTAAATTGCCTTGCTGAGAAAATTCATATTCAAGTGCTGCTTCTTTTGCAGCACTGAAATTTACATATAACATTCCTATGCTGAGTGCTGTCATAACTTGCTTCCAAAGTTTGAGTTTGTATTGTTTCAGTGTTCTCCTTCACAAAATTAGCTCTGCTTTCTATGTGCTTAGTAACTGCTTTCTGGGCAAATGTTCCTTTGGGGTGCACTACCATGTGCTAGGAACAAGAAAACAAAGAGAAAGCTTATCCTTCCCTCCTGCCCTGGGGCGCCCATGTCTCCTGAGCCTGGGTAGGCCCCTGGGCAGGCAAGGGGAGTGTGGGTGCCCAGGAGGCTGGGGTTGTCTCCAAAGGCGGTTCCAAGCATGCATGAAAACATTCCAATAGTGCTTGGAAGGAAAACAAACATATTCTACAAAATACTTATACAAAATCTTTAAAAGATACAGAAATTCACTGCAGGATTTGTACTGCTTCTGCTCTGCAGCAACCCTGAAACGTGCTTTCCTTTGGAGGAAAAAAAAGGTGATGGGAAGTTGGCTCCACCCTATTCTTCTTAATTTCAAGGCATCTTGAAGAAAAAAATAGACACTCTCCCCTCTGTGAAAGGACAATCTTGGGGCCCCAAAATTACTAAGCCAGAGGAAAAAGTCAAGCTGGAAACTGCTCAGGGCAAACCTGCCTCCCATTCCATTCAAAGTCATCCCTCCACTCACTGAGATAGATGCATATCTGATTTCTTCCTTTGGAAAGGCTAAACAGAAACTCAGAAGAATGCAACCATTTGTCTGTCACCTTCCTGTGACCTGGAAGCCCCCTCCCCGACTCGAGTTGCCCCCCCTTTCTGGATGGAACCAATGTACTTCTTACACATACGGATTGATGTTTCTTGTCTCCCTAAAATGTATAAAACCAAGCTGTGCCCCGACCACCTTGGGCACACGTCGTCAGGACCCCCTGAGCCTGGGTCATGGGTGCACATCCTCAACCTCAGCAAAATGTACTTTCTAAATTAACAGAGACCTGTCTCAGATTTTCAGGCTTCACAACCCAAAGTATCATTTATTTGCATGCAAAAGATCTCTAACTGGAGGAAAAGCGTCCCTCTGTGTAAGAGACACAGAAACAGCATTTGTGGGGTCGGATTACCATGAGGCCAACCCCATTCCACATTCAATTTCCCAAACATTTACAGAATGACTGCTAAGTACCCTAGCACTAGTCAGCTAGTACATCGCCCCTTAAAAATAAAAGCAGTGTCGGCCGGGCGCGGTGGCTCAAACCTGTAATCCCAGCACTTTGGGAGGCCGAGACGGGTGGATCACGAGGTCGAGAGATCGAGACCATCCTGGTCAACATGGTGAAACCCCGTCTCTACTAAAAATACAAAAAATTAGCTGGGCATGGTGGCGCGTGCCTGTAATCCCAGCTACTCAGGGGGCTGAGGCAGGAGAATTGCCTGAACCCAGAAGGCGGAGATTGCGGTGAGCCGAGATCGCGCCATTGCACTCCAGCCTGGGTAACAAGAGCAAAACTCCGTCTCAAAAATAAATAAATAAATAAAATAAAATAAAATAAAAGCAGTGTCTGCCAGTTACCCTAGCACTGATCGGCTACACCATCTCCTCCTAAAAATAAAAGTATAACAGTTAGGATAAAAACATGGTTAAAAATTCATTGAATTAATTGCTAAACATCTTTAAAAATGTCAGCAGCATAGTCAATATTGAAGAGAGAATTTGGTTTCCTGGTCTAAAAACCCATATTGATTACACTTGCCTGCGCTTACCACAGAGATCTTTTCGTGAGGAAATGTTCCCATATGTGAAAGCTCTTGGAGGCTAAAGTTCATTAAATCCCCTTGGACCCAGGTGCAGAGGGAGCGCCCTCAGGCACCAGCGCCAGGGGGCTCCCTAACTTCTTGGCCTGCACTAGTACCTCTCTATCCACTCTTTATCAAGACCATGGCATTGAGTCCCAGGACTCTGGGAAGCTGAGGCAGGAATGTAAGGCTGGTCACCTCGCCGGGAGTTTGGACACGCCCATACATCTCCACGCCTAGAGACTATGTCACCACTCAGCGCCGGGCACCAAGCTCTGCACTCAGCACCTAGCCCACCATTGAAAAAGCCCGCCAAACTTTAAAAGAAGCCCCGCCAAAACCTGCCCAATAGCAGTTTGTCCCGTCCACGCCCCCGCTTCCGCTGGCAGCTCGCTCACCGGAAATCCCGCCTACCTACCAATGGCAGCTCGCCCCATCCACGTCCTGTTCCCTCATAGCCAATCAGGACGCCCTCGTTATAAAACCCCACGCCTCCTGGAGCGCGACTTCCCTGGCACCTTTCCCCGGGGTCGTGGAACCTCGTCTGGCAGTTGAGTAAATTGGCATTTAATTTTCATATTCTGGTCTCAGTATTCTCATTCTAAACTCGGCAATAACCCTTACAAGGAGGACCACTTAAGCCCAGCGGTTTGAGAACAGCCTGGGCAACAAAATGAGACCCCATCTCTACAAAAAAAATGAAATATTAGCCAGACATAGTGGCATGAACCTGTGATTCCAGCTATATGGAGGCTGAGGCAGGAGGATTGACCTTGGGAGGTTGAGGCTGCAGTGAGCTGTGATCAAACCACTGCATCAAAACACTGCACTCCAGCCTGGTTGATGGAGTATGACACTGTTTCCAAAAACAAAGGCCACCTCAGGTACCCTGCCTGCCACCAAGTGCCCTCTGCAGGGACCTTACTGCCCAGTGTGTTCTCACTTGCCAAACGGGGCTGGCTCATGGTTCCTTTGGAAATGCTAGAGCCCAGGGCTCACAATACATAATGAATTGGTTACCCATGAAGCCTTGCTGTAGATGACAGTGTCCTTGAAGGGAAAGGCTTCTGGCTTCTAGGTGACAGTGCCAATCCCAAGAGATGCTGAGCTCGTGGACTAGGGGACTGAGGAAGGCTAACCCTCGGGGGCAGCTCACTGAGCTCCTGGACTAGGGGACCGAGGGAGGCTAACCCCCGGGGGCAGCTGTGTGTTTTTTCTCCCTGTGAAGCACAACACAGGGAGGGACAGAAATTCCTGCTGTGACAAAGGAAAGGTACCTCAATAGGAAACTGTCTGCAAATCCAGTGGGTTTGCAAGATATGAGGGCGTTCTCTGCATGGGGCCCCAAAAACCAGTTTCTCTACTTGGATGTTTAAGGTGCAAAGTTACCTGGAAAAAAAAAAAAGCAACTTGCAGGCTAAAGCTGTGCTTTTAATTCAGAAGTGTGAGATTCAGGACGATTTAGGGCAGGGATCTTCAGTCCCTGGGTACCCATCTATGGCCTGTTAGGAACTGGGCCGCACAGCAGGAGGTAAGCGGCGGGCAAGGGAGTGAGCTTCCTCTGTATATGCAGCCGCTCCCATCACCCTCACCACCACCTCAGAGCAGCAGCAGCGCTCGAGTCTTTCTCATAGGAGCGCAAACCCGACTGTGAACAGAGTGTGGAGGGGTCTTGGTGGCGCTGCTTATGAGAATCTAATGCCTGGTTGCCTGAGGTGGAACCGTTTCATCCCAACACCATCCCCCCATCCCGCCCGCCATCTGTAGACAAATTATCTTCCACAAAGCTGGTCCCTGGTACTAAAAAGGTTGGGGGCCATGGATTTAGAATGTTGATGTGGTGGCATCAACCTGCTGGCCTTCAGTCTGACAGTGCACCGGCACCCGAGGCAATCCACATCTGCAGAGAAGACAGGGCAAGTGTGGATGTGAACTGCCCGCTCCCGAACAGCAGGGGCATGCCTGGAGCGCGGGTGGGGGCTGTGGGCCTGCCATGCCTCAGTTTCCTCACGGTGTGAGGGGTGCCACTGTTTCTGTTTCTGGGGCTGGGCAGCCCTCTGCAACCCTCCAAAGCCATTCTTCCTGGTTGAGATGGTCTCAACACTGGAAGGAATCCATTGGAAACAAACCTCCTGTGTCAGTGAAATTACAATTTTCCACAAAGAGTTGGGCCCTCGGGGCCATGAGGACTGTGTGGCGCTGTGCTGCTCTGCACCCTATTAAAGCCAAAAGGTATCTTTTGTGAACCCTTCTCCTGTCATCACCTGGGGAAACTCGTGAGGCTGTTTGCTGTGTACACAGTGCTAAGCAGAAAACTGAACCCGGATGGCTGGAGAAGACACATTGTAGCCAGCTGTGCAGCTCCATTGTTCCTCCTTTATTAAGTCCAGACATGATAAAGCCCGCTCCTCCCTGGGGTGTGGACAAGTGGATGTCTAGAACCCTTGCAGGCAGCAATTATCTTGATAAATAGCCCAGTGGACGCACAGCCTCCCTGTCCCCCGCCACCGAGCGCCCGGAGTGCGGGTCCCACCACACAAACAGCACTTGAGCCGTCACTAACGAGGCCACACAATGTATCCAGGTATTAGTCACACAACTCGGGTCTAGGGAGAAAGGCTGAGACTCAACAAGAGGTTAATCAATAGCAACCCTACCTGAAAAACGTGTTTTAAAAAACATCTTCACTTCCCACACTCCACTTTCCATTAGCAGAGAGCAGATCGAGCGGACGCCACCATGGGTGTTGAACTCAGCCCAGGAAGGGGGTGAGTAGGGAGGATTTCTGGGAATTATTAGCAAGGTGCAAGGCCTTCTGTTCACTGGGGGCTGGGGCCACACAGAGTGCCCAGAGAATCTAACTTGCTCTAGGATGAAGGCGTTTCTCCAGTCTCCTCCTGCTTCACTGATAGGCTCCTGGTCCTGTAATTATCTTGTCCTTGAAATGGCCACAGTCTTCCTCCCAGGTGAGGCTGTGGCCAGCAGACATGGGGGTGGCAGAGAGGGGCCATTGGCCTCCCCAGGGCTGGGATGAGTCAGGGGACAGAATGACTCCAGACAAATAGGTCAATACCTGGAAGAAAAGCACCAGTTCAGCACAGCTCACTGCTCTACAGCGAACCATCACAAAGCCTCAGGCTCCTTATCCGAGCACGGGAAAAAATAGCCAGAAGCCAAGGCCAGTGGCCGGCGGGGATGCCACAGGCTTCCGTGGCTCTGTGGAGCTGTGTGTGCTTCATCACATCCTGTGTCAGACACTCAACTCTAGCACAGCGGCGTGGAGGGATGGAGTGGCTTTGATGGAGAGGGGCCGCGGAGACCATCTCGGCCAGAGTTTTCCTTCGAGGGTGACTCTGTGCCTCCTGGGGGCATCTGGGACTGGGGGTGGAGGGCACAGAGGGCATGACTCCTGGCACACAGTCGGTGGAATCAAGGATGCTGAAGGGCTTGTGATCTGGGGCCAACTCTGCCCAAAATGCCAGCTGAACAAACCACAAGCAAACCTCTGCATTTTACATGGAAGAAACTGAGGCTCGGGGAAGTACAGTGGAGATTCTCGAATTGCCCCCAGAGAACGAGCAGCTTTGGAGGGCAGAGGGCACAAGGGCACCCAGGGAGAGCAGCTTTGGACGGCAAACGGGGGATACAAGGGCATCCAGGGAGAGCAGCTTTGGAGAACAGATGGGGGCATGAGGGCACCTAGGCAGAGTGGCTTTGTAGAGCAGACAGGGGAACAAGGACACGCAGGGAGAGCAGCTTTGTAGAGCGGACGGGAGCACAAGGACACCCAGAGAGAGCAGCTTTGGAGAACAGATGGGGGGCACAAGGGCACCCAGAGAGAGCAGCTTCGGAGAGCGGAGGGGGACACTAGGGCATCCAGATGGAGAGGAACTAGAACTCGCGCCTCCTAGTGCCTGACACACACAGGGTCCTTAGCCCATGCACCTGATTCATTGTTGTTGTTATTTGGGGCTTTTATGAGACAGTCTTGCTCTGTCCCCCAGGCTGGAGTGCAGTGGTGTGGTCACAGCTTGCCGCAGCCTCGGCCTCCTGAGCTCCAGGGACTCTCCCACCTCAGCCTCCGATTAATCCACCATGCCTGGATTATTTTTTGTTTTTATTATAGAGACAAGGCCTCCCTATGTTGCCCAGTCTGGTCTCAAACTCCTGAGATCAAGCGATCCTTCTATCTCATGTCCCAAAGTGCTGGGATTACAGGTGTGAACCACTGTACCTGACCACCATGTATCTTGTGAGGGTGTCTTACCACTCCCACATTAGTCACAGAACTGAGTCTGGAGACTTAGCTAATTTCACCATGTCACACGGCTGGGAAGGGCAGAATGTGGATCTGAAGTCCCTGTCCCTTTCACCAAAAGCAGACACACTTCAAAGAAGCTTTTCCTATCTCCGTGTCTTCTCAAAGCCCAGGCTTGTTTTTAAATTAAGGCAGCAATTTCCTAAACCACCAGGATCAGGGCAGGGGAGTTGTGATGGTAAATTATGTGACCAAACATGAATAGGAAATACAGCCTAGTTTATCCCCTTGGAGATTTAAGAAAATTCCATAAAGGTGTTGAGACGCCGGCAGTGAAGGCTTCACGTAACTCAGTGTTTCCACTCATCCCGTTAACAGTGAAAAGTGCTACGAGAAACCGGAGTGCCCGCTGTGCCAGTCAGCACGGACTCAGCCACAGGAACAGCAGAGCTGAGCGTGGTGCACACACACGTGTGTTTTTCTCACCCACCAGAAATCCTGAGGCTGCAGCGCTGGTGTCTGGACAGCATGGCGGCCCTGGCCCTGCAAATCTTCTGAGTCACCTAATGGCCATGAGAGGGCTGTGGCATTGCCAGTGCCTCCATGCCATCCACATGCAAGGCTGGAGCGGGAGGCATGGCCAAGGGGACAGAAGGCAAGGTGGGTGAGGTGCTGGCCACTTCCTGCATGGACGGAACACAGGGCTGCGTGGCGCTCCTGCCAGAGAGCAGGTGCTGGGAAGTGTCACGGCAGTGGGGGACAGTGCTGACCACCCCAGTCTCTCTTCCCATGGAACGTACAGGGGATATGAGGCATTGTTACTATTGAGATTTCTATAACTTACTCTGTGTATATTTATGTCAACATGGCATGTACATTATGTGTTACTTATATTTGTAGGTGAGACATTGAAGGTACTACAGAGCATGAGTGATGCGGCTGCAGCCTGGAGACTCCCTTTGTCCCCCGCTTGGTGGAGGGAGGGCACTCAATGTGTCTTCTGAAGCAGGAGCCCCCTAGGGCACTCCCATGAGTGTTGGTGGTAGATCTAGATAAGGGGTTCCTGGGGCACTTCTCTGGGGTTCTCTAAAGGCTGTGCAGGCGGAAGCATGTTGTGTCACTGTGGGCTGCGGCTGGAGGAAAGGGGTGGACACAGCCCTGCCGCTGCCTTGGAGGCCCCGGTGTGAACACTGTGGGCTGATCCACGTGGAGGCTCTCAGCTGCCCTGGAGGCCCCAGTGTAGACACCATGGGGCTGATTCACATGCAGGCTTTCAGCTGCTCTGGAGGCCCCGTTGTGGACTCTGTGGGACTGATCCACATGGAGGCTCTCAGCTGCCCTGGAGGCCCCAGTGTAGACACCATGGGGCTGATTCACATGCAGGCTTTCAGCTGCTCTGGAGGCCCCGTTGTGGACTCTGTGGGACTGATCCACATGGAGGCTCTCAGCTGCCCGGAGGCCCCGGAATGGACACTGTGGGACTGATCCACGTGGAGGCTCTCAGCTGCCCGGAGGCCCTGGTGTGGACACTGTGGGCTGATCCACGTGGAGGCTTTTAGCTGCCCTGGAGGCCCCGGTGTAGACACCATGGGGCTGATTCACATGCAGGCTTTCAGCTGCTCTGGAGGCCCCGTTGTGGACTCTGTGGGACTGATCCACATGGAGGCTCTCAGCTGCCCTGGAGGCTCCGTTGTGGACTCTGTGGGACTGATCCACATGGAGGCTCTCAGCTTCCCAGAGGCCCCGGTGTGGACACTGTGGGCTGATCCACGTGGAGGCTTTCAGCTGCCCTGGAGGCCCCGGTGTAGACACCATGGGGCTGATTCACATGCAGGCTTTCAGCTGCTCTGGAGGCCCTGTTGTGGACTCTGTGGGACTGATCCACATGGAGGCCCTCAGCTGCCCTGGAGGCCCAGTTGTGGACTCTGTGGGACCGATCCACATGGAGGCTCTCAGCTACCCTGGAGGTCCTGAGTGCACTCGGTAGGAGTTGAGGGCATCCTGCTGTTTGGAGCCAGATGAGACCTCCTATGCTTCTAGGGGTCTGTGGTGCCAAGACAAAGTGGGATCATACCTGAGGCTAATGTACATGCCCAGTGCTGCCTGGGGAGTCAGGATGGACAGGGCTGCAGCCAGGCCAGCGCTGGGGGCAGTTCATCCTGGCCAAGCCCCTCGTTGCCTCCTCCTGCAGCCTCTTTCCTCCTCCTTCCCCAGCTTCCCACTGAGGGCATCGCCTGCCAGTCCTGGGAAATCCATGCCAGAGCAGGAGGGGCAGGAAGATAAGTGGCTCTGAGCATTGGGAATAGCACGAGGATGAAGAGGCTTCAGTTTCACTTTGTTAAATGACTCGACAGTTGACACACGTTATGTATGTGCATTTCTAGTGGCACATAGGACACGGAGCGGAGAAGCAGGGTTCTTGAGGGAATCAGGAGTCCTCTAGGATCTGGAGCTCTGCTCTGGCTGTGCTGAAGTGAAGGTGCCGTTGGACACTTGGGGGGACATCTGCAGCAGTTGTGAGGAGGCTTTCCGTGGGTGGTTAGGGGACAGGGGACGGGGGACATCTCTGGTGGTTGTTAGGGGACGGGGGACATCTCCAGCAGTCATTAGGGGATGGGGGGATTTTCCAGTGGTCCTTAGGGAACAAGGGATGGGGCCTGTCTCTAGTGGTCATTAGAAAGACAACACAGCAGCCATGGCTTGAGCTGTTGATCTGGTGTCATCAGTGCCGGGAGCCTCTAGGGCTGCCTAGCACACAGAATAGGGTCCTGATGCTGGAGGCCGGGGGTCTGAGGTCCGGGTGTGGGCAGGGCCGGTTTCTCCCAAGGCCTTTCTCCCCGACGTGTGGACGCTGTCTTCCCCCGGGGGTTCCACCCGCCGTCCCTCTGTGCATGCCTGTGTCCTAATCTTCTCATAAGGGAATAAGCTGGATTGACTTAGGGCCCGCCCTCATGCCCTCGTTTTTCATGAGTTATCTCTTTAAGACCCTATCTCCGAACACTGACATTCCGAAGTGTGGGGCTTGGGCCTTCAGTGTGTGAACTGTGGGAGGTGTGATTCAGCTGTGATGGTGTCTAAAGCCACGGAGTGGGTGGACATGGGGCCTTGTCCACCAGGACACGTCACCGATCATCGCCTCTGTGCTCCCAGCACCCGTGTCTCTTACGTCCTTGGAAGCGGGTGGGTCACAGCTCTGGAACAGCACTGCGTGGAGCTCACCTCAATTCCTCCTTCCTGCGTCTTGCTCTGGAGAGGAGGCTTTGCTCTCCATTGGCTTGAAAACTTATTTCCTGACTTACCCCCTCCCATCTCAGGAAGTCCCCAAATCAATCAGAATCACAAGGCCTCCCTAGGAGCCCTGTCTTCACCCTGCTCAGCTGTCAGAGGCCTCTTTATTCCCTGTCCCAGGAGGGACGAGTTAGAAGGATCTGGGGACCTGAGTCCCAGCTCCCAGCGTGGCTAGAAGGCGAGGGCATTCCCCGGTCCTCATGCTCCCTGCAGAAGGAGCCGCTGCACCCCCATGACTGTCCCACGCTGCGGCAGCGCTGGTGAGAAGCAAATAGACCTGAAAGTAGGCACTGGGAGGCAGTGTCAGGCGCAGCCAATTCCTCTTTCGCAGTAGTTACGGTCTGTAAGGACCCACAGACACTGCATTAGCAGGTCTCAAGCCATTTCTCCAAAGGAAATCCGGGTTTAGGTTCCTGCAGGCCTCTGGTGAGCCAATGGCCATAGAACCTGACTTAAAGACACCTTATTCAATGTACTGTTGATTCATTAACACTGACCCCGCACCCAGCAGCACCATGGCTGCCTCCTGAATGAAGCTCCTCTAAGGCCCCCCAGCCTCTCCTGCTCAGGACACCACACGGCACCAGGCACAGGGCCATTCCAAACAGCCACATCATCAGGGAAAAGCACCAAGTGTGGAAAGCTGGGCGCTAAGGAGGCCTTGGAATGGCCCTGTTTACAGCAAGCGCTGAAATGGGGTGGCAGTGCCCTGGCTCTCCGTCAGTGGGAGGGGCATACATAGCTCAAGTTCCTCTCCAGTCTGCCCACCTCTGCAAATGACCACGAGTCGTTTTAGTTGGCAGGTGAATTCACAAATGCAGAACTCGTGAATAATGAGGATCTGCTAAATACACGTCCTGGGAGATCAGAGATTTGTCCAAAGGCAGGCAGCCAGGCAGCAGGTCTCAGAGAGAGGGCTCTGGTTCATGCCCTGGCCCCGCCCTGTGACTGCATGGCCTTGCTAAGGTTCTTAACCTCTCTGCACATCTGTAAGATGGAACGATTTACATAACTGCAGGACACAGTGTCAACGTGAGGTTTGAGTGGCATCAGGCCTACAGAGCGTGCCAGGTGCCCGAAGCAGCCTCACTTCCGCGAGGGTTAATTGCTGTTATTGCTGCTGTTTTGTTATTGCCGTCCACTGCCGAACCTCAGGCCCACCTAAGGCAGAGGCCTCGCCGGCCGTGTCCAGGGCGCTTCCACGCCTAGCAGGCGCTTGCTGAAGACAGAGTACCTGATGTTTCTGTCCTGATTCAAGGGCAGAGCAAATCTGTGAATCTTCAGGCTGAACATTTTCCTATTTGAGATCTGAACTAAATATAGAGAGCCTATTTCTAAATTTAGACGATGAATCTCTCGGTTCAATTCTGGAGCTTTTCACTGTCACAACCAGCACTCCCCAGTGAGGTTTAACAATGCAGACCTTTGATGGGAGCTGAAAGAGAGTGTCCTCTATCAGGCCTGGGAGTCAGGGAAGAGGACAGGAGGGAAAAGGCCCCGAGACCCTCTGCGGAGAGGACAGGGAAAGACTAAGTGGAAGGGAGGAGCTCTCCCACCTGCACTTCACTCTCCCTGGCTTCTCCTAGGGGAACAGTCATGTGAACCACAGTGGGAAAAACAGCACTAACCAAAGAATCAAAAGTAATGATGCGTATTTGGTGAGAAGATGACATGGGTTAGGGCAACTCTGATTTGTCCTGGAGAGACATGGAAATTGCTGTGAATTTAATAAAAGACTGAGCCAAACAGCCTTTGGGAAAGGGACTAATCAGGCACTCATTGGGAAAAGCACTTACCCGTTATGATTAGGGTGATCACCTAAAAAATAAGGAGAAGAAAGAACTGAACTATAGCTGGTGTAGATAGTCTACAGGAATAAAACCTTCCCTGATTTCTGCTTTACTATTCCTGGGGAGTGCGGGGGCAGGGTAGCTCTTACTCTCCTGGTCCAGAAGGGCTGCTGATACTCCAGCCATCAAGTCATGTTCCCAGCAGCAGGATGGAGGGGATGAGAACAGTGGCATACTCCTTCCCTTTTCAAGAGACTGCTCTGAGGCCTCATGCAACACACAACTTTTGCTTATACCTCACTGGAAAATACCTGGTCACATGGTCACATATAGTTGCAAGGGAGACCAGGAAATGTTGCAGCAATGTGCTCAGTGAAAAATTGTGGTTTCGTTCATTTTAGATAAAGGGGAAAGGGTATTTGGAAGGGAAATGGATATTTTTTAAAAAAAGGAAATGGATGTTTAGAAAAAAGGGAAATGGATATTTGGAATGGCACATGAGGCACTCCCCAGAATGAAGATGGAAATAGGTGAGCATTCACAACCCTCTGAGAGGGAGCCTCAGAAGCACCGCAGTCGAGTCTGTGTGGGAATTACGGGAGAAAGCATAGGAATGGGCTGTGTGAACATGTCTGCAGTGACACCCTCTAGGTGAATCAGTGACCACACGGCACCATGCACTGGAGAGGTGGCTGGCCTTCCTAACAGGACATGAAATTTTCCTATTGGTTAAAAGAAGGACGAGGGAGGGGTTGACCTGTAATGGAAGTGGTCACAGGAAAATGGCTCCCCAGGAGTAATGAGTGTGCTGCCCGGAGAGGCTGCTTTCAAGAGAGAAGCCATCCTTACACTTGCTCTGTGGCCAAGTCCCAAAGGACAACCTGTCTCACACAGGTGTGCACCACACACGTAGAGGAGGGTTGTGCTACATCGGCGTCCAGGCAGGATCCACCAGGTGCTTCCAGCACTGATAAAAATGACCTGAGAGAGAAGACGTGGAGGTTAGCAGAAAGAGCAGAAGACATGGAGGTTACCGGGAAGAGCAGGAGACGTGGAGGTTAGCGGGAAGAGCAGAAGACGTGGAGGTTACCGGGAAGAGCAGGAGACGTGGAGGTTAGCGGGAAGAGCAGAAGACGTGGAGGTTACCGGGAAGAGCAGGAGACGTGGAGGTTAGCGGGAAGAGCAGGAGACGTGGAGGTTAGCAGAAAGAGCAGAAGACGTGGAAGTTACCGGGAAGAGCAGGAGACGTGGAGGTTAGCGGGAAGAGCAGGAGACGTGGAGGTTAGCGGGAAGAGCAGGAGACGTGGAGGTTAGCGGGAAGAGCAGGAGACGTGGAGGTTAGCAGAAAGAGCAGAAGACGTGGAAGTTACCGGGAAGAGCAGGAGACGTGGAGGTTAGCGGGAAGAGCAGGAGACGTGGAGGTTAGCGGGAAGAGCAGGAGACGTGGAGGTTAGCGGGAAGAGCAGGAGACGTGGAGGTTAGCGGGAAGAGCAGGAGACGTGGAGGTTAGCGGGAAGAGCAGGAGACGTGGAGGTTAGCGGGAAGAGCAGGAGACGTGGAGGTTAGCGGGAAGAGCAGGAGACGTGGAGGTTAGCGGGAAGAGCAGGAGACGTGGAGGTTAGCGGGAAGAGCACAATCCCAGATTCCCTATGGTGTTCAAGCTGTGTGGGGAGAATGAGGGAGTGGAGGCAAAAAAGGCCACAGGGGTGGGACACAGGCACAGGAATAGGGCACCAGGAAGATGCAGGAACAGAGTCCTCCAAAGGCCAGGACACACAGCCCTCTGGTGCACTGAGCCCTCAGCTTTTCTCTCCACTGCTTTCCTCTGGTCTCACTGCCCTCCTAGTTGGGCTTAAACTACTGCTGTGCTGGGAAATATTTAAAATCCAGCCCAGGGGCCGGATGTGGTGGCTCATGCCAATAATCCTAGCACTTTGGGAGTCTGAGGCAGGTAGATCACAAGATCAAGAGATCGAGACAATCCTGGCCAACATGGTGAAATCCCATTTCTACTAAAATACAAAAACTAGCCAGGCATGGTGGTACACACCTGTAGTCCCAGCTACTTGGGAGGCCAAGGCAGAAGGATCTCTTGAACCCTGGAGGTGGAGGTTGCAGTGAGCTGAGACTGTGCCATTGCACTCCAGAAAAAAAAAAAATCCAGCTCAGGGAGTGGGGTTGCTGATGTACAGTGTTTGCCAATTTCTCTGGTGTAAATGCTCCCGGAGGCAGATTTACTGCAGCCTTCAGAAAATCCTGAAGTGTGCCACTGAACTTGGAGCTTCGAAGAGTCACACAGTAGCTGCCACTGTGCAGCAGTCAGCCTTCCAGACAGCATGACTCAAAGTAACCCCCATACCAGCATGGGCAGCTTGGTGAAGCCCGTCCTGCAAAGAATACAAAAACTAGCCAGGTGTTGTCCCGTTACTTAGGAGGATTGTCTGAGCCTGGGAGGCAAAGGTTGCCCTGAGCAGAGATTTTACCACTGCCCTCCAGCCTGGGCAATATAGTGAGATCCTGTCTCAAAAAACAAATAAATAATCTCAAGACCACAGATTGTAGTAAAATGCTCTAATATAACCAGGAGGTAATACTTTCTGAATGTTTATGACCTTTTTTTAAAAATACCATTTATTTAATATAAAGTTGTGTGGCTTGACTTTTGTTTCTAATAGTGGTGAAGTTCTGATGAGAGGCTCGGCTGCTCTGACAGCTTCAGAAGTGTGTGTTCATTAGTGCCTTGAATGTATGTTTGCTTATGAATCATCATACCTGAAGAAATGGCCTTCTTACTCCATGGGTGAGGCCTCTCCTCCATGGGATTAAAGTGTCATTAGTAACTCCACCTCTTGTTAAAGAAGAGCTAGGTGAACTTGCCACCAAAATGACTTTTTCACTCTCAGCCCCTTTGGTGTTTTCTCTGCAGGCCCTGCCATCGCCACAGCACAGCCTGACCGCGGCTGGAGTGTCCTGAGCTGGCCCGACTGCAGGTCCAGTGTCGCACCATCTTCAAGGCTGTGCGGGGCTGGGGGGAATCCAGGAGGCCCAGGCCCAGGCTTCAGGAACCCAAGGCCTTTCCTCTGCATCTGCCTCTGACCTCCAGAGCACACACCTGTTGCAGGTGCTGGGAATCAGCGCCTAAGACACCTGAGGACATCTCCTGCCTTGAATGCCAGAGTGGACTGCATCTTGTACTGATTTTGTGGGGATTTCTGGTCTTTTGTATCCGATGCATGCTGGTCCCTCCCGCTGCTGGAGTTAGGCTGGTTGTCTGAGTGGCCTTTGCACCCTCGTCGCACCCTGATGGCTCTCTTTTCCACTCCAAGCTCACCACGCTGGGACCTGCACCTCAGACAGCCCCAAGACCACACTTGCAAGACCACATGGCTGGCTCGCCATTTCTGCCTTTCTGCTCCCAGACACTTCTGGGAGTTTTTCTTTTGTCTTTACTTGTTTATCGATGAACGTAAGAGGAAATGAAAACTGATCAAGACCCTGCCTGGAAAGTTTCCTCTGCACAGAACAAAAGCAAATCAAAGGGTTCATCCAGGCAAGGAGTTGAGGCTCTTCCCCTGTGTGGGAGGGAGGAGGGGAAGACATGGCCTGGGACTCGCTGGGCCCGGCCATCCACATGTCCTGAGAGCTGTGAAGCATCGTGCAGCCACCACGCAGCAGCTCAGGCACCAGCACCCATCCCCGTGCCTGGGGATCAGTGAATCTAGTTCACCGGATGGGCGGTCCATGGGGACGGGATGGGCCGGCAGGCCTGCCTGCTTAGCGAAGTGAAGTAAGTCGGACCTGGTGTACGATGAACGCCAGACTGAAACTCTTCACAGCAAATGCCTAATCTTTGAGAACAACATAATGTATTTACAAGGCGCTTATTAGATATTAGATGCACCTTTCCTAAACAAGATGTTCTCTCACAAGGCTGATTTCTAGCCTCCTGAAAAGCAAAACCTGTCACCGACCCTGGAGCAGCAGGCAGAAGAGAAATTCCAAAATGCCCTGAAAAGCGAGAGGCTCTGTGGAAAAGACCAGGGCTTGTGCAGGTGGGGAGCTCACTGCCCTGGGAGAGAAGCCCTCACCTGGACGCCACAGGTGCCGGCCTGAGCCAGGGCTTGTGCTGGTGGAGGAGCTCACTGCCCTGGGGCAGAAGCCTCTCACCTAGAGGCAGCGCATGCTGCCCTGAGCCAGGGCCCATGGGAAGTTTCCGGGCACAGATACACACAGACTTAGCAGACAGGGTCCTGCTGTAACGCTCTGACATTTCTGGAATCTGGACTGTCCATGGGGAGTGACCAGGAGGGCATGAGAAATACGCTGAGTTGGGGCCAGGTGTGGTGGCTCACACTTGTTATCCTAGCACTTTGGGAGGCTGAGGAGGGTGGATCACATGAGGCCAGGAGTTCAAGACCAGCCTGGCCAGTATGACGAAACCCTGTCTCTACTAAAATAGAAAAGTTAGCTGGGCGTGATGGTGCATGCCTGTAGTCCCAGCTAATTGGGAGGCTGAGGCAGAGGCAGAGGAGGTTGCAGTGAGCAGAGATCGCACCACTGCTCTCCAGCCTGGGCTACAGAGTGAGACTCTATCTCAAAAGGAAAAACTAAACACACTACTTTGGAACTCACTGTATCACATGCATCAAGGCCTGTTTGCATAAAACAGTTATTCCAAGCAACGAACATCACCAAATGTGTGCACCACTGCCCAGTGTGACGTTTCTAAGGTGACCGCACAATGTGAGGACGCGGAGGCCTGTGCTGAGCACGTGGTCTGTGCTGCGCGCCCCCCATAGCCACGCCTTTTCCTTTCTTCCGCCAACTCTCCACGTAGCCCTGAGTTTGGGGGAATAATTATTTACCAAATTTTTAAATCAATTTTTTCTCCCACAGTCAACACTGATTTCTCAGGTCTGAGGCTAGGGAAGCTTCATCGCCCAGGCCACTGAACTGCACTCCCGGAGGGGAGGCCAGTGCTGTGAATGCTTCTGAGGTCCTTTGAACCTGGAGCTGCCTTTTCTCTCCTACTAAAATCCAGAAGAACAAGAGATGAATAAAGAAGCTCTCCCAGACAGCCTGGGGCAGTGGGCCTATTTCCTGAAGCCCCAGCCACCTCGCAGCTGAAACTTGCCAGCTTCTTATCAAACTTTCAGCCCAAGAGCAATTAGCCAGGATCCGCATACCAGCAAAGGTTTTTTTGGGCTTGGATTACAAATTGCCATCGTCTCTGAGAAGAGGAGAGGGAATCTGTCTGAGAAGAAGTTTTTCTGCGGCTGAGGATTCACAGGTGCCCGCAAGCCCACCCTGCAGGGATCTTCGAAAGGTAAGGTGTACGCAGGCTTCCTGCCTCTGCTGCGGAAAGGGCCTCTTCAGGATGCACCCAGGTGGATGGTTCTGTGGGGCATCTGCTTCCATGACGACGATTGTCTTGTGCTCCCTCGGGATGGGGGTTTTGTCTCCAGAACTCACAGAAAGTTGCTGCCATTTTCTGTTCCTTCCAATCTCCTAATTGCTCAGGTGAGGAGGCCTGGATGCATGGCAAATTCACTTGGGTTCATGAGTCTAATTGATAGAGAGGAATCTCGCCTATTTGTTTCATGATTTAGAGAGCACAGGGCTCTGGGAAACAAACCAACAGTATTAGGACAAATTGAGTCATAAGAAAGAAGAATGTTATAAATGGGATCCAGTTTGTTTTAGAAAGCATTTCAGTTTAGAGTACACGGCTTAAATAAACTGGCTTTTCCTGGATCTGGGAAAGAACGAGGGTCAGAAGGTATAGGGTCCCCATGAATAGCCACTGCCACCTTGGGGAAAACAGCATCTGAAATGATGGGGGAAGGGATGTGGACGGGCCTTACACGTTCCATCTGGAACAGAAGATGGCTGTGGTGTGGGGGTCCCCTTGGTTCCCGTTGGCTCCCCTGCTGCAGGCACTACCCCCGCCCCCCACCCCGGGCTCCTGCTCGGCTTCCTCGGGCCGGGGACAAGGGTGAGAAGTCCCCAGTATAGCCTCAGACTTCAGGAGACGGACAGTGGGGCTGAGGGTGGGTTCTCTTAAGCTTTCACGATGGCAAACTTCCAAAGTCAAAGGTGAGAAGCAAAGCCTCCTATGTCTCCAGATCTGGCTATAATTTTTCTAGTTCTGTGCATTCTTGTTCAGTTGATAAAATCATGTTTAAAAGTATAAAGCAATTGTTTTGGGGTAAAAGTGGGTATACCCAATACGCTCGATACTTCTACTCGGTACTGAGGGTGTGGACACTCTCAGAGGGGAAGCTCACTGTGTTTCCAGAGTCACCAAAATGATGATAACCTTTGATGCTCTAATTCCAGTCTCAGAAATTTCTCATGAGGGAACAAAGCTAAATAATGTACATGTAAAGATACATAATAATAGACAATAATTGGCAAGAAAAGGGTGATGAGGGAGGCATTTGTAAACAGTGGTGCATAACTGTTGGACTTTTGTTTTGAAACCATTTAACCATATGGAAATCATGAACGACAATGAAAAATGACCAAGGCAGACATGGATGTGTATGGTACACATGGATTACATGGATGAGAAAAATCAAATCACACGGAAAGGAAAGCCGGATAGAGATGAGCAGTCTTTTTTAAATCTGGTAATGAGGTGTATTAGATATTTTATAGCAATTTTGGATATATTTGAATTTGTGTTTAGCCTCTTATTTTATACTTTCTACTTACTCCACCTGTGTCGGGCAGGATTCCAAGTGTCCTCCCGCTCCCTCCCTAGCGTGAAGCTCCCTCCCCAGCGTGAAGCTCCCTCCCCTGGTGTGTGGGTGGGGCTGTGAACAGTAGGCGGGCGGCCACTTTGATTACGCCACATCACCCAGGACCATCTTACAGCCTCCATGCTGCCTTGTCTGAGAGGCCTCGACTTGGAGACTTCCAGAGCTCAGAGGGGCCCCCAGCCAACAGCCAGCCAGAAGAAAATTAGACTTCAATCTTGGAACCTCAAGGAACTCAATTCTCACTGCAACCCATGAGCTTGGAAGAGGTCCTGAGCCTCACATGCTGTCACAGCCCCAGCTGCTGTGCTTACAGCCTGGTGAGACCCTGAGCGGAGGACCCAGCCCACCCACCTCCAGATTCGTGGCCCACCGAGGGAGCGAGATTATATGTGTGTGCTGTTGAAAGGCGCTAAGTTTGTAATGATCTGTCATGCAGTATCACAGCACACAACACGATGCACACCTGCTTCACGGTTGTTTGTTTTTTCTTGAATTATTTTAGATTTGTTGGATTTTTTCCTCTGATTTTATTTTTCTCCCTCTACTGGTATTGTAGTTATCAACTGTGTTTCTATTCCTTTAGTAGTTGTGGTTATTAACACAGAAAATTAACATATCAGAGTCTGAAGGTAGTCAATAGATTTAGCATCGGTAGGTGATTTTAGAAATAGAACAATTCCATTCGTCTCCTTCATCCTGACTTTTATACTATCGCTGCCACTTATCGGTATCCAGCCTTGTTTTCCTTTTAACTTACTAGACATGATTATTACTGCTTTATACAGTCAGTGTTTACGTGGGTTCCCCATGGGTTTGCCACGCTTCACACCTCCACACCATCTTTCACTTCAGACCGCACAGCTGAAATCACACACCCTTCTGCTTAATATCACACTCCCCGTTTCTGGCTTTCTGCAGGTGCCTTTCATCCTCCTCTACATCTGAAGGATGATTTAGCTGGGTATAGGATTTGAAGCAGTCACTTTCTGTTCATTTGTCAGGATATAACTCTACCTTTTCTGGTTTCCATTGCTGATGAGTCAGCTGTTGGTTTCTCCTTGTTTAAAGTAGTTTATCCTTTCTCACTGGATGTTTGAAGACGTACTCTTCCTCTCATTATGTGCATTATTTTGCTGTGCTGTATCTAGGTGTGCATTTTTCTTCGTTATGATGCTTATGAATCGTGAGTATTCTTCAGTCTGTGCAGTCTTATCTTCCGTGAATTATGGAAAATCTCAGCTACTATTTATTGTCTCTGACCCAGTCTTACTCTTTCATTTTTCTTCCGAGATTCTGGACAGTTGTATGCCACAACTAAATAATACCCTCTCTGGTTTTTAAGCCTTCTTTCCTATTTTCTGTCTTTTTATTTCTCTGTGCTGCCTTCTCTATAATGTCTTCACATCTGTCTCTTCCAGGTCATTAACATTTTCTTCAGCTGAGCTAATCTGTTTTTAATGCTGTCAATTACGTTTTCAATTTAATTATTATATTATCTTAAAAATTGTTTTAGGTTTAATGTCACCTGTCCTTTTGCCCATATTTTGATCTTTATTTAAACATATTAAACAGGTGTGAGAAATAACGTTATTTTTCACAGAGGCGTCTGGAATAGTGAAGGATTGGGGAAGAATTCTATTTTCTGTGTCTCGTATTTAAGATCTTCAGCTGTTGCCATTTTTCAATTCTCTTTTAAAGTTTTCATTTCTGCTAAAATTTCACGTCTGTCTGTGAATAGTGTTCATCATTCCCACTAGTGGTTTTAAAGTATTAATCACAGTTATTTAAACTCTCTGTGTGTGGTAGTTCTGACTCTCAGGTCATATCTGAATCCGGTTCTAATGATTGCTTTATGTTTAGCAGTAAGCCTCCTGCACTGCCTCCCTGCCTTCTTCCTTCCCCCAGCCCCCCCATTTCTCTCTCTTTTTTTATTTCTCTTACATGTTTGGTTGAAAATGATACAATATGTGGGGGCAATACTGAGTACATATTCATGCCTGGGAAACTGCAGGTCCTTTCTGCTTGGCCATTGAAGGCTGAGCCCGTCTAGCTGGAAGTTGAGCTGAGTTTGGGATTTCTTGCTGCCTTCCGGGCACGACCAGCTTCAAATCCTCAAGTTTCACCAGAGGAGAGGAACTGCTTTGCCAGATAACTTTTCTTGAGGTTTGCTTCATTCTCAGTTTTGGGCTTTTTGTTCTCACCATGCCCCATGTGCTTGCCTGTCCCACAGTAGCCTGCTGTGGTTCCCACACAGCTCCTGCTGGCCTTGGTGGATGCCAAAGACCTCTGTTGTCTTGGGGCAGATTCAGCCTTGGGCAGGCACGGCCTCCCTGGTCTTGGGAGGAGAGACTTTTCTCAGCCACTTTTCTGCCTCTGGGCAATAGGAAATCTGTGATGGTTGAGACCCAAGATGGTTTCCTGCCCCTCACCCAGGGGTAGAGGGATTTTCTTTTCCCTTCTTACAGCCACAACGGGTTTTTATCTGTGCTTTCACAGGGAGCGACAGGGTTTGCTGGAGTAGGGTCCAGGTGAGGCTCCCTGCAGACACCCTCATGCCTGTGGCTCCTGCAGGCTTTCCGATCTCACGTTAACCCACTCTTGGCTAAATTCCTCTGGCCTGTCTCTAACCAACGGACAGCCCACCCTCCTCCTGTGTCCAAGCCAGGTGAGGCCACACTATTGCCCATCTCTTCTGGCAGGCACCTGTCTCTCTAGGTTTCAGTCTAGCTGGATGACTTGCACTGTCGGCTGCATGAGTTCCGAGAGAAGTCACGAGGGTAGGTCATCAGCTTTGCCTTGTTGACAGGCATGAGCGGCTGTCTCGAGCGGCTGTCTCTCCCGGCTGTCTGGATCTGCCGTTCAGCTTCCAGCGACTGCTCACTGTGGTACCTTGAACCAGTTCCCTCTGAGTACACTCCATTTCTTCCCCAATCCTTCACTATTCCAGACGCCTCTGTGAAAAATAACGTTATTTCTCACACCTGTGAGTATCCCTGAATAAACGCCTAGAAGTGGAGTTGCCGAGTTGAAGGATGTCGCATCTGCAGTGTTGACATGAGTTGCCACGTTGCTCCTACAAAGGCTGTAGGGGCCCCTGACACACAGCTCACATCCGCACACCCTCACCATGCTTCCTTGATCTTTACCTGCCTAAGAAATGAAATTCATTTCTATGTAGTTTTACTTCACTTTTCTCTTATTAAAATGTGGTCCAGCTTCCTTGCATATGGTAAAGCTATTTGCATTGAACTGTACACTCAAAAATAGTGAAGTTTTGTGATTTTTTTACTACAATAAAAAGCTATTTACATTCTCATCTATGAACTAAATATTCATGTTTTTAACCACTTTACAATAGATGTGTTGGCCTTTGTTCCGTTTCAGTTGTTTCCTCTGGGTTTCTTTGTAGATATTTTTCTAACATTCTATTCTCTTTTAAATAATATTGGGAAGTGTGGGCCTTCTTGTTTTCCCCTTGACTTGACCAGAAAGCCTTTACTACTCTCAGTTAACTGTAGCGTTGGCTATTGGTTTGATGTGGTCAGTCTTTATTAGAAGAAATATTTCTATTTCTACTTTCTTTTCGTCATGAAGCATGTTGTTTTCTCCCCCCAAAATGTAATGAAAATTAAGATTAGTACTGCATTTAATTTATGAATTTGTTTCAGGAGAATATAGCTACGTATGTTGCTGGCGTTTCATCCTATGCATAAATGGGTTAAATATTAACGCTAGTCCTATATACCATGGCACTCCCATTCCTGAGTCACTACTTCGATTCTTCTTTTAATTAGTGAATCTATATCTTTGAGTATTTTTTCAGGAACAATATGTGGGCATATGCTTTCTGAATTCTTAAGTAAGAATGTCTTTCTCTTGCATTCCCCCATGAACAATAATGTGGCTAGACAATGAATTCCTAGCCCCAGTTTTTTACCCTCAGAATCCCATAGTCCTTGCTCTGTTGAGGCCTCACATCAAAACCAGCCTGATGGTTTTTCCGTTGAATATTTTATAAGCATCTACTTGGTTGCCTGTCAACATTTTTATGCTTGGAAATCAAAGATTTAACTGGGCTGTGTCTGCTTACAAGTCTTCCTTTTATTGTTTATTTTACCTGGTGTATGGTGTGTCATTTCAAACTAAAGAAACACATACCCCAGAACCTAAAGTACAATAAAAAAAGAATCAGGACTTCAGCTTAGAAGTGTTTTCTTAAGCTACAACTTTGACTCTTGCGTCTCTTTCACATCTTCCAACCTCTTCTTCAGAAAGCCCAGTCCCTTGTATGCTAATGTTGGCCGCGTGTCCTCTGAACCCACTGCCTCCTTCCCACGGTGTTTGTGTCTTTGTTCATTTTCCTTACTTTCATCCACTCTTTCATTGAGCCAATGTTCTGCAGCTTCGTCTGTGATTTTACTTTTCCAACGCTGTTGGAAACTTTGCTACGATAGTATTTCTCTCATTCCCTTCTTTCTGTAATTGTTCCAGCTGCTAGAAAAAAACTGGCTGCTTATCTTATCACATCCTTCAGCTCAAGTTCAGAGACTCCATGTTGTCCTTATATTTTATGGAGAGAGCAGGTATATAAAACCCTTCTTATTCCTGTAGTTCCTCTTTTTCAAAACTATGCTAGTCTTCTCCCTCCAGTATTAGGTTTGCCCCTTTTGTGTGGAAAACTGTTTCCATAGATGTTGCACAAAGATTTGGTTCTGCTTCCTGTAAACCTGCCTTCAGGTCGGGGAGGTTAACATCAGCCTGGTGTTTGCCTTAAGTGTTGTCTCTTAGTCTGTTCACCGTTGACCCGCATGCTCTTAAA
The DNA here is from genome assembly GCF_049354715.1 of Callithrix jacchus. Lineage (NCBI taxonomy): Eukaryota > Metazoa > Chordata > Mammalia > Primates > Cebidae > Callithrix > Callithrix jacchus. The sequence continues at coordinate 27,426,987 of NC_133502.1, forward strand.
ATCCTGTTATCCGCTTTTAAACCAGTAAATCACTTAATGACAATGCATATCATTTGTTTGCCACCACACACCAAGTAAAATAAACAAGAAAAGGAAGACTTGTAAGCAGACACAGCCCAGTTAAATCTTTGCCACCACCAGCGTGGCAAGGCAGAGGTGCCGGGGAAACCTGCGTATCAGCAGCTCTGTTCTTCAGTACAGATGTGAGGTTTTGTTGCTTCCATTCTTTCTACAGAACGTGGCTGGGCCTGAGTTTGTTACTGATGGTACCATTTCTCGCATCTGGCAGGACTGCTGTACTTCCTGGGAGGAAGCCTGTGTAGCAGGAAGAATAGAAGCAGGAAATGCTCTCACCACGCACGCTTGTTCTTGGGTCTTCTCACCGAGGTGTTTCAGATGCTGTGCTGCACAGCCATGAACTGTTCCCAACAGGAGTTCAGCGTCTCTCCATCTAACAAGGAGACGTTTTCATAGGTAAAGCCAAAACGGTTTCTGCTGCATTCCGTGGCATTGCACATCTTCTCAAGAACGTCAGCTTGGTGTTCCACTGGGTACCAGGTACATTGATTGCTAAAAGGGTTTCAGAATGTCCATCTCTTACTGCAACACCTTAGCTTGCAGCAGACCAGCCTTCCCATCAGGAGCCTGCAGAAGAGCATCACAGAATTGCTTTGAAATATGCGTGAGGGCGTTGGGGAGCTACCAGGCCAGCTAGAGGTACAGGGCCAATGCCCTCACGCAACTTCCTGAGGCAAGCCCCCTGTTCTCTGTGGCTCTTGCTCTGGACCTTGGCTGATAGATAAATACCACAGTCCAAGAAATTGAAACTTTCAGCAGCACTCAGACCTCTGAGGAGCTAAGGGTGCTAAGGGAGAGCTAAGAGGAGCCAGGGAGAACTTCTAGAAGTTTCATGGAACTGGTGAGATGAAAAGTGGAGGTCAGGCTACAGAGTCCTTGTGACTGGAGGAACTAGGAGCCCAGACAAAAGGCGTGGACACAGAAGCGTAGGTGGTCTTTCAGCTTGAGGCAGTGCTGAATTCTTGCCATTAAATGTGAGAAGCTCAGCCTTGGCAAAGAGCCTGGTGGTCTCAGAGTGCATGGTAGACAACGGTTCGAGTTCAGAGCCCACTGAGGAGGAATTAGGGAAACACTCTGGACTACTCCAAATCAGTGTTTACTCAAGAGACCGGGAGCGGGGGTGCGGGGACTGAATGAGATTCCCCAACCTCGTACACAGATGCTCCCATCTAGTAAGACAGCTGCACAAAGCTTGGACAGCCAAAAGGACAAGTGTGCCCGAGGGCCACTCCCGTGGCCAAAGTAGAGTCAACTTCTGAGCTGACACTTCTGTTCTGCAAAGCCCTCTAAGGGCTGATGATTTTGGGATGCCAATCATCTTACAGTGGGAATTAGAAGAAAACAGGTGTGGTGGGAAGTGTCACTCATGCTTTGACTGCAGTGGGGATGCTCTTGTGCGGAGAGGCCGTGGCTGGGCTTTGATCCCAGCTTTGACACCCGCAGCTTTGTTCCCCCAGGGCACTGGCTTTCTTATCTGAAGGGAGTGGGCTGATCATCTCTCTCTGGAGCTCCATTTGGCTCTGAATTGGGGTGCTGGGGAGGGCAGCAGAATTAAGCTTCATTGCTATGCATGCAGAGTGATGCCATCATTAAGCTTGACATGAGGCTGGACAGTATAAAAGATATCCAGATGTGGTGGATTTGCATATTCACGCCTCACTGCTATTCCCAGAGAATCAGAAATGTGGGAATTGTACTCACGCCAGTTGTGGGCCTGCAGTGTCATGGTGCAGGGTCTGCTTGCCATGCGGAGGAGCGCGTTGCACGGCCAAAATCCTGCGGTTGGCATTATTACTGTTTCCTTGAACCTCCAAATCCTTCAAGTGCCTCATCAGCCATTAAATACTTGGGAAATGTCTGTATATTTAGTGAAACTGGCAAAGTAATCACATTAATTTCAAGTGCAGAATGAAGGTAGCCTCAGCCATGGTGTAATTTAAGAAGTGAAAAAGTTGCTTACATCCAAGAAAGCCACTGAGACGGGAGCATGCATAAACTGTGCCTACGTCAAGTTAGGTCCAGGGTGTGGGGGGCAGGCTGCTGGGCTCCAGCGTTCAGCTCCACCACCTCCTCAAGACTAACCTACTCCAGTCCATGGTTGTGTAGAAATAGAGGAAGCCCATCCGGAGGAGAAAAGCAGAGGCCCCTGACTTGCTGTAGCAGGGGGCCAGCCATCATCACTGCATGTGGAAGAGTCTCTCACGCACACATAGGATCGGGAAAGCTTCAGAATGGAAGAGGGCAGGGTTCGGGTGTGCCCTCATGGAAGGCTGCTGGCCTGAGGATGCTGGCAGCCGCAGACTCAAAGCAGGGATCCTGTGTGGGTGGCAAGGGGTGTGTGTTGGCTTTCTCTGTTAGTTCTGAGTTAGAGGCAGGGACAGAAGTTACGAAGGCCAGCTATAAACCAAGTGCTGAACACTAGGGCCTGAGTGTTATGGGATGGTTGTTGGATTCCCTGCATGGTTCCTACAGGTTGGCAGCAGGCTGGCTTCCTGGGTCAGGTGCTGTGGGTAACGGATGGGTTCCGAGAAGGTGCTGCGGCTGTGGGTTGGATTTCCATCTTTCTGACTACCTGGCTGTTGTCTGTTGGTATACTCAGTCTCTCCATTTATAAATGTAGACGATGAGACCAAGGTCTTTCCCAAAACTTTAGGGAAATCAAGATGGTGTCCAGTTCAATCAACTCATTAAAGTATCCTAAAAATCTTTGTAGGATGAAAGAAACACTCACATCCGAGCAGGGAGAGTGGGTTGACACTCTGTTCTCGTGTAAAGGACACACACTCTAGTGGGTTATACGTGATCCCATAACAAAGGGGCAGAGGTCTGGGGGGCCTAGACCCTGGGGATGAAAGACCAGACTTGAGGCTTCCAACGAGTTTTGGGTGATGGAGCCAGAGGGCGGGGGAAGATGAACGGGCACCCCAGACTGCCCAGCACCCACCATGCGGACAGTGTCATGTCCGAGCACACTTTGACGAATAACATGACTCGATTTTAAGATGACTTAATTTTGGTGAGGGTGTGCCCTGGAGAGCATGGACAGGAATATCTCAATTACCGAAAGTGCATACATGGTCTTCCTGTCCTCTGTGAGATTGGGTTGCCTGAGAGCAGATGGGTAAAGCCCAGTTTACGGCACCCAGAAGACCAGACAGGTCCTTCCTCAGGGATGTCTCAATCCAGGGGTTCCTTGGAGCTTGGCCCTCAGGCCATCACCCTCAGCCTCTCTCTGGTGCCTTTGAAGCAATACCATAGCCCTCTTGGGGTGGCCATAGAGACCCTCGGCCATGCTGTGCTGAGCTACATGGGAGCTCGAGGGAAAGGAATTCTCATGCTGTCTTTATTCCCAATTTTGATATTTTGTTTTTCACAGATTTTTCCATTGACATATGTAAACACTGCATTAAGATATTCTTTCCCTCAGTGCCATTTTGCACCCAAGTGACTGTCTGGCCTGAGCCTGGTCCTGCCCACAGTGTCCTGAAGGCCACGACAGAATGCTGGTTCTCTTCCTCCCCCAGATGCTCCTCTCTTTAATGTATGCATTCCAAAGCCAGCTGCTCAGCAGAGCCCTGATGAGAGGGGAAATGCGTGGTTGAAAATCCATTGTAAGTGAGAACATAATGAAATACAAATCGAGCAATGCAACGTTGCTCCCAATCTTAGAAGCCACAGCAACAGAGAGGCCCACTTAACATTCTGTTCCTGGGGGCAGATGCCTTCCCGCTTTTGAGCTTGGGAAAGGCAGAGGCTGCTAGACAGAGTTTCAGACACGACAGACCCTGTTACCAAGTGAGAACAGAGCAAGATGGGTGGTGCTGGCCACGTGGACCAGGAAGTGACGGCCGCATGCACAGGAGGCCACCCTGTCCACCCGGCAACCTCACTGCCCGATGCAGGGAAGCTGTCCATCAGACTGAATTGAATCCTCTTCCTTGTGTGGCATTCTCCGGTGGTCCGTGGCAGCATCAGCAGAGGCCTCCTCTGTGCAGGGCATGTGGTGAAAAATCGATGATGCCAAGGATGACAGGGTTATTTCAATGCCCTGGAAGGAGAAAACTGTAGAAAGAGCCTAACGGGGTGGGCACTGGTCTGTGCAGGGCATAGGCCTCTGGGAAGAGTGGCACTGCCCCCCTGAAAGTGGCTCCAGTGAGGGCTGCTGCACAGGAGGGAGGCTCCCTGGCTGCTTCCAGGGGACACTGCGGTGAACACCGGGCAGCAGGGTGAGTCCCCTGGTGCCGTGTAATGTACAGGATGCCTAGCCACCTGAATTTTGGATAAGCAGTGAAGGCTTTTCTAGTATAAGTGTGACCCAAACGGTGCACAAGCATCCTGTCATTTTACTTGCTGCCTCTGCCAACCCCAAGTGTCAAGGCTCTGAAAGCAGAGGACGTGAAAGGCCCCATATGTGTCTCCTGTGCAAGATGGCTGGCAGCTGCTGAGAGCCCAGTCGGGGACACTTGGGTATCCCAGCAGGGCCATCGGGAGCCCAGGAACCTGGGCGGCTTTAGCTCCAGGTCTTCGTAATTTCCTAAGAAAAGCCTCCAAGTCAGAAAGAGGCAGGAGAAGGGGAGGAGTTGCAGAGAAAAGGGAAGGGGATGATTAAGGGGGTGTAGAGCTGCTTGATTTATGGCTTATGGGTAGAAACAGAAAGAGCTAGATAGGATTTACCTTAATTGTACATTGACTAATTGCTCAAAGATTTGTGACAGAGATGAATGCCGGTAAATATCTTTCTGGGCAAAAGCATCAAAGGTGATTAAACTCTGCTAGAATTAAGGACAATGCAACAGGGTTAAGAAAAGAGGGGAAAACATTAATAAGATGAAGGATTTTTTTTCTGAAAACTTACCGTACGCTTGTTCATCATGGGTCCTGCATGCCACATTGATCTCTGACGCTTCACCTGCTAACTTGCTCCTGTTCCTGAAAACTTTTGTTCCAGTCCTTTGGAAGTCACTGTGGAGTGGGGGTTTGGTGAAGGAAAGAGGACTCCAGGGATGTTTCTGTTTCTGAGACATGCAGTAGACACAGTGTGTCGGGAGAAGTGCAGAAATCTAGGGGACGATGAAAACACCTCGCGAAAGAGGGGGGGCAGGCAGGAGGCAGCAGCACTGGGGTAGCTACAGTTTGCTCATGGACACACATCTTTGGGACTTACTTCATGATGGGGTCTTCAGGGAAGGAACCAGACAAACGTGCCAGGGAGAAGCTTCTGTTTTGAAGGTCTTTCTTAGTGGCAAGCATGTGGTTCTGAACCTGGGAAGCTACTGCAGGATTCAATTTTGCTTTCATCACGGCTTGGCGGTGAGCTTCCTGCATCGCACAGCCGGGTGAGAGCAGGGGTGACGCCTCAGGGTGTGAACCATCCCACAGCCACCCCACACCCCGTCTGTAGCAGCTCTGTTGACCCAGGTAAAGTGATGAACGCTGTGCCCCTTCATGAGAGGGGCCTTCCAAGAATGCCCCCGGCTTCTGCTGCTGGTGACAGAAGTGGTCTGGGAAAGTCACTCCACCAGACAACAGCTTCGTCAACAATTTTGAACCCATGAGCTATTTCAGTTTTTGAAAGATGTAACTTATTGCATGTCCTTAGGAATACAGTGTTGTTTGAGAATTTGGGGAGGGAAACTCTTAGGATATGCGCATTACAAGTGTTGGGATGTACCATCATGCTTTTTCTCGAGAGTAATAAAGGTAGGAAAAAGAAGCCCTTGGCTGGCGCTGATGCAGCTTACCTAGCAAGTGACTCACTGTGGTTTCCGGCCGGGAGACAGTTGCTCCTGCCTGTGTGCTGGAAGATTCGAGGCTGAGTGGCCCTTCCAACGTGGAGAAGCAAGATGGACGCACATTTCCTTCATGTCCATTGGTTCGCAGGTATGAGCTTGCTGAAGGCTGCCCCAGGAACAGGACTGATACAGAATCAGAATCTTGGTTTTATAGAAAATACAGCTGATAATCCTCTGTGTAGAAATTGGTTTGTAAGAATGTTGTAATGTATATTATGTGTGCACCACTAATTCTTCTCAGAACAGCTATGAATGTATTGGTCTTTTATTTGCTGGGTTGTTTTTATTATTCGTCACTTATTCAGCTCCGCGATTAGAATATAAGCTTCAAGGCAAGAATGTATATTAATATTTATAATTAGGTTTCAGAAAAATTAAAGCCAAGTGAAAATAAATGGCTCCATCTCTAGAAGCAAATTGCTGCTTTGCTGTCAGGTCAGCACCGAGGCACTAAGAACTGCAGACGGCTTACGACCCATTCTTATGTGTGTAATGGGAGACACAGGAGCAGAGGCTGCGTGGAGCTCCTCTGCACATCTGCTCCTACGAGGTGACTTGAACATTTGTTCTGTGTCTGGTGCCTGAAGTCCGAGCATATTTAGAGGTGATACTTTAAAGTCAATGGGCAAGGACTCAAAGCTGGCACGTTGAAAGACGTGACTTTCTTTGGTATTATCCTGCTGACTGGCGATGCTGGTCTTGCAGATTCTCTGGGGTGCAGTCAGGAGCAGGCAAAATGGCAGCTTGAACACATTACAAGATGGTCTGGAAGCTCCTGAGAAAGCAATCCCCTGAGATACTGGCCATTTTCTGCCTTTTGGAAAGAATTAAAATCAGCCTGAAGCAGGCTTCTCTGGTTCAGCAAACATGGAACCCAGCAGCTTCCTGGAAGCCCCCGCAGAGCTGTGTGGAGTCCAAAACGGTGCTTGTAGGGGTGGGGGATTCTTTCTGCCTCCTCGGTGCTGACGAAACCATTTCACTTTCTTTCCTGAATAAGAAATGTTGCTGTTGTTTAATGCAAGTATCAGGAGCAGAGCCCAGCACAGCAGGTCCATGGTATCCAAAGACTCTGGAGAGACTGGAGTTTTCATGCTGATGTTTTCTCTTTCTGGCGTGTCTCAGAGGTCACTCTGTGCTTACCAGGTGACCTGTGATCTGTCTGCCACAGGGCAGGCTGACGTCCACTCTGCATGAGCAAACGGCCCCTCCAGAGGGCCGGCCACTGGGAAGCAGTGCTCTCGGTGGGAACCCTGCTGGGGACTCAGGAGGCGGGGCTTAATTCCTTGACAGCATAACTCTGGCAAGTTGCTTGACTTCTCTAGGCCTTGGTTTCTTCATTTTCAAAACAAGGTTGGACTTGATCTTTTCTAGCTTTTAAGTTTTACAATTCTGTGTTTCATTGATATAAAAATGTATTATAAGCTCAATATTTTTCTGACAGAAATTCAGGCTTATTTTTCCCAATCACTCTCTAGAACCAGAATCCAAAAATTAGAGCAGTTTGTGTATGCATGTCCTCCTTCAACCAGAGTACCTGCCACCCACTTCTGCTCCCTCGGGCACATGGGGAGGGCCCCTGAGCTCCGTGGGCCTGTTACCCAGGACTGCTCCTGTGGGCAGATGGAGAAAGCCCCTGAGCTCCATGTACCTGCCACCCAGGGCTGCTCCTGCAGGCAGATGAAGAGGGCCTCTGAGCTCCATGGGCCTGTTACCCTAGACTGCTCCCGTGGGCAGATGGAGAGGGCCCCTGAGCCTCATGGGCCTGTTACCCTGGACTGCTCCCGCGGGCAGATGGAGAAGACCCCTGAGCTCCATGTACCTGCCACCCAGGTCGGCTCCCGCAGGCAGATGAAGAGGGCCCCTGAGCTCCATGGGCCTGTTACCCTGGACTGCTCCCGTGGGCAGATGGAGAGGGCCCCTGAGCTCTGTGGGCCTGTTACCCTGGACTGCTCCCGTGGGCAGATGGAGAGGGCCCCTGAGCTCCGTGGGCCTGTTACCCTGGACTGCTCCCGTGGGCAGATGGAGAGGGCCCCTGAGCTCTGTGGGCCTGTTACCCTGGACTGCTCCCATGGGCAGATGGAGAGGGCCCCTGAGCTCCGTGGGCCTGTTACCCTGGACTGCTCCCGTGGGCAGATGGAGAGGGCCCCTGAGCTCCGTGGGCCTGTTACCCTGGACTAGCCCAATGGGCAGATCGAGAGGGCCCCTGAGCTCTGTGGGCCTGTTACCCTGGACTAGCCCAATGGGCAGATGAAGAGGGCCCCTGAGCTCCATGTACCTGCCACCCAGCGCTGCTCCCTTGGGCAGATGAAGAGGGCCCCTGAGCTCCATGGGCCTGTTACCCTGGACTAGCCCAATGGGCAGATGAAGAGGGCCCCTGAGCTCCATGTACCTGCCACCCAGCGCTGCTCCCTTGGGCAGATGAAGAGGGCCCCTGAGCTCCATGGGCCTGTTACCCTGGACTGCTGCCATGGGCAGATCGAGAGGGCCCCTGAGCTCCGTGGGCCTGTTACCCAGGACTGCTCCCGCGGGCAGATGGAGGAGAGCCAATCCCACATCCCATGTACTTTGGGATATGCTCTCATGCATATGGCCGCTTAGAAAACAAGGCACTCATTACGATTAAGTTGATCTCATTACCAAGCAATAAATTGGAAATTGCAATGAAATGAGGTTGATTTCCGACTGGCAAATTTTGGTTCAGGGTGGGAAGGAAATAATCGTATTTAAAGCTGCAACAGCTGTTTTACCGTTTATTATATTCTAAATGCTTTTAGAGAAATTAGTTAATTAATTTTAACATTGTTAAACTCTCCTTAATAGTGTTCCAAAATACCTAGCAGTGATTAATCATGATTGGAATTTTTATCAGTCATGATCTGATACATTTTCCAAAAAAGAAGATTTTATTGCACATTAAAATTACTTAGTTCAAATTCTTTAATTGTAGATCTTAATCTTGTTTGAAAATATCATCTTTATCCATTCAGTGTCATGTAAAGTTAGTGCTTCTCCTCAAAAAACATTTTCAAACTTTGCTTGGATTCTTTTCTTCCTTTTTGCTAACCCATATCATTTAATTTCATGTGGCTTTAATGAGTGATTGTTTTCAACAGTTTCTGAGAGTTTCAGTCAGCAATATTTCATTCCAGAATAAAAGGTAATGATCCGTAAATTCCTAATGCCATATTTTTATAGCCAGTAAATTAGTCTTTAATGGATTCAATAAGTTCTGTGATGTATGTCATTAATTGTTAATGGTGTTTTAACTAGATAATTGTTAGGAAGGGCTGTTTATCATCACCACTGGTGAATGACTGATCCACGGTTTTGGTTCCCCTTCATATCACGGAGCTTGTTTTATCTGGCTTTGTGTGCTGAGAGCCGATCAGGTGCCCAAAACGCACAGACCAAGCGTCCCTTTCCCACATTGGCACATCCTGTGCTAAGACACGTAACTACAGCCTTCCGTGCCAGTACACTTTATCTTCTGTATCAGTCAGCTCTGGGTCCTGTGATGCTGGGTAACAGACCATGCCAAAAAGCAGTGGCCAAGGCAGCCATTGTTCATGCTCACTGTGATGGCTGTTTTCCTGCATCACGCTGATGAGGCTGTGGCACCCAGTTACTCAGCCAAACAAGAATCTCGTGTGACCTCGAAGATGTTTTGTAGATGTTTTTCCGTTCAGGGAACTCTATGTGGGTCGGCAAACGGGATTTACTTCTGGAGTTTTCATAAGTTTTGTAAGCTTTTGGAGTTCTGGAGCAGTTGTAAAAACACTACAATGAGCACATTCTCTCTCCGCTCTGTGTTTATGACTATTTCAGGTAGATGGTGTTGGATGCTACTGACAGGAGACGTCCACGATGATGTCTGCATGGGGATGTCGGGTGCAGGAGAGGGGCACAGAGAGGACATGGCAGGACCCCCTGGAGGGAAGGGCATGGCTTTGCCAGTGAAAATGGATGAGCATTGAAACAGGAATTCCTGGCCATGCCACAGAAAAACCGGGAGCAAATTCAGAGAAAATGATAATTGGTGATAAATGATAATGACTTCAGCTTAACCATGCCTAACTCAGCTGATACACATTCCGAATATTAACACTTGGGCATGGATGCCTTCGGTAATCTGTGTAATCAAGAAAAAATTACCCTCAAAAAATGTGCACACACGAGACATACTTCCAAAGCCTTCAATAGCATAACACACGATTACAGAACCCGCAATTTTAAGGAGTTTGTGGGATGCAATACTATCATAGAAAGGTATTTAGGAAGCAGAATTCATAGGATAGTTGATCAATTGGGCACGTGAGATCAGGGAAAGGGAAAAATCAAGAATGGCCAAGTTTTCCAAATTGATGGATGAAGTGGAGGCAAGGGTACTGCCTGCCCCAGGGCACATGGAGAGCGTGATCTCTGGAAGATGAAGATTTTGGGTGGAGCCTGTGCAGCTTATCCACGTCCAGGAAGCAACGGCGCATCCCCACCTGAGGCCGAGGAGAGAACTGGGCTCTGAAAACAGAAACCAGGCATTGCTAACACAGGCATGACTGGAAGTGTTTGGGACATTCCTGTGTGGCCTCAATGCTCCTGGGAAGCAGGCAGGAACTGTGCCAGGCCATGGGAGGCAGGCAGGAGAAGTGGAAGGACCTGCAGAGAGCAATGTCTCAGACTCAGGATGGAAGGGCATGCTGAGGGCAGAGAGCAATGGGAGAGACAAGTGCCCGGGCGAGAAGAGCACTGAGCAGAGGACGTGGACTCAGCGCAGACATCACTCGTTATTAAATTAAACCACTGAAGCCCTTTAGAGGCACCTGTACTACTTCCCTACCCCATCTGCTCTTGTTGGAATTGAGCTGAGGAATGGCAGCAGGCTCTGGCAGTGGGTCCTGGGCTCCCTGGGAGCAGGTGGAACCTGGAGTTAATGAAGGGTCCCGGAGGCTGTGAAAGGCATCCACACTCACCTCCCATTGAGAACCACTGGTCTTGCCGATGGTGTCATGTCCAGAGTAAAAATCCTGGACACACTGTTCCATGAAGTCCTCCTTCCTTGAAATTTGCAAGAGTGGGATCTGGATTCCAATTCATAAAAAATATCCGTTCTATCCCACCCATGCAGAGAGTACCTTCTGGGCCCAGTGACGGCGGGTACAGCACCTACACAGATACCCCTGCTACCTGAGCCTGCCATCCAGGGAGGCTACAGATTGTCCTGGGATAAAACGCTGCTGCCGCTGAGTTACCCTAAATGAATTATGTGCAGAGGGATGCCGCATCAGTGGGGATGGAAAACCAGCAGCGCTTCGCTGTTGATGCTAATACCTAAAATATCCCTGAGCTCAGCTCGCGTGTTCCTAGATTATTGAAATGCAGCGAATTGCACTGCCAATATGGCAGCACTGGTAACATGGGGTGTCTAAGTCGCGCTCACAAAACAAAAGTAACGTAGTTCACAGAAGCCCCACAATTCAGGCAGCAACCATTCTGAAATGCCTGAAAGTACTGCCATTCACATCAGAACAAATGTAATGACAATAGTGTCAGGTCTTGACAAACAACCGCCTCATATTCTATGTAATAATCACAACAGTCACAAGAATCGGCGGAAAGGAAGGTTGACTAAGGAGTAGGGAAAACGTAAAACCACCTCAACAGTATCGTCTCTAGTTTCAAAATGCATACAAAGTTCCTCACACATAGAGCTTCACAGAGATCAAACATAATCACTACAGCCAAGAAACAATGCAGGCTGGAAAAAGGAAGAAAGAATTGTAAGATTCATTCAGCACACTTGAGTAGCTACTATGGGCCAGGCAATATGTGAGGTTCCAGCTCGCAGAGATGAGTCAGAGTTCATTGCTGCCACTGAAGAGCTAGCATCTTAATAAGTGAAATAACCTAAGGAAGGTATTTCAATATTTATAACAATCTGCTGATCAATGCATCACTGTTCATCTCTCAATACTTTTCCTTCCTTAGCTTTTTAACATTTTGTTTTTAATTTATGTGTAGTGTGGTTTTGGCCCATATATACGGTCATGTGCCCACCACCACACTCAAGACGCAGAACCCTTTCACCACCCCTTGAAACTACCTCCACTGCAGCTTCGTGTCTCATCTCCCTTTACCCTGATTCCCTGACAACCACAGGTCACATCTTTTCCAGAATGTCACTTAAATTGGATAGTACAATGTGTGACCTTTGGAGACTTTTTTTTTTCTGAGACAGAGTCTTGCTCTGTCACCCAGGCTGAAGTGCAGTGGCATGATCTCAGCTCACTGCAGTCTCGACCTCCCAGGCTCAAGGAATCCTCCCACCTCAGCCTCCTAAGTAGCTGGGACTGCAGGCACCTGTCATCATGACTGGCTAATTTTTGTATTTTCTGTATGGACAGGCTCTCACCATGTTGCCCAGGCTGCCTCAAATTCCTGAGCTCAAGCCATTCACTGACCTCAGCTTCCCAAAGTGCTGGATGACAGGTTGAGCCACCATGCCCGGCCTACCTTTTGAGGCTTCTTTCTCTTATCATAAAACACTTGAGAGTCACCATGTTGCTGCTTGTCTGCTGCTCGGAATTCTGTGGTGTGGTGAAATACACATTCTCCAACTGAGAACGTTTGGCTGATGACTAACTTTTGGTAATTATGGCAAGAGTTACTGTACACATTCACGTATAGGTCTTTGTGCAGACAAGTCTTCATTTCACTTAGATAAATATCAGAAGTGGGACTGCTGTCTTGTATGGTAAGTGCATACCCATTAGAAGAAGAGATAGGAAAACATATTCATGATCTTAGTTAGGCAAAGAAATAAGTCTTGGCAATGGCACCCAAAACAAGATGTTTTAAACAGAATATAAATTAGACTTTATCCAGATTAAAAGATTTTGCCATTTGGAAGATTGTGTTAAGAGAAAGAAAAGCAAGCCAAAGGCTAGGAGAAAGTATTTGCAAATTATTTATCTGCCAAAGGACTTATACTCAGAACACATAAAGAGCAGTCAAAACTCAACAATAAGTAGGAAACAATCCAATTAAAAATGCACAAAAACTAAGCATTTTACTATGGCAAGTAAGCACAGAAATTGCTCCACATCAGGCTGGGCAAGGTTGCTCACACCTGTGATCCCAGCACTTTGGGAGGCTGCGGCAGGCAGATTACCTGAGATCAGGAGTTTGAGACCAGCCTGGCCAGCATGGTGAAACCCTGTCTCTACTAAAAATACACAAAAGTTAGCCAGGCATGGTGGTGGGTGCCTGTAATCCCAGCTACTTGGGTTTGGGAGGCTGAGGCAGGAGAATTGCTTGAACCCAGAAGGTGGAGGTTTCATTGAGCCCTGAATGCACCATTGCACTCCAGCCTGGGCGACAAAAGTGAGACTGCGTCTCAAAGAAAACAAAAAACGATGCTCAACATCATTAGTCATCACAGTAATGCAAAATAAAACCACAAAAACAAACCGCTAGCTACCCTCCAGACCCTTCAGAACCTCTAGAAAAGAAGCAAACTGACCACAGAAGACGTTGGTGGGGATGAGAGTGGGAATGTGAAATGGTGAATTCTCGTTGGAAGATGGTTTGTTCACTCATCAACTCATTGAGCTTTGGATTTTTTTCCTTTTGCTTGCTTTCAGCTTATTTTGCTCTAGATTTTTCAATGTGTTAAGAGTGTTAGCTCAATGATTTGAAATTTTTCTTTTTAATAAAAGGTACATGTTTATAGCCATAAATACTTTGAAAAGCGCTGGTTTGGGTATGCTGTGTCCTTGTTTTCAGTCCTCTCAATGTACTCCCTAATTTCCTTTGTGATTTCTTCTTTGACTCACGGGTTATTTAGGAGGGTACAAATTTGTTTCCACCTTTGAATTTTCCCGAATTTCCTTCTGTTACTGATTTCATTCCATTGTGATTAGAAACCATACTCTTTATTGTCTCAATCATTTTAAATTTATTGAATTTTAAATTTAAATTTAAATCCTTTTAAAAGAATTTAAATCAATAAATTTAGAATTACTAAATACACTATGGCCTAACATTTAGTCTATTCTGAAGAGTGTTCCTTGTTTATTTGGGAAGAGTGTGTATTCTACTGTCAGATAAAATGTTGTGTACATATTGGTTAGGTCTAGTTGATTTATAGTGTTTTCTAGATGATTTGTCAATTGATCTAATGTCTAATTGTTCTATTCGTTATTAAAAGTCAGATGTTGAAGTCTTCAAGTATTATTATTATTTCTACCTTCAATTCTGTCAGTTGTTGCTTCGTGTATTTCAGCCTTTGTTTTTAAATGCATATTGTCAATAGTTGTTGTATCTTCTTGACAGATTGATCTTTTTATCATTAAAATTGTCCTACCTTGTCTTTAGAAACAATTTTGTCTTAAAGTTTATTTTTAGTATAGCTATGCCAGTTCTTTTTTGGTTATTGTTTGCACAGTATATGTTTTTCCATCCCTTCACTTTCAACCTACTTATGTCTTTGGAAATAAAGTATATTACTGCAGACAGCATATAGTTGAATCATGCCATTTAATTCATCCTGCCTTCATATCTACCTTTGGACTAGCACATTTAATTCATTCATATGTTATGTAGTTATTTATAAGATCTGGCTTACATCTGCCATTTTGCTTATTGTGTTCTATACACCTTATATCTCTTGGGTTCCCATATCCCATCATTGTTACCTTTTGTGCTAACTATATATTTTCTAGTGTACAATTTTAAGTCCCTTGTTTCTTTTAGTATACTTTTGAGTTACTTTCTTAGTAGTTGATTGAGAATTTCCATTAATATCTTAAAATCATCTAGTTTGGATTAATACTGATTTAATTCTCATTGTTCACAAAACTTTGCTCCTCTGTAGCTTCAGCCTCCCTCACTTATGCTGTTATTGTCCTCTGCTTGGTGTCTTTACAGATTACATGGCTGTCATCACAGATCTATAATTGTTGCTTTATCCTATTTTCTTTTAAATCAGATAGGAGAAAAAAGGTACAAACAAAAGATACTTCTTATGCCGTGCTTTATAGTTAGCTATATTACCTTTACTGGTGGTACTTTAGAAAAAAAATGCTTTATTTGGATTTGAGTTTCAGTCTAATGTTCTTTCATTTTAGCCTGAAAGACCGGTATTTCTTATAGGGAAGATCTGATAGTGATAAACTCGCTCAGGTTTTTGTTTCTTTGGGAATGTCTTAATTTCTTCTTCATTTTTGAAGAACAGTTTTGCTGGAAACAAAATTCTTACTTGACTTTCTTTCCTTTCGGCATTTTATAAACGTTATTCCACTGCCTTCTAGCCTGTATAGTTCCAGCTGTTGATCTTATTGAGAATCACTCATATGTAATGAAGCACTTCCCTGTTGCTGCTTTCAAGAGTGTCTGAAAATTTGTCTTTGTCGAAAGATATCTTACTTAGAATTTGGAGAGCTCCTTGGTTATATAGATTAATGTTTTTATTCAGTTTGGCAAGTTTTTTTGCCATTATTTCTTTAAATATTCTTTCTTCCCCTTTCTGTCTTTCTTTTAATTCTGAGACTCCCATTACACGTATGTTCATTTTCATTTTCTATAGGTCTCTGAGGCACTGTTTATTTCTCTTCATTTTCTTTCTGATGTCTCTCAGAATGAATAATCTCAATTGATGTATCAATAAGTTTGCCAATCTTTAACCTACTGAAGTCCACTATTGGTTCCTTCTGGTGAGGTTTTAATTTCAGTTACTGTACTTTTTAACTCCAGACTTGCTATTTGGTTATTTTCTTATAATTTCTGTCTCTCTCTCGATATTTTTGATTTGTTAAGACAATGTTCTCATACCTTCCATTGGTTCTTTGAGCATATTTACAACAGCAGATTTAAAAGCTTTGTCTAAAAAGTTTTATGTCTGGGTTTCTCTGGGGATAGTTTGTATCAAATACCCTTTTATTTGTGCGTGGGTCACACGTTCTTGCCTCTTTCCTTGTCTGATAGCTTTCTGTTGACAGGTAGACATTTTATGTGATATAATGTGCCAACTCTGGAAATCAGATTCTTTCCCTTCCTCCAGGTTTGTCATTATGCTTTGTTTAGTAAATTTCCTAAACAAATGTTATAGTCTGTAATTTTTTAAATCATGTGTGGCCACTGAAGTCTCTGCTCAGTTACCTTAGTGGTCAACTAATGATTAGACCACAATGTCCTTAAATACCTGGAACCAAGAGGTCTCCCATGTTTGCTGAGGGTCCAGGCTGAGTGTTCTCACTGTTATAAATCCTGCCTTTGACCTACATTTCATGGATTGCAGTTCCGAACTCTTTCTGATTTTAGGGTTAATTTTTTCCAACACTAAGTTTTCTATTTGTTCCTTCAATAAGGAAGCATTTTAGAAGCTTTTATTTTTTTCCAGATATTTGCCTAGAGAATTTTATATAGCTCAGATATAACAGAAAATAGACATAATGTGATAATTTCAAGAATTATTATTTTTTAATAAGGATGTTTTTTTAAAAACAGTCAGAGCAAGATAGACATGCAAGATCTTCCTGGGTCTGGAACAAGACCCCTTCCTCCATCACACTGTGAGCCCTGGGCTATACATTGGTTATCTACTGCAGTTAGCATGGCATCCTGACATTCAGTATACAAGTATGTGCACTTGTGTTTCACTAGCTTGGGAACCAGGGAGCACAGAGGCCTTTGACATCTCTTATCACCCAAAGCATGTGACCCGCACTGAGCTTATAGGACATCTCAATGCATTTTTTGATGGTGATGACAAGAGATTGGATTTCCATGCCCAGGTCTTTCCCAGGTTTGTTCAGAGCCTGGAATACTTATTTACCCTCATTCTTCAAAATGGACGAATTCATTTTTGTAAATGTAAGGTGTGTAAAATGTACTCTGGCAATTAGTTAAGGCTCACATTCATTCTGCAGAAATCAGTTTGTAAATCAGCTTCTTTATTTGGCTCACTTTATATTTGAAAATGTTGATATGGGGGAATCCATTGCTCAACCGAAGACATACACCCTATTCAAGTGCACAGACAAATGCAGACCTCACAGAATAAAACAAACGCACTCCCCGTACTGTTCCTTTAGATCGTTGGTCTCCGATTCCAAGCTTTAGTGGAAATAATGAAATGGCAGCTCTTGCACACCACCAAATTCAAATCACAATGAGAAAGAGGAAAAAGCTCTTTGCCATTTGCTTCAACACATTCAGAACACAAAATAATGGTTTGGGCACCAGCAATTTATGACGAGGCAAGGAAACAAAGAAACACACAAATCCACAGGTGGGTTTATTTGTAAGGTTCCTCCACAGCAGCAGCAAACAGCTTTGGGCAGCAGGAAAGCTTCAGACCCACTTCGCATCCTGCGTGAGTCCTGGAGGAGGGAACATGGCTGGTTGAGGTTCAAAGACCTGTGCTCTAATTACCAGCATAATTAGAATAAGAACATGTTGCCCGCTCCAGAGGGGCCAGCCCCGCGCCTCTGCTGCTTTGGGAGAAAGCGTGTTTAAGAATTCCCATGGAGCTGCATGGGAGGAAAAGCGACCCCACGCTGAGCTGCCAACATGGTTGTTAGCGCCCCATGTAATTTTGTGCCACTGTTTTGAATGTGCTAACAAGGCGTGTTATTCCTAGCCATGTCAGGGAGGGGATCAGATTCCTGCACGGTTGTGCTGCTTGCGGAAGTGACTTGTTTTCTAACAACCCTTGTGACAGCCAGAGAACGTCCATTTCTCAGAGCGCAGCTCAGGCTGTCCCATCAAGAAGCCTGGGGTGAGGGGCCTGCAGGCAGCTGAGGGGCTGTGGGAGAGACTCCCCACTCCTGCTGACGACAGGCAGGCAAACCAGAAGCCTCTTTTGAGGGCAGTCTGGGATTGAGATGAGTCAGCCCAGTGATTGGTTAGAAGTAGGTTAGGAAGAAGGGGAGACAGGAAAGCCAAGTGGGATTCTGGGACGGAACCTTTCACTGAGACAGGATCGTTGGGAGAGATGTGGTGTCTCCCTGGTGGCTTGGTGGAAATGCTCAGAGGGTGGCTGGAACCCATCTGGGCTGGAGCACGGGGGCTCTGGCCTGGGGTGTAGGTCTGGGAGCAGTCGGCCCACAGGTAGTTCACTGACACCATGAGTTTGGAGGGGCAGCCCTGGCTGTTGGGGGTGGCACAGGGGCTGGGAGCAGTGACAGTGAGGGGGTGGAAGGGGCCACAGAGCAGGCCAGGGAGGGACCTGGGGGGCTGGGGACCCCAGCCCTGGAGCCATGGTCCCGGGAGAGCTATCTGCTGGGGGCCTGAGGGAGTGAGCAGCACCCACTGGGAGTCATCACCACGGGATCTGGGCAAGGACGGCTCATGGGCTGGGAGAGGAAGCCAGACTTGGGTGACTGGAAGAGCAGGAAAGTGAGAAGTCAGGGAGAGGGGCTGGTAGCAGGAGGGTCTTAGGAACAGGAAAAGACTTTGCAGAACACCCCGTGGGAGACTTGGGAAGAGGAAATCCGGATGCCTGGGGCTCGGCGGGGGTACTGATGGGCGTGCACCTTCTCGAGCTTTCCAGACACCGTGACAAAAGACGTCATTTTATGCTACACAAAAGCAGCCAGAGGCGGCCTCTCCCATGCTCTGGGAGCAAAGGGAATGATCTGGCTGGAGAGCAGTGCTCCATGGCTGCTGAGTCCTGCTGTCCTCCAGCCTCCAGCACTTGCCCATGAGTCACTCCAAGCCAATCACCTGACTTTCTGAACCACTCTGAACATCAGTCTCTTCATCTCTAAAAATGGTGCTGGCAATGTGGACCCACAGGTGTATCCTGAGGTTTGACACATACAGAATGCTTAGGACAGTAAACACTATTAGAATGGAGTAAATCAATGCATTTTTGTCACTAAAAAAAAGTGGCAAAACCCACAATTACTTTTGCACCAACCTAATATTAAATGAGAATGACTGGGTCAACTTTATGTAGCTTTTTGATCCCTGCTCAATCTGCGACCAGCATCTAGGAGGAGTGGCCTGCAGGGGCGGGTCTTAAGGGCAAGAGAAAAATAGAGTGGTTTCTGGCCCTTCATATGTGAAATGAAGACTTTTTAATGTGAATTTAGAAGTAAGTCCTGGGAGCAAATACAAAATCAGACCCTGGAGAATGGCAGAAACTCCAAAGGAGGTGAAGGCTGGGGAACCCCAGGCAAAGTTAAACAAACCTGACAGAAGAGCTCAGACGGGTGATGGGGTGTGAGGTAGGGGTGACTGGGGGGCATGAACTGCCTTCTCGGGTAGTGGAATCTTCTGTAGTGTGCTTGATGTGTAGGGTACTGAGGAATGAGCACTGATCAGAGCTCACTGAATGGTAGCACTTGAGATCTGACTAGTTCATTATGTGCTCACTAGACCACAAGCTGAAAAGGAAAAATGAGAAAAATAAAGTTAAGCTAAGGGCTAGAGGAAATAAGTGCAAAGAAAGGCTTATGCAACCAGAATATGTCTTTCTTTCAGGGAAATATGAAAAGTTTGTCTATACATGTGTACGCATATAAACATGAATCTGAATGTACATACACATGCATACACACATATACATATGCACAAATACATGTGTGTACACCTGCATGGGTGCATATTATACCTATGTGTACACATGTACATGACTATGTACATGTGCATTTATGCACGCATACAGGTACACACACATGGGCACGCGCATGTATAAACCCAAGGCACGCAGATGAAAGAGTCAAAGGAGAGACAGAGGAGAGAATCTGGGCTTTTACCAACTCACTCTTCTGCTTGAACAAGTTAACTGTGGTTCCAGCCTGGTGCACCTCACAAAGGCCTGTGCATCCCTATAGTCCACCCCTGCATGGACACTTGGTATTTCCCAAAGGAGCCAGGCCCTATGGGAAACACGGATTGGGTTCAGAAGTTGGTTTCCACTGGGTCCTGCTACTCCCCGGCTGCTGGGCTTGCTCATGGCCGTCTAACGTCCTCACGCACCAGCATCCTCCTACAGCTAGGGACAAGCAGAGCAAGGAGCGAACGCATGGGTAAGGAACTTATCCCGTGCCCAAAGCAGATGTGTGCTTAGTACAGGATGGTTCACATGGTCACCGTCATCATTATTACCGTCATTGTCACCTCGTCATCATCGCCGTCACCATGAAGGGGAACAGCTCTGCCTTCTCCAGGATCCCTTCCTTAGCTGCCATCATCTTTTGACCCTAATGGAACAGAGGAAGGCAGCATTACAAAGGCAGGCTCCAGGCCCACACAGTGGGCAGGCCCTGGAATCCAGGGACCTCCCCTGTTCCCAGTGGGCACTCAGCTCAGAGAGCAGGAGGCTGGGAAGGCTTGTGCTGGTTGCAGGGCTAGGTGGGTCCCGCAGGTGTGAATGGGCTCAGAGGTGGGAACACCATCTAGGGTGGGAGGAGCCACACACGCAAAGGCCCTGAGCTGGGAAAGGGCAGACGGCTGGCTGAGTCCACATGGAGGCCTCTGCAGGTTGCAGCTGGTGCCAGCTCGGACACCCTGTGTCAGTTCTGAACAGAGGAGACGCACCCCCTCTCTGCATTTGTTCTCACACTGCTGGAAAGAACTGTCCAAGACTGGGTAATTTATAAACAAAGGAGGTTTAATTGACACAGTTCTGCATGGCTGGGAGGCCTCAGGAAACTTACAGTTACAGTGGAAGGGGAAGCAGGCAGGTCTTACGCTGTGGCAGGGGAGAGTGTGTGAAGGAAGAGCCGTTAAACACTTATAAAACCATCAGATCTGGTGAGAACTCACTCACTATCATGAGAACAGCACGGGGGAAACCACCCACCAGGTTCCTCCTTCAACATGTAGGGGTTATGGGGATTACAGTTCAAGGTGAGATTTGGGTGGGGGCACAGCAGAGCCCTATCACCATTCTCCTGTGGTGTGCATCACAGTGGGCGAAGCTCGCTCCATGCAAATACAAGCACATGGAAACCGTGCTAATGCCTGCAGTCGTAAGTGCCAGAGGTCAGAAGCCGCTGCTCTGGGAGGGGCCGTTTGAACGTTTCCAGGCTCTCTGAGGAAGCCTCACCCAGCATCTGACACCTTTACAAGGGTGGAGGCCAGGGTTCCAGCTCTACCCAGTTTCTGTGCTGAAACCTAGCCTCCAACGCAGTAGGAGCAAGAAGTGGAGGTTTGGGAGGGGATTCTGTCAGGAGGACAGAACCTGCACATGGGATTAATGACTTATGAAAGAGGTGCCATTCATGAAGCAGAAAAAGCCACGGAACCTGCCAGCACCTTGATGTGGGACTTCTCAGTTTCCGGAGTGGCGAGCAGCACGTCGCTGGCGATTACGAATCCTTTGTCTGATACGTTTTGTTACTGCAGCTTCAGCAAAGTAAGACGGTTGCTCCCAAGTACAAGCTGCAGGATGCCCTCGGTGCGAGCCAGGTGCCTTCTCACTGAGCCCCAGAGCGTAGCTGTGGTAGCTGTGGCAGGCGGGCCCACGTGGTGTGATGGAGTTGGGGGATCATGTTTCCTGAGCTCCTCACTCCCAGGAGAAAGGAGGGTCCAGATAAACATGCCCAGCGTTCCTCCCAGATGCACCAGGTCAGGCTCCCACCTCCCCAGGGTAGATGGAAGACCGAGTTACACTGGGAGCCTCTTCAAGGGAGGGCCATCCCCTCAGGAAAGAGAAGGCTGAGATGAGGTTGGTGGTGAAGTAGGAGGTGGGCAGAGGATGTGTGTCCTAAAGCCCTCAGGCCTGAGAGCAAGTTCTGCACTGGAAAGAGTGAGGGGGTCCCCAAGGTTGGGCCCAGAAAATGGGGTACAGGACAGGAGGGAACACAGCAGTCAGGGGAGGGCCAGACAGGGGACTCAGCTCCACTCAGCCTCTGCATGTGTTTCAGAAGGAAACTCATCACTTTTTTAAACAACTGGGGAAGACGTGGAGGGGGACTGTGGGCAGTCCATCTCCATAGATAGACTGGGGGATTTTTGTAAGGGTAGGTGAGACAGGATGGCACCCTGGCTGCTCCAGGATCTGGTGGTGGCTTGAGAAGGAGGTCAAGGGGACAGCTAGGTGCTGAGCCTTGGAGAAGGGAAGTGACTCAGGGAGAAGCAGGAGGGACCTAGGGCTTCGGGAAACCCTGGAGTGCATTTGGGACCGCAGCTCTGAGATGCCTGGGGGAGGTAGCAGCTCCACGTCGGAAACTGATTCTAAAATGTCGAGTTGTGTCTTCCTGAAGCCCAGTTTTTATTATTATTATTTTATTTTTATTTTTTGAGACTGAGTCTTGCTCTGTTGCCCAGACTGGAGTGCAATGGTGTGATCTCGGCTCACTGCAACCTCTGCCTCCAGGTTCAAGTGATTCTTCTGCCTCAGCTTCTCAAGTATCTGGGAATTACAGGCGTGTACCACCACATCTGGCTAATTTTTCTATTTTTAGCAGAGACTGGGTTTCCCCATATTGGCCAGGCTGGTGTCGAACTCCTGACCCCAGGTGATCTGCCCACCTTGGCCTCCCAAAGTGCTGGATTACAGGTGCAAGCCACTGCACCTTGCCAAAAGCAACCGTGAAACACAATGTTTAAATGACATTAAAATGTATCACAGAAGTCAAACAGGCATATAAAAAAGATACTCTGCATAATCAGGTTGCTAGATCTAAAATCCAAAAATTGGACAGTTTAAGACAAGAGGGAACTGGCTTCCATGAGGCTGTTGGGTTGGACAGATCCCCTCTGAGCGTTTTCTGTCGCTGGGACCACACGGCTGTGGGGCTAACAGGGGATTCAGCACTTTAAACAGGAATTCGGAAAAGCTCCAGCTGAGCCTAAGAACCCACGTTGAAGCAGGTTCAGCCAATTTATCTCATTCTGCAATTTCACCCTGAGTCACGCTGCGTATTTCACAGATGAACCTGCGTATAAACACCTGCTCTGACATCCTCAGAGAGAACGCAGACACAGGCATGCAAAAGCTCGGGTCTCGTCCTGCGCTGGGAAAGATGGGGAAAGAACAGAAGGTGGCATGTGCGAGATTTCATTTGGGGTCAAGGACAGTTGCTAGAGCAAACACCACACACAACATGGGCCACCCACATCCCAGTGGCAACCCAGGCCCTCCCTGCCGCATCTCTGCCTGGGCTAATCACCACAAGGGTTGGCGTTACTGGGATGCGCTCTTAGTTTCACACTGATTTCTCTATCCAGGTGGGCAGCCGTCGTTGTCATGGGGTTTTCTTTCTTTGTCGGTTGAATCCATCATGGCCAGTAGGCTTGGTTTGTCATTGTCCCTCCTGATGTACTTTGGAGCACAGCTTCTCTGACCTCCACGTCAGCCTTGCAGTCAGAAACGCTTTCCGTCCCTGAAACAGCGACAGGTGCCCTGTGTGTGGGAGACAAATGACTGGAGGTGTGACCTGTTCCTCCAAAGCCAACCTTGACTGGTGGCAAGGCACTATGTCACTCTTCCTCAGCCTTTCTGTGGGCATGGGCTCCATGGAAGCCTGAGCCACTAGGGGCTTCCCTGGGGCAGCACCGCTTTGCGCAGGCCCACAAGAAACTCCCGGGCTCCTGGGTAAGGGAGGCACACCAAGAGCTGGCCTTTGCCGCATCTGCCTTTGTCACTGGAAGCCCGTCTTTAGGGTCCCTCTCTCTCCACTGCTTGAGTTTCAGGGCCTTGCCACAAAACTGCATCGGGGTGCCCGGACGAGGCTGAGAGCACATGGAGGAAGCAAGGCTGCACCCAAGAGAATGACAGGCGGGGACACAGATGCTGGCTCAGCCACCCTGACTTCATTCCCTGGGTGGCCAAGAGGGACACGTGATCAGTCTTACGAGGGTGAAAGGCACCTGCATCACCCCAGGGATGCTGCGCCCATGCCACTGCTGGCAGTTTACCCTAAGGAGTCGACGTTTTTAAATGAACACAAAGTCTCTGCTCTTCAGAGTGTGACAGGCTGCCCCTGCCCTTGGAAGCCGTTCCGGAACAGGCTTTCTCTGTGCTTGTTACAGTTGAGGGCTGGGCCTGGCTTCTGATTGCCCCCTTCACCGGGCTGCCTGTTGCTGGCTGCGGAGTGTGGGTTTGGCTGCATGATGGCCTCGTAATGGCTGTGGTGCCGCCCTCTGCGTCTTCTCCCAGCGCCAGCCTTTCAGCAGAACAGCACATTATGCCTGGATAAGACTCAAAGAGCAGCTTAATGTCAGGTTCTCGGGGGCTGTAATCACCGGTTCAGGGTGGAGCAGACACCGCCGCAGCACGGCCTCTGCACGGCCCCGGCTTAAAACACATCAGCGCATCCGTGGGCACTTTTTTGAGTTAAAGCTCAACTTACACATCTGCCGGTATCCATGGGAAATGAATGAAAATAAACAAATTCCTTGCATTCAACACAGCGTAAGAGAAACCACATCCTGCTCCTGGTGGCCAGGAAAGCCAGCTCACGAGAGCAGACATGAGAGGCCAGCGTCGTGCGGCTGCCAGCAGAGCTCATTGTGTGTCAAATGCAGCGTTTCTGTTAGCTCATTATGGTATTTTTTTTTTCTTCAACACTCCTGTGTCTACTGGGATCTCCTGTTTTTATTGTTTTGGGATGAGATTAAAAAAAAAAAAAAAAACACCATTTAATGTGGCCTGTGTGCTCTTGTACATTAAACCAAAAGGAAATCCCGGATCACCACACAGGAGACTCTCCTCCCGTTCTCTAGGGAGGCGTCCTCATGGGAACCTCGTTTCTCATGGTCTTTGATTTGCTCTATCGGAGGAAGCAGAGTGTTCACAGAACACACACGTTTTTGCAGCGTGGCTCAGGGGTGTGCTGCCAGGGCGTGGCTCACTCATGTCGCAACCTAGAGGGAGGAGGGTGCTGGCTGTTTCCTGTCTGCCGTCCCGGTTTCCCCACCAGAAGGTGCGAGGGGATACTGGGGTGGGCCATGATGCAGTCCCAGCACGAGCCCCCCCACTGGCATCACAGTCTGGAAGTTAAAGGACATAGCTGCCCACATGGCATTTGCTTCAATGCCAGCAACAAGTCTGTGGCTCCCCAGGCCGCTCTGATTCCTGCCTACAAGTCCAGGGCTCCCAGAGTTCACTAGAATGACTCACAGAACTCAGAAAAGCTCTGTCCTCACAGCTGCAACTCTGCTACCCAGACCACACTGAGGACCCGCCAATGGAGACACACCCAGGGTCCCGACACAGGGCTCCCGTGCCCTGTCCCTGTGGAAGGGGGCACTTCCCCTCCTGCACATCCGTGAGTTCTCGCCAGGGTCTCCTTCTGTAGGGATCACTGCTGGCTCACCGCCCAGGTGCTGAGCCCCATGTCAAGCCTCCTCCCTTTTGGGAGGTCAAAGGTCAGCTATACCATGTGGCCCCACCCTGTAATCACGTGGTTAGCCTTTCTGGTGTGGCCAAGCCCAGGCAGACCCTAAGATGCCTAGGGACCACCTTGAGTAAGAAATTCCCATCACTCAGGAAATCCCACAGGCTCAGACGTTACGTCCAAGGAACCCAGGACAGAGACCAGGCACATTTCTTACTCTGCAGCGGCAGCGGCTGGCTATGGCAGGAGTGTCGTGAGGATGAAGTGGGAAGAGGCAGCTCAAGCATGCGTGCTGGGGCCGGCGATCCGTGCGTGGCACGCTGAGTGCCTAACACATGCCAGCTGCTGCCATGACACCACCACTGCACCCTCACGCTCCTGAGGCAAGACCAGGCCAGGCCCACGACACCTTCAGTGAAGGTGCCAGCACACTTAGATGACAGGGTCCATTCGATAAATTCGCTCTATACCTACCTATAAATTATCATTTCTGCAGGAGCTAAGACATAGGCAAACCATTTTGGTCAATGTTGAAAATTTTAGCTGCTTCTCAGAAAAAGAGTATGTCAGAATCTTAAACTGAATTTTGCTTATCACATACAAATAATGTGACATTCTGGTGTATTGTATGGAAGAGTGATTAGTTAGCACTAAAAACTCACAGGCAAATCAATAAATACAGATCATTCTCACACTTACCTATCTGTAATTGTATGACACTTCGGAATTAGTATTATTGTCCATAGTTCCTAAGTCATGATTCTGACGAGGCTCAGAAAGGCCATGTGAGTACCCAGATTCACAGAGCTGGCCAGTGAGGAAACCCACAGTCACTGGATAGAAAGAAGTACACATGGTGGCCTCTGGTTCAAGATACCCCGTGCTGTCCTTGATTCAGGGAGAAGCAGTGTCACCTCCCATCCACCATCCAGCACGAGGCTTGCTCTGCTCCAGAGTGGGGAGGGGGTCATGTTCTGTTGCTCCAGCACTTACACGGGTGAGGTGAGGTACCAAGACACATTCCAGGTACCAAAGCAGATTGGGGGACGGAGTGAAATTCTGTAGAAATTTCACGTTAGATGGTGAAGAAGTAGTGAAGCGATTCACTTGCGTTAGGGACATAAACGGTTTCACTCAGTGGTGTCCTCTATAAATGCCTTGTGACTGGCTCTCCAGAGAGCAGAAAGAGAGCTGCCTTGGAGAGCCATCGCGATGGTGGAATGCCCTCACCGTGGCAGATTCCAGAAAGCAGAAGGAGCTGACTCACAGTGTGCCAGCGTCCATGGTGCAATGCCCTCACCGTGGCAGATTCCAGCCCCAGTGCCGTGTTGGTGACACAGACTTAGGAAAGACAGGGCCATCAGTTCTTGCAAGATGCTCAGCACACCTGTGGTTTCAGTCTGGGGCTCCTACCCCTCACGACGATTTTGATTCTTGATTTTGTTACCAATCATGTTTACGTTAGTGACCTGTCCAAGTCACCTTCAGTGTTGTCCGGGTGTCCTGTGGACAGGATGGTGAGCAGGGAAGACGGAAGGCAGTCTTAGGGCACCTGTAGAGCCCTCCCAAGCAGGTGTCCCCTTATCAACTTTGAGCAAAATTCTTGGCTCCACATAAGTCTACCTACCTACATTCTTACCTAAATCATATTTCTGCACTCTCAGTTAATAAAGAATAAATAGTTACACTTCAGGTACTTTCCAGTTGGGAAACCTGTTTCATCCTGACACTGGTTTCGTCAATCTCTCTCATAACTGGGTTTTCTGCAGGTGTGTAAGACCGCCCTGTAGGACCTTATGTGGCCAGATGCTGGATTCCTAAGGTCAGGAAGGGCGGGCCTGGCTTTATAGCAATGCATGAAGAATAAAAGTTTGTGCTGATTGAGTTACCATAACCAGGTAAATAGGACTCTGGAGAAGCAAAACTTTGGTGGAGGATGTTGAGGCACGTGGATGAATGAATGAGAGAGTCCGAAAGATGTCTGAGGGGGAAGAGCACGACGTGACTGTGCATTAGACGGCGGGATATGGGGGGAAGGGGAGTGCCGGAAAGGACCCCAGACCTAGAACCTGGGAGTGGGGAACCTGGAGCAGCCAGTGGGAGGCATGTGGTAAAAAGCCTAGCAGAGGCTCCAGCTAACCCAAAGTGCATCACAAATACTGTCAGAGAACAGGATGCCATGGGGGAAAACTATAAAAGCCTGTTGTTTCAAACACAACAATCTTTTGTGCAACAGCCAGGAGACCACAGTCTTTCCCAGCCCCACGTTTGAAGGTTTCCGTGGGAATTTTACCTCGTTTTCACCGGCTGTGCTTTCTGTGCATTTGGAAATGATGCCACCCACATTTATCTGTGTGGCAGCAAAACCCAGGCCGTGGCCTTCCATCATTTTCCCGCCAGGAGCTCACAGAGCCCGCTCCAGCCCAGCACCTCCCGCCAGGCCCTGGAGGCTGCCCATGGCACCCCCAGGCTAACTGGCCGCCACTGGTGCTGCTAGAAGTCAGGAGTGGCCACCACCCCTCCTTCCTCTGTATTTTTAGTGCCTTTTCTCTGCCAGCCCAACTCACAGGCTTGCCACACGCGTTTGCCTCCAGGAGCAGTTTGAATATTCTGCTGTTAAATATCCTTAGCATCACGGAGACCTCATGGCTGAATACAGTGGCAATGCCCGGGGCAGAACACGCTGCAGGTCAGCTTCTGGGTGTGGGAGGTGTCCACTCTTTTTTTTTTTTTTTGAGACAGAGTCTCACTTCATCACCAGGCGCCAGGCTGGAGTGCAGTGGTGTGACCTCGGCTCACTGCAACCTCCACCTCCCAGGTTCAAGCAATTTTTCTGTCTCAGCCTCCTGAGTAGCTGGGACTACAGGCTCATACCATAATGCCCAGCTAATTTTTTGTGTGTTTTTAGTGGAGACGGGGTTTCACCATGTTGGCCAGGATGGTCTCAATTTCTTGACCTCGTGATCCGCCCGCCTCGGCCTCCCAAAGTGCTGGGATTACAGGCGTGAGCCACTGCGCCCGGCCGGGCAGTGTCCACTCTTATGAGCATTGGTTCCATTGGAAACCTGATCCTATCTTTTTTTTTTTTTTGAGATGGAGTTTCACTCTGTCCCCCAGGCTGGAGTGCAGTGGTGCAATTTCGGCTCTCTGCAACCTCCACCTCCTGGGTTCAAGCGATTTTTGTGCCTCAGCCTCCTGAGTAGCTGGAATTACAGGCACCTGTCACCATGCCAGGCTAATTTTTATATTTTTAGTAGAGGTGAGGTTTACCATGTTGGCCAGGATGGGTTCAAACTCCTGACCTCAGGTGATCCACCACCTCAGCCTCCCAAAGTACTGGGATTACAGGTGTGAGCCACTGCACCCCGCAGGAAACCTGATCCTATGTTAATAATATGGTGCCGCTGGGCTCCAAGAAGATTCCTACCTTTCAAGGCATTGTTCTTGTGTAGCCCATCATGACATGACAAATAAGCCGTCCATGCACCTTTGTGTGTTTACAGAGGGTGCCCGGCAGTGGATGTGGCTTCTGTGGGTCAGGTTAGAACCCAGACTCAGTCCCTGTCTGTCTGTGTTCTAGCTTACCGTGGTTTCCCAGACTTTAGCAGGGGGACCAGCATGTGTTTGGGGTGTGGCCCTGTGTCTCACCCCCACCCCCCACCTCCCATGACTGCCACTTTCTTTCTCTTGCTGCCCTCTAGCTCCTATGTGCCAGTGAAGGCAGGGTCAGCTCTGCCCACAGCCCCCACGCTCCAGTGGCTTCACATGACAAAAGTTGTATTTGTCCTCACTTCACAGTGCGGTATGCTGGTTTTTGGGGTAGAAGAGAGACCCTACTCCATTCAGTGGTTCAGAGACTGTTGGCTGGAACTCAGCCTCACAGCTGCACTGATGGTGTCTTAGAGACCTAAAGTCGCTCTTGGGCCAGAGGACAGGGGAATGCGTGTCATGAGCATCAAGCTAGGACCACACACTAGAGAGGGTGGTGTGAGAAACAGCTCCCGACCCCATTAGTGAGGAGTCAGCCCAGCCAGGGGTCCTCTCGCTGGTTCTCTGACATGCGTGGTCAATCTCCAGGAGCCCTCAACACTGCTGAGGGGCCACCCAGGGAAGGAGATCTGGTGGGGGGACCCACAGCCCAGTTCCCCACCTTCTCCAACACTGTGGCTGCTCCACTCCTGAGGGGATCCAGGCAGCCTCACACTCCTCATTTTATGGAGGAAGAACAGAGGTTCCAGTAACACAAGCCTGGCCATTGTTTCTGAGAGCTTCGTGTACTCCGCCCATGAGTCTAGGGGCTAATCCTCCGAGAGTCACAATAACTCCATCCCTGTCACATATGAAACTGACATGGGTGTTTATTTTATTCTCCTTATTGAACTGATATGGAGGCTGCAGCCACTCACCTCCTCAGTATCTGCTCCAGGTTTAAATTTCTAAGATTTCATCTGGCTCCTGACTCTGAGTCCTAAAAGCCCTCCAAATGCATGAAAATTTTATCTTGTCCAAAAGACTCAGGGTTCTCTGGGCAGATCTGACACTGCAGTGCCTCTGGAGAGAAAGAGTTGGCGTCTTCGAGTTTCTCCTGAGGAGAGCCCAGCCTGATTCTCTGTAGGACTAGACTCCTCAAACTCCAAAATGCCTGGACAAATCAAGGAGGAGCTGTTGAAGCACTCTTTTCAGAGACCGGATTTCATGTTCATCCTACAGAAACTGGCCAGGAGCCCAGCAACCTGGGACCATCACACCCAAGGAGCAGAAGGGACCAGCATTGCTCAGTGGGAATCAGAGCGGATAGGGAGAAACTGCAACAAGTCACAGGCAGACACTGGTCCTGCCGCTTTCTCTGGAGGGAGCAAGCCTCCCTCGGAAGGCTCGCATCACATGGGCAGAACTCTTGCTTCACCTCTGCTCTTGAAGGTGATGTCTTTCGTGTGCCAGTGAAGTAGCCACGGGGCATCCTACGTCCTCTCTGAGCAACAGTGAGCTGCTATTAGGATACCTTCTTCAAGGTTGTCCTGGGTACAAGGTCGTCATGACCTGTGGAACCAATTACTGTGAGACCATCACGGAATCACAGGTGCCCTCCCAACAGTGACTTTCCTGGAACAGGAGCCCACATTTCTTGGCACGGCCTCATTTCTGATGGCCTCGCATCTGCGTATGTTAGGGTCCCATTGGAGAGGTTCCTGGATTAATTCTGCCCCCGAGAGGAGTTGCTAGCTCAGCATTTGCTCCTGGAAATTTTTAATTCACAAGTGTGGAAATTTTTAATTCACAACAGTGTGTTCCTGCTAAATCAGCCTTCATCCATTATTTGGGTCCTTAGTTCAGCCTGCATCATGCCCTGCCTGCATGTGCATGGCAGTCTTTAGCTGGTCAGCCTGCCCAGGCTCTCATGCCGGTCCAGGGCAGCCCTGCTCGGGCATCACAGTCCACTCACCACAGGCCAGCCTGACTCTGTGGGCTCCTAGCTCAAACCTCTTCAACGACTGTGGCCAAGAAATTATCCACAGGACCTACAAAGCCTAGCAGCACCTGGCCCTGCAGGCCTCCCTAGATGCTTCTCCTACACACAGTCCTCCCACTCCCCTCCCCTTAGATCTCCAGGGCCCTGCACACCATTCCTCCCCACACTGCCTTCACCACTAACCTCTGATGAACGTGGTGGCATCTTCTTACAGGTGGATCCCCCACCCGGCAGCCCAATCTGGGTTAGTAGCCTCTCTGTGTGTTCATAGCCCTTGCTCCTCATCACCAAAGCACTTCTTTTTACACAGGGTCTCACTCTGTGGCCCAGGCTGGAATGTGGTGGTGCGATCACAGCTCGCTGCAGCCTCCAACTCCTAGGCTCAAGCCATCCTCCCACCTTGACCTCTCTAAGTGTTGGGATTTTAGGCATGCACCACTGTGTCCAGACCCAAAGCACAGGGACATTCTCCATTTCTCCTCCCTAAACCACGAACACCTGTGCATGAGGGGTGGCCCATGCCTGAATCCTCTCAGAGTGCACCCATGTGGCTGATTACTGCCATGCCTGTGACTCCCTGGAGCACGTCTTGAGGTTGCAGGGGTAAAATGATTCCTTGGGGCACATCTCAAGCCTGCAGGGGTAAACAGCTGGCGTGTGGGGCAGGCCAGAAGCAGCCTTGCAAGCAGCTCTGGCCAGAACTGATGGGGACCTGGGGATGAGTGCCAACCTCCTTGCCCCTTCACAAGGGCAATTTTGGGCTGGATTCCATGCTGCCTCCTGGAGTCCTGTCCTGGGGTTAGGCTGCAGTGGACCGCTGCCATCACTTGCCTGATGGGCATCATTGCTCACCCCATCCCTCACCCCTCTGGGCCAGCAAGGGGTTGCTTCTCTCCAGGGATCACTTTCCACTGAAGCCTCTTGCTCCTTTCAGAGGGAGGAGCAAGCACTAAGACCACCTAGGAGGCAAGTGTGCATAGGCTTAGGAAATACTCAAGGCAGGTGTGGGTTGACTTCAGGAAATACTTATTAAGTAAAATACAATTCATTTCAAATAGGTCTGTTTCATCAGTATCTCTAAGGAAGGGTCTGGTATGAGGGAAGGTGTGGAGAAAAGTAATGACCAAAATGAGATCACTGACAACTGATAAGACTTGTGATCCTCGCCAAGAATGGGGATGCTTCACTCCCACCCTAAGAGATGGAGCTTCTGCAAGCAGTGACAGGACCTTTGGCTCCTGCAGCCAAGCCTGAAGGCACTGAGAGTTCCTGTTTCTTCTCTGTACACCACAGGTCCCTTTCTCCCACCCCAGCCCTTTCTCCAGCCCTGAGTGAGACAGCCCAGGTGTTAACATACCCTATTCTCTCCAGCCCTGCCACAGTGGTACCCGTGAAGCTCCCCATGCTGAAACTCAACTTAGATCTGACTCAGGTTCCACCAAAGCAGCAGCTGCTGGGCACGGAACTTGAGGGGCGAGGGGTGCTCAGGGGGTGGGAAGAGTGCACAGGGCCAGGGGTCTCCCCCTCCCTCTGTCACCTTAGAGGTGAGATGCAAGGGTTCAGTTCAAGTTCCCATATTCAAAGGCTTCCAAGGACCACGCTGACCAGCTGTCCGGCTCATCATGTGAGGTTTTGCACACCTTGCTCCCTTTCCGCCTCCCATGCTGCTGCCACCATGCCCTGCTCGGTCTCCACTCCCTGTAGCTCCGCTAAGTGCAGAGTGTGGTGGGCTCAGCCAGCACTGCTGTTCCTCAGCATGAGGCTCCGGGGGTCAGGCCATGCACGTGTTTAACCTGCCGGCTCAGTGCAGCTGTGAGTGACCCACCAAGATGTGGTGGGAAGGCGGCCTGGGAAATTGAACTGTAATGTATATGAACCCTTCCTTCTGCCAACTGGAGCAATTTGAGAATAAAACGCTCCTGTTCTCAATGAAAGCTTCACGGCACCTTTCTCCATCTCGCGTGCCCTTTCCTGGAAGCTCTGCGTCAGGACAGCTGTGGCCTCGGCAGCAATGACATTACCCAATTGTTGAGACTTCTCACAACTAAACACAGACTTTTACACAAAGCATCCAAGCTCCTCAGCCACCTGGGGGGGACCTGGCAAGTCACTGTCTCAGCTTTGGAGATGAAGATGCTGGCACCCTGGGATCTGGGAGTGACCGCAGAAACCAGAGATAGGCTCTGATACGAACGTGTTACTTGATCAAGCCCAGAAGTGAACACGTGCGTAGCATGAGTTGCCAATACTTCAGTCACTGGAGTCACACATGGTGGAATATGCAGTCTGTAAGATTAGAATTTAGAGTGAGTGCATTTAGAAAGAGCTAGAAAGCAAATCGTCTCTATCTGCTCTATCCGATCAAATGGAAGATGGGGTGGGAAAGTGTGTCTGGTACTTTGCGCTAGAACAGGCTGAAACCTGCAGCGTATGCCCCAGCCTCTCCCTGCCATGATGCATGCCATGTGCAGGCAGCCCAGGCCTCAGCGTTCCTGTGTGTCAGGCTGGGGGAGGCTCTCTGTCCCCAGCCCACCCCGTGTGGTTCTGCAGGGTTCCCTTCGCTGGTGGATCTGATTCTATGTCATACTCCTCCCCTACCCGATGTCGCAAGGCTGGCCAACCCACATGGCTCAGGACTCCAAGATTGTCCCGCACCCTTTAGTAGCAACTTGAATCTTAGATCAAGTTCAGACAAGACATTTGTGAATTTGTGACCTTATGTACTACTGGGGACATCAACTTTTATCTAACACCGAGGCCATTGCCTTTTTGATAAGAGGGTGCTCTTTAAAAGTAAATTAGAACACAGAAATAAAATCAAATACTCACGATGGCCCAAAACAAACAAAAACCACGGGGAACTTAACACACTCAAAAGAAATCGGGCATCACAAGTATTTCACCCCAGCGCACGCTGACTTCACACTCTGTTTGATGTTTCCATGGACCCGGGCTTGGAGCCAATATCAGTACACTTGTTGCAGAGATGTTTGTTAGCCCTTCATTTTGTCCTCTTGGCAAAAATACACAAATACATAGAGATAGGAGTGCTGTGTGTCTTGTGGGCCAGGTAGAATCTCTGAGCGTTTTGTGGGCCAGGTAGAATTTCTGAGCATCTCGTGGGCCAGGTAGAAAGAATCTCTGAGCATCTCGTGGGCCAGGTAGAATCTCTGAGCATCTCGTGGGCCAGGTAAAATCTCTGAGTATCTCGTGGGCCAGGTAGAATTTCTGTGGGATCTGTGGTTTTTGAAAGCTACTCACCAGGTTAGACCCCCCATGCTCTTACTCACCGGCCTGGCCATGGCACGAAGGACTTTTTCTGGAGCAGAGAGAGATGCTTTTCCTTGAAGGAATGATAAGTAGTACCTAGCATCCAGACATCAAGCTTCTTCCCAAACCCATGCATAGAAAGCACGTTATGCCTCACGACGACCACACAACTGAAAACCTGCCCTTGCTGGGCACTGCGTGAGAGTCCCCACTACAGCCTGGCAGGGGGTGGCTATTGTCCTCGGTATCAGAAGGAGGCTATCTGGCAAACCTAAGCCTGACTGATTGCAGAGCCCTGGCCTTCCTTGAGTGCCTCAGGAGTGCTTCTCTACGCTGCCATGGGGTTCTCTTGGGCACATCTGTTTCTAGCACCCAGGAAAAGTAAAGCTTCCAGCAGCCAGGCGTCCTCCATCATGCAGAGCCTGGAGTCACTCGCACCCGGGATGCCCATTGGGTCAGAAGGTTGCATTTGAACTTGAGGGGTTTTAAAACACTAAATGTTTCATGTCCTATTAATTAAAAATATAAAAACTCGAGGGCTACAACTTCCCAGTCTTTCTCCAGCCCTGAGTGAGACAGCCCAGGTGTTAACACACCCTGTTCTCTCCAGCGCTCCCCTTTCAACCCAGAGGGCATCTCTCCTTTGCTCTTAGGATGTCAGAAAAATGCTGACACTTGGTACAGCTAAGAGTGTGCTCCACACAGCTCTAGGCCATGTTCTCAGGGGCCTCCAGAAGCCTGGTGAAGATGGTGTCCCCACCCCCAGTCTCTACCCCAGTCCAGTCTCATCTGCGGTTAGAGTTGGACAACGTGAGCCCTGGACAATTGAGTGCACCTAAGTCGGCATCCGTGCCCTGGATCTCCCAGCAGAGCCAGCCCTGAGCCTGTGCAGAGGCGCCTCTGAGCCATGGAGCTGGGCCCAGCTGGGGACAGGGTTCCCACGGAGCCTCTGGTGTTAGATGTCCAGTTCCCAGGGTCCTGGGATCTGTCAGGTCCCACATGGGCAGCACAATCATTCAAATGAGCTGAAATCCATCATATAATGAGTCCCATATGATACTCATCTTTGAGGGGAAATGAATAAATCATTGTGCCCAACAGGAGACTTACTTATGCGCAGCCTGCCCTGGGAAGCAGCGTGGGGCGCCGTGATGAGCAGTGCCGGGAGACAGCAGCAATTCAGGAATGAATGCACCTTTCTGTCCTGGCCCCCCGAGGCCCTGGCACCTGCTGAAACTAGACCTGGGCACAGGGCACAGCCCTGCAGCTAAAGAAAGGCAGCGGGAACAAAGCCGTCTGCCCTGGCCCCACTCGCCTGGGCTGGGGACGCACCAGGGCTGCACAGACGCCTCCAGAAGCCCCCTCGCCCTCAAGGCCTCTCCTCCTGGGGCCCGGCTCCCCTGCGTGGGGCCCCATCTGTGGAGGCAGTGGGGCCAGGCGGCCCCTCGCTCTGTCCATTCTGCCTTTCTTCAATGGGACTCTCATTTTTATCCGAGATGTCCCGCTCCGCCCGTGGACAGGCAGCGTGGCACAGTGCCGGGATGGGGGCTTGGAGCACAGGTGCTGGCCAATCTCCCCTCTCCCCAGCCATGACATTAGAAACAGACACCATGTTGCAGAGTCCTCGGGTACTGAGGATAAAACCCTTGGCAGGGCCCCACTCGGTCACAGTGGCTGCACTAGGAGCAGGATGGTGAATTGACCTTGCTCAGAAACGCTGTGGGGACCTCCATCATCTCCCCTTTATGAGCCAGGATACGACACAACCAGCTGATGTGCAGGCCCAGCATGTGGGAGCCCCCAAGGCCCTGCAGACTCTTGGACACAGCAAAGGGGACGGGAAGAGAGAGAGGAAAAGAGAGGGCTTCCTGGTATTGGTGTCTTGACCTGTGTGTTTGTGGTGGTGATAATCCAGTGTGAAATCCAATCAGATGGACAAGCCTCAGCTATCTTGGAAGCAGACACCCCTGGGGCTGGTGGACAGGTGTCCTGAGCACAGAAAGGCTCTCAGGGAAGGACTCCACACATCACCCACAGGTTTCAGCAAATGACTGCTTCCTTAATGAGAGAACAGCTCATCAGAAGGGCCAGCTTTTCTTTCCCTTTCTCTGTTTCTTTTTATAGAAATAAAATCTAGAAACAGAAAAGCTCATCAGAAAGAAACAATGATCCAGGGGATGGGGTGGGGGGCGGTTCCTGAGGACACAGAAAGGGTGTGTCATAGTTTCAGCACCAGACACTGAGGCAGAAGACGCAGCAGCCACCCTTGGGGACCCCACATCTACAGGTGGAGAGCCGGGTGGGATATTCTCCAAGGAGGGTGGATGGAGTTCTTGCCCCCAGCCCTCCCCTTCCTGCTTCCTTCAGGATCACCGTGCTGTCCCTACACAGAACACAGTGGGAAGGCCCTGCTGGGTTGCCTGATGCTCCCCATGTAGCCTCCCGCTGTGTGCCAGGGGTCACTCTGTTCCTTTGGCTCCTGTGTCCGTCCCCTGAAGCTTCCATAGCAAAGCACTACACCGAGCATCTTGGACAAGACTCTGTTCCAAACAGAGGCACAGGGTGAGGACTCCAACCCATGAATTAGAAGCACAGTTTGACCGCAGCAACCTTTAGTCTGTGTCCTGGTCCTGGCCTCTCTAGACCAGGTGTCCCCAGCCTTTAACCATCTGTACTTATGATAGTTTTGTAAAGCCATGTGCCAGTTCACACATCCTTAGGGTGACATTTCAAGTTTTGTTTTGTTTTTTTTTGAGATGGAGTTTCGCTCTTGCTACACAGGCTGGAGTGCAATGGCGCGATCTCGGCTCACCGCAACCTCCGCCTCCTGGGTTCAGGCAATTCTCCTGCCTTAGCCTCCTGAGCAACTGAGATTACAGGCACGCACCACCATGCCCAGCTAATTTTTGTATTTTTAGTAGAGACAGGGTTTCACCATGTTGACCAGGGTGGTCTCGATCTCTTGACCTCGCGATCCACCCACCTCGGCCTCGCAAAGTGCTGGGATTACAGGCATGAGCCACCTCGCCCGGCCTGACATTTCAAGTTTTATAGCATTCTTTTCTATAGTTGCACTGGATATGTTTTCTAATATACGTTGAAGCAACAGCATTTGGCTTATTTTGTAGAAATGTTCACCTTATACATTAATTAGAAAATTCAATTCTCATTTTCAAATTAACATGCCAATTGGATCTAATTTCCTCACTAGTCAGGGCATGCTGGGTTATACTGCATGATAGCCCAAGCCTCCACAACCTCACACAGGCCTCCAGGTTTGAGGCAGCTCAGTCAGAGTGCCCAGGTTGGCAGAGGTTGGCCCAGCTGCCCCAGGGACACAGAGCTTGGCGGAGGGAGGCTTCTCCACATGCTGCTGTGATCACCATGTTCACGAGGAGTAGAATGCTCACGCTGGAAGTAACATGCTTTACCTCTGCTCATGGCCTTGCAGTGCCCGAGACTGGTCATATGACCAGCCCTGGCTTTAGAGAGGAAAGAAAAGAAAATGTCATCCAGTGCCCAGAAGAAGGACCTGATTATTTGAAAACAGCCCTAACGATTACAGTGTGACTTCATTTGTAGTGAGTGTGTATTAATACATGATCCTGTGCAGGCTTCTTTGAATTCTAACTCTGAGATACAGACAGATGGGTGGATAGATAGGTAGGTGGGTAGGTAGGTAGGTAAGATGGTAACAGACAGACGGACAGAAAAATAGATGATGATGGGCAGACAGACAGAAGGGTCACAGCCTTCCTGCCTCCAGTACTTTTGTCTGCTCCTTGGCCTTTCCCTCGGGAGCAAGGCATCCTCCAGTCACCCTCCCAGAGGTTTTTGCTCCCCAAAATACTGCCCTGTGCTGAAATAAGTAAGGGCAGGTGAAGGACTCATCTTCTTTGTAGTGTGGGAAGGGGGAGCTGGCAGACAGCAGCTGCCTTTCCAAGCACATTGGCCTTAGGAAAGAAAGCCTGAGTAACTGGAAGTTCCAGAACTCTATTTTATGAATGTCACTGGCTTTGCTTGCAGCAGGGAGCTTGGGGTCACAGCTCTGGCCCACACCAGCAGCACCAGCTTGCTCCTGGCTGTACTGATGAGCCCTTCTGGGTTTCACTTGGGGCCTCCCTAACCCTGGGGACATGCATTCTTTCCAGGGCCGCTCTCCTTCCTACCCTCCTTGGCCCGGTTTTAGCCCCAAACTCTGGTGTAATCTGATAATGATCCCTGCAGATAACAGCAATGTTTGAATATTTTCAGCATCCATATCCCTTCTCCTAATGACATTATACAGGAAACCCAGTACAAGGCTGGGAAAGGCGAAGTTGCTTTGGCTGAGGAAGGACAGGGGTACTGGGG
The DNA here is from genome assembly GCF_049354715.1 of Callithrix jacchus. Taxonomy (NCBI): domain Eukaryota; kingdom Metazoa; phylum Chordata; class Mammalia; order Primates; family Cebidae; genus Callithrix; species Callithrix jacchus. The sequence goes on from NC_133502.1 coordinate 27,465,239, forward strand.
GCTCAGGCCCCACCCACAGGGTCCACGGGGCATCGGGAACAGCCCCTGAGGCAATTCTGCTGGCCTAGGAGTTCTCAGAGGCCCCTTCCAAGAACCCCCACAATACCTCAGGATGTTTACAGGGATCCACTAGGAAGAGCAGGGGTACCTTCTGCCTGGCCACTTCACGCAGAAGCAACTGGATTATAGCTGTGTAGACAGGCCCTCCTCCCAGAGAACCGGCTGCAGCGTTCTGCCCAAGTAGACACGCCGAATGCTGTCATGTGGTCACATTCAGGAATCTGGCGGTACTTAAGGCCCTCATTTGCAATAAAGGATTGTGTCAGCATTTCTGTTGTGAATTCCTATTTTCAATGATTTATAATGAAGCATCTTTTTAAAATGGTTTCAGCTGTTGGAGCTATATGCAGCCAAGAGAATAGCTCCTAGGGCTTTTTTAGCACTCCACTAACTATGAAATTGTTTGATTTTTACAAAACATATTTAGCAAATTGTTAAAAGTATTGGCTAAACACAGCATTTCATAAATGAAACGTTGAAGTGATCAAGATGTTGAACTTTAAAATCAGCTGCTTTCGCTGAACAGTGTCTTTTTTACAAAGTTCAATAAGAATTTCTAACATAATTTTATACAACATCATAAGTGCATTGCTACATGTTGTAAATATCACGCCATTACACATTCTAATTACCTGATTACATTCATTTACATTAAATTTGTAATTAAATGTAATTTCACGCTTATTGAGTGAAAATTCTTTTGAAACATTGGGATCGTCCTCTCCATTGCAATGTGTGAGACCAATAGCAGCCCTGACCTGGGATGTCTGCAGAAGCAGCTAGTGATTCCCATTCATTAAATCACCGTTGCTTAAAAACAGTGCAGACAGGCCGGGCGCCGGTGGCTCACGCCTGTAATCCCAGCACTTTGGGAGGCTGAGGCGGGTGGATCACGAGGTAAGAGATCGAGACCATCCTGGTCAACATGGTGAAACCCCGTCTCTACTAAAAATACAAAAAATTAGCTGAGCATGGTGATGCGTGCCTGTAATCCCAGCTACTCAGGAGGCTGAGGCAAGAGAATTGCCTGAACCCAGGAGGCGGAGGTTGTGGTGAGCTGAGATCGCGCCATTGCACTCCAGCCTGGGTAACAAGAGCAAAACTCCGTCTCAAAACAAACAAACAAACAAACAACAACAAAAAAAAAAACAGTGCAGACAGGAAGATCACACATCACAGTTAACTTCTGGTGAACGTGGCGCTGGAACACAGACTCTTGTTTCTGCAGCTTGGTCTTCTGGGCTAATGTAGTAAAATATGCTGCTCTGGATTACACATCAGAAAATTTTGATCTGAGTTATAATGACAGTTGTGTCATGGAAAGTAGACAACAAAAGTCACCTGCCCATCTTCTAACCAGGGAGTTGGAGGTCTAAGAATCCTTTCTTCATCTACAATGTCTAACAGTCTTTCTCCAAACTGTCTCCCACCATCACCATGGCAACCACAGCTTATGGGAAGCCTGGCGACACGATCAGATCAACTCGGAGGAGGCTTAGCCCTGGATTTGGCCTTGAATGACTCATTTCATCTTCTCCTTGTGAACATTTGGCATCACGTGACAGGCCAGCAGCCACGCTCATGCAGCGAAAGGTTTCTCGATGGATCTCAGCTTCCCTTGACGCCTTAGTACTGAAGATGGTGTCTGAGTCCTCCCCTGTGTCTAGCCTGGAAAGATCAGGAAAAACCAAAACCGCTAATGTCTTGAATGCTAACGATGGAAGAGGGTTAGAGGCAGCACGGCCGGAGAGAGAGGGAAGAGCTTCCCGTCCAGCAGCCTGAGAGCAGGCTTCACCCCCGGGCCGGCTGCTCACAGGAGGCCTGGGGCGACCTCCTTGGTTCTGATGGAAATTCCTCTCCAAACAAACAAAGCAATATACAAATCACTCTCCCTGAAGGAGGGAATGAGGGCAGACTGAGCCTCAGGTATGCAGCAGAATGACCGGGAGGGCTTTGGGAAAACCCGGATTGCTGGCCCTTTTCCCCAGAGCTGCTGACTCAGGAGGTACTGGGGGGTGCCTGAGAACTTGCATGTCCCACGAGCTTCTGGGGAAGCTGCTGCTCCTGGCCCAGGAACCACACAATACCTCTCAATCGTGGTATTTACACATTTTGAGCGACTCCCAGTAGAGTCCCGTTGGTCTCAGGAGCAGGGTGAGATCTGAACTGCAGACTGTCCACTTAGACCATGGCCTCTGCTCCTCTCTGGACCACTGTGCAGCCCTAGGGTCTGCAGGCTGAGCTTACCACCTGGGCTGTGCCTGCCTGCACTTCTGTAAGCTCCAAAGAAGAAGGGTCTGGGGGATGTAGGGCAGGAGAGAATGCCCATTCTATCTGCACACCACACCCCACCAGGATTGGCAGCTGTGCTTTAGAAAGAGCCATGTGGCCAAGCATTCACCTGGGAAGAGAAAGAAAATGTCCTGTCTGAGCCACATTTCTCTCAGAAACTGATTTATAGGACAGAAGCAGAGATCACCAGACTGCGGGATTCTGTTCAACAGAGCCAGCCCCATGAACGCTCACTGCAGGCCTGTTACATGGTGCCCAGGACGAGGCCTGGACAAAGGAGGCCACCACATCTCCAGTGGATGTCCCTGGGCACAGAGCTGGGCAGAGCCACGGCGGGAGTGGAAGGGACACTGAAGACTGTTGAGTCCAGAAGACCCTGTCCTCAAGGGACCCACGCATCAAGGCTTCTAGGACCAATTCCAGGTCCGAAGCACGCTGTTGTGTAGTCGAGATGTCCACTTCGGGAGTCATGTTTTAAAGTGTGAATTTCTCACCTGACTCCATCACGAGTATGGCAGGAAAGTGAGCAACTACATACATCTTCCTCACATTTTGTTTTAATAATGGAAGTCAATGGTTTATTTCTTAACTCAGTATGCAAGATTCTCTTGAAGTTAAAGTCATTCTGTCAGTATTAAAAATAAGCCAAAAGGCATCACTATCAAAAGAAGCACTATTTCTGGAAGCAGAAGGGGGTGGCCGGGGGCAGGTAAACTCCCATATAGAATCCTAAGTGCCATTTCACCTTTTCGGCCTGTTGGAAAGAGCTGCTAAGGAATGTATGCAAGGATGTTATTTCAAAATGGAGCGATTTCCGACAGTGCCAGGAGACTCACAAGTAACCGCTAGTCTGCAAACACGGGAACACCGGTGCTCACGATCCACCCGCTCAGGCCGGAGTGCATGGCTGCCTGAGTGTGCGGAGAATGTCCCTGCGCTGCGGCGTCTGTGTCCGGCTCAGTGTGTATGGCTTATGATTTGCTCTCTTTGACTGTTCCCTGCCAGAGAGAGGGAAGGGGAGACCCCTTTGAGTGCCCCTTCCCATCAGATAGCTGTGGCTGAGACCACCCGGGGTCACTACATTTCACAAACAGGGCCCATGTGTATCTAATGATTGATTTTTACAGTATTTTCAGGCAAGCTCAGCGAGTGTATTGTACCCAACAGGCAAAGGAAGGAGGGGTGAGACTCCAGGGGCAACACGAGGCTTCCACCCTAAGGGAAGAAATAGTATCAGGCACGTTACATAAATATAGCAACACCAGCAACCCAGAGCCTACGGAGCCGCCGCCCCATGAGTGGAGGAAGGGCCAAGGACGGGCAGCTGGGTGGAGGCTGGGGACCCAAGAGGCCACCTGAGTCTCCAGGGTATGCCCCTGGACATAGAGCGGGGCAGGGCCCCAGCAGGGGTGGAAGGGGTACAGCTGACTGACATCTCTGAGGTTCCTGAGAAAATAATTTGATAAAAATCTTTGAAGTTTCCTAAAAGACAAATAACCCTGAATTTCTTGAATAGGTTTGCAATCCTAAGAGGAAATCAGGCATAAAGAGCAAGTGTGAAATGGCGAAGTCAGGGAGAGTGTCGGAAGCCGGTACCCCTGCAGGTGGGCAGGCAGTGGTACCAGGGCTCCCTGTGAACAGGCACAGCCCCCCACCCCTCTGCTCTCAGGCCTCTGGGCGGGCCCACTAGAAGAACCTGGCCCCTCCTCAGGGCCCACTCCTGCACCCCCCAGCCCCCCATCTCCAGCCCCTACCTCAGTCTCCCAGTTTGTGCCTGTCTCCTCCTCCCCACCTGCCTCCTCTCCCAAACTGCAAGAGCGTGACTGCCATTCTGTGTTCCATGCACGGGGATTCTGCTCTTATCGTTTTTAAAGTAAGCACTTTGATCCATTCATATTTGTATTTAGGAAAATGAAAATTGAAACTCTAGTAGATTTCCTGTTGGTTATTATGGCCTGTGAGTAGCTCAGGGCCCTTTAGAGAAAGCTTTCTTGTTTCTCCTTAGGTAAATGGGAATGACATTCGTGTTGGGGGTCTTGGCCTTGAGCAGAACATGCATGCCATCATTATCTTCTCTAAAATATCAAATCCTTAAAGAAAGATGGCTGCCACCACAGCTGTGGCCAGAGCTGTAGCAGCAGCAGCTGCTGTTGGTTCCGAGTGCTGTTTGCACACTGGTGAGTATTTCATTGTCAGCCCATCACAGCCCCACGTGGGAGGAACTGCGGATGACCCCGTTTCGCCGACGACAGGAAGAGTCAGGGTCATCAGACGGCAGCAACTTTCCCAAGATAGTAAGGACTGAAGATCTGAGGTGTTTTCACCTTGTGGCTTGAATGTGTGTGGAAAACACAATCCCTCCTCTGTGATGCTCACTTTAAGTGTTAATTCATCCTGGGGAACACTTTGCATCGACAGGAGAAATTTCCATCCAATGTGGGATCCAGGGCCTCTTTTCAATCTGGAACCTTTACTATTCTCGAAGTTCGCCTGATCTCCCAGTCTCAAAGCACATTCTTAACTCTTTGGCTCTCCGTGAGCTGGGATGATGGTGGCAAATGGGGCCATTTCCGTGGCACAGGCACCAGGGCCCCCATTGTTGGTTCCCCTGTGCTTTCTGCCCGGGCGGCCTCCCCTCCTCCCGCACCTCACTTTCTGCTGGTGCACCACATTGTCACTTGATTGCGGCTCCAACGTCAGACTGAACTGTCTGAGACGTGCGTCTGACATTTCTGAAGCTAAGCAGGTGCAGGAGGGAAAAAAAAAAGGCACAGCCGCTTTTTAGGGAGTCAGGTGGCATTGTGCAGCAGAAGGCACACAGCAGATTCCGGAGCCCAAATCAGGTCCTTTTATTTGTGTAGAATATATCAATTTGGAATGCACAGTTTGAAACTGCTGGTTACAGAATGTGATCCGTTTTATTGTAGTGTAATTTCCCAGGGGCTGCAATATCCAAATCCCAGCCTAGGGATGACATGCTCCTGTTCAGGTTTCCTCCTCTGGGAATCATCACTCGTGTTCTAAGAATGGGGTCTGTAGGACACACATTCCGCCGTTCCCACTTTGTTTTAATGGGGAAAACACTCTGGGGACCTTGGGTCTTCTGAACACCTGCCTGGCTGCTTCACGCTGCTCAGGGCCTTTCAGAGTGGGTTGGTATTTATGTTCTCACTCCCTTCTTACTGGCTTCTGCTTAACTTAGCTTCCACGCCAACAAAACAGTGGAAAGATCCTAGATCGTTGCACCTGTCCCATCTCTCTTGAGCTCAGAGGCCACAGTTGGTTGGACTTTGCTTGCCTGCCTTGAATCTGCACCCAGCTCAGAGGGGAGGATGGTTCAGCATCACAGCCCCCCACAAAAGTGCCCATGGCACATGTGATGGCTGTGGCCACGGAATCCACTCACAGATAAAAAGACAGGCCTTTGTTTATATGGCCAAGAAAGCTGCAGCCAAGACACCATCATCAGAGGAGGTAGGGAGGGGTGCTCCCTGGGGGAATGGCAGAGACGGAAGGGACTCTCTTGGGGAGGGCAGGAGGGTCCTGAGCTTGGGGCTGCTCCTGGCCTCTCCAGCCCAGTGTGAAGAGGGAGCACAAGTCTCATCCCAGCGGCCGCAGGTCAGGAGTCAGCCCTCCTAGGCTGGGAAGGCACTTTGCCATCTGTGTCTCTGGCATCACGGCATCCACCTGTGGATCACTGCGGGGGGAGGGGGGCGCAGAAATAGCGCTCAGCCCCTGCTCCCTCCACAGCTTACTGTGTGTCATCTCAGGGGCAGCGCTCCATGCGGCCACAGCCACAGCCACTGGGGAGTGTGACCCTGGACACACTCACATGAGTGGACTCCAGGAACAATTTCTTTTCCATTTCCTCTTTCACTGCCATTTTTGAACCAACAGTAGAAAAACATGCACAGAAGCCTTTATCTTAGAAAGAAATAAAGGAAGACATAGGGAAGGGGGAAGAAGGAAGGAAAGACAGAAAGTTGGAAAGTAGAAAAAGGGAGGCATAGAGGAAGGCATGGAGGGAGGAAGGAAGGGAAGAAGGGAAAAGAGAAAGGGAGAGTTAACTTTCACTGATTCTTTTAGTCATTGAAATAAAGAAACATCATACTTACTTAATAAGATACAGAAGTTAAAGTGCCTAGTAGCTATGCTTCTACTTTCCCCATTACTCGTGACTTCTGTTATAAACTGCAGCCCTAGTGGTCAAGGCGGCGCTAAACACCAGCCTTTCCTTTGTTTCTCCTGAGTTTTTCCTTCAGATCCTCATGCTCCTTGTAGACATGGATCTCTCTCCCCGAGGCAAACACCATCCTATTTTTTGCAGGTAGAGTAAACGGGTCATAAGATCCCTCAGATGAGTCACAGAATTAAAATTCAGAAAGTGTTCTGTGGCCCCACGTGTGGATGCCCGCTGTGGACTGTAATCCTAGGGTCCTCGTGGGGAGCAGCCTCATGCGTGTCCCACCAAATCTTCTCCCTGTTGGTTTGCTATCCTATCTTACCACTTTTAAACAGAAAGGGCCTTGCACTCTCCGCACAGTCTCACAGCCGGATTTTTCACTTCCCCGTCCCCCGCGGTCCTGGTCCTTGTACGTCAGCGCGCTGGTCCACTTTACTCTTCCCTTTTAGTGGCTGCATCATATTTCTCTTTGGAATGATTTTGTAATTTTTTGTTTTTATTATTGTTACCTTTTTATTTTAAAATGATTATAGAATCACGTGAAACTGTGACAATAATACAGAAAGGTGCCATGTACCCTTCACCCAGTTTCCCTCAATGGTTACATTTTACATAATGGTAGTCCAGTATCAAAGCCAGGAAATCGGTATGGGCGCAGTACATGTTTGTGTCTATGCCACTTTTATCCCATGTGTACATTCGTGCAGCCCCCACTCAATCAAGATGCGGAAAGATTCCATTGTCACAAAATCTCCCTCATGCTAGCTCCTTATACTGATAGCCGTTGCACTGTATCCAGCCATGCCTAACCCCTAACCACTCATCTGCCTCCATCCCCGTAATCTCGTCATTTTGAGAATGTTATGTAAATGGCATCTAACAGCACAGGACCCTTGAGACTGGCTTTTTTGACTCCTTTTATTATCCTTGAGGTCTCTCTGTCCAAGTTTTGGCCTGTATCAAGAGTTTGTTTCTTTTTATTGCTGAGTAGTATTCCATTGTACAGATGGACCCACCATCTCTTTTTAAATGACCTATGAACTCAAAGTTATTTTTACACTTTTAATTTTTTTTATTCCATAGGTTATTGGGGAACAGGTAGTGTTTTGTTACATGACTAAGTTATTTAGTGCTGATTTGTAAGAAAAAAAATCTATATATAGCACCAACTGATCTTTGACAAAGCAAACAAAAAAATGTGTGTGTGTGTGTGTGTGTGTGTGTGTGTGTGTCTCACAGTTTCTTTATCCACCCGTTAGCTGATGGGCATTTGGGTTGGCTCCAAATTTTTGCAATTGCAAATTGTGCTGCTATAAATGTGTGTACAAGAACCTTTTTTGTATAATGACTTCTTTTCCTCTGCGCAGACACCCAGGAGTGGGATTGCTGAATCAAATAGTTCTACTTTTAGTTCCTTAAAGAATCTCCACACTGATTTCCACAGTGGTCGTACTAGTTTGCATTCTCACCAGCAGTGTAGAAGTGTTCCCTGTTCACCACATTTATGCTGGCATCTATTTTTTTTTATTATGGCCATTCTTGCAGAAGTAAGGTGGTATCACATTGTGGTTTTGATTTGCATTTCCCTGATCATTAGTGATGTTGAGCATTTTTCCATATACTTGTTGGCCATTTGTATATCTTCTTTTCAGAATTGTCTATTCATGTTCTCAGTCTACTTTTTGATGGGATTGTTTGCTTTTCTTGCTAATTTGTTTGAGTTCCTTGTAAATTCTAGATGTTAGTTCTTTGTCAGATGTATAGATTGTGAGGATTTTCTCCCACTCTGTGGGTTGTCTGTCAACTCTGATGGCTGTTCATTTTGCTCTGCAAAAGCCCTTTAGTTTAATTATGTCCCAGCTATTAATCTTTGTTTTTATTAAATTTGCTTTTGGGTTCTTGGTCATTAAATCCTTGCCTAACTTAATGTTAATAAGGGTTTTTCTGAAGTTATCATCTTGAATTTTTGTACTTTCAGGTCTTCGGTTTAAGTCCTTAATCCATCTTGAGTTGATTTTTGTGTAAGGTAAGAGATGAAGATCCAGTTTTATTCTCCTACATGTGACTTGCCAATTATCCTGGCACCATTTGTTGAATAGTGTTTTCATTTGCTTTGTCAAATGAAATGTTTTGACATTTGCTTTGTCAAAGATTAGTTGGCTATAAGTATTTGTGTTTATTTCTGGGTTATTGATTCTGTTCCATTGGTCTGCGTTCCTATTTTTATACCAGTACCATGCTATTTTGGTGACTATGGCTTTATAGTATACTTTGAAATCAGATAATGCGACTCCTGCAGATTTGTTCTTTTTGCTTAGTTTTGCTTTGGCTATGCAGGCTCTTTTGGGAATGCATATGAATTTTAGGCTTGTTTTTTCTAGTTCTGTGAAGAATGATGGTAGTATTTTGATGGGAATTGCATTGAATCTGCAGATTGTTTTTGGCAGTATGGTCATTTTCATAATATTGATTGTACCCATCCATGAGCATGGTATGCATTTCCATTTATTCATGTCATCTATAATTTCTTTCAGCAGTGTTTTGTACTTTTCCTTATAGAGGTCTTTCACCTCCTTGGTTAGGTATATTCCTAAGTATTTTATTTTTTTACAGCTATTGTAAAAGGGGTTAAGTTCGTGGTTTGATTCTCAGCTTGGTCACTGCTGGTGTATAGGAGAGCTACTGATTTGTGTACATTAATTTTGTACCCAGAAACTTTGATGAATTATTTTATCAGTTCTAGGAGCTTTTTGGAGGAGTCTTTAGGGTTTTCTAGGTATACAATCACATCATCAGCAAACAGTGACAGTTTGATTTCTTCATTACCAATTTGGATGCCCTTTATTTCTTTCTTTTGTCTGATTGCTCTGGCTAGGTCTTCCAGTGCTATGTTGAAAAGAAGTGGTGAGGGTGGACATCCTTGTCTTGTTCTAGTTGTTGAAGGAAATCATTCAGCATTTCCCTACTCAGTACTATGTTGGCTGTGGGTTTGTCATAGATGGCTTTTATTAGATTGAGTTATGTCCCTTGTATGCCGATTTTGCTGATAGTTTTAATCACAAAGGAACACTGAATTTTGTCAAATGTTTTTTCTGCATCTATTGACATGATCACGTGATTTTTGTTTTTCATTTTTGTTTCTAATTCTGTTTATGTGGTGTATCACATTTATTGACTTGCCTGTCTTAAACCAATCTTTCATCACTGGTATGAGGCCCACTTGATCGTGGTGGATTATCTTTTTGATACGTCGTTGGATTCGGTTGGCTAGTACTTTGTTAAGGATGTTTGCGTCTATGTTCATCAGGGATATTGGTCTGTAGTTTTCTTTTTTAGTTATGTCCTTTCCTGATTTTGGCATTAGGGTGACACTGGCTTAATAGAATTATTTACAGAGGATTTCCTCTTTCTCTATCTTGTGGAATAGTGTCAATAGGATTAGTGCCAATTCTTTCTTGAATATCTGGTAGAATTCAGCTGTGAATCTATCTGGTCCTGGACTTTTTCTTGTTGGTGATTTTTGTATTACCGTTTCAATCTTGCTGCTTATTATTAATCAGGATATTTAATTCTTCCTGACTTAAGCTAGGAGGGTTGTATCTTTCCAGAAATTTATCCATCTCCTCTAGGTTTTCTAGTTACATGTGTAAAGGTATTCATAGTAACCTTGAGTGATCTTTTGTATTTCTGCAGTCTCGGTTGTAATATCTCTCATTTTGTTTCTAATTGAGCTTATTTGTGTTTTCTCTCTTCTTTTCTTGGTAAATCTTGCAATGGTCTATCAATTTTATTTATCTTTTTAAAGAACCAGCTTTCTAAAACATATCTTTTGTATTTTTTTGTTTCAATTTCATTTAGTTCTGCTCTGATCTTGGTTATTTCCTTTCTTCTGCTGGGTTTGGGTTTGGTTTGTTCTTGTTTCTCTAATTTCTTGAGATGTGACCTTGGATTGTCTGTTCTCTTTCAGACTTTTTGATGTAGGCATTTAGGGCTATGAACTTTCCTCTTAGCACTGCCTTTGCTGTATCCCAGAGGTTTTGATAAGTTGTGTCACTATTGTCATTCAGTTTGAACAATATTTAAATTTTTCTTTTGATTTTATTGTGGCCCAATGGTCATTCAAGGGCAGGTTATTTAATTTCCATGTATTTGCATAGTTTTGAAGGTTTTTTTTGGAATTGGTTTTCAGTTTTATTCCACTATGGTCTGAGAGAATGCTTCATATAATTTCAATTTCCTTAAATTTAATGAGGCTTGTTTTGTGTCTTATCATACAGTCTATCTTGGAGAAAGTTCCATGTGCTGATGAATAAAAAATATATCCTGTATTCTGTGGTCGTTGGGTAGAATGTTCCGTAAATATCTGTTAAATCTGTTTGTTCCATGGTATAGTTTAAATCCATGTTTCTTTGTTGACTTTCTGTCTTGATGACCTGTCTAGTGCTGTCAGTGGAGTATTGAAGTCCCCCACTATTACTGTGTTGCTGTCTATATCATTTCTTAGGTCTAGCAGTAACTGTTTTATACATTTGGGAGCCCAGTGTTGGATGCATATATATTTAGGATTGTTATATTTTCCTGTTGGACAAGACCTTTTATCATCATATAATGTCACTCTTTGTCTTTTTTAACTACTGTTGCTCTAAAATTTGTCTCATAGAAAAATAGCTGCTCCTGCTTACTTTTGGTGTTTACACGGAATGTCTTTTTCTATCCCTTTACCTTAAGTTTATGTGAGTCCTTATGTGTTACGTTGAGTCTCTAGAAGGCAGCAGAAAGTTGGCTGGTAAATTCTTATCCACTCTGATTCTGCATCTTGTAGGTGGAGCATTTAGGCTCTTTACATTCAACATTAGTATTGAGATGTGAGGTATGATTCCATTCATCATGCTATTTCTTGCCTGTATACATTGTTTTTTGTGTGATATTTTTACATTAGTATTTTTGTTTTATAGGTCCTATGAGACTTATGCTTTTAAAATGTTCTGTTTTGATGTGTCTCTGGGACTGTTTCAAGATTTAATGTTCCCTTTAGCAGTTCTTGTAGTGCTGGCTTGGCAGTGGCAAATTCTTTCAGCATTTTTTGCCTGAAGAAGACTATATCTTTCCTTCATTTATGAGGCTTAATTTCACTGGATACAAAATTCTTGGCTAATAAGTCTCTTGTTTAAGGAGGCTGAAGATAGGGCCCTGATCCCTTCTAGCTTGTAAGGTTTCTGCTGATAAATCTGTGTTAGTATGATAGATTTCCCTTTATAGGTTACCTGGTGCTTTTGCCTCACAGCTCTTAAGATTCTTTCCCTCATCTTAACTTTACCTAACCTGATAACAATGTGCCTAGGCAATCATCTTTTTTGCAATGCATTTCCCAGGTGTTCTTTTTTCCTTTCGTTTTTTTTTTTTTTTTTTTAATCTCCAAGCCTTCAATTTGTCCAAGTATAAGAAAATGTAACCTATTATTTTTAGACACACCCACCCTAGGATTACATGCAGGGTCTAAGGTTTTAGAATATGTTAGGCTGTGGGAAGAGGTCCATCCGATACATATGAACAGTGGTTTCCAGCACATGTGTTATATTCGTTTGCTAGGGCTGCCATAGCAAAGTACCACAGCCTGGGTAGTTTAAATAACAGAAATCTATTTTCTCAGACAGGTGTGAAAGGAAATTAAATGTTGGGACCCCAAACTCATTTAGCCAAAGAGAAAAGTCAAGCTGGGAACTGAGTCATGCAAACCTCCCTCCTCGCTTTGCCTTTGGTTTCTAAATAAGATGGCTTCAAGATGAAAAGATACCAGCTTTTTCCATATTTTGCCCACAGGGAAATTCCTGGTAAGCTGTTAAAACATCATTGTGGCAATGCAAATTGATAGCTTCTCTTTACAGGTGCAGCCACCCAGGCCCTGCCAGACACAAATGCAAATCTGATTGTTCCCCTACCCCATTTTGTCTGTGCTATCTTATGTAAAATGTAGATTCTCCACATTTTTTCCTCTGCCCCTTTTGTTTCTGTGAAAACTGTGCTTCTCAATATCCTGCCTTTTCTCCTTTAAAGTTGGAGTCCTCAAAATCATCTTTGGAGAAAGGCACAGATCTGTCTCCCAGGCATGTTCTTAACTTTGGCAAATAAATCTCTTAAAATGATTGAGACTTGTCTCGTCAGTTTCTTCCATTGACAGAGGCTAGAAGACCAAGATCAAGGTGTTTGCAGGGTTGGTTGCTTCTGAGGGCTGAGGACAGGTCCTGTTCTAGGTCTTGGCTTGTAGATGGCCGTCTTCTCCCTGTATCTTCACATGGTCTCTCCTCCATGTGTGCCTGTGTCCAAATTTCCTCTTCTTATAAGGACACCAGTCATATCAGAGTCATCCACTCTATTTTTTTTCTTTTTCTTTTTTTTTTTTTAATGGATTGGAGGTTTCAGTGGGATGGGAGAATCACAAGGAATCAGGTGTTCAGATGACTGTATTGAGTAGAGGTGAGGAACTAGGATGTTGAAAAGTAAAAAAAGGAGAGAAGGAGAGGAAGAAAGGAAGAAAGAGAGAGAGAACAGGAATATTGCTTCATTCTAAAAATGGGTATTAGTAATGGCCAATCAATATTTTGTGTATTTAAAATGGAGAACTCTATAAATATTTATTGAGTTTACTTGTTCCGGATCTGAGTTGAAGTCCTGGATATCCTTATTAATTTTCTGTCTCGTTGAGTCTAAATCTCGTTATGGGTCTTATGTATCTGGGTATTAAGATCTCTTATTGTTGCAATGATCCTTTTACTAGTGTATCTTTGTTGCTTGGAAATCTGTTTTCGCAAATATGAGAATTGCAACTCCTGCTTTTTGTTTATGTATTTATTTTTGCTCTCCATTTGGTTGGTAAATTTTTCTCTAACCCTTTGTTTTGAGTCTTTGTGTATCTTTTGATATACCGTTAGGTTTTGGCTGTATCTTTTGATTAGGGGATTTAGTCGATTTAAATTTAGGGTTACTGCCATTTGATGTTAACTGGCTATTTTATCCATTCATTGATGTAAATTCTTCTTTATGTTGATGCTCTTTATTTTTTGGTATAATTTTAGAAAGACTCATACTGGTTGTTCCTTTCTATGTATAATGCTTCTTTCAGAAGTTTTTGTAAAGCAGGCCTGGTGGTAAAAAAATCTCTGAGTACTTGCTTGTTAATAAAAGATTTTATTTTTCCTTCAATTGTGAAGCTTAGTTTGGCAGGATATGAGATTCTAGGCTGAAAGTTCTTTTCTTTAAATATGTTGAATATTGACCCCCACTCTCTTCTGGCTTGTAGGGTTTCTGCTGAGAGATCTGCTGTAAGTCTAATAGGCTTCCCTTTATGGGTAACCTGGCCTTTCTCTCTGGCTGCCCTTAGTATTTTCTCCTTCATTTCAATCCTGGTGAATCTAACGATTATGTGCCTTGGGGTTGCTCTTCTTGAGGAATATCTTTGTGGTGTTCTCTGTATACTTTTCAGGATATTATCCAGGAAAATTTTCCCAATCTAGCAAAGCAGGACACTATTCAACCCCAGGTAATACAGAGAACATCCCAGGTGTTCTTTGAGATTCTTATATTTTGATGTCTAGGTCTCTAGCAAGACCAGGGAAGTTTTCCTCAATTATTTCTCAAATGTTTTCCCAACTTTTAGATCTCTCTTCTTCCTCAGGAATACCAATTTTGCTTATATTTGGTCATTTAACATAATCCCAGACTTCTTGGAGGCTTTGTTCATATTTTCATATTCTTTTTTCTTTGTTGGATTGGATTAATTTGAAAAACTTTGTCTTCAAGCTCTGAAAGTTTTTCTTCTGCTTTGATTCTATTGCTGAGACTCTCCAGAGCATTTTGCATTTCTATAAGTGCTTCCATTGTTTCCTGAAAATTTGATTTTTTTATTTGTGCTATCTGTTTCATTGACAATTTCTCCCCTCATTTCTTGTATCATTTTTTTTAAGTTCTTAAATGAGGCTTCACATTTTCTGGTGCCTCCTTTGTTAGCTTAATAACTGAACTTCCGGATTCTTTTTCGGGTAGATCAGGGATTTCTCCTTGGTTTGGTTTCACTGCTGGTGAGCTAGTGTGTTTTATTTGGGGGGTGGGTATTAAAAACCTTGTTTTGTCATATTTACCAGAGTTGGTTTTCTTGTTCTTTCTCATTTGGGTCGGCTCTGTCAGAGGGAAGGCCTAGGGCTAAAGGCTGTTGTTCAAATTATTTTGTCCCATGGGGGTTCCCTTGATGTAGTACTCTCCTCCTTTTCCCAGGGATGTGGCTTCCTGAGAGCTGAGCTTAGTGATTGTTATCTCTCTTCGGGATCTAGCCCCCAGCAGGTCTACCAGGCTCCAGACTGGTATTGAGAGGTGTCTGCACAGAATCCTGTGATGTGAACAATCTGTGGGTTTCTCAGCTGTGGATACCAGCACCTGCTCCAGTGGAGGTGGCAGGGGGATGAGATGGACTCTGTGAGGGTCCTTATTTTTAGTAGTTGAATGCACTGTTTTTGTGCTGGATGGCCTCCTGATGGAGATAACATTTTCAGGATACCATCAGCTGTGGTAGTATAGAGAGGATCAGGTGGTGGACAGAGCCCTAGAAATCCCAACAATAGATGCTTTATGCCTTCAGCTATCACGGTGGGTAGGAAAAGACCACTGGGTGGGGCGAGGCTAGGTGTGTCTGAGCTCAGCCTCTCCTTGGGCCAGTCTTGCTGTGGCCGTTGTAGTGGACAGGGGTGTCCCAGATCAATGGAGTTATGTTCCTAGAAGAATTATGGCTGCCTCTGCTATGTCATGCAGGTTGTCAAGGAAGTGAGGAAAAGCTGGCAGTCACAGGCCTCACCCAGCTCCTGTGAAACCCAGAAGGCTGGTCTCACTCCCACCATGCCCTCAACAACAGCACCAAGTCTGTTTCCAGGCAGTGGGCAAGCAGGGCTGAGAACTCACCCCCAGGCTACCAGCATTTCAGCTGCAAAAGCAAGTAGGGCTCTCATGCTTCCCCACCTGTGGAGTCTGCATGCTGGATGCACACCCTCCCCCAGGTTCTGGCAGGAGGCTTCTTGTTCAGTTGGAATTGTTGCAAAGTTCAGCCGGAGTTTTCCTTCTTCCTGTGGCCTTTTCCCAGTTCCACTGGCAACCCTCCCCAGGTAGTCCTGTGAGACAAGTCAGAACTGGCTTCCCTGGGGATGCAGCAACCCCACAGGGTGTTCCTGCTGCTTCCTCTACCCCTGTATTTCACTCAGCTCTCTAAATTGACTCAGCTCCAGGTAAAGTCAGAATCTTCTCCTGTGATCTAGACTTTCGGTTCCCCTGTGAGGGTGTATGTGCAGGGCTGGGTGATCTCCCTTTCCAGCTTCCCCAGTTTGGGCACTCACAGTATTGGAGGTGTCTCCTGTGTCCTGCAGGAGCAATCCACTTCCTTCAGAGGGTCTGTGGGTTCTCTCGGCTTTCCTGAATTATTCCTGCAGTAGTTCTGGAGCTGATGTGAGTCAACACATGCTGCTCCGTCCATCTGAGTGGGAGCTGCAATCTAGTCATGCCTCCTGTTCCCCATGATCCCTCCAAAGTCCCTGTGATTTATTTCTTAACCACTTTATAAGTGAGGGTCATTAGAGTTACTTCTGATTTTTTTCTGATAGTCATTTCCAGTGTTTCCAAACAATGTAGTGATAAGTGTTATTTCCCAGGTGTCACACAATCACACACAACCACACAGTCACACAATCAATCATACACAGATACATAATCACATACACACACACAGTCACACGTTCACACAATCACAGAGACACAATCACACATGCACACATACACACATGCAAAAATGCACACAATCACACTCACAATCACACACACTCAAAATCACACACTTGCACAGTCACACATACTGAACCACACACAATCACAACCACATTCACAATCACACTCACAATCACACACATAATCACACACACAATCTCATACACAACCACACGCTCTCACACACACAGGCAGCGCCAGCTCCTGCTGCTGCCCAGGCTGCAGGGCCTCCCTCCAGGCAGGAGCTCAGCCTGACCCCTCCTGCAGTCAGCTCCTTTCTCCTCCCCTCCTCTAATACTTGCTGCCAAGGCGGTAGTGAGCCTTTTCTGAGGCCAGTGCTGTGATCTCTTGTCCTGAGCTTGGTGACCTGGATGGGCTTAACCTCTCTGGGCTTCTGTTTTCTATTCTATAAAATGGGGATAATGGTATGGAATATATGCCTCTCAGAGTTGCTCTGTGATTAAATGAGGTGTTGTTTCCAGAGTGTGTAGGATACTGACTGCCATATAGTAAATGTTCAATAAATAGTAGAAACAACAGCAGTAGAGAGAGGTACTCCTTCGTGTGGGCTTGTGGCCGGTGTCCTGTAATGCTTCTCGGCCAGTTTACCAGCCTCCACACAGCTGATGTCTTGGGCTGGGTAAGTCTTTACTTTGAGGGGCCTGCCCTGTGCTCTGGGTGAGTCTTTGCTTTGAGAATCCTGCCCTGTGCTCTTGATGAGTCTTTGCTTTGAGAATCCTGCCCTGTGCTCTGGGTGAGTCTTTGCTTTGAGGGGTCTGCCCTGTGCTCTGGGTGAGTCTTTGCTTGGAGAATCCTGCCCCGTGCTCTGGATGACTCTTTGCTTTGAGAATCCTGCCCCGTGCTCTGGATGAGTCTTTGCTTTGAGGGGTCTTCCCTGTGCTCTGGATGACTCTTTGCTTTGAGAATCCTGCCCTGTGCTCTGGATGAGTCTTTGCTTTGAGGGGTCTTCCCTGTGCTCTGGATGACTCTTTGCTTTGAGAATCCTGCCCCGTGCTCTGGATGAGTCTTTGCTTTGAGAATCCTGCCCTGTGCTCTGGATGACTCTTTGCTTTGAGAATCCTGCCCCGTGCTCTGGATGACTCTTTGCTTTGAGGGGTCTGCCCCGTGCTCTGGATGAGTCTTTGCTTTGAGAATCCTGCCCCGTGCTCTGGGTGAGTCTTTGCTTTGAGAATCCTGCCCCGTGCTCTGGATGACTCTTTGCTTTGAGAATCCTGCCCCGTGCTCTGGATGACTCTTTGCTTGGAGAATCCTGCCCCGTGCTCTGGGTGAGTCTTTGCTTTGAGAATCCTGCCCCGTGCTCTGGGTGAGTCTTTGCTTTGAGAATCCTGCCCCGTGCTCTGGGTGAGTCTTTGCTTTGAGGGGTCTGCCCTGTGCTCTGGGTGAGTCTTTGCTTTGAGGGGTCTGCCCTGTGCTCTGGGTGAGTCTTTGCTTTGAGAATCCTGCCCCGTGCTCTGGGTGAGTCTTTGCTTGGAGAATCCTGCCCCGTGCTCTGGGTGAGTCTTTGCTTGGAGAATCCTGCCCCGTGCTCTGGGTGAGTCTTTGCTTTGAGGGGTCTGCCCTGTGCTCTGGGTGAGTCTTTGCTTTGAGAATCCTGCCCCGTGCGCTGGGTGAGTCTTTGCTTGGAGAATCCTGCCCCGTGCTCTGGGTGAGTCTTTGCTTTGAGAATCCTGCCCCGTGCTCTGGGTGAGTCTTTGCTTTGAGAATCCTGCCCCGTGCTCTGGGTGAGTCTTTGCTTTGAGAATCCTGCCCCGTGCTCTGGGTGAGTCTTTGCTTTGAGAATCCTGCCCCGTGCTCTGGGTGAGTCTTTGCTTTGAGAATCCTGCCCCGTGCTCTGGGTGAGTCTTTGCTTTGAGAATCCTGCCCCGTGCTCTGGGTGAGTCTTTGCTTTGAGAATCCTGCCCCGTGCTCTGGATGAGTCTTTGCTTTGAGAATCCTGCCCCGTGCTCTGGATGAGTCTTTGCTTTGAGAATCCTGCCCCGTGCTCTGGGTGAGTCTTTGCTTTGAGGGGTCTGCCCTGTGCTCTGGGTGAGTCTTTGCTTTGAGGGGTCTGCCCTGTGCTCTGGGTGAGTCTTTGCTTTGAGGGGTCTGCCCTGTGCTCTGGGTGAGTCTTTGCTTTGAGAATCCTGCCCCGTGCTCTGGGTGAGTCTTTGCTTTGAGAATCCTGTCCTGTGCTCTGGATGAGTCTTTGCTTTGAGGGGTCTTCCCTGTGCTCTGGGTGAGTCTTTGCTTTGAGAATCCTGCCCTGTGCTCTGGGTGAGTCTTTGCTTTGAGAATCCTGCCCCATGCTCTGGGTGAGTCTTTGCTTTGAGAATCCTGCCCCGTGCTCTGGATGACTCTTTGCTTTGAGAATCCTGCCCCGTGCTCTGGATGAGTCTTTGCTTTGAGAATCCTGCCCCGTGCTCTGGGTGAGTCTTTGCTTTGAGAATCCTGCCCCGTGCTCTGGGTGAGTCTTTGCTTTGAGAATCCTGCCCCGTGCTCTGGATGAGTCTTTGCTTTGAGAATCCTGCCCCGTGCTCTGGATGAGTCTTTGCTTTGAGATCCTGCCCTGTGCTCTGGGTGAGTCTTTGCTTTGAGAATTCTGCCCTGTGCTCTGGATGAGTCTTTGCTTTGAGAATCCTGCCCTGTGCTCTGGGTGAGTCTTTGCTTTGAGGGGCCTGCCCTGTGCTCTGGGTGAGTCTTTGCTTTGAGAATTCTGCCCTGTGCTCTGGAGCATGTTTGGTGGCCCCTCACAGCCTCTACCATTAAATGCCAGGACCTTTCTTGCACCTATGACAATGAAAATATCTCCAGACATTGCCAAGTATCCCCAGAGAAAAAAAATTCCCCCTTTGGGAACCACTCGTGTAAGGTATATCCTTTTGCTTTGAATACTTTTATTTTTTACATCAAATTCTTAGTACACATTAGGGTAGAGTCGTCACCTGGTGTCACAGACCCAAATAGCCACAGGGGCACGAGAAGCCATTCCAGAAAAACAGAGCAAATGAACAGGAGAAACAGTATTTCTAGGATAACTGGAGGACTTTGAATCAGACAGAGTACTAGATGAATTATTGTTCATATCGAGAAGTGTGATAATAGCATCTGAAATTCCATGGTGGCTTTGATTTATTTCAGAATGCTTTATCAGAAAACCGAAAAACAAACCCACAGGCGACAGGAGTCCATGGGCAGGAGTAGACAGTGCCCAGAGGGTGTTGAGTCTGCAGGGGCGAATGAGCACCTCAGTCTCCACACGGCGATTGGGCACATGCGGAGATGCCAGTGGTCGAGTCCAAGAGGGAATTGGACATTGGGAGGGATGTCAGGGAGGGGTCTAGGGCAGGGTCCTCCCCACACAGGCTGTGCCTGCGCAGCATACCCAGGAAGACGAAATTCCAGCAAGAGCGCAGACATTGGCATCTCACCTGCCCAGGTTGAAATCCTGGTCTTACCTCTTCCTGCTTGTGTGAGTTTGGGCAGGGCACTGGTCCTCTCCCAGCCTGTCTCCCTCTGCGTACCAGGGGTTGGTTCATGCACTGCCCACTGCCTGAGGGCTGAACAGGCAAGGCAAGAACACATGGGCACACATGCTCTGCCTGTGGCCCTCACTCCCGGCAAGGGCCTGTCAGCGCCAGAAGAAGCAGAGCCACATGCCTGGGTGAGGGCCCCAGGTTGGGTGGCAGGGGAAGGTGGCTGAGGACAAAACCCTGAGAAATGCTCCCATCTTGGGGACAGAGAAAATGAAGCCCACAGAAGAAACAGACATGAGTGGGTCTGGGGAGAAGCATGTCCTGAGCCAGAGCATTCAGCACATCACAAACCGGGTGGCCACACAGAGCTGGGATTCTAAGCAAGCCACCAAACTTCATTATATATGCATCCACAGAATAATTGGTTTATTCCCAAATCATCTGTCTGTTTCTGACGTTGCAGTTCAAGGACTTAATTTGGATTTGTTTCGTCCACTTCCTCTTTACCCCATTGGTGGATGAGGGATTCCCGCCTGAGGGTGGAGACAAACACCCAACAGCACATGCCGGGTAGGCAGGATCAGTGCAGGTTTCTCCTCACTGCTGGTTAGCATGAGCTACTGCTCACCCCTGGCCCTCACGGACACAGCCTCAGGGAAGACCCGCACCCCATGCAGGCTGCACCAGGCTGCACGCAGGACAGACACAGCTGCAGGCACCACAGGACGTGGGCTCCATAGGAGCAAGAGGGGGGTCCCCAGTCCTTGCAGAGGGTGAAATGGGCTTGTCTGAGTCATTCTGTGGCTGACCACACAGAGGCAGCTTCTCTGGGACCAGCAGGCCCTATGGCACTCCCTGGGGAGGGGTGGCTGGCCAGCCCCTCATCCACAGTGGCAGGGTGGAAAGGAGCTTGCAGCTGAGCCTCTGGAGGACTTCCAAGTCCCACCAGATGTCAAGGCAGCATGTAAGACTGGGCCTTGGTTTTAGGCACTGACAACACAAAACGGCATTTATCTTCCAAACAAGACACAGGTCGCCAGCCCTACCTGCCATCTGGTGTGCCCTGGCCAGCACGGCCGCCTGCCCGCATCCCTGACGGGGCACTCAGCCCAACAGTGACATCAGGTTAGCCTGAAAAGGTCACATCCAGTACACACACTGGAGCAAGCACTCGCGTGCCAGCCTCACCCTACTCTACCTGGACTCACACCAGCTGCCCAGCATGTTAATTATGCAAACGACTACACAGGTGTTTCTGAGCCCATCCAGCCTCCTCCGAGGCCATCTACACGGAATGTGGTCTACACTGTTGTTTTACATTTTGTTGAATTTTTTTTAGGCAGGTAGCGTTTGTACCTGGCACAGGTTCCTAGTTTAGTGAGTATACAATGGTAATCCCCTTCTGGCCTGTCCTGGGCAGGCGCCTCCCCCCAGGAGAGCCAGTGTGTGTGCTATGCCATTCACAGGGATTCATGAAAGGCGATTTGCTGCAGTGAGGTGAGCGCCACCATGTCCTAACATCGTCATTTTTTCAGCGCCACCTGCTAACCCACATATCACTGAGGGGCACTCAGAGTTGACTGAAATGCAGCCCACAGGTGGCTGGACTCACAGGTAAACGTAGCCCATGAAAGACCGGCCTGTCTTCACCTGAGCAGTCCCTGGTGCGCTCACTGGTCAAGAATCTCTGTTGATCCTGCCTGCTACTTTCGAAGGTGATATGTGACCAGCCCCGAGGAGCGGCCATGTGCTGATCTGATACCAGCTCACGTGCGGGGTCCTCTCACATTTCCGCTCATTGTCACCGGCTGTGCCCAGTGCACTGTGGCTTCTTGTGGAGTGAGAACGACAGGGCAACCCCACGTAGGTGGTCAATGCACACGGCATCACGTGCATTTGTCTTCGCTTTTAAAAAGAAATAATTAAGGCTGTTTATTGCCTAGAGAATCATGGCCGTGAGCTGAGAGTAATGTGGGAAGAGAACCCTCTCTGGCCTGAGCCCAGAGGAAACAACCAACATTGGGCAGCGGCTGCAGCTTCTTGGGAGCCCAGCAGCGTTCTCAGATGTAGACGGCCCAGGTATGCTGGAGCATCAACCATTAAAGATCCCACAATCAACCGAGTGTTTCTAAAACGACTTCCTGGTTCTCTTCTGCTTTTTAGTTCTACACATTCTTTCTCCTGGTGGTGCCATCTGCTTCCCTCCCTAGGACCCCTCTCCAGTGAGGACCGCAGCCTCTGTTTCTAACCCCACTCCCTCAAAGTGAGGAGTTTCTTTAATGAACTGACGTGAGGGAAAATGTAATAAAATTGCTGGGATTTCAAAAAGCAGAGCAGGGAGGACGTGGATGAGTCACGGCCCCAGACCCTTCATTTGCGCTCCTGTTCAGCAGTCACCAAACTCGCCGCCGACCCTCCATACGGTGATGACTCGGCATCAGTCAGCGTCAGACAGGAGGCAGCTGTCGGGAGGTCTGTGATGCTCAGCTTTCCTGAGAGACAAAAGAAGGGAGAGAATGAAAGTTGTCTTCCCGCTGTTGATCTTGTCAAAGCCAATGTGTGGTTCATTCTCTCCTTCACGGTTTGTGAAGGCCATTCCCAGGCACTGGGAGCCTGGGGCTGCTTCCGCAAGGTGAGCGCATGGAGCTTCTTTGTCTCTCCAGCCAACACACACTGGGGCTAGCTTTCAGCCGATTTCTGGAGCCATTTCCCACCCATCATCCCAAGGCTTCCACCGGGGCCTCCCTAGAGGGGTCCTGCGGCCAGCTCAGTGGGGGCCACAAGTTCAGCTGCAGCAGAGAACCTCCCCGTGCCACCTCCCGCCACCTCTCCATCCCCAGGAAACTGTAAGCTCTGGGGATCTCGGTGTTTTGAGACAAGAGAATCTGGAGAAATTTAGTATCAAAAATAAAAGTACAGGTCAGGTGCCATGGCTCATGTCTGCAGTCCCAGCACTTTGAGGGGCCAAGAGGGGCAGATTGCCTAAAGTCAGGAGTTCAAGAACCAGCCTGGCCAACATGGTGAAACCCTGTCTCTACTGAAAATACAAAAATTAGCTGGGCATGGTGGCACACGCCTGTAATTCCAGCTACTCGGGAGGCTGAGGAAGGAGAATCACTTGAACCTGGGAGGCAGAGATTGCAGTGAGCCAACATTGTGCCAGTGTACTCCAGCCTGGGCAATAGAGCAAGACTCTGTCATAAGTAAATAAATCAATGTCCAATCATTGTAAGGTATGTTGGAATAATCTGAAGAAGTGTAGCCTCTTGGAAGCATGTCACAGCAGTCTTCTAGGAGATGGATATAGAGGTGGGAGCTGCTGCTGCAGGTGGAACTGTGCCCCCAGAAGGATGCTGAAGCCCTATCCCCCAGCGACTGCAAATGTGACCCTAGGCAGAAACAGGGTCAAAGCCAGATGGTCAAGCTAAGAAGAGGTTCGTTAGCCTAGTAAATCGAGATACATCCCAGGGAGCTGGCCCTTGGAGGGTGCAGGCAGAGACTGGGGTGATGCATCTACAAGCTGAGGCATGCCAGTGGTTGCTGGTGCCCAGCAGAAGCTGGAGGGAGGCCTGGAAGAGATTTTTCCACAGCCTCAGAAAGAACCAACTCCACAGACACCTGGATCTCGGACTTCCAGCCTCCAGAGCCGAGAAAATAAATACCTGTTATTAAACCACCCAGTTAGGAAGCCGCCATTCCTGCACCCGCCATTCCTGCACCCACCAGCCCTGCAGTAGACCTAGAGCCTGCATCAGGACACACAAGGCTTTGGTCTAATTTTTATTATCTGTAGAATAAAAGAACTGGATAGGAAAGGGATTGCAAGGGAAACAGCACTTTGAACCCAATTTGAAGAACAAATTGTAATGGTGGAAAAGCAGAGGTCCACTGCCACACCCTCTTCCCTGGCGGTGTCTTCAGAGAACGCAGGAACAAAGCCCTTACTGGCCACTCCACAGTCCCGGAGACAGGCGACACTCCAGCTCGTGGAATAATGAATTAATTCTCTGTCAAAGTCCATCACAGCACAAAACGGTATAGGAGAGGTAGGGGTGTGTGTGTGTGTGTGTGTGTGTGTGTGTGTATGTGTGTGTGTATGTGTGTGTGTGTGTGTGTGTGTGTGTGTGTAATTGGCATCTAAAAGGTTTTCTTTACTGCAAGATGTTGTTTCACGTCGGCGCATCTGCCAGTGTGTATATATCTATAAGAGGGATGATACTATCACATCTTTTTGGTTAATGTAAGTCAGTTTGCAAGCCCTGGAATCCCTGGCAGGTGTGAATGTGTCTGTAGCCATGTTCATCCATGTGTGGAATTTACAAATGTCCAGTTCCAAATGAGGGAGAGGAGCTGTGTGAGAGTGGGGAGCCCTGGTCAACTACAACCAGCAGGCCACAGCAGCCTCTGGACACTTCCTGAAAATGCATTCTCCTGAAAATGCATTCTTCTGGAAATGCCTTCTTCTGGACACGCCTTCTCCTGGACACGCCTTCTCCTGGAAGTGCCCTCTCCTGGAAGCACCCTCTCCTGGAAGTGCCCTCTCCTGGAAGCACCCTCTCCTGGAAGTGCCCTCTCCTGGAAGCACCCTCTCCTGGAAGTGCCCTCTCCTGGAAGCTCCTTCTCCTGGAAGCGCCCTCTCCTGGAAGCACCCTCTCCTGGAAGTGCCCTCTCCTGGAAGCACCCTCTCCTGGAAGTGCCCTCTCCTGGAAGCTCCTTCTCCTGGAAGCGCCCTCTCCTGGAAGCACCCTCTCCTGGAAGTGCCCTCTCCTGGAAACACCTTCTCCTGAAATGCCTTCTTGAAACATGCGCTTCTGGAAAGGCCTTCTGGAAACACCTTCTCTTGGAATGCCTTCTCCTGGAAACTCCCTCTTCTGGAAATGTCTTCTCCTGGAAACGCCTTCTCCTGGAAACGCCTTCGCCTGGAAACATCCTCTTCTTGGAACACCTTCTCCTGGAAACCCCTTCTTCTGGAAACATCCTCTTCTGGAAATGCCTTCTCTTGGAATGGCTTCTCCTGGAAACACCCTCTCCTCGACACATTTTATGGTTGTTTTTTGTGTCTTCGGTCTCTTTCCACTCAGTCCCTCCTCCAGCATGCTTGTTGGAAAGAGGTGAAGGGGGAAGGTTCACAGAACCATCCAGAAGTTCTACCACATGACCACTGTGTCTCAACTGTCAACATCCACAGCAATCCTGTGGCCTCCACTGACATGATCTTAGACTCCTGCATAGGCTGAACACCACGTCTACAATCAAGTCCTGGCTATTATAATATTGCCTCTGGTTTCTGAGGCACTGCGTGGCCACGTGCTTCTGATGTACTGGTGGATGGGGCACGGGGAGGCTCCGTGCCTGATGTGCATCAGCACCCCCTGCGATGAAAGATCCTTTCTGATGCTACGGAAGGGCACAGGCCCCGAAGTCAGGATTTTTCTCATTTTGCTGCGTGATGGTCATCATAATTGCACTTCACTGGAGAACATCACACCCATGTCCCGCATGAGCCTTCCATGCCTCAAGTGACTGGCAGATGTGTCTGCTTTAAACAAACTTGGCATTCATGAAATCAAAATGTACAAAATGCTTAAATGGGGAAGGAGCCAATTACTGTTTTTCATATATAAATCTTTCTCACCACTTTTCCTTACAAAGTAAGCTCCCCTTGTGAATTGAAAATAGGACTTTAAAAAAATCTGATAGAAACACCTGTATACACATTTCCATGTGAATTGTCATCTGCCCATATATGCCTGCAATGAACTCTTCCATGTGAGCTAAGGAGAGCCATCCTACTGTGCAAAATGTGTTCCTGTCTTGAGGGCCAGTGTAATGGACAGACTGTGATACCTCAAGCAGTGGCCGTGCCGTGCCTCTGGGACCACCGCTGGGACCACAGGGAACAGTCATGATGAACAGCACAACATATGCCACAGTAGGGGTTTGGAAGATGTGCTGTGAGATCAGAGAGGAGGGTAAGAATCCTCCTGAAATTGACACAAAGTTTTGCAGAGAAGGTAACATCCAAATCTCACCTTGGCGTGGTGACTGAGCCACTCACCACAAGGAGAGGAAGAGGGAGAAGCGTGGCAAAGGATGCCAGTCATCAAAGAGCATGAGAAGAACACAGAATGGGGCTGGGCTTGTGGGGCGGGAGGTCTGCAGTGCTGTGGTGAAGGGTGTGGTGCTCTCATGCCTGCCCAGTTCCCCCAGCTTTCCTTACCCACCAAAGGCTTCCTGCTGCAATGCCCTAAACCCTGGCCCGACGGCTTCCCTGGCAACAAGAGGGTGTCCACCGAATGGAGCACCCTGCTCACACCAGAGCTCGCCCCATGCTGTCCTCCATCCGTGCTATGTGGAAGTGGGCGATGGAGCCCACAACCACCCTAGCCTTCAGGGGGATGCCCAACGCATGCTCTGCCATCTCCCTGAGGTCCCTAGTGGACTGGAGCCCCAGTGGTCACAGCAGCAACCCCTCACAAAGACACCTGGAATCGTCTCCTTTCTGTTCTTGGAATTTGCTTCCCTGCTATGTGATGCGCACTTCCTGGGATCACTTCCCAAAGGGGCCACCCCCACTCAAAACTGACTGATCTGTTTCCGGAAGAGTCCAACCTGAAACAGCATGGACTCGACTTTGGAGATGGGGGAGTCAAAGATGATGAGGCAAGCAAGTGACAAGCTGGGAACACAGCTTTGGAAAGATGATGCTGGCCACGGAGAGGAAGGACAAGCCAGGAGGCGGGAGGCCCAACAGCAACTGTGACCCGGCGAGAACGTGAGCAGCTGGGAAGACAAGGCTGAGGATGGCACCTGGACGACACCAGAGGTTACTGAGAAGGAATCGGAGAGAGACCCTGCAGGGAGGTGAGGGCAGCCAGAAGGCTCTCCTACCAGTGTCTCCAAAACCAGCAGGAGGGATGCACACCCAGGAGTCCCAATGTGTTTGAGACAAGGCAGGCCTGGCTGTGAGGCCACCATGGACCAGTGAGCAGACAGCGGAGAGGATGATGGGGTGAGAACTCCCAGCGTCAGAATGGCAGTCACTGTGCACAGGGGAGTTGGTGAAGAGGGCAGCATGGTCCTGGAAACCAGCATGGAGAGCCGCCTGCAGGAGCTTCCCAGCTTTTCAGGAATCCTGACTGACAGGTCTGACACCTTGGTAGAGTCCCCAGGGGAGGGTGGCGTTTAGACAGAATGCAACTCTTTGCATAGAGTGTGCTTTAATCCCTTTATATGAAATTTAATTAAACATCTGGTTAGGCTGAAGTTGGTAGTCTCTAGTTATCTGTCTTCAACTTTGAGACAAAGCTTTGTACCAGCATGGTTCTGAAAATACAAATTCAGATGCATGAAGTGTCTTACTGAGACTGGTTCTGGTGGCTAATGTCAAACATTTGGAGGATTTTACAGAATAATGTTAGCCGATTGCACATGTTCTGTTCTTTGTAACTATCGAAAGATGGTTACAACAAATAATCTCATGTTCATTCAACAACCATTTATTTTATACTTGAAATAAAATAGAGGAAATCATCTTCCTCAAAATTCTGCTTGGGGAGAACAAGGTGTCCATTGGAAAACATGATTTGCTTAATCACTTGGGCATCAAGGGAAAGTCCAGGGATTGAAGTCATGTCGCTAAACTGCTCTGCTTAATAAAGAGGTGTGATGCTTAAAGTTCCTAAGAGCAGCAGAGAAGATACAACACACGCCAAAGTGCCAGGAGGCTGGTGGAGCCAGAACGGTGGATGATGGATGGGAGAAGGCTGGAAACTGTACATTGTGTGCCTGGATGTCTCCCCAGGATCCCAGAGATTATCAGCAGAAACAGGAAAAATCACGAGAGGCTTCCTGTGATTGACTTGTCATAGCTACGTTCAAATGTGTAGGTGAGGCCAGGTGTGGTGCTTGGTCGGGCAGGGTCACCTGGGCTGAGTGACAGTGAATGGAACCTCCCATTACAAGGCACAGAACATTCCTTTGTTCCACCCCGCATGCTTCCCATTTCATTAGAGCCTATGAACTTCAGGACTGAACCAAGATAGCCAATCAGCACCTGGAGAGCCACCAGCACGGGATAGTTGAAGACCCCAAAACAAACTCACTGTGTCTCCGACCAGCATGACCCTTGGCCACAAGGCCCTCAGGTGTGGTCTCTGAGCCATTCTGGGTGGACTTCTGCAGCACTGTTTGCATGAGGCCCTCAGGTGTCGTCTCTGAGTTATTCTGGGTTGGCTTCTGCAGCGCTGTTTGCTGATGCCTGGGATCCCTGGTGTCTCCTACTGAGCCATCGGCTATGGCAAATGAGGCTGCCGAAATGCCCAGCCTGTCCTGGGAGCCAGAAGTTCCCTTCCAATTGTGCCAGTCCCAGTGCTGGCTCCAGAGCAGCCCTGTGCCCTCTCCCCATGGAGAAGCAGCAGGATCCAGCCAAGGGAGGCATCTGGCCCTTTTCTTGGCTCAAGAGGAACCGCTCCTTGAGAGCATCTGAGACCTCAGAGCCACCAGAAACAAGGTAAATCAGGCACTGCATTGCCGCTCGTTTTGAGTGTGTGGAGCCTTGGATTAGAAAGCAGGAAACCAGGTGGGATCTGAAAGTCCTTTCTTTTGTAGGTGCATGTCATGAAAAAGGATAAGAAGTCCACTATGGAAGGCCAGGCAGAGATGAGAAGAAAGCCCTTTTTTCTCTTATTTGGTCCAAGCCCATTTTTACACACATTTGGTGAAAATGTTCTGTGATTTTCTCCTTTTCACTCATCAAGGGGAAGGCATTGCTGCTTTTTTTTTTTTTTTTTGAGATGCACAGAACATTCTTGGTAGAGCACTTCCACATTAGTACTATTCCATTTCTCTTGTGAGCTTACACACATTCTTGTTCAATGCTGTGTTGAGAGGTTAGTACTTAGTACTTCCTCAGGAATGGGTAGGACAGGTCCTCCCAGGAACTGTTGGGAGCTGAGGGTCCCAGGAGCAGCCCACACGCCCCTGAAGGATGAAGGTCAGGTGTGTGGCCATCTGGGCTGCAGCAGGACGGTGGGCAGGACCAGCAGGAAGGAAGCCGAGGAAGTCAGAGGTGCTGAGTTAGAGGAACCTTGTGTGAGCGGCCGGTCAGTGTGATGCAGGCACCTGCTCCTTGGGTCGGGGGAGAGGGGAATCCATGGGCAACCTCGAACTAATTGGTTAGCAGGTACAATCACCATCAGAAGGCTGAGCCAGCAACTCTTTTAGTCCCAGATGTGGAAACATCAGCACGGAAAGCTCCTGCCCCTCTTTCCTGCATTATTTTTCAAAGATAACTGAGCATCCCTGGAGGCTCAGGAGCTGGTCTTTCCTTCAAAACCTTGCCTCAGTTTCCACCTGCTGGGACAGGCTGGATGAACGTGTGTCACCCATGTTGGGCAGCACAGCCCGGGAGAGGTGGGGCTTCACCCGCTCCTACTCAGTGACTGTGTCCCTGCCCCTCACATGGTGCACCCCATAAATAAGTGTTGAGCCAGTTAACCAATTAAACTGTTTCAGGCTCAGGTGTGTTCCTCTGAACACCAGAAAACACAACAGACAAGCAAAAAATAGGTTGACTGAATTAATATTGCACTCGTAACGTACGGCGGGGATTTATTCATTCCTTATTCATTTAATACATATTGGTTGACAGTGCCGAGGAGCTGGAAAGAAAATAGAAAACAAGCCAGACACCTCACCCTCCACCTGGGAAAGGGCAGAGGCCAAGTGTGGGTGGAATGGGTGGGACAGGAATAAGCCCCGTGGAGAAACCACAGTGGGGTCGCAGGACGGGGCTTGGGGGAACAGGGGGTGTGAAGGGCAGCAGGTGCGGTGGGGGCAGTGGGGATGGTGGGGGCTTTGCCAGGAGGGTGAGTTGAGCAGACTCTGGAGGGAGGGGAGATGGGCCGGGCCAACCTGGGAGTAGCTGGCAGGAGGGTGAGCGAGGCCTAGGAGAAGCTGCCGCTGCCACTCCTGGAGGTTTTTAGTGCTTTATTTTGTTCTCAGTGTTTTGACTCTTTCTCCAAAAATCCAGAGGAGGAGAAAATGTCTGCCTAACCACAGTCTCCAGGTATCTCACTCGCATGTCCAAACTTGCACTGTGTACGGCTCTTGTACCCATCATGTGTGTCTGGCTTTCCAACCGGGGTAAGGGAGGTGACTGGGACCCGGGCAGCCTGAAAGCAGCGCTGCAGTGGCACATGAGGCTCTGTGGCCCTCAGGGACACCCTGAGCCACCAGTCACAGGGCATGGAGAGGGAGAAGGACACGCAGTGGGCACCTAGGCTCTGAAAGCACACGCAGCTCATGAGGCTCTCCTTCCAGGTCTCTCCAAATAATAACTACGAATGCGATTACAGAAGCCATTAGAAAGCACACGTTCCTGAAACACACAGAACTACAGTTCAGACTAGCCAGGAGGGTCCATTTGCGCCTTGAACACTGAGGCCTGGGTCCTGTCTGGCCTCAGCCCAGTAGGTTCCTGGGCTTGCTGTTTTCTTTCTCACTAAGGCGCAGGTGGTAGATGCGACCCTCTGCATCCTCACCTGGTTCTGCATTAAGGAGGGAAGCCTTACACCAAGGCAACGCTCTGGGGACAGGGTCCTCATGGCTGTCAGTGGGAAGGAGGGTGGGAGGGCAGGCCTCGGCTTCCACACCACCTGGGGTTGTGCGTGTCTGTGGCTCACTAACAAGGGGATGGTGCCTCCTGTGTCACCGCAGGATGAACAGAGGCACTCAGGGAGACCCGATTCCGTCACTTGTCACCTGCGGGCAGGTCCCTCACCCCAGGCTCTTTGCAGCTGCAGGAACTCTTCCCCCTGATTCTGCAGTGTGTTCCTTCTCACCACCCAACATGATAACATGCCTCAGCTGTTCATTGGCACGTGCCCCTTCAGCAGGGTGGAAGCCCGGGGACACTGGGCCTTGTCCATGTCCGGGAGGGCATCTCAGGGCCGTATTAAAGATGCTCAGTGCTGCTACGGCAGGAGCAGATGCTGCCAGGAACATCAGTGTGGCTGTACCCCATGCTCCAGCCCGGCTGGCCTGCTGTGAAGGCTCCGTGACCACTGGCCCTCGGGTACAGAATGAAGGGCACCCCCTCCTCCAAGGCCTGCTGCCAGCTACAGCTGAGCAGAGGTGTGTGTGGCATCTTCAGGCTGCTCCTAGGCCAATGGCCATGCACAGCTTCCAAGATTTCAAAACAAGCCCCCCATCCCATAATTACCTAGAACAAAGAACGCATCAAACTCTGAAAGGTAGGATTTCAGATCCAAGCCGTTCTCCAACTCTGGGGTCACAGGGCTTGGCCTGGTCTGTGGGACACTGAAGGCTTTTGTGAGGGAAAGTTCCAGAGAGCAACCCTCAGCTCCCGAATATGAACATGTCCTGCCAAAACGTTAAGAACCAACTCCCCCTTTCTTTATTATTGGGGCAAAATGCACATAAAATCTTCACCATTTTTAAGTGGACTGTTGAGTGGTGGTAAGTAGATTCGCGTCATCCGCAGCACCACCACGGTTCACCTCCAAGACTTCCCAGTTTGCAAAAGGGAAACCATTCTGGTTCAACATCTCCTCCCCATTGCCCCTCCCCAGGCCTCACAGCCCCCATTCGCCATCTGCCTCTAGGAATGCGGCCACCCTGGGTCCCTCACATGAGTGAGTCAGACGGTGTTTGTCATTTTGTGGCTGGCTTATTTCACTTGGCACAGTGTCCTCAAGGTTCCCGCCTGCTGTGTGTGGCACGTGGCGGGACTCCCTTTTTGTTAGGACTGATAATGTTCCACTGCACAGGTGGCCACATGTGGCTTCCCCACTCATCCACGGCTGCACGCTTGGGCGGTCTCTGTCTTTTGGTTACTGCCAACGATGTGGCTGTGAACATGGTGTGCACACGTAAACCAATTTCCTTTTAAGACTCGTGGACTTTTGCAGTGAGGCACCAACGATTCAACCTCGCATCGTCTCACAAGGGAGGGACGCTGACCTCTGCGCCCACCACTCCCCAGTCCCCGAATGTGCCTCCTGCTGTTATGATGTCAAATCCCATTATCTTTACTGGCAATGTTGGTGTGGGGGGGTTTCGATTTTGGTGTGTTTGGTGTAGTGGTGGTAGGAAGGAGAATAAACTCCCCAGCCAGTTGGAGACGCCACCTCCAGAAGCAGTGATGTTCCTGGGGCTGCCAGTGGCTTGGCCAATGCCCCGTAGTTGTTTGTGTCTTCACGAGCAGGTGTCAGGCCTGAGCCTCCACCAGGTAGCTACATGTGTTGGGAGGAGGAGGTGAGAAACCCTGCAGTGCCTGCTGGAGGGGAGGGAGCCCATGGTCGCTGGGCAGGCAGAGCTGGGGCAGGAGGGCCAGCTGGCTGTCTTGGAGCATCTTCATCTTCCTTGCTCTTTGCCTGAAGTGATCGGGGCCAGGTTGTCCCCTCCGCTCAGGCGGCCTCCTGGCTAGTCTCTGTGGAAACAAGCCCTGTGCACCACCCCAGCCATGCCAGCAGACACGGCTTCTCTGTCTTCATCCGGGCCGTTTCTGAGACTCGCAGCCTTGAGAGTGGGCTTCCCCATGATGCTATCCATTACACTGTCAGCAAAGTGGGGGACCTCGCATAGGCCAAGTGTCAACAGAAGGTGAGGAAGAAAATCAGCCACAATCTCAAGCTAATTACCCTGCCTAGAAGTTAATTAAATACTTGTTGGAAGCAGCAGGGTAGATCCTAATTAAACTTGTCTAATAACAGTGCCCTGACACTCCCTGACGCTGGGAATTCCTGCCGGGCTTGAATAATTCCACAAGCGCAATCATACCTGTCACGCGCGGTGCACTGCGGGCTGGAGGGGGCACGGGCCTCCGTATTTCTGTACTAATTTGCCACATATCAGGCACTTTGTGCGCGTTTCATTTACACACATTTTAATTGGGGGGAGCCTGGATGGCTCCTAATGATTCTGTCGATTTTCCCTTTTTCCGAGAGGAAAAGAAAAGGAACAAAAAATAACCGATGTGCCGCGGAAGCGGTCAGCAGCATCGTTTTGCATGATTTGGTGTAATGATCATGATTAATGCTTGTTTATTGTGATATCTCTTGTGTTATGTAAATAAAGCTGTGGCCTTCTCCTTCCCGTTCCTGGGCGCTAGGGCTGCTTCCATTTGGAAGCGAGCGGAGGGAGGGCTAGGAGGGTCCTGCCAGCCGGCCACGTGCACTTGGGGACGCGGGTGCCTCTGAGCCCTGCTCGGCTGTGCCCAGGCCGGAGTGTGGGTGCCACGCAGGAGCCAGGAAGCCCCCTCAGCTTCTCTATTCTCTCCTTCCCTCTGCTCTCAACTGTGCCTAGGAGTTCAGGAAAACAGGAACCACCCCCAAAATGCAGCATCCCTGCTAAACGCTGGCAGGAAGCTGTGACAGGCTTGGAGGCCACAGGCCCGACCACCCTCAAAAGTCGTGTCTGTGCTGTCTAAGCCTGCGGGGGAAGAAGTGGAGGATGTGAGAGATGTGGGGACTCTGTGCAAGTGTGGGGCGGTTTGGGGGATGAGAACAGCAGGAACACAGTGTGCCTGCATTGGGGGTCGGAAACAGTCATTTCCAGAGACAGAATTGTGCCGCATCACAGGAGAACCAGATAGACTCACAGTCCTCCTGACGCCACAGAAGCTTGGCACTTTTTCCTGTCCCTTTAGGAAACATGCTAATGCCTGCACAATCTGAATGCCTGTTACAAAAAACCCTGACTCCTGACCAAGCTCTGCTGTTCATCGGTGGGCCCTGGCACGGGTCTGTGTGATCAGGAACACCCTGGCCCTGGTCGTGCCCATCATGCTTATGGATTACTGGTACACCTCGTCCTCAGCACCCAGGCAGCCCTGGTCAGCCTTGGTCCAATGCCAGTGGTCTGTAGGCACCATCGCCAGGCTTAGCAAGACTCGAAATAAAGTCCGTTGCTTTCACAGCAGCATGAACACCCACCCGAGTCCTCCTGTAACTCAGCTTGGGCCCGTGAAGACCGTGCACTAATCCATTTTGCTTCCGCCCACGAGGCTGTGGTTTCATCCAGAGGGCGAGCCCCAGACCTGTTTCTCCATCTTCCTTGGAGGCTGGGCAATGAAAGAGTTAAATCAAACAACCCCTTCGTATTTTTCACCTTCTCACCAAACAGCATGAATTAATGAAAAGATGTGAGCGCTCAGATCTTTTCCGGCAAGAATGCGTGTTGAACTAATCAATTAACCTTGGAAGATCAGACTGACAGGGCTTAAGTGCAAAGTTATTTAAGATGCCAGATTAGCCAGATGATTGCATTTGTGGCAATGCAGGAAAGCAGCAAGAATGCTTTTGAGAAATTTCCAGGCTTCAGAAAGATTTAATGTTATTTCCCCGCAGAATTAATCTGCCCATTAGAACATACTTTAACCTCTTGCGAGTGATAGCCTGGGCTAGCTCTAATGCCCCTGTCCTTTAGTCAGATAGTGACAATGGCCCAGAGACAGTCAACATGTAAATGAATTTCAAGCCTTTGCTTGTATGTATTCTTAATGAGGTTAAAGTAATTAAATCAGATCTCAGTTGGCATCACCTTTCTACCTGAATGCAGGTATTCTGAGTTCACCGGAGTGCCACTTCAGTGTCCTTCATCTGGCAGTAGCTGCTGCTGTCTGTGGCATAAACAAGATGAGAACATCTTACTCAGCCAATGCCGCTAGGATCAAATCATCATTTTAATAACTTCCTGGCCAGCCTGATCATTTTTACAGAAAATAATTACATACTTCCCAGGGCGAAAAAAAACCCTGAGAAATGGTGTCACTGGATACAACCTTGGTCGAGTCAGGACACACCAGGGCCAGGGGTGTTAGCACTCAGCCAGACACAAGGAAAACAGTGTTTTCTCTAGACTCACGCTTGTAAAATACTGTTAGAAGCACTCGGTGTTTACGTGGTTTTTGAGTTACTCCGCTTTACGATACCATTCACAAGATGTGTGTATTGCTGTAATTTGGAGCAGCGACTCTGGAGAAGAGAGTATAATTCACACTCCATGTACTCCGACCCTGGCTAGCTCCGTGACAGTTTTTGTTTCTTGTGAAAGCAGCCTGCTTATTGGTAATTCCTTTAAATAAAGGAATTATTTTCCTAAGCAATTTGTTTTGATTGTGTTACTTTCTAGCTCGTCCTCCTCTGCTGTGATGGAAGAAAAGCTAATCTGCTGGTTTACTATCTTGCCGCACATAAAAGACAAGTGGAAAATGAAATTTTCGAAAAGCTAAACTCCTAATTTTTGTGACAAAATGTGAATGAAAATGATGAACTTATTCATAAGGGATGAGAGTTTTGAAATGAACGATTTGTGGGTATAAGCCTTAAAATGTATTAATTTAGCGTGGAGGCAGCACATTTAAATGTAACTAGGTTGCTGAACACAAAGCATGTACAATCGCACGGGGGTAGAAACAAAGCCCTCAGTGGTGCTGGCTGAGTGACGGTCACGCTGAGAACTTCAGGGGCTCCAGGTGCCAGTGGGTGGCGGGTGCCCACAGAGCCCAGCCCACGTTCGCATGTGTACCTAGATGAGTCTGAGTTTGCAAATGCAGCTCATAAACTATATTTTGAGCACCCAAGCTGGAATCAATGGATCTGTGGCTGGACGTTCTGTGAGAACACATCTCTAGCTGTAACTCAGGGCTTCTCGGCCTCAGTACTGCTGACACTCTGGGCTGGGAACGTCTGTTCTTGGGGCCTGTCCTGAGCATTATCAGATGTTTAGCAGCATTCCTGGCCTCTACCCACTGGATGCCAGTAGTATCCCCTCTGTCCCTGGTCTCCACAAACTTGTCTTCAGACATTTCCAAATGTCTTCGGGTAAAGAACAGTTTCCAACTGAGAGCTGCTGCCATAACCTACAGCAGCCTGTGAGCACGGGGGCATTGCACTAAGACCTACAGCAGCCTGCGAGCACAGAGCATTGCACTAAGACCTACAGCAGCCTGCGAGCACAGGGCACTGCACTAAGACCTACAGCAGCCTGCGAGCACAGGGCACTGCACTAAGACCTACAGCAGCCTGCGAGCACAGGGCACTGCACTAAGACCTACAGCAGCCTGCGAGCACAGGGCACTGCACTAAGACCTACAGCAGCCTGCGAGCACAGGGCACTGCACTAAGACCTACAGCAGCCTGCGAGCACAGGGCACTGCACTAAGACCTACAGCAGCCTGCGAGCACAGGGCACTGCACTAAGACCTACAGCAGCCTGCGAGCACAGGGCACTGCACTAAGACCTACAGCAGCCTGCGAGCACAGGGCACTGCACTAAGACCTACAGCAGCCTGCGAGCACAGGGCACTGCACTAAGACCTACAGCAGCCTGCGAGCACAGGGCACTGCACTAAGACCTACAGCAGCCTGCGAGCACAGGGCACTGCACTAAGACCTACAGCAGCCTGCGAGCACAGGGCACTGCACTAAGACCTACAGCAGCCTGCGAGCACAGGGCACTGCACTAAGACCTACAGCAGCCTTCGAGCACAGGGCACTGCACTAAGACCTACAGCAGCCTGCGAGCACAGGGCACTGCACTAAGACCTACAGCAGCCTTCGAGCACAGGGCACTGCACTAAGACCTACAGCAGCCTGCGAGCACAGGGCACTGCACTAAGACCTACAGCAGCCTGCAAGCACAGGGCACTGCACTGAGACCTACAGCAGCCTGCGAGCACAGGGCACTGCGCTGAGACCTACAGCAGCCTGCGAGCACAGAGCACTGCACTAAGACCTACAGCAGCCTGAGAGCACAGGGCACTGCACTGAGACCTACAGCAGCCTGTGAGCACAGGGCATTGCACTAAGACCTACAGCAGCCTGCGAGCACACGGCACTGCGCTGAGACCTACAGCAGCCTGCAAGCACAGGGCATTGCACTGAGACCTACAGCAGCCTGTGAGCACAGGGCACTGCGCTGAGACCTACAGCAGCCTGAGAGCACAGGGCACTGCACTAAGACCTACAGCAGCCTGCGAGCACAGGGCACTGCACTGAGACCTACAGCAGCCTGTGAGCACAGGGCACTGCACTGAGACCTACAGCAGCCTGTGAGCACAGGGCACTGCGCTGAGACCTACAGCAGCCTGCGAGCACAGGGCACTGCACTGAGACCTACAGCAGCCTGAGAGCACAAGGCACTGCGCTGAGACCTACAGCAGCCTGCGAGCACAGGGCACTGCACTAAGACCTACAGCAGCCTGCGAGCACAGGGCACTGCGCTGAGACCTACAGCAGCCTGCAAGCACAGGGCAGTGCACTGAGACCTACAGCAGCCTGAGAGCACAAGGCACTGCGCTGAGACCTACAGCAGCCTGCGAGCACAGGGCACTGCACTGAGACCTACAGCAGCCTGTGAGCACGGGCACTGCGCTGAGACCTACAGCAGCCTGTGAGCACAGGGCACTGCGCTGAGACCTACAGCAGCCTGAGAGCACAGGGCACTGCACTGAGACCTACAGCAGCCTGTGAGCACAGGGCACTGCACTGAGACCTACAGCAGCCTGTGAGCACAGGGCACTGCACTGAGACCTACAGCAGCCTGAGAGCACAGGGCACTGCACTAAGACCTACAGCAGCCTGCGAGCACAGGGCACTGCGCTGAGACCTACAGCAGCCTGAGAGCACAGGGCACTGCACTAAGACCTACAGCAGCCTGCGAGCACAGGGCACTGCGCTGAGACCTACAGCAGCCTGCGAGCACAGGGCACTGCACTAAGACCTACAGCAGCCTGTGAGCACAGGGCACTGCACTGAGACCTACAGCAGCCTGCGAGCACAGGGCACTGCACTGAGACCTACAGCAGCCTTCGAGCACAGGGCACTGCACTAAGACCTACAGCAGCCTGCGAGCACAGGGCACTGCACTAAGACCTACAGCAGCCTGTGAGCACAGGGCACTGCACTGAGACCTACAGCAGCCTGTGAGCACAGGGCACTGCACTGAGACCTACAGCAGCCTGAGAGCACAGGGCACTACACTAAGACCTACAGCAGCCTGCGAGCACAGGGCACTGCGCTGAGACCTACAGCAGCCTGAGAGCACAGGGCACTGCACTAAGACCTACAGCAGCCTGCGAGCACAGGGCACTGCGCTGAGACCTACAGCAGCCTGAGAGCACAGGGCACTGCACTAAGACCTACAGCAGCCTGCGAGCACAGGGCACTGCGCTGAGACCTACAGCAGCCTGAGAGCACAGGGCACTGCACTAAGACCTACAGCAGCCTGCGAGCACAGGGCACTGCGCTGAGACCTACAGCAGCCTGAGAGCACAGGGCACTGCACTAAGACCTACAGCAGCCTGTGAGCACGGGCACTGCGCTGAGACCTACAGCAGCCTGTGAGCACGGGCACTGCGCTGAGACCTACAGCAGCCTGTGAGCACGGGCACTGCGCTGAGACCTACAGCAGCCTGTGAGCACGGGCACTGCGCTGAGACCTACAGCAGCCTGTGAGCACAGGGCACTGCGCTGAGACCTACAGCAGCCTGTGAGCACAGGGCACTGCGCTGAGACCTACAGCAGCCTGAGAGCACAGGGCACTGCACTGAGACCTACAGCAGCCTGTGAGCACAGGGCACTGCACTGAGACCTACAGCAGCCTGAGAGCACAGGGCACTGCACTGAGACCTACAGCAGCCTGTGAGCACAGGGCACTGCACTGAGACCTACAGCAGCCTGTGAGCACAGGGCACTGCACTGAGACCTACAGCAGCCTGTGAGCACAGGGCACTGCACTGAGACCTACAGCAGCCTGTGAGCACAGGGCACTGCGCTGAGACCTACAGCAGCCTGCGAGCACAGGGCACTGCACTAAGACCTACAGCAGCCTGTGAGCACGGGCACTGCACTGAGACCTACAGCAGCCTGTGAGCACAGGGCACTGCACTGAGACCTACAGCAGCCTGTGAGCACAGGGCACTGCGCTGAGACCTACAGCAGCCTGCGAGCACAGGGCACTGCGCTGAGACCTACAGCAGCCTGCGAGCACAGGGCACTGCACTAAGACCTACAGCAGCCTGCGAGCACAGGGCACTGCGCTGAGACCTACAGCAGCCTGCAAGCACAGGGCAGTGCACTGAGACCTACAGCAGCCTGCGAGCACAAGGCACTGCGCTGAGACCTACAGCAGCCTGCGAGCACAGGGCACTGCACTGAGACCTACAGCAGCCTGTGAGCACGGGCACTGCGCTGAGACCTACAGCAGCCTGTGAGCACAGGGCACTGCGCTGAGACCTACAGCAGCCTGAGAGCACAGGGCACTGCACTGAGACCTACAGCAGCCTGTGAGCACAGGGCACTGCACTGAGACCTACAGCAGCCTGTGAGCACAGGGCACTGCACTGAGACCTACAGCAGCCTGAGAGCACAGGGCACTGCACTAAGACCTACAGCAGCCTGCGAGCACAGGGCACTGCGCTGAGACCTACAGCAGCCTGAGAGCACAGGGCACTGCACTAAGACCTACAGCAGCCTGCGAGCACAGGGCACTGCGCTGAGACCTACAGCAGCCTGAGAGCACAGGGCACTGCACTAAGACCTACAGCAGCCTGTGAGCACGGGCACTGCGCTGAGACCTACAGCAGCCTGAGAGCATAGGGCACTGCACTAAGACCTACAGCAGCCTGTGAGCACGGGCACTGCGCTGAGACCTACAGCAGCCTGTGAGCACAGGGCACTGCGCTGAGACCTACAGCAGCCTGAGAGCACAGGGCACTGCACTGAGACCTACAGCAGCCTGTGAGCACAGGGCACTGCACTGAGACCTACAGCAGCCTGAGAGCACAGGGCACTGCACTGAGACCTACAGCAGCCTGTGAGCACAGGGCACTGCACTGAGACCTACAGCAGCCTGTGAGCACAGGGCACTGCACTGAGACCTACAGCAGCCTGTGAGCACAGGGCACTGCACTGAGACCTACAGCAGCCTGTGAGCACAGGGCACTGCGCTGAGACCTACAGCAGCCTGCGAGCACAGGGCACTGCACTAAGACCTACAGCAGCCTGTGAGCACGGGCACTGCACTGAGACCTACAGCAGCCTGTGAGCACAGGGCACTGCACTGAGACCTACAGCAGCCTGAGAGCACAGGGCACTGCACTGAGACCTACAGCAGCCTGTGAGCACAGGGCACTGCGCTGAGACCTACAGCAGCCTGCGAGCACAGGGCACTGCGCTGAGACCTACAGCTGCCTGTGAGCACAGGGCACTGCACTGAGACCTACAGCAGCCTGTGAGCACAGGGCACTGCACTGAGACCTACAGCAGCCTGAGAGCACAGGGCACTGCACTGAGACCTACAGCAGCCTGTGAGCACAGGGCACTGCGCTGAGACCTACAGCAGCCTGCGAGCACAGGGCACTGCGCTGAGACCTACAGCAGCCTGCGAGCACAGGGCACTGCGCTGAGACCTACAGCAGCCTGTGAGCACAGGGCACTGCACTGAGACCTACAGCAGCCTGTGAGCACAGGGCACTGCACTGAGACCTACAGCAGCCTGAGAGCACAGGGCACTGCACTGAGACCTACAGCAGCCTGTGAGCACAGGGCACTGCGCTGAGACCTACAGCAGCCTGCGAGCACAGGGCACTGCGCTGAGACCTACAGCAGCCTGTGAGCACGGGCACTGCGCTGAGACCCTGGCAGAGGACGTGAGGATGGCCAGGGAGCCAGTGAAACATCAGGGCCTGGGCCACGTCCAAGGCTCTGTACCTAATTTTGTATTTATATTTCATGATTGCAACTTTTATGTCTTTATTAAAGAGAGCACCCAAAATTCTAGAAGTTCAGGCCCCATAAAATCTAGACTGCACCTGGGTCTCAACATGCTTGTTATTCATTAACTTACTTCTCTGAGCCAAACTCTATCCAGAATGGCCTCCTACCCCTCTTCATTTTGGTTAGTTGGCTTAAACCTTCAGTTAATCTGCACTAACTGGCTGCCCTTACACTGGGCAAAACATGCCTGCCCTCATGGAACCCAAGGAGTTTTGAGCAAAAGAGTCAAGGCCACCCCCTGACATCAACCCCTGTGTTCAGAGGACTCCAGGGTGGGGTCAAACTTTTGCAGTCAAGAGATTGGCAGGGTTCTCTCTTTGTGCTCGTCAGGATTTCACAAAAATACAGGTTGCCAACAAAAAAAAAACCTACTTATGTTTATTTACAGAGCTACCTTCAAATTAAAAATTCTTTGAGAAATAATCCCAGTTCCTGACAGCATCTTCTGAATGGATAGATGGATGAATGGATAATGGGTGGAGGAAGAGATGAATGGATAGATGGGTGGATGATTAATTGCTAGAGAGATGCATAAATAGATGAATGATGGATGGATAGTGAGATGGATGGATGGATGGGTAGATGGAAAGATGGATGAATGGGTAGATGGAGAGTTGGATGAGTGGGTGGATGGATGGATGGACAGAAAATGGATGCATGGGTGGATGGAGAGATGGATGAATGGTGGGTGGGTGGATGGATGGATAGTGAGATGGATGGATGGGTGGATGGAGAGATGGATGAATGGGTAGATGGAGAGATGGATGAGTGGGTGGATGGATGGATGGACGGATAATGGATGCATGGGTGGATGGAGAGATGGATGAATGGGTGGATGGATGATGGATAGTGAGATGGATGATGGATGGATGGACAGATGATGGATGGATAGTGAGATGGATGGATGGTTTAATGGATGGAGAGATGGATGAATGGGTGGATGGATGGATGGACAGATGGATGGATGGATAGTGAGATGGTTGAATGGGTGGATGGAGAGATAGATGAATGGGTGGATGGATGGATGAATGGATGGACAGATGGATGGATAGTGAGATGATTGAATGAGTAGATGGAGAGATGGATGAATGGGTGGATGGATGGACGGATGATGGATGGATAATGAGATAGATGGATGGATGGACAGAGAGATGGATGAATGGGTTGATGGATAGACGGATGGATGGATAGTGAGTTGGTTGGATGGGTAGATAGAGAGATGGATGAATGGATAGATGAATGGATAAATAGAGAGATGGGTGGATAGAGAGATGGATAAATGGATGGGTAGATGGATAGTGAGATGGATAGATGAATGAATAGGTAAATAGATAAATGCACGAATGAATGGGTGAATGGATGGATGGATGAATGGTTGTAGAGATAGATGGATAGAGAGATGAATAAATAGAGGTGGATGGATGAGCGGAT
Organism: Callithrix jacchus; assembly: GCF_049354715.1. Classification (NCBI taxonomy): domain Eukaryota; kingdom Metazoa; phylum Chordata; class Mammalia; order Primates; family Cebidae; genus Callithrix; species Callithrix jacchus. The sequence goes on from NC_133502.1 coordinate 27,507,280, forward strand.
AGAGAGACAGATGGACAAATGAATAGGTAGATAGATGGACAGAGAGGGAGATGAAAGAATGGATGGCTGGATAGATGGAATGGATGGATAAATACGGAATGGATGGATAAACAGATGAATAACTAGGTCAATGGATAGATGGATGGTTATAGAGATAGATGGATAGAGATAGATGAATAAACGGAGGTGGATGGATGAATGGATAGAGGGATGGACAGATGAATGAGTAGATACAGAGATGGATGGATGGAGAGAGAGCAGAATAGATGATGGATGGATAGAGGGAATGGATGGATAAATAAAGTAAGAGACTTGACCTAGGTCCCACAGCTGTTAAGGAGCAGAGTGATGACATGAAAGAGGAGGAGTCTGGCTCCAGAGTTCACACTGGTGACCACGATAGGCGATGTCTAAACTCAGCGGAGCACTTACTAAACCGTTCGCTCCCTGTCTACACACTAGGAAGCTGGTGAGGCCCAGGCCAGCCTGGCAGAAGACCACAGAGTGGTCTGTCTGGGACCCCCGACTCTCCCTTTGTCAGCTGCAGCAAGTGACTCTCTTCTGAGCCGCTTCACTCGGAGTAGCTGCCGGTCACACAGTGTGGTCTACTGAAAAGGGCACAGCGGAAATACGAACTGAAACCTGCTGGGGATGGACCAGGTTTGGTGCGTACCTGTGGTCCCAGCTGCTCAGGAGGCTGAGATGTGAGGACTGACTGAGCCCGCGAGGTCGACGCAGCAGTGAGCCGTGGTCACCCTGGGCGACAGACAGGAAATGAACGTGTTAATAATGTGTGTAAAATAACAGCACTCAGAGGATGAGCCATGAAACGTCTCAACTCCCTGTGAGGCAGAAACAAGTTAATAAAGCAGCGTCCTTTCCTGATTTCTAAAACGCACCAGCAGGAAGCCCTTACGTTTGGGAGTTCAGCTCTTTCTGTCTGTGATGCTTGCAGTATTTCCCACAGTTTCATTTCACGATGGAGTCTGCGCTGAAGCGGTGCCGGCTTGCGTATGTTTGCTGCATATTCACTGAACTGAGGGGATAACTATTCTTTTTAAAAAGGCCTGTGTTTTAGGCAATTACATAAATAGGTATCGGAAACTTTCTTACTTTACTATATAATAAGGTGGGAAGTTAGTTTTAAAATAGAGCTTTAGAAAAAATAAAAATCATAAAACATCAATTATTTTATGTTAGAATAGACTGCTTTATATCTAAAAGCCTTTTAGGAAGCATTTTAGCCATCAACTGCTCCTCCAAAAACTAAGCTCATTCCTAATGAATGAATCTTACGAAACTCCAATGTAGTCGCTCTTTGATGAGCGGTATTCACACTGACCCCAAACTCACACTCCACAAGACTCTGAGGGCGTCAGTCCCTTCCTCACCCCGAAGCTCCCCAGCCCTCAGGACAACCCTGTGTGACAGGTGTGGGGCAGTGGGGCTTTGCGCAGCACAGGCCATCTGGTCGACCGAATGTGGGTTGGGTAGCACTGGGGTCCAGGGATGAAGGTCCCAGGGGAGCTCTCTCCACCATCATCAGAAGGTCTTGGTAAAACTGTGGGCTCAGCTCAGCAAGGTGGGAGCCATGCTGGGGGGCGGTGCAGGGCAGCCATCACCGGAGCCTCCCTCGGGCCACCTTGGGAGTAGACTCCCAGTTCAATGGGTTGTTATGGAGGCTAAAGTAAGTTTTTCCTTCTATATTGCATGGGGCTATTAGCAGCATTTCTGCATCGAGTTCTGGAGGCTTCTGAGAGAATGTTCGCAGAGATGCACGCAGCATCGCACACGACTGGTGCTCAGGATGCACCTTTTGTGCCAGGAGCTCACCCTGGCTGTGGGCACCAGCACTGGGCTGCTGCCAGCAACAGAGTGAGGCAGGGAAAGAATGGGTTTATTTTTAGAGGGTGGAGAGAAAAAAATGAAAGTGAAATGGAGAATTTTTTTAATGAAGAAAGAATATAAGAAGGCCCGGGAGGAGGAGGAGTCGATGGCAAAGCAGAAAAGAAGCCTGGCGTCATGGAAGCAGAGGAAGGGGGACGCTGGCGGGCACAGGAGAGGGCCGGGTGCCAAATTCTGTATTAAATAAGTGATTAATTGGGGCAGCTAGAGAGGATCAGAACAGAGAGCTTTTGATATGCTGCAGTTAGGAAGGCTGCAAAGAATGTTACAGCTTATGAAAAAAAGGAAAAAGAAGAGCTGAAAAAAATTAAAGACTGCAGAACTGATTTTTTGAAATGGGTTTGCTGTTTAATTCAGCAAAGCGGCCAGTACTCTGCTAATAAGGTGAATTTCTCTCCTTTGGAAACAAACCCTGGTTTGAAAATCGAAACGTATCAGGACCCAATCATGTGAAATAAAATTCAAGAAATACGGCATGAAACAATCATGCTCCTTAAGCTCCTGGAGGACTTTCAGAGTCAGAGTGATGATAGCTCAATTCCATTTTCTGTGCATTTGTTGTGAAAATTCACATTCTTGGACATTGTGGAAAAACCCAGGGTGAAATAGACTCCAGACGTGCAATGCCTAGTTGGGACCGTAACGTAAACTTGTTGAGTGAAAGACTTTAAATGTTGAAGATCACGTCGGGTAACTGGATGGGCGTCATGCATGGCAGCATTTCAACCCGGGGTGACTTCCCTCCAGTGTAGACTGGGATTACCTGGAATTCATGCAGAACCTTTCTTCCTGAGAACCTGCAGTGAGTGTGTAGTTCTCTTTAAAATTTCGGGGACATCCCCATCTCTAGGAAATATGTGGGCGTGTTGAGGTTGTATTAAGTTGAGGTCCCTGAACCGCCATGGCCATTTCAAAGCTGGGAAATCAGGAGATCCGAGGTAACATAACTCCCCTCCGGGGCCCAGAACCTGGAGTGAAATCCAGACTCACGTCCTAGCCCCCAGCTGGTGTTCCTTCTGCAGAATCTTGGACTGATGCACTTATCATTTACCAAGTCATGAGGAAGTGGAAACTGCATTCTGGAGGCCAAGCCAGTGGCTTAAGGGATGCATCTGGATTGAAGGGTGAGAAGGTAATGCAACAGCCGCCCTCATCTTCCTCACCTGCCCATTAGCCCAGGTGCCTCCTCTGCCATATGCAGCCTGGGGAAGTAAGCTGGGAGGACTTAGAGGAAGTTGAGATGCCCTAAGCACATGACCAGGAGTCTACACCACTTAGTGAATGATTCGTGCTACTTCATTGTGAAAGAGGACACAGAAATGGGAGATTCATCAACGTGGGGAGCCTCTGAGTTCTCACTACCTGGACAGTAGCAGCCATGTCATTCACTGTTTGAGAATCTGCGTACTGGGGAAATTCATATATGTAATCACAGATGGTGACTGAAAAGTCTTTTTTTCTTTTCTTTTCTTTTCTTTTCTTTTCTTTTGAGACAGAGTTTTGCTCTGTTGCCCAGGGTGGAGTACAGTGGCTCGATCTTGGCTCACTGTAACCTCTGCCTCCCAGGTTCCAGTGATTCTCCTGCCTCAGCCTCCCGAGTAGCTGGGATTACAGGTGCCTGCCACCACACCTGGCTAATTTTGTATTTTTAGTAGAGACAGAGTTTCACCAGGTTTGCCAGGCTGGTCTTGAACTTCTGACCTCAAGCTGGTCTTGAACTTCTGACCTCCCAGTTTCAAGTGATTCACCTGCCTTGGCCTCCCAAAGTACTGGGATTACAGGTGTGAGTCACCACGCCTGGCTGACTGGAAAGTCTTTATACCAAAAGTAACTATGTTAATATCTTTTACATTTGCTCTTCACAGACCACTGTGTTTAAAATTTAAAGTACCTAGGTGGCCTAGCAGACCTGAGACCTAGCCCCAGGTCAACTGCTTGCTAATCTTGAGCAATGAGATTTTTCCGTGGGTCTCAGCTTCTCCCTCTGTGAGATGAGCATGTGAGACAAGTGGGCCTGATGTTCCTGCCGGGTTCTGCTGCTGCCTGTGCCCCCGGGGCCCGCACTCTCTGGAGGCTCAGGCTCTCCGTCTGTGGAGTGACGCAGTTGAACTGGTCAGGGGCTCCTGGGAAAGCCAATGGTGTGAATTTAGTCATCGGGATGCCATTGCAGTGGTACTTGCAAAACCTGGAAATGTCCAAGCTCCAGTCAAGTAGTAGAAATCTGTGCTGTCTTCACGCGGCAGATGGGGCCTCATCAGCCTTTGCACAGCCAGTGAGCAGAGGGGTGGCCCGGTGCAGGAGGATGGTGGCTGCTAAGGAAGAGCACAGATGAGCCACCTTTTCCCCTCCCTCAGTGCCAGCCAAGTGGGGCTCATGCTGTCCTTTCCGAGTGCAGAGGCCTGGGGTTGCACACGCAGGTATAACATGGCACGCCCCTGATCAGCCTCTACTACGCGGCCCTCATTCTTTCCAGTGGCAACACTCGGGTCCCAGTTTCTAAAGGCAAGCTGAGGCTCTCCCAGGCTGGCAGCAGGTTCCTGTCACGGCCAGGCCTGGGGCGCAGGATTCAGCATGCCTGACCCGTGCTTGCATTGCCCTGTCTACTTTCACGGTGTCAACAAATTGTATCACTCATTCATTTTTTCCTGAGCAGACGTTTAGAGCATTTCACTATAATGTCAGTCTTATAACCTTTACACATGCAGGACTCTCCAGAATGTGTCAAAATGCTGGCTTTAGAGCCGTTCGAAGAATCCAAACTTTAGAATCTATACACTGGTGTTGATTTCTGTTTCTGACATGGTGAATAAATAATTTTAAAAGGGATTTTTACAAATGTCCCATGACAAAATCTAAATTGCAGAAATTCCGCGGCGAGGTGACTGTGTCTGTGATTTACGGCATTTGCAAGGTCTCCTGGAGCTGCACAGGGAAGGGTCTCGGAGATGTGCACATGACGGGAGGCATGTCCCAAGCTGAGGAAGCTCCTGTGGTCCATTCTCCACTCAGGCATGCCGGGACTCACTGGTAGAAAGCGGGGAGCACACTAGCAGGCAGAGGGTACACAGACCCCTAAAACATTAGAGCCGCACATGCTGCTGTCTCGCAAACACTGCTGGAGGTATGAGCTGCCACGTTTTTCAGACTACGGTAAGATATAGTAACTTGCTAAATTGGAATGGAAAATGAAAACATGGCACCAGGTAACCAGATAAACCATATGCAGGAAAACACGGAGCCAGGTGTCTAGATAAACCACCCTCAGAAAAACACGGAGCCAGGTGTGTAGATAAACCACATGCAGAAAAACACGGCGCCAGGTGTGTAGATAAACCACACGCAGAAAAAAATGGCACCAGGTGTGTAGATAAACCACACTCAGGAAAACATGATGCCAGGTGTGTAGATAAACCACACGCAGAAAGAAACGGCACCAGGTGTGTAGATAAACCACATGCAGAAAAACACGGTGCCAGGTGTGTAGATAAACCACATGCAGAAAAACACACAACCAGGTGTGTAGATAAACCACATGCAGAAAAACACGGCACCAGGTGTGTAGATAAACCACACACAGGAAAACACAGCCAGGTGTGTATATAAACCACATGCAGAAAAACACGGCGCCAGGTGTGTAGATAAACCACGCACAGAAAAACATGGCGCCAGGTATGTAGATAAACCACACTCAGGAAAACATGATGCCAGGTGTGTAGATAAACCACCCTCAGATAAACCACATGCAGGAAAACACGGAGCCAGGTGTGTAGATAAACCACACACAGGAAAACACAGCCAGGTGTGTAGATAAACCACGCTCAGAAAAACACAGAGCCACGTGTGTAGATAAACCACATGCAGAAAAACACGGTGCCAGGTGTGTAGATAAACCACATGCAGAAAAACACACAACCAGGTGTGTAGATAAACCACATGCAGAAAAACACGGTGCCAGGTGTGTAGATAAACCACATGCAGAAAAACACACAACCAGGTATGTAGATAAACCACACACAGGAAAACATGGCGCCAGGTGTATAGGTAAACTACATGCAGGAAAACACGGCACCAGGTGTGTAGATAAACCAGACACAGGAAAACATGGAGCCAGGTGTGTAGATAAACCACACGCAGGAAAACACGGAGCCAGGTGTATAGATAAACCACACTCAGGAAAACACGGAGCCAGGTGTCTAGGTGAACTAAACACAGGAAAACATGGCACCAAGTGTGTAGGTAAGCTAAACGCAGGCTGTCACCATGCCAGGGCCACATGCTTCCACATTCCCTGCTCAGCTGGGCTGTGTGGCCTAGGGAAGCCCCTGCTTATCTGTGGAACGTGGGCTGCTATGGCACCTTCTGCATCTTGGGACCTGGGTGAGCCTCCACCCAGGACACAGTGAGGCCTTGGTGTGTCCTTGTGTGCCACCGGGAACACTGGTGTCACGTCTTGCACCACAGACACAGCACATGCTGACCTTTCCTGTAATCAAAACACTTAGTGCAGTAAAACCACAGCTTGCATCGCCAAAAGCCCAACATCCTTCTTGGCTGTATTTCCTGACTAAGCAGGCATGCCATCCTGTTTAGGTGTGGTCCATCCCGCCACAGCAATAATGTTATGGGGTGAGGGCACTGGCTTCATCGAGGACGTGGGGACGGTTTGAGGTCTCCCCTGAGAAATGTGAGCAGACACACGTGCGTGAGAGAAAGCGGCCTTGTGTTTCCCACAACAGGACAAGAAGCAGAGCTGAAGAACTATCTTCCTTCTCCCAGCTGGCAAGAGTATCTAAAAATGTTTTACCAGGAGAAAACCAATATTCGAAGTGTGCTTGTGCATCAGATTAACAAGGGAAGCAGAAGTTTACAGTTTATAAAGAGTAGGGCCCTTTTTCACCAGTGCAGCGAAGTTGCTTCACTACAGCAACTCTTGGCCGCTGAACCTGAAAGATGAAACCGGAAAGCACTGCCCACCTGCAGGGAATGCAGCGTCCGGCTGCCCTCGGCGGATCCACTACAGGACCCTCAGAATCGGACAGTCTCCAGCCGGGGAGAAAGCCTCACGCCACTGTCAGGAGCTGGCCTGGGAGGCCGCGGGAGCCCACGCCAGCTCCTGTGCACAGTGCAGAGGCCGTCGTGAAGTGGGCTGAAACTCATGGAGAGAACAATGTCCTCTCGCTGGAAGATTCTGGAAATCGTCAGGTTTAGGATGCACCATCTGCCTGCAGTGTAATTGGTGGAGATATTCCAGGCAGTGCTTCCCAGGAGAACCTTCTAGAAGCCTTTCCAGCCCCCAGTCAGGGTTGACAGACAAAGGAGAAAGTGAGGGATGAGCCCTCATCAAACTGACTCTGCTGGGGCTTCCACTGACGGGTTTTCCCTCTCCAGAACCGGGATGACTGGCTCCTGCGTGGCCTCACTGCCCATAAGCCATTCAGCCCCTGTCTGCCTTTTTGTTTACACTGAGAACACAATAGCAGCTATAGTCCTTCCAATACATCATTTATAAGTGTGTTCTACCTCTGAATGCACAGGCAGAGCTGGCTGTGGGTGAATAAGCTCTGTGAATCTTGCCAAGACACTGCTTTGTTCAGCATTATTCTTCACAATAGATACCACACTTTGGAAGTAATTTTAAAAAGGGAATCAAAATAGTGGTACTTTTAGCCTTTGTTTCTTTTATACCACACTGCATTCTCTGTCTCTCATTCAGCCGCTCCCATTATTCTGACAAATTAAATAAACCACTCCATTGCAGAAAAGCGTGGGCAGGCAGGGCTTCACTCCACTGCAGCCCGGGAAGTCGAATAAACATTGAGGTGGGTTCTGCTGGCCATTTCAGCTAACTTTAGTCCAGGAGGGAAAAAAACGGGGGGAGACTTCAGAACTCGAGTGGGTCAGTAGCCCCCGAGATCCGGCCTCTGCAGAGGTCGAGGCCGTGGTGTGGAGGGCAGCGGTTTCCAGGAGCACTGGGAAGTCCTTCCTGCTGCGTGGTCGTGGGAGCCTGGACGGTAAGTCACGGGAGGCTGGGGCGCCACAAAGGTGAACGGCAGGCTGCACTGGCGCCCAGGCTCCGCTCCTGCAGGCAGCTGGCTCTTCTCTCCTTTAAAAAAGGCCTTCTTACCTTTGTTGAGCTGCTTCGTCAAGAGGGAGTGAGTCCAGGAGGAGGAGGACTTCTCTCTCTGTGTCTCTGTCTCTGACTCTGTCTCTCCCTCTCTCTTTTAAGCTCTGCTTTGACTTTGAGAAGTTTTTGACTTGTGCAATCACAGTTGATTTGTGAAATTCAGGCAAGGAGGGAGCTCAAGAGGAGGAAGAAGGAGAGACGGACAGGATGTTAGAGTGTGGTTTGCCTTTGGTTTCCCTAAGGTCCAGGGCTGCCCTGCAAAGCTGATGGGTGGCACCCTTCTAACTTTTGGCCTTAACGCTTTTGTATTTGTACAGGAGAAAAAACAAAAAGTGTGTTTGGAAAGGAATCTCTTAAATGTATGACTGATTTGAACTGAAATATACCTGACAGTCATTTTAGTTACAGCTGCCTCTGTCATCGTTAGTCTGGTGTGAAACGTGGTGTCGCCATGTCTCTGAGAGTAGCTCCATCTGGATTTGGAGAAATCCTCCTGACTGTTGTAAAAATTGTCTCCCATCACCCGTGCCGGGACCCTACCCTCCTTCCGTTCCTTTTCCCGCACCCTCTCTTAACTGAACAGGTGGAACTGGCAGAAACGACAGCGTCAAGCGTGCTTGTCGTCAGGGGTCCCGGAGGCAGCCTGATTTCCTTATGAAAACAGAGCTCTGGTAAATGCCAGTTACGGGGACTGCTTTGAAGGCTGCAGCCACCAGCTAAGATGGCCTCATCTAAAATGCAGGCGTCTGCGGCATGGAGGGGCTCTGTGTTCCAACAGAGACGTCCCCCGGCTTCAGAGTCAGAGGGCACTACAGGCACAGGGAAATATTGAGCCACAGTAGTTTGAACAGAACCATCGGGGCTCATCTTTTATTACCAAAGAAAGACTTGAAAAAGCCCAGGTGAAATTTTCTTCCATTGTCTAGGAAAATTCTCTGTAATTTGCCCCCTGGGAAATCCAAGTGCCTTGTGGCCAGGGTCCCCCGCCCCACTCCCCTCTGTCCATCTCTCTCCTCCTCTCTCTGCGTAAATATCTCCGGGGTCCCTGGAGAACCGAGGGGGCTGAGCAGGGGACGCTGAAGGTCAGCGTTGCCCACTGTGGCCTGACTTTTAAGCTAAAGAGGTTTTTCTTTCTCTTGTTGCCCTGTCAGGTCTAATTTGGTGGCATTATGCTGAGGGGGCGGGCCCGCTCCTGACAGGAGGGGGTTAAATGAGATTACAAGCTTTGGAAGCTGTCAGCAGCCGCTGCTGCCCGGGATGTTAAATTGCGATTAAATGGTCAGCTTTATCTGGATAGTATCAGTGCAAATCTGCTGTTTTCAGCAACTTAATTGGCACAGTGTTTGCAGGAGTTTTTCGGGGAGGTAGGAGAGCTGACCAGATTTTAATGCTGAATTATTTAGAGATCAAACTGGCAGAATGTCAGTGGAAATCTGTGGCGTGTTTTGTTTTTCTGAAGCACAGAAAGCTTATGAATGGGCAAGATGCTGAATTCTGCTGTGATGCCCAAAACTTTCTAAAAATATTCACAGGGTCTGATGTAGCTCCGAGTTTATTTATAGAGGGAATAAACAAAGAGTAACAGTTGCTATCACAACATATGTGCAGTGTCTGATTTGTGAGGGGGCAGTGAGAACGTAGAGGCAGCCGCTCTCAGCAGAGCCAGTGTGGGCTGTCTTTTCAAAATTTTCACAATGGACTCTGCCTGTGGAGCTGCATGTTCCCCGGGTGGCTCACAGGGGACACCACACTACCGCAGGACGGACAGTGCATGCTTGTGTATGCGTGAGGCATACACGTGCACACCTCTTTATGTGTGTGCTAGATGTGTGTGCACGTGTTCATGGATGTGTGTGCATGTGTGCGTGTGTGTACACAGATGTGGGTGTCATGTATATGTGTGCAAGTATGCATGTGTGTGTACACAATGTGGGTGTTGTGTACAAATGTGCATGTGTGTATGCAGATGTGGGTGTCCTGTACATGTGTGTAGAGTATGAGTGTGTGTGCGCACATGTGTACATGTGTGCAGGTATGCATGCGAGTGTGTGTACACAGATGTGGGTGTCATAGTGAGTGTGTGTGCACACGTGTACATGTGTTCAGGTGTGCAGCTGTGGATGGTGTACGGGTATGTATCTGAGTGTGTACACAGATGCAGTGTCATGTACATGTGTGTGGGGGGTGTGTGTGCATACACAGCTGTGGGTGTCATGTACATGTGTGAGGGTGTGTGATTGTGCATACACAGATGCAGATGTGTATATCACTGCAGGTATGTGTGTGTGTGTACACAAATGCAGTGTTATGTACGTGTGTGTGGGTGTGTGAGTGCATACACAGATGTGGGTGTCATGTACATGTGTGCGGGTATGTGTGTGAGTGTATACAGAGATGTGGGTGTCATGTACATGTGTGCGGGTATGTGTGTGAGTGTGTACACAAATGCAGTGTTATGTATGTGTGTGTGGGTGTGTGATTGTGCATACACAGATGCAGATGTGTATATCCGTGCAGATATGTGTGTGAGTGTGTACGCAAATGCAATGTTATGTACGTGTGTGTGAGTGCATACACAGATGTGGGTGTCATGTACGTGTGTGTGTGCATACACAGATGTGGGTGTCATGTACATGTGTGTGGGTGTGTGCATGAGTGTGTACACAGATGTGGGTGTCATGTACGTGTGTGAGTGTGCATACACAGATGTGTCATGTACACATGTGAGGGTATGCGTGTGAGTGCATACACAGATGTGTCGTGTACACATGTGAGGGTATGCATGTGAGTGCATACACAGATGTGTACATGTGTGTGGGTATGTGAGTGTGCATACACTGATGCAGGTGTCGTGTACATGTGTGCTGGTATGTGTGTGAGTGTACATATACAGAGGCAGATATGTACATGTGTGTGGGTATGTGTGTAAGTGCATACACAGATATGGGTGTCATGTACGTGTGTGTGGCTGTGAGTGTATACACAGATGTGTCATGTACATGTGTGGGGGGGTGTGTGCACGCATAGATGTGGGTGTCATGTATGTGTGGGGATGCATGTGAATGTGCATACATAGCTGTGGGTGCTGTGTACACGTGTAGTGTGTGTGCATGTATGTGCATATGGAGGGAATATGCCTGTGTGGAGTGCATGTGTGTAGGATGGGTGTGATCTGTGACAAGCCTGCTGGCCTGTCTGTGCCAGGCTGTGTGAGTGGAGGCTGGCCCCACACACATACACAACATACAAATGTGCATGTCATGTAAATGTGGGCAGACCCGTCGGTTACCGCAGCTCACTCTGGCGCTGCCCTGGAGGGTGTGTGGCTGCCCTTTCGTGGGCGCCTGCAGGGAGGAGGGGTCGGGGGCACAGGTGGTCTGGAGGCCTGCGGGGAGAGGCTCATTCTCACTGGGGACATCAGGCGGGGGGACCAGCGTGGGGTCGTTGGAGGAAGGAGGAAACAGAAAGTGCTTCCCCAGCAGACAGCGGCATTGTCTGCGCCCAGTTAGGGGTCAGTCCGGGAAGTTCAGGATTAGTAAATTTAATATCCTGTCAAAATTCTCGTGATAATGAGCCCCGGCTGGCCGGGTGGGCCCCGCAGCTCCAGCTCTGCAGCGGGTGAGATAGCGCGGCTGACTGATGAGCCGGGATCGCGCTGCGCTGGCACTGACGCGGGTGGGCGGGGGGCGGGGGTGCCGCGGTGCCCGGGGCCTCGCGGAGGCCTCACTGGGGTCTCACCGGGGCCTTGCTGGGGCCTCACTGGGACTTCGCTGGGGTCTGGCTGGGGCCTCACTGGGACTTCCCTGGGGTCTGGTTGGGGCCTCGCTGGGACTTCGTTTGGGTCTCGCTGGGGTGTCGTGGAGCCTCGCCGGGGCCTTCCTGGGTCCTCCCTGGGGTCTCACCGGGGCCTCGCTGGACCCTCGCAGCCACCTCCGGAGTGCCCGGCCACAGCACAGGGGAGCACGGCATGGCTGGATCCCGCAGGCCCTGGGGTTTCTTTTGAACAATCAGGAAAGGCTTGTAGAATACAGTCCTGCAGGGATCTCCTCCTGGCCTGTCGGTGCCTTAATACCCCCGTGTTTCCGAATGCACCGGAGTGTGTCGGAGCCGGAAGCCAGAGGGTGGGCGCGCGCGCAGGTGGGGAGGAGCTCGGCTCGGAGGGCGCAGCCAGGAGCGGCCTGCGTGGGTTTTAGGCTGCAAGGGCGATGCCAAACAGGACATTCCTCGCCGAGGAGTGCAGAAACCAGAAAGTTCCCGGGCAATTTGTCCAAGGCTCTGCACCTCTCTAAGCAGCTGTCAGATCTGTACATTATGGTACATTGAATCTGAATGAGCCTCTCAACATCAAAACCCTGCATCCATTATGATATCATCTCCCGCTCTAGGCTGTAATGCTTATTAATTCTGCACCCATACTCTCCCGGCTTCAGCAAATGTATTCCATCAGCCTAGCATTTAATTTAATTAGTACAGCTGGGCTCTCATTCTCCTCTCTGTGTCAGACGTATTGTCAGCGCGTTCTGCTGTAACACAATTACTGATTGCTTTTAGATAGGCAGAAATATGATTAGGGTATTGGGTGACTGTATCATAAGCCTTATTAGATTCATTTGAAATCTGGAGATAAATAGGAAACTTTTATTTGCAGTGTAATGAGATTATGCTTATTAGGCCAAGGCCTCACAACCTTTTGCAAAGAACACAGTGTATCCGCCGGATTATGCTCTGGAAACACACTTTCTGCTCCCAGCCTCCGAGCCATGGCTCCGTGCCTCGAGACTGAACTGTTGTTGCCCTGTGTGTGTTTAGGATTATGGCCACCTCGGTGTCTTCGCTTGATAAGGACCTGGGTATCCCTTCCTTCTCTAAGTCTGATGGAATACATACATCTTGAAATGAGACTTCTTTTTTTTAAGAAATATTTCTGAAAAATCAGCATGCAGGCTGAAAGGAATTATTCTTTTAAAAGTATTGATTTGCTTTAAAAGATGTTTGCATTTATTAGATGTCGCTTACTGAGACTGGCATATAATGAATATCTTAAAAGTTCCTAGTGCTCAATCTCTAAAACGTCTATCACTGATGTAACTGTTCTGATAACTGCTAGCACAAATCCAGAAACATGTATTTTTTTAATTGACATCTATTTGATATGCTCAAATTTCTGATATTTATGGAGGACAAGAACTTTCTCCAACTCGAAGTCCATCAGTTCTGAACAGTGTGGCACCAGCATGAAGGACAAGCGTGATCTGAGGAAGTCTCTGGATACAGAATTTTGGGTGATGGTTAATTTCACTGAGCTGAAATCGACCAAATATATTTATTGGTTATAAAATGCGGTATGTTTATACATAAGAAAAATGATCATGATTTTTCCTGGATACAAAATTTTGGAATGATATATAAATGTTGCTTTAGGAAAAACCCAAGATATAAAATATAAATTTGCAAAACACATGCAACTTCTCAAACTCTGAATGATTTTCTCTATCACCCTCACTCCATTTTCAGCAGATCATGTATAACATGATTGGATTTCGAAGAATCTGAGTAGATTACCTTCATGAACTCATCTACTGCAGGATGCCAGTCCCACAGGGAAAGCAACTGTGTTTTCACTTACCCAAACCAGGCTTAGTTAAATATATGATCAAATCAAAACATGTAAAAAGGCATACCTATGCTGGCTCACCAAAACCCAAGGCTAAGAAGGAGACGGCAGGGATCGGGGGGCTTTTGTTTAATGGGCACAGACTTTCCCTTTGGGATAATGGAAGGTCCGCAGCAGACGGTGGTGATGTTTGTCCAACACTGTGAATGTGATGAATGCTACCGAACAGTCCGCTTAAAAATGGCTAGAACAGACACTGTTGTGTGCTTCATATTTTATCCCAAAAAAATAAAAAGAAAGGAAAAAGAGAGTCCAGGCCATTGTGAGCGCTGTCAGCATGAGCTGCAGATGATGCACACGTGGGTGTCACTGGCTGCCACCTGTGGGTTTCCCCACCATGGGGAGAGCTTCTTAGACTTTCTTTCAGGTTTCGATTTGGTGACCTGTTCACTCACTCCTGCCAGTTGGATTTTATCAATTCCCACCAAATCACCTCTGTGGACCTCTAGTGAAGACATGGGTTCTCTCCCCAGAATGGCACACAGCAAAGAGCCTGCTTGGCCTTGGGCAGAATTCTTGGCAGCATAATTTGCAGCCGGAATTAAAATCAGCTGACTCTGGCCACGCATTAATATTCAGCGAGGGACTGGATGAATAAGAGATGAACGATGCCAAGCAACACCCAAACCGTTCCAGTGACGTTTTACTTTTTCGATGGCCCTGAGGAGAAGGGAGCCAACAATCCTGCCAGCTGCCACCTTAGAACGGGAGGCACGGCTCCAAGTGACAGGGTAGACACCAAGGAAAGGAGAGAGGCGGTGGCCGAGGGTGGCAGCTGCCAGGGCAGGCCTTCCACACCCACCCCACCTCCACCAACCCGCCAGAAACAGCGTCTGCCTTCCCTCGGCCAGGCTCACAAGCACACTTCTCTCCTACCAGATGGATTGCTGTTTGCCCCAGTGCTTTTTTTAAATACTATTTGCAATCGCTGTTCTAATTTTATAATTTAAATTTTATGTGAGCCACTGAAATATGAGTGCAACAAAAAAAGTATGAATTTTTCTGTGCGTGAAAATTAAAATGAGTATTTGGAATGACTAGATAAAATCAAATTGCTTTTAAAAAAATTGCCTATGGCTGAGACCAGTGTAAATTATTGAGGAAAATTGTTGACACCTAAGACAACATTCAGATTGTTTCACGAGCGGTTTTAGTTCATTATTTCTCTCTGAGGATCCTTAGAAGATGTGCCTTAGATAAGTGTTATTTATGTAAGATAAAAGACCCCATAAGCTGGTCAGCAGCCTGAAATTCGAAGAAAAGTCTTTGGCCTTGAGAGGCTGAGGCGGGAGGATTGCTTCAGGCCAGGAGTTCAAGACCAGCCTGGGCAACATAACGAAACCTCATCAAATCATTTGTTTAATTAGCCAGACATGGTGATGCACTGGTGTCCCAGCTGCTAGGGAGGCTGAGGTGGGAAAATCACTTGAGTTTTGGAGTTCGAAGCTGCAGGGAGCTCTGATCACATACTGTACTTCAGCATGGGTGGCAGAACAAGACCCCGTCAGAAGACATTGGCCGTACAGCAAAATGCGTGTATGTTTTACGTTAAAGTGCTTGCAGCATAGAGCTGTGTCTTTTTGATTCCCTGCTCTAACACACGGACCAATTCCCAGTCTCAAGATCACAACTCAGAAGCTGTCTGTGCCAGCAGGGGTCAGAGGGGAGGGGAGGGGAGCTATTCTGAACCCTCCCAACCCAAGGTTTTGACTCTGAAGAACTTGCTGACTCCAAGGTGTTCCATGGAGGTAATGGAGGTTGCTATTATTTTCACAGTCACAGGATGTGGAGCACACAATGCACATGTGTAAGGTAGAATGGGCAGGACTGCATGAACAGATGCTCTACAGAAGCCTTGGAGGATAAGGGGTGAGGTCCAGCTGCTGTGGTGCTGAGGACAGGGACAGAGAGGGGACCAGGATGGACAGGAGCGTAACAGGAAGGAAGCATGGCTTGGCCACTCATCTATAGAGTCTCACTTAGCTGTCTCCCGGGTGGGTGAGTGTCCTCTGTTTTTCCCTCCAGTCTCAAAAGTGAGGCACCTTCAGGGGCCCAGGGGCACCTAGAGCAGCAGAGATGTCCTCAGTCACTCCAAGAGCCTGGGGAAGAGGGCGGCCTGAGTATGGCCTGGAACCAACTGTCAGTTCTGGTCCCTGAGCTCCAGTCCTTACTTCCCAGGGGACAGGGTTGTTGTTGAGACCCAGAGCCCTCCCTGCCTCCCCAGGCTTATGACAAGAGAAAAAAATGACTGAGCCTCTTCCTTACTCAGAATTCTTCTACCACTGAATTCTGCCTGTGGTCCCTGAGCCAAGGCACGAGTGTCCCCGTGCCTTGCTCACTGGCAAAATGAGGTCCCAGTAACAGCTTGTTCCTGGCATGGCCAGGGTTTCGTGATGGTGCTGGGGGACAGGGGTGCACCTGCTTATTTTCACAGTCACAGGATGTGGAGCACATGAGGCACATGTGAGCACACATGACACATGTACCCAGCGTGTCTAGGTGCCACGCCCTCACACGCTGTCCCACCTACCAGGGTTTCGTCCCCTGGCTCTGCTGTGGTCCTGTCGCTGCTCCTACACTGACTCAGAATTAACAACTCCATCTCCAGACTCATTTTTCTCTTCATATTCATACCAAAAAGTGTCTCACAGGCCCTGGGACTTTTAACCTAATCCTGTCAAGCTGATCCGTGCGAGCATCTACAACACGGTCTTTCTACTCTTTTGGCCAAAGAGGATAGACAAAAAAAAGAGAGGACAGGCCATGGGGAGGTGCCTGTATTTGTTTCCTGGGGCTGCTGTAACAAAGTGCCATGGCCCAGGAGGCTTGAACAGAAAAAATCTGTCCCCTCTAGGTCTGGAGGCTGCGAGCCCGAGGTCCAGGTGTAGGCAGAGCCGGCTCCTCCTGAGGCTGTGGGGTTCTCAGTTCCAGGCTCTCTCCCGCTTCTCTCACTGCAACCACACACTCTCTCCTTGGCACATGCACGATCGCAGCTTCCACCTGGGTCATCTCCTGGCGCTCTGCCTGCGTGGTGTGTGGGTACAAATTTTCCCCCTCCATGAAGACATAGTTTTATTGGATTAGGGCCACCCACTCCACTGTGACCTCATCGTAACTAATTACATCTGCAAAGACTGATTTCCACTAGGCAATGTGGTTACATTCACTAATTTTGTGGGGGACACACAATTCAGCCTGTAAAAAAGCAGAAAATGCTTCACACAAAAAATGATGAATTTCACAAAGAAAGGGACCAGGAAGAATCGCCACATCTTAGACGCTCCAGCACCTTGGAGCAGCACCGAGCAAGGTGGGCAGAGCCCAGGGCTTGTCCTGGATGCCTGGTGGCAGCGAGTGCGACTCTGGCCTTCTGCTTTATCATAAAGTACCTGGTGGCTTGTCACCACTTTTCCTCTGAAATAAACTGGCACACTTGCTCTATATCTGAATAAGGGAATCAGCTTCATGTGTGGCCCCAGCAGAAAAGGACAATTGGGCAGAAGTATGAACGAAGCCACACAGACCCCAGGTTACCCGGAGAACAGGGCAGAGCCGGAAAACTTGGTCGGTGACTTTGCAGATGCCGGAGCTGGGATCCTCCCCCACAGGGAATCCCCAAGGCAGCTTTCCAGCAGTCTCAGATGCAGGGCTGGCCTCGCCAGAGCCCATGCCAGCACAGGCTTCCCAGGGGCTTCTGACCCACAGCCAAGGTGAGAATCACAGCTCTGGCAGGGAGAGGGCAGATGCCTTTACACACCTGGCTCCCAGTGGCAGAATTCAGGGGGTGAGACTTGCCCACAGCACACCCTGCCTCTCAAGAAGGGTCTGCCTGCCCTCTGGCAGCAACTAGAGATCAGGGCCACTCGGCCTTCCAGGGCCTCCATACCCCATCTCGTTTTTCCTTCCTTCCTTCACTGGCCGCCCCATCATCAGAGATTTCCTAGCAACTCTCCTCCATGAAAGCTTAGCCATTTGACCCAGCAATCCCATTACTGGGTATATATCCAAAGGACTATAAATCGTTCTACTGTAAGGACACATACACATGAATGTTCATTGCAGCACTGTTTACAATAGCAAAGACCTGGAACCAACCCAAATGCCCATCGATGATAGACTGGACTGGGAAAATGTGGCACATATACACCATGGAATATTATGCAGCCATCAAAAACAATGAGTTCATGTCCTTTGTAGGGACATGGATGAATCTGGAGAACATCATTCTCAGCAAACTGACACAAGAGCAGAAAATGAAATACCACATATTCTCACTCATAGGCGGGTGATGAAAAATGAGAACACATGGACACAGGGAGGGGAGTGCTAAACACTGGGGTCTATTGGGGGGAATAGGGGAGGGACAGCGGTAGGGGGAGCTGGGGAGGGATAGCCTGGGGAGAAATGCCAAATGTGGGTGAAGGGGAGGACGGCAGCAGAACACACTGCCATGTGTGTACCTATGCAACTGTCTTGCATGTTCTGCACATGTACCCCAAAACCTAAAATGCAATAAAAAAATAATAATAAAAATAAAAAGCTTAGCCACAATATCACAAAATTCACAGGATGCAGCAAAAGCATTTCCAAGAGGGCGGTTTATAGCAATAAATGTTCATAACAAAAAAGACCCCGTGAACAACCTAACATTACATCCCAAGGAACCAAAAGAAGAACAAATGAAGCACAAAGCCATCAGAGGGAAGAAGATAATAAAGATTAGAGCAGAAATAAATGAGTGGGGACAGAAGAGCAATAGAAAACTCCGCAAAGACTTTCATGTAGAAATTATTTTACAGTGCATATCAAAACCTCACCTTGTACATTTTAGACATGTATGATTTTTGTTTCTTAAAAAATGCAATGAGGTATCACCTCACACCTGTTAGAACGGCTAATATCAAAAAGCCAAAAGGTAGCCAAGCACAGTGGCTCACACCTATAATCCCAGCACTTTGGGAGGCCCGGGCGGGCAGATCACCTGAGGTCAGAATTCAAGACCAGCCTGGCCAATATGGTGAAACTCTATCTCTACAAAAATACAAAAATATTTAGTGAGGCAGGGTGGTGGGTGCCTGTAATCCCAGCGATTCAGGAGGCTGAGGCAGAAGAATCGCTTGAACCCAGGAGGAGGATTGTGCAGTGAGCCAAGCTTGGGCCACTGCACTCCAGCCTGGGTGACAGAGTGAGATGCCATCCCCCCAAAAAAGTCAAAAGTTAACAAGTGTGGGTGAAGATGTGGGGAAAAGGGAGCCTTGTGCACTGTTGGTGGGAATGTAAATTAGTGCAGCCATTATAGAAAACAGTATGGAGGCTCTTCCAAGATTTTAAAATAGAAATACCATACAATCCAGCAATCCCACTTCTGGGTATAAATTCAAAGGAATTGAAATAAGCATCTCAAAGAGATATCTGCACCTCCACGCTCATAGCAGCTTTATCCACAATGGCAAAGCCATGGAAACAACCTAAATGCCCATCAACACATAAATTAATGAGAAAAGTGTCGTATATGCAAGGGAATACTGCTCAGCCTTAAAAAGAAGGAAATCCTACCACTGGCGACATGATACCAGTTGCATGATTAATCTGAAATAGTCAGATTCATCAATGCAGAGACTGGCATGGTGGCGGCCAGGGGCTTGGTATGGGGGTAGCGGGGAAGAATTAGTTAGACATTTTAATTATACCAGCAGTATAAATTCTAAAGACCTACTGCACAGTATAGTTCCTATGATTAAAAATACTCTATTGTGTACTTAAACATTTGCTAAGGGAATACATCTTATGTTGTGTTTTGATCATAATAATAATAATGATAAGAGATGAGAGGGAACTTTGGGAGGTGAGGGACAGGTTTCTGGCACAGACTGTGGTCGTGGTCTTCCAGGTCTATATGTGTCTCTGAATTCATCAGTGTGTATATATCAATTACGTACAGCTTTATGTATGTCAAAAAAAAATTAAATGGAAAAGGTATGGAGGCACTTTCCTCCCCCTGTATTTTCCCTTGTGGTTTTATAGGTTCAGACCTTACACTTAAGCCTTAATCCATTTTGAGCTTATTTTTGTATATAGTGAAAGTTAGGGATCTAAGGGGGAAAAAAGTTGAAAAACAAATTAGCTTAGCTTGATTTTATTCCCTCAGGAATATAATCCCTACAAGTAAATGAACTGATAAGTGGCTAGTTATCTAGCTCCCACTGGGTAGTTAACAGGGACTAGTAGGCCAAGTGCCTGCCATTTCAGGAGACTCCAGACTCTGTCTACTGAGAACTTACTGACGGGAGCACTTGCTTCTCTCTTATATCCTAGAATTGTTCTGCATTGCTTGTTAAACATGCAGATTCTCACCCTTTCTGCACTCTCTAAGACTCTGTGAACTGAGATCCCTAGAGAAGAACTAGAAAATATATATTTTTCAAAAGCATCTTTGTTATTTGAGGCAATTTAGCAAGCTTGGGAAATGGCATATTCTGTCTTTTAATTCCCACCACAACATTTTGAAGGAGGGGATTACTATTACTCTTGGTTGCTGAGAAGAAACTTGGCTTGGAAGACTAACCTGTCCATGGTAGTGCAGCGAGTAAGCCGTGGAGGCCATTTTAGAGACCATGGCAGCCATCTTAGACACAGTGGCAGGACAGGTGGACGAGGTGACTGTGGGGCAGGGGAGGTTCGGAGTCTCTAATCTTTTGGTTCGTATTCATACACACATACGTTCCTCATTTTGCAGCCCTAGTGAAAAGCAAGCTTATTTCTCTGGAAAAATATCTGAAAGTATGCCAGGTCACGAGGCAGCTGTCATGACTTCATGCGTGACACAAAAGCAGTCCTGAATTATGGGAAATTTCTCATCCCTGTTACCTGTGGGATTCATGGGCTGTATCAAGGCAGACACTATGGCTGTGGCTTCCAGAATAGCCAGTACACTAAAATTCTGTATCGAGGAAAATTGCATTATTAGGTGCCAAATACGTGTTTATCACCAAATATAAAAATTTTTATCTTTGGCCTTGTTTGACACATGAAAGCATATAAGAAGGAAATAATGAGTGTCAGTTTTTCTACAGCAAGTGGATTAAATGCAAGTGTAATACTTGCTAAGTGTTTGTTTGATGTAGACTCAAAGGTAGAATCACAACAGAAACAATTAGAGTAATTATTAGGTCTGCACTGAGTCCAAAAGCCCTAGGGAGTATTATGTGTTCATTCATCTGAGGCTGATATGCTTCCCACTAAAATACATGCTGCCTCCGGAATCTTCTACCACACTGTTCTTTGGTGGTTGCCAGTGTGGGATAATATCTGTGCCTCAAGATCATGTCTCACTGTGATGCTATCTGTAAAGCTACTTGAGGATACAAGTCCAGGAAGCTAAAAAAAATACTATCAAGTATTAATGCTTCTAGGATTATCATCCTTGGCATTCATCATAACCATGTATTCCCTTGAATTTTGCCCCAAGGTTAGGATGCTGGAGGCAAAGCATCCTCAGTGAATGACTCAACCCTTGACTGCTCCTCCTGTCAGACCTCACAGAGCCAAATGCCTTCAGGATAGAGTAATTAAGTTGAGACCTCGGCAATGGATTTTATTATTATCTTCCAGAGCCCAAGCTCACTTCTGGGTTATCCTGTCTTACAAATAAATGTAGACGAAAATACCCAATGCCACCGTGGGCTTTGATTTATTCTTAACTTTTTGAGTTTTAATCATTTTGTAGATACCTACGGGCTTCTTTAATAAGGGCAATGGTTTCCTGCATCTTGAATTGAAAAGGATGACGAGTGGCATTCACTCTCGATGGTCTGCAGACATTAAGTGAGCTGAGGTGAAGTCATACACTCTCGCATTCCCACTCGTGTTCACACTACTACTGTGTGATAAAACCAAAACTAGACTTATCATCTTTAATTTTATTTTTATTTATATAGGAAAGAAACTGGTTCAATAGCAGGTCACGTAGGGTCATTTGGGGATTCAAGCAATTGATTCATTAATTAAAACACCTGTCTATATAATATGTATGTGAAGACTGCATGTGTGGGACTTATGATCGAATTAAAGAGAAAAGTTAGTGAGTATACAAGCACCTTTGCAAAACAGTTTGTGCCACAGAAGAGCCAATGCCGTCTTCCACCATGCAGCCTGAATACCACTTCTTGCATTTCCTGGTCTTGTGGCCTTACACAAGTTACTTAACCACCCTACATCCTGTTTTTCTCATGATAAGACGGGATAATACTGTACCTGTGTCACAGGGCTGTTGAGAGGAACCAACGAGATATACTTGATGAACTTAGCACAGGGCCTTCACATACCAAATACTCAAGAAATGGGTCCTATGGGCTAATGAAGCAGCTTATATCAATGGCCAACTAGTTCCCACCCTGAGTAAAAATTAAGCATAAGAATTGTTAGAAGAGAAACACCCTCTTTTTCTATTAAAAGAAAGAGAACCTCTGCAGGTTGAATTAAGAAAAAGTTTGGGCTGGGCGCGGTGGCTCAAGCCTGTAATCCCAGCACTTTGGGAGGCCGAGGCGGGTGGATCACAAGGTCAAGAGATCGAGACCAACCTGGTCAACATGGTGAAACCCCGTCTCTACTAAAAATACAAAATATTAGCTGGGCATGGTGGCGCGTGCCTGTCATCCCAGCTACTCAGGAGACTGAGGCAGGAGAATCGCCTGAACCCAGGAGGCAGATGTTGCAGTGAGCCAAGATCGCGCCATTGCACTCCAGCCTGCATAACAAGAGCGAAACTCCGTCTCAAAAAAAAAAAAAAAGAAAAAGAAAAAGTTTGAAGGAACCTAATCATTTTTTTCTAGCTATGGACCGCATAGTGTCATTGCTAAACAAGGCAGCAATTCAGCTCCAGCGTCCTGACCCAGTCTCTGTAACAGTCATTTGCAGACCAGCTGGCCAAATGCACCTGGAGAGAAACTCACGTGCCCTGGGGCTTCCCTATGCTGGACTCACTATGACCAGGAGACATGGCTGGGAAGAGTAAAACAAGGTTAATGATAGTGTGACCAACATGGCGAAACCCTGTCTCTACAAAAGGAACAAAAAACTAGCCAGGTGTGCTGGTGCGTGCCTGTAATTTCAGCTACTCGGGAGGCTGAGTCAAGAAGATTGCTTGAACCTGGGAGGCGGAGGTTGCAGTGAGCCCAGGTTGCACCACTGCTCTCCAGCCTGGGCGACAGAACAAGACTCCATCTAAAAAAAAAAAAAAAAAAAAACAGAGGTTGATGGATGGTCACTGAGACTTATTGTCAAATAGTTTTATAAAAAACTAATAATTGTAATGGAAGGAAGTTTCCAACAATAACGCTTAGGGGTTACCTGCTGTCCTCCATACAGATGTTCAAGAATGACGACAGCATATACACTTACTCTCGGTATTCTCAACTAAATTTTTCATGCAAAAGGGAGGCTCGGACTGTGTGACCTGATAAGCGCTACACCTGTCTTGCTGGCAAGCGGGCTTGACAACTCAGGTTCACGTGGCAGCTGTCAGTACAGCAAGTAATTTCTTTTCTTCATATCCAAACTCAAGAAAAGTAAACGCCTGTCTTTATCCAGTGCCCCGAGTGGACTGAACCTTCAAAAGCACTTGAAATTATTAACAGACAGATTCTAGATTCTAGCAGGTACTAGAAGCAAAGTTGGCCACCTCACATCAATAAACTCCAGGATCGAACGGTTGGTTGTTTTGGAGTTAATGGGTCCCTAGATGGCCCATTTCTGCATCAGGTGCCAAGAAGAAGGCTCACAAGTCAGTCGTCTCAGAAGCAGAGATGTGCCCACAGCTCTCGAAGCACTTTTTACCTTCACCTCTAAAAACCTCTGGACACCACTAAATGACAAAGGAAGAAAAGTCACCACCCAAAAGATCCTGGAAGGCCACAGCAGCATTGAGGTCACATCCATCACTTTCACCAACACGTGCAGGGAGCGATGGAGAGGGAAGCACAGGGAGTGATTACAACCGTGCTCCATGGTGCTGTGAATGCGGCAAAACTGAAGTGGAGCATTGCAGCCTGGAGCGCAGAGACTAGGGGATGGAAACAGGATTCTCTGGAGAACTGTTGGGTCGATTGTGAGTCTGAGTGGCAGACCGGCTGTCCAGTTGTGGCTTCTGACCCATCTGTCTGAAGGCCTGTGTGGCGTAAAGGACCTCTGTCATGTCCATAGGTCTTGCTTCAATACAAATGGATGAGCCAAGCAGCAATGATTGATAGAGCACCTTTGACCTGGAGAGATGAAGAAAATGAAAAAGTAGAGAACAGCCGCTCCTGAAGACAGTAAGAAAGTGGGGAGTTTGGGCATATGCACGTTACACATCAGTTTCAGTGGCACGTGCCTGTAGTCCCAGCTACTCAAGAGGCTGAGGCAGGAGAATCGCTTGAGCCCAGGAATTAGAGGCCAACTGGACAAAACAGCAAGACACCCATCTCAAAATATTTTTAAGTATGATGCAGAGGCACATGAGGACCTGATGGGTATAAACCAATGCCCCCAAACTGAAGAGAACTCTACTAATCTGTCCTTCATTCTCTCACTCACCTGAATCTGCAGAGACAACTGTTTTTGTTTCAATGAGCTTCACAGTGACACAGACATGGGACCTCATTGAGGGAGTGAGGTCTTCCCCTGCGCCAATGAGTACCAGGCTCTCATAACTGGAATTCTTCCAAGCAGCCATTTAAATGTGGTCATTAGGTCATTCCAAATGTGGTCTGAGTTCAGGCTTTGACCTAAGAATCAAAAGCCACGCATGACACCATTTTGGGAAGAGCATGAAAAAGCCTGTGGAAATAGATTAATGGTCAATAAATCTTACGCTCTTTGCCAATATGATGTGGCTGTAGTCAGCTCAGAACCCGCTTAAAAAAAAGAAATTTCACTATTTCAAACACACAAAGTGAAGCAGCACAATGATCTGTTTAGTTAAATGAGGCTGAGGACTTAGTAAACCTTTAAACTAAAACATGTGATACAGTAGATGCTGGTTAAATTTCATGTTTCACCCTAAATCTGCTAAGCATTGGAAGTTATTCAAGAGCAGCAAAGGAACACATAGAATGAGCCCCTCCTCAACATACTCTACCCATTGCAGGGAACTTTTTTGTTTAAAAACATACTTTAAAATGCAAAAATCTAAATTTCTCAGTCAGAGCTCCAATAATGAGAATGCAGGTGAAACCCAATTGGCTGCTGTCTCCTGCCTCCTGCCAGCTGCCTCACACTGAGAAGGGGTGAGCTTTAGGAGAACAGGAGCAGGCTGGGCAGCCCTCTTTCCAGAGGCAGAGGTGGGAGGGTCTGTTCTTCACCCTGGTCCCAGCAGTCTGCTCCAATCTCCCCATGATAGGCCAGTAAAACTGATACACTTTCCCAGAAGTTCCTAGAAGTGCTGCCTCTGTCCTGAAAACTCTCCCCAGAATTGTCCCCACATATATGTAAAGCAGGGTTGATAACTGTCATCTGGCTCAGAACATTTCATTAACTTCACAATGACTGGACTGCTCATTCCATTCCATTGACTCTTCCAACTTGAGAATTAGTTACTTTCCATGTGGCAGAGACTGGCCAACTGAAAAGATAAAAGTTTCTAGGGGCAGGTGAGGTGGATTTGAGGTGGTGCACATCCCAGGGCCCCACCCTGGTACACGGCACTGTATAACCAGAGTAAGATGAAGGACCTGGGTGCTGAAGAAAATGGGCCAGTCTAGGGTCAGAAACATAAATGGGCCAATGGGAGGTCAGAAACATGGATGGGCCAATGGGAGGACAGAAATCTGCCTGGACCAATGACAAGTTAGAAATGTGCCAGTGGGCGGTCAGAAATGGGCCAAAGAGAGGTTGGAAACCTACAAGGACAAATGGGCATTTAGAAACATGAATGGGCCAATGAGAGATCAGAAACATGGATGGGCCAATGGAAGGACAGAAACCTGCCTGGACCAATGACAAGTTAGAAGTGTGAATGGACCAGTGGGAGGCTAGAAATGTGAATGGGCCAATGGAAAGTCAGAAATGTGAATGGACCAATGGGAGATTAGAAATGTGAATGGGCCAATGGGAGATCAGAAATGTGAATGGGCCAAAGAGAGGTTGGAAACCTACAAGGACAAATGGGAGCTTAGAAACATGAATGGGCCAATGAGAGGACAGAAACCTGCTGGCACCAATGGGAAGTCAAAAATGTAAAGGGATTAATGGTAGGTCAAAATGTAAATAGGCCACTGGGAGGTCAGAAATTTACAAGGACCAATGGGAGGTAAGAAATATTAATGAACCAGTGGAGGTCAGAAATGTGAATGGACCAATGAGGTGTCAGAAGTGTGGCATGAAGAATGGCATATGATGAAGTACCAGGGCAGCTCATCTCTCTTGCTTAGGAACCTGGTAGGAGGTGGGTTTGGAGGAAGATAAATCATGAGAAACAGAGTATCTTCTAAGAGACAGGAGAAGAGAGGGCTGTACCTAGGGGTGCCCCTGTCCAGTCCCCCCCTCCAGTGCCACCTGAATATATACCTTGAGAGTGTATATTCTCTCAGAATACCTTTTCCCCAGAGCTTGGAGGGGACTCCAGAGTCTCTGCCTCTCACCAGCAACTCAGCTTTCATCTAATGCTGTCTTTTTAAAAATCCCATGAGAATTTTACATGGAGAATCCTTTTATTATATAGAGGGGCATCATTGTGTCCCTAATTCAGGCCCTATTCAAACTCTTTTTTAAACCACAGAACCCTCTAATCAAGCAAGAGCTTATTTGTAAGTCCATAGTTAAAGAGGCAAACTCCTTGTTGGGGCAGTGTGATGCTCAGTGCCCAGCTCAGTCATGTCCCCACACACCCGATCCCCAGACTACAGGAGGTCAGAGAAACCACTAATATGCTTTTCCAAAAGTGGAGGAATCACGTTTAAAGAATCTGGGATTCCAGCTGAGCACAGTGCTTCACACCCACAGGCTGGGAGAATTTGGAAGAGGAGGCCAAAAAATGTCTAGGTTACTGTAAGTAGAGAGTAATAAGGATGATTCTGGTGAGCCGTCAGAAAAGAAGGCAGACGTAGTAAAAGTCTGAACCTTCCTAGTGATTGCTTCTGTGTTCGTGATCAAAAGACTCACAGAAAGAGGTGGAGCATAAGCTACTCTGATGAGCTGTCAGATGGAAAGAGAAACATCTTATTTTAAACTGGAGTAAAGACCATCCTTGTTACGAAGAGGCAAACAATTCACTGAACTGTGTCCATGCCCCAGACAAAACTCAAAAGCAGTAAACTGGGATATCTGGCTGAATACATTTCTAAGCAAAATACGGAAAGGATTATGAGGCTTATTTTAACTGCATATGGCAAGATGTGGAGAGGATAGAAATGACTTAAAGATAATATTTATCATTGAAACATAAGCAAATACAATAATTTCGACATTTTTCAGCCTGGCCAAGTAAAGAATTTTAAAAAGTGTGTTTGAGAGAAAACTAAAGCCAAGCAACCATTTCTAAGGAGATAAGTATGAACAGAAGAGACCATCAGGCCCCAGGACACCCTCCACCGGGGTCACTGCCCAGGGCTGCCTTGTGTCACTGCTCCCTAAATTCTCATGCATGGCTCCTGGGCCACCCCAGCAATGGCTAACGGGGGCCTTTGTGTGGCTTGACCTGCTACTCTGGAAGGTACAAGCTATACGCCTTGGCAGCATCTTTGCTGCACTAATTCTTCAAGCCTGCAAATGTAAAAACTGCAGGAGTGTGTGCCCTTGGCCTCTCTAAACACTGAGCCTGCCAATGTCTTTTCTCTCTCTGTGAAGTATCTTGTATCTTAGAGGGAACTCCCTTGTTTTTGGTTTCACAGGCTCATAGGTGGAAGGGACTTGCCTTGTCTTAGATGAGACTTTGGCCTTCAACATTTGAGTTAATGCTGGAATGAGATAAGACTTTGGAGGATTCTTGGTGGGATTTTGTGAGGCCATGAGAGCCTTCCTCTTGTAAATGGCTCCTCTCTGTCACTAGACCTCCATTCACCTCCCTCTTCAAATGTGGGAGAAGGGGCTCCTGAACATGTGGTGTTGGGCCCACTTCCCACCCATAGGAGTTTGCTGGAGTTGCTGTAATGAAATACTGCGTAGACTTGGTGGCTTAGATGATAGGAAGTTATTGAATTACAAGTTTATAGGCTAAAAGTCCAGAACCAAGACGTCTGGAGGGCTGGATCTCCCGAAGGCTGTGAGGGAAGAACCTGTTCTGGACATCTGCACTTGGCTTGAGCACGCTGTCACGTCCCTGTCTCTCATCACATTGTCTTTTCTCTGTGTTGACTGCCTTTGCATCCCAACCTTCCCTTTCAAGGACACCAGTCATGGTGGATCAGGGGCCCACCCCACTCCAGTGTGACCTCATCTTAATGGATTACACCTGCAGTGACCCTATTTCCAAATAAAGCCACATTCTGAAGTGCCAAAGGTTAGGACTTCAACATGGGAATTTGTGGGGAGGGCACGAAACAACCCATAACACTTCCTGCATCCCAGACTCGGAAACTGCATTCCCAGTAAGTCTCAGGGCATTTCCCCAGAAATGTTCTTCATCACCATGGATGGAATGTGTCTCAGCAAAAGGCACTGTGTCCTCCAATCACCTCAGCCATTCCGACTGCTATTAATGGTACTTTGTTCTCTCTTTTGAGCTTTTCTCTGCTCAAGATCAGTTGCTAATCTACTAAATTAAATAATCTACTAAATATTCTTGCTTTTCACTTTTCCTCCTCTTTCAAGCTCATTCTGGCTTTTGAAATCAATTTCTGCTTCCTCCAGGAAGCCTTCAGGGCCTGCCCCACAGAAGACCTCCCTCCATGGAATCCCTGAAACATTCTTGCCTGCATCATCACCTAGCCAGCTCCTGTCCTGCTGTTTTGATATTGTTACCATTTCCTGTAGCTGCGTCTTCTCTCCCAGCTCTGCTGTAAGCTCTTGAGAAGAGGGACGTGTCTAACGTGGCTCCGTGCGTCCCGTAGCACTCAGCACCTTGAGCTGTACTCAGGAGGTTCACAGTCATTATCTGCTGATGGGGATTATGGAGACTGTGATGGCGTAAGACGGAGGGGTTGGAAGGGGAGATGTTTGACCCACTGAATCCCTTCAGAGGCGAGAGCGGCTGCTCTGGGCTCTCTCTTCTCCTTTATTAATTTTCCTTATCTTTAAACTCATTAAATGCAGGTCTCTCAAGATGCCCGTCTTTCTAATGATCCGCTGGTCATTTCCATGTGCATATTTCGCCATCTCCTAAATATGGCATGTCTAAAGCCAACTCGCCATCTTGGGTTTAATTCTGGGAGCTCATCCAAGTCTTTCTTCCCTCCTTCCTGTCGAAGGGCAAATGCTCTCCAGCCTGCTCCCAGGGACTCAAAGAGGGAACAAAGCCCGCGGCTATAGCACGGTAACAGTTGTCTTCTCCAAATTTGCCAGGGAGGAATGGCTTTGCTTCTGTATATCTCCTTTAGCCTTTCATATCTGTGAGCAACAGCAGAAAATCGAGGGAATGGAAAAAAACGCACACAAACTCAGTGAAAAGCCCAGGTTTCTGCTGAATACGCTGAACGTGCCATCTCATCTTCTTCCTTCCTTCCTTCCTTCCTTCCTTCCTTCCTTCCTTCCTTCCTTCCTTCCTTCCTTCCTTTCTTTCTTTCTTTCTTTCTTTCTTTCTTTTTCTTTCTTTCTTTGTTGTTTGTTTCATGGCTCTCTGTTCTCTAAGCTTTCATCTTACATTGGCTACAAATCCTCAGATTGTATTTACTGAAGACTCCATAACCTTGACCCTGGAGCCACAGGTTCTAGCTCTGACTCTGCTACTTGCCTGATGGGGAACCTGAGACAAGTCTGTGAATGCTTCTGATCCTACGTGTCCGCGTTCTGTAGAGAGGGTTTACACTCTGCCCCCCAGAGTCACCGTGAGGACCCAAGGAGATGTTGACACAGACAGGATGAAGCACTGCTCAGACACAGCAGGCGGGAGGGCCAGCAGAAGCGTGAGTGCAGCGGGTATTCCTGTAACGCTGGTTTTGAACCCAGAAACTTGTTCCAGGGCAATTGATACGTTAAGCAAAAGGTAAATGTGGTGTCTGCTTATGTGTGATTTTTCTCTGCAAGAAACATTACATGGTTGTAAAAAACCACATCCAGCTGAAAGAACCACATAGGAGCACACAGATCACACACACACACACACACACACACACCCAAGGCCCACCAGCCCCTCCCTCACAGCGAGTTGCTGTGACCTCAGCCCCGCCCAATGGCATCACAGCTTTCTGATCAATTTCAAGCCCTCCTGCCAGTCAGGATGATGCGAGAGCTGCAATGTCCCACTGCCCACTTTCACAGACAAGCACTAGGGCTTTCTTAAGGTGGAGAAGTCCTGTGTTAATTCCAGCATTTGTGTATTTCTTAACCACTTAACATGGGAAGAACTGTGTTAACATTTCATTAAGCTTCCCTCTTTTTTAATGTGCCAGTGTTGAGGTTTGGGGGTGTTGTATTCTGTACCTGCTTCTCCATCAAGCACTGGGGTTTTCATCGCCTGGCTTTGCACAGCACCAGGGGTTTTAGACACGCATGTGCCACGTTACAGCATTCAGGGTAAACTAGACCTGGTTTGACCATCACTTCGCATGGCTGTCCTGTGGTATGTTGTGAGATGAAATCCGAAGGCACAGCAGTCTCTAACCCAGGATCCGACATACGGTACTGCAAGCATTTGTTGGGTTTTCACACTCAAATCAACTCTATCCTCTGCTGGAAAGAGCAGCCTGCCTGCCCAGCACACTGTTTCTTGACAATGTTTGACGAACTCTGGGCTGGAGGCTGTCTCGAGTCGGGAACAGGTAGGAAGACGAGGCTGTAAGCATTATGAGGGTGACCGCTGCAAAAGCAAACTTGTTTTTACTGTTGAATGTATTTTTAGAGTTTGACTGTGTACCTCTGAGGTCAGCTCAAAGCTCCACTTACGCAACAAATGAGTTGTTCTGTAACGAATTAACTTAATTTCCACTAATCAAGTTTTAATTACCAGGAAATACCCTAATAAAGTATATGAATAAATCCAAAGTCCATTGCAAGGGGAAAACTTGGCGTTACGTTCTCACCCAGCTTATCACAGATTTCCCTTTTTGTTAAATCATCTAACTATTCATTAATGTATTAATTCAACATGTACTTATGTTGCATCTATTTCTGTGAACAGTATACGCTCAACACTGTGGAAACACAGGTGACCATGCAACTTATTTTCAAGGAACTTAAAGTCAAAAGAGTCACGTCGAAGTGAAAATGACAGTACTATGAGATTATGAGTTAAGGAGACCAGGAAGTGGCTCTGGGGAAGGAAAGACCACACTGGTTCCCGAGGTCAGGAGGGGTTGGCACAGCCACCTTGTTGAGCTGCTATTCCAGATGCCGTCAGGAATAAGTGCCCTATTTCATCGCAGGACTGCTGCTAAACCACGCTTGGGTTTAATCAGGATCGTAACTACAAGTATTGTCTCTGAAATGTTTCTTCTGCACATTTTCCTCTGCTTTATAGAAAGAAATTTATTTAAATTTACTAGGCAGACCACAGCCAAAATTCGCCACACTCACACTGGACACGCCACTCGCAATGATCCCATTCCCAAAGTACCACGACAGTCCTCCATTCCCCATCATACACATGACCCTCCCCATTCCCAATGCTCCCATGAATCTCGCCATTCCCCACATTCCCACGGGACTCTCCACATTCCCCACATTCCCACAGGACCCTCCCCATTCCCCACATTCGCACAGGACCCTCTCCATTCCCCACATTCCCACTGGACCTTCCCCATTCCCCATCATACACATGACGCTCCCCATTCCCAACGCTCCCATGAATCTCCCCATTCCCCACATTCCCACAGGACCTTCCCCATTCCCCATCATACACATGACCCTCCCCATTCCCAACGCTCCCATGAATCTCCCTATTCCCCACATTCCCACAGGACCCTCCCCATTCCCCATATTACCACAGGACCCTTCCCATTCACCACATTCCCACAGGACCCTCCCCATTCCCCACATTCCCACAGGACCCTCCCCATTCCCCACATTCCCACAGGACCTTCCCCATTCCCCACATTCCCACAGGACCCTCCCCATTCCCCACATTCCCACAGGACCTTCCCCATTCCCCACATTCCCACAGGACCCTCCCCATTCCCCACATTCCCACAGGACCCTCCCCATTCCCCACATTCCCACAGGACCTTCCCCATTCCCCACATTCCCACAGGACCTTCCCCATTCCCCACATTCCCACAGGACCCTCCCCATTCCCCACATTCCCACAGGACCTTCCCCATTCCCCACATTCCCACAGGACTCTCCCCATTCCCCACATTCCCACAGGACCCTCCCCATTCCCTACATTCCCACAGGACCCTCCCCACTCCCCACATTCTCACAGGACCCTCCCCATTCCCCATATTCCCACAGGTCCCTCCCCACTCCCCAGAGTCACCTGGCTTTGCCCCACATTCCCCCATAGCTTTTTTTCTTCTCCTCATTCTTCCCCATGACTCTGTTTCCCCGTTCTGCAGACTCCCATAGAACTCTACGCAGAGCAGCAAGGTTTTCTCCTCCCCTCCAATCCGCTTCCAAGCTGCTCACCTTGTCAATCAGTAGCAGATCCTAGCTGTACATGCAGGAGGTTTTGGTGCCTTTCAATCTAAATTCCAGTTGATTTGACATCCGAGTTTGCACTGTTATTTTGTAGTACAAGCAACAGGGGTGATTTAATTTCAGAACATTTCTTCCATAGGTGCCCCATTTGCATTTCCTGTGCAGTTCCCAGTGAATAGAATGTACGCACTCCCTCCTGAGTGAACCCAGCAGCCACCAAGGCAGCCCCGAAGGCGTCGGTGAGGATGCCCAGGCCACCGCATAGCAACTGCTAGGTTTCCAAGGGCAAATAGCTCCTTCGACCCTAAGCAACTTGAGGAGAACATCAAAACATGCCTCGTACAAGATCTCTAATACCCATTAGTGTTAGGGCCTGTTACCTCAATCATGAGTGACAGAGCCCTAATTATTAAGGTAATTAGAAGTTATAACACTGGCAATATTAAAGCGTGAACTTCTAGAGCCCATTAACAATGTTACTTTAAGTGATCTGGCTGTGAACTGTTCAAATCTCTAATTACATTATACGTCTGTCTTAAAGCATGATGTGAATTACTGAGGGGAGAGAGGATTAATGTATAGTGACTACTGTGTAACCACCGTAAGTACTATTTTCAGAGGAATGGGCTCCCGTCTTGTCATTCAGTTTTCCTCCACTTGCTGTATATGGTATGTAGCTGAAAAGAAAATCCTGATCTGGGCATATTTATTTGCATTTTTATGCACAAACGTTTTGGTTCTTTCTTTTCCCTATTTGTTTCTTCACATTTATAGTATATTCACCAAAACCTAGTTAAAGTGAAACAGACAGAACTTCAGTTTGAGCATCTATTACATTCTTCTTCTTTTGCTGCATATAAACATCTAAACATTGTACCTTTCTATCTTCTGTAGGACCAATTTATCCTGATCATATAAAATTAGAAAGCAGTCCTCCAGTAATTAATAGAGTATGGAATGTTTTGTGACCTGAGTAATAAATTTTATAGTGCACATATCATTTATTATATCTTGGTTTTCTAGAATAATTTATCTTGAAATCCAAACTGTTTTCTATTTAAGGTCTGGTGAAATATGCTTATTTATTATAAGCCGCATTCGAAGATGATGTTTAAATGGGGTCATTTTTTAAGTGTTCGCCTCCAGAAAGGACAATATTTCAAGCTGCCTTTATCGACAGCTTTGCTTTTTATTCTGAATCATTTTTTATTTGAAAATCGTCTACTTTTTCATTATATAACATGTAATTTGTGAATATTGAAAATGACCTTATTTCCCCTAAAATCTGCTCTCTCCCTACGCCATTGCTGCTGTGTTTAGGTCGTTGTTACAATTCGTCTTTCTTCTTAAAATCCACAATGCCTTTCATCCGCCTGTCCAGTCTCACGATACCTTTCCATTGATGTCTACTTGCACCAGATATTGAGAAGCAAAGGGAACAGGGGACCTCCTGAGTGACCTCCCGTCCTTCCCCTCCCCTCGCCACGGCCTGGGCTGCTCCCCGCTCTTCTCTCAAGTGCTCTCTCACATTTACACATGCAGTCACAGATTCTCCATCCACGCAGGGGCGCTGGGCTGGATCCTGAAGTCAGTCCTGTAAAGCATTTGGGTTGGCCACACCAGCCCTGGGGAGATCTACAAAGAGGCAGAAGGAACATGGAACCCACCTTTGGCCTCATGTTATAATTCATGCCAAAGGAATGATGATGGGGAACCTGTGCCTGCAAAGTCCCTTCCTTTACTAACAACTGATGCCATGGTACCCATGGAAGCCCTGAGAAATAATGAGGAAGGAGAGCAGAGAGACCTGTTGTGGAGACCGGGGGACACTGGAGTTCCTGTTCGAGTTGCACATCTCTGTCCCTTTCTAATGAAATCCAGTCTCCTTAAGGTGTTCACCCTCCTCCCTGTGACCTTAAGCTTCAAGGTTAGCAGCCCATCCCAACTCCAGCGAAGTCCAAATTGTCACAGCCTCCATTCCTGGCAGAGAGAGGCATAGACATAAGTATAAGAGGCACCTCCAGCTGGCAGGACCCGAGGAGAGATTTCTGATGGTAGCTTCTTTGCTGATGAGGTGGGAAACAGAAATATCTTTCGAACTTTTATGTGGATATTGTCAAGGGAGAGCTGGTCGTGCTTCAGTGTGGTGAGTGTGGAGGGTGCAGTCTAAAGAAACACAAGCCTGAGGCCAAAGCAGTGTTGGAGAAATGCAGGAAGGAGAGAGGAAAAGAGAAGGCTTTGTGCAAAATGACTTAAAAGCCAGGGAACCAGAATTCTTTGGGACATCTTCTCAACTGAGATTAAAACAAATAATTTCACTTATTGTGGAAGACAGTTAGAAGGGCATCTGCTGTGACTGACGGCCTATTAAAACATGCAGCCGTTGCTGACTTGGCTGATCTTCCAGTGTCTTGTGAAGAGAGGAGCGCAGAGTCCCTACTGGACCATCTGTTCAGGGATACAGAGCGGCAGGAACCTGCCATTCCTGAAGACAAGTCCCACAATGCATTTGCAGAATCCAAGCACGTAATAATCTACATGAAAAAGCATTAATGATCCAAACTGACCAGCAAAGCAAAACACACAAACCACACTAGATTTAATGAAGGATGATAGGGTTTTGTGGCAATGAACAAAGAATAGAGAACATAACCAGAACCCCAGAACCTAACCCTAACCCTAACCCCAGAACCTAACCCTAACCCTAACCCCAGAACCTAACCCTAACCCTAACCCCAGAACCTAACCCTAACCCTAACCCTAACCCCAGAACCTAACCCTAACCCTAACTGTAACCTAACCCGAACCCGAACCCCAGAACCTAACCCTAACCCTAACCCTAACCCCAGAACCTAACCCTAATGCTAACCCTAACCCTAACCTAACCCTAACCCTAATCCTAACCCACATCAGATTAAATGAAGGATGATAGGGTTTTGTGGCAATGAACAAAGAATAGAGAACCTAACCCGAACCCTAACTATGTGCGATGCAGAAATCAACTCCTTGCATTGCATTCTTTGTCTGCAGGACATGGCACATATCACCCCCCTTGTGAGCCTTTGTGATGATTTTACTACAACAAAACTAACTCGTGCAGCATTGTACACCTCTGTCATAATTTCTGACTGCCCGTGAGATACTGTGTGTCGCACTACACATGCGCACGCTTGTATGCACAACTGAACTATAATTTAGTTTGACAAGATGTGACTTCAATCCCCAGTAAAGAGTTTCAGCTGCTACAGGTTGTGTGTCTTGCTCTGTTTGGGTTTTTATGGTTGGAGAGTTTCCAGGAATATTGTTTGAAGACTGTGCTCGTGACCCAACTTTCAGCTGTTTCTGTAAAGGAAGTCAGGATGAGGGTGTGGGACCCTGAATGTCATGAATCAGGAGATGGCTGGTGACCACGGGCTGGCTCTAGAAGCACGAAGCCAGCACGAAGAGGAAAGAGCAGGAAAGTGATGGCCCTTTCTGTCTCACTTCCGGGCGGCTCACACGATCGAAGCTGGAAGCCCACGGAGATTCCACTCTCCCGACAGTCGGCTTCTGAATCTGATTTTTAAAATGTCAACAGCTTCCAGTCTCCCAGCTGATCTTAACAAAAGATTCATGTAATCAGCGTGCCTGAATCCTGCACACACTCCTGTCTATTGAGGAGGCGCTCAGCAGTGCTTCCGGGGACACTCAGACCGCAGTGGGACTGCCTTCATCCTCAGGATGTTTTATGACATAACAATATGATGTCTTTTCTTTTTCTGTTCTGGAAATAAGGGGAGTTGAAATTGGTTTCTAATTTATTTAACTTCTTCACCAACCTCAATATCAAAATAAGGAGTGTTTTTGTCTTTAGGTCACAATATGTTTTTAAAATGTATTGAAGACCCTGTGAGCTTTTGTCTGTATGTATTATACCTATAAATATATACCATATTAAGCTTCAAGCTGATGTGATCTTCGAATATTTGTTAATCCATTTAAGAATAACAGTGATAAATTATTACTCTTTAAGCTCTCCATGAGAAATCACAATTTTTTTAAAAAAGAAAATGCAATGAGAAGAGTCGCGTTCCTTTGGCCCTGGCTTGTGGGGAGACAGCTGTCTTCACAGTCCTGTATAAAATCTCATGCTGTGTGTCATTTCAGCTGAAACATATGAAGGAAGCCGAGGACTTAAACAAGCAGGTAGTTGGAAAAGGGAGACGCACATCAATTGCCTTTTCAAATAGTTGTGACTATTCCCCTTTGATGCTACACTAAAACACGACAAGTGTTTGTGTCTGAAAGGTTACTCACACACAGTGTGAAGTCTAAAACCACGTCCACCAACATTTTGTGGTCCCTTGGCTTTCCTTGCACTTGGAATAAATGCATTAGTGATGATTTTGTAATGTCATGCATGAGTCATCTGGAAAATACCAGTTCTGAGTCCTGATGTGGACACGTCTCTTTACACCACGTTCCATCATTGCGTTCATCAGCATCACCACCAGTTCTGTCTGAAAGGCCTGTAAGAACGAGAAGACTGTTAAGCTCATGGTGGTAGGTGCAAGTTTCAAAAATTCACATTTTACTGGAAAAATCGTATCATTGGCAACAAATATTCCAGTTTTTCCTCAAAGTAAGAAGCCACATCTTTCACTTTCTTTTTTTTTTTTTTTGAGACAGAGTCTTGCTCTGTCACCCAGGCTGGAGTGCAGTGACATGATGTCAGCTCACTGCAACCTCTGTCTCCTGGGTTCAAGCACTTCTCCTGCCTCAACCTCCTGAGTAGCTGGATTACAGGTGCCCGCCACCATGCCCAGCTAATTTTTGTATTTTCCAATAGAGACAGGGTTTCTTCATGTTGGCCAGGCTGGTCTTGAACTCCTGACCTCAAGTGATCCACCCACCTTGGCCTCCCAAAGTGTTGGGATTAGAGGTGTGAGCCACCACGCCCAGCTGTCTTTCACTTTCAAGGAAACCTTTGCCATGTACCCTCATCTCGACAGCCATGGTTTGTCAGGTGTCCTTTCCAGGGAAGATGGCATTCCATGGAAAAGGAACTGGCTAGTTTGGTTTCCAACTCAGACGGTCTTACAGGTGTCCTCACGGAGATGCCCTACCCTCTCTGCAGACACCGTGTGCCACCACAGAGAATCTTAGAAGACATGTACTCAAGGGTGAGAGGTCGAAAAATTAACCATTTTTGCTGCATCGCCAAGTCCACTCTCAAGTGAAACTGCCCTTGGACTCTTTTCACTGGGAACAGGCTGTGATCACCCACCCTGGTGGGTGCTGCTGCCTTAATTTGGGCTCAGGGAAACTGCAGCCACCACTGACTTGGCACCATTGGTGCAGACGTCAACACTGTTAGAAGGGCAACAAGGCCGGGCACGGTGGCTCACCTGTAATCCCAGCACTTTGGGAGGCCGAGGCAAGTGGATCACAAGGTCAAGAGATCGAGACCATCCTGGTCAACATGGCGAAACCCCGTCTCTACTAAAATACAAAAAAATTAGCTGGGCGCGTGCCTGTAATCCCATCTACTCAGGAGGCTGAGGCAGGAGAATTGCCTGAAACCAGGAGGCAGAGGTTGCGGTGAGCCGAGATTGCGCCATTGCACTCCAGCCTGGGTAACAAGAGTGAAACTCCGTCTCAAAAAAAAAAAAAAGAAAAGAAAGAAAGAAAAAGAAGGGCAACGAGCGTCCTGGCATTATTATGAAACACTTCTGATCTTGGGACCCTTTGTAAATGTGCTAGGGGACCCCAGCTTGAGAACTGCTGATCATGGGTGAGGAGAAAGAAAAGTAGTTGCATTAGTAAAACTCTTTCAGAACTTCAAGTAAAAGAAAAATAACTCAGGCACAAGCCCAGTGACTTTGGGGAGTTCTTCCAGCTACTGAAGTGGCTGAAATGTGTGGTGTACTTGGCTAGCTCGGCCTAGAAATAATTGGTATGTTCACTTACAAAAGGCTTAGTAGCATCTGCAGTTTGAGGGAGTGTGTCTACCGAATTGCAAGACAGAAGAGCTGGGCGTCTAAGCTGACGCTGGTGAGCTTCTGGTCGGGTGAAGCAATGTGTTTGCCTGACTTAAAGGGCTGAGCCTGTGCCTTCCACACTCAATGCCTCTGGCCCCACTGGTAGTGATTGGGAAAGAATGCGTGCATCTCAGAGCATTTGGAATTGTTGGTTATTTTAATAGAAAACGTTATTCAATTAAAAACATGAGGAATATAGCTTGGATCCTACAGAAAACAAAATAGTTTAATTAAAACTTTAGAGAGTAAGATAAATGTCATGAGGTAAAAATGAGTACAATTTCTAAAACGTTAGTATGCAGGCAGTGCACATTTCAGACCATAAATCCAGTTTTTTAAGCAAACGGAAACAGTGAAAGGTAACAATGGCTGGAGCCGCGGTTAATCTTTAGAATTCAATTTGCGCCTTGGCAGTTCGTACTGCTTTTGGTGAACGCAGATTTTTGAAAGCTTTTTGGCTTCAATTCAGGCAAAAGCAAAACAAGCCTGGAAATGCACAGCGTTGTGAGACCCTCATATTCCTGCCAGCTACAGAGACTCTCAGCTCATTTGTTTTAAAGGTTGTGCATCTGATTATAAGTATCTTTAATAAGCTTTTTTGGGAACAGAATAGAGTAGGTCTGAAAAGAGAAAGTAAATGCAACACTGATGTGTATCGATATTCTCGGAACATTGATATTCCATAACTAGTTTATTCAGAAATGCCTCACACATTATCTGTAAGGCATTTTTAAGGCCTGTTTAGACCCGTTGATCGCTTTATTACTGTTTAATAAGCCATTAAGGCAACGACAGAACTACAATATAATTATTTATTAAACCTTGTACGATGAAATGAGCACTTAGAAAGAGAGAACTGTCTTGGCTTCATCTTAACCAATAATTATAATGTATTTACCATGTGTTTTTTTATGTCATTGATGCATGGCAAATTGTACGTATGGTGGTTTCACATTTTATCCATAAGGGTGGTTATTTTATAAATGTGCTAAATCTAATTAGAATACTCATAGCCAAGAAAACCAACCACCAGCACAAAGCCACACCCGCCCGGCCATTTGTTGCCCATTTTATTCCCTTTTTTCCAGGGCAGACAGGGTCAGTGTCAGGGTGGAAGACTGGATGCCAGATTCAGGACCCAAACCAGACTTTTTTCTCTGGGAAGCTGCTGGTGAGAAGACTCGGTGCACCCTCCCCTGAGCGCTGACCTGTGAGTTGGTGCCCTGCCGCACTCTGTGCTCTCCTGTGCCAGCCGTGCATGTGTGCGGGCCTCTAGGCTCACCATGCTAATTTTTGCGATGTTCAGGGGCCTTGTGGGCTTCC
Source organism: Callithrix jacchus (assembly GCF_049354715.1). NCBI lineage: Eukaryota > Metazoa > Chordata > Mammalia > Primates > Cebidae > Callithrix > Callithrix jacchus. The sequence continues at coordinate 27,547,031 of NC_133502.1, forward strand.
TGAAGAGACCCTCCCTAGTGCTGTACATCCGGGAAGGCCAGTCTCACCACTCACATCTGCATCTCACGGTGGGTGTGGTATGAATCGGCACAGAAGAAAACTAATATTACAGGTGGAAAAACTAGGAGAACCCCCAAAGCCTATACTATTGTTATAGCTAAAGATTTAAGGGTCCTTACAAAACAAGGTAAGTGCAAGATCATGATTCATCACATACATCCGTAGGAAGAGACAGGGCAACCTGTGCATGCATCGCATCTCAGCTTTGACGCATAGGAGCTGTGTGAAACTGGGGAAGTTACACAACCTCTCTGAGCCCTTGCTTCCTCATCTGTAAAATGAGATGATGCTCACAGGGCTTTTATAAGGATGAATGGAATGGGTGCCTGGGAAGAGAGCTTAGCTTTATTGACCACTCATTGATTGTGCCTGGTCAATAATCGGTGATCAATAGGTCTCCCTGCCGCCTTTGGAAACCGTAACGTGTGAATCCTAACTTCCCCCTTGTCCTCGCTATGCGGCCAGCCACTACTGAGGCAAGCCGGGCTAGCTGACGTCCCAGCGCTCAAGGCGGGGCAGGGAGCCGTAATGCCTCTTAGACCTCACTGGCCCGGCAGGCTTCCAATTTTTCTTTCAAGTTTCTTAACTGTGAAAATAAAGTAGAAAGACTCGCATAATAACCTCCCCTGAGTTCCATCAGCCAACACAATTGTTAACATTTGGCCAATCTTGTTTCGACATAGCTCCTCCCACATTTCACCCCTGTGGAGTCACGAAGCTCATCCCTGGCCTCATTGTTCATCCGCAGTAACATTTCAGTGTGTGTCTCTAAAAGATCAGGGGTTTCAGAAAATATATAAGCAGTATCACTATTGCACCTAAAAATTAACAGCATTCATTAGTGATTTCTTGGATATGACACCAAAAACACAGACAATGAAAGAAAAAATTGGTAAACTCGACTACACCAAATTTAGAAACTTTGGCACATCAAAAGATATTATCAGCAGAGTAAAAGGGCAACATATTGAATAGGAGAAAGTATTTATAACTCATATAACTGATAAGGGATTAGTATCCAGAATATATAAAGAACTCCTACAGGTCAACAACAAAAACCACAACTGATTAAAACATGGGCAAAGGATGTGAATAGATATTTCTCCAAAGAAGATATACAAATTTCCAATAAGCACATGAGAAAATGTTCCACACCACTAATCATTAGAGAAGAGCAAATCAAAACCACAATGAGACACCACCCCACATCCACTAGGATGACTTTTATCAAGAAAAAAAAAGACAAGAGGGTTGATGAAGAGGTGGAGGAACTGGAGGACTCATACACTATCAGCGGGGATGGGAAATGGTACCACTGCTGCAGAACCTAGCACAGCCATTCCTCAAAAATCTGAAGGTAGAATTATCCTATGATCCAGCAGTCTTACTTTTAGGTACATACTCAAAAGAACTGTACTAGTATCTTGAAGCAGCAGCTGTACCCACGCTCACCACATCATTGGTCCCAGTAGCCAAGAGACAGATGTTACCCAGTAGCCCTCAGTGTGTGAATGATGTGGTGTACACATACAGTATTATTCGGCCTCCAAAAGGAAGAAAGTTCTGACATGTGCTGTAATGCAGATGACCCTTGAGGACATTGTGCTAAGTGAAACAGGCCAGCCACAAATGATACTGTATGAGTCCACTCACATGGCATCCCTAGAATAGTCACATTCCAAGAGACAGAAAGTAGAATGAGGCCAGGCTCAGTGCCTCACGCCTGTAATCCCAGCACTTTGGGAGGCTGAGGTGGGTGGATCACCTGAGGTGATCCTGGCCAACACAATGAAACCCCATCTCTACTAAAAATGCAAAACATTAGCTGGGTGTGGGGGTTGCAGTGAGTCAAGATAACGTCATTGCACTCCAGCCTGGGCAACAAAAGGGAAACTCTGCCTCAAAAAAAAAAAGGAAGGAAGGAAGGAGGGAGGGAGGGAGGGAGGGAGGGAAGGAAGGAAGGAAGGAAGGAAGGAAGGAAGGAAGGAAGGAAGGAAGGAAGAAAGGAAGGAGAAAGAAGAAAGAGAGAAAGAAAGAAAAGAAAGAAGAAAGGAAAGAAAAGAAAGAAGAAAGAAACAAAGAGATAAAGAAAGAAAGAAAAAGAAAGAGAAGGAAGGAAGGAAGGAAGGAAGGAAGGAAGGAAGGAAGGAAGGAAGGAAGGAAGGAAGAAAGGAAGGGAGGAAGGAAAGTAGAACCGGGGCCGCCAGGAGCAGGTGGGGAGGGGGACAGAAAGTCAATGCTTGGTGGGGACAGAGTTCCCATTTGGTGAGCTCAACCTTCTGGAGATGGTGGTGACAAAGAGCAATGCAACTGCCCTTGCTGCCACTGAACCATACACTGAAAATGGTTAAATACTAAACTTCTCATATATTGCCAGCATTTTTTTAAATGAAAAAAATTATACAATGTAATAATAGTATCGAATGTGCAGCCAATGCTCAGTTTCCCAATTGTCTTATACATGCCTTTTTTGCCCACTAGTCTGTTCAAATCGAGATGCAGCAAGGCGCGCACGTCTCATGTGGCTGGTGCGCCCTGAGGAGTCTCCTCACCACCGTTGCCCGTTAGGGGAAGAAACAGAGTTGTTTGCCTGCATGGGTCTCCCTCCTCTGCGTGTTGCTGATCACATCCCCATACAGTTCTCCTTATAGTCCGCCATCCCCCGGGGCTGTCTACGCACCCATCCCCACCTCTAGAGCAAGGCTGCCCCACAGGCTTTCCGCAGGCGTGAGAGCGTTCACATCCCTGTCCTTGCAGTAGCCGGCAGCTACACATGGCCAGTGAGCCCTCAAAATGTGGCTGGTGCAGCTAAGGGACTGAGTTTTAATGCAATCTAATTTTGAGGAATTTGATTTTAAATACCTTCAAAAAGCCAGTTCCAGAGCAGCGCAGGCTGGAGGCATGACAGGACTGGAGCTCCAGGAAGCTTTGTGCTGGGTCATTTCCTCAGATCTGTCCCCTGCCCATGACGTTGGGCTGTGAGCGGATGCTGGAGTCCCCCCTGGGAAGGTACTCATGGTTGCTGCTCGTTTGTGTGCCCTGTTCATGCTCACAGCCCCTCTCTGGGTATCTGGTTGTAAAGTCTCCATTGCACGGTTGAAAAGCAGAGGTACAAACGTTAAAATGCACACGCCAATCAGTGCTAACGACAGCATCGACCCCGGCTGTCTTACTCCAGCCCCAAGCTCTCAGCCACTGGTCTAATCTGGTTTTATCTGCCTGGTTTAATCTGGTTTCCAGCCAGATGCAGTGACTCATGCCTGTAATACCAGTACTTTGGGAGGCTGAGGCGGGCGGATCACCTGAAGCCAGGAGTTCAAGACTAGCCTGACCAACATGAAGAAACCCTATCTCTACTAAAAATACAAAATTAGCCAGATGTGGTGGTGCATGCCTATAATCCCAGCTACTCGGGAGGCTGAGGCAGCAGAAGTGCTTAAAACCCGGAAAGTGGAGGTTGCAGTGAGCATTCCAGCCTGGGTGACAAGAGTGAAACTGGGTCTCAAAATCTGGTTTCCTCCCAGAGTGCTGGTCTTCAGTGGCGCACCAGCAAGACCAGGGGCTTCTCGTCTTCATGTTTACATCAGTGTCATAATTTCCTGGAGTTTGGGAGACACGAAAGTCTGAAAATGCCTCTTCCCTCTTTCTCTCTGCATCGACCCATTTCCCCAGCATGCTGTTGGACTAAAATTCTGATACATGTTAATATTGACTTACTGTTACCAGCCATCTGTTCTGTTAAAAAGAAAATCAACTCCTCAAGGTGTTTTTTTTTTGGCATAAGTGGGTTGATTGATTTTATTTTATTGTCATTTTGCTTTGTTTTAAATGACGGAACTGACATGACAAAAATTAGCTAGCGCTACGTGCCATCAAGGTGGGCTACAAGACCTCTGCCACCAGTCCCTTCTTCCTGGGCAGCACACTGCTTTGCAGTCCCAGCCGAGCTGCGCACAGATGTGCATCCATAAACAGACAGGGGTTGCGTGCCAGGGCTCACAGCTGTCTCCTTGGAGACGTGACGTTTGGTGCAAAAAGCAAAACGGTTTCACATGAGCGTTAGCTCTCACTCATACATCTTCAGAAAGCAAAACGCAGGCCCTTCTTTTCCTGGGCAGCGGCCATGTGGCACCGTGTCCCTCAGAAGTACATTCGCGCCAGGGCACCGTGCTGTCCTAACACTGTGAGCTGGGGAAGGTCATGTCTGCTTCCTGATCCTCGGCTCTCTCACCTGTCGAGCGAAGATCATGGGCCAGACTACGCTGTTTATAATGCTGCATGCCAGGAAGGACAGGGTGACTTGCTCCATTCTGCAGAAGAAGGATGTTACTGAAACAAACAGAAAGGCCTGGTCCAGCAGTTACCAGCTCAAGTGGCTTCACCAAAGGAAAATGCTCCCCTGTGCGGAGGGTCAGGTAGGGCTGACGGCACAGCATGGAGGAATCTGGGCTGCCATGCAGCAGGTGACCCTGCATTGGGAGAGCCGCACGGTTATGGGCTGACTCTGCTCCTAAAATTCCTATGTAGAAGTGTTGACCCCCAGTACCTCAGATTGTGGCCTTGTTTGGAGACAGGAACCCTACAGAGGTAGCCCAGGTAGAATGAGATCATTTCAGAATAAACATTCCATGAAAGAAGACATACAAAGGGCCAGAAGCATGGAAATGTGCTCAACATCAATGACTGGAGAAGCGCACATCAAAACAGTGATGCGGTCCCACCTCACACCTGCTAAGATGACCATTATCCAAAAGACACGCCGTAGCAGGTGCTGGTGGGGATGTGGGAAGAGGGAAGCTCGCACACTGTTGCTGGGAAGGTGAATCCAGACACGCAGCCTTGATGGAAACAGCATGGAGGTTCCTGAAAACATCAAAAATGGAACTGATATGATCCAGCCATCCCACTACTGGGTGGCAGGCAAACAAAATGAAATTGGCAGCTCCGGGAGACCGCTCCACCCTCATGTTTGCTGCATGGCTTACAGTAGCCAGGGCCTGTGCTGTGGTCCGAAGACCTGAGTTCCTCCAAAAGCTGTGCACTGGAGCCTAACGCCAGTGCGACCACGCGAAGAGGTGGGGCCTTCTGGGAAGTGGTTAAGTCATGAAGGCCCTGAGCTCAGGAGCGGGATCTGTGCCTCACAAAAGAGGCAGAAGACAGGTGCCTTGCCCTCGGCCACGTGAGGACCCAGCCACAGGGCTTCAGTCATGGGGCAGAGAGCAGCCCTCAGCTGACTCCACATCTGCAGGCACCTTGGTTTTGAACTTCTCAGTGTCCAGAACTGTGTAAAATAAATTCTACTATTTATATTAATGAAGTACTCCATCAGGTATTTTGTCATAGCAGCCTAAATAGACCCAGGCAGTATGGAAGCAAACTAGGGGTCCATGAACAGGCACATGGATAGTGAAACCATGGCATGCAGATGCAACGGCCGTTATCCAGCCTGAAATATGAGTAGAAGGCCATGTGTCATGTGCAGCGATGCTGATGAACCCACAGACATGCTAAGTGAGTAGGCCAGGCATGCAGGGACGGTCCCCACATGGCACCCCCTCTGTGTTACATTTAAAGCAGTCCAAACCCACAGGAGCAGAGAGCGGCACAGTGGCTGCTGGGTCCAGGAGGAGAGGGATGGGAGACGCTGGCGAGTGAGCTCTGGAGAACTCTGCGTGGCGCGTAGAGAGTTAACAGTGCCTCGTAGCACCCTGGAAATCCACCCAGAGAGAACTTCTTCAGTGTTCTCCCACCAGAAACAAAGAAGATGGTAACTGTGCAAGGACATGGACATGTGAATTCTCTTGACTGTGGTGATTAGTTCACAATGTACGTTAAGATACCAAATTACACACTGTGAATAGATGCACTTTTTGTTTGTCAATATACCTGAAGAAAGATGGGGACATTAAATAAATAGAATGAGGTTGTCAGGGTGGGCCTAAGTCAAAAAGCCTCGTGTCCTCAGAAGAGGAAACGCGGGCAGGTGCATGCAGGGAGGAGGTCACAGGAACCTGAGGACGGCCACCTGCAGCCATGCAGGGGCCTCCACAGCAGCACCCTGCAGACACCTCGATCCTGGACTTCCAGCCGCCAGCACCAAGAGGCAATCAACGTCTGCTGTTCCAGCCATGCGGCCGGTGGCACCTTGTTACAGTGGCCCCAGGAAACTCAGAGAGGTCAAGTCAAAGAGGATGCCTGGCTTAGAACACAAGTCAGAGCTGAAAGAGGAGATTGCAGAAAAAGCTTCTGGGTCAGGGGTAGCACAGCTTCTGCCGCCCCTGCTCTGCCAGCACCACTGGGTCCCAAGACCTGTGGCTCAGCCTGTCCACTTCCTCACCACCCATGCAGCTGGCAGCCAGCACTGGGCCTTCTGCCACAGCCTGAGATTGGCACGGCCTGGATGGTCCCTGGGAACCAGCTGCACCACAGGGGACCCAGGGCCCTGAGGGCTGCTGAGCCCTGGACAGCCCCTCTGCCCCAGGCCTGGCCCCAGTCCCAGCAGCAGTAGGAAGGCCCTCCGTGAGGGATGCACCCACTGGAAACACAGCCTGCCAGTGTCCGCCGGAGGAGCCTCACAGACAAATCCGTGGGAGCGGGCCCACCCTGCACAAGTCCAGCCTCCAGGCACAAGCCCCACAGCCCGTGTCACCCCCGGATGGAGACCACAGCCCTGCTCTCTCTTTCCCCAGCATGCCGCTCAAGTTGCCCGTATATAGTTTCTCTCCCTCCATCTTGGTTTCCTTCATCTTTTTCTTTTCTTTCTTCCTGCTCCTCCCCACCCCTTCTCTTTCTTCTTTGGAGACAGACTCTCACTCTGTCACCAGGCACCAGGCTGGAGTGCAGTGGCGTGACCTCGGCTCACTGCAACCTCCGCCTCCTGAGTTCAAGCGATTCTCCTGCCACAGCCTCCCAAGTAACTGGGACTACAGGCGCATGCCACCACGCCCAGCTAACTTTTTGTATTTGTTAGTAGAGACGGGGTTTCACCATGTTGGCCTGGATGGTCTCCATCTCTTGACCTTGTAATCTGCCTGCCTTGGCCTCCCAAAGTGCTGGGATTACAGGCCACCTGCAGCCATGTAGGGGCCTCTGCAGCAGCACCCTGCAGACACCTCGATCCTGGACTTCTATCCACCAGCACAGAGAGGCAATCAACGTCTGCTGTTCCAGCCATGCGGTCGGTGGCACCTTGTTACAGTGGCCCCAGGAAACTCACAGTGAGCCACCGCGCCCGGCCTCTTCTTCTTTAAGCACACTTTGCCTTAGAGAATTTAGAGACTTCTAGATAACAACACCGTGTCTTATTTTCCTTCAGCGTCCTATAGAGCAGGGGCCTCAGAAACACTTGTATTGATTTTGACCTTGCTGATAAGATGTTTGCCTTGCAAAGCCCTGGCACTCCAAGCAGAGCCAGCCGTGCCTAGTGGCCAGCGAGGTGCCTGGAAGGCGCTGCTCTGCGTGCTTTGCCCCCTGCTGAGGTCCTGTGTGGAATACCAACCCCACCCCCTGCGAAGCAGCCAGGCCCCAGCTTCCCATACCCATCACCCTCCTCCCCAGCCCGAGCTTTGCTGCTGCCCCCAACACTCCCTGGAGTGCTCACAGTGCTCAGAGCTGGTGACTCTCGGTCAGATCTGGAGCCTGAGGTTGAGAAAGTTCGGTGCTGGTGCTGGCTGGAGTTACTCTGTGGCAGGAGCCCCTCCAGGCAGGGTCGCAGCACCCATTGCACAGACCCATGACTCCTCAGCCTGTGACTTGTGAGCTTGATGTCTGCGCCACTCTGGGAGCACAGGAGGTTCGGTGCGGTGTCTTCATGCCGCCTTGGAAAATGCCCCATCTGAGTCCCTAACAACTCACGCCTGTCCCATCTGAGTCCCTAACTCACGCCTGCCCCATCTGAGTCCCTAACAACTCGCGCCTGTCCGGTCTGAGTCCCTAACAACTCACGCCTGTCCCGTCTGAGTCCCTAACAACTCACGCCTGTCCCGTCTGAGTCCCTAACAACTCACGCCTGTCCCGTCTGAGTCCCTAACTCACACCTGTCCCATCTGAGTCCCTAACTCATGCCTGTCCCATCTGAGTCCCTAACAACTCCCACCTGTCCCGTCTGAGTCCCTAACAACTCACGCCTGTCCCGTCTGAGTCCCTAACAACTCACGCCTGTCCCGTCTGAGTCCCTAACAACTCACGCCTGTCCCGTCTGAGTCCCTAACAACTCACGCCTGTCCTGTCTGAGTCCCTAACAACTCACGCCTGTCCCGTCTGAGTCCCTAACTCACACCTGTCCCGTCTGAGTCCCTAACAACTCAAGCCTGTCCCATCTGAGTCCCTAACTCACACCTGTCCCATCTGAGTCCCTAACTCACGCCTGTCCCATCTGAGTCCCTAACAACTCCCACCTGTCCTGTCTGAGTCCCTAACAACTCACGCCTGTCCCGTCTGAGTCCCTAACAACTCACGCCTGTCCCGTCTGAGTCCCTAACTCACACCTGTCCCGTCTGAGTCCCTAACTCACACCTGTCCCGTCTGAGTCCCTAACTCACACCTGTCCCGTCTGAGTTCCTAACTCACGCCTGTCCCATCTGAGTCCCTAACAACTCCCACCTGTCCCATCTGAGTCCCTAACAACTCCCACCTGTCCCATCTGAGTCCCTAACTCACGCCTGCCCCGTCTGAGTCCCTAACAACTCGCGCCTGTCCGGTCTGAGTCCCTAACATCTCACGCCTGTCCCGTCTGAGTCCCTAACATCTCACGCCTGTCCCGTCTGAGTCCCTAACAACTCACACCTGTCCCGTCTGAGTCCCTAACAACTCACGCCTGTCCGGTCTGAGTCCCTAACAACTCACGCCTGTCCCGTCTGAGTCCCTAACAACTCGCACCTGTCCCGTCTGAGTCCCTAACAACTCACGCCTGTCCCGTCTGAGTCCCTAACTCACACCTGTCCCGTCTGAGTCCCTAACAACTCACGCCTGTCCCGTATGAGTCCCTGACAACTCACGCCTGTCCCGTCTGAGTCCCTAACAACTCACGCCTGTCCCGTCTGAGTCCCTAACATCTCGCGCCTGTCCCGAATGAGTCCCTAACAACTCACGCCTGTCCCGTCTGAGTCCCTAACAACTCGCGCCTGTCCCGTCTGAGTCCCTAACAACTCGCGCCTGTCCCGTCTGAGTCCCTAACAACTCGCGCCTGTCCCGTCTGAGTCCCTAACAACTCGCGCCTGTCCCGTCTGAGTCCCTAACAACTCGCGCCTGTCCCGTCTGAGTCCCTAACAACTCGCGCCTGTCCCATCTGAGTCCCTAACAACTCGCGCCTGTCCCGTCTGAGTCCCTAACTCACACCTGTCCCGTCTGAGTCCATAACTCACACCTGTCCCGTCTGAGTCCCTAACAACTCGCACCTGTCCCATCTGAGTCCCTAACAACTCGCACCTGTCCCATCTGAGTCCATAACTTGCACCTGTCCCATCTGAGTCCATAACTCACACCTGTCCCGTCTGAGTCCCTAACTCACACCTGTACCGTCTGAGTCCCTAACTCACACCTGTCCCGTCTGAGTCCCTAACTCGCACCTGTCCCATCTGAGTCCATAACTCACACCTGTCCTGTCTGAGTCCCTAACAACTCGCAACTGTGGACAGTTCTTTGACCGCCCATGTGGGACTCTCAGAGCCAGGACACAGGTGAAGACTGACACGTGAGCTTCTGGGGGGAGAATTACAGCACCTTTAGTTTTCCTGAGAAGAGCAACTTAGCCTGGATCAGCATGGGTTTTAGTGACTTTTGTGTGGGATGCATTCGCGATTCCAGAAGAACAGCCCCTTTCAACACCGTGTCTCCCATTTTGGCTTTCCTTGGGTTGGGCCCAGATAGCACCTGTGCTGAGCGTGGGGCCTGACCCAGAGGCGAGGCTTGCCCTCCTCCTGCACTGAGGACTAAAGCGTCTCACCTTTCAGGAGGACACCTCCCTCCCCAGGGTCCAGGGCTGCCAGCACTCAAAAGGGGGCTCACCAGAGTCTTTCCCCCCTGCCTGTCAGAGAGTATGTGATCCTATAGAGATGCTGCATCTCAAAAGGCTGACTACAGTGCATTAGAATGTCCTCTAGAATGTTGTAGAAGGTTCCACCCGTGCAGACACAAGAGCTTGGAGAACACATCCAAGACACTTCCTGAGAGTGGCAATTTCCTAACAAAGAGCTTATTAAAAGAAGGGGGTCCTCATACCTTATGTAGCATCTGTGTTACTGAGCGAAGGTGTTTTCCAGAACAAACCAACCTAGCCTCCCAGCCTCCTGTGAAGTGAGTGTGAACCTGTCTCTTTTTGCAGATTCACAAGAAAAGATTGTGACATTCCCAGGAAACAGTGAACGAACAGGCCAGGAACAGGGGAGGCAGTCACCACAGCAAGTGCACTTGTCCCCCTTGTCCTGGGGGTGACGTTCCAAGCCCCCCAGGGGATGCCTGAAATGGTGGAGAGTACCCAGCCCTATTTGTGCGATGTTTTCCATGTCCCCACACCCCTCCATAAAGTTTAATGAGTAAATCAGACACAGTAAGAGATTAACAATAACTTGTAATAAAATAGAACAATCATCACAATATGCTGTTCCCAATGTCGCAGATAGAAGACTTGATCTGACTGGAATCTTGGCAACGTGAGTGTACCATTTTTCTTTCCTTAGTAAGCCGAGAACTGTCACTTGTCACTTAAAGGAGCACCTTACAGCTTCTCTTAGGTGAGCCCGTGCCGCCAGCCTCACAGCTCTTGTGCTCTGGGGTCATGATGAAGTCAAATGAGAGTTCCTTGAACGTGAGCACTGTGACCCCACGACCGTGGATCTGATAACAGAGAGGCCCTAAGTGACCGAAAGGCAGGGAGATGCCGGACAAAGGGAGGGTTCAGTCCCGGGCAGGGCAGAGTGGGCGGCACCAGATTTCACCAGGCTCCCCTGAAGGGTGCACAAGTTACACCTTGTGAATTTTTTATTTCTGGAAGTTTGTTGTTTAGTATTTTCTAACTGTAGTTGTGACTGCAGGTGACTGAGACCTTGGAAAGCAAACCTGAGGCCAGGCAGGAATGCCTGTTCTTCCTTTCCCTGGAGGTGGGGTTGCCAGTCCCTGAACCACCGCCTGATTCTTCCGCTTCCACTCATCTCACGCACCCACGAGGAGCCTCAGCTTCCATCCAGGGCCCCACGCCATCATTCCACTGAGAAAACCTCAGATCCACAGCCTTTCTAGTCTTGCGCTTGCTTTAAAGAACAAATAAAAGGCCTTTCAAAGATTTTGGGGGAAGGATGAGGTTTTAAAATCACATCAAATGCATCAACTTACATGCAAACAAAGTGCCTGTTGATGCATTCCAGTCAGAAGTGGATTATTGTGGCCATTCACTGACCCTGGGAGAGGCGATTATTTCACACCTGTTTCAGGCCACACGCACTTGCTGGGCACCAGAAGCTTTGCTGCTTTCTTTGCCACAATAGAATACAACTTTATCAACTGTAGTTCTCGTGTGGGACCTCCGGTCTCTACACTTCATCTCCCTGTAGATCTGCCGCTTTGACTTCCTTGACTTACTCCTCCCGTGCCTGCCCCTGCCCCACACCCCCGGCCCTGGAAGCCACTGTTCTGTTCTCTATCTGTATATTTGAGCTTTAATTTTTTAAGGGTTCCACATGTACATGAGATCATGCGTTACTTTTCTGTGTCTGGCTTATTTCATTTAGCACCATGGCCTCCAGGTCTGTTCAGATTGTGGCAAACAGCACGATCTCCTTTTCTAAAGTTCATGCTGCTCCATTGTGTGTATAGACCACGGTCTCCTTGTCCCTGCACCCTCAGTGCTGACGGACACCTGCACCACACCAGCACCCTGCCCACTGCGAGCCATGCTGTGATGGTCAGGAAGTGTGGGCAGTGAGAGGTGACGATTTCATCTCCTTCGGGTTTTCACCCACTTGCAGAAGAGCATTTGTTTCTTCAGCCTATGGCATGTGATCCTGACTTCCAGGCCCCCAGCTTAGGGGCACAGGAGGGTGGGCAGAGCACCCACAAGGTGGATTGCTGGGTCACATGGTAGTCAGTGCTATGTTGTAATTTATTTAGGAACCTGTGTACTATTTCCTGTAAGGGCTGTGCCAATCTGCATTCCCACTCGGGGTGTGCCAGGCTTCCCTTGACACTCTCGCCAACATTCGTTACCTCTCGTCCTTTTTAAAATAACCATCCCGAGGGGCGCCAGGTGGTATCTTACAGTGATTGTAACTTGCTTGCTTCTGATAATAGCAAAGTTGAGCGCCTTCTCATATACCTGTTGGCCATTTTTCTGTCATTTTTAGAGAAATGTCTGTTCAGTTTCTTTGCCCATGTTTTAAACTGGGTACTCGTTTTTTAACTGTTGAATTGTATGAGTTCTTTATAAGTTTTGTATAAATTAACCCTTGTTTAGGTAAGTGGTTAGCGATTTTTTTCCCAGTCAGTAGGCGCCTTTTCATTTTGAGTTGGTCCCTTTGCTGTGCAGAAGGTTTTTAGTTTTATGTGGTCCTGCTTGACCTTTTAGCACAATCCCCAAAAACATCGTGGCAAGGCCAATATCCAGGAGGTTTTTCTCTGTGTTCTTTTTTGGGAAGTTTATTGTGTCTGGTCCTACGTTGAAATCTTTTATCCATTTTAAGTTGATTTTTGCTAACTTTTTTGTGTGTGTGCTTAATAATGGCCGATCAATATTTCATTTAAACCTATGAGTAGGTGTGATGTGGTGCTGACAAGAATGTATGTTTTGTGTATTTAAAGTGGAGAGCTCTATAAATGTTTATTAAGTTTACTTGTTCCAGACCTGAGTTCGAGTCCCGGATATCCTTGTTAATTTTCTGTCTTGTTGATCTATCTAACATTGATGTTGAAGTCTAAGATTTTTGCTAACTATGTAAAAAAAACTCTAAGATTTTTGCTAACTATGTAAGATAAGGACCCAGTTTCTTTCTTGTCTTTTCTTTCTTTGTTGCTATTGTTGTTTTTGTGTTTGCTTTTGCATGTGGGAAAAAAGGCCACTGGAAAGCCAGTGTTCCCAGCAGCACCACTGGCTGACAAAGACTCGCCTTTCCCCGTTGCGTCCTCTTGGTGCTCTTGTTGAAAACTCACTCACCGTGTTATGTTTCGATTTATTTCTGGGCCCCTCATTCTGTTCCATTGGTCTGTGTTTCTGTTTTTATTCAAGTATGACTGCCGTACCTTTGTAACATAGTTTAAAATCGGAAAGTGCAATGTCTGCAAATTTGTTTTGATTTTTCGGTACTGCTTTGGTTTTCTGCGGTTCACACAAACTTAGGACTTTTTTTGTATGTTTCTGTGACGAATGCCATTGGAATTTTGATAGCGATTGTGCTAAATCTGTGTATTACTCAGAAGCACGGCCATCTTAACAACATTAATTCTTCTGATCTGCAAACAGGAGCTATCTTTCCATTTACCTGTGTCTTCTTCAATTTCTTTCATCAGCGTTTTATAGTTTTTAGTGTAAAACTTTGACCTCCTTGACTAAGTTTATTCCTGGGTAATTTACTTTTAGATGCTGTCATAAAGTAGATTGTTTCCTTGATCTCTTTGTGAGCTGGGTTGTCGTCTGTGTACATAAATTCCGCTGATTTTTGTATGTTCCTTTTTTATCAGAGGCTATCTGCAGGACCAATCAGACAAGAAAGAGAAATGAAGAAGTCAAATTATCTTTATTTGCAGATGGCATGACCCTGTATGTAGGAAACCCTAAAGCTCTTTTCTTTCTTTCTCGTGTCTGATTGCTCTTCCAGTACTGTGTGAGTAGAAGTGGAAGAGTGGGCATCTCTGCCTTGTACCAGATCTTAGTGGAAATGCTTTCGATTGTTCCCTGTTGCTTATGCTGTTAACTACAGGGTCTTCGTAAATGGCCCTTATTATAATAAGAATCTTTCCTTCTGTACTTCAACTGTTGAGAGTTTTTATCAAGAAAAGATGCTAAACTTTGTCAAATACTTTTTCTGCGTAAATTGATCACGTGATTTTTATCGTTCATTCTGTTAGTGTGATGTATCACATTCATTGATTTGTGTATGTTAAATCAGCCTTGCATGCCAGGGATAAATCCCACTTGCTCATGATGTCATGATGTCAACCTTCGTGGTGTCACATTGGATTTGGCTTGCTACTATTATCTTGAGGATTTTTGCATTAATGTCCATCAGAGATACTGACCTGCAATTCCCTTTTCTTGCACTGTCCTTGACCTAGGGAGTAAGGTAAGGCTGACCTCATAAAAGATATTACGAAGTATTCCCTTCAGATCTGTGTTTTGGAAAACTTTGAGATGTATTGGTAATAATCCTTCCCTGAATATTTGGGAGAAGTCAGCCATGAAGCCATGTGGCCCTGAGCTTTTGTATGTTGGAAGGTTTGTAATTGCTTTTTGACTGTCTTTGTTATTGGCCAAGCTTTCTTTATTTTTTTTTTAATTGTGTCTGGGCTCTGGGGTACATGTGCACACCCTGCATCCTGCAGGATTGTTGCATAGGTATATACAGGCCATGGTGGTTGGCTGTCTCCATCCCCACCCCACCATTGCCTACATCAGGTATTTCTGCAAATGTTAACCCTCCCCTCCTCCCTGCTCTCCTCCCACTGTACCCTCCTCTCCTCCATCCCCCGACCTAGCTCTGTGAGTGTTGTTCCCTTCCCTGTGCCCAAGTGTTCTCATTGTTCATCACCCACCTATGAGTGAAAACATGTGGTGTTTGGTTTTCTGTTCTTGTGTCAGTTTGCTGAGAATGATAGTTTCTAGGTTCATCTATGTCTCTACAAAGGACATGAACTCATCATTTTTTATGGCTGCATAGTGTTCCATGGTGTATATGTGCCACATTTTCTTTGTCCAATCTATCATTGATGGGCATTTGGGTTGGTTCCAGGTCTTTGCTATCATAAACAGTGCCACAGTGAACATATGGTGCATGTGTCTTTATAATAGAACAATTTATAATCCTTTGAGCATATACCTCGTAATGGGATTGCTGAGTCAAATGGAATTTCTATTTCTATATCTTTGAGGAATGACCACACTGTCTTTTACAATGAACTAATTTACGCTCCCACCAACAGTGTAAAAGTGTTCCTTTTTCTCCACATCCTCTCCAGCATCTGTTGTCTCCAGATTTAATGATCGCCATTCTAACTGGCATGAGATGGTATCTCAATGTGGTCTTGATTTGCATTTCTCTAGTGACCAGTGATGAGCATTTTTTCTTATGTTTGTTGGCCGCATAAATGTCTTCTTTTGAAAAGTGCCTGTTCGTATCCTTCACCCACTTTTGAATGGGTTTGTTTGTTTTTTCTTGTAAATCTGTTTTAGTTCTTTGTAGATTCTGGATATTAGCCCTTAGTCAGATGGGTAGATTGGGAAAATTTTTTCCCATTCTGTTGGCTGCCGCTTTACTGTAATGCTTGTTTCTTTTGCTCTGCAAAAGGTCTTAAGTTTAATTAGGTCCCACTTGTCTATTTTGGCTTTTGTTGCCATTGTTTTTGGTGTTCTAGTCACAAAGTCCTTGCCCATGCCTATGTCCTGAATGATTTTGCTTTGGTTTTCTTCTAGGGTTTTTATGGTGTTAGTTCTTATGTTTAAATCTTTAATCCATCTGTAGTTAATTTTTGTATAAGGTATAAGGAAGGGATCTTTCTGCTTTTTAATGTAGGCATTGTTGCTATAAAAACTTCCCTCTTAGAACTACTTTCACTGCGTCCCAGAGGGTTTGCTATGTTAAGTTTCTCCTGTCACTTGTCTTGAGGTACTTTGTAATTTCACTTTTGATTTACTCTTGGACCCACTGGTTGTTCAGGAGCATGTTGTTCAATCTTTACATATTTACGAATTTTCTACAATTCCTCCTGTTATTGATTTCTAGTTTTATGCCTTTGTGGTCAGAAACACAGTCTTCTTGAATTGGTTCTGTCAGACTTTAGAATCACCTAGATCAATGCATGAAGATATTCTCTCTGTAGCTCACACAGCTCACCATCCCACATAAGGAGCCCCACTCTAGCCACGGAGGAAGCTGCCATGAATGCTAGCTCCTTTTTAATCCCATGAACTTCCCAAATTCCCATGAATTGCCACTCTGTTTAAATTAGAAATAAACAATAGTTCATAGTGCTTATACCCAATAAATAGACTCAAATATGCATAAAGGCTCAAACACAATGGAAAGAGACTTCCATTTACACAAGATGATTGAAATGACAAAATTACAGAGGTGGGGAACAGATGTGCAGTTTCCAGGGGTTGGGAAAGAGGAGGAATCTGAGGGATAAGGGCGAAGCCTGAGGAACCAAGTTCTCTATCCTGATTGTGGTTGTGGTGACACAAAGCTACACGTAAAATAAAATTGCATAGAGCTGTGTAGACATGCACATGTGTGCAAACACACACACACAAACACACACACGAGAACCTCTATAACTGGCAAAAACTGAAAAAGCCCTGTGGGTTTATCACATTCAGCTCCTGGGATTGATACTATACTGTGGTTACAAAGGGGACCTCCCTTTGCATGAGCGGGTTTTGCCTCAGGAAGTCTCTCATATTCTTTTATGTTTTCATTGAGGCAAGACATATTATACATCCTGTCTCAACGTGTATGAATTGTAGATGACGGCTGGAAATCTCTGCACAGGAGAGGACCCGTGTAGCCACCAGCACTTTACAAAGCTTCCTTCCTGGCCCTCCCCCTCATTGTCACTCCCCTAAAAAAAACCACCATGCTCACTCCATGGCTAATGATTCATTTTCCCTGATCTTAAACTTCATACACACAGAATCAGAGTATGCAGAATCAGGCTTACCCATCCCTGGCTTTCTCAACTTAGCATGTTGGAGGTTCATCCATTGGTTGCTTATAATAATCATCTGTTCTTTTTTATTCCTCAGTTGTGTTCCATTCTCAGAATATACCATAATTTACTTAGCCATTCTCTTGCCAACCCATATTTGTGTTATTTTCAGTTGCTTGTGCTCATTTCTTTGACATAAGTCCCCGGGTTTAGGATGGGCTTATCTTAGCTTTGTAGTAAACACTAGAATATCTCATTTTATTGCACTTTTCAGATGTTACTTTTTTTAATTGAAGTTCTGTGGTAGCCCTGCATCGAATAGGTCTTTTGGCTCCATTTTTCCAACAGTATGTACTCACTTTGTGTCTCAATGTTACATTTTGATACTTCTTGCAATATTTCAAACTTTATTATTATTATTATATCTCTTATGATCTGTGATCAACGACCTTTGATGTTGTCACTGTTAACTATTTTGGGGCACCACAAACCATGGGCATATAGGAGCAATCTTCATTGATCAGTGTTAACGTGTGTTCTGACTGCTCCGTGATCAGCTGTTCCCGGCCCCTCTCCCTCTCCTCAGGCCTCCATATTCCCTAACACAAAATAATATTTAAAAATGAAGTCAGTTCATAGCCCAACAGTGGCCTCTAAGTGTTCGAGTGAAAGGAAGGGTTGCACATGTCTCACTTTAAGCTAAAAGCTAAAAATCATTAAGCTTAGTGAGCTTTGACGTAAGCTTAAATAATTCAACTTACGTCAGAAGCTAAGATAGGCCAAAAACGAGGCCAGTGGCACCAAACTGCTAACCAACTTGGAAATGCAAAGGAAAGGTTCTCAAAAGAAATGAAAACTGCTACTCAGTGAACACGGAAATGATAAGAAAACAAAACACCCTCATTGCTGATATAAAGAAAGTCTGATGGTCTAGAGAGAAGATCAGAACAGCTACAACATTCCCTTAAGCCAAAGCCTAATCCAGAGCATGGCCCCAGCTCTCTTCAGTTCTGTGAAGGCTGAGACAAGTGAAGAAGCTGCAGAAGAAAAGTCGGAAGCTGGCAGCGGTTTCATCGATAAGCTTGAAGGAAAGAAGCCGTCTCCAGAACATAAAAGTGCAAGGTGAGGCAGCACGTTCTGATGGAGAAGCTACAGCAAGTCATCCAGAAGATCCAGCCAAGATCACTGATGAAGGTGATTAGACAAACAACAGATTTTCAGTGTAGATGAAGCAACCTCACATTGGAAGAAGTTGCCATCTAGGACATTTGTAGCTAGAGAGGAGAAGTCAATGCCTCGCTTCAAAGCTTCAAAGGCCAGGCTGACCCTCTGCTCTGAGGCTAATGCAGCTGGTGACTTTAAGTTGAGACCAATTCTGATTTGCCATTCCAAAAATCTTAGGGCCCTTAATTGCTAAGTCTACTCTGTGGTGTATACATGAAACAACAAAGAATACAGGATAGCATGTCTGTTTATAGCATGGTGAACTGAATATTTTGAGTCCACTGTTAAGACCTACTGCTCAGAAAAAAAGATTCTTTCCAAAATATGAATGCTCATTGACAATGCACCTAAGTTTCTCGAGAGCTCTGATGGAGACATACAAGGAGATTCATGTTGTATTCATGCCTGCTAACATAACATCCATTCTGCAGCCCATGGATCGGAGAGTCACTTCAACTTTCAGGTCTTAGTATTTAAGAAATACATTGTATAAGACTATAGCTGCCATAGATAATTATTCTTCAGATGGATCTGAACAAAGTAAATTGAAAACCTTCTGGAAAGGATTCATCATTCTAGATGCCATTAAGATCATTTGTGATTCGTGGAAGGAGGTCAAAATATCAGCATTAACAGGAGTTTGGAAGAAGGTGATTCCAACCCTTCTGGATGATTTTGAGGGTTCAAGACTTCAGAAGAGGAAGGAAGTGTGGAGGGGGTGGAAATAGCAAGAGAGGTAGAGTTAGGAGAGGAGCTTGAAGATGTGAGTGAACTGCTGCACTCTCGTGATAAAACTTGAACGGGTGAAGAGCTACTCCTTGTGGATGAGCAAAGAAAGTGGCCTCCTGGCCGGGCACGGTGGCTCAAGCCTGTAATCCCAGCACTTTGGGAGGCCGAGGCGGGTGGATCACGAGGTCGACAGATCGAGACCATCCTGGTCAACATGGTGAAACCCCGTCTCTACTAAAAATTACAAAAAATTAGCTGGGCACGGTGGCGCGTGCCTGTAATCCCAGCTACTCAGGAGGCTGAGGCAGGAGAATTGCCTGAACCCAGGGGGCGGAGGTTGCGGTGAGCCGAGATTGCGCCATTGCGCTCCAGCCTGGGTAACAAGAGCGAAACTCCGTCTCAAAAAAAAAAAAAAAGAAAGTGGCCTCCTGAGATGGAATCTGCTCCTGGTGAAAATGCTGTGAACATTCCTGAAATTACAACAAAGATTTAGAATATTCCGTGAACTTAGCTGATAAAGCAGCAGCAGGGTTAGAGAAGACAGACTCAATTGTGAAAGACGTTCTATGCTACAGAGAATTCTTTTGTAAAAAGGAGAGTCCACTGATGCAGCAAACCTCATTTACTTTTTTTTTTTTTTTTTTTTGAGATGTAGTTTCGCTCTTGCTACCCAGGCTGGAGTGCAATGGCGCGATCTCGGCTCACCGCAACCTCGGCTCACCGCAACCTCTGCCTCCTGGGTTCAGGCAATTCTCCTGCCTCAGCCTCCTGAGTAGCTGGGATTACAGGCACACGCCACCATGCCCAGCTAATTTTTTGTATTTTTAGTAGAGACGGGGTTTCACCATGTTGACCAGGATGGTCTCGATCTCTTGACCTCGTGATCCACCCACCTCGGCCTCCCAAAGTGCTGGGATTACAGGCTTGAGCCACTGTGCCTGGCCTCATTTTCTTATATTAAGAAATTCCCGCAGCCACCCCAGCCTTCAGCAATTACCACCCTAATCAGTCAGTAGCAATCAACATCCAGGTAAGACCAGAAAAGATTACAATTTGCTACAAGCTAAGATGATCATTACCATTTTTTGGCAATAAATGTATTTTTTTTTTTTTTGAGACAGAGTTTTGCTCTTGTTACCCAGGCTGGAGTGCAATGGCATGATCTCGGCTCACCGCAACCTCCACCTCCTGGGTTCAGGCAATTCTCCTGCCTCAGCCTCCTGAGTAGCTGGGACTACAGGCACACACTACCATGCCCAGCTAATTTTTGTATTTTTAGTAAAGATGGGGTTTCACCTTGTTGACCAGGATGGTCTCGATCTCTTGACCTCGTGATCCACCCGCCTCGGCCTCCCAGAGTGCTGGGATTATAGGCTTAAGCCACCGCGTCCGGCCAATAAATGTATTTTTAAGTGAGGTGTGTACATTGTTTTTTAGACACAATGCAATTGCACACTTAACAAACTACAGTATAATGTAAACATAGCTTTAATAGGCACTGGGAGTCAGGCACGGTTGCTCACACCTGTAATCCCAGCACTTTGGGAAGCTGAGAAAGGTGGATCACTTGAGGTCAGGAGTTTGAGATCAGCCTGGCCAACATGGTGAAACCCCATCTCTAATAAAAATACAAAAATTAGCCAAGTGTTGTGTTGCATGCCTGTAATCCCAGCTACTCGGGAGGCTGAGGCAGAAGAATCGCTTGAATCCAGGAGGCGGAGGTTACAGTGAGCCAAGACTGTGCCATTGCAGTCCAGCCTGAGCAACAGAGCAAGACTCCATCTCAAAGAAAAAAAAAGGCACTGGGAAACCAAAACATTCAAGTGACTCCTTTTCCTATGATACTTGCTTTATCACGGTAGTCTGGAACTAACCCTGAAAATCGCTGAGGTCTGCCTGAACTGCCAAACAGGCCATCAAGGCAACTGTCCCACTCTGCATTGCACTCTGTGTGCATGAGTGTGTGTGTTTCAAAACAGGTTATATGTTCACATGCTTCAGTATCAAAATGATGTCAAAAGGTAGAGGTGAAAAATGTTGCAGCTCTTCCCACGTTCACACCCACCCCTGCCCCCGCCCTCAGGTTACCACTCAGTTTCTTATGTATCCTCCCTGAGTTTCTTCGTGTAGACAGGAGGAAGTATAAATATTTATTCTTATTTTCCCTACTTCCTTCCTTTCTGTACTGTCCTAGTCCACTAAAGGTTGTATTCTGGAGATTCATCATATTTCCAGCAGAGAGCTGTCTCATTCATTTTTACAGCTTCATATTTTGTTTATAATAAAATATACTACTCAATCATCTGTTATTCATGACACTAGGTGTATTAGTCCGTTTTCACGCTGCTGATAAAGACATACATGAGACTGGATAATTTATAAAGAAAAGAGGTTTAATGGACTCACAGTTCCACGTGGCTGGAGAGGCCTCACAATGATGGTGAAAAGCAAAAGGCACTTCTGACATGGCAACAGGCAAGAGAGAAATGAGAATCAGGCAAAAGAAGTTTCCCTTTAAAACCGTCAGATCTCATGAGACTTACCACGAGAACAGTATGGGGAAACCAGACCACTCCTACCGGGTCCCTCCCATAAGACATGGGAATTATGGGGCTACAATTCAAGATGAGATTTGGGTGGGGACACAGCCAAACCATATCACTAGGACTGTTTCTAATGATTCACTAATTCACACAATGCTGCAGTGGATACCTTTACACCCGTGAAGGTGTATTGTTAGGATCCATCCCCAGAGGTGGGCTTGCATCTGTAATTAAATAGACATCATTGAATCACCCTTCAGCGTGCACTCTCACCCACAATGTTCACATTGACTTCCCAGGATGAAGGGCATGTTGTCCAAATTTTTCATTTCTGTTGCGCTTGTAAGTGAAAGAAACGATATCAGCTGAGAACCTTCTCTCATATTTAAGAGGCATTCGCCTTTGCCCTTCTCTGGGCCAATTTTTTTATTTCCACTGCCCATTTTCTTCTGGCTTGTTGTTCTTATTGATTTGTAAGGCACTTTACATGTGAGAGGTATTCGTCTTTTGTGATACGAGCTGCGTTACTTTTAACTCCAGTTGAATTTTTGAGTCTTAGTTTCTCTAATTCAGGTGAAAAGGGATTTTCCTGTGCTTTATCTAGTACCACCATGGTTTCTCTCACTTGCAGTTTTTGTGTGACCCGTTTGCCGTCCACTCCAGTGTGTGCTGTGCTATGTGGCTCCAAAGCTGTTCTCCCCCAATGGTAAAAAATACAGGTATTCGACATTGTATTGAAAATCACATCTTTTCCTCTCACTTGAGCTGCCACCTTTATCACCTGTTCATCCCCACAGTGCTGGCTTCTGTGCCTGGACTCTCCGCTGTCCCACCTGCCTCTGCCTGTGCGAGCCGGCACCAGGCTGCTTTCACTGCTGTGTCTTCCTGTTTCATATCTAGCAAAGTGACAGCCTGCGCTGCTCTTCCTTTTCAGAGTTTCTTGACTATTATTTATTTTTCCTTATGAACTTTGAAATTAGCTTGCTTGGTTCAAACAAATCACTGGTAATTTTGTTGGGATCATATTATGTTTTTAGGATGATCTAAAGAGAGTTTATAGCTTGGTGGTATTGAGACTTCTTCCTCAAGGGTTCGAGTCTCCCTGCACCTCCATGGCATCTGAAAACTTTCCTCGTAGATCTTGCCAATTCCTCATTGAATTTACGTCTAGTTCTTGCTGTTATTTTTGCTGCTGCTGTTCTTTTTGCTGCGATCAACAGGGGTCTTTTCTTCCTCAAATGTTCTAATTCGTTGTTTGTATCTATGAGGGATACTGGTTTTAAGATACATATGTAAGACAGCTGACCTGAACACCTCAAAACCAACGGTGTCATGAAAACCAAAACAGAAACAAAAAATGCAAAAGCAAAGCAGATGGGGCAGGGGTGGGGGTTGCTCTAGCTTAGAAAGAAACAAAAGAGCTTCAGCCAGCAGGTACGTGTGTGTTTCTCCTGTGGATCTGTCCTCTTCAAAAACCTGCCAAGGATGTTTTGGGTATGTCTGGGGACATCTGAAGGGAGACTGTCTAACTAGAGGTACAGCACTGAGTCAACAGTGCTAACAGGTGATTCAGCATCCACACTGAGTCTGCTTGGCTTGGCCTGGCATTGGGGTTATTTCAGAAAATGTCCATGTTCTTGGATGACACAGGCAGAAGTGCTGGGGCAAGGGGGCTGAGTCCATGGTGTACCCTCAGATGGGTTAGCAAGGAGCGGATCCAAAACAAAACTTCATGCATGTACATACATGCACATATGGAGAGTGGGAGAATACAGACGTGGAAACATGTTAGCAACTGTGACTTCAGAGTGCTCATTATGTAATTATATCAGCTTTGTGTAAGTTTGAAATTTTTCAAAATAACACGCTGGGGTCAAAAGAATCTACGTAAAATGCTGGATGTGCCCCACACCCACGGTGGGCACTGTGTTGCTGGTTCATATGCCCAAGGGGCAGAAGGCCGAGGGCTGTGATCCTAAGCGTTGGATGACACCTGCCGCCCCTGCTCCCAGCGGCCCTAAGTGGGTGGGGCTCGCTCTTCCTCCCTGAAGGAAACCTGCAGCCTCTGAGCTCCTCTCAGGCTTAGGGGATAATTTAACGTCCTCCTGGAATCACTTCTGTATGTAAAATGTCCTGGCCCACTACCTTCTAAAATCCATCCAGCATTGAAGCGTCCCCCACCCCCGCCGCACCCCATATATCCAGCCTAGAAGCCTGAAGTGGGGGGCTGTGGCCAGCTCTTCCCCTATTTCTTCTGTCCTCAGTTCCTCCCTCCCTGCTTTCCTGTGAGTCCCAGAGAGGCGGCCCCACGAGCCCCACCTGCCCTCCCGAGTGTGTCAGATGAGCCCTGGACCACAGAGCAAGAGAGAAGCTCGGTCACCCAAAGGCACAAGGGGCTGGAGGCGTCTGCCCTATGCCCAGGAGCAGAGGGGGTGCCTGAAGAAGGAGGGTGAGAAGAACAAGACCCAAGGAACCCCTCAGGCAAGGGCCAGGTCTCAGGGTCTGGAACATCCAGAGGCCTCCCATGGGCACCATCCAGAGGAAGGCACCTGTCACATGGAGTGGATCCAGGGGGTCCCTCTGCTGAGGGAGGACAGATGGGGACCCCTGGGAGAACACCCCTGGGAGGACAAGTGAAACCAGTGGGGCTGCCTCTTAGGCTCCACAGAAAAGAAGATGGCAGCAGACAGACCTTCCTTCACAGGGACTCCATGGGCGCCTGCGTCCCCAAGCTGCAGGCTTACAGAACAGGTGGCAAATCTTCCAAATGACCCCACAGAGCCCATTGGACTTTATTTGAGGTGAGGGGCATGAG
The DNA here is from genome assembly GCF_049354715.1 of Callithrix jacchus. Lineage (NCBI taxonomy): Eukaryota > Metazoa > Chordata > Mammalia > Primates > Cebidae > Callithrix > Callithrix jacchus. Next base: position 27,571,250 of record NC_133502.1, read on the forward strand.
CAATAAGGCCTGACATCTGTCCTTAAGATCTTACAGTCTGAGTGAGAAAGAAACCACAGCCATTTCCAGGGTGTGACAGGAGTCAGCCCATGGTTTGCAGAACGGAAACGGAGAATGTGGTCAACCCATCCTGGAGGCCGCCAGTTCCCTCAGGGGTCCGCATCTGAAAGCAGAGGAAGGTCGGCTTGGGTGGATCCGGATCCCAGCTGCTCCATGGAATCTTCAAATGGGCCATTCAGCCACAGAGAAAAGCAGAACTCAGTAGGGGCAAATGAGAGGGGCCATAAGCCATACCTCCTGGGCCTTATTCAGGAGAAATAGATAGGGAGTCGTGGAGAGTGTAAGGTGGGGCCGAACTGCCCATCCGCACTTAGAAAGATCGGCACGTAGAAAGAGCATTCCGGCAACAGCCCGGAACATGAGCAGGGCTGGGACAGGCTGAGACCTGGGGTGCCAGGGGTCAGGTGGGGCACAGGCTGAGACCCGGGGTCCCAGGAGTCAGGTGGGGGACAGGCTGAGACCCGGGGTCCCAGGAGTCAGGTGGGGGACAGGCTGAGACCCGGGGTCCCAGGAGTCAGGTGGGGGACAGGCTGAGACCCGGGGTCCCAGGAGTCGGGTGGGGATCAGGCTGAGACCCAGGGTCCCATGAGTCAGGTAGGAGACAGGCTGAGACCCGGGGTCCCAGGAGTCAGGTGGAGGACAGGCTGAGACCCGGGGTCCCAGGAGTCAGGTGGGGCACAGGCTGAGACCCGGGGTCCCAGGAGTCAGGTGGGGGACAGGCTGAGACCCGGGGTCCCAGGAGTCAGGTGGGGGACAGGCTGAGACCCGGGGTCCCAGGAGTCAGGTGGGCGACAGGCTGAGACCCGGGGTCCCAGGAGTCAGGTGGGGGACAGGCTGAGACCCGGGGTCCCAGGGGTCAGGTGGGGCACAGGCTGAGACCCGGGGTCCCAGGAGTCAGGTGGGGCACAGGCTGAGACCCGGGGTCCCAGGAGTCAGGTGGGGCACAGGCTGAGACCCGGGGTCCCAGGAGTCAGGTGGAGGACAGGCTGACACCCGGGGTCCCAGGAGTCAGGTGGGCGACAGGCTGAGACCCGGGGTCCCAGGAGTCAGGTGGAGAACAGGCTTAGACCAGGGGTCCCAGGGGTCAGGTGGGGGACAGGCTTAGACCTGGGATTCCAGGGATCAGGTGGGGGACAGGCTGAGACCCGGGGTCCCAGGAGTCGGGTGGGGATCAGGCTGAGACCCAGGGTCCCATGAGTCAGGTAGGAGACAGGTTGAGACCCGGGGTCCCAGGAGTTGGGTGGGGGACAGATGGCCCCCCCATAGACATGGGGCCAGGGCTAGAAGGACCTGGCGCTGACCTCAGCATGTGAAGTGGGTGACAGTGAATGGACATGGGAAGCCTTGCCCTGTGTCCTTCTTGCAAAAGAGTCTTCAGAACCCTGATTGGGGAGAGAAGGGATGAGGGTCGGAAGGTGAATTGCCGGGCTGTGTGGGTCCATTTGGAACAGGGTGAGAAATGCATGGCACAAAGGCATCAAAGCTCCTTGCAGCCTGCCCGAAACACAGCTGAGTACTTAGGAAGTTAGGGACCTGTGCGCAAGGACATGGGGTGCAGGTGACTCTAACGTGGATGGGGCCAGCCCCATGGCACCAGGGATGTCTCCTGAAGGCACAGGGGCATGGACCCAGCCAGGAGGGAGGATGAACCAGCCATGAGGGAGGACGACCCAACCAGGAGGAAAGATGGCCCAGCAGAAGGGAAGGAGGATCGCACAGAGGAAGGGAGGATGGCCCAGCAGGAAGGAGAACAGCTCACAGGTAGGGAGGATGGCCCAGAGGGAGGGAGGATGGCACAGCAGGAGAGAGGACAGTCCAGCACCATGGGCCAGTGCAAGCGAAGCAGCCAGCATTGTCCACTGGCAGAGGCAGGAGCTCTGGCAGAGGCGGGAGCACCAGAGGAGGTGGGAGCACTAGAGGAGTTGGGAGCACCACAGGAGATGCGAGCATCACAGGAGGTGGGAGCACCACAGGAGGTGGGAGCATCACAGGAGGTGGGAGCACCACAGGAGGTGGGAGCACCACAGGAGGTGGGAGCATCACTGTGCCCTCAGGTCTGGTGCTGTCCCAAGAGCTGGGGGAAAAATTCCTGAGAACTGAACCACACTTGACCTAAACTTAGAAAGCAATGCAGCAAGTGTCTACAGAGGCGATAAGGAAGGAGTCTCTCCACAGGATGCCGGGCATTGAATCCCCACAAGTGCCACCGTCAGGGACCTGCAGGTTCAGTGGAGACTGTGCGGGCACCGGAGCCCTCGCTTCTGTGTGCAGAAGCATTTCCGCCCAGCTGCCTGGTGGGAGCGTGGCAGAAGATTTGGAAGGATGGGTACGTTCTCCAAGAGGAGGAGCAGTATCTGGAGAGAGAAACGACCCACAGACCTTCCAGGTTATTCTGCATGTGGGATTGAAGAGCCCCTGAAACCATGGGCATTGCTTATGGGATAACATTAACCGGTTTTGTGGGTGGGTTAATTCTCTTCTGTCTCGGGGGCTGTCTACATTGTTTACGCTCACGGGTGAATGGCCACTGTTTGGGTCTCGTCTGCATAGCTCCCCTGTGCTCACACTGCCTCAAGTGTCCTTTTCTTCAGAAATTCCACCTAGCAGTTTCCGGGCTGCTCAGTGAGCAGGACCTGGGCTGGAGTGGTGGTGGGGCAGTGCCAGGGAGAGGGCCTTGCTGAAGTCGGGGCCACCCGGGTGAAGGGAGATGTCAGGGAAACCGGCAGGGCTGGGAAAGAAAGCGGGGGCCGGCGTGGTCAGAGCTCGGAAGCCCTGAAGTTTCTCTGTGTGGGGCCAGCTCAGAGGACACGCTGCACACCAGGCGCCAGCAGACACCTCCCGTGTGGAACAGAGCTGGCCAAATATCCCTGGAAAATTTTACCCTCAAGTCGCACGCTACTCCCGGTAAATCAACCATGACTAGATGTTTCATGACCAGCCAAGGCCATTCACAGGGTCATACCTGTCCCTTGAGCCAGGCTGCCGACAGAGCAGGTAGTTCGACTCCCTCAAAAACATGTGAAGAAACCGATGCGTTTAAGAAATGATGTTATCAGTTGAACAAGAAGAGTCTCCTTTCTTTTTTGAAGGATAGAACTGTCTAGAGGGAGAATATGTAGATACAAACATGAGACAGCAAATTACATAAGAACCTCCCGATAAAAATGGCTTCTGCACCCAAACTGATGTATTGGCATAGATCGGAGTGGTGAGGGGGAGGGGGCAAGAACCAATGTCCCTTACACTTGAAACCTGTTTCTACACCTGATGCAGCAAACCCATTGCCTCTGTATTCTGCCTGTTCTGCAGGACTGAACTCAGCCCTGCAATGCTGTTCAATTTCTCTCTGCCGCATCAGCTCCCTAAGAAAGTGCCAATAATTTGGAACAGGGACTGAAGATGCCTTTCCTGATATGACATGGAGAGAAGCCCGGAAGCCCTGGTGCTGGGCATAAAGGCTGCCCAAACATCTGGGAGGTGGCAGGGGCCTCTATTGAGACTTGATGTGAGTTAGACGTTGTTTAAAAGAGCAGGTGAATTTTAAGAAGCGGACTCTCATGCTTCATGCTTGAGAGGGCACCATTCCCTGAGACAGGTCCAGAAGGTAACAAAGGTAGCTCTTGCCTGGGGGTGTGGCTGGAGCCATGGGGAGTGGAACAGGCTGGGGAGACCGCCCAGGTGGACCGTCTAGCTTCTGGAAGCATCACTCACTTCCACCCACAGAATTCTTGACTCGTTCCCCCAAAACTGGAACCACCAGCAAGAAGATAGAGATGGATTCTCAGCATTTACTGTTGTTCGCATTTCCCCAGAGTTTCTAAAGATCCAAACTTCAGCCCACCTGTCCAGGAGAAATGGCCTGATTTTATCACACAGGTGAGATGTCTATGCCTGTCAGCAAAGGCCTCATTCTCAAGAAAACAATCTGATTGACATATTTTCTCACCCATGGAGTTTCCAGTGAACTCAGAGTGCAAGCGAAATGCCACAGTTGCCCAACCCCATGAGCTAAAATCAATGAGGAGCTCCAGCACAGGTCTGTGTGCGGCAGGCAGGAAAGGCTGTGCATGTGTGCGCTGTGTTTTCTCCGCTCCCTGGAGGGTAAGGGTTATGCACCCCAAAGCCACGCTGGGCTGGGCGCTGGGGCCTGAGAAGACTGTCAGCATCTTGTGAGTTGTGACTTCTCCTCTGCTCACAGGCCTGGCTGGAGAGTGCAGGAGATCGATACAAAGGAGTGGAACCCTTTGTATGTGGCAAAGAGAAAAGCCATCGATACGCCCAAGAAGCTTCTGCACAAGCCCATGAGATGGCCGAGACGCGCAGGCACCGACTCCAGCATCCTTGAGAGATGGGGGCTGTTTTCCACCTGCCCTGCCCACAGGTCCATGTTAATTCAAGGTTTACGGGGCTCAGAAAGCAGGAAACGATAATTAGATTCAGTAAATTCCCATAGGGCTCCCACAGGGAGGGATGAACCCATGGAGGGAGAACCACGTGTGGGTCAATCTGCTCTTGTTTTGTGATCTCTGTTGGTTCTTAAAGTTCATGGGTGTAACAAACAGCATTATCACTTACCGGAAAGATGTAAGATGGCAGGAATAAAATCCATAGTGTGAGAGTCCTCTACGAGCTCCAGGATGGAGACGGGCCTGCAGTAGTGGCTCTCACCCAGTCGGAGGGCTTCTCTGTGCGCTGGGGAGCTGTGTACTGAGTGCAGGATGTTAACTGTGCACACTCGTTGAGAGCCACTGTTTGCCAGGCACTGTGCAGCTGCTCCATACATGCTGTCTGTGACCTGCAAGACAATGCCACAGAGTACGTATGTTACTCATGATTTGTAGCTGGGGAAACTGAGGCTCGGAGATGTTCAGTTTTGCCAAAGGTTTCAACACTGTAAGTGGCAATGCGAGGATCTAGACAGGGTGAGACATGCCCAGCCCAAGAGTCTTCTGTTCTCGCCCATGGCTCCTCTCAGAACCTGCGGCAGATGCCCCGAGCCACTGTGGCTGGCAAAGCATCAGCGTTGCTGGGCACCCACCGTGCACCCTGAACTCTGCAGGCATGGGGAGCTGTCATCCCCCAACTTGCATTGGTTTCCGGGTCCCGCCTCCTCACTTTGCACCTGCTCTTCCCTCTCCTTCCCCACCACCCACCTGGGAGCTCTTCCTGCTTCAGGACTTGAACGGAGCAGCTCTGTTTCCTACCTGCACACCTGAGCGAGTTCCTGAGCCTGTGTGTGCCTGTTTCCTCGTCCGTGAGATACAGGGACATCCGCCATGGGTATCAGTGGAGACTGGGCCTCTAGAGCCTCCTTGACACAGCAACATACCACCGGCTCTTACTGCCTTGTTCTTGGTGTCAGAGGCCCTTGGTCTCTCCCTACACAGAGGAAAGAGCCCCATGCCAGCTCCCGCCACCTGGATTAAATGGCTCACCCTTCTGCTGTCTGCACCAGATGATGACCCTCCTGGATAATTACCCAGATTCCCCAGGTCCATACCAACAGAAAAGAGAGCCTCCCTCTACTCAATGAAACATCCATGCCTGTGCGTGGCAGCGCCACTGTGAATGCCTGTGAAGTGAGTGGCTTATGCTGAGTACCCAGGCACGTGGTCATCCCATGCAGTGCAGATGTGCCAGGCAGGATGAAGTTGTGACAGACGGGCTCTCTGCAGGGCTTGCCATCAAGGGCCAAGTCAGATCACACAAAACGATGACAGCCGTAGCAGTGGGCCCAGGGCCAGGGGTCTGCCAGGGCTGGCCATGAGGAACTCGGAAAGGAAGGCTGCCCAGGTGTGGCCTGGCCCAGAAGAGCCCATGGGAGCTTCATGGAAATGGAGAATTTGGAGTTGGTGGAGAGAAGAGATACAGAGGAGCAGCCACGGGGCGTGGCACGGAGGCCTCAGAGGCACCCCTGCAGCTCCTCCTGTGGCCTGGATCTGATCCCGGGCTGCAGCCCAGGAGGCCCGTGGACATGGAAGACGGTGGCTGCAGGGAAGAGCCTGGCATGAGAATCGGCTGCTTCTGGTGGCCTCGCCCTTGAACCCATGATGAGGGAAGAGTTGAAAGGTCCCTTGAGCACAGTGAGTGGTGGCCATGGCTGCCATTTCCTGCTTCTCCACCAACCTGCAGCTCTCCTTCCCTTCAGCTCTCACTCAAGCATGACCTTCATGAAGCCTTTGAAAGTCAGCTTTGCCCTTCCAGGACTCCACTGCACCCTCTCACAGAGCCTCTCAGTTACCCTGGTGCTTCTGTGTCGATATCCTGATAGTGTTTCCCTAGCATGGTTCCCAGAAACTTTCCCTGGCAGCCCACCTTCAGCGCCCAGCAGGACTGGGCTCCACCATTGCCCCTGACATGTTCAGTCACAGGGTGACTACTGTGATATGTTCAGTGACGGGGTGACCGCTGCGACATGGTCAGTGACGGGGTGACCGCTGTGACATGGTCAGTGATGGGGTGACTGCTGTGCTCCCCCACTAGCTTGTCATAGCATCAAAGATCAAGTCATTTATTTTTATGTCCCCAGAGCTTGGGAAAGTGCTGACAAGTCATAGGTGTTCAGTGTTAGTAATAAAAGATATTACCGTTAAATAGTTCTCTTATTTAACTAATATTATATATATATAACTATATATTGTATGTAACTATATTATATAGTTAAATAACTATTATATATATAACTATATATTGTATATAACTATATTAAATAGTTAAATAACTATATTAATATATAACTATATTAAAGTTAAAAGAACTAATATAGTTACTTATGTATAATATAGTTAAACAAAAGAACTAATGAATCAATGAATGAATGAATAAATAAATGAGCAAAGGTATTCCACCTCCTCGGGGAACAGTGGGTTGTACCAGTGATGTTGCAGCAAAAGAAACAGAAACCCCCCGGGCCTCCCAGGCAAGCTGAAGGCACTCTGGAGCAGGGCTGGCAGACGGGGCGAGCTGAAGGCCCTCTGGAGCAGGGCTGGCAGACGGGGCGAGCTGAAGGCCCTCTGGAGCAGGGCTGGTCTCCCGGGCGAGCTGACCCTCTGGAGCAGGGCCAGCAGACAGGGCGAGCTGAAGGCCCTCTGGAGCAGGGCCGGCAGACAGGGCGAGCTGAAGGCGCTCTGGAGCAGGGCTGGCAGACAGGGCTTTGGTGGGACCTCCAGGATGCGTTCTAAGAACCCCAAAGACGTGACCTACCAACAGCCTTTGCCACAGGTTGAAAATGCAGGAGCAGGAGCACCACAACCACCAGATTCAGGTAAAGACACACAGGCAGGACCAGGGAGCTGCAGATGCCACTCAGCCATTCAGCTGGGCCTTCCCACCTTCTCCACAAATCCTACTCCGCAGCACAGGGCTGATGGCACAGGAGCGGTGCTGGGAGAGTTTCTGAAGGTGCAGCAGGACATGGCTGTACGCAGCAAGGAGATGGTGCCCACTTTGCTTCTGCTTTCAGGTCTCCACAGGTAAGAGAAGCTAGTGGGGAAATGGAAGTGGTGTGCAGAATCCCAGCTGCAGAGGGGTCAGGAGCCGGGACTCCTGCGAGCTCTCCAGCCTCAGAGGTCGAGGAAGACACACTGGACAAGGAAAGAAGGCATGCTTTGTGAAAAGGGCCATTTCCAACCCAATGTGTGTACAAATGCACACAGCGCACAACCTCATAAGCAGAGCCCTCCATGTCCTTAAACCTGGAATATCCCAATACTAAAGAGGCTGGTTCTTCCTCGCACTCCGTCTGAATTCATAGTAATGGGTGAGGCATTAATTCTCACAGGCCCAGTAGATACCAACCCGTTTGGGCAGATATGGGGGTAGCGACTGTGCATCTGGAAGTAGTGCGGCCCTCTCCTGTCTGCACTCACAGCTCATTGGCACAATGGCCGGAAGCCCAAGTGACTGTCGCCTCTCCCCCACTTCAGGTGTTCCTGCTGTGGCCTCTTCTCTGGAATTCTCCTCATGACCCATTAAAATCAAAAAGCAACACCAGGAATCATTTCTGATGTTCTGAGTCCAAATGGAGACAGGCCAGCTTTCGTGCATTCAGGACTGCTAGGCAGAGGAAATAGCTTGGCTGGCGGGTGAATCTCAGCCTGGGCCTCAGGCCTGCACACTCCAAATCCCACGGGAATCCCAGGCTCTTACCTAGGGCAGCTCTGTGGCTGCTGTTCCGCCTGGAAGCATCCTCTGGCACACTATCTGGTCTCGGGTTCCACTGCTCCCAGATGACCTACACACCAGCTCATTCACCGACCCTCTCCGGGGGACTCCTGGGAGTTCCCCTGGACGATTTCACTATGGAATCTGAGACTTTAAAAGCAAATATTATTTTTTTGCTTTTTTTTTTTTTTGTCACTACGCATTGCCTAAAGAAGTTTGTCGGCATTAGATGGAAATTTAACAGCTGGATAAAGCTATTTGAATCCAGGCCTTAGTGTTATGTTTGGATTCTAAACAGTGACTGACTTCTAATTGTGTAAAGTTTTAGGGATGAGTGAGTTATTTGTACCTTGGCAGCTGGTGTGTGAAGGTCTGGGCTCCTGGTGGTAAGCAAGGCCACGGGAGGCGTCTCAGGCCACAGGATAGGCCCGGGGTCTCTGCTGCCCTGGTGGACCATCCGGGCTAATGAAATGTCCTTCTCCCTGCGGAAGGAGGCCTACTTCCTGGAACCTGCAGGCAGTCAGAATGACCCATGACCCATGCACCCTCAGGGCAGCTGCCAGGAGAAGCAGGAAGCGGTGACCCTCAGGCCAGTCTGATGAGGGCCCTGCATTTTCTTCCTCACAGGGTGTCAAGGAAGAAGAAGTGCATTGGAGCGTCCCCTGTTCACCTGTGTGTGTGTGTCTGGGTCCCAAGAACAGGGCAGAGTACTTGCTTGTAGCACGACAACAAGAACCAAGAGAAAAGTTCTCCCCAACCTAGCGGGTGAGCCACTGCCCTGCTGTCCCCAGCCTAGAGGATTAGCCACTGCTCCCCGTCCCCAGCCTAGAGGGTGAAGCCTGAGATGCCACCCCCATCTCCTTCATACCCAGTCGGTTCTCCTTCATGTCTTAGAGACCGAAAGGGACCTGCCTGCCCAGTGTCCTCTGGGCAAGGGGTCCTGTTGTCCTTCCCTGTAGAGCAGAGCATATCAGAACTGGAGCCTCTGGATTGCCTCGTCCTGTCCAAATACTTCATTCCACTGACAAAGCCTTCGGAGAACCAGCAAGAGAGTTTCCCAAGCTCAGAAATTGAGTAGCTCAATGACACAGGTTCATGGCTTCCAACAACGCATCAGCCACCGCGTTAATTATTGGGAGACAGACTTGCTCCTGTTGAACGAAGAGCAAAATAGAGGCTATTTCTTGATGCTTAGATGGATCAGAAACTGCGCCAATTCTCACAGTAAGATTATCCATTTATTCCAATGAAAAGCTGAAGCTGAGAAGTAGGGTGCCTCAGGTCACCCAGTTACTAAGTGACAAGGAGGTTTGGCCCGTGTGTTGAGGACCTGAGGCCCTTGCCGAGAGCCAGTCGGGCAGGTAGTGACGCCTTTCCCAAGGTGGTTGCGTGGGGTTGGCACCGCGCTCCTGCCTGAGAAAGGCCTCAGTGATACAAACGGCTCAGGGCGCAGGAGATCTCTCTGACTGTCAGATGAGAGTTGAAGCTCCAGCCGCACACGCAGCCTGGGGCCTGCATCTTCCTCGGCAGCAGGCCAGGCCTGCCGTGATGGCGCCATGCTGACACACCTGTCCCAGGGCAAGACCAACACAGAGTGCTCTCCAGGGCCACCCTGGAGACACCCCGACTCAGCCCCGCTTCGAGCGCCTGCCTCCAGCCCCCCCTGCCTGGACAGCAGGCCTCAGAGCAGGACATGCTTCCGTGTGGCAGTCACATCCCTGAGTGGTACCTGCCCAGGCTGTGTGTGCCCCTGTCCTTGAATCCTAGGGTGTACATCATTTCCCCTGCCCCACCCCACCCAGCACCAAGGGAGGGGAAGGGAATCCAGCTCCCCTCACAGGGCCGGGCTGGGCACTCTGCAGCCCCCTTTCCTCCCTCCCCTGTCCTCCATGCTCTTCTGAGTCCCGGAAGCTGACTTCCAGAGCACTCTGGCCTGGGAAGACTGGCAGGGGCCTGGAGGGCAGGAAGAGTGGGGAGGCAGGACCAGTGTCCCCCAGGCTCTCCTGGGGCTGCAGGCAGCAGCTCCGTGTCTCCGCTGGTGGCCGTGGTGCAGAGGAGCCCTTCCTTACACAAAGCTCTCTCCACACCTCAGGGCAGCTGCCCTTCCTGGCTGCTGAGGGGAGACAGCGATGCGCACTCACCGACAGCAGCCCCAGGAGGCTTCCTCGTTGGTCGTGGTTCTCCCTGGTTCTGCCCACATATTCGTAAATATTTCCTTTATTTAAGTGCTTCTTCCTTCCCCCTGCAAGTGTGCCTTCTGCTGTGGTCTGACCACATAAGTCCATATCAAGTCTACGGCAGGGCGTTCTTCCCAAATCTACTGCTGATGGCTTAAACCATGGCAATGAAAACTACTTCTCTCAATCATTTGCCTCTGCTGGGATCCAGAAGACTCTCTGAACACCAGAAGCTGAAATATACCTACCATGAAAATGCGTAAGTTTCTGCCTCAGCAAGGTTTCCCGTCGTCCTTCCTGTCTGGGCAGCATTTGGCACGGGGCCCAGGCTCTTTCATGAGCTGGGGTGTCTGGGACACCACAGTCTCCCGGCGTCATGCTGCTCTCCAGAGTGACTGGATCGTTCTCTCCGGCTGAGGGCTTGGCGTCCTGTTATTTCTTCTACCTTACCTCATTTGGTTAAAGCAGACACAGGGTGTGAAACGTTGCTTGACTGCGTCTCCCACGGCACCCGTGGCAAAGGAACGACTGCTTCCCATGAGCCGTGGAGCTGCGTGTAGACTTGAGCCCTGTGGGAAGGCCCAGCAATAGCTGGTCAGATATGAAATGGCTGTTTACACCCGTCAAAGGCAGGGATGAGCACAGCTCCTGCTGTTATGTGGAGGCGTCATTGCCCAGCTCTACCTCGGACCTCCAGGAGGCCTTTCTGAGTGGGACGTGCAGTCTTGGGTGGTCAGAACTACAGAAACAGCCCTTGGCATTTTTGAAGCCATTTTGAATGGCTTGAATAAAATGGCTTCACATTTGAAACATTTGAAAAATAAAATGACTTCATGTTTGAAACATTATTGCAATAAACCATCTTGCCATCTGGCTGGATTCCACATGAACGTGTCAGTGGAAGAGAAACTGATAAAAGTGGAGACAGATCTTAGGCATCAATGTTTAGTGCTCCCCGGCTGTTTTCTAAGGCAAATTTGAGGCAGAGAAGGTTTTCTTTCTATCAGAGACAAGGAACTTCCCTACCAGCACAAAAATATTAATCTTGAAATGTCTTGAAATCTTCTAGAAAGGTTAAATTAAACCTCATATTTCAAAGTTTTCCGAAAGAGGATTCTGGGATTTCTTTTTTAGTAAGCAACATTCTTCTGGCTCTAAATGTAATTTTAGGAGAACAAATGGGAAGGTCTCTCCAGTTCCCTGCACCCTCTGTGTCACTCACGTTAGGGCTTACTGACGCGATCTTCCCTTCCTAACTTTGTTGTTACGTTCAAACAGATTTATTTGAAAAGATGAACGTTGACCAGTGATTAGCACATATTTTAAATAAGGCAAAAATTGTGGAAATCCTAATCCAATCATTTGCTTAGAATGAATCTGCATACATATGCTGGGTCAGCGACATTCTCATCCCATGTGAGTAACAGGGACGTGGACATGTGAGTAACTCACGCTGTCATCACGGACATCCCAGTTTCAGATCGCCTCACACATGCAGGCCGTCTGCGTTTGTAAATAACGGCCTTGCCTTCTCCGCATCTGAGCGAAGCCCTCCAGGCTGCTGTGCCGTCCCTGCCTCACCTCCTCCTGCGGCACTTGCCAAGGTCCACAGAATGACTCCACACAACTGAGCCCAGGGCCGGTTCTGTCTCATCTGACTCATCTACCAGGAGTGGGCAAAGTTACCCTTCTTTCTTCACCAGCTTCCAGGACCCCGTCCTCTCTTGCTTCTCGGCCTTCTCAGTCTCCTTTGCAGGTTCTCCCTCACTTTCCTGACCTCCAGATCCCGGGCACAGCCACGCAGTGTCCCACGCTGCTCCTCCACCAGCGGCCCTCACGCTCCCGGTGGTGGTGGTCTCTCAGCCGCAGGACAGTTCACCTGCTGCTCATCTCCCTTTCCTCAGATGCCTCTTCCAGCGGCTCTTCAACGCTTCTGTTTGGCTGCAGGGCGGGCGTCTCAGGCCAGGCATCACTTGGCCAAAATGTGCCCCCATACTCCAGTAGCAAGTAAGACCACCTCATGCTAATGTCCAGTGGTGATCTGTGCTTCGTAGAAAATCACGGTGGGGGAGGGGCGTGGGAGCGGGGGTTAGGCAGGGACAGCTCTGAGATGAGGGGCATTGCAGCAGAGAGGCAGAGTGAAGGGAGAGCCACACGCACGGTGGGTGTCAGAAGGAAGAGCTGTCTAGGCAGGGTGGGCGTCAGGAGTCGGGAGCCAGTTGGAGCGAGTGTGGAGCAAGCTCTATGCATATGGGGCTGTGATTTCTCCAGGCTGCATCTCCAGAGCCTGGAGCTCCTACTTCAAGCAAGGGTCTCAGTGAAAGCCACCTGGGGAATCAATAAGAAACTGAGTTACTTTCACATCTATAATCATAGACAAAAACAAATCAATTAATCCTCCTACATACTAAGCTGGTCTCTATAACTCCTTGTTTCCTGTGCTTCTGCTGTAAAACAGAAAGAATGTCCTTCATGAGCATGACAGTTATTACAAGCGATTCAAACACAGATTTGAAGAAATGTGAAATATACTTTTCTCTGCTAAGGAGCTCTGTTAGGAATATGAGCAACTGCAATAGCATCAATGTTTCTATACCCGCGGAATTCAAGGCAGCAGTTCTACACATGGAATAAAATTTAAAATTCCCTTCCTCTGCTGCACTCACCACACATCAAGCACTTTGCGGCCATGTGTGGGTAGGGGACATGTGTCTGCATGGGGCAGAACAGACACAGAAATGTTCCTTCATACAGAAAGCTCAGGGCTAAACCCTCAATCACCAGGAATTAGTCTCTTACTCCTTGGGGGATAAGCTGGGATTGTTAAATGCAAAGAGAAATAATTTATCTTCTTTAAATACAGTTCCATGGTGATAAAAATCAGCAGATTCATAAAAAAAGTATTTCAATAAACCCTCCTGCCATCTGGCTGGATTCAACATGAATGTGTGCATGGAGGGGAAACGGCTAAAACTGAGCAAGACGGATCTTGGGCGTCAATGTTTGGGGCTTCCGTTAAACACTTCCCATAGCGCTTGTTGCCTGAGGTGCCTGCTTTCCAGCTGTGGGCAGCAGTGAAACTGCATGAGCATCAGCGTGAGAGCATGGAGCTACAAACCGCATCAGCGCCCATGGCAGTCACAAAACTGTGGTGCAGGACGAAGCCACCAGAAGTAGGATTGGGTGCACGTGTTTTTTCCCTCCCAAAATGTATGGGAAGCTGAGGTTCCCTGATTCTCTCAGCTCAGTGATTTCCAAGACCTGGAAGACTCGCAGGTGGCCCCACACTCTTATTTTACAGTGGCCCCAGCCCACAGGTTGGGCTCAAGCCTGTGGCCGGCACCCTCACCCACAGCCCTGTGCTCCTTCAACCAGGAAACGCGCTGCCAGGTCCTGCTGAGGGGCGGGAGGTGGGAAGGGAGAGAAAGAAGTTGCAGCCAGTGCACAGCAGTGACATTTACCCAGAGGAAGAAAACTGAAAGTGGAGTTGATTGACTCTTTCATCTTTATACACCTAAAATCTCACAGGAAAAAAGCAAGCAGTATCACATTGTCGTGGAGACTGAGTATCGTAAAGGTAGCAACTGTAGCTTTAATTCGCATTTTCTGGGCTACAGAATTCAAATCGGTGCTGCACTCACTGCGTTCACCTGGGACAGAAGCAAGGACAGGCCCCTCGCCAAGCCGTGCTGCCTGTTCGCACACATGCAGCAGAAATGGCATTTTGAATAAATGGTTTTTATTCAGGTAGTTATTGAAAAATAACCTCCCTATCACAACACCTCCCTAGTGGGTAATTGACAAGTGCTCACTTTTTCATGCAAAACTCAGACAAACTACAGCACGTGCATGGAAACATACAGCATGCTTCCTTCCCTAAGATGCTTAACTGTTCATTGAAAGGAAGGGTGACCTTTGGCTATGTGAATGCCTTTAAAAACTTTTTAAAAGACCAAATTATGTTGAGACCAGTTAAACCACTGATTTTCCTAGCTGTATTCTCAGAAAGATCTATGATATTTGAGAACACAATAAGACTCCACCTCAAACTCACAGTCCCCAGAATCCTTAAAACTCTTAAGATAACATAATAGTTCATTTGGCTGACGCCAGGGGGCTGGGGGGAAGAATACTTTCTGCTGGAAAGACAAAGAATTGAATTAAAATGTGAGATGGTGACTGTTTTCTGTGAAATTAGCACACTTTTTTATTTACTGGGAAGACGGACCACTGGAATCCAGCTTAACAGTGAAAAGAATCTCCAGCCCAACAAGATGTCACACTGAAGTGAGCAGAGAAACACTCTCACTTGGAGCCTGCCAAGATTGGAGAAGGCTGAGGGTCGTCAGATGCTGCCTTCTCTGCTTTGCTGTCTGCTGTGGGTCACATTGGGTCCCCACAAAAGGCATTTGGGAGTCACCCCAGCACCTCAGGATGAGAACTTACCCGGATAGGGCCTTTGCAGTTAGAGTCAGTTAGGAGGAGGTCACGCTGGAGTAGGAAGGGTCCTGCATCCAGTATGACCGAGTCCTTATAAGAAGAGAAGAAAGACCCAAAGGGAGATGAAAACAGAGACACACGGAGGGGATGCAACGTGCAAACAGAGACCAAGGCCGGAGCATAGCCAGGGAACACAGAGGCTGGACCACTATGGCCAGAGGCTGGGAAGGACAAGGGAGGACCCTGCCCGGAGTCCCAAGTCCCAGTGGACAACTTGATTTCAAAGATCAGGAGGCTCATATAAAAATGACTATTTAAGGTGGTAAGAGTTGGGTTTTTTTCTTTTCTCTGCTCTTCCATAAATTTTTGTTAGGGTTGGTTTAAAAACATGCAAAATTCCTAGGTTAGAAGGGTTTTCATATTTGATTAACCATAGTATTGCTTCAGAACTCCTGAAACAGCTACTTCTCCTGACACTGGTAGTAAAGGCAACATCTGCAGGCTCTTCCAGCACAGTCAAGAGCTACTCCTCACCCGGGTGACTCCGTGTTGCAGCATCTCCTTAAACTGTGCACCACAGGCAGGCACTTCAGCTCCTCTCCCTCACCCCAGCCCTGTCTGAAAGCATCACTCCACAACTTTCTTGGGTTTACTTTTGTTTGAAAGCCAGCTGGGGAAGGCACTGTACCTAAAGGTAGTCCATCTGCCATCACAGCTGTTTAGAAGTTTCATCTGTCTTTGGTTTTCTGTAGTTTCAGTCTAATGCACCCAGCTATGAATTTCCTTTCATTTAATCCCACTTGGGACATACCAGATTTGTTTATTCTATACTTCACTGTTCTGTATTAGTTCTGGGAAATTATCATACATTACCTTTTCAACTACTTTTCCTTCTTCATTCTTGTTCTTTTCTCTTTTTAAGACTCAAGCATGTGTTAAACTTTCACATTGTGTACGCTATGTCTCCTACTATTACTTCTGAGGTTTTCATTTTTCATCTCTCCATGATGATTTTTAGGTTTACTTCTGAACAGTCTCCCAGTTCACTAATTCTCTCTTTAGCTGTATCTATTCTGATCTTAAATCTATCCAGTGACTTCTTAATTGAGTTATTTTTTTTTCTGAATTTTTAAAAATTTCTGTTTTGCTTTTTGGATTTCCAATTCCCTGCCCATCTTTTAAAGTTTTGCTTAATCTCTGATTACATACTAAATATAATGCATGCCTCATCTATTGGTTTCAGTATCTGGAGTCATTGTCGTTCTGTTTTCGGAAATCTCTTATTTCTGCTTCATCTCACTTAATGGTGTTTGGTCTCCTTTTATCTGGCCATCTTCTACTATGTCCTGGCACAGTAATTTTTTAATTTTTTGACTATATAATTTGAGGCCTGGGATGTCATCTTCTTCCTTTTGGGAAGATTTTTATTTGCCTCTGTAGCTCTCTGGGTGGAGTAGCAGTATGAAACTTCAAAACTCATTCTCTCTCCCTCCACATTAGAGACAGGATCGAAGACTGATACTTTAATCTATGTTTTGTGCAAGCAGAAAAGTGTTCTTCAGGAGATGAGTGGCGACCATGAACAGCCAGGAAATCAATGGATAAAATGTGCTTTCACTGCATAGTTCATACACATTACTTCAACCATAAAATTTGACAGCTTGTAAATAATGGCCTGAGAAATCCAGAGAGGAGAGAGGTAATATTAATTTAGAGGCTGTTTCTAGTCTTCAGCTGTACCCCCAAGTCCCTGTTTCCCAGCCTATACCAGCAATCCATGGATATTTATTTCAATTCTCTTTCACTTTCCTCAATTTCAAAATGACAGAAGAGTTATAACCCAAATGTCCAATTATTTTAGGAAGTATATAGAATGGAGAGCAAGTTTACATCTTTTTCAAATCAATAAAACTAGCTTATATTTTAGCAAGGACAAAACTATCTCATTTAGCATGAGATAGTAATCAGTAACCAGACATTCAGTAAGTACTTACATGCTAAACCAGCGTTTAAAGTAGTCTGACCCTAAAATAACTCATGAATTGTCTTGGATAGTGAACTTGGAGAAACACCATAATGCATTTTTATCATTATTGTAAAATATAAAACAATCGATCTTTTTTTGTGTAAAACACTGAGTATAAACACACATGAGGGAATCTGTGGGGATCGCTCCCGCGTGAGGCCCCTGGGAAATGGGCCTCATCATACGGTGAGCTTGAGCCCGGACACAGATCCCCAGTTGGGGGAGTCGAGCTGAGGGAAAGCAGGAACCGAGAGAGGAACTATATGTTATTCAAAATAATTAACAGACATTACTTTATGGATATCAGGACTTGGGAGGCAATGTGTCCACTTTCGGCTTCTTATGGTTTATTGTCTCATCGTGTTCATTTTGGACCCTTGTTACCTTTATTGTAAAATATTAACTTAAATATTTACACTTGGTAACTTACTTACCGTAACTTACAGGGCGTAACTGTAACTTACTTACCATAGCTTATAGGGCCTGACTGTAATCTACTTACCTTGACCTATTGGGCGTAACCTACTTACTGGAAGTAACCTACTTACTGGGCGTAACTGACTTACTGGACTTAACTTACTTACTGGGCGTAACTTAGTGGGCGTAACTTGCTTACTGTAACTTAAGTATGTTAATCTGGCGTAAACAACTTTAACTTCAGAAAAGTATATAATGAAACACATTGCAAAAATAAAATTGCTGCATGAGCATAGTGCATGTAGCCCTCCAGACCTCGCCTTTTCTATCTCTTTTTTTTCCAGCGCACGCTCTCTTCCAGGTTTGGGACCCTCTCGCTGGACGAGATTCCCGGGCTCACGTTCAGTTCACAACACACACATTCCAGAAAAGTATCAAAAACAATAATTACAAATTCTTATTCACTTCTGTTTGGGGATTCACTGCATAAGCCTGCCACAAAGAAGTACAAATACTGTTTTTCCCTGAAGCTATCAAAGTAAACGTCAATCTAATAGAAAAATCCATCAGCCTATGCTGTGGGGCAGCACCCTCCAGGATTCCTTTCAAATGCGGACCTTGAGTACCTGGGTCTGGGGTGGGGCCCAAGATTCAGCACTTCTCAGAAGCTTCCTGGCAGGGCCCATGCTGCAGGGCGTGGAGTATTTCATCTTCGAGATGGAAAGCTCTGGTGGACAACCCGTGGATAACATCAAGGTGATGTGAGAAAAGTTCTGTAACAGTGCAAATAAAAAAGAACCGTCAACCACATGCCAATCATCTCTTTAAATATAAGCAAACATGAGTCTACATAAGTTAGGTAAGACATAGGTTTTGTTCAACATTGCCCTTTTATCAGTATTTTCTATCCTTGCAAGTCACTATCCAGTTGGCACATAAAACACGTTTTTTCAGATGGTTTTATTGAGCGAAGAATTTCAGTTTTTGCGAGAGCGTTTCATGGAGGGCAGGAAGAATGGTAGAGAACACAGCCTCAAGCAAAAGCCCTTGGTAAGTGCGGATCTCATCAAGAGGATGAAAGAGTTTTGTGTGTGTGTGTGCACGTGTGTACAGGTGGGCATGTATGCAGGTGTATGTGAATGCACATGTACATGTGTGTACATGTGTTTGTGTATATATGCATGTTTATATGTGGGTTCGTGTGTATGCACGTCTGTGTGTGCACGTGTGTACAGGTGGGCATGCATGCAGGTGTATGTGAATGCACATGTACATGTGTGTACATGTGTTTGTGTATATATGCATGTTTATATGTGTGTTCGTGTGTATGCACGTCTGTGTGTGTGTGCACGTGTGTACAGGTGGGCGTGTATGCAGGTGTATGTGAATGCACATGTACATGTGTGTTCATGTGTTTGTGTATATATGCATGTTTATATGTGTGTTCGTGTGTATGCACGTCTGTGTGTGCATGTGTGTACAGGTGGGCATGCATGCAGGTGTATGTGAATGCACATGTACATGTGTGTACATGTGTTTGTGTATATATGCATGTTTATATGTGTGTTCGTGTGTATGCACGTCTGTGTGTGTGTGCACGTGTGTACAGGTGGGCGTGTATGCAGGTGTATGTGAATGCACATGTACATGTGTGTTCATGTGTTTGTGTATATATGCATGTTTATATGTGTGTTCGTGTGTGTGTGTGTGTGTGTGTGTGCAAGTGCTGTACCCCTGAGGCTATGAGAAGGCTAAATCAAAAATGTGCTCCAATGTCAAGCAGCAAAAATGTATATGTAGAGAGAGAAAAACCAGCTGTCCTCACAGGTAATACTACATCTGTTCCAACGACGTATTTCTTATTTTCAAGTGTTAAATTTCATGATAAAACATGCTTTCTTTCATTCCAGTTTGTAATTCATTTAAAATGGAGGACTCGTAACTACAAATAGTAAATTATCTAGAGGAGAGAAGGGAAAACAGGGGAAGGGAGGAAGAGAAACCATGTAAGTCTTAGAGTGGATGTTTGGCTACTATTTTTTCTAATTCTCAAAGGAAATGCATCTTTATTTTATTGTTATACAAAGAGGCCCAGAGTCAAGTAACTCTTCAGCTCTAAAGTCTTTCCCCTGAACCTCTTGGAGAAATTATTTCAAACGCCCTTGGGCAGCAATATGAAAGATAATGCTCAGGTTATGTTGCAAACAAATCTCTATTTAAAAAATGAGCCATATTCCTCCCTCCACATTGCTGTTCGTTGTCTTTAATGCATTCAAGGGTTCTTGGGAAGATTGAGAAATAGGCATAGAAACAACCTAATAATACAGAGAAGTCAGCATTTTTATTGTATTTTTGAAGAACACAATAATTCCTCCATATAACCTGGCTTTTGACTGGAAGATAATAGGCATTTCATCTTTAAGAAATTTGAGAAGATTGGGTTAACAACTCATGGTTGGCAAGGCATCCTGAAAGTTCACTGACTCCCACAGCTTCCCTCGACTTAGTGATGAAACACTGTCATTCTCCACCTTACGTTGTTTCACGCTCTTTCATTTTTGCTTCACCTGTAAATAAACATGCAATTTGCCAGAATTAGTGAAGCCAAGGACACGGTGGTGTTTAACGTCCTTGGGCATCTGTCAAGCCCACACTAATTCCAAAGAGGCAGCCTTACTTTGTAAACACTTAATTTTAAGTAAATTACAGGAGGAAGGAGAACAACGATGTCTGCTGCTCTTCATTTCTCCCCAGCACCCATCATCCTGAAGGGTTTCTTTAGCATTTTGGTAATGCAGGCCTCTGTCTAGGAATACATCAGCCTTCACCGATGCTAAAAGGTCTTTTTTTCAGCTTTTCTTTGAAGGAGGTTTTTGTTTCATACAGCATTGCCGTGGCTTGACAGGTTTCTGGGGTTTTTCTTTCATAGCTATAAAAATGCCCTTCTGTTGTTTCTGGTCTCTGTTGCATTTTGTGTGGGGGTCCGCATAGACCCCTGCACGTGTGGATTTTTCCCTTACTTCTTTTTTAGCAGTTTGACTACAGTGTGCCCAGGAATGGTTGTGTTTTTGTTTTGTTTACTCCTGCTTGGAGTTTGATTAGAATCTTGAATATGAAAGTTGTTTTCCATCAACTTAGACAAGTATCTGGTCATTATTTGGCCTATCTGACCAAAAAAAAAAAAAAAAACAAAGGTGACGCCCAGTATCACTGGCTTCTCCTCTGGACCTCCAATTCCGTGCATGTCAAGCCATTTGCTATTATCCATAGGTCCTGAGGCTCCACCCCTTTTCCTTCCTTCTCTCCGTTCTTCTCGCAGGATGACATCTGTTGGTATCTTCAAATTAACAACTCTTCCTTCTGATATTCCTTACCTGCCACCAAGCCTGTCTAGCGAATTTCTCATTGCAGTTATTATAAGTTTCATAAATTCCATCTGGTTCTTTATTAGTTCCATTGCTAAGATTCTCAATCTGTTCACTTGTTAACACTGTATTTTCCTTCAGTTCTTACACCGAGTTGTAAAAACTGCTTCAAGATTTTTGCCAAGTGCAACATCTGAGCCATCCCAGGACTGATTTCTTTTGACTGCTTTTTCTCTTGACTGTGAATCTCATTTTCCTGTTTCTCAGTTGTCTGGTGATTTTTTTCCACTGATACTGGACTTGGTGAATAAAATGCTGTAGAGACTCTGGATTTTGGTACCTTCCTCTTTCCATTACTGACTCCCATCAGTAATGGGAGCAGGCAGTTCAATCCCTGAATGATCTCCATGAATGAGTGCTTATCTCTGGAAGTCCAAAGTGCTTCCCAAGCCCCTCCAACTTTGCCACACTCACCTTACAGCCTCTGTATCCCTTGTGTGTCTTTACAGAGTTTGGTATTGGGTTTCGTTGGGGCAGGACTAGGGTGGTCTTACACTACAACTGACCCCACCACCTAAGGCAGCCTGTCTGGAGTCTCATCTGGACACCACAGATGTTCAAGTGGCATTCAGCTCTCTCCACCCTGGCAGGGCAGTAACTCTGACAGCACTCCCCTGCTCAACCTCCAGGCTTTCTGCTTAACTCTCAACCCCCTGCCAGCTTCTATCGATAAGCCTTGGTTATTGCTGCCTTGCTCACAGGCATCCCTGCCCTCAGCCACAGACCATCTTGTTGCATGGCTCTCTGCTCTCTACTCTTAGACCCTATGGATTCCTGCTACTTCAGGTACGTCGAACTTGACCTCTGCTTTCCCAGCTCACAGGGACCACCATACTCTCCCTGGGATCCAGCCTCCTTCTCCTTGGCCAGGAAATTGTTTGCAGGCAGAGACCAGGGCAGAGACTCAGCTCTAGAATTTCCCTTCACAGGTCCTGAGGGAACCTGTTGTCTGCCACTGGAAAACCTGCCTCATGCATTTTGTCAGCTTTTACAGGTGTTTATTGCTGGGCACTGCTTTAATACCAGCTTCTCCACCACAGACAGCTGCCCATCTTTGCTGATCTGCATGCATCTAACAGTATTTGTTGAGTATATTCAATGTGCTGGGCACAAGGCACAGCGTGAGCCAAATGTGATGAGCCCTGCCCTCCTGGAGCAGACAGTCCATGGGAAAAAGGGGACACGAGACAAATAACCACAAATCTAACTCTGTAGTTAAATTATGATAGATGTTGTGTGCTGAAAGTAGAGGGCGTAATGGGAAAACAGCACTGGGCACCCTAATGTAGCCCGGGGAGGAAGCCTCTTTAAACATGTGACTTGGGAGACAAGTCACATGGATGGAAGGCTGGGGGGTCTTAGGAGAAGTGAATGCTCACAAGGGACTCACACAAAGAGCAGGTGGGGAGGGGGCCCTGCAGCAGAAGTGAATGGAGAGTCCTTGGCTGGAGGCAGAAGCTGAAGATGAAGCTGGAAAGGCAGCAGACCCTCAAAGATCAGAGGTCGCACCTGTGGCGAAATGGAATCCCACAGAGACATTTCCAGCAAAAAGATCAAGTTCAGAAACGTATTCTTATAAGTAGGTGCCAAAATTCCAGCAGGTGCTGATACATCTGTCATGGCTGAGCCTTCAGGAGAGAAGGAATAAAGATGCCTTTGAGAGAGCACAGAGCCAGCTGAGGGCCTTTGCCCTCTCAAATCTTCAGATGACAAAATCTTACCTAGAAAATCATTTTAAACCTACGAGTTAGGTCCTTGCCCTCTAATATGTTTGTTTAATTTTAGGTAGCTAGGACTGACCGAGTGAAGAAATGAGAGTTAGGTGGAGTGGGCTGGTACACTGGAGGGTGTCATGACAAATGTGACGTCGGCATTAGTGATTAAGAGCAAAGAGGACAAGGATGGCCTGCAGGAAGGGGGCTCTGGGTGCAAGGGACCAGCCTCATGCAATTACTGGAACTATTTCTAGAATTGTTTTTAGATTCCTGACGTAAACGTATTGGGGTCTCCTTATGTTAATCTTTTCAATTTAAGCCTAAACATTTTAAAGTCATTAAACGGAAAGTTCCAAAAACAGCACTTACAAACTCATATTTTAGGTCAGTCCTTCATGTGGTCGCCATATTGTTTATTTCCAGCTACTCTACTGAGGTGATTTTTCCCAGTATAGACAAATACTGATCAGTCTGGTCAATTTTGTCTCAGTCATCCAGTAATTAATTTTTTTTTGGCAAAAGGGAATTAATATTCATATGCATGTCATATTTTTCCAAACTCTTGCAAAAGGAGCCATACTAATTAAAATTTTAAAGAGATTCTGATACAGTAAAAGCATGCATCTTTTCTGTGTAAGATACCAACGAAGATGCATATCACGGCATGTGTGCACACGTGTGTGTGCACACGTGTGTGCACATGCATGTGCGTGTGTGCACGCATGTGTGTGCATGTGTGTATGTGCGTGCATGTATGCCTGTGTGTGCACATGTGTGTGCAGGTGTGTGTCACTGTGCGCATCTGTGTACATGCATGTGCATGCGTGCGTGCATGTATGTATGTGCACATGCTTGTGCGTGTGTGCATGTGTGTACATGTGTGTGCGTGTGTGTCTGCGCACATGCATGTGCATGTGTGCACGCGTGTATGTCTGTGTGTGTGCACATGCTTGTGCGTGTGTGTGTGCGTGTGTGTGTGCATGCACACTGGAAACAGCTACATTCCCATAATCACGTGCATATATAACCTACTTTCTCAATGTCACCTCACATATATTTTGCTCAGCTAAATTACTGAAAATAAAATGTATAGCATGATATGTTACAACCATATATTGTGTACAGTTTGTATATAAAAAAGAAAGAATGATTAAAAGTCGATGAGAGACTGTTTATAAATCTTGATTGCTTCATAATTTTAACTTTGAGCAACATTTTTATCATAATTATAGGCTTTCTTAAAGCATTTATGCAGATTGTTGTTACTCAAAAGGGGGTTTATTCCATTTTGGTATAAACTACACTTTTTTTTTTCTTTATGAAATCACTCTTTGAGTTCCTAATACCCAGTACTCTGACGGAGCTGCTAAATGTAAATAGCAGGAAGCACTGTCTTAACAGGGCTGTCATCAGCCCCTCTCATCTGTGTACCTTATTGCTCCAGTGACATGGGAAAGAATAATACTTATTTATAATCATAAGCATTTGACATGTTTAGAGGCTTCTGAATTCCCCTCAGAACACTGTTCCCGGGAGGCTCACACATTTTTGTACCCACTTCACAGATCAAGGAATTAGACTCTGGGGTCTAACCCATGACAAAATATTCCATTATTCAATTTTAGAACCATGAAGCGTTAGATTTGAAAGGTGGATTCAGAAGCCATTGAGTTTGGCTGCTTCATTTTTGAGCTTGGAAAATAGAGGTTCTAAAAGAGTGAAGCACCTGGCCAGGGTCATGCCCAGACACTTGCCTACATCGAGCTCTACAAGCACCAGTGTAGTAAAATGTGGACTGAATTATTCAGAGGGAAACAAAAAGACTCCGTCAACTTTTTCTCCCAAGGAATCTGTATTGGAGCTCCATGATCATAGACCCAACAGGAGAGAAGGACAAAAACTCCACACCAGAAATAGAAACAAAAGCAAAAAAGAAAAAAAAAAAGCTTTAAGAAAAAGTGTGTCTCAGATGGAAAGAAAGGGCATCAGAGAAAGGCAGAGAGGGGCCAGCCTGGAGAAATAACCATCGGGCCCCACCAAATGCCACCAGCGAGGCTTCGCCCACATTCTGTGAGGAGAAGATGAAAGACTTTTATCACCTTTACCTCCCCAGGCCCAGGACAGTGCCTGGCATAGTGGAGGAGACTGGGAAACATTTCTAAAATGAATGATGAAGAAATGAATGGAGGTCCAAAATTTCAAAACTCCCCAAGCAAATAAGAGGTAAGACCTCCAAATCCCGTAGTCTATGAAACAGGAAATGTGTTTTCCAATTACACTTTAATTTTGCTCCATAAATAAGCCTTTATGAGCAAAGTCAATAAGACTTTTAGATACACTTGCTGTTCTCATGAAAGGCCAATTGAATTACATGTGACAGCACATGATAGAGTGTCGAATTTGAGTGATTGTAGATGTTTAGGGACTTCTCATCAGAAGGAAACACTGAAACAGCCAGGTGGGCCGGGGTCTGAGAAGGAAACACTGAAACGGCCAGGTGGGCCGGGGTCTGAGGGGCTGCCAGCAAAGACCTCCAGCAAGGGGGCAATGCTGGACGTGCCTGGGGATTTTCCCTAAGAAAATAAGGTGTTTCTTGGCCTGACTGCACTCTCTCCGCCACCCTTTTTGCCAGGGAATCCAGGTGAGTGGCTCTGCCAAGAAGACCAAGTGACAAAAATGAGAGTCCTCCAGTGTTGTTTTGAGTGCCAGGTCCAGGGGCATTTGCATTCATGACACTATTCCTACCACGTACAATTTAATATCTCCACTCTATGGATTAGAAAATGGAGGAGCAGAGAAGCTCAGTTACTTGGCCAAGGACGCATAGTACAAAACAGCTGAACAAATCCAGGCTCCGACACAGAACTGTCTTGTGCTAGCGCCATGAACAGATAGCTGAACACCTGCTGGGCACCAACCAGTGCTCCAGGCAACTGCAGGTCATGAAGCTATGACCTTGCCTCCAAAAACTGCTGACTAAAGGCTGCAAAGTCTGGCTGAACCTATTCGTGTGCCTGTCCCTTATGACTTAGCATAGTCAATAGATACTAGAAATGTTACCGTCGTTTTAACTTTTCAAATGAAATTTGTTTTTGCTGTGAATAAATTAATGACTGAGACAGCCCTTTATTCCTACATAACATGGATTATTTTCATGTTTAGCATATAATATTATTGCAGTATTATACACACACTTACCAGCATACTCTTCCTCTTTTGAATGACAATTACTCAAACTCACCCCACTGACAATATCTAACTCTTCGGTGAAGTCTTTCAGTAATTGCAGCTGTGCTTCTATATTCAAGGACTGGAATAAAGTGAAATATTGACCCTGGTCAGCTCTGATTCAGAGAAGATTTTGATATACCAATTGTATTCCTATTCGGCAATTTGTACATTCCATTCTATTTGCATCTGGCGTACTACAGAGGTTGAGTGTTGAGGAAAAAGAACAGGACAGGGCACTGTGAGAGGGAAGCTTGTGTTCAGTTAAACATAAGTACAGAAATTCAACAAACCAGTGAAATTCATTATTTTACGGCTCACCAGTCAGTTCAGCTTAAGTCCTTGGATAAACTGCATAGAAAAATATTACCATGATAGTGAAATTACTGTCTCTAATAAAGAATGGGTAAGTAGAACCTCAAGTTATGGAATTCTTTTTTTTTTTTTTTTTTTTTTTTTTTTGATGAAGTGAATTTCATCAATGTGAAAGCCACTACCCTGGGTGCTGATAAGCAAAAGGTGCTTGAATGTGAAGGTCATAATCGGCTTTAGCTGATTTCAAACCAACAAAAACAAAACCCTCCACTGCAAATGCTGATTTCAGAAAGTTATTTCACCCCTGGAACCACTCTAATGAGAGCCTCATCCTTCTACCTGCATGCTCTTCCTCCTTCAAGCTCCCCCTCCACGAGGCCTGTCCCTCCCAGGACTGCAGCGCTGCAGCCCACAATTCAGCACAGAAATCCCTGGCTTCCCACATCCGCACTGCACATCTGCCCTGAGCCAGTGTTCCCTGCCACTTCCTCGAAAGACCTCGGCCCAGTTCCACCTCACAGCTCAAAGCAGACATCCAGTGCACTGCACACAGCCCAGCAGGGATGCTTGCTGGAGTTGACACCTGTCCCAGTCAACCCCCACCTTCCTGAGCCCCACACGCACCTTGGGAGAAGACCAAGTGGAATTCTGTGGTTGGATACTTTTACGTGTGAAAATAGTGAACTTAATCAGAGGGTAAAAATACATTTCTGTACATTTAGAATTAACGAATCCCATAGACCTGTGGAAACTGCTTTTAAACATCTGATTTTCTATTAAAATCTAATTAAAATAAATGGCACAGAGAAGCTTTAGTTATTTTTACAATGACCACCCCTCCCAGTAGAATATTTGCTCTGTGTACTTTTAAGAGGGTTTTGGAGGGCATTCAATTATGCTTTGATTGTATTCCATCAATAAAAATATAAGACACAGATAAACATCTTATTTCTTATAAGAAACAAATACGTACTTATTAACTGTGTGTGCATTCATGGGACACACAAATGGCCTCAAGCTGAGCTTATAGTAAGGCAAGTTAAAATTAGTGTTTTGACTGCTGTTCATTATAAAGTGAATACTCGCCTAAGGATTCATAACCAATTGCAGAATACCTCTCCTGAAGGAATATGTGAGACAGAATGAAATCACTGTCCTCAAGAGAAAGCTCTGAGAATTCTTTTAACGTAAATAAGGACAAATTTGCCTTTCGTCACATTCTGCAGTAAAATCCAAAGTTTCCTTTTGGCCTTCCAGCCGCAAGTTTAAGTTCCCAAAATGAAGAGTTGGCATGATGGTTATTCAAAGAAAAAGAGAAGTATGAGTTAGGCACTAGGTCAAATGCAATCCCCACTGTAAAAATCGAAAACCAGCAATGATCTGCTGTGATGTGGCATTAAAGTCACGGGTGCGCTCTGTTCAATGTGCAGTCTGTGTGGGAGTTAAACAGCATCAAGAGATGAAAATTTGGAAAGACATTTCAAGGACCACGGAGGCTCTGAATGAGTGAACAGATATTCTTCGTGCAGAATAATCCCCGTGGCACCGGTTTGCCGGTAGAGCAGAATGTGCGGGACTCACTCAGCAACCACGCCCAGGCGTTCAGCCTTAGCGCGAGAAACACAAAGGCCGCAGGGTCCCGGGAGCCGCAGGGGGCGGGGGTCGTAGGTGGACGCCGCCACCCTAAAGAGTTCCAGTGGTTCGGGAAAGAGGGGCAGATCGGGCCTTTGGGGAGGACCCTGCCTGGGAGAAGGAAGGAGGGAGGGAGTGCCCCCGGGGCCCGCCTCCGGTGCCTAAACAAAGGAGAGGAGCTTCCGAGCCTCCGCCCACCCCGCCTCCCAGCGCATGGACCCCGCGCTCCTGGGCCGCTTCCTCCTGCGAACCACGAGGAAAAACCAGTTTCGACCCAGACGGCCCCGCAGAAGGGAATTAAGCGCCGGTGCCCGCCGCGCTCTGCACTTGACTCTGGGCCTGGCCGGGGCCTGGCGCGGTCGCAGACACCTGGGTGACCTCGGCCGTGGACTCCGGCTCCGCTCCGACTGCGGGTCTCTGGATCTGTCGCCTCCGCCTTCTCACCACTGAGGCCGCAGGAGAGGCTCGCTGCTGGGGGCCGAGTTCAGAGGACCGGGGAGAGGGGTCGGGGAGTGGGGCGGGGGCAGCGCCCACAGCGAGCCGGGAGGAGGGAGGCCGGGGCCGCGCTCGGGGCCTGCTGCTGCGCCCCAGCCTGGGCAGAGAGCCGCCGCCTTCTGCGGGCGAAGCGGGTCGGGACGCAGGGGGGCTGGCGGCAGCTACGGGGGTCCACGCGCCACGCCCTGCCAGGTCCCTCGGCCCTGCTTCTCCTTTGCCTGGGCGGGGGAGACGCCGCCTCGTTGTTACAGAATTTCAGGGCCGCGGGCAAGGCCACGACGCTCAGGAGCGCTCGCCTTCGCTGCGCGGTGTACACACTGGCTCCGCGCTCGAGACCTCGATGTGGGTTAAAACTCCATTTCACAACCCCCATTGATACGGGTTTGACATCTGTTTGCCAGAGTGTTTTGCACTTAGCCTAACACCCGCTATTAAGTGACAAAATTGTGGCAGCCTGTCAAAGCCAGCTGACTGGCAGCTGCTCCGCTTACAAAAACCATTCAAATATTTGCAGGTTGTGAAGGTTTATGCAGTGTTGTACCCAATCTTTCAGCGACTTAACATGTAAAATATAAGTCAAAGTTTTAAATCTGGATTCCAAAATGTTTCCATTTTCCATACAAAGGGAAAAAGCTTTCAAGGAGCCTGCTGGAATGGGTCCAATTCCAACGTGTCTCCGCGCTTCCCGCCACGAAATTCCTGCACAAACCCGGTTTTTTAAAGATATTAAGGACCAGCTTTTCCTCTTGTCACCAACATCTTGGAGGACTGACTGAACTAAATTGTCTTAAACTCCAAGAGAATACAGTTTCTCAAAAGTGAATTCAAAAAAATTAATCCCCAAGTAAAGAAACATACTTGCTTGATTTTGCTTTTGACACTTAGACCAACGTGCCTTTGGGGGAAAGCGGGGCTGCTAGGAAGTGTTCCTAGTCAACGTCTGAGCTCTGGCGGCTTCCAAAACACTCACTCCTCCGCTCGCACTTCTAGATAGCTTAGTCCGATTAAGAAATAATTTGCAAATGACACAGTGTTTCTCTAGATTAAGATCCATTGAGCGAAGTCATGTGGGTTTTTGTCTCCGATTAGAGCCAGACAGACAAGGATCTCCTGCAAGCTGCAGCTGCCGACAATGGGAAAAAAATTAGCCTGCGTTTGTCCGGGAGAACTGTGCGCACCCCGCACCGACACTGAGGGCTGGCACGCGCTTCCTGTCTGCAACTCTGCCGGACTTGGGCTTCCTTTTTTCTTCTTTTTCTTTTTTTTAATGTTGGTAAACATATTTCCTTGGGTGGGAGGGGGTCACAAATCCTCCGGGCAAACGTGTGGTCATCATTTTCAAAAACGCAGTTAGTTTGCTTGTGATACATTTGCAAGGAGTCTCCAGGGTGATGGTCTGGAGTCCGAAGTGCTGACAGCTTCACTCCACTGTGGAGGAGGAGGCAGAGACCCGGACCCCGAGAATCAAGCGTGGCTCAAGCCCAGGTGCCTCACACCACACATTTCCTCCTCCGCCTTCGGCTCCGCGTGATCGAGCCCCGCGCTAGGGAAGGCAGGCAGCTCCGTCCTCCGAGGCCAGGCCCGGGCTCCGCCTGAAGACAGAGCGACAGAGCGCCCCAGGCGGGGGTGGCCCACACCCCGGAGCCCCGCACAGCCCCGCAGGCCTCCCCTCCCTCAGTGCGCGCCTGGAATGCGGAGCCGCCTGGCCTTGAGGGACATTTACCTGGAGAGCTTAGTGTCCACAATACTACTCCTAAGACACTGCTGCTTTCAGCAACTGCCGTTAGTCGTGAGGGCACTAGTGTGGGGATGGGGGCGAATTCAGGAGCGCATCGCAGAGCAATATGAAAAAAGGGAAAAAAGAAAAAAAAAAAACCCCGAGCTGCTCCCGGGGGAGGCCTGGCTCGGCGGCGCCCGGGACCACGGTGTCCCCGCTGCTAGCCAACAAAGCTGAGGCGCTGTCAGCGGGAGGAGAGAGCCCGGCGCGGGGACGTGGCGTGGGTGGGAGTGGGGGTGCGGCGCAGAAACCCCAAGGAGTGGACTCGGGACTGGAGGTGGGGGTGACATCCTCCCACCAGGGGTTAGAAAAGGCCGGGGTAATAGTTCCGGGCGAAAATCTGCAGACCTCTGTGATGACAGAATTGACAACTGCTTTTTGGGGGGGTCGGGGGTGAACTTCCGAGTCCCTCGGGACAGAGGCGCAAGGGGCCAGGAGGGGTGTCCTGGTCCCTGCAGTGGCCTGGCCGGAATCCCGCAGGCCAGGCCTGGGCGCGGGGGCGGGGACGCGGGCGCGGGCGGAGGGTCCGCGGCGGGAGGCGAGAGCGAGCGAATGGGGAGAGGAGCGGGGAGCAGGAGGGGACGCAGGGGAGAGGGGACTGGGGAGCGGCGCGCGGAGGACGGGAGACGCGGCTCCACCTCCCAGCTCAAAACGGCGTCCCAGCTGCTCGCGAACCAACTGCTCGATTCTATTCACTGTCGAGTAGGAACAAAAAAGTGGCTATTTATTAGAAGACTTGTTTGGTATTGTTCCGCGCCACACAAAAGCGTTTCATTATGTAGAGGGATCTCCTTTTTCCAGAGAGAAACAATAACTTGAAATTGTCTTTAAAGTCTTTTCTATCAATAATAAATTTCATTTTCTTGTCTCTCTCGCCTGCAGTGTGTGTGTGCGCGCGCGCGCGGCGAGGAGAGAGGCGCGTGTGCGAGTGAGTGTGCGCGTGTGAGTGTGCGCGTGTGAGTGTGCGTGCGCGTGGCGCTGGCGGCTATGGGGCTGCCGGGAGCCGGCCCGGGCCCGGGTCCGGGGTCTGCAGCGCGCTGGGCACGCAGAGCGGGCCGGCCACCCAGACGGGAATGAGTCGGGCTCCTGGAGGTGCCCGCGGGCAGAGCGTTAGGGGCGCGGCCGTGCCGGACCCGCCCTGGGGACCCACGGGAGCTGGAGGAGGAACTATCTGTAAGTGTATCTCGAACTTGCTCAGGGGCTTCAGCCCGCCCAGCGCTGGGGAGCCGGGCGGTTAAGGATCTCGGGAGAGGGGTGCGGTGGTGACTTTCCGTGAAGGATTATGGGGTGTCTCCGCAGCTTTGTGGCCCCGGGGAAGAACAGGTGGGTAGAAGTGGTGGCCATCGCTAGCGGACTCTCCGCGGGCACATTTGTCATTTTCTTATCTGTGCGTTCACTCCTCCCCCGATCCTCAGATTTTGGGATTGGCCGCCGCCCAATGGACCCAGACTGTTTCTCTCTGGGTCGCCATTTTTGGGGAGGAGGAGGGAGGTCGAGCCTGTGGATTTGGGGGAGAAGTTCGCGTCCGCCACAGCTCCGCGCCTCCTCCCCGCTCCTCGAGGCTCCCCCACCCGCGCGTTCGGCAGCGCCAGGCTGCGCTCTCCGCGGTGCACACCCGGCCGCGCGGAGAACTAAATCCGCCGGCTGGAATTGCGTTTTAAAAATTAACATGTTGAAGCGTGTGCCATTAGTGAGAGGTGTTTGGGGCAAAGAATCAATTTAAATGTGACTGACCGACCGGCTTGACGATATTAATTCTGCTACAAAAAAAAAAAAAAGAAATCAATGAGCCGCAAACCCTGGACTGGCAGAGCTCCCAGTGCCCGCCCGCGAGCCCCACCAGCGCGGCCAACGCCTCAGTCCCGCAGCCCCGAGGTGGGATCCGAGCGCCCAAGGGAGGGCGTCCCATGGTTGGATCCCAGCGGGCCGCCCTAGGAGGGGTGAACCCCGTGCGGGCGCAGAGCTCCGTGCGCGCATCCTCCCTCCTCCAGCGAAATCGCACCCTCTTCGCCTCCTCTTGCAGCACAGCGCGTGCCTAGGTTTTCAGTGGGCACAGCCGGGAGTCTCCCCCACCAGCGCCACTGAGCCGCCTGCCTCCGCCCCCTCTTTCCGCGGGTTTGAGCCTCCCGTGAAGTGGAAAGGTCAGGAAGTTTCAAACGTGAAATGGATTTTCGGCGGTGGCTAGTGCTGAAGTCGATGGGCAGGGCGGGGCAGGCCTGGCAGTCATCGACCCTCGCAGGGACCCGACTGGCCGCCTCCCCTGGCAGGAAACAGGTGTTTGAACGCGATAGCGGCCGCCAGTCAACTAACCCATTAAAAGCTCGCTTCATGGCATCGATTTCCTGGAGTGCTGTGGGGCCTGCGTTCTGGAAGCTCCTTTGTGGAAGGCGGGGTTGGGAGAATTACCCTGATGGTACCCCAGTGGGTGCAGAAGACCCCTAAAAGCCCCCGTCACCGCAGCGGCGGACAGCGGGGCTGCCCAAGAGGCTGGGAGGGCAGCTTTTCCCTCCCGCTGGGGTGGAGAGAAGAGTCCTGCTCTGGCCCCCACCCAGGGCTGATGTTCTGTTACCCCGGCCTTCTCCCCTGCTCCTAAGGCCTGGTGCAGAGAGTGCCCGCAGCAGAGGGGGAAGCGCCCAACGACTGGCTGGCGGGTGTCCCCCGAGGAGCTTCTCGTGGTTTGGAAGGGTGGTTAGATGAAAATCCAGGAGGAAAGCAATTCCATCCCCACCCACATCCCCTGGTACCTACCAGGCTTCCTCCCCTGGTAGCGCCTCTCCCGGATGCCACGCAGGCCAGTTGGCAGGGCTGGAGCAGGCTGGCACACAGGGGATGCCATGCGTACCTGTGAGGATGAACAGAGAGGCTTCAGATGGCCTAGTGCTGGGATCTTATCACTGCCATGGGAATGGATGGAGCCAAATATCAGAGCTGTGTGGGAGGCTGCCTTGGAAGCAGAGGGAAAGAGATGGGGATGGAAGGGAGGGGACTGGCACCTGGGCCGCTGGACTTGCTGGTCCTTGTCTCCCTCCCTGCAAGGAAAGAGGAGGCCCCTGGAACCTTGCTCTGGCTGTGCTGGGTCTGAGGGAAGAGGCTCCAGGTGGTGGGGGGGGTTCCTGCACCTACCTGCCTGATGGCAGAGGATACACCTGAGAAGCGGGGCTGTAACCAGCCTCTACTCCAGAAGCAAATCCGCCTGTGTGTTCTGAGCGTTGAGCACAATTGTAAATGGCTGAAAATCAAGAATATGCATAGAACCCCTACCCTGAAACCCACGCAGCCCTCCACTGCTGCCTGATGTCTGGATGGGGCTCCTCCACTCCCCAGAACCATGGGAGCCAGTTCAGGAGTAGTCAGTTGGTAAATGGACAGGTGGCCCCTGAGGAGCCAGAGTGGCGTGTTTCCGGAGCAAGAAGTGCAAATCTCCCTCTAGCTGGTTTGGCAGAAAACTCAGTATGTTTGCCCACTTTTTCTCACTGCTCCTAAGTTGAGATGTAGGGTCAAACACCATCCAAAAGGGCCTATCTCTGCCTGATCTGCCAAAGCTTCATCTATTTTATTTAGGTGGCACTCTCTCCCCAAAGCTAGTGTCCTGTCCTGTGGGGCATCTCACCCTTTCAGGGTCAGCGCAGGCCAGGCCGGTTCCCCCTGTCAGAAGGATGCCGCCCTGTATGATACAAATGCGCTTTCCAAAGAGACCCAGGTAGTTACAGGCCTCCACCCAACCCAGGGAAATCCGATTTCCGCTCACAGGACAGCTGGTTTCTGTCTCTTCGAGGTAAGATAAATGGCATTCAGATGGGGCCAAGAGGCCCTCTATTAGCTCAGCGCGCAGGGCACTGCCGCTGCATTAAAGCCCCATCCCACAGCCTGAAAATTTAAAC